>NC_091820.1:56967500-58217500 GCF_041296235.1 Equus asinus | reverse complement strand
TGGAAACTATCTGAGTGCCCATTGACTGATGATTGGATAAAGAAGATATAGCATAATATACAGCGGAATACTACTCAGCCAGAAAAAAGACAAATTCATCCCATTTGCAACAACATGGAAAGACCTGGAGGGAATTATACTTAGTGAAATAAGCCAAACTGAGAAAGACAAACATCAGATGATTTCACTCATATATATAATATAAATAAGCACTTGGACAAATGAAACAGTTCAGTGGTTACCAGGAGAAGGGTAGTGGGGATGTGCACAGGGGGTGAAGGGGAGCACCTATGTGGTGACATACGAGAAATAAGGTAGAAGTGAAACTTCACAACGACGTAAACTATTATGAACTGAAACAAAACACAACGATACAGGTGCTCACTCCTGCCACTTCTATTCAACATCATACTGGAAATTTTAGCAGGGACAATTAGCCAAGAAAAAAATTAAAAGTGCCCAAATTGGAACAGAAGAAGTAAAATTATCTCTTTGCCGATGAGATTATCCTACATATATAAAATTTTAAATAATCCACAAAAATTATTAGAGCTAATATACAAAGTCAAAAAATTGCAGGATACAAGATCAACACACAAAAATTATTTGTATTTCTGTGCATTGGTAGTGAATAACATGAGAATGAAATTAAGAAAACAATTGCATTTATAAAAGAATCAAAATGTATGATATTTAGCAATAATGTTAACCAAGGATGTTCAAGACTTGTATGCTGAAAACATGACATTGTTGAAAGAAACTTTGTAAGTCCTAAGTAAATGAAAAGCATCCTGTATTTATGGATTTGAAGGCTTGTTAAGATGGCAATGTTCCCAAAAAGATCTACAGATTCAAAACACTCCTTAGCAAAATCCCACTGGACATTTTTTCAGAAATGGAAAAATTGATCACAATATCTATATGGTCATACCACATTGTGAATGCCACTGAATTTTACAGTTTAAAATGGTTAACAGTATGTTATGTGAATTTTACCTCAATAAAATAAAAGTATCCAGAGAAAAAAAGACACATTCTGAATGTAGGAAAAAAGGTAAATGACAGTAGACTTCTCATTAGAAATCATATGAACAAGAAGTTGAAGACAGTATAGAAACATCTTAATTTGCATGATTTAAAACTGGTTAAATATATTGAGGCTTGCTTCATGATTTACCACATGGTCTCTCAAGGAGAATGTTCCTGGCACCCTTGAGATAAATATGTATTCTGATGTTGTTGGGTCGGGTGTTATATAAATGTTGTTAGGTCTAGTTTGTGTACAGTTTTGTTCAAGCCTTTTAGTACTGTTTTGATCTTCTGCCTAGTTGTTCGATCATTATTGAAAGTGGGGTATTGAAGGCTCCAACTATTTTGTTACTTTATTTGTTTTCCCTTCAATTTGGTTAGATTTTGCCATGTGTATTTTGCTCTTCTGCTGATAGGTGCATATATGTTTGGAATTGTTATGTCTTTGTGGTGAATTTCTCTTTGTGTCCTTATAAAATGTGGCTTTATCTCTAGTAAAATGTTTTGCCTTAATATTTGTTTTGTCTGATACTATTGTCACCACTCCCAGTCTCTTTTGGATACTGTTTGCGTGGTATCTTTGCCAACAGGTATATCTTTTCCATCTTTTTATTTTTAACCAATCTGTGTCTTTCATTGTGAAATGTTTCTCTTGTAGAGAGTATTTGGATGGATCATTTGTTTTTATCCATTCTGCCAATATCTGCCTTTCATTGAAGTGTTTAAACCACTTAGTTATAATACAATTATAGTTAAATTGGAATTTACATCTGACATTTTTCTATTTGGTTTCTATATATCTTCTGCATTTTATCCCTCTATTCCTTTATTATCACCTTCCTTTTTTAATAGATATTTCTTAGCGTACTAGTTTAAATCCCTTGTCATTTCTCTCACTAAATTTTTTGAGTTGTTTCTTTAGTGGCTGCCCTGAGATTTCAATTAACGTGTTAACTTAAAGCAAACTAGCCTAGATTAATAGCAAATTAATTTACATAGCTTAAAAAGACTTTTGTCCTATATAGCTTCATTCATTCCATCCTACCCTATGCTATTCTTCTCATACAAATTATATCTATACATTATGTACCCATCAACAGATATAATTATTGTTTTTGGTAGCTGTCTTTTAAATCAATAAGAGAAAAAAAGAATCACAAATTAAAATATGTTCATACTGTCTTTTGTACTGTCTTATTAACTTTACTATTGTCTTTCTTCATGTGACTTTGAGTTACTGCCTAGTGTCCCTCCATTTCATCCTGAAGGACTCCCTGTAATATTTCTGTAGGGTAGATGTGCTAGCAATGAAATCTTTCAGTTTTAATTTGTCTGGAAAGATCTCAATTTCTCCTTCATTGTTGAATGATAGTTTTGCTGTATGTAGAAATCTTGTTTGACTTCTTCTTTCAGCATGCTATGTCTTCCCACTTCCTTAAATTTTCACATTTTCTGACGAGTATTCAGCTTATGATCATATAAATTTTTTGTGATCAGTTGCTTCTTTCCTGATGCTTTTATGATTATCTCCTTCTCTTTAACTTTCAACAGTTGATTATGATGTGTGTGGATTTCCTTGAACTTTTTCTACTTAGACTTTGTTGAGATTCTGGAATATGTAGATTAGTGTTTTCTTCAAATTTGAAGTTTTCTACCATTATTTCTTCAATAATCTTTCTGCCCCTGTTTGCTCTTTCTTCTTCTAAAATTCACATATTATATGTGCATTCATTTATTTGATAATGTACCACAGGTCTCTGAGGTTCTGTTTTTTTCTCATTTATTTTTTGTTCTGTCCGTCAGACTCTACAATCCCAATTTACATATCTTAAAGGAGGCTTATCTTTCTTCTTGTTATTCAGCTCTATTATTGTGGCCCTCTAGTCAATTTTTCATTTAAATTATTGTACCTTTCAACTCCAGAATTTCTATTTTGCTGTTTTTTCTATAGTTGCTATTTCTAACTTGATATTATCTGTTTGTTTAGAAATGGTTATTATGATTTTATTTAGTTCTTTAGATTTGATTTCCTTTTAGTTTTCAAACATATTTGAAATAGCTAATTTAAAGTCTTTGTCTAAAATCCACTGTCTGGGCTTCCTCTTTGAAGAGAGAATTCAATTAGCTGCTTCATTTCCTGTATGATTACACTTTTTTTGTTTTTTTCATGTCCGTAATTTTTGATGAAAATGGGACATTTTAAACATCACAGTGTCAACTCAGAAAATTAGATCCTCACCTCTTACCACAGTTTACTGTTGTTGCTGTTTATTTAGTGAATTACTTGAAATGATTTGTAAAGTATGTAGTGTTTATAGTTTATGGCTTCTGAAGTTTCTGCTAGTGTTATTAGTGATTAGCTAATTATTGGACAGATATTTCTTTAAATAACTTGGATGAACACATCCCCCAGGCTATGCTAAGGGACTCTATGTGCCTGTTGGGGTATGTCTTCAAGCCTCCAGATAGCAGTTTATAACTCTTAGCTTTTACTTCCTGCTTTCACAAAGCATCAAAATCACCCAGAGGTAAAAGTTATGGGAATTCTCACTTTTTTCCTGAGCATATGCACGGCCCTGGTTATTCACAAAGGCCCAAAATTTACCCTTCAGATTTCCAAGACTATGATGGAGGTTTACACAGCTTTCTGTTGAAATTTCATTCTTCAGCAATTCCTTTTTAAGATAATGGTCAGATTCTTGTTTATCTCAACTGTTAGAACTAACAAATGAATTCAGTAAACTTGCAGGACACAAAATCAATATATAAAAATCAGTTGTGTATCTATATACACAATGAATTATGCAAAAAGAAATTAAGAAAACAATCCCATTTACTATAGCATTAAAAATAATAAAATACTTAGGAATAAATTCAACCAAGGAGGTGAAAGATCTGTACACTGGAAAGTATAAGACATTGATAAAATCAATTGAAGAAGACACAACTAAATAGATAGCGAATGTACATAGATTGGAATAATTATTTATAAACGTATAATTATTATATTGTTATACAACAATTATAAGTTAGTAAATATATAATAATTATATCGTTAAAATGTCCATACTACCCAAAGTGATATGCAGATTCTATGCAGTTGGTATCAAGATTCCAAAATAATTTTTTACAGAAATAGAAAAAAATTCTAAATTTCATATGGAACCACAAAAGATCCCAAAATGCAAAAGCAATTCTGAGAAAGAATAAAACTGGAGGTATCACATTTCCTGATTTCATACTGTACTACAAAGCTATTGTAATCAAAACAATATAGTGTTGGCATAAAAAATAGACTCAAAGACCAATGGAACATAATCAAAAGCCCAGAAATAAATCCATGCATATATTGTCAACTAATATTAGACAAGAATACTCAATGGAGCAGAGATAGTCTCCTCAATAAACAGTGCTGTGAAAACTGGATAGTCACACACCAAAGAATGAAACTGGACTCCTATCTTACAAACTCATAAAAATTAATTCAAATGGATTAAAGACTTAAATGTAAGACCCGAAATCATAAAACTTTTAGAAGAAAACATGTTGGAAAAGTGTTTTGACATTGGTTTTGGCAATAATTTTATGAATATGACATCTAAAGAACAAGAAACAAAAGCAAAACATAATAGATGGGAATACATCAGACCAAAAAACTTCTGCACAGTGAAAGGAATGATCAACAAAATGAAAAGGCAACTTATGGAATGGGAAAAAATGTTCACAAACCACATATGTGACAAAGGGTTAATAATCAGAATATATAAGGAATTCAAACAACTCAAAACAAAAAAACCACATAATCCAATTAAAAAAATGAGCAAAGGACCTGAATGGACATTTTTCCAATGAAGATATTCAAATAGCCAATAGGTGCATGAAAATGTGCTCTGCATCACTAATCATCAGGGAAATGCAAATAAAAAACCACAATGAGATAACTTTACACCTGTTAGAATGGCTACTGTCACAAAGACAAGAGATAACAAGTGCTACAAATATGTAAAGAAAAGAGAACCCTGGTGCACTGTTGGTGGTAATGTAACTTGGTAATCCACTATGGCATACAGTATAGAGGTTTCTCAAAAGATTAAAAATAGAACTACCATATAATCCAGCAATTCTTCTGAGTATATATCTGAAGGAAATGAAATCACTATCTCTTTGAGATATCTGCACTCCTATGTCCATTGCAGCATTGTTTACAATAGCTAATACATAAAAACAACCTAAGTGTCCATAGATGAATAGATAAAGAAAATTATATAATTCAACCATGAGAAAGAAGGAAATTTTGCCATTTGTGACAAGGTGGGTGAACCTTGAGGGGAATTATGCTAAGTGAAATAAGTCAGACAGAAAGATAAATACTGTATGATTTCATCTATAAGTGCAGTCTAAAAAAAGCTTGATTTAGCAGACGTCAGCATCATGGTGGGGTGACCTCCTCACTAAGATACAATGAAAAGGACACTCATAAACCAACAGAGGACATTCATACAATAGACGTCTGTGAGGGGCTGGCCCCATGGCCGAGTGGTTAAATTTGCATGCTCTGCTACAGGAGGCCCAGTGTTTCGTTGGTTCAAATCCTGGGCGTGGACATGGCACTGCTCATCAAACCACGCTGAGGCAGCATCCCACATGCCACAACTAGAAGGACCCACAACGAAGAATATACAACTATGTACCAGGGGGCTTTGGGGAGAAAAAGGAAAAAATAGAATCTTTAAAAAAAAGAAAAAAAAAATAGACGTCTGTGAGATTCATACAGCTGTATGTCTCAAGGTGGCATTGCTGGACCCCGTGGGAGGCAGTGGAAGGAGGTAAGTGGATCTCTTCTCCCTGCCAAGTGGAGGAGATCTAGGGCGCAGGACCTCATGCAGTGACTGGCATGTGACACTGAGAATAGAAGTGGAAAAGGGTAGCCTTCTGTGGGAACACTTGTGCTTTTGGAGTTGCCTCCCAGTCTGTGGGTAGGCTCCACACCAAGTCAGCTAAGGAATTGTGGGGGCATCCACACCAAGCCAAGCAGCCCATGCAGGCAGACAGTGAGTGCAGAGCAGTAGCATATGGGATTGTGCACGTGAAAGACAGTGCCCCTACATCACTGCCTGGCACACCAGTGTGGCCCATCAGACAGAGCAGGGTATCCCCACCAAAGCACTTGTGCATACATGTGCAAAGCAGCAGTGGCCAGTGGGCAAACACAAATGGGCTTTGTTGGTGCAGCTTCCAATGGACATGCACATCTGCCAGGGGTCACAGTGGGCTCAGAAAACACAGCTCCTGCCCCTCCCAGTGGTGGCAGGTGAAATCTGTGACCAGATACTACAACTACGCAACAGCAAAAGTCCACCATATCAAATAGCATGAAGAGGTTTATTAACACTCCAGACCAGAAGGAAAATCACAAGTACCCAGAAATCAATCTTAAAGGCATAGAAATTTACAATCTAAATTACAGACAATTCAACGAGTTATCATAAAGAAACTCAACGAGTTACAAGAAAACTCAGAAAGACAGTTTAATGATGTCAGGAATCAAACTAATGAGCAGAGGGAATTCTTCAGCAAAGACATGGAAACTATAAAAGAAAAACAATCAGAAATGTTGGAGTGAAAAACACAATGGGTGAGATAAAGAAAAATCTAGAGTCCTTAAAAACAGAGCTGATAGTGTGGAGGACAGAATTGGTAGTTTAGAGTACAGAAATGTAGAAATGCCGCAGATGGAGGAGGACAGAGAACTAAGATTAAAAAGAAATGAAGAAATTATCTGAGAAATATTCAACTCAATTAGGAAAGGCAACATAAGGATTGTAAGTATTCAAGAGGGAGAACAGAGGAAGAAAGGAGGAGAAGCTTGTTCAAAGAAATAATAGCTAGAATTTTCCAAACCTGGGGAAGGAGCTGAAGATACAAGTAAATGAAGCTAATAGAACTCCTAATTACATCAGTGTAAAAAGATCTTATCCAAGACATATGTTAGTAAAGCTGGCAAAAGTCAATGACAAAGAAAAAATATTAAGGGCAGCAAGGCAGAAAAAATAACCTGCAAAAGAACCTCTAAGGCTTTCAGCAGATTTCTCAGTAGAAAAATTACAGGCTAGGAGAGAGTGGAATGATGTATTCAAAATTCTGAAAGACAAAAACTTTCAGCCAAGAATACTCTATCTGGAAAAACTATCCTTCAGAGACAGTGGAGAAATAAAAATTTTCACAGGTAAACAAAAGCTGAGGGAGTTCATCGTCACAATACTCCACACTACAAGAAATGATCAAGAAGGCCTTCATACTTGAAATAAAAGGAAGAGTTTACAAAATCTTGAAAAAGGAAATAAACAGGCAAACAAAATCAGAAAATTACAGCTCTCTGTCAGAATAGGATAGCAAACATTTAATTATAATGTTAAAATTAAAGGGAAGGAAAGTATCCAAAATAACTATAATCACTTCATTTTAATCACACACACAACACAAAATGGAACAAGTTGTGACAAATATAACAGACCAGGAAGACAAAAAGGTTGCTACTTACTTGGACCAAGGAAATAAGAGGCTATCAGAAAATGGTCCATCTCATCTACAAGATCTTCTGTACAAACCTCACAGTAACCACTAGACAAAAAATCAGAGCAGAGACATAAATGATAAATAAAGAGAAAACTGATAAAATCATCATAGACAAAACTCAACTGAACTGGCAGTCAAAAATACACTGGACAAGAAACAAGGGAAATACAGAACAACCAAAAACAAGTAATAAAATGGCAGTATTAAGCCCTCATATATCAATAATCACTCTAAATGCAAATGGATTGAATTCTCCAATAAAAAGACACAGAATAGCTGGGTGGATTAAAAAACAAGACCCAGCATTATGCTGCCTCCAGGAAACACCTCAGCACTAAAGACAAATACAGGCTGAGTGAAAGGATGGAATACAATACTCCAAGCTAATGGCAAATGAAAGAAAGCAGGTGTTGCCATACTTGTCTCAGACAAAGTAGACTTCAAGATAGAGTGGCAATGAGAGACAAAGAGGGGCAGTATATATTGATAAAAGGGACACTTCATGAAGAGGAAATGACACATAAATTTATATGTACCTAACACAGGAGCACCAAAGTACATAAAGCAACTATTAACAGATCCAAAAGGAGAAATTAACAGCAACACAATAATAGTAAGGTGCTTCAACACGCCACTTACATCAATGGACAGATCATCCACACAGAAAGTCAACAAGGAAATAGTGGAATTAAATGAAAAACTAGACCAGATGAACTTAAGAGATAGATATAGTACACTCCATCCAAAAAGAGCAGGATGCACATTCTTCTCAAGTGAACATGGAACATTGTCAAGGACAGATCATATATTGGGAAATTAAGCTAGCCTCAATAAATTTAAGAAGATTGAAATCATATTAAGCATCTGTTCTGACCATAAAGCTATGAAACTTGAAATCAACCACAACAAAACAGATGGGAAAGTGACAAATATGTGGCCACTAAACACTGTGCTACTGAACAACCAATGAAGAAATTAAAGAAGAAATAAAAATATCTGGTGACGAATGAAAATGAAAACACTCCATACCAACTCATAGGGGATGCAGCAAAAGTGGCCCTAAGATGGAAACACATAGCAATACAGGCCCACCTTAACAAACAAGAAAAATCTCAAGTAAATAATCTTAAACTACATCTAACAGAACTAAAAAAAGAAGAAAAAATAAAGCGCAAAGCCAGCAGAAGGAAGGAAATAGCAAATATTAGAGAAGAAGTAAATGAAATTGAAACCAAAAAATACAGTAGAAAGGATCAATGAAACTAAGAGCTGGATCTTTGAGAAGATAAACAAAGTTGACAAACTCTTAGCCATACTCACTAAGAAAAAAGAGAGAAGAATCAAATAAATAAAATTAGAAATGAAAGAGGAAAAATTACAATGGATACCACAGAAATACAAAGGATTATAAGAGAATACTATGAAAAACTATATGCCAACAAATTGGACAATGTAGAAGAAATGGATAAATTCTTAGATTCATACAACCTCCCAAAACTGAATCAAAAAGAAATAGAGAATATGAATAGACCAATCAAAAGAGATCAAAACAGTAATCAAAAAACAGAAGTCCAGGACCAGATGGCCTCTCAGCAGAATTCTACCAAATATTAAAAGAAGATTTAATACCTACCCTACTCAAAATATTCCAAAAAATTGAAGAAGACACAACACTTCCTAACTCATTCCATGAGGCCCATATCACCCTGATCCCAAAGCCAAACAAAGACAGCAGAAAGAAGTAAAATTACAGGCCAATATCACTGATGAACATAGATACAAAAATCCTGAACAAAATATTTGCAAAGCAAATACAGCAACACATTAAAAGGATCATACAAAATGGTCAACTGGGTCTTATGCCAGGGACTCAACGATGGTTCAACATCCACAAATCAATAACGGTAATACATCACATTAACAAAATGAGGAATAAAAACCACATGGTAATCTCAATAGATGCAGAGAAAGCATTGATGAGATCCAACATCCATTTACGATAAGAAATTCTCAATAAAGTGTGTATAGAATGAAGGTACCTCAACATAACAAAGTCCGTATATGACAAACCCACAGCCAACATTATACTCAATGGGAAAAAACTTAAAGCCATCCCTCTGAGAACAGGAACAATGCAAGTGTACCCACTCTCACCACTCTCATTCAACACAGTACTGGAGGTTTTGGCCAGAGCAGTTAGGCAAGAAAAAGAAATAAAAGGTATCCAAATTGGCAAGGAAGAAGTGAAGCTCTCACTGTTTTCAGACGAAGTGATTCTATATTCAGAAACACTAAAGAATCTTTCAGAAAACTATTAGAAATAGTCAAGTACAGCAAAGTTGCAGGGTACAAAATCAACTTACAAAAATCAGTTGTATTTCTATACTCTAATAATAAACTAGAAGAAAGAGAACTCATGAATACAATCCCTTTACAATGGCAACAAAAAGAATAAAATATCAAGGAATAAATTTAACCAAGGAGGTGAAAGATCCATACACTGAAAACTATAAGACAGTATTGAAAGGAATTGATGATGACATGAAGAATTGGAATGGTATTCCATGTGCATGGATTGAAAGAATAAACGTAGTTAAAACGTCCATATTACCTAAAGCAATCTACAGATTCAATGCAATCCCTATTAGAATCTCAATGGCATTCTTCATGGAACTAGAACAAAGAATCCCAAAATTCATATGGGGCAACAAAAGACTGTGAATAGCTAAAACAGTCCTGAGAAAAAAGAGCAAAGCTGGAAGCATCACAATACCTGACTTCAAAATATACTACAAATCTATAGTAATCAAAACAGCATGGTGCTGGTACAAGAACAGATGCATAGATCAATGGAACAGAATTAAAAGCCCAGAAATAAACCCACACATCTACAGACAGCTAATCTTCAACAAAGGAGCCAAGAACATACAATGGAGAAAGGAATGTCTCTTTGATAAACTGTGTTGGGAAAACTGGACAGCAACATGCAAAAGAATGAAAGTGGACTGTTATCTTCCACCATACGCAAAAATTAATTCAAATGGATTAAATACTTGAAGGTAAGACATAAACCATAAAAATCCTAGAAGAAAATATAGGCAGTACACTCTTTGACATTGGTCTTAGAAGCATCATTTCGAATACCGTGTCTACTCGGGCAGGGAAAACCAAAGAAAGAATAAACAACTGGGACTTCATCAGACTAAAGAGCTTCTGCATGGCAAAGGAAGCCAGGAACAAAATGCAAAGACTACCCATCAACTCGGAGAAAATATTTTCAAGTCATATATCCAAAAAGGCGTTAATTTCCAAAATATATCAAGAACTCACACAACTCAACAATAAAAATACAAACAAACCAATCAAAAATGAGACAGAGGATACGAACAGACATTTTCCCAAAGAAGATATACAGATGTCCAATAGGCACATGAAAAGATGTCTATCACTAATCATCAGGGAAATGCAAATCAAAACTGCAAGATATCACCTTACACCTGTTAGAACGGCTATAATTACCAAGACAAAAAACAACAAATGTTGGAGAGGATGTGGAGAAAAGGGAACCCTCATACTCTGCTGGTGGGAATGCAAACTGGTTTGGTCATTATAGAAAACAATATGGAGATTTCTCAAAAAATTAAAAATAGAAATGCCACCTGACCCAAGTATCCTACTAGGGGGTATTTATCCAAAAAACTGGAAATCGACAATTCAAAGAGACTTATGCACCCTTATGTTTATTGCATTATTATTCATGATAGCCAAGACTTGGAAGCAATTCCAGTGCCATTCTAAGGATGAATGGATAAAGAAGACGTGGTACATATATACAGTAGAATGCTACTCAGCCATAGCAAAAGACAACATCGTCCCATTTGCAACGACATGGATGAACCTTGAGGGTATTATGTTAAGTGATGTAAACCAGACAAAGGAAGACAAACACCACATGATTTCACTCATATGTGGAAGATAGATAAACACATGGGAAAAGATAATAGATTAGTGGTTACCAGATGGTAAAGGGTTAGGGGTGGGCATAAGGGGTAAAGGGGCACATATGTATGGTGACTGACAAATAATAATGTACAACTGAAATTTCACAATGTTATACACTATTATGACCTCAATAAAATAATAATACAAACAAACTCATATAAACAGAGAACAGATTGGTGCCTGTCAGAGGCAGGGGTGAGGTTGGAGGAAATGGGTGAAGGTGGTAAGAGGGCACAAACTTCCAGTTATAAGATGAATAAGTTGTGGGGATATAATCTGTAGCATGGTGACTATAGTTAACATTTTATTGTATATTCAAAAGCTGCTAAGAGTAGATTTTAAAAGTTCTCATCATAAAAAGATGTGGTAATAATTTTTAATATATACATATATAGAATCACTACTTTGTGCATCTTAAACTTACACAATGTTATATGCCAATTATATCTCAGTATAACCTGGGGAAAAGAAGTATTATTTCCAATCCTTCTGAAACTCTTCCAAAAAATTGAGAAAGAGGGAACACACCTAAACTGATTTTAGGTGGCCAGAATTACCCTCATACCAAAGCCAGGTAAGGACGCTAAAAGAAAAACACTGCAGGACGATATCTTTGATGACCATAGATGCAAAAATTCTTGACAGAATACTGGCAAACCAAATTCAACAGCACATTAAAAGGATCATACATCATGAACTAGTAGAATTCATCCCTGGGATACAAGGATGGTTTAGCATATGCAAATAAATAAATTTGATACATCACATTAATAAAATAAAAGATAATAGTATGATCTTCTCAATAGATGTAAAAAAAGCATTTGACAAAATTCAGTATCCATTCATGATAAAAATTGTCAACAAATTGGGTATATATAGAAGGAAGGCACCTGAGCAAAATAAATGTCACATGTGATAAGCCTACAGCTAAAATCATACTCAACAGTGAACGTTTGAAAGCTTTTTCTCTAAGATCAAGAACAAGACAAGAGTTACTACTCTCTCCACTTCTATTCAACATAGGACTGGAAGTCCTAGCCAGAACAATCAAGCAAGAAAAAAAAAGAAAAAAGAGGCATCCAAATGAGAAAGAAATGAGTAAAAGTGTCTAGATTGTCTAAGAGAAAAAAGAGAGAAGACTCTATTGACTAAAATTCGAACTGAAGAGAGTACATTACTAACAATTTTATAGACATTAAAAGATTGTGAGCATACTATGAACAACTGTACACCAACAAATTGATTAACAGAGATAAAATGGACAATTCTCAGAAACACACAACCTATCAAGATTTAATCATGAAGAAATAGAAATTCTGAGAAGGTCAATAGCAAATAAAGAAATTGAGTCAGTAATTTAAAACCTCCCAAGACAAATAGCTTAATACCAGATGGCTTCTCTGGAGAATTCTACCAAACGTTTAAAAGAGAATTAATGCCAATACTTCTCAAACTCTTCCAAAACATTGAAGAAGAGGGAATACTTCCAAACGTATTCCATGAGGCCAGTTTTACTGTGATACCAAAGTCAGACAGAGACACTACATGAAAATTACAGACCACTATCCATGTTGAATATCAATGCAAAAATCCTTAAAAAAAATAAAAGAAAATACTAGTAGACCAAATTCAACAGCACATTAAAAGGATTATATACAATGATCAAGTGGAATTTATTCCTGGAATGGAAAGATAACTCACCATGTCAAAATCAATGTTGTAATACACTGCATTAGCAGAATGAAGAGCAAAAACCACAATTGATCATCTTAATTGATATAGAAAAAAACATTGGCCAAAATCTAACAATCTTTTAAAATAACAATAAAATACTCAAGAAACTTGGAATACAATGAAACTACCTCAGCATAATAAAATTCTTATATGAAAAACCCAAAACTAGCATCATACTCTGAGGGGAAAGGCTGAAAGCTTTTCCCTTAAGGTCGGAAGTAATACAAAGATGCTCACTCTTGCCAATTCTATTCAACATGGTCATGGAAGTCCTAGCCAAAGCTATTAGGTGGGTAAAAAAAGAAAATAAAGAAAGGTTATCCAAATTTCTTACAGAGGGAGAAGTAAAATTATATGTGTTTGGAGGCAACAAATTATTATATGAGGAAATCCTAAAGACTCCGCCAAAAAACTATTAGAGCTCATAAACAAATTCAGCAAAGCTGGATGATACAAAATCAACACAAAAAATCAGTAGCATTTCTATGTACTAGGAATGAGCACATTTAAAAAGGAAATTAAGAAAATAATTCCATTTACAAAGCATCAAAGAGAATAAAATATTTAGGAATGAATTTAACCAAGGAGACGGAAGACTTGCACACTGAGCTACAAACTTTTTGAAAGAAATTAAAGAAGATAAAAATAAATGGGAATATATCTTGTGTTCATGGATTGGAAGACTTGATATTGTTAAGATGTCACTACTACTCAAATTTATTGGCAGATTAAATACAATCCCTGCAAAAATCTCAGAAGCTTTTTTTTGTAGAAATAGAAAAATCCATCCTAAAATTCATATGGGATATCAAAGGACCCACATGTCCAAAATAATCTTGAAAAAGAACAAAGTTGGAGGTCTCACACTTCCTAATATCAAAACTTATTTACAGTGCTACCACAATCTAAATAGTGTGGTACTAGCATAAAGACAGACATATAGACTAATGGAATACATTAAAAAGCCCAGAAAAGAGAGGAGCCAAGATGGCGCCGTGAGTAGTCCTCTTTGTCTCTCGCCCTTCGAGTCTACAATTATTTGGACACTTATCGCTTGACAAAGGATATCCAGACAGCATCTCAGGACGTCTGAGACACCCACGCGACTATACATCGGAAGGCGGATGGACTTTCCTCCGGGAGGATGTGGAAATAGGTGAGGGCTCTCCGACCCCGACGGGCAGCCTGGTACCCGCAAGCGGCTTTCTTCCAACGGACGCCCCCAGAGGATCCACGCACGTCTAGGGCAGGAGCGAGAACACAACAGAGGAGCGACGGTGGAAACAGGTGACCAGAACCCTACCTAAACCCCCTGCAATTACTCCTAAACGCAGAGGGAAACTTTGGAGTTGCACACCTGAGCCCGCGGGGAGAGTCTCTCCCCGCCATTGGCGGGGGGATCCAGCCTGGTGCTGGGGGCGCCCGGAGGGTCCCAGAGAGAGACACGGAGGGCACGGAGATCTCCCAGCTGCCGTTGCCCTCCCCGTGGGACTAGGGATTGCCGGAGATCTCGGAGAGGACCGGGGCGGGGGGAATTTTCAAAGGCCGGTCCTGCGACCCGGAGGGGAAGCGCCGGAGCTCCGCCCGGTCAGCAGACAAAACTCTCTGTCTGCCATTAGCAGAGGGGCCACGCTGAGCATTCACGGCTCCGGCAGAGGCCCGGAGAGAAGCCCTGAGGGCGGGGCGACCCCCAGCTGCCGTTGCCCGCCCCGTGGGGCTAGGGATTGCCGGAGATCTCGGAGAGGACCGGGGGCCGGGGGAATTTTCAAAGGCCGGTCCTGCGACCCGGAGGGGAAGCGCCGGAACTCCGCCCGGGCAGCAGACAAAACCCTCTGCCTGCGGTTAGCAGAGGGGCCACGCCCAGCATTCACGCTCCGGCAGAGGCCCGGAGAGAAGCCCTGAGGGCGGGGCGACCCCCAGCTGCCGTTGCCCGCCCCGTGGGGCTAGGGATTGCCGGAGATCTCGGAGAAGACCGGGGCGGGGGGAACTTTCAAAAGGCCGGTCCTGCGACCCGGAGGGGAAGCGCCGGAGCTCCGCCCAGGCAGCAGACAAAACTCTCTGTTTGCTATTAGCAGAGGGGCCACGCTGAGCATTCACGGCTCCGGCAGAGGCCCGGAGAGAAGCCCTGAGGGCGGGGCGACCCCCAGCTGCCGTTGCCCACCCCGTGAGGCTAGGGATTGCCGGAGATCTCGGAGAGGACCGGGGCCGGGGGAATTTTCAAAGGCCGGTTCTGCGACCCGGAGGGGAAGCGCTGGAGCTCCGCTGGGCAGCAGACAAAACTCCCTGTCTGTCATTGGCAGAGGGGCTACGCCCAGCATTCACGGCTCCGGGAGAGGCCAGGAGAGAAGCCCTGAGGGCGGGGCGACCCCCAGCTGCCATTGCCCGCCCCGTGGGTCTAGGGATTGCCGGAGATCTCGGAGAGGACTGGGGCTGGAGAGAGTTCCAGAGACCCAGCTTAGTAGCCTAGGGGGAAACCCTACAGGCTCACAGCAGCCTTAGGGAAAGCCTCTGCACAGCACCAGTAGAAGGCACCCAGCTGCCAGCCACAAGGCTGGAAGACCCCAGGGCAAAAGCAGCATAACTAGGTGTACTAACCACAGACTGTAGAAGATGCCAATAGCTCTCCTGCGACCTATAGAGGACAAGTGAGATTTGGTGGGTGCCGACAGCAACGGAGCGACAAATATAAGTGATCCCACCCCTGGCTGCTGGAAAAGCCCATAACACCGTTGCAAACCCCAAGGAGAGAGCACATCTAGGTGGGCTGCAACAGTAGGCACCTGCAGCCTGAAGCCCCCCTGTGACGGCCCCCACAGCAGAGGAGGGAATCCAAAGGGCCACTGTGGCTACGAAGAGGGGCCCAGGCCCAGTTAGCAACTACGGACAGGGTTCCTGGTTGGTGAAATATAAACAGCTGCTCCTCCCACCGCAGCAGCTGAAACAAGTGAAAGGAGCAACTAAACTCTATCTCCATGCGGAGGCACAAATCAACAACATCAAGCAATATGAAAAAATACATCAAATCTCCAGAACAGAAAGAAAGCAACAAATACACAGAAAACAATCCCAAAGAAAATGAGATGTATAACCTAAATGACGATGACTTCAAAACAGCCATCATTAAGATTCTCAATGAGTTAAGAGAGAATTCTGACCGACAACTCAACGAGTTCAGGAGCTATGTCACAAAAGAGTTTGATACGATAAAGAAGAACCAAACAGAAATATTGGAAATGAAGAACACAATAGAGGAGATTAAGAAAAATCTAGATGCTCTGAACAGTAGGGCCGATAATATGGAGGAAAGAATTAGCAATTTGGAAGATGGCAATATAGAATTGTTGCAGGCAGAGGAGGAGAGAGAAGCAAGACTTAAAAGAAATGAAGAAACTCTCCGAGAATTATCAGACACAATTAGGAGATGCAACGTAAGGATTATAGGTATACCAGAGGGAGAAGAGAAGGAGAAAGGGGCAGAAAACCTATTCAAAGAAATAATGGCTGAGAACTTCCCAAATCTGGTGAGGGAGATGGATCTTCAGGTGACAGAAGCCAATAGATCTCCAAACTTTATCAATGCAAGAAGACCAACTCCACGGCATATAGTAGTGAAGCTAGCAAGAGTCAACGACAAGGAGAAAATATTAAGGACAGCCAGGCAAAAGAAACTAACCTACAAAGGAACCCCCATCAGGCTATCAGCAGATTTCTCAGCAGAAACTTTACAGGCTAGAAGAGAGTGGAATGATATATTCAAAAATCTGAAGGACAAAAATCTACAGCCGAGAATTCTCTACCCAGCGAAAATATCCTTCAAATACGATGGAGAAATAAAAACTTTCCCAGACAAACAAAAATTAAGGGAGTTCATTGCCACAAAACCTCCTCTTCAGGAAATCCTCAGGAAAACCCTCTTTCCTGAAAAATCCAAAAAAGGAAAGGGGCTACAAAACCAAGAGCAGAGGAGATAAGTAGAAGGACAACAACAGAGAGTAGTAGCTCTACATCAGAACAGATTAAACCATGGGACGAGAAACAAAGGAAACTGAAGAAAACCGGAAAACAAGACACAAAATGGGAGTGGTAGGCCCCCACGTCTCAATAATCACTCTAAATGTAAATGGATTGAACTCCTCAATCAAAAGACACAGAGTGGCAGGATGGATCAAAGAACAAGATCCAACAATATGCTGCCTCCAGGAAACACACCTCAGCCCCAAAGACAAACACAGACTCAGAGTGAAGGGATGGAGAACAATACTCCAAGCTAATAATGAACAAAAGAAAGCAGGTGTCGCTATACTAATATCAGACAAGGTAGATTTCAAAGCAAAACAGATAAAGAAAGATAAAGAGGGACAGTATATAATGATAAAAGGGACTCTCCACCAAGAAGACATAACACTTATAAATATATATGCACCCAACACAGGAGCACCAAAATTTGTAAAGCAACTCTTAATAGAACTAAAAGAAGACATCAACAACAATACAATAATAGTAGGGGACCTCAACACACCATTAACACCAATGGACAGAACATCCAGACAGAAAATCAACAAGGAAATAATAGAATTAAATGAAAAATTAGACCAGATGGACTTAATAGATATATATAGAACACTTCATCCAAAAACAGCAGGTTACACATTCTTCTCAAGTGCACATGGAACATTCTCAAGGATTGACCATATTTTGGGAACCAAAGCAAACATCAATAAATACAAGAGAGTTGAAATAATATCAAGCATCTTTTCTGATCATAACGCTATTAAACTAGAAATCAACTACAAGAAAAAAGCAGAGAAAGGTGCAAAAATGTGGAGACTAAACAACACGCTTCTCAACAAACAATGGATCATTGAAGAAATTAAAGAAGAAATCAAATATTATCTGGAGACAAATGAAAATGAGAACACGACATACCAAATCATTTGGGATGCAGCAAAAGCAGTCCTAAGAGGGAAATTCATCGCAATACAGGCTCACCTCACTAAACAAGAAAAAGCTCACGTAAGCAACCTCAAACGACACCTAACAGAACTAGAAAAAGAAGAACAAACAAAGCCCAGAGTCAGTAGAAGGAGGGAAATAATAAAAATAAGAGCAGAAATAAACGATATTGAAACAAAAAAGACAATAGAAAGGATCAATGAAACAAAGAGTTGGTTCTTCGAAAGAATTAACAAAATTGACAAACCCCTAGCCAGACTCACCAAGAAAAGAAGAGAGAAAGCGCAAATTAATAAAATCAGGAATGAGAGAGGAGAAATCACAACAGATACCAATGAAATACAAGAGATCATAAGAGAATACTATGAAAAACTATATGCCAACAAATTGAACAACCTGGAAGAAATGGACAAATTCCTAGACTCCTACAATCTCCCCAAACTGAATCAGGAAGAAATGGAGAATCTGAATAGACCAATCACAAGAAAGGAAATAGAAACGGTAATCAAAAACCTTCCCAAAAACAAGAGTCCAGGACCAGACGGCTTCTCTGGAGAATTCTACCAAACATTCAAAGAAGACTTAATACCTATTCTCCTCAAACTGTTCCAGAAAATTGAGAAAGATGGAGAACTCCCTAACACATTCTATGAAGCCAACATCACTCTGATCCCCAAACCTGACAAGGACAACACAAAGAAGGAGAACTACAGGCCGATATCACTGATGAACATAGATGCAAAAATCCTCAACAAAATTTTGGCAAACCGATTACAGCAATACATCAAAAAGATTATACACCATGATCAAGTGGGATTTATACCAGGGACACAGGGATGGTTCAACATCCGCAAGTCAATCAACGTGATACACTACATCAACAAAATGAAAAACAAAAACCACATGATCATCTCAATAGACGCAGAGAAAGCATTCGACAAGATCCAACACCCATTTATGATAAAAACCCTCAGTAAAATGGGTATAGAAGGAAAGTACCTCAACATAATAAAGGCCATATATGATAGACCCACAGCCAACATCATACTCAATGGACAAAAGCTGAAAGCCATCCCTCTGAGGACAGGAACAAGACAAGGGTGCCCACTTTCACCACTCCTATTCAACATAGTACTGGAGGTGCTGGCCAGAGCAATTCGGCAGGAAAAAAAAATAAAAGGAATCCAAATAGGTAACGAAGAAGTAAAACTCGCGTTGTTTGCAGACGACATGATCTTATACATAGAAAACCCCAAAGAATCCACAGAAAAACTATTAGAAATAATCAACAACTACAGCAAAGTAGCAGGGTATAAAATTAACGTGCATAAATCAGTAGCATTTCTATACACTAACAATAAACTAACAGAAAAAGAACTCAAGAACTCTATCCCATTCACAATCGCAACGAAAAGAATAAAATACCTTGGGATAAACTTAACCAAGGAAGTGAAGGATCTATACAATGAAAACTACAAGACTTTCTTGAAAGAAATTGACGATGACATAAAGAGATGGAAAGACATTCCTTGCACATGGATTGGAAGAATAAACATAGTTAAAATGTCCATACTACCCAAAGCAATATACAGATTCAATGCTATCCCAATCAGAATCCCAAGAACATTCTTCACAGAAATTCAACAAACAATCCTAAAATTCATATGGGGGAACAAAAGACCACGAATTGCTAAAGCAATCTTGAGCAAGAAAAACAAAGCCGGCGGAATCACAATCCCTGATTTCAAAACATACTACAAAGCTACAGTGATCAAAACAGCATGGTACTGGTACAAAAACAGGTGCACAGATCAATGGAACAGAATTGAAAGCCCAGAGATAAAACCACACATCTATGGACAGCTAATCTTCGACAAAGGAGCAGAGGGCCTACAATGGAGAAAAGAAAGTCTCTTCAACAAATGGTGCTGGGAAAACTGGACAGCCACATGCAAAAGATTGAAAATCGACCATTCTTTTTCACCACACACCAAAATAAACTCAAAATGGATCAAAGACCTAAAGATTAGGCCTGAGACAATAAGTCTTTTGGAAGAGAATATAGGTAGTACACTCTTTGACATCAGTTTCAAAAGAATCTTTTCGGACACTGTAACTCCTCAGTTGAGGGAAACAATAGAAAGAATAAACAAATGGGACCTCATCAGACTAAAGAGCTTCTTCAAGGCAAGGGAAAACAGAATTGAAACAAAAAAACAGCTCACTAATTGGGAAAAAATATTTACAAGCCACTTATCCGACAAAGGGTTAATCTCCATAATATACAAAGAACTCACACTGCTTAACAACAAAAAAACAAACAACCCGATCAAAAAATGGGCAGAGGACATGAACAGACATTTCTCAAAAGAAGATATGAATATGGCCAATAGACACATGAAAAGATGTTCATCATCGCTAATCATCAGGGAAATGCAAATCAAAACTACACTAAGATATCACCTTACCCCCGTTAGATTGGCAAAAACATCCAAAACCAAGAACGACAAATGTTGGAGAGGTTGTGGAGAAAGAGGAACCCTCATACACTGTTGGTGGGAATGCAAACTGGTACAGCCACTATGGAAAACAGTATGGAGATTTCTCAAAAAGTTAAAAATAGAAATACCCTATGACCCAGCCATCCCATTACTGGGTATCTATCCTAAGAACCTGATATCAGATATCTCAAGAGTCCGTTGCACCCCTATGTTCATCGCAGCATTATTTACAATAGCCAAGACGTGGAACCAGCCTACATGCCCAGAAACTGATGATTGGATAAAGAAGATGTGGTATATATACACAATGGAATACTACTCAGCCATAAAAAAAGACGAAATTGGCCCATTCACAACAATGTGGATGGACCTCGAGGGCATTATGTTAAGCGAAATAAGTCAGTCAGAGAAAGACGAACTCTATATGACTCCACTCATAGGTGGAAATTAGTATATTGAGAAGGAGATCTGATCGGTGGTTACCAGGGAAAAGGGGGGGTGGGGGGAGGGCACGGAGGGGGTAGTGGTGTACCCACAACATGACTAACGAAAATGTACAAGTGAAATTTCACAAGCCTGTAATCCATCATAACATTAATAAAAAAAAAAAAAAAAAAAAAAAAGCCCAGAAATAAACTCTCATATGTTGTCAAATGATTTTTGATGAGTGTCAAGACCATTCAATGTGGAAAGGACAGTCTTTTCAACAAATGGTGATTAAAAAAACTGGATATTTATATGAAAATAATTCAATTGGATCATTATCTTACACCATATACAAAAATTAGCTCAAAATGGATTAAAGATCTAAGTGCAAGAGCTGAAACTATAAACCTGTTAGAAAAAAAATAGGGGAAAAGCTTCATGACATTGGATTTGGCGATGATTTCTGGGATATAACACCAAAAGTGAGGCAACAAAAGAAAAAATAGATGTTGGACTACATCAAATTAAAAAAAAAAACTGTGAATCAAAGAACACAATCAACAGAGTAAAGATCAACCCGTAGAAGGGAGAAAATATCTGCAAATAATGTATTTGATATAAAGGGTTAATATCTACAATATATAAAGAGCTCCTGGAGTTCTTGTTCAAGACGGCAATGTAGAAGGATCCTGGACTCACCTCCTCCCATGGACATATGTAATCTACAGCTACATATGAAACAACTTCCTCTGAAAAAATCCTAAAAACTAGTTGAGTGACTTCTACACATCAGGCAAATGAGAGAATGCCCACATTGAAGTAGCTAGGAGAAGCTGGAACACAATCTTTCCATAAACCCCACCCTCAGCATGATGATCCACAATTGGGAGGGAACTCAAAACCTGGGGCTTCTTCTCCCTGAGGAGCAAAGAGTTTGAACCCCACATTAGGCACCACAACTTTTACGACCTGCACCTGAGAGATGAGTCCCCAAAACATCTAGGTTTGAGAACCAATGAGGCTCACGTCCTCATTACCCACAAGGCTACAACCAACTGAGAAAAGGCAGTTAAAGAGCTCACAGACAGATTCCTCTGTCCTAGGGCTCAGCATTGAGGCAGTCAATTGAAAGACACCTTAACCTTTTGTAAAGGAGACTTATTTGCTGGACTAGGAGCCTTAAAGGCAGGCTTTAAATTAAACACACATCTAAGGGCTGACTATAATCCTTTCCAGACATCTTAGAGGGCAGACACTGCCTTTGTTCTCTCCCTTCGGCATGCTCAAGAGTGACAGCATCTCCCAGAGGGGAGCTTTTACACGTCTGGTGCCCAGGCATTTATGTCTGGTGTCCCAGTTTTTGTGGCTGCTTCCCAGGGGATACACCTTGATTGCGTGGCTCTGGTGGCCGGGGGGCAGGTGTTCCTGAGTCTCACAGGACTGTAGCAATTACAGAGACAGTTCCTGGCAAACTGCCACCCCCAGGACAACGACAGACCACAGATTGAAACACATCTCCAGTCTTTCCATGAAACAGACCTATTTGATTGTTCTAGAGCTTTGTCCTGAGGGACAGGCTTATGTTTGGCAAACGTCTGTTGCCTACAGAGGTGCTCTCAGGGAATGTAGGCCATTGGATGCCATTTTTGCACTCTCCCTCAGTCTTACTAAAACTAGCTGATATTTCCCAGAAAGGAGCTTACACATTCTTCTGGAGTTCTGATTATTACAACTGCCACTCAGGGGATACCTCCAGATTGCCTGGGTCTGGTGGTCAGCAGGGGTGATATTTATGGTCACACAGGACTGTATATATTTGCATATGTTAAAAGTTGCTGTCTGAAGGTCTGGCTTCCAATCAGTCTGAATCTAGATGCTGACTGAGATCCTCTCCTTTGGGACATTGACAGGTCTGGACAGACTCTCAACTACTGAGAGACATTAAAAATAAAATAGGCTGTTTGGACAATTGCAAAGGTTTGAGAGACAACCAAAGGCTAGGACAGGGTTGGATAAGATTTATCTCCTACACAAGGCCACTCCTTAAAGACTGGGAGAAGTGGCTGCTTTATCTAATGCATATAAATCAACATGGAGTCAAGCAAAATGAAGAAACAAAGGAATATGTTACAAATGAAAAAAGCAAGATAAAACCTCATGAAAAAACTCAATGAAATGTAGATAAGTAATTTACCTAATAAAGAGTTCAATGTAATGGTCATAAATATGCTCACTGAACTCGAGAGAAGAATGCATAAATACAGTGAGAACTTCACCAAAGAGATAGAAGTTTACCAAAGAGAACTTAACCAAATAGAAGTCTCAGAGCTGAAGGATACAATAACTGAGTTCAAAAATCCACTAGAGGAATTCAACAGCAGACTAGATGAAGAAGCAAAAAGGATCAGTGAACTAGAAATGGAGCAGTGGAATTCATCCAATTAGAGCAGCAAAAAGAAAAAAAAGAATCAAATAAAATATATCTTAAGGGACTTGTGGGACAACATTAGGTGAACTAACATTTGCATTATAGAAGTCTCAGAAGGAGAAGAGAGAGAGAAAGGGGCAGAAAACTTATTTTAAGACATAATGGCTGAAAACTTCCCTAACCTGAGGAAGGAAACAGACTTCCAGATTCAGGAAGCCAAAAGAGTTCCAAATAAGAGGAATCTAAAGAGACCCACATCAAGACACATTATAGTTAAAATGTCAAAAGTTAAAGAAAAGGAGAGAATCTTAAAAGCAGCAAGAGAAAAATCTTGTTACATACAAGGGAACCTCCATAAGTCTACCAGGAAATTTTTCAGCAGAAACTTTGCAGGCCAGAAGAGAGTGGCATAGTATAGTCAAACTCATGAAAGAGAAAAGGTTCCAACCAAGAATACTCTTCCAGGCAAAGTTATCATTCAGAATTGGAGAGATAAAGATCTTTCCAGACAAGCAAGATCTAAAGGAGTTTATTGCCACTAAACTGGAATTAAAAGAAATGTTAAAGGAAATTCTTTAAGCTGAAAAGAAAGGGTGATATTTAGAAACAAGAAAATATATAAAAGTATAAATTTCACTAGTAAAGATAAATATATGGCAAAGGTAGTGATTTAATCACTTATGAAACTAATATAAAGCTTAAAAGACAAAAGTAGTAAAAATAACTGTAACTACAATAATTAGTGAAAGGTTACACAAGATAAAAAGATGTAAAATGTGACAACAAAAACATAAAATGTTCAGGGGGAGAGTAAGAATGTAGAGCTTTGGAATAAGTTCAAATGTAGCTTGTTATCAACTTAAACTGTTATAAATATAAGTGTTTATTTAAGCATCATGGTAATCACAAATAAAAAACCTGTAATAGATACACAAAACATAAAAAGAAAGGAATCTAAGAATACCACTAAGGAAAGTCATCAACCACAAAGGAAAAGAGTGAGAGAATATGAAAGGAACAGAGAAGAGTTACAAAACAGACAGAAAATAATTAACAAAATGGCAATAAGTGAATACCTACCAATAATTATTTTAAATGTAAATGCATTAAATTCTCTAATCAAAGACAAACAGTGGGTGAATGGATACAAAAACAAGACCCTACATATGGCCTAGAAGAAACTCATTTGAGATGTAAGGACACATACAGACTGAAAGTGAAGGGGTAGAAAAAGATAGTCTGTGCAAATAAAATCAAAAGAAAAATGGGGTACCTACACCAATATCAGACAAATTAGACTTTAAAACAAAGATTGTAATAAGAGACAAGGAAGGGAATTACATAATAGTCAATCCAACAAGAAGTTATAACATGTATAAATATCTATATATCCAACATAGGAGCACCTAAATATATAAAGCAAATATTAACAGATCTAAAGGTGGAAATAGACAGCCATATAATAATAGTAGGGAATTTTAATATCCCATTTACATCAGTGAATAGATCATCCAGACAGAAAATCAATACATAATCATAAGCCTTAAGTGACACATTAGACCAGATAGATTTAGCAGATATATACAGAACATTCCATCCCAACGTAACTGAACATACATTCTTCTCAAGTGCAAATAGAACATTCTCCAGGATAGATCATATGTTAGACTTCGAAATAAGTCTTAATAAACTGAAAATGATTGAAATCATATCAAGCATATTTTCCAACCACAATGGCATAAAACTAGAAATAAATTACATAAAGAAAAGTGAAAATTTCAAAAATGTGTGGAGATTAAACATCATGCTACTGAACAACCAGTGGGTCAAGAAATAAGTCAAATGGGAAATCCAAATATAATTTGAAACAAGTAGAAATACAACATAACAAAGCTTATGGGATGCAGCAAAAGCAGTTCTAAGAGAGAAGTTAATAGTGATAAATGCCTACTTCAAAAAAAAAAGAAAAATTTCAATTAAGCAAGTTAACTTTATAACTCAAAGAACTAGAAAAAGAAGAACAAATGAAGTCCAAAATTAGTAGAAGGAGTTAAAGATCAGAGTGTAAGTAATAAAATAGATAACTAAAAAGATGATTGAAAATATAAATGAAACTAAGAGCTGGTTAGTTGAAAAGACAAAGAAAGTTGACAAACCTTTAGCCAAATTCACCAAGAAAATAAGAGAGAAGACATAAATAAATAAATAAAATCATAAATGAAAGAGAGATGTTGCAACTGATATCCTAGAATTACAAAAGATCATAAGAGACTACTATGAACAATTATACGCCACCAAATTTGACAACCTATAAGAAATAAATTTCTAGAAATTTACAACCTACCAAGAATGAATAATAAAGAAATAGAAAGTCTCAACAGACCAATTACTAGTAAAGGACATTGAATCAGTAATCAAGAATTTTCCAAAAAACAAAAGTTCAGGACCAGATGGCTTCACCGGTGAATTCTACCAAACATTCAAAGAAGAATTAATACCAATCCTTCTCAAACTCTTCTAAAAAATAGAAAAAGAGGGAACACTTCCAAACTCATTTTATGAGGCCAGCATTATCCTGGTACCAAACCAGACAAGGATACCACAAGAAAAGTCAATTACAGGCCAATATCCCTGATGAACTTAGGTGCAAAAATCCTCAACCAAATATTAGGAAACCAAATTCAACCATATATTAAAAGAATCATACACTATGATCAAGTGTGATTTATTCCAAGGATGAAAGGATGGCTCAACATCTTCAAATAAATCAATATGATACACCACATTAACAAAATGAAGGATAAAAATCATATGATAATCTCTATAGATGTAGACAAAGCGTTTGACAAAATTCAACATCCATTTATGATTAAAAACTCTCAACAAAGTGGGTATAGAGGGAATGTACCTCAACATAATAAAGGTCATATATGACAACCCTACAGCTAACAACATTCTTAATCATATAAAGCTGAAAGCCTTTCCTCTATGATCAGGAAAAAGACAAGGGTGCCCGCTCTTGCCAGT
The DNA here is from genome assembly GCF_041296235.1 of Equus asinus. Classification (NCBI taxonomy): domain Eukaryota; kingdom Metazoa; phylum Chordata; class Mammalia; order Perissodactyla; family Equidae; genus Equus; species Equus asinus. Next base: position 58,190,824 of record NC_091820.1, on the reverse strand, counting down.
TTTATTGAACATAGTATTGGAAGTCCTACCCAGAGCAATTAGGCAAGAAAAAGAAATAAAACTCATACAATTCAGAAAGGAAGAAGTAAAACTGTCACTATTTGCAGATGGCATGATATTATATAGAGAAAACTCTAAAGACTCCACCAAAAAACTGTTAGAATGAATAAATGAATTCAGACTCAAAAAATAAGGTAATTCTGACACACGCTACAACATGGATGAACCTTGAAGACATTATGCTAAGTGAAATAAGCTAGTCATAAAAGGGCAAATATTGTTTGATTTTACTTATATGAGTTACTCAGACTAGTCAAATTTATAGAGAAAGAAACTATAATAGTGGTTGCCAGGATCTATGGGGAGGAGAAAATGGGGAGTTATACAGAGTTTTGGTTTGAAACATTTAATGTGAATATACTTAATGCCACTGAACTGTACACTTGAAATAATTAAAATGGTTAATTTTATGTATATTTTACCTCAAGAAGAAAAAGAGCCACATATTCTATGATTCAGTTTTAATAAAATGTTCAGAATAGGCAAATCTATGGAGATAAAAGGTAGATTAGTAATTTCCTAGATCCGGGGGAGAGGGAGCATATGAGATGTGACTGCTATTGGTTACAGGATGTCTTTGTGAAGTGATGAAAATGTCAAAATTACTTAATGGTGATGGTTGCAGAACTGTGTGGATATAATGAAATAGTTGAATTAAACACTTTAAATGGGTGAATTTTATGGCATGTGAATTATAATTTAATGTTAAAAATGTTGGTAAGATGTTAAAAATATAGGATCCAGATTCTCATAACATAATATCCAAAAGGTCTAGTGTTCAATATAAAGTCACTCATCACAGAAAAATTATAAGTTGAATATGAAAACACAATCATTAGTGAATGTTCTTTTTTCTTGGTGTATTTTTCAAATTTTCTTCAATGACCTTCTATTTTTAATGTAATGTGTAAAAAAAGTTAAAAGCAAGTGAGACAAGCTATCATTTTAAGACCATCTGATTCACAAAGTTTTAAAAGGTTTTAACACTAACTGATGGAATTTGTTTAGGGAAATAAACTGTCTCCCAGTATTCATAGGAGGTACATTACTGCAATCATAATAGAGTGCAACTGGACGTTTTAACAAAAAGTCTCAAAGATGTTTTTGTCTATAAATTCTTCTGACAATGTGTACCAAATTAATAATCTTTAATATAAAGGACTATCCTGCTATATTTATAGCAGTCTTGACTTTTAAAAGTTAATAGACTTTATATAGTAGAAATGTTGTAGATTTACAAAAAAATTGAGCAGAGAATACAGAGTATTTCCATATAACCCAGTCCTCCTATGCACAGGTTCCCTTACTATCTTGCATTAGCGTTTATTACAATTAATGATCCAATATTGATACATTATTATTAACGAAGATCTATACTTTACATTGTTTCATTCATTGTGTTGTGCAGTTCTATTGGTTTTGACAAATGCATAATGTCATGTATCTATTACCAAAGTCTTGCGGAAAATAGTTTCACCTAAATCATTCCGTACTTTACCAACCATCCGTCTCCCTCCCACAGAACCCCTGGAAATCACTGATATTTTTACTATTTCTATAGTTCCACTTTTTCTGGAATGTCATATAGTTGGAATAATACAGTATGTACCCTTTTCAGACTGGCTGCTTTAGTATTATTCATTTAAGGTTCCTTCATGTCTTCTTGCAGCATGATATTTCTTTTTTGCACTGGAAAATATTCCACTGTATAGATATACGAAAGTTTATCCATTCACCCATTGAATGATATCTTCATTGTTTCTAGCTTTATGGAAATTATGAATACAGCTGCCATACAAATTCACATGCAAGTTTTTGTGTTGATATGTTTTCGATTCATTGGGTAAATACCTAGGAGTACTATTGCTGGATCTTATGGTAAGACTATATTCAGCTATGTGAAAAACTGCCAAATGTTCTTGCAAAGTGGCTGCCACATTTTGTATTATTAGCAACAATGAATAGCAGTGCCTGTTTCTCTTCATCATTGTCATCATTTGGTGTTGTCAGCGTTTTGGATTTTGGCCATTCTAGTAGGTGTGTAGTGATATCATATTATAGTTTTAATTTGCAATTCCCCGATGACATAGGATGTTGAGCATCTTTTCTTGTGCTTATTTGCTATCTGTATACCTTCTTGATGAAGTTTCTGTTCAAATCTTTTGCTCATTTTTAGAATTGAGATGCTTGTTTTCTTATTGTTTATTCTTTTTTTTTGAGGAAGATTAGCCCTGAGCTAACATCTGCTGCCAATCCTCCTCTTTTTGCTGAGGTAGGCTGGCCGTGAGCTAACATCTGTGCCCATCTTCCTCTACTTTTTTTTTTTTAATGTGGGACGCCTACCACAGCATGGCTTGCCAAGTGGTGCCATGTTCGCACTCAAGATCCAAACTGGCAAACCCCGGGCTGCTGAAGCGGAATGTGTGAACTTATCTGCTGTGCCACTGGGCTGGCCCTCTTATTGTTTAATTTTAAAAGTTCTTTGAATATTTGGGATACAAGTCCTTTACCAGATATGTGTTTTGAAAATATTTTCTTCTAGACTGTGGCTTGCCTTTTCATTCACTTAATGGTGACTTTCACAGAGAAGAATTTTTTTAATTTTATTTTACTTTTATTTTCCCAGGATTACTGAGGTATAATTGACAAATAAAATTGTATACATTTAAAGTGTACAACGAGATTATTCTACACTTATACACAGTGAAATGATTGCCACAATCAAGCTAATTAACCCATCCATTGCCTCACGTAGTTACCTTTTTTTGTGGTGACAATGATTAAGATGTACTCTCTTAGCAAATCTCAAGCATACAATATTGTATTATTAGCTATATTCACTGTGCTGTATGTTAGATAACCAGAACATATTCACCTTATAACTGAAATTTTGTACCCTTGGATCAACATCTCCCAATTTCTCCCACACCGCCAGTCCTTGGTCACTACCATTCTACCTTCTGCTTCAATGAGTTTGCCTTTCATTTTTTTGAAATTCCACACATAAGAGAGATCATACAGCATTTGGCTTATTTCACTTAGTGTAATGTCCTCAGGATTCATCCATGTTGTTGCAAATGGCAGGATTTCCTTCTTTTATGGCTTAATAATATTCCATTTTGTGTGTGGGTTGTATGTGTATCTATATCCATAGCTATATCTATATCAGTCTGTTTATCTATTTATCTATCTATAATCACATTTTCTTAATCTATTTATCCATTGACAGACACTTAGGTTGTTTCCATATCTTGGTTATTGTGAATAATGCTTCAATGAACATGAGAGTGTAGATATCCCTTTGAGATACTAATTTTATCTTCAGATGTATACCCAGAAGTGGAACTGGTGGATCATATAGTAGGTCTATTTTAAATTTTTTGAGGAACCTCCATACTGTTTTCCATAATGATTGTGTCACTTTATATCACCACCAACAGTGTACAAGAGTTCCCCTTTCTCCATATCCTTGCCAACACTCATTATCTGTCTTTTTGATAATAGGCATCCTAACAGATGTGAGGGAGGTTTTGATTTGTATTTCCCTGATGATTAGTGATATTGAACACATTTTCACGTTCCTGTTGGCCATTTGAATATCTTCATTAGAAAAATATCTATTCAAGTCTTTTGCTCATTTTTTAATTTATTTTTTTAATATTGGGATGTAAGTGTTCCTTATATATTTTGGAAATTAACCTACTATCATATATATAGTTTGCAAATATTTTCTCCCATTCTATAGCTTGCATTTCCACTATATTTATTATTTGCTGTACAGAAGCTCTTTAGTTTGATGTAGTCCCACTCATCTATATTTCCTTTGGTTGCCTGTGCTTTTGGCATTATACTCAAAAAATCAGTGCCAAGGCCAATGTGAAGAATCTTTTCCCTCTGTTTTCTTCTAGGAGTTTTACAGTTTCCAGTCTTACATTTAAATCTTTAATCAATTTCAAGTTAATTTTTAGACAGTCTAAAATAGGCATTGAGTTTCATTCTTTTGCATGTAGATATCCAGTTTCCCAACACCATTTATTGAAAAGACTATCCTTTCTCCATTGTGTGTTTCTGGTGCCCTTGTCAGAGATTATTTAGCTGCATATGAGTGGGTTTATTTTTGGGCTCTTGATTCTGTCTCTTTGGGTCTTTCTTCTGTTTGGTCGAGTCTGCTATTGAAGCTCTCTATTGAATTCTTCAGTTTGGTCATTGTATTCTTTGGCTCTAGAATTTCTGTTTGTTTTGGGTTTTTGGTGGTGTCTATTCCTTTGTTGAACTTCTCATTTTGTTCATGCATTGTCTTCCTAATTTCCTGTAGTTGCCTGTCTGTATGTTCTTGTAGTTCACTGAACTTCTTTAAGAAGATTATTCTGAATGACTTGTCACACAGTTCATACATAGATCCCCATTTCTTTAAGGTCAGTTATTGGAGTTTTATTAGTTTCCTTTGATGGTGTTATAATTACTTGATTCTTTGTGATCCTTGATTCCTTGCATTAGTATCTGCTCATTTTAGTAAGTGACCTCCTCTTTAATAATTTACAGGTTTGCTTCAGCAAAGAAAGACCTTCACAAGCCGGCCCAACTTGGGGTACTGGATGGATCAGCTGGTAGCACCTGTGGGTGGGAGGTGATTGCCTTCAAGATCTCTAGTTGCGCAAGGCCACTTCCAGGCTTCATGGTCAGATGGGACCACTTGCTGGGCTCTGCAATTACCTCTGGTCAGATGAGGTTGCAGGTTGAGGAGGCAAAGTGGTGCCACTGGTTGGACTTTGCAATTGAGCAGGGCTACAGGCTGGACTCCACAATCTGTAATGGTTGAGTGGGGTATTGGGCTGTGCTTCCAGACCAGATGGTGCTGCTGGCTGGACTCCATTTTCAGATAGGGATACAGGCAGAGTTTCAAGGTCAGAAGTGGCCTCAGGCTGTGTTCTGTGATCAGGTTGGGTCACAGGCTGTGCTACAAAGTTGAGTGGGGCCACAGGCTGAGCTTCACGATCAGGTAGGACATGGTTGTGCTCTGCTCTGCTGTTGGGCAAAGTTGCTGGCTGAGCTATCTGGTCAGGATAGTCTCCAGCTGCATCCTGCAGTTGGGTGAGCTGGAGAATGTGCAAAATGCTTTGCAGTCGGGTGGGTTGCTGTCCAAGCTCTCTCATCAGGTGGGGCTGCAGGCTATGCTCTGTGATTGGGCAGGGTCACTGCCTGGGCTTCTTGCCTCAGCAGGGCCACAGGCTGTGTTACTAATCAAGCAGGGCTGTAGGCTGGGCTTTGTAGCTCAGCAGTACCAGGGATTGGGCTCTGAGCCTGCCCAGGGTCACTGTTTAGGCTCCCTGGTTATGCAGGGTGAGAGGCTATGCTCAACAGTTGGGCAAGCCTTCTGGCTTGACTTTCTCTCCCAGAGGGGCTGTAGGATAGGCTCTGCAGCTGCAAATATTCTCTGACTAGGCTTCCGGATGGGCATGACTGGAAACGTCCATTAGCAGCTGGGAAGAGCTGCAAATTTCCTTCCCTATCTGGGTGGGGCAGTAGAACAGGCTCCATAGCGGGTACAGTCTGTTGACTGGGGACTCACATCAGCCATAACTGCCACTGAGTCCCCTGGCCAAACAGGGCCACTGCCTCAACTCTGTAGAGATGCAAAGCCACTGGCTGGGATCTCCACTCTGGTGCCACTGCAAGCAGGAATGTGGTCTGCTAAGGTGTGAACACTGGTTGCTGTAAGCCTCGCTTCTCTTCTCTGTCTCTATCTGATCCCCAGTGATCGAGCCCCACAGATTCTCCCAGTGATCCCTATGAGACAGAAGACCTGATTGGGCCTCCTGGTAAGCGTCCCACAACACTGGGGAAGCTGGATATCCACCTTGGGTTCTCTTTTTCCCATTGGAGAAACCATAGGCCCAGGGAGCCTTCTCAATGTGGCTTTGTGCCAGCCTGGGGGGGGTGGGACGCGCGATACTATCAGAGTGTAGACCTTCATCATACCCTTCTAATGTGGTCTTTTTTGGTTTCTATGGTCCAGAGGGTTGCTTCAGCTTCACTCTTGGGTTCTGGGATTTTCTTAATGATGTCTTATCTATGGATAGTTGTTAGTTCGTCTCCTTGTGAGTAGGACTAAAGATAGGAAATGACCCTACATCATCATCTTGATGATGTCATCCTCTCATTTTTTAAAGATGCGTTTTATTAAATAAAACCTTTAAGGAAAATTTATTTGAATGCATTCTTTTGTTAAAATATGCTTTCATATGCATAAGAAAAAGGAATTTGGAAGCATAAAAACATTATGGATGTTCATTATGCCTTTTTAAAATTATAGTTCACTAGTTAAGAGCACAGACTATGAATCTATACTATATGGGTTCAAATCCTAGCTGCGTCAATTGTTAGCTGTATGACTTTGGACTGTTACTTAACCTCTCTATGCCTCAGTTATCTCATCCGTAAAATGAAGAAAACAATAGTATACACCACATAGGGGTTGTTGTGACAATTAAATGAGCTATTACATGAGAAGCACTTATAACAATGCCTGATGCAAATTAAGAATTATATAAGATCATTATATTCTGACTCAAATATGGTCAAATTTTTTGAAAATAAGTAGAAAAATTATTGGCTTTTTGAAGCATTTTTCCAGCAGTTTAAAGAGAATTACAAGTGAAGACAACAATGCAAAACAAGGGACAAAATTGCAAACTGGGAATGGATTATAGAAGGTTAATGTGGAAATGATCTCCCAGTATTCGTGATAGTGTGACTTATTTTGTAACTAGACTTCTAATAAATGTATGATAAATAAATTAAATACTTTGAATGTGTGTGAACATATGACTGTGAAAATGGTCTTCCCACACGTTTGATTTTAATATCTAAAAACTGGAAACAAAAATCCGCTAGTTAAGTCAGCTGGTTTACAAAAATGATGGCCTATTCATACTATAACATACTACTTAACTACACAGTAACTACACAAACAGTATTGTGTAATGTTAATTAACATGGATGTATGTTTATGAGGCATTTCACTGAAAAAGAACAGGCATTGGATTAGCATTTATGCATATGTACATATAGGTTTATGTATCTAAGCCTATGTATATATAAAAGTATGAAGCGTTATACAACCAAATTTTACATGTGGTTTTTACCCAGTGGTAGGATTATGGTTATGCTCCATGTTATTCTCTTTGTTTAACAATACATTGTGATTTTTCTAGGATATGCTTGCCTAGCAAGTAGAAATAAAAAGAAAACAATGTTATTATAGCAAGTAAAATTTAAAAATATGAATTCTATTTTATCCACTGAAAACACGGCAAAGTTTAATATAAATTCTAATTCACAGTTCAGAGCCTTGTGCAAAGGACTGGATACACATTTATATTGCAAATACCAGAATAATAGTGTGAGTTGACACTTTATAAATGGAAATTTGGCCATAAAGTATAGTCTGAAAAATGCTCTATAATTTTTTTCTGTTTTCTTTTCCTGTAGAAGTGTTTGCTACAGAAACAATTATGGATGTGTGTGACTGTAAATTTAGGTTAAAAGGTAGTCAACATAGTGGTCTGAAATTAAAACATAATTGAGAACAAAGAAAATAGCTAACAATGTAGGAATTCAGAAATGAATCGATCCATATACACAATAGATGTTCAAAGACCGTTTTAAATGATGTGCAAAAATAAACATGAAAATATATCCAAGGTTTATTACTGAATAAAGCTTTTGAAACAATATAAAGATGTAAAGTATGATTTTATATCTTATATATAAAAAATATGAATTATAATATGTAACTATTATGTATTATACAGTGCATTATATATACATATATGTATACATAAAAATTAAACAATTTTCTTCATATTTTCAATACATTTATTTTATTTTACCTATCAATGCTATGTGATTTTTTAAAACGAATTTATATTCCTTGAATAACAAGCCAAACAAAATAGTTTTTAAAAATTAAAAAAGGGAACAAAAAATGAGGTATGTTTTTAATAGCATTGTATTGGCCAAAAAATAAAGTTTATAATACCCACGGAGGAACTTGTGCAGGAAAGTGGGTATTCTTCCAAAGTATCAGTGGAAGTGTAAATTGGTATATCCAGGCCACTTGATGGTACAGTTAAAAACTTTTAAAAGGCCTCAACTTTTCAATTCCACTTCTATGTACTTAAGTAAGCACAATAATTCTGCAGCAAAATTACTCACCACAGATTTGGCTTTAATGGGGAAAACTTAGAAACCACTGTAAAGTCCAAAGCAAGGAAATACTTTTTAAAAAATTCTGATCCACCTATACAATGATAGTAAGTTGTAGGAGAATATTGAATAGCCAAAGATGTTTTAGATGTATTTACAATATATTGAAAAGGAAATTTGGACAGAATACATTCAGTATGATCCTATATTTGTTTTAAATTTTATGGACGCTACATAAAGCCTGCAAAGGCAAAAACTAATCACTTTAAAAAGTGCTTGTTGTGTATACTTAACGCATATGTCCTCTTTCTGAAGCAATGCATTTGTAAAACGAAATAATAAAAGAAAAAATCTGCAAACTTAACCAATTTCTCATAATTTAAAAAATACTAAATTAAGAGGATGAGCAGGGAAATATACATTCTCTTACACTGTTGATGGGCATAAACCTCATGTAAGAATCATTTGGCAACGGACTGGCAAGGTATGTAAGGCAATTGAATATCACCATATATCAGCAAACATTCAGCTACAATGTGTTCCCCATAGAGGTAAACTTACTGGGGAAAAACCAGAACAATTTAAACACACATGGAGGGGCTGAGTTTTAGTAATTATAGCTTATCCATGATATGGAATATGCAATAAAAACAAAATTAGAGAACATTTAATAATTTGGAAAGATGATAACAAAGATGAATTATATTAAAATATCCTACAATGAAACAATATATATTACATTTTTGAAGGTATTATTTATTTATGTACATGTTTCACATTTCAGTTGTTTTTGTCAATTATTAGAATTAGGAGTGATTTTGACCTTTTCCTTATCAACTAAAAAACACTTCTGATACTGTATTATTTGTATAAAAATAAATGTTTAAAATAAATAAAAACAAAAAAAAGCTATAGTTCCTCTGGTAAAATATTGGGAGGGTGCAGAAAAAATAGCAATAGCAAGTCCAGAAAACTGCTCAGTTTTCCAGGTCCTCTCACAATATTTGTGTACTTGATGGGGGTAAATTGATACCATATTTGTGGATAGTCATTTAATAAAAAACCAGAAAAAAAAGATTTTAAACCTTCCATATCCTTCGACTGTTCAAGTCTTCTTTTAGCAATGTTTGCTCAGGAAAGTATCTTGAATGTAAGCAAGATTTGTGCACTATGATATCATTAGCAGCTCAGGTTCAGAAAAGAAAAAAAAAACCAGAAACCACTCAGATGTTCAACAATCAGGAAACAGTAAAAGCAAATATCTCCATCTATATATCTAAATATAGATAGAGATGCATACATATATATATTTCTCTGTCCAGCCCATCAACTGGAACACTAAACAGCCATGGAAACTATTTTAGAAGAATATTTAATGACATGAAAGGAGTTGAAGAAAATCTATAAATCTATATCTATCTATATTATATATTTATGTGTGAAAAAGCAGATATTGAAACAGTATATACATTATTCACATGTATATCACATGAAAAGTACTGGGCAGGTACAGAAGAAAATGAATCAGGTAGGTATGGGTAGTCATTAGGATTGTTACTGGTGACATTAATTCTCTTCTGTTAACTTTTCTTCTTTGTGATTTTTTTCCTGCAATGAACCTGAATCATTTTTCCGGCAATGAGGAAAAGGGCAGGAGGTGGGCACAGGGGAGAGAGGTGATAAACAATATTTAAATCCAGCAACACAACAGCAAGAACAGCGAAATACCATTTGCAGCCCATCAAGTTGGCCAAGTCACACACAAACACCCTCCCCCCGACACACACCCTCACACATCAATTACAGTGACCAGGAGACTCTGCAGGGGAATTGGGCATACTCTTTTTACTAAGCTGTGCTGGCTGGCATGAATGCAAATCGGTACAATGCTTATGAAGGGACCATTTGTCAACACACAGGAAAAGTCTTTAAAATGTCCATATGTGGATCCTGCAAGTCCACAATTAAGAAGACCATCCGGTATGCTAGCAAAGATTTGGCTTGACATGGAAGGATTCACTCATCAGAGTACACAGTGTTGGGTTTAGACACAGAGGAAGAACTAGGCACCACCTGAATGTGCCAACAATGCAGGAATGATTACAGAAATGTTAACGTCCATAGACACACTCTGCAGGCACTGAAGATGACGTGTCGGAAGCCTGTTGAATAATACGGAAAGAAGTCAGAAAGGTTGACTTTTGTTTGGTTTTAGTTTCTGAAAAGGCAGGTTAAGAAACACCACATACATGAACCACTCTATAACAGTGTTTTAAAAGGGAAGGTAGGGTGAGGGTGAGGAGGGGGGGGGGTGGAGAGAAAGAGAGAGAGAGAGAGAGAGAAGAGGGCCTGGAAAAACAGCACAGCAAAAAGGTAAAAGTGGTTGTCTCTGGGTAGTAGGATCACGGGGAGCAATTACTCTCTTGGCTTTCCCTCATCTGATTTCCTTCTCCTTTCTGACGTTTCTACCATGAAATTGTATCACCTGTGCAGTAAACAAAGAGAGAAAGAAAGTGCTTTTTAAACCAAACCACAAGGAGAAGAGGCAGCCTTCAACCTATCAAGTGGCACAGATTAGCAAGATTATTCACAACCCCCTTGGTGGGTGTGCCAGGAGAGGGAAGGAAGGAAAGAGAGGGGAGGGGAGGAGAAGAGGAGGAAGAAGGAGCAAGGGGAGAGAGAAAGAGAGGGAGAGAGAGAGGGAGAGAGGGGGAGAGGGAGGGAGGGAGAGACAGAGAAAGAGAGAGAGAGATGAAGGGAGGGAGAGATTGAGAGAGAGAGACCTGCGCTCCCAATACAATACACTGCTGGTGGGTTGGGGGGTAAAGGTGGGGCTGTAAACCGGGTGGGAGCCAAGGTTTGGCTCTGCTGGCTGGCTCACTCCTGGGATGTCTTCATCGAAAGGTAGCCTCCTCATCGGTGTCTTCCTCGAAATCCTTGACGTCAGCACTAGTGGACTGCCTGGCCCAGGCTCCCCTTTCGGCCTCTCGTTCTTTATGCGACTTGAATCTTCCCACGAAAATTTTGCGGTAGTTCAGGAACATGCCATTCATCGCATCGATGGCCCGCTCCGCAGACTCCTGCTTCTGGAAGTGCACGAACCCGTAGCCCTTGGGCCCCTTTTCGTCGCAGGCCACTTTGCAGGAGAGGATGTTGCCGAACGCCGAGAAGATGTTGTACAGCGCCTTGTTGTCGATGGTCTTGCCCAGGTTCTTGATGAAGACGTTGCCCACCCCGCTCTTGCGGAGCGAGGGGTCCCGCTGAGACCACATGATGCGCACCGGCCTGCCCTTGATGACATCAAAGTTCAGGGTCTCCAGGGCCCGCTTGGCGTCCACCGGTTGCTGGTAGTTGACATACGCGTAGCCCAAGGAACGGCGGGTGATCTTGTCCCTGCAAATGCGGATGGAGAGGATGGGCCCGGCCGGGCTGAACTTCTCGTACAGCATTGCCTCTGTCACCTCAGGGTGCAGGTCGCCCACGTACAGCGAGGCCATAGGAAAGTCCGGGTTCCTCTCGGAGCCCACACTCGCATCTGCATCTGCATCCGCGGCGACAGCCGCTGCCGCCGCTGCCGCTGCCGCCGCCGCCGCCGCTGCCACCGCCGCTGCCACCTCCGCATCCGCATCCGCCTCCCCCAAGGGGGGCGCCGCAGCCTCTGCGGCGGCGGCGGCTTCGGCCGCACTGGCCTCTGCCACTGACACGGCCGCTGCCGCCAAGGCGGCCTCCGCCTCCTCCCCCGTCAGGGGGGTCGCTGCCTCCCCCAGGGTGGCCTCCGCCACTGCCTCCTCTACTGAGGCCTCGGCCTCCACCTCAGCCTCCAACTCTGCTTCCGCCTCCGCCACGGAGGCCTCCGCCACCGCCTCTGCCACGGTCGCCGCCGCAGCCTCTGCCGCCGCCGCCGCCGCTGCCGCCACCGCCGCCGCCACTGTCGCCGCTGTCGCCACGGTCGCGGGTGCCGCCAGGTCGCTGCCGCGACCTCTCTTCCCGCGAGCTGGTGGGGGGCGGAAAGGCGGGAGAGGGCAAGAGGGCAGGTGGCCGCCGGAACCCGGGCCGGGGACGCGAGCCAGAGCTGAGGCCGGGGACCCGGGTCAGGAGATAATGGCGAGTCCAAGTCACCTGGGATGGCGAGCGCTGCCAGGAGCGCGCCGATGCCAGTCGCCGCAGCTTGCAGCCTGCAACCTGCAGACTGCAGCCTGCCGCCGCCGCCGCCGCCGCCGCCGCCGCCGGGTCGTGGGCTAGCGTGCGGGGCGCGGGCGGGCGGGCAGGCGGTGTGTGATGGGGGGCGGGGGGTGTTGGCGTCTGTGGTCCGGGCAGCTGGGAAGGCTTCTGTCTCTTTGGTTCCCCCTGTGGCTGCTGCGGGGCTGTGGGCGGTGGGAGGAGGCGGGAGCGGGACACTGGGGTGGGGGGTGGGGGGCAAGGGTGTCAGTTCTCAGCGTCTCGGGCCGCCCAGATATTTATGAAGAGGAAGCCAAGGAAAGGGCTCCACTGTGGACTGAGGGAATATGGATTAGATTTAGGGAGTTTGGTTTTATCCCTCCTCTCTCCATAGAACATTTAAATAATTCAGTCAAGTACAAGAGACGGTGAGTGGCATTGAGAATACGCTTGCCTGGCCTAAACAAAGCCAAGAAAAATGGTTTTCCCACATTCAGGGATTCTCCCTACGTCAACGCGTGCACACACCCTCCAACATCACTGCCACCAAGGAAACAACAACTATTCTGTGCGCGAGCTGGGACGAGAGGGGCAAACTCCTTCTGCGGCCTGCTGACCCATTTTCTCAGAGATCTCCCCCTTTTTTCCAGCTCTTCCCCTCCTCTGCAACGCTGGCAAAAGAGGGAATAAAGAACACAAGAACACGTATTCATTCATTCATAATGCCATGCCACAAATATTCATGGAGCCGGTGCCGGTCCCTAGGGACACCGGGGTCTGCGAGGCAGGAGGACATGGACTAGTTTTGAGCTTGTCCTTGGGAACAGACAGTCTGGGCTGGAAACCCTGCCCTTATTCCAGACTATGGGAGGACTAGGGACCTGGGGTTCTTCAGCGCCCCGACTCCTCCCTCCCATGCAGCCTCAAGATATGCAGCCTGGAAGTGGGAGAATCAAGAGCACCCTGTCCTTAGTGCTGTCCTTAATGATACCGTGAGGAAAACCCAACCAAGCGCTGGGCACAGGGCCTGGTCCAGAGCCAGGTGCTTGTTTGTTCTTGGCTCTGCCCTCAAGATGCTGAGGTTCCCAGCATGAACCAAGAAATGCACATCCATGTTCAAAACAAAACCCAAACCCGAAATCTCTCTAGAATGAGGTGCCTGGTCCCAGCTGACCAGCTAATATTTATGGAAGCCTTATCAAGTACTTGGCACTGGGGGCTAAGGGACAGGCAATGCAATAAGTGAGCAGTGAGTCTTGATGGACTGGAGGCGTGGGGCAGGGTGAGAAAAGGTGAGCAGTGGGTGTTGTGGGAGCAGAGAGGCCACCCAGGACCAAATTCTGAGGGGATAGACAAGTGAGCAACCATTAGAGTAGAGTGTAACAGAGGCCAGAGTCCCGCTTCCCCCAGAAAGGAGGACGCAGCCACTAACTTCCTGGCAGGAATCAAGTGAGGCTGCACAGAAGAGGAAACCCCCAAGGTGAGCTCTGGAAGATGAGTTGGCAGTCCACCTTGTTGAGGCAGGAGAGAAGGCAATCCAGACAGACAGATCAGTCTGTGTCCAAGGCTTTGATGTGTGGTCACTTCTGGTCATGCCTAATAACCTGGCGTCCACAGAGCTCATGGTCTCCAAGAGCATATGGCAGGAGATGGGGCTGGAAGGTGTGGGGCCCTGAAAAGCAAGCTAAGGTGCTTGGACTCTATACCCAAGCTCACCAGCACCACTCGGTACTTTCAGGGAGGGAATCGGTATGATCAGATCTTTAGAAAGAGTACAAATTAAATATCAATACAGAAAGTAGCTAAGAGAGTGGATCTTAAAAGTTCTCATCACAAGAGGAAAAAATGTGTAACTATGTGAGGTGATGGATGTTAAACTACATTTATTGTGGTAATCGTTTCACAATACGTACACATGCCAAATCATTATGTTGTACACCGTACACTTATACAAGGTTATATGTCAATTATATCTCATTATAACTCGGGGGAAAACAACAATACACATATAAATGCACTTGTGCCCCCCCCCGAAACACACACGCACACAACTGAGACAGAGCTGATAGAACAAAAAGAAGACAACAGATGTGACCAGTTCCAGGAGAGTCAGAACAGCCCTTCCCTCTGTCCGTCCTTTCCTTCCATAAATAGGGGTTTCACACTTACCGTGAGCCGGGCATTGAACTGTGGACTGTGGGGTCAGGTATAAAACATAATCAAACCATAGCCCCTTCTCTCAGGATGTTTCACTCCACTAAAGCTCAAGCTGCCCACACAAATAACAAGCAGATATGCCAGCAGAGGGTTATAGGTGCTAATGTGATTGGACTATGGTGGCCATGGAATTTCATCTACCCAGTATATATTCTCTTCTCCTCCTCACTCCTGCCCATCCACTTTCTTTGGGTAAATAAAGCTGTTTTCTGTGGTGGCAGCATTGGCTGGTGGACCTGGGCAGTTGCACATGACAGAACGACCCTGAACCTGCGGAACTCACCCAGTCACCATGGGGTGCGAGGCAATGGGAACTTCCCATTCCCTGGCTGGAAAGCATCCCAAGACCACTGAGAAGCAGACACGCAGACATGTACCTCGCCAGCTTGCAAAATCCAGCCCTCTGCCCCTAGACAGGGCTCGTGTCAGCAAAGGAGCAGAACAGAGACGGGAGAAGCCTGCTGTACAGCTGATGCCCGACCAAGGTGATCACTGTCACCGCTGTTAGGAGACATCTCCGGGGGGTCTAGGTTGCTTGTAGGCAGGAGGCAGATGAGCTGTGCCTCACCATTCCAGGTGGCCATCCAAGAGGGACCCGAGGAGGCAGAGGCCATGGTTTCTGGGGGATAGGGGATGTGGGGATGATGAGAAGAACTTAGCCCATTGTTAGGAGACATAAATGACAAGGGGGACCAATTCAAGGACCAGGACTCAACAAGATCTCTTTCTATGGCATTGACTTCCAGCCCATAGAGCCGACAGAAATCAGTGAAGTGGCAGGAAAAAGAGATTCAGGGAAGTCATGCTGTAGCCAGCGAATCCCCAAACCCACCAAACCTGAAGACAATCCCTAGGTCCCTGAAGCTCCAGCAACAGGAACAGGGCTACTAAAGTGACAAGGAGAGCAGTTGGGGCATGCATCTCAAGTTCTTTCTCACAGAGGCCCCCGTAGTGTCCCCCGTCCTTTCTTTAGTCAGTTCCTGGTCAGTTTCTGCCATCTGCAATCAAAAGTGTTCTGACTACTAGGCGCTGTGACGGAGGCAAAAATGAAGAGCCCTGTGGAGTGTCAGTGGAGGGAGGGAGAGGTCCCTTTCTTGTGGGAGGAAGTGTTATTCATTTCATTCACTCAATGATTCCACAAGTATTTATGGAGAGCCTACTGTGTAGCAGGCATTCTTCCAGGCAGGGGGACCCTGCACTCTGGGAGCTTGTTTTCTAGTGGGGAAGACAGACAGTAAACATGTCAGAGAATGTAAACACACTTAAAGGTTGCTACAAATGCTCTCGGGGAAATAAACCAGATGACTTGGTACGTATTACCTAGAATCCAAGGACGGCCCTTCTGAAGGCAATGCAAAGTGGCCCGTCCTGCTAGGAACCAGTGGGAGAACCTGCCCAGCAGGGAGAACTGCAATTCCCTTGGCCTTGTGGCAGAAAAGAGGGGCACCAGAAGGCTGGAACCCACTGAGAGAGGGGATGGAGGGAACAGCGGAAGGTCCAGTGGGGAGAAGGAGGCATGACGAAGAGTTTGGGTTTTACTCAAAGTGCTCTGGGGAGTCAGAGAGAAGACTGAATCAAGGGAGTGCCATGATCTAATTACATCCAATAATTTCTCTCTGGCTGCTCTCTGCACAAAATACTGCAAGTGGGCAGGGCACAAAGGAAAGTTTGGAAACCAATGCAGACCCTCTTGCAGTAGTCCAGTTGAGAGATGACAAGGGCTTGGCCCACACTAGCAGCACGAATTTTGGGAATAGTGAATGGGTTCACATGATACTTTGGAAAGAGAAGAGACATCACTTGCTGATGGATTGAAGGCAGTTGGTGAACAAAATTAAGAAGTGAATGATTACCATGAGAGTATTTTCTTGCAAGTCTTGACCATGGAGGTGTTATGTATGGTCAAAGGCAGTACAGGGAGTGAGTGTGGTAGATTTGTAGAAGGGAGAAAGAGGCTTGGGGGTGCGTGTGTCAAGAGCTCCTATTTGCACGTGTTAAGTATCTGAAATCTGTATGTCATCCATGTGGGCTTGAAAAACAGAATTATCTATCGAGACAACAGGACACAGATAGTATTTAAAGCCATGAGACTGGGCAGGATTACCTAGAGAGAGTATAGTCAGGAGAAGGTGGCGCAGGGCTATTCCCTGAGACATGCCAACATGTAGAAGTTGGGTTGAGGATGACAAGCCAGCAGAAGAGAGTGAGAAGGACCGGGCAGTGAACGGGCCAGCCCCAAACCTGACTTCTCTCCAAGGCCTTGCATGGTCCAGCTTCAGTGTCCTCACTCAGGTCCTGCTTTCAGTGCTCCTGGCTGCATGGGCATGGGACTTTGTTCAAAATGGGACAACAAAGACTTTGTGTGCTACGGTTTAGACTTCTCTTTCTGTTCATGTCTGAGTGGAGCTTTAAAAAGAGATGAGTTCAGATACAGAGACATTCAAAGAGGGTTTGGAGCCAGCACTGCTCTTCCATTTCATGTGGCCCACCTCCTTCTTACTATCAGGAGGGAGAAATAGAAAGGAGTGGGGATGCAGTTCAGAGAGCAGAGGAAAAAAGTAGAAGAGATTGAAAGAAGGTAGGGGATGCAGGGGAAGAGGGAGGTACCAATGGGGAGAGGGACAGATCACCTCTTTTTGCAAAAACAAGTCAAAACACTGATAACAGGGATCTACATAAAGAAGTCTCTTCCCATGAATTTCTCATTGACGTGGCTGTAGGAAGGACGCTCAGGGGAATAGAGAATGAAAGCATAACTGTATTTGGGAACTGTAGGGAAATTGGTTTTGTCAAGTCACACTGCCCTCCAAATCCCCCCGAATGAAAAGAATGTTGAGATACAGGCCAACAAAAAAGCAGCCTTAGGCTTTTGTTTAGGAAGAACTGCAAAGTGTTTGGATGTGCACCTGTTACTTAACGAATAATAGCAGTGATTATGAAGTTGTCTTGAATAAATACAACACGTTTAGCAAACGGTCCTTTGGATTCTTATAGAGTGAAGAGTGTCAAGGGAGACAGATATGTGGGGAAGGGAAGGCAGGGGAATCGGGCCTATAGAAATAAGAGCCCCAGGACATCAGGACATACACACGATCATGTTTGTCACAGAAGGATTCATTTCGGGCAAACTAGGACACAAAGCAAGCCCTCATCAGTTGGGGAATGACTGAACACAAAGTGGTGTAGCCGTTTGTCGACGAAAATAATCCATAACCAATCTATAAATGAAAATTTGGGTGAGTTTATTCTCAGCTTAAATCTGAAGATTATAACCAGGGAGAGTCTTTCCACAAAGGAATAGAGCACTCCAAAGAAGTAGGGGTATACAGGGTGGTTATATGCCCTCAAAGAGTATGTTTCACATATGATTGAAATGTCCCTTTTACAATAGTCACGAGGCTGATCTGTCAGCACAGCGACTGATGGAAACAGCAGATAGGCCTGCGGTCTCAGTGAACCCCACAGGGTGGCAGGTCCGTTGCCTCGAGCTGGGCGGTCACAGGTGAGCGCTGCAATCAGTTCCCAGCCTAAAGAAAGATGCTTAATCTTTAAGGAGATGCCAACGTTGGGAGGGGGAGGGAAGTTGCACCTTTATTTCAAAATGTCTAAGCAGATATACAATGCATGCTCAATGGCCACAGTCAGGCCTTTTTGGAAAAACAAAGCCAGGTCGAATTAGGTTTATACCAAATGGTTTCCTCATATACTCCAATGTATCCTATTGCTTGCCATTTTTATTTGTCACATTCCATGGATTATTTGTGCAACCATTAACAAGCATGAGTTAAGTCTATATGGGGTGATTTAGAGGGACCTCCAAAATATGCTGTTATTAAGTGAGAAAAGCAGATGGTAGAGAAGGGAACGGTGTATGGTCCCATTCTTGTCAGGGGAAAAAGAGACATGAGGTTGTGATCTCATACTTGTTTTCTGCCTATTTGGCATCTCCACACGGATGTCTCACAGGCATTTCATCCTTAACTGGCAAAAATGAAACTCCTGAGCTTCTTTCACCTGCCACCCCCTACTCACTAACTTTGCTCCTCCCACAGACGTCTTCCCCTTTTCGATGAAGAGATGAATAGCACCACCATCTATCTGGCTATTCAAGTGAAATAGCAATCAAGAGGCACCCGTGTTTCCTCCCTCTCCCATTCCCACATCTTCCTCTGGCCACTATCTCATCCTTCGCAGTTCCTATCACCTCTACCTTCCAGACACCGCTTGAATCTCTCCAACTCCACTGGAGTCCACCATTACTTCTCTCATGGGTTACTGCCATAGCCTCCTAACTGGTTGCCCGCTTCCACCTGGTCTTCCTTCGCCATCCAGTAGGCAGACTGATCTTTCTGAAAAATGAATGGTGCCTTTTGCCAACCCTACTGAAAACCCACAGAGGGCACCCCATTTCACTTTGACTAAAGTGCAAACTCCTCAACATGACTTAAATATAATGAGCTGTGTGACCTGGCCCTTGCCAACTTCTTCATTCTCACCTTTTTATATCCTGACTATTGTGGGCCTTTTCAGAATTCTCTGCCTACTTCAGGACTCAAGCTGCATCCTTCCTCAGGGCTTCCACCTACCTGAAACAGTCTTACTCTATCCTTTTAAAATCATGAACAGGTTTTTGAACATACAGAAAATTACACCATGTCACAGAACACGCACCCAAGTACACATCACTCAAATGAAAAAAAAAAAGCATTTCTCCTATTTTTGTTTTAGATGTTTAGATTTTTAGGGCAATAAAACAATACAAAAATACAGCTACCGTCCCCATCTGGAGCCTTCCCTAGTCCCATTACCCTCTTTTCTCCCTCCACCACAATAGGGCACATACCTAGATCACTTCTGGGTGTGCTTAAAGGCAGGAGACAAACAAGTCCTCAGTTTCTTTCTCTAACTTCTTTTTCTCTCTTTCTCTCTTTCCTCTCACCCCGTCCTTGAGGTTAAGATAATTTCTTGGACCCTTTGCTCTTTGTCTCTCAGAAGCAGACAGGGTCTACAAAAGGGAACATGACGATATTTTGGTTCAGGATGCTCGTGAGAAATGAGGACGCCTATACTCCTAGCCGTTCTTGTGTATTCCTAAATTCCTGGGCCTAAATTCCTCAAAGAAGATGAGCCTTAGAATCAAAGGGACTTGCAAGCAGAATTCCAGAGCAAAATATTTAACCAGTCTGAACCTCAGTGTGTGCTTTGAGTGTGAATTTCAGAAACTCTAATTAAGGTTCTCAGGAATTTCCTTTATAACAAGTAGTTTGGCCCCAACCCTGCTTAGGACTCAAGAACAAATGGCTGTCTCGACTGATGGTTTTTACATAGCATTTCGGATACTTTTCTCTCTGGGAACCAAGTCTCCTTCGAACGTATGCTTAAAATTTTAACTCGCACCCTTCTTTGTCATAATCTTAGGCAATGTACAGACGTGATCTTATAAAAACATACCTATAGATATGCCCCAGGCCATGACTCACCAGCTGTGTTTACCTCGGTCAAGTTGCTTTACCTTTTTTGTTTCTTTAGCTCTGGAGTCCTCATCTGTACAAAGGGATATTTGTAAGGATGAAAAGAAGCGATAACTTATGGTAAGTGTTTTTCACAGTGCGTGGCATGCATTCAATACCCAACACAAGAGACTCTTTATTAATATCATTTCCCTCTGTTCAGCTGGTTTTTGAAGGCCCAGTGTCTTTCCTTTCTTGTGCCCAAGGAAGCCTGACATTTTCTCTCGAACCAGGAGCAAAGTATCGGTTCAGAGGGAGTCTGATCCTCTGGGTTACATCCCAGGTAATGGCAGGATTTTACTCTAGGCAGCTGCCTGATTCTCCGGCCTGAACTCACTTAGCTTACACCCTCATACAGGTTTTCCTTAATTCTCCCAACCTTAGGACCTTTTTGTAATCCATTTATTTATTTCCCCTGAGGTCCAAAGATCTTGCAGGTCAACACATGAAAGCATGCCACTTTCTGTACTCAAGAAGATTTCATGATACTATCTCAACGAAATTGAGTATGGAGTCGGGAGCGAATTTTCCCTCAACTGTCATTCATCCCGTCGAGAACCCTTTTGGGGGCCATTTTGGAGATAATTACTGTAAGGTGACACATTCCTTCAACTTCCTTGCTGTAGGATACTGAATGCAGTTTGATGGCTCCGGGATGTCTCTGGAACACTACCATCAACATTCATGATTATGTTGTGGCCCATACATGGATTATGGTTGTGTGAGTGGTCGATCTACTGTACTATGAGTTGTTGAACAAATTAAGTTTTCACTCTGTATAATAAATGTAAAATAAAATCTCCTTCCATATGGTAAAGTTTTACTAAAGTCATGGTGATTAACTTGGGGACCTCCTCCCATGCACACCATCTTCTAAAAAAAAAATTGTTCTTACTGAAAGAAAGTTATAGACATGATAAGTAAAATAGTGATGATCAGAAGGTACAAAGGAGCCTATGATGAAAAGCAAAGGTCCGAGACCCCATCACTTCCCACTCCTCAGTTGTGCTCCACAGGGTAGACCATTTTAATAATTCCTGTTTGCATTGTTCTGGCAGTTACCTTCCTTACATCTAAAGAAAGTGCTTACTTAATCTGCTATTTCAGTAATTCATCAACTTCAGACATCATCAAGTGACCACATTCTGCTTAGAGAGGAGAATTTAACTCGCTCACAGTCTCTTCACTTCAATCTGCCCTCACTTTCTTTCTCTTGGTTTTCATACTTTCTTTTGGTTTTTAGTTCCTCTATTGCTGACCCTAGTAACTTTAAGTAATATGCTTAACCCTCAGTTTCTTACATATACCTTAGTCAGATTACCTTGATTTTCTATAAAATGAGGATGTTACCAGGCCTATCCTTCTCTTCCTTCAACTTCTCTTCCTC
This sequence comes from Equus asinus, assembly GCF_041296235.1. Classification (NCBI taxonomy): domain Eukaryota; kingdom Metazoa; phylum Chordata; class Mammalia; order Perissodactyla; family Equidae; genus Equus; species Equus asinus. Next base: position 58,169,284 of record NC_091820.1, on the reverse strand, counting down.
CTTTCTACATCCTCTTCTAACCAGATTCATAATCATTTCCATCCACTTCTGGAAACATCATCGAATCCTTTCTGCTTTGAAAAGCAATACAGGCCTTTTATCTTTTATTGAATCTCTAATAATGTTGACCACAGGGCCACATGTCTTCACTGAGTGTAGGCTGGGCCACTAGAAGGAGATTAATCCTCTCTCTTTCTTTATTCCATTAAGTTTGAAATGTCTGCCGCACTTGAGTTTGATTTATATTTCACTGATGCATCAAATTCACTTTCTCGCTCTCTCTCTTTCAGACACACATACAAATACACACACACGCACACACACACACTTATATGCTTGTCAGGAAATTGATCATTAAACCATTTAATCCCATAACAATTCATGAAAGAGGTGCTGTTTTAATCTCCATTTTACACCTAGGAAAACTTTGGTATCAAGTATTTAAGTAACCTGCCAAGGTCTCACATAGTGTAAGTGGCAGAGCTTAGAATTTGATTCAAAGAAAGGCGGTCTTGTTCCAGAGTTGCTCCTGGTGACCACTATCTTATTCTACACTAAGCTTCTCTCTTTTGGTTGATCAGAATCTATAAATATTACCAAATTAGCCCATGCTGTTAAAATGGGAGGAACAGTGCACAGATGTGTGAGTAATGGTTGACAATCAATCCCCTTGTTATCGCAACCCCCGCAAATCCCAGACTGTGAAGGTTACAGGGAACAATATTATCTGGGTTATTTTTTTACACTTTTCTCAAGCTCATGCAAACCTACAAACCTAGATTGAAATTTTCCTGAGTAGCTTTTTTTATTATTTTGTCAAAAATAGTATCATACATTTCACATTTTTCTGCAATTTTTTGAGCGTGTCTTTGTATTCTTGGTGGCTTATCATCTTTGGATAAATTTGTATTCTAGTCTTAGCTCATTTTTAAATCTGATTATTTGATTTTCTTCTTGCTCATTTGTAGGATTTCTTTATGAATTCTGGATATTAACCCCCTCTCAGATATTCGATTTTCAATATTTTCTCTCATTTTGTAGGTTGCCTTTTCATTTTGGTGATGGTTTCCTTTGCCATGCAGAAGCTTTTTAGTTTGGTATTGTCCCACTTCTTTATTTTTGCTTTTGTTGCCTTTGCTTTTGGTGCAAATTCAAAAAATCATCACCAAGACCAATGTCAAGGAACTTGCTGCCTATATTTTCTTCCATGAGTTTTATGGTTTCAGCTCTCATGTTTAAGTCTTCAATATATTTTGAGTTAATTTTTGTGTATGATGTAAGACAGTGGTCCAGTTTCATTCTTTTGCATGTGGCTGTCCAGTTTTCCCAACAAAACTTATGAAAGAGACTGTCTTTTCTCCAGTGTATGTTCTTGGCTCCTTTGTTGTAGATTAATTCACCATATATGTGTGGGTTTACTTCTGGGCTCTGTATTCTGTTACATTGATCTATGCATCTATTTTTATTCTAATACCGTACTGTTTTGATTAGCATAGCTGTGTAATATAGTTTGAAATCAGGGAGCATGATGCCTTAGACTTTTTCTTTCTCAATACTGTTTTGGCTATATGGAGTTTTTTGTGGTTCCACATAAATTTTAGGATTGCTTGTTCCAATTCTGTAAAAAATGCCATTGGAATTTCGAGAGGGATTGCATTGAATCTGTAGATTGCTTTGAGTACTATGAACATTTTAACAATAAAAATTCTTCCACCATGAGCATGGAATATCTTTCCATATTTTTGTGTCTTCTTCCATTCCTTTCATTAAGGTCTTATGCTTTTCAGTGAACAGAACTTTCACTTCCTTGGTTAAATTTATTCCTAGGTATTTTATTTTGTTGATACAATTGTAGATGGGATTGTTTCCTTAAATTCTCTTTCAGATAGGTGTTCTTAGTACACAGAAATGCAACAGATTTTTGCATATTGATTTTTTATCCTACAACTTTACTCAATTGGTTGATTAGCTCTAACAGTTTTTAGTGGAGTCAGAGGGTTTTTCACATATAATATCATGTCAACTGCAAATAGTGGCAGTTTTACTTCTTCCCTTCCAATTTGGATGCTTTTTATTTCTTTTTCTTGCCTAATTGTCTAGCTAGGACTTCCAGTATTATGTTGAATATATGTGACAAGGGTGGGCATCCTTGTCTTGTTCCTGATCTTAGAGGAATAGCATTCAGCTTTTAACCACTAAGTATGTTAGCCGTGGCTTGTCATGTATAGCGTTTATTATGTTGAGGTACAGTCCCTCTATACCCACTTTGTTGAGTGTTTTCATCAAAAATGGATGTTGAATTTTGTCAAATACTTTTTCTTTTTTTATTTTTATTTATTTATTTAAGATTAGCACCTGAGCTAACAACTGTTGCCAATCTTCCTTTTTTTTCTTCTTTTTCTACCCAAATCCCCCCAGTACATAGTTGTATACTTTAGCTGTAGGTCCTTCTAGTTGGGGCATGTAGGACGCCATCTCAATGTGGCCTGAGGAGCACCGCCATGTCCCCACCCAGGATCCAAACCGGCGAAACCCTGGGCCGCCGGAGCAGAGCATGCAAACTTAACCACTGGGCCATGAGCCGGCCCCTGTCAAATACTTTTTCCACATCTATTGAGATAATCATTATTTTTATCCTTCATTTTGTTAATGTGGTATATCACATTTGTTGATTCGCAGGTGTTGAATTATCCCAGAGTCATTCGAGTAAATTCTACTTGGTTATTGTGTATGATTCTTTTAATGTATTATTGAATTCAGTTTGCCAATATTTTATTGAAGATTTTTGCATCTATGTTCATCAGGGGTATTGGCCTGTAATTTTCTTTTTCTTGTGGTGTCCTTGTCTGATTTTGTTATCAGGGTAAAGCAGGCCTCATAAAATGAGTTTGAAAGTATTGCCTCCTCTTCTGTTTATTGAAAGAATTTGAGAAGGATTGGTATTAATTCTTCTTTGAGTATTTGGTAGAATTCATCAGTCATGCTGTCTGTTCCTGAACTTTTGTTTGTTGGGAGGTTTTTGATTACTGCTTCAATCTCCTCACTAGTAATCAGTATATTTGGATTTTCTATTTCTTCATGATTCAATCTTGGAAGATTATATGTTTCTAGAAATTTATCCATTTCTCCTAGGTTGTCAAATTTGTTGGCATATAATTGTTTGTAGGAGTCTGTTATGACCCTTTGTATTTCTATGGTATCAATTGTAACATCCCATCTTTCATTTATGATTTTATTTATATTTATCCTTTCTTTTTTCTTACTGGGTCTAACTAAAGGTTTGTCAATTTTGAGTATCTTTTCAAATAACTAGCTCTTAGTTTCAATGACCTTTTTCTATTTACTTTTTAGTCTCTATTTCATTTATTTTCACTCTGACCTTTGGGTTTTTTTCATTCCTTATGCTAATTTGGGCTTTGTATCCTCTTCTTTTTCTAGTTCCTTGAGGTGCAAAATTAGGTTTTTTATTTGAGACTTTTCCTTTCTGTTAATGTAGGCATTTATCACTATGAATGCCTCTCCTAGAACTGCTTTTGCTGCATCTCATTAGTTTTAGTATGTTATATTTCCATTTTCATTTGTCTCAAGGTATTTTTAATTTCTCTTTTGATTTCTTCTTTGACCCATTGGTTGTTCAGTAGCATGTTGTTTCATTTCCACATATTTGTCAATTTTCCAGTTTTCCTCTTTTAATTTATTTCTATTTTCATACCTTTGTGGTTGGAAAAGATGGTTGGTATGATTTGAGTTGCCTTAAATTTATCAAGACTTATTTTGTGGCCTAACATATGATCTATCCTAGAGAATGTTCCATATGCACTTGTGAAGAATGTGTATTCCATTTCTTTTGGATGGAATGTTCTTTATATATCGGTTAAGTCCATCTGGTCTCACGTGTCATTTAAAGCTGATGTTTCCTGATTGACTTTCTGTCTGGACGGTCTATCGATTAATGTAAGTGGGATATTAAACTCCCCTACTATTGTTGTATAGCTAACTATTTCTCTATTTAGGTTTGTTAATATTTGCTTTAAATATTTTGGCGTTCCTATGTTGGGTGCATAAATATTTACAAATGTTATATCCTCTTGTTGGATTAACTCCTTTATCATTATGTATTGCCCTTCTTTATCTCATTTTACAGTTTTTGTTTTAAAGACTATTTTGCCTAATATGAGTATAGCTATCCCAGCTTTATTTTGGATCCCATTTGCATGTAATACCTTTTTCCTCCCTTCACTTTAAGCCTGTTTAGTCCTTATGTCTGAAGTGAGTTATCTTATAGGCAGTATATAGATAGGTCTTCTTTTTCAATCCATTCTCTGGATTGTAGAATTAAGTCCATTAATATTTATAGCAATTATTGATAGATATGTACTTATTGCCATTTTGTTAACTCTTTTCTGGCTGTTTTGTAGTTCCTTTTTGTTCCTTTCTTCTCTTACTCACTTACTTTGTGGTTTGATTACTTTCTTTAGTGGTATGTTTAGATTCCTTTCTCTTTATGTTTTGTGTATCTACTAAAGATTTTTTGCTTTTTAGTTAGAATGAGCCATACCTATAACAACTTAAATTTGTAACAGTCTATTTTAAGTTGATAACAACTTACCTTTGAACACATTCCAAAGTTCTACATTTTTACTCTTCCCTCATCTTTTATGGGTTTTTTTAAAGGAAGATTAGCCCTGAGCTATCATCTGTTACCAATCCTCCTCATTTTTGCTGAGGAAGATTGGCCCTGAGCTAACATCTGTGCCCATCTTCCACTAGTCTATTTGTGGGACGCCTGCCACAACATGGCTTGATAAGTGGTGCTTAAGTCCGCACCCAGGATGTGAACCAGTGAACCCTGGGGCACTGAAGTGGAGCACACGAACTTAACCGCTACACCACTGGGCCAGACTACCCCCCTCGACCTTTTATGTTTTTGATGTTACATTTTACATCTTTTTGTCTTGTGTATTTCTTAACTAATTATTGTAGTTAGAGTTACTTTTACTACTTTTGTCTTTTTACCTTCATACTAGCTTTATAAGTAATTAATCCACTACCTTTGTTGTATATTTACCTTTGCCAATAAGATTTATACTTTCATATGTTTTCTTGTTACTGATAGTGCCCTTTCTTTTCAGCTTAAAGAACTCCCTTAATATTTCTTGTAACTCTGGTTTAGTGGTGATGAATTCTTTTAAATTTTGCTTGTCTGGAAAACCCTTTACCTTTCCTTCATTCTGAATGATAGCTTTTCCTGGCAGAATATTCTTGGTTGAAAGTTTTCTTCTTTTATCACTTTGAATATATTTTGCTACTTCTGGCCTGCAAAGTTTCTGCTGAAATATCTGCCAATAGTCTTGTACATAAGTTTTTTTCTCTTGTTATTTTTAAGATTGTCTCCTCTTCTTTAACTTTTGACATTTTAATTATAATGTTTCTTGGTGTGAGTCTCTTTGGGTTCATCTTATTTAGACATCTTTGGGCTTCCTGTATCTAGATGTCTGTTTCCTTCCCCACATTAGGGAAGTTTTCAGCCATTATTCTTCAAATAAGTTTCCTGGCCCTATCTCTTCCCTTCTCCTTCTGGGACACCTATAGTGCAGATGTTAGTCTCCTTAATCTTAAAGGAGTGGCCTCATGTAGAAAATAAAGCTTATTGTTCAACCCTGCCCCAGACTTTGGTTGTCTTTCAATCTTTTGTGATTTTCCAAGCAGCTTATTTTATTTTTAATGGCTCCCAGTAGCTGAGGGTGTGCTCAGACCTGTCTGTGTCTCAGAGGGGAAGATCTCAGTCTGCATCTAGATTCAGGCTTATTGGATACCAGACCCTCAGGCAGCAGTTTTAAAGTACACAAATATATACAGTCTGGTGGGACTGCAAGCATAAGATCCCTGGCTGCCAGGATCAGGTGGTTAATGAGCATCACCTGGGCAGCAGCCACAATAACTGGGGCATCAGACATAAAAACCAGGGCATCAGACATGTGTGAAAGCTCTCATCTGGGTGATTCTGGCAATCTGGATCCCAGCAGAGGGAGAGCACGAAGATGGTGCTCGCCAGCTGGAGTGAGGCAGAGGGAGAGCATATTGATGGCACCAGCCAAGAAAAAGAAAGAAAAGAAAAAGAATAAAAGCCTAGAGTTTAAAAACTATGGCATCTGCTAGCTAGATCTAGAAAGAGGGGAAGCACAAAGATGGTGCTTGTTAGCCAGCAGGCTCCTAGATGTGTGTTAAATTAGATGCCTGCCCTCAGGCTAGTGCTTTAAGATTAGCGAATGAGATTCATTCACACAGAATCTGGGCACCTCTCAATCAGCTGCCTCTGTGCTGAGCCCTGGAGCAAGTGAGTCTCTGTGTGAGCCCTTTAACAGCCATTTCTCAGTTCACTGTATCCTTGTGGGTCATGTGGATGTGAGCCCCATTGTTTTTCAAAGCTAGATGTTTTGGGGCTTGCCTTTAAGGTGCAGGTCTTAAAAGTTGGAGTGCTAGATGTGGGGTTCAAACCCTTTGCTCCTCAAGGCGAAGCTCCAGGTTTTGCATTCCCTCTCAATTATGGATTGCTGCACCAGTGATGGGGGTTATGATGAGATTGTGTCCTAGTCTCTCCTACCCACTTCCATGTGGGCCTTCTCTTTTTCACCTGATGTGTAGGAGTCACTCTACAAGTTTCTAGATTTTTATCAGAGGAAGTTGTTCCATATGTAGCTCCAGACTTGGTGTGTCCATGGGAGGATGTGAGTTCAAGATCTTCCTACATCACCATCTTGAACTGGGACTCCTTCATAGTGGTTTTGATTTGTTTTTCCCTTATGATTAGTGATGTTGAGCACCTTTTCATGTACCTGTTGGCAATTTGTATGTCTTCTTTGGAAGTGTGCTTAGGTCCTCTTCTCATTTTTTAATTGGGTAGTTAGTTTGTTTTTCTACTGAGCTATGTGAGTTCTTTATATATTTTAGATATTAACCCCTTATCAACTGAATGATTTTCAAGTATTTTCTCTCATTCTGTAGGTTGTCTTTTCATTCTGTTAATTGTTTCTCTTGCTGTGCAGAAGTTTTTCAGTTTGATATAGTCCCACTTATTTATTTTTGTTTTTGTTGCTTGTGCTTTTCGTATCATGTGCCAGAAATCAGTGTTAAGACCAATGTCTGGGAGCTTTTCCCCTATGTTTTCTCCTAGTAGTTTTATGGTTTCAGGTCTTAAATTTAAATCTTTAATCCATTTTGAGTTCATTTTTGTGTATGGTGTAACACAAATGCCCAATTTCATTCTCCTCCATGTGGTTATCCAGTTTTTCCAGCACCAGTTATTGAAGAGACTATCCTTTCACCATTGAGTATTCTTGGCGCTGTTGTCAAAAATCAGTTGTCTGTATATGTGTGGGTATATTTCTGGGCTCTCTATTCTGTTTCCTTGATCTAAGTGAAAAGGCCAGAGGCAGAAATACAAATACTATGTGATCTTACTTATATGCAAAATATAAAAAGTTGAACTCAAAATCAGAGAGTAGAATGATGGTTACAAGAGACTGGTAGATGGGTAAAATGAGGAAATGTTGGTAATGAGATACGAAGTTTCAGTTAAAATATGAATAATTTCTGGAGATCCAATATATAGCATGGTGACCATAATTAATAATACTGTATTGTATACTTGAAATTTCCTAAGTGAGTAGATCTTAAGTGTTCTGACCACACCAAAAAAGTGGTGACTATCTGAGATGATGGATGTGTTAATTAACATGGTTCTGGTGATCATTTCACAATGTATATGTATGTTAAATCATCACATTGTACACCTTAAAAAACATCACTTGGTACAACTCAAATATATACAATATTTATTTGTCAATAATACCTCAACAAAACTGAAAAAAAGGATGGTTCATCATACACAAACCAATAAATGTGATACACCACATTAACAGAATGACTAAAAAACCACATGATCATTTAATAGATGCAGAAAATGTATTTGACAAAATTAAACACCCTTTCATCACTGAAAACTCTCAATGAAACAGGAAGGAACTTACCTCAACACAATAGAGGCCATATATGAAAAGCCCACAGCAAACATAATAATCAATGGGGAAAACTTGAAAGCTTTTTTTCTAATGTATGGTACTAGACAAGGATGACAACTCTTGCCACTTCTATTCAATATAGTATTAGAAGTCTTGGCTAGTTCAGGTAGGGAAAATAAAGTAAAATAAAAGGCATCCACATCAGAAAGTAAGAAGTAAGATTATCTCTGTTTTCAAATGGCAGGTTCATGTGTGTAGGAAACCCTAAAGAGTCAATTTTAAAAAACTATTAGAACTAATAAACAAAATCAGTAAAGTTGCAGGTTACAAAGTCCCCATACGAAAAAATTAATCTCTTTTATGCACAAACTATTCCAAAAGGAAATTAAGAAAACAATCCTGTTCATAATAGCAACAAAAAGAATAAAATACTTAGGAATTAACTTAATCAAAGAGTTAAAAGATTTTCACACTGAAAGTTATAAAACATTGATGAAGAAAATTAAAGAAGATACAGGTAAATGGAAAGGCATCCCATATTCATGGATTGGAAAAATTAATATTGTTAAAATGTCCATACTTCCCAAAGTGATCTAAGATTCAATGCAATCTGTATCAAAATCTCATTTTCAGTCTTTACAGAAATAGAAAAAACAATCCAAAAAATAAAATGGAGCAACAAAAAACTCTGAAGAATCAAGGCAAACTTGCACAAGAAGAACAAAGCTAGAGGCATCACACTTCCTGATTTCAAAATATATTACAAAACTATAGTAATCAGAACAGTATGGTACTGGCATAAAAACAGACATGTAGACCAAGATAACAGTATATAGAGCCAAGACATAAATCCATCCATCTGTGGTCAACTTATTTTCAACAAAGGTGCCAAGAACACACAATGAGGAATAGTCTTTTCAATAAACGTCGTTGGAAAAACTGGATATTCACTTGCAGAAGAATGAGATTCAATCCATACCTTAACCATATAAAAAAATAAAAATGGGTTAAAGACTTAAATGTAAGATCCAAAACCATAAAATTATTAGAAGAAAACATAGGGGAAAACTTCTTGACATTGGTCTGGGCCATGATATTTTGGATATGACCATAAAACATGGGAAACAAAAGCAAAAATTGACAAGTGGGATTGCATCAAACTAAAAACCTTCCATACAGCAAAGGAAACAATCAACAGAGTGAAAAGGCAATCTCAAGAATGGGAGAAAATATTTGCAAGCCATATATCTAAGTGGTTAATATTCAAAATATATAAATAATTCATATAAGTCAATAGCAAAAAAAAAACCTAATTAAAAAATGGACAAAGTACCTTGCTATAGACTGAATGTTTGTGCCCCCGCAAAATTCATATGCTGAAACCTAATCCCCAATGCGATGGTATTTGGAGGTGGGGTGTTTGAGAGTTGATTAGGTTATGAGAGTGGAGCCCTCATACATGGAATTAATGCTCTTACAAAAGTGACCATAGAATGCTCCCTATCCACTTCCGCTATGAGAGGACACAGTGAAAAGACCATGAACCAGGAGGTGGGCCCTCACCAGACACTGAATCTGCCAGCACCTTGATCTTGGATATCCCAGCCTTCAGAACTGTAAAAAGATAAATGTTTGCTGTTTATAAGCCAACCAGTATATAGTATTTTGGTATAAGAACCCAAATGAACTAAGACATAATTTGACACCAGAAGCGAAGTGCTGCCGTAACATATGTAAAAATGTGAATGCAGCTTTGGAATGGTGTAAAGGGTAGAAGTTGGAAGAGTTTTGAGGTGCATTCTAGAAAAAGGAATAGGGTCAGGGCCATGGGCAGAGAATCCAGCCAAAGAGGATTATTCTCAAGCCTTAAAATGTGAAGTTTGCCTTGTAGTTTTGATTTACTTGGGACGTGTTATTCATTCTTCTTTCCTATTTCTACCTTTTAGAATGGGAATGTTTATCTTATGCCTGTGCCACCATTGTATTTTGGAAGCATATGACATGTTGGTTTCAAAAGTTCTTAGCTGGAGAAGAATTTGCCTCAATATGAATTGTATCTTGAGTCTCACTCATGTCTTATTTACGTAATATTTAGATAAGACTTTGGACTTTAGATTTTTGAGTTAACGCTGAAAAGATTTAAAACTTTGGGGGCTGTTGGGATGGAATGAATGTATTTTGCATGGGAGAAGGATGTGAATTTTGGTGGATCAAGGATGGAATGTTATAGAATGACTGTTTGTGTCCTCAAAATTCATTTGTTGAACTCTAATCCTCAATTTAATGGTATTTAGAGATGGAGCCTTTTTGCAAGTGGTTAGGTCATGAGCTCTTGTGAGTAGGATTAGAGCCCTTATAAAAGAGATCCCAGAAATCACCCTTGCTCCTTGCACCATATGAGGACACAATGAAAAGATAGCCTTCTATGAACCAGAAACCAGGTCCTCACCAGAGACTGAATTTGCCAGGCACTTGATCTTGGACATTCCAGCCTCTAGAACTGTGAGAAATACATGTTTTTTATTTGTAAGCCGCCTAGTATATAGTATTTTGTTATAGCAGCCCAAATGGACTGACAGGCCTGAATAGACATTTCTTCAAAAGACGTACAAATGGCCATCAGGTATATGAGAAATTGCTTAACATCACTGATCATCAGAGAAATGCAAATCAAAAACACAATGAGATATCACCTCACACCTGTTAGAACGGCTATTATTTTTTAAAAATAACAGATGTTGGTGAGAAGATAGGGAAAAGGGAATCTTGTACACTGTTGGTAGGAATATAACTTAGTGCAGCTGCTGTGGGAACCAGTAGACAATTTCTCAAAAAATTGAAACTAGAACTGCTTATGAACCAGCAATCCCACTTCTGGGTATATATCCAAAGGAAATGAAATCAGAATCTCAAAGAGAATCTGAACTCCCATGTTCACTGCAGCATTACTCACAATAGCCAAGATATAGAAACAAAATAAATACCCATTGATGAGTGAATGGGTAAACAAAAGGTGGTGTGTATATATATACATATGAAAAAGAATATTATTTGGCCTTACAAAAAGAAGGAAATTTTGCCATTTGTGACAACATGCATGAAACTGGAGGACATTATGCTAAATGAAATAAACCAGACAGAGAAAGACACATAATGCAAGATCTCACTTATATGTGGAATCTAAAAATGTTGAACTCATAGAGGCAGAAATTAGAAAGCTGGTTGCCAGGGGCTGGGATGGAGAATGGAGAGATGTTGGTCAAATGGTACAAAGTGTCAGTTATGCAAGATGAGTAAGCTTTGGAGATCTGATATACAGCCATGTGACTATAGTTAACAATATTGTATTGTACACTTGAAATTTGCTAATTTTGTATGCGTCTTGTGTTCTCATGACACACACAAAAAGACATACACACTATGTAAGGTGATGGATACAATAAATAGCTTGATTATGGTGATTATTTTACAATGTATACATCTATCAAAACATCAAGTTGTATAGCTTAAATATATTAAATTTTTATACAATTTTTATTTGTCAATTATACTTTAATAAATAGAAATAAAAGAGAGGATGCAAATTAATAAAATCATTAATGAAAGTGCAGAAAATACAAGGGACTGTGCAGAAATAAAAGGATATGAGAAAATACTATGAACATTGTATGCCAATAAATTAGATAACTTAAATGCAATGCATAAATTCCTAAAAATCCCAAATTACCAAAAATTAGTCAAGAAGAAATAAAAAATCTGAACAAACCTATAATACTTAAAGAAATTGAATTTGTAATAAAAAATGTTCCTATATATACAAGCCCTGGACTAGATGGCACCTCTGATGAATTCTACCAAACACATAAATAACGATTAACATCAATTCTCAAAATCTTCCAAAAATTGGAAGAATCTTCTAATTCTTTCTAACTCATTATATGAATCAAGCACTACCCAGATACTGAAATCTAGTCAAAGGCTCCACCAAACAAAAAGTACAGACTAACACCTTATGAATATAAATGCAAAAATTCCAAATAAAACACTAGGAAACAAAATGAAACTATGTATGAAAAAAATTATATACCATGAGCAAATAGGATTTATCCTAGGAATTCAGGGGTAGTTAAACAACGAAACCAATCAATATAATACACCTCATGAACAGAATAAAGAAGAAAAACCACAGGTCATCTCAATACATGCAGAAAAAGAATTTTATTTGAATGAATCTAATACCTTCCATGGTAAAAACACTTAGAAAACTAGGAATAGAAAGTACCTTCCTCAACATGATAAAGGGTGTTTATGAAAAAACTCTCAACTAATGTAATACTCAATGGTAAAAAAACTGAAAGGTTTTCCCCTAATATCAGGAAAAATATAGGGATGCTCACTCTTGCCACTTCTATCCAACATTGTACTGGGAGTTCTAGCCGGAGCAATGAGCCAAGGAAAAGTAATTAAAGGTACTCAAACTGTAACAGAAGAAGTAAAATTATCTCTATTCATTGATGCCATCCTACATGTAGAAAATCCTAAAGAATCCACAAAAAATATTACAGCTAATATACAAATTCAGCAAATCATAGGATACAAGATCAACACATGAAAATCATTTGTATTTCTATACACTAGCAATGAATGATCTGTAAATGAAATTAAGGAAACAATTTTATTTGCAGTATAATAAAAAAATAAAATATTTAGCAATAAACTTAACCAAGTACAAGAATTGGAAAACTACAAAACTTTGCTGAAAGAAATTTTAAAAGAACTAAATAAATGAAAAACATCTTGTATTTATGGATTGGAAGACATTGTTAAGATGGCAGTACTCTCAAAGCAATCTAAACATTCAATACAATCCTTACCAAAATCACAATGAACTTTTCTTCAGAAGTGGAAAAGCTGATCATGATATTCATATAGTTGCACAGCATTGTGAATTAGCTAACTGCCAATGAAATATACATTTTAAAATGGCTAATGATATGTTATGTAAATTTGCTTCAATAAAATAAAAGCATCCAAAGAAAAAAGACACATTATGAACTTAGGAAAAAAGATAAAAATGACAGCAGGCTTCTCATTAGAAACCATATAAGCCAGAAGATGAGAACAGTATAGAAACATAATAATTTGTGTGATTTCAATCATTTTAAATATATTGAGAATTGTTTCATGATCTAACTCATGATCTATCAAGGTGACTGTTACATGTGAACTTGAGATAGATGTGTATTCTGCTGTTTTGGGTGGAGTATTCTGTAGATACTATTGAGTCTAGTTTGTGTACAATGATTTTCAAGTCTTTTATTACTTTGTCAATCTTTGGCCTACTTATTCTATCCATAATCAAAAGTAGGTGTTAAAGTCTCCCACTATATTGTTGAATTGTTTATTTCTTTCAAATCTGCCATACTTTGCTCTGTGTATTTTGCAGATTTATTGATAGGTGCATACATGTTTAGAATTGTTATGTCTTTGTGATGGATTGCCCATTTCTGTCATTATAAAATGTATCTTTCTCTCTAATAAAATTTTTTGTCTCAATGTCTCTTTTGTCTGACACTATTATCACCACTCCCAGTATCTTTTGTATACTGTTTGCCTGGTATACCTTTTCCATCCTTTTACTTTTAACCACTTTGTGTCTTTCATTGTAGTGTTTTACTTGTAGGGTGCATTTAGATAGATCACTTTTTTTATACATTCCACCAATCTCTGCCTTTCAATTGAAGTGTTTAGTCCATTTACATACAAGACAATTGCTGTTAAATCAGGATTTACATCTAACATTTTTTTTAATGTTTTTATTTATTTTTTATTGCAGTAACATTGGTTTATAATATTATGTAAACTTCAGGTGTACATCATAATAATCTCGAATTCTGTGTAGATTACATCATGTTCACCACCCAAGACTAATTACAATCCACCACCACACACATGTGTCTAATCACCCTTTTCACCCTCCTTCCTCCCACATTCCCCTCTGGTAACCATTAATTGAATCTCTGTTGCTATGTGTTTGTTTGTCCTTGTTTTTATCTTCTACTTATGAGTGAGATCATATGGTATTTGACTTTCTCCCTCTGACTTATTTCACTCAGCATAGTACCCTCAAGGTCCATCCATGTTGTCACAAATGGCGAGATGTCATCATTTCTTATGGCTGAGTAGTATTCCATTGTGTACATATACCACATCTTCTTTATCAAAGGTGTCCTTTGATGGGCACCTTGGTTGCTTCCAAGTCTTGGCTATTGTGAAGAATGATTCAATGAACATAGGGGTGCATGTGTTTTTATGCATTTTTGTTTTCAAGTTCTTTGGATGAATACCAAGCATTGGAATAGCTGGATCATGTGGTAGATCTATTCTTAATGTTCTGAGGAAACTCCATGTTGTTTTTCATAGTGGCTGCGCCAGTTTGCACTCCAACCAGCAGTGTAGGAGGGTTCCCTTCTCTTCCCATCCTCTCCAACACTTATTGCTTCCTGTCTTATTAATTGTAGCCATTCTGATGGGAGTGACGTGATGTCTTATTGTAGTTTTGATTTGAGTTTCCCTGATAGATAATGATGTCAAGCTTCTTTCCATGTGCCTGTTGGCCATCTGGATATCTTATTTGGAGAAATCTCTGTTCAGATCCTTTGCCCATTTTTTAATTGGGTGGTTAGTTTTGCTGTTGTTGAGATGTGTGAGTTCTTTGTATATTTTGGGTAGTAACATTTTATCTGATATATGGTTTGCAAATATCTTCTCCCAGTGGTTAGGGTGTCTTGATTTTGTTGATGATTTCCTTTGCTATGCAGAAACTTTTTAGTCTGATGTAGGCCCATCTGTTTATTCTTTCTGTTTTCCTTGTCCAATCAGACATGCTATTTGAAAAAGTGCTGCTAAAACTGATGTCAAAGAGGGTATTACCCATGTTTTCTTCTAGAAGTTTCATGGTTTCAAATCTTACATTCAAGTCTTTAATCCACTTTGAGTTGGTTTTTGTGCATGGTATAAGATAATTGTCTACTTTCATTCTTTTGCATTTGGCTGTCCAGTTTTCCCAACACAATTTATTAAGACTCTCCTTTCTCCATTGTATGTTCTTGGCTCCCTCATCGAAAACTAGTTGTCCATATATGTGTGGATTTAATTCTGGGCTCTCAATTCTGTTCCATTGATCTGTGTGTCTGTTTTTGTGCCAATACCATGCTGTTTTGTTTACTATAGCTTTGTACTATATTTTGAAACCAAGGACTGTGATACCTCCAGCTTCGTTCTTTTTTTCGCAGTATTAATTTGGCGATTCTGGGTCTTTTGTTGTCACATATAAATTTTAGGATTTTTTGTTGTATTTCTGTGAAAAATCCTGTTGTAACCTTGGTATGGATTGCATTGAATCCACAGATTGCTTTAGAAAGTACAGACATTTTAACTATGTTAATTCTTCCAATCCAAGAGCATGGAATATCTTTCCCTTTCTTTGTGTCTTCTTCAATTTCTTTTGACAATGTTTTATAAATTTCAGTGTACAGATCTTTCACTTCTCTGGTTAAGTTTATTCCTAGGTATTTTATTCTTTTTACTGCAATTGTAAATGAGATTGTATTCTTAATTTCTCTTTCTGCAACTTCATTGTTAGTGTGTAGAAATGCAACTGCTTTTCATATGTTGATTTTGTTTCCTGCGACATGACTGTATTCATTTGTTATTTCTAAAAGTTTTTTAGCAGATTCTTTAGGGCTTTCTATATATAAAATCATGTCATCTGCAAATACTGACAGTTTCACTTCTTCCATTCCAATTTGGATCCCTTTTATTTCTATTTCTTGCCTAATTGCTTTGGCTAGGACTTTCAATACTATGTTAAATAAGAGTGGTGAAAGTGGGCATCCTTGTCTGGTTCCTCTTCTTAGAGGGATGGATTTCAGTTTTTCTCCATTGAGAATCATATTAGCTGTGGGTTTGTCATATATGATCTTTATTATGTTGAGGTATTTTCCTTCTATTCCCATTTATTTAGAATTTTTTATCATAAATAGATGATGTACCCTGTCAAATGCTTTCTCTGCATATATTGAGATGATCATGGGATTTTTATTCTTCATTTTGTTAACGTTGTATATCACGTGAGCGACTTGTGGATGTTGAACCATTCCTGCATCCCTGGAGTAAATCCCACTTGATCATGGTGTATGATCTTTTTAATGTATTCTTGCAGCCAATTTGCTAGCATTTTCTTGAGGATTTTTGCATCAATATTATTCAGTGATATTGACCTGTAATTTTCTTTTTTTCTGTTTTCCTTGTCTGGTTTTGGTATCAGGATAACGTTGGCTTTGTAAAACGAGTTAGGAAGCTTCCTCCTCACTTCAGTTTTTTGGAAGAGTTTGAGAAGGATAGGTAGTAAGTCTTTGAATATTTGGTAGAATTCACCAGGGAAGCTGTCTTGTCCTGGACTTTTATTTTTTGGGAGGTTTTTTATTACTGTTTTGATCTCATACTGCTGATTGGTCTGTTTAAATTCTCTATTTCTCCTTGATTCAGTTTGGGAAGGTCGTGTGATTCTAAGAATTCATCCATTTCTTCTAGATTATCCAATTTGTTGGCATAAAGCTTTTCATACTATTCTCTTATAATATTTGTACTTCTGAGTTATCTGTTGTAATTTCTCCTCTTTCATTTCTGATTTTATTTATTTGAGCCTTCTGTTTCTATCTTGGTGAGTCTAGCTAAAGGTTTGTCAATTTTGTTTGTCTTTTCAAAGAACCAATTCTAGGTTTCATTGATTTTTCTCTCTTTTTTTAGTCTCTATTTCATTTATTTCTCCTCTGATGTTTACAATTTCTTTTCTTCTTCTGTTTTTGCCCCTTGTTTGTTCTTTCCCCAGTTCCGTTAGGTGTACTGTTAGATTGTTTATTTGGGATTTTTCTTGTTTTTGATGTAGGTCTGTATTGCTATAAGCTTCCCTCTTAGAACCACTTTTGCTGTATCCCATACTTATTGGCATGTTGTATTTTCATTTTCACTTATATCCAGGTATTTTTTGATTTCTCCTTTGATTTCTTCACTTACCCAATCATTATTCAGTAGCATTTTTTTAATTTCCTTGTATTTGTGGCTTTTCTGATTTTCTTCCTGTAGTTGATTTCTAGTTTCATACATTTGTGGTCAGTAAAGATGCTTTGTATTATTTCAACCTTCTTAAATTTATTAAGCCGTTTTCTAGTCTAATATGTGATCAGTCTTGGAGAATGTACCACGTGCATTTGAAAACAATGTGTATTCTGTGGTTTGGGGATGGAATGTTCTGTATATGTCTACTAAGTCCATCCGGTCGAATGTGTCATTTAAGGCCAATGTTGCTTTATTGATCTTCTGTTTGGATGATCTAGCCACTGGTGTAAGTCGAGTGTTAAAACCCCTACTATTATTGTGTTACTATTTCTCCTTTTATGTCTGTTAATAATTGCTTTATATATTTAGGTGCTCCTATGTTGGCTGCATGGATATTTACAAGTGTTATGTCATGTTGAATTCTTCCCTTTATCATTATGTAGTGCCCTTCTTTGTCTCTTGTTACCGTTTTTATTTTAATGTATATTTTCTGTGATGTAAGTGTTGCTACCCCAGCTGTCTTTTTGTTGCTATTTGCATGGAGTATCTCTTTGCATCCCTTCACTTTCAGTTTGTGAGTGTCTTTCGGTGTGAATATGTCTCCTGCATGCAGCATATATATGAATCTTGTGTTTTTATCCAATAAGCTACTATATATCTTTTGATTGGAGCATTTAGTCCAGTGACGTTTAAAGCAGCTATTCATAAATAAGTATTTATTGTCATTTTGTAACTTTTTTTCTGGGTGTTTTAGTAGTTCTTCTCTGATCCTTTCTTCTTCTCTTGCTCTCTTCCCTTGTGGTTTGATGGCTTTCTTTAGTAATATGTTTGATTTCCTTGCTCTTACTTATTTGTGTATTTATTATAGGTTTCTGGTTAGAGATTACCATGAAGTTCATATGTAATATTTTACATATTTATCAATCTGTATTGAGTTGATAGTCTGTTTATTTTGATCTCTTTCTAAAGGCTCTACTCTTTTACTCTCCTCCCCCCACATTTTATGTTTTTGAAATCATAACTAACCTCTTATTTTGTATGTGTCTATCCATTACCTTCTTAGCATTGAAGTAGCTCATTTTAGTAATTTTTCTTTTAACCTTCTTCTTATCTTCATAGGTGGTTGATCTGCTACCTTTACTGTATATTTGCCTTCACCAGTGATCTTATTGTCTCTTTTTTATCATAATTTTCCTATTGTGGTCTTCTCTTTCCCACTTAAATAAGTCCCTTGAGCATTTCTTGTAGAACTGGTTTCTTGCTGGTAAACTCCTTTAAATTTTGCTTGCCTGGGAAACTCTTTATCTCCCCTTCCATTCTGAGTGATAGCCTTGCCAGGTAGAGTATTCTTGGCTGTAGGGTTTTTCCTTTCAATAGTGTAAATATATTGTGCCGCTCTCTTCTAGCCTGTAGTATTTCAACTGAGAAGTCAGCTGATAGCCTTATGGGATTTCCTTTGTATGTCACTTGTTGTCTTTCTCCTCCAGCTTTCAAGATTCTTGCTTTGTCTTTAATTTTGGACATTTTAATTATAAGATGTCTTGATGTGGGCCTCTTTGGCTTTATCTTATTTGATGCTCTCTGTGCTTCCTGTACTTGGATGTCTCTTTCATTCCTTAAGTTAGGAAAGTTTTCAACTATTGTTTCTTTAAACAGATTCTCTGCCCCTTTCTCTCTCTCTTCTCCTTCTGGGACACCTACAATATGAATGTTCATGTGCTTGATATCGTCCCAGAGTTTCCTTAGACTGTTCTCATTCTTTTTCTTTCTTTTATCTGTTCAGCTTTGGTGATTTCCTCTAGTCTTTTATCCACCTCACTGAACTGTTCGTCTGTATCATCTACTCAGTGTTGAGTCCCTCTAGTCATGTTTTCATTTCCAGTATTGTATTCTTTCTTTCTGATTGATTCTTTTTTATATTTTCCAACTCTTCCTTGACATTCTCACTGTGTTCATACAGTCTTCTCCTCAGATCAGGAGCATCCTTATGACATTGTTTTGAACTCTTTTTCAAGTATATTATTTATTTCTGTTTCATTTAGTTCTTTCTCTGGGGTTTTGTCCTGTTCCCTTGCTTGGAATGTATTCCTTTGCCTCCTCATTTTGCCTGTTTCTCTATGCTTCTATCTATGTATTAGGTGAGTCAGCTATGTCTCCTGATCTTGGAGAAGTGGCCTTATGTAAGAGACACATTTTGAGGCCCAGCTGTGTTCTTCCCTCTCATCAACAGCTCCAAATATTCCAGGACTGACCCCTTTATGAGCTACATTTGTCCTTCTGTTGTGGCAGAGTTCCTCTTGCCACACATACCCAGAGAGTCAAGACTTTCCCCTCCTGGCTAGCTGTTTGTCAATTGGGTTTGAAGAGCTACTGCACAGTTGGCTGCAAAGTCTTATAGCACACTCCTATTGCAGTTTTTCTGTTAAGTGAGTAGTCCCCCAGCACGGCTGATTGCTAGGTTCAGGGGCTTACAATTGCTGTAGGCCTCAGGCCTGCAAGGCTGATGTCAGCCCTATCAGGATTGTAACTGAGTGGGGCTGGCCCCAAGCACAGCAGCATCCAGTGTTTCATGCTTTCGAAGGCAGAGCAAATCCCCTATGTGGCTGTTTATGAAGAACAAGTCTTCCACCACTGATAAGCCCCACCTTCCACGGGTCCACACACACTGTCAACACAGTCCAGGGCTATACACACATCTCAAGCCCCTTCCCCTAGAGCATACCCAGTCACCCCACTGCATTGGCCCCCACCCTCTCCAACAATGCCCCCCACCCTCCACCTTCTCCTCATGCAAGCCCTGCCCGAAAGAGGCAGACACACTCACTTACCTGCAGAGGATCCAGGCACCCAGTCTATGCAAGACAACAGTTAGCTCGAAGACTTGCTGTCGGTTGGGGCTAGTTCCCAGGGTGGGCTGCCTGCCCTGGCTGTGCTGGATTAAGTCCATGCTCTAGTGGGTATGGCAGGCCCCTGGGCCAACAGGCCAAAGTAAAAACTCCAATGGCATCTACCAGTGTCTGAGTTTGCATACCTGTACTAGGTCACAACAATGTCTGTTGCCAATGTCTCAGTCTCTGGAGAGGTCTCACCTCTCACCAGCATGCACCCTGAGCCTGCCAGATGAGTCTCTTAACCAAAGGACAATGCACCTTTCTTTCTGTTGATTTTAGGTTGCTTTCTGAGATGGGTGAATTTGTGTGTGGACCCTTTAAGAGTTGAGTTTTTCTGATTATGTTAATTACTTTTCTGGGGGTATTCCCTGTTGCAGTTAATAGCCAGTGATGGCAGATATTATGACACTCCTCTCAGTTGTGCTGAGTCCAAAGTATGCTTATAGCAGTAATGCAGCCCCAGTCAGGTCCCTGCTCCTCCATGGAAGGCTGTGTACCTTAGGCTTGCTCCCCACTGGCCAGGTGTGAAGCTCCACAGCTCACAAAGGTGGCTTTTTTCTCTCTGGATAGTAATTTCTGCCTCTTCTTCCTCAGTCAGGTCTGTCTCTTGCTGTGAGAGTTCTTTTTATCCAGTTTTCAGTTCTTTCTCAGGGGTAATTTTTCCAAGAATAGTTGTAACTTGGTTGTGTTCATGGGAGAAGGTGAATTCAGAGTCTTCCTATGCTGCCATCTTGATGAGATCTCTCTATTTAGTTTCTATACGTCTTTTGTAGTTCCTCCTTCTATTTCATTATCATTTCCCCTTTTTTGTGAGGAAGATTGTCCCTGAGCTAACATCTGTACCAATCTTCCTCCACTTTGTATGTGGGATGCTGCCACAGCATGGCTTGATGAGTGGTGTGTAGGTCTGTTCCAAGGATCCAAACCCATGAACCCCAGGCCTGATATTTTACTCTTGACTGGAATGTGCCATCTTGTTTTTAACTGAATTCAAACATAAATAAGCATTATGGCACCCTATTGAACTTGTGGCCTGAGGTCAGGAAGGGAGATGAAAATTTTATTGAATGTCTCATTCAAGAACTCAATGTTGTATATTTTAAGAATTTAACTGAATGCCTTGATCATTATCAATGATGTCTGGAACTCTGACGGAAATTAGAAGAGTTTTGGTGTAGTCTTGTATTGTGACTCCACTATGTACAGAGAAATGTGTAACCTTGATTTACATTTTTGGTATATCTATCTGCAAGACAAGAAATTTTCAGAGTTCTTTGCCCCAAAGGGGACGACGTTGGACAAGGAATTGCTATTGCCATTGCTGAGACCAGATAGCCAGAAAATTGGCAATGGTGGAAGAGTTTCTTAATAATGAACAGATAGGGCCTATTTTTGGCCAGGGTATCCTCTAGTGATAAAATGACTGCCTGAAGTTTGGTCAATTGTCCTGATCTTTAGTTCCCATCTTTGGTCAGTGATGTCTCAGTTATGGGATGGACAGCATCAGCTCTCCAGCAAGCACCATCATGTGCAATGGTAGCAATATCATCATGAAGCACACAGTTTCCCATTTCTAATCATGTAGTTGTTCCCAAGGGGCTCCCCAGGTGGCCAATGGATTCTAAGAAAGGTGGACCCCTTCTGGTACCATTGGATCTGTCAAGGGACTGAGGAGAAGAAAATTGCTTCCTCCTGCAAGTGTGATACGGCAGAAGGCACAGGTTTAGATCTCCCATGTAAGTACCACTTTATTTCAATAAAAGGGCTTCTGTGGCCATATCAGGCCTTCAGGACCCCTATACCCATGAATCAAGGCATACTGGGCAACTAGATGCAGAAAGTCGCAAGTGCAGGCCTATGATACCCTCCATTTCCAGAAGGGCTCAGTATGTGGACAGTAGTAGTCACATTAAGGCCATGTAGGGGGCAGTGGATGAGTGCAGATTTTGTACCAGAAGTATGTGGGCAACTTATGGTGATCATGACCAGAGACTCTGGAAGCCATGAATGGAATTTGTTCAAGCCTCTACAGTGAAGGAGTTTCCACAGGCACCAGTGGGAATACTTGTTGTGTTGCAATTTATACAGAGTCTAGAGCTTTTTGTTATAGGAGGTTCCATACAAAGTGGGTTTATTTGCAAATAAGAGAATAAATAGGCTTAATTTGTAAATGAGACATCTGTTGCTTCTAGAACCCAAAAAGCCCTGAAAGATGTTGTGTTTGTTTTAGCATTATGAGTACTGAGTGGCAACAGCTATTTCTTGACAGTGTCAGGGATAGAATGGCCCCCAGTTTGCCAGATAATTTCCAAGAATTTAACTGAGGTAATAAGGCCCTCTATTATATGTGGGATAATGGCCCATCCTCTTTTCTTTGTCCTCTTTTATGAACGTGTTATATCCTGAATAAGTGTGTCAAATGATATCCTCGGAGGAGGATGTCATCAGTGTAATTTCATACCTGTGCTCTTGGAGAAAGTTGGATGTAGTTAATATCTTACCTGCTGTGGCAGGCAAAATAATGGCTCCCCTCAAAATGTTCATGCTCTAATCCCTGGAACCTGTGAATGTTACCTTACATGGCAAAAGGGACTTTACAGATGTAATCCAAGTTATGAATATCGAGATGGGGAGATTATCCATCCAGGTAGGCCCAATGTAATCACAATGGTGATTTTCACTTTTACCCTTATAAATAAAAGAGGGAGATGGGAGAGTCAGAGTCAGAGAAGTTGTGATAACAGAAGCAGTGATTGGAGTGATGCTATTTCTGGCTTTGAAGATGGAAGGGGAGCCATGAGCGAAGGAATGTGGGATGCCTCTAGAAACTGGAAAAAACAAGAAAATAAATTCTCTCCTAGAAAGAGTGCGGCCCTGCTGACACCTTGATTTTAGCCCTGTGAAATGTATTTTGGAAGTCTGACCTCGATAACTGTAAGATAATAAAGTCTGTGTTGTTTTAAGCCAGTAAGTTTGTGATAATTTGTTACAGCAGCAATAGGAAATAATACGCCTGCAAAGACTGTATGTGATAGTGAAGCTGTTGAGGTGCCCCATGGACAGCGAAGTAAATTTGTATTGTGTCCCTTTGAAGGTGAAGGCAAATTGCAGCTAAAATGCTGTTGAAATAGGCACTGAACGGACCATATTAGCCAAATCTATAGCTATGAAGCATTTACTAGTTTCTGGTTGGATAGAGTCAGTAATTTCAATAATACTGGGTGTCGAAGCCTTAATGGGTGGGTTGTGGTAACTCACCAAGAGGTACCACTTGTATTTTCCAGATTTAAGAAGAGCCAAATTGGGCTGTTAAGTAGAGAAACAGTAGAAATAATGACCCCATCTCTAAATAGGTGCTGTCTTATGTATTCCAATCCTGGAAGACCCTGCACAACTCAAAGCACAAGCTTGCCAACAAGCAGTAACACAACTCAAAATGCATAACAGCCAGCAGCCAACAGAACCAGTTAGCAAGCCAAGGTAAGAGAAGAAATACTTAGAGTGGCAAATGTCTCCTAGAGACCCTTCTCACACTGTCAATTGTGGTGGTCATCTGAAGAAGAAGGATGACTCAGCCCACCTAAAATTGGTTTGAATGTTGAGACCAATGATGCCACACATGCACCAAGAAGATGTTAAGAGTTTGTTTTTTACTGAAACAATGAGCTTTCATGGAAGAATATGGCAGGCTCCCATAAAGGTCTGAAAATGGCTTGAGGGGGGCAAAGATAAGAGATTGACTTTGGCTTTCAGTGTGATAAAGGGGTGAGATTGGAATGAAGGTAACTTTCATGGTTTAAACTTCCCACTGGAACAAAAATAAGGAGCTCCAAGTCTTTCTTATCACCTTGTCCACATGTGGGGAAAGAGAAGAAAAGGTAGGGGTGGAGCTTGAAGATTATCAGCAGTCAAATATCATCAATGAAGACAGGCTATTTATTAAAATAAGCATGCTACATTTACATCTTAACCTTTGGAAGTCTGACTTATTTGAGATCAGCCTTATCATATAGACACATGACCTTTCAGTAGTTGTCCACTTGGGATACACACTTCTCAAGGTAGATAGTCAAAGGAGTTAATTATACTTGTCCAAAATCTATGAGAATGTGTATGTGTGTTTGTTTATGTGTGTATATGTGTTTGTGCATGTGTGCATAAAACTTGACATTCCAGTACAAACAATGTAAATTACTCCCTGCACACCTTGATTATGATGAGTCTCTCTAACTTGCTGTACTTGAATTGACACATTAACAAATGGTTACAGCTAAATGAGTCATTCAAAAAGGGTAAATTTATTTCATTCAAATCAAATTGCAGAGTCTTTGGCCTTCTAGAGAAGCTCCATAATTTGGAGTAAAATGGAATTCATAGAATCATCCCTACCTCCACCACCCATTACAGTACTCTTCACCTCTGTGCTCAGGATTACACGAGTATTTAGTATCTGTGCAAAGCTTTCATCAGGGTTTGAACAAGGAAAATAGAAAAGAAGTGCCAACCTGGAAAGGCGGGAGTTAGTCAACCTTGAACAAAAGAAGAGTAAGAAAGACATCTAAGCAAAGAGGCTTCTTTGGGCCTATGTATGACAAAGGAAGGACAGAGAAGACCCACATTAAGTATACAAAGATGCTTGTCGTAGTTGGTTTGGGCTACTATAATAAAATACCATAGAGTAGGTGGCTTAGGCAATGCATATTTATTTCTCACAGCTCTGGGGACTAGGAAGTCCAAGATCAAGATGCTGGCAGATTCAGTTCCTGGTGAGAGCCCAGTTCCTAGCTTGTAGACAGCTGTCTTCTTAATATATGCTCAGATGGCCTTTCCTTGGTGAATGCATGTGCAGAGAGAGGGAGAGATTTCTTCTCTCTTCCTTTTCTTGTAAGAGCATTAATCCTATCATGAGGGTCCTACCCCAAAGATCTCATCTAAACCTAATTACCTTCCAGAGACCCCCCCCCACCTCTAAATGCCATCACATTGAGGATTGGGGCTTTTTCTCCGGTGGTGAAACTGTGAAACCAGACAAGTTATATGCATCCAAAATACAATGGTGTCATGGACATAGGATAGACAGTCTCATTCCAAAAGGGAGAAATGGGTAAGAAGGAAGGGGGGATAGGTCCCTAGCAAGTCCAAAACCTAGCAAGGCAAATCCCATTAAATCTTAAAGTGTGAGAATAATCCTCTTTGGATCAATGCTCTGCCCTCCAGGCCCACTGGGATGGCAACATCTCTCTTACATCTCAGTGGGGCAGTCCCACCCTTTCAGCTAGGCAGGGCTCTGCCCACATGGCTGCCTGTGAAGCCCTTGCCCATGCCACAGCTCTCTGTAATGGTCCTTCCCTTTGAAACAGAGGTGGAGGAAGCTTTGTGCTCCAGGCCTGTGCACTCCGGGCCTATAGTGCGACTGGCAACCCTGATGATCTCTGAATTGCCTCTGGGATCATTCTTTCCTTTCCTTCAGTTCTTGATGAAGGCCTACTTCCTGGCTTTTGGACAGTCACTTTTTTGATGTGTGCTCACATGGCCTATCCTTAGTGTATGCGTATGGAGAGAAAGGGAGAGATCTTTTCTCTCTTCCTCTTCTTATTAAGGGCACTAATAATATCATAAGGGTTCCATCCTCATGACCTCATTTAAACATAATTACCACCCAAAGTCCCCACCTCCAAATACCATTGCAATAGAGATTATCACTTTAATGTATGGATTTGGGGAGGACACAAGCATTCAGTGCATAGAAATGCCTCAGTACCTAGAATGAGATAGAGACCTGAACCAAGAGGAGGGAAACCAGGGGCAAGATGAGATGCAATGGGCATACCTGTGAGTATCAGTGATGAGAGTAGAGAGAAGGAAAATAAGGCTGTCCAATGAGCTATCTGATTCTATCTGTATGGTCAATCTTTTTGTGATTCACAATTTAGGATCCTCTCCATCCCCACCATGGTAGGAGGCCCATATTTATGGAGATCAGAGCATTGTTGTGGCAAGGGACACAGTAACAAATTCCTTCCTCCTTCATTTTAAGAAGGAGGGAATGAAAAATTGTCTAACCTGCAAGAATGAATCTTCATACAATAGGCTATTTGTTCACTTTGCCATAGTCATGAGTCTGTCAGCTTTTAAAATAAACTCATCTCTAATTTCTATGGAATATTTTCACTATAAAGTGACACAGGCACTGACTTACCTCCTTGTTTATCAAGCAGAAAATCAGAAAAGCACTGTGGTTCAATGCACCAGCTTTAGAGTCAGACACATCTAAGTTTTAATCCCACTTCAGCTATCTTCCAGCAGTATGACCTTGTGAAATTCCCTTCGATCTTCCAACTAGAGTTTCCTCATCAGTAAAGTGGCAGGTAGAGTAAAATGTAGTAGCAGATTTAAAACCCACATTTGAAGCAGCAGGAAAAACAATTTATAGTATAGAGAGAGGAAAAGTATGCATTACTGGTATCAAAGAACTCAAAAAATCTGTTGCAAAAAGTAGATAGGATAAAAGAATGACAAGAACAATGATCATAAGGGAGAACAGGGAAAGGACCCTAGATTGGTGGGTGTTTCTCAGGAGGATCCACACTAGTTGCAACTGAAGCAATACTCAAAAGTGTAACTGTAAAACATCTAGCTAAGTCAGAAAAAGAGAGCAAGTAGATCAAGAGAACTAAGTATGTTCTAGGAATAAAGATCAGTGAAGAGCCAGTCTTGAACACATTAGACATGTCTAGAAAAATCCTCATATGTAACCCTATGACAAATCAACTGAAAACAACAGCCACAGATTATATAAATATCATTTAGGATATTTTAGCAAGCAAATAACAAACAGCTCACTCAAATTAGCTTAAACCATGAGGAGAGTATTATCTTGAATAACAGTAAGTCCAAAGGCTGGGAAGGATTCAAATTTGTTTGCTCCAGTGGCTCAATGAAATCATGGAGGACAACGTTACTGAAATCTTTCTCCTCTGATCTCCACCACCTCCACATAGGTTGCAAAGTGACAGATAGTAGTAATAAGAGCAATATTTAATGTCCAGCAGGTTGAAGGCCAGATTTCAATGGTCAATTTTTTTAATTAAACTTTTTATTTTGAGATAGAGGTAGATGTGATTGTAAGAAAGAATATAGAAAGAACTGTATGCCCTTTGCCCACTTTCTCTCAATGGTAGCATCTTGCAAAACTGTAGTACAATATCACAACCAGGATATTGGCATTGATAGAATCCACTGATCTTATACAGATTTTCCAAGTTTTATCTCTACTTGTGCGCGTGTGTGTGTATATTCAGTTCTTTTTGATTTTGTCACATTCAATTTCGATTTTTTAAGTTTATGTGTCCACCATCACAGTCAAGATACAGAGTACTTTTATTACCACAAGGATCCCACATGTTGTCCCTTTATAGCCACACTCAGTTTCTCGCCCCCCCTTCTCACCCATAACCCCTGGCAACCACTAATCTGTTATTCATTTCTATAACTCTGTCGTTTCAACTTTCATTACTTCAAGAACATTACATAAATTAAGTGATACAGTATATGGCCTTTTGAAACCAGCTTTTTGTTTTCATTGCACATAAAGCCCTTAGATAAACACAAGTTGTTGTATGTACAAATAGTTCATTCTTTTTTATTGCTGACTAGTATGCCATGGTACAGATATACCACAGTTTGTTTCCTGTAATATTTACCTATTGTAGGACATTTTGGTTGCTCTCAATTTTTGGCTATTACAAATGAAGCTACTATAAATATGTTCAGATTTTTGTGTGAGCATGAATTTCCATTTATCTGGGATAAATGCTGGGTCATATGGTAGCTGCATATTCAGTCATTTTTTTTAAGAAACTGCCAAACTGTTTTCAAGAGTGACTGTACCATTTTACATTTCCACCAGCAATATATGAGTAATTCAGCTTCTCCACTTCCTTGTTAACATTTGTTGTTGTCACTATTTTTTATTTTAGCCATTCAGAAAGATATGTAGTCATAGCTTGTTGTGGTTTTAATTTTCATTTCCCTAATGGCTAATGAAATTGAACATCTTGTCATGTGTTTATTTGCCATCTGTATATCCTTTTCAGTGAAATGTCCGTTTATGTCTTTTGCCCATTTTCTAATTAGAGGGTTTTTTTAACTGTTGATTTTGAGCTTTTTAAAATATATACATATATATATATATATATATATATATTCTAGACACTAGTCTTTTGTCAGATATATGCTTTGCAAATCTTTTCTCACAGCCAGTAGGGGTTTTTTTTTCCATTTTGATTGATTGTTTAACATTAAGCCAATCTTGCATTCTGGATTGAACTTCACTTGTTCATGATGTATTATTCTTTTTATGTAATATTGGATTCAATTTGATAATACTTCTTAAGGAGTTTTTCATTTATGATAATGACTGATATTAATCTGGTTTTTTTAATGTCTTTGTTAATTTTGGTATCGGGGTAATTCTGGCCACATAAAGTGAATTAGGATGTGTTCCTTCCTCTATTTTCTCATAAAGTTTGTGTATGTTTGGTATCAATTTTTGCTACATATTGATTGAATTAATCAGTGAAATTCCATGCAAAATATCGTGGGCTGCCTAAGAATTGTTAGCAGAGACTGTTCGTGGCTTTTATCAGATTTTTTCAAAGAGTTTCCTCTGTGTTCTCCAAATTGTGAAGAACTACTATTAATTTGCAAATTGATACGTATAAGTGGCTGATTGTGACATATGTTTGTGTCTTGGTTACCTTGTAAGGTAGTGAGAGAAATAGGCTTTGATAAAGGAGACTTTTATAAGTGATGATGTTTACTTAGACTTCCAATTAAGTGTTGTTAAATGCCTTTTGATAGTTTTACCTATTAAGTAATAATATATATTCAATATGGAATATTTTGAAAATTCCTAAAGCAAATTCTTTGTAGGCATCCTGCAGGTATGTGGGAGTTAGTGTCAGTCATGATCCAAAACCTTTCATTTTTCCTGGAAAATATTATATTTCAATACCTATCAAAGGCAGCTGAGGAAGGGAAAAATCATCCTTATATGAGAAAGAATAAACTGATGTTGGGGGTAGTGTGCTGTGTTAGTGGGGTTCTGTCTGAGGGTGGAATGGTGATGGTTGTGAGTGGGTCACAATAATAAAGTTTAAGGCCTTTCTCTAGGATCTTGAGACAAATTCTCTCTTAATACTCCCCTCAAATCACTGCTCATATGCCTACTATATAAGGAGTTGGTATATCTATAGACCTGAGGGTTGGGGAGAGAGATGTTATTTCTTCTTAATTCCCACATTAAGTGGTCCCACTCAGGGTAAGAACTGACATGTGTGGAAAAAAATAAAATACTGCCCACTGGTCACAGTTCTATTCCATCGAGGACTTGGGAACAGGCAGTACTGCCCCCAGATGGTGGAGGTATAGCCTCATAGGGCTGAGTAAAGTGGGAGCTCTCTATGGTGAATTCCCTACCCCCACCAACCCTGACAGCCCCCATCCCACCTGAGGGTGCTGCCTGTGTGAATAGACACTACAAATATAGTAAAGCAAAAATAAGCAAGCATGCCAGCGTTTATTATAAGATTACCAAGAGAATAACAAAAGTAAAGAGAGGAATGTGTCAGTAGAGGTGTATTTATATCCATTCATGGGTCTGTATTTGTAGCATGCATGGTCTCAGGCCATGGAATTTCTATGTGTATTATCTCTTCCTGCAAAAGAAAGCAGAGAGTCAGCTGGTCCTGGGAGAACCTTAAAGTCAGAAGACCTGGAGATTCTCCTGATTTATCAGAAATGGGAGAGAGTTTGGAGGGGAGAAATCATAGAGTTAGAGTTTGGGGTATAACTCTCACCCAAAGCATCTTGTGAAACAATCCAGAGTTCTGAATGAAGTCTTACAAGACTCATAAGAAGCAGCAGGTTGACTTGGCAAGCTGCTGTCTTCAGATTGGTTCTGCATAATATCACTCAAAACAATGAAGGCCAAGGGTTCCTCATCTGGGTCGTTGACAACCTGCAGAAAGAAAGAAAATATCCTCACTCTAGTAGTTCCTATCAGCCCTATCATTTGTCTCTTCACTTAGCCCTGGGGAAGATTCCCAGGGTCTTCCCTTAAGTGATGTCCCAATGTGTATGCAGGACCTGGTCTAGGGTTGAAGCCTGTGATGGAAATTAAAATAGGAACATCTGTCCCCTCCTTAGCCTCCCCAACCAGATCCTTGAGCCATATACTCTGGGTGTTGGAAGGAAAGCAAATGTTTTATAAATCATGAGAGAATATATAAAGAAGTCAACATTAACTAGAATTTCCAGTTCTCATCCAGCGGCCTTCTCCTCAAGTGATACCTGTTAGCAACTTAGTAACAATGACAACCGTGAATGTGGGGATAGGAACTTTGTTGGGGTCTCCTATCTAATATCTGGAGCCTAGGGTCCCTTGTAGGGCAAGGATTCCATACCAATGTCTTCACTGTTTTTAGTTGTGATGATTAGTGGGCACAGCCAGCTACCTTTTTTCTGATCTCTTGTATGGTCTGACAGAAACTGGAAAGCAAGTCACAATTTATTAAATCAATGCTCTTGTAATGTGGACCTGCTGTTTCTCTAGAGATATATCCATGACACTGCAAAGTTCTTTTGGGCCTCCAACAGGGTTTGGGTATTATAAGGGCCATTGCAGAAGTGTGGGCTGCTGACTATGCTGGTTGTATCTCTCTTGTTCAGTTTTGTCAAGGCCTGAAAATGCTCTGGATCACCTTCAGTTTAAACTAGTTTGGGTGGCATGCAGCTAGGACAGTCTGTGACAGATCCCAAGGCTTTCTAGAAGATCAGACTTGGTTCATAGGCTGTTAAGACTGCATCAGCAAAACAGATATCCCTGCCTGGGGTGTTATAACCCGTGAGTTCTCTGGCAGCTGAGAAAACTGTGTGGCTTGGGCTGGTCAACATTCAGGGTTCCAAATTTCAGCTAATTCCCGTGGGTCATGTTTCACTCCTACCTTCCTCTATGTCTGGCATACCTAAGTCTACAGCCTCCCTAAATAAATTTTTTCAAAAGGTAAACCTCCCATTTCCTTCTGGGTTCAGAGAGGAGCAGTTGTCTGGTAAAGTGGGTCATAGAAAGGAACTGTGGGTCTAAATGTACCTTTAATAAATTTTGAAATGATTCTATGGTTTTCATACTTATCCCACAGGCCTGTCCTCAGAGATTCCCAGTGCCCCCACTTCCTTAGCACTTCTGAGGCACTCTGGCTCCAATCTGCTTCCTCCTCATTGGCTGTAGAAGAACATTGCATCATAATTGGTCTTCAGGACAGGACACAGGAGTAACTGTCTGGAGATATGGGTCCCTGTGCCAGTATCATTAGGATATTGGTTTAGTTTCTCCCTCTGCCCTGGCTGCTTCTGTGAAACAGAACAATACCTAACCCTACCACCCACCTAGAAATATTGTGGGGTATAAGGAGATCCCATCTGTAAAAGTGCTGTGTTTATAGAAGGGAATGAAAGTCAAAAGCAGTCACCATTAGCAATAAGTGACACACAAAGACAGAGACTTAGACATATCAATTGAACACTGCTTACTCTTCATATTTTTTTTTTTATTTTTTTAAAGATTTTATTTTTTCCTTTTTCTCCCCAAAGCCCTCCGGTACCTAGTTGTGTACTCTTCGTTGTGGGTCCTTCTAGTTGTGGCATGTGGGACGCTGCCTCAGCGTGGTTTGATGAGCAGTGCCATGTCCGCGCCCAGGATTTGAACTAACGAAACACTGGGCTGCCTGCAGCGGAGCGCGCGAACTTAACCACTCGGCCACGGGGCCAGCCCCAACTCTTCATATTTTTAATAATCTACTGTTGAGTTGAGACAGACGTCTGTACCACAAGATTCCTATATGACAACACTACCACTTTTGTTCTTGCTTTATGCGTCAGTTTACTGGAAGGTTTTCCTCTCTACTGTGGGACAAAACCATGAAGCACACCTACCCCTTCCTAATGCCTCTCTATTTTAGCCTAGCATCTACATGTAGCCATAACAATTGTTGATACAAAGAAAATGTCCATAGGCTGTGATAAAATACATAGGATCATGTGATGGTTAATTTAATATGTCAACTTGGTTAGTCCATAGTGCCCAGATATTTGGTCAAACAGTATTTTTGATGTTTTTGTGAAGGTCTTTTTTAGATGAGATTAACATTTAAATCAGTAGACTTTGAGTAAAGTTGATTACTCTCCATAATGTGAGTCAACCTCATCAATCAATTGAAGGTCTTAATAGAAAAAAAAAAAGACTGACTTTCCTTAGGGAAGAAGGGATTCTGCCAGCAGGCTGCATTTGAACTTAAACTGCAACTCTTCTCTGGCCTCACAGAGAAGTGTTCCTTAAATTCCTTAAATTTAAGGATTCCTTAAAACCAATCAATCTCAATCTCTCTCTCTCTCTCCATATATATAGACACATACATATCTCTCTATGTATGTAGATGGATAGATATAGATATATGTATATATCTAGATAGACAGAGAAAGAAAGAAAGAAAGAAAGAAAGAAAGAAAGAAAGAAAGAAAGAAAGAAAGAAAGAAAGAAAGAAACCAGTGGTTCTATTTCTCTGGAGGTCCCTGACTAATGCAGACCATAATCCCTGACTTTCACAAATGAACTGTTAAATACACCTCCTGGTCTTCTATTCATATTAACTGTCCCTCAGCAGCTTGCCCAATGGAAGTAAATTCAGTGGTGATATGGATTTTTGATGATAATCTTTCTCTATAGGTGGTAGAGTTTTGGAAGCAACATCCAAAAAATATAGCCTCTGTTTGGTCTAACATGTGTATAGTCATGTACATCCTCATCCTGTTGTGATTGTAGGAATCATATATTTCTATACTCAATAGCCTTTTAACATTTCCTGGCGTATGACTCTGGATTAGGAATATCTGCATTTTCTCACTGAAAAAATAATTCTTACACAAACATATTTTCTCATTCCTTAAAAAAATTCATAACTTTACCAATAGTCAAAGAGAACAGAGTGACTATCTCCCTATAATTGACCTCCTGGATATAATCCGTGTTTCCTTTCTCTAGATGCAGTTCTGTGTAATGCGTCTGGCACATAGTAAGCCTTCAAGAAACATTGTTCTCTTCTAGTCCTGTCTTGAACCTCCCATAAAATATATAACTTTTGTCTGAACTAAATACCAGAGTTAGCAAAGAGAGCACTTGAAAATATAAACCTAAGAAGTAAAATAAAGAAGTGGTAACATTACACCTGCCCCTCTGGCAGGCACTAGGAGTAAAGCCCAAGCCAGATCTGCTTTAGAGAAATTCACAGCTTGATGAGTATTCCTAATGCCTGTCTTCTGTCACAGCTCTCCTCTCAAGGCAGAGAAATCATTTCCTACTATATTACATGACAGGCAGAATGAGCAAATGGAATATTATTTCATTCTTTCCCAGACAGAAGGCAGCCCAGTCTCAGACAGGCTGTCTCAACCTTCACTTAAAATGTAGACTCAACTTTAGATGTTAATATGCCCCCGAACTATTTTATATGTCAAATCAGGAGCATATCTCAAAACTTTGGTTTTCTTTATAATATATTGATAAATGTGAAAAGAAGCAGTAAAACACATTCCATGATATTGAGCGGAGGAAATAGATTCCATCTACTCTGACATTATTTCAAACTAATTGTTCTGCATTGGGTTCCTGCCATGTGCCAGGCACTGTGTGATCTCCTTTTCCTGCATGACTTCATCTACTCCTCACAATAACTCAGTCTAGTGAGTGTCAGTATCCTTATTCTCCTAATGAGGAAGCTGAGGTTCATATCTATGAAGCAGTTTGCTCAAAGTCACCAAAAACTAAAAGATATCTGAGCCAGGATTTTCTGCCTGCATGTTCTATGTTCTTTCTTCTGTAATGTTCTGCCTGAAGGATATATGAGTCCATATGGTAACCAAATGACACTTCTCAGTCCAAAGAAACATACGGGGTCTCCATCATCACCACCAGCAAGAGGTGGTACTGAGTGGAAGTCACACATGTGTGCATCACCCACTGTAGTCAGAAGAAAGGTGGCATGCTTTGGGACTGCTGGTAGACCCAAGGACTATAGATTCAGGGAAAGGGCCAGTTGTTTAATTTTTTTCTTAACTTTTGATATTATCAATACACCTAAAACAAAGTTGAAAAGAGTGATAACACAGACTATCCTTCTCATTTAAATTTTTTCAACAGAAATAGATTCAGTATTTTGTCATTTGCAATGATGTCAACTCACGGATTCTGCTATTTCCATCCTGATAACTTACTTGACTACTTGAAGGTTTCTTTAGGATTAGCTCCTTGTAGTTTTCCAGAGAGGAAGTTCTAATGCACCAATGCTGGAGCTGGGATGTCTGTTCTGAAATCTCAGACTCTGACACTTGCCTGCTGTGTGGCGTGGCAAGTTACTTATTTCTCCACTCTTCCATTTCTTCATCTCCAAAATAAGGATAACAATACCACCTACTTCATAGGATTTCTGTGATGATAAAATTACTGAATATGCATAAAATGCTTATTAGAGTGCTATAAAAAATGTTAGGCCCTCTTACTATTGAATGCATTTACATTATGTATTGACACATGTTTTTTCCCCTTTTATTTGTTCTTCAAGTAAATTACCTTGGATGATTTCCAAATACTCTTTCATGAATTGATTTGACAGATATTTATTTTTCACTAATATGATACAACTGGTGACCCTGGTGATAAAATAGTAAATAGATTAAAAATATATAAATAGATAAAAAAATATATCCTGAGGATAAAATAGTAAACAAAGTTGACGCTTTTGAATACTGGCCTTTTAGAGCATTCAGGGGAAGGGACAGTTGTGTGCCTCTTATTGAGGATGGCCTCAGGACTCAGGATATCAATCCAGCTCAATGCAACAGATAATTTTTAAGGTCTTCTTTGTTTTAGGCATCCTTCTAAGCCCTTGAGGTAGAACATGGAGCAAAACAGACACAAATCACTGCCCTCATAAATTTGACATTCTAGTGAAGTGAGAGAAAAGCCATAAACAAAATAAATTAGTAAGTTAAAGAGGATATTAGAAGATAATCAGTGCTATGGAGAAAAGAAAACATTTAGTTTTCTAGATGTAAAAATTTTATCTTCATAAAGCCCTTGAGATCCTCACCAGTTTGGTCACAGAGTGTATACATCAGCTGGACAGTTGAAGGGAGCAAGTGTGATGACACAATGAAAAGGATCATAAATGTGGAAGGTGTACATGGGTATTAAGCATCTGTTAAGACCTATGCTTTGCATTCTGTAAAGACAGTGCCCTTTGAGTGGCTTCTCAACTACTAGTTGACCCATCAGAAAAGATCACTAGATCATTTCCAAGAAGCATAAACGTCATGAAACAACTTACCTCTTCTTCTTAACTATCGTCAGAAGAAGCAAATGGACTTAAACAGGACTCTCAAAATGAGATGCTACTGGGAAACTAGTGTCAGTAAGAGGACAGACTAGAAAACTTCAAGCTCTTGCTCTAATTTGGAAATGCTAAGTAAGCAACAACATACAGACCAACGTATCTGTGTGGCAACTCTAGAAACTAAAGAGTTAGAACAATCAAGCGAAAATCCAACTAAGAAAAAGTCCCACTGAAAATGATAGGAAATTCCATGGCATTTTTTCTTATCTTGGCCCAATACCCTCCCCTTCACAGTGCAATGTCATCCGAAGGGACCCTCTCAAACTCTCATAAAAATATCACAAATCATATGAAGAAACAGGAATCCATGGCCTATTCAAAGGAACAAAATAAATTTTCAGAAACTGAACCTAAGGAAACACAGGCCTAAGTCTTATTTGAAAAAGACTTTAAAACAACTGTCTTAAAAATATTCAATGAACTAAAGCCCCCACAGACAGTCAGATAAAAGAATTCAGGAAAATGATATATGAAAAAAATAAGAAGATAATGAGATAGAAATTACTTTTTAAAAAGAACCAAACAAATTCTGGTGCTGAAAAATACATAACTGAATTGAAAAATTCACTAAAGGCATTTAACAGCAGACTCAGACAGGATGATGTAAGAAATAGTAAAATTGAAGACAAGTCATTTGAAATTATCAAGTCCAAGGAGTAAAAAGGAAAAAGGATAAAGAAAAGTGAAGTCTAGCAGACTTATGGGACTCTATCAAACAGAGCAATATACACATTATGGGAGGCCCAGAAGGAAAAGAGAGAGATAAAGAAGCAGAGAGCTTATTTGAAGAACAGCCAAAACTTCCAAAATTTGAGTAAAGACATGGATGTGCAAATAAAAGAAACTCAACAAACCATGAATATGATAAACCCAATGAGACCCACAGTGAGACACATTATAATAAAACTTCAAAAGTAAAAGACAAGGAGAGAATCTTGAATGTGGCAAGAGAACTGTGACTTGTCCCATACAATGGATCTTCAATAATATTATCAGAAAACTTCTCAGCAAATACCTTGCAGGCTAGGAGGTAGTAGAATAATATTTTTTAAGTGATGAAATAAACAATTGTCAACTGAAAATTCTATATCTGGCAAACCTATCCTTCAAAAGTGAGGAATAAATTAAGACATTCCCAGATAAACAAAAGGGGACAGAATTCATTACCACTAGACCTGTCCTATGAGAAATGCTAAAGGAAGTCCTTCAAGGTGAAATGAAAGGACACTGGATAAGAACTCAAAGCCATATGAAAATATAAACTTCTCCAGTAAAGGTAAATATAAGAACAAATGTAAAAACAATATTGTGCAACTTTGGTTCTTAACTCAATTTTTAATTCTTTTTAATATTTAAAAGACAAAAGCATAAAAAGTAACTGTAAATATCTGTTAATGAGTACACAATATATAAAAGTATCATTTAAAAAGAGAGAAAGAGAAGAAGAAACAGAAATGAACTACAAAAACAGCCAGAAAACAATTAACAAAATGGTAATAAATATGTACCTATCAATAATTACTTTAAATGTAAATGTACTAAATTTGTCAATCAAAAAACAGTTGTTGAATGGATAAAATAAACAAGGCCCATTTATATGCTGCCTACAGGAGACTCACTTCATATATAAGGACACATACAAACTGAAAGTGAAGGGATGGAAAAAATATTCCATGCAAATGGAAATGAAAAGAAAGCTGGAGTGACTGCACTCATATCAGACAAAATAGACTTTTAAAGAAAGACTTTAATAAAAAACAAAGGGCATTATATAATTATAATGGGCCAATCCACCAGGAAGATATAACATTTATAAATATATATGTACCCAACATAGGAGCAGCAAAATATATAAAGCAAACATTAACAGACCTAAAGGAAGAAATTGAAAGTAATATAATAATACTAGGGGACTTTAACACCCTACTTACATCAATGGATAGATCATTCAGACAAAAACTTAATAAGGAAAACTCAGCTTTATGTGACACATTAGATCAGACGGACTTAATAGATATATACAGAACATTCCATCCAAAAGCAGCAGAATACATATTCTTCTCAAGTGCACATGGAATATTCTCCAGGATAAATCACATACTAGGCCACAAAACAAGTCTCAATAAATTCAAGAAGATGGAAATCATATCAGGCATCTTTTCTGACCACAATGGTATGAAACTAGAAGTCAATTACAAGAAAAATGGAAAACCCACAAAAATGTGGAGACTAAACAGCATGTTACTGAATAATCAATAAGTCGTCAAAGAAATCAAGGAGAAATCAAAAAATACCTGCAGAAAATGAAAACAAAAACATAACATACCAAAATCTATGAGATGTAGCAAAAGCAATTATGAGAGGGAAGTTCATAGCAATACAGGCCTACCTCAAGAAATAAGAAAAATCTCAAATAAACAGCCTAACTTTACAACTGAAGGAACTAGAAAAAGAAGAACAACCAAAGCCTAAAATTAGTAGAAGGAAGAAAATAATAAAGATCACAGTGGAGATAAATGAAATAAAGACTAAGAAAACAATAGTAAAACTCAATGAAACTAAGCTAGTTCTTTGAAAAGAGAAACAAAATTGACAAGCCTTTAGCTAGACTAACGAAGAAGAGAAGAGAGATGGCTAAAATAAATAAAATCAGAAACTAAACAGAAGTTACAACAGATAATACAGATATACAAAGGATTATAAGAGACAAGTATGGACAATCTATGTGCCAACAAACAGAACAACCTAGAAGAAATGGATAAATTCCTAGAAACATACAATCTTTCAAATCTGAGTCACGAAGAAACAGAAAATCTGAACAGACTGATCACTAGTAAGGAGATTGAAACAGTAATCAAAAATATACCAATAGACAAAAGTCCAGGACCAGATATCATCCCTGGAAAATTCTACAAAGCATTCAAAGAAGATTTAGTACCTATCCTTCTAAAACTCTTCCAAAAAATTGAAAAGGGGGAAAGCTTCCAAACACATTTTACAAAGCCAGCATTACTCTGATACCAAAACCAGACAAAAACACCACAAAAAACAAAAATTACAGGCCAATACCCTTGATGAACATAGGTGCAAATATCCTCAACAAAATAAACAAATGGGACACCATCAAACTAAAAAGCTTTTGCACAGCAAGGAAACCTACTGAATGGGAGGAAATATTTGCACATATATATCCAATACAGGGTAAATATCCCAAATATACAAAGAACTCATATAACTCAATATCAAAAAAGCTAACAATCCAGTTAAAAAATGGGCAGGGGAATTGAATAGACATTTTCCCAAAAAGACATACAGATGGCTAACAGGTGCATGAAAAGATGCTCAAAATCACTAATCATCAGGAAAATGCAAATCAAAACCACAATGAGACATCACCTCATACCTGCCAGAATGGCTATTATCAAAAAGACAAGAAATAGCAAGTGTTGGCAAGGATGTGGAGAAAATGGAACCCTCATGCACTATTAGTAGGAATGCAAATTGATGCAACCACTATGGAAAACAGTATAGAGGTTCCTCAAAAAGTTAAAAATAAAACTACCTCATGACCCAGCAATTCCACTTCTGGGTATATATTCAAAGAACGTGAAAATACTAACTCAAAAAGACATATGCACAGCTATGTTCATTGCCACATGATTACAATAGTCAAGATATGGAAACAACCTAAGTGTCCATTGGTGGGTAAATGGATAAATAAGATGTGGTATATATACACAAACAATACAGTACTACTTACCTGTAAAGAAAAGAATGAAATCTTGCCTTTTGCAACAACATGAATGAAACTTGAGGGCATTATGTTGAGCAAAATAAGTCAGATGGAGAAAGTCAAATACCATATTATTTCATGCATATGTGGTATCTAAAAAAACAAAAAAAAATGAAAAAACAAACTAATGGATGCAGACGACAGACAAGTGGTTACCAGGGGGGTAGGGGGTTGACGGTGGGTAAAATGGTGAAGGAGGTCAACTTTATTGTGATGTATGATAACTAGACTTGTGGTGGTGATCACTTTGTAGTGCATACAAATGTGGAATTATACAATAAACTTGAAACTGTTATATAAAATGTAATTTGAAACATTAATAACATAAAGGGGATGTGGAACAGTAAAGAGGTAGAGATTTTGTATGCAATTGAAGTTAAATTATCAGTTAGAAGTAGACTATTATAACTTTAGAATGTTATATAAAATCTCCATGGTAACCACAAAGATTCTACTTATATATGTGTATCTGTAGAATGCATGTATGTATAGAATATATATGCCTATCTATAGAATATACACAAAAGGAAATGAGGAAGGAGTTAAAATGTTTCACTCCAAAGAATCAACTCAACACAAAGGAAGACAATAAAGGAAGAAATGTGGGACAAAATACTTGTAATACATACAGAAAAATAACAAAAAGGCAATACTAAGTGCTTCTCCATCAGGAATTGCTTGAAATGTAAATGAATTAATACTGCCAAACAGAAGACATAGTTTGACAGAAGAGATTAAAAAAACTAGGTCCTACTATATACTGTCTACAAGAGATTCACTTTAGATCTAAAGACACACATAGATTGAATGTGAAAGGAAGGGAAAAGATATTCAGAGTGAGGAGTAACCAAAACAGACCAGACGTGGCTATAATAATAAAAGTCAAAATAAATTGAAATAGGAAATCTTGTCAAGATGGCAATATAGGTGGACTCTGAACTCACCTCCTCCCATGAACACAACCAGGTTACAACTATGCTTGGAAAAATTACCCTGGAGAGAGAAAGCTGGATAAAAATAACCCCCACAACAAGGGACAATTCTGACTAAGGCGGAAGAGGCAGAAAGTCCTTCTGGAGAGAAAAAACTACCTTCACAAGCCGCAGAGCCTCACGCTGGGTGACAGCAACCCTAAAGTAGACAGCCTTCCCTGGAGGAGCGAGGACCTGAGTGGGGGCAGGTTACCACTATAAGCATACTTCAGACTCAGCACAGCTGAAATGAGTGCCATAATATCTGCCTTCACTGGCTATTAACTACAACAGGGAATACCCCAAGAAAAGCTATTGGACATAAGCCAACATATTGGACATAAGCTATTGGACAAAAGCTGGCTCTTAACAGGGCCATGAAGAAATTCACCTGTCTCAGAAAGCAACCTAAAATCAACAGAAAGGTGTACTGTCCTTTGGTGAAAAGAGACTCACCTGGTAGGTTCTGGGTGCATGTTGGTTAGAGGTGAGACCTATCCAGAGACTGAGACATTGGTGGCAGCCATTGTTGTGACCTAGTACAGGTGTGCTGACACAGATACTGGCAGACGCCATTAGAGTTCTCCTCCTGGTCTGTTAGCCCAGGGGTCTGCCACACTTACTAGAGCATGGACTTAATCCAGCATAGCCAGGGCAGGCAGCCCACTGTAGGGACTGGCCTCACCCAAAAGCAAGCTATCAGGCTACTTGACATCCTGTATAGACTGAGTGCCTCAATCCTCTGCAGGCAGGCGATTGTGACCACCTCTGTGGGGCAGGGCCTGTGTGAGGAGCAGGTGGATGGTGGGGAGCATTGTTGGAGAGTGTGGAGGTCTCTGCAGTGGGGAAATGTGTCATGGGTATGTGTCATGGGTTCTGGAAGTGTGCACAGGCCAGGACTGTGTTGATGGTGTCTGTGGACCTGTGGGTGGAGGGGCATAACAGTGGCAGAAGACCTGTGCTTCTCAAAGAGCCAAAAAGAGGATCTGCCTCACCTTCCAAAGCCTGAAACAATTGGGTGCTCCCCTGCCTGGGACCAGCCTTCCTCAACTGCAATACCAAGAGAGCTGACAACAGCCTTGCCTGCCTGAGGCCTACAGCAATTGTAAGCCCCTGAGCTTAGAAACCAGCCACACTAGATGCCTACTCACTTAATAGGAAAACTGCAACAAGAGTGTGATATGAGACCTTGCAGCCAACTGTGCTGGGGCTCCCAAAACAGGATTTATAAACTGCCAGACAGAAGGGAAAGGCTAGACTCCCTGGGTACCTAGAGAAAGACCAACCCTGCCACAGCAGGGGACACATGTAGCCCACACAGGGGTCACTTCTGGAACATTTGGACTGATGACAAGATGGAAGCATACTGCTGGGCCTCAAAAGGCGACTCTTATATAAGGCCATTTCTTCAAGATGAGGAGACATAGCTGACTCACCTAATACATAGATATAAACACAGAGAAAGAGACAAAATGAGGAGGCAAAGGAAAACACTCCAAACAATGGAACAGGAAAAAATCCCAGAAAAAGAACTAAATGAAACAGAAATAAATAATCTACTTGACAAAGAGTTCAAACGAAAAGTTATAAGGAGGGGCAGGCCCTGTGACGCAGTGGTTAAGTGCACACGTTCCACTTCTCGGCGGCCCGGGGTTCATTGGTTTGGATCCTGGGTGCAGACATGACACCACTTGGCACGCCATGCTGTGGTAGGCATCCCACATAGAAAGTAGAGGAAGATGGGCATGGATGTTAGCTCAGGGGCAGGCTTCCTCAGCAAAAAAGAGGAGGACTGGCAGTAATTAGCTCAGGGCTAATCTTCCTCAAAAAAACAACAAGTTATAAGGATGCTCACTGATCTTACGAGAAAACTATATGAACACAGTGAGAATGTCAAGGAAGAGTTGGAAAATATAAAAAAGAACAAATCAGAAATGAAGAATACAATACTGGAAATGAAAACTTGACTAGAGGGACTCAACACTGAGTAGATGATATAGAAGAGCAGGTCAGTGAGCTGGACAAAAGGCTAGAGGAAATCACCAAAGCTGAACAGATAAAAGAAAGAAGAATGAGAACAGTCTAAAGGAACTATGGGACGATATCAAGCACACAAACATTCA
Source organism: Equus asinus (assembly GCF_041296235.1). Classification (NCBI taxonomy): domain Eukaryota; kingdom Metazoa; phylum Chordata; class Mammalia; order Perissodactyla; family Equidae; genus Equus; species Equus asinus. Next base: position 58,126,859 of record NC_091820.1, on the reverse strand, counting down.
TATTATAAGTGTCCCAGAAGGAGAAGAGAGAGAGAAAGGGGCAGAGAATATATTTGAAGAAATAATAGTTGAAAACTTTCCTAACTTAAGGAAGGAAACAGACATCCAAGCACAGGAAGCACAGAGAGCATCAAATAAGATAAAGCCAAAGAGGCCCACATCAAGACATCTTATAATTAAAATGTCCAAAATTAAAGACAAAGCAAGAATCCTGAAAGCTGGAGGAGAAAGACTACAAGTGACATACAAAGGAAATCCCATAAGGCTGTCAGCTGACTTCTTAGCTGAAACATTACAGGCTAGAAGAGAGTGGCACAATATATTTACACTATTGAAAGGAAAAACCCTACAGCCAAGAATACTCTACCTGGCAAGGATATCACTCAGAATGGAAGGAGAGATAAAGAGTTTCCCAGGCAAGCAAAATTTAAAGGAGTTTACCACCAAAACACCAGTTCTACAAGAAATGCTAAAGGGACTTAATTAAGTGGGAAAGAGAAGACCACAATAAGAACATTATGAAAAAAAAACAGGCAATTAAAGCACTGGTAAATGCAAATATACAGTAAAGGTAGCAGATCAACCACCTATGAAGATAAGATGAAGGTTAAAAGACAAAAGTACTAAAATTACCTATTTCAATGCTAATAGATAGACACATACAAAATAAGAGGTTAGTTATGATTTCAAAAACATAAAATGTGGGAGGAGGAGAGTAAAAGAGTAGAGTTTTTAGAAAGAGGTCAAACTAAGACTATCAACTCAATACAGATTGCTAAATACATAAAATATGTCGTATGAACCTCATGGTAATCTCTAATCAAAAACATATAATAAATGTACAGATAAGAAAGAGAAAGAAAAACAAACATATTACTAAAGAAAGCCATCAAACCAAAAGGGAAGAGAACAAGAGAAGATGAAAGGAACAGAGAAGAACTACTGAAATACCCAGAAAAAAAGTTACAAAATGGCAATAAATATATATATTTATCAATAGATACTTTAAATGTCAATGGACTAAATACTCCAATCAAAAGGCATAGAATGGCAGATTGGATAAAAAACAAGACCTACATATATGCTGCATACAAGAGACATACATCAGAACAAAAGACACTCACAGCCTGAATGTGAAAGAATGGACAAAGATACTCCATGCAAATGCCAAAGGAAAGAAAGCTGGAGTAGCAATACTTATATTAAACAAAATAGACTTTAAAACAAAAACTGCAACAAGAGATAAAGGCAGTACATAATGATAAAGGGAACAATCCAACAAGAGGATATAACACTTGCAAATATCTCTGCACCCAGCATAGGAGCACCTAAAAATACAAAGCAATTATTAACAGACATAAAAGGAGAAATAGACAGTAAAACAATAATGGTAAGGGAATTTAACACTCGACTTACACCAATGGATAGATCTTCCAAGCAGAAGATCAATAAAGAAACATTGGCATTAAACGACACATTAGACCAAATGCACTTAGTAGATATATACAGAAAATTCCATGCAAAAACTGCAGAATACACATTTTTTTCAAATGCTCACTGCACATTCTCCAGGACTGATAATATATAAGGCCACAAAACAAGTCTCAATACATTTAAGAAGACTTAAATACCAAGCATCTTTTCTGACCACAAAGGTATGAAACCAGAAATCAGCTACAAGAAGAAAGTCAGAAAAGCCACAAATATGTGGAGATTAAACAAAATGCTACTGAACAATGATTGAGTCAATGAAGAAATCAAAGGAAAAATCAAACACTACCTGGAGACAAATGAAAATGAAAATACGCCATGCCAAATCTATTGCATACAGCAAGAGCAGTTCTAAGAGGGAAGTTCATAGCAATTAGGCCTACCTCAATAAACAAGAAAAATCCCAAATAAACAACCTAACAGTGCACCTAAAGGAAATGGAAAAAGAACAAACAAAGACCAAAAGTAGAAGAAGGAAGGAAATAATAAATATCAGAGCAGAAGTAAATGAAATAGAGACTAAAAAATCAATAGAAAAAATCAATGAAACCAACAGCTGGTTCTTTGAAAAGATAGACAAAAAGAACAAACCTTTAGCTAGACACACCAAGATAAAAATAGAGAAGGATCAAATAGAATCAGAAATGAAAGAGGAGAAGTTACAATGGACACCTCAGAAATACAAAAGATTATAAGAGAATACTATGAAAAGCTGTACACTGAAATATTAGATAATCTAGAAGAAATGGATAAATTATTGGAATCATACAGCCTTCCAAAACTGAATCAAGAATAAATAGACAATTTGAATAGGCCAATCACCAGTAAGAAGATCAAAACAGTAATCAACAACCTCCCAAAAGATAAAAGTCCAGGACCAAGCACCTTCCCTGGTGAATTCTACCAAACATTCAAAGACTTAATATCTATCCTTCTCAAACCTTTCCAAAAAATTGAAGAGTAGGGGGCTTCCTAACTCATTCTACCAAGCCAACATTATCCTGGCACCAAAACCAGACAAGGACATCACAAAAAAAGGAAATTACAGGCCAATATTGCTGATGAACATCGATGCAAAAATCCTAAACAAAATGCTAGCAAATCGAATTCAAGAATACATTGAAAATATCATACACCATGAGCAAGTGAGATTTATTCCTGGGATGTAGGGATGATTCAACACCAGCAAATCAAGCAGTGTAATACATCACATTAACAAAATGAAGAATAAAAATCCCATGATCATCTTAATAGATGCAGAGAATGCATTTGACAAGATAAAGCATTCATGTATGAAAAAACCTAGAAATGAAATGGGAATAGAGGGAAAATACCTCTACATTATAAAGGCCATATACGACAAACCCACAGCTAATATCATTCTCAATGGAGGAAAAATGAAAGGTATATCCGTTTAAGAACAGGAACCAGACAAGCATGCCGACTTTCACCACTCTTATTTAACATAGTATTGGAAGTCCCAGCCAGAGAAATCAGGCAAGTAAAAGATATAAAAAGGATCCAAATTGGAAAGGAAGAAATGAACCTGTCACTATTTGCAGACAATATGATTTTATATGTAGAAAACCCTAAAGAATGCACTAAAAAACTTTTAGAAATAATAATTGAATACAGTGAAGTTGCAAGATATAAAATCAACATTCAAAAATCAGTTACATTTCTATACACTAACAATGAAATAGCAGAAAGTGAAATTAAGAATACAATCCCAATTACAATCACAAGAAAAAGAATAAAATACCTAGGAATAAACTTAACAAAAGAAGTGAAAGATCTGTACATCAAAAACGCTGAAACATTGTCAAAAGAAATTGAAGAAGCCGCAAAGAAACAGAAAGATATTTCCAACTCTTGGATCAGAATAATTAACATATTTAAAATGTCCATTCTTCCTAAAGCAATCTACAGATTCAATGCAATCCCTATCAAAGTTCCAACAACACTTTTTACAGAAATACAATAAAGAATCCTAAAATTTATATGCAACAGCAAAAGACCCCAAATAGCCAAAGGAATCCTGTGAAAAATGAGCAAAGTTGAAGTCATCACACTCCCAGATTTCAAAATATACTACAAAGCTTTGGTAACCAAAACAGCATGGTACCAAAACAGCCTGGTACTGGCAGAAATACAGACACTTAGATCAATGTAACAGAATTGAGAGCCAAGGAATAAACCTACACATCTGTGGACTGCCAATTTTCGACAAGGGAGCCAAGAACATGCAATGACAAAAGGAAAGTCTCTTCAATGAATGGTGTTGGGAAAACTAGACAGCCACATGCAAAATAATGAAAGTTGACCATTATCTTACACCATACACAAAGGTTAACTCAATGTGGACTGAAAACTTGGATGTAAGACCTGAAACCATTAAACTTCTAGAAGAAAACATGCATAGTATGCTCCTTAACATTGGTCTTAGCAGCAAATTTTCAAGTACCACGTCTGACTGGGCAAGGGAAACAACAGGAAAAACAAACAGTGGAGACTACATCAAACGGGAATGCTTCTGCACGGCAAAGGAAACCATCAACAAAACGAAAAGATAAAGTAACAATTGGCAGAAGATATTTGCAAACCATATATCTGATAAGGGGTTAATATCCAAAATATACATAGAACTCATACATCTCAACAACAGAAAAACTAATAACCCAATTATAAGATGGGCAAAAAATCTGAACAGACATTTCTCCAAAGAAGATATCCAAGTGGCCAACAGGCATATGAAAAGATGTTCAACATCATTAACTATCAAGGAAATGCAAATCAAAACTATAATGAGATATCACCTCACTCCCCTCAGAATGGCTGTGATTAACAAGACAGGAAACAACAGGTGTTGGGGAGGATAAGGAGAGAAGGGAATTCTCATACACTGCTTGTGGGAGTGTAAACTGATGCAGCCATTAGAGAAAACAGTATGGTGGTTCCTCAAAAAATTAACAATGGATCTACCACATGGTCCAGCTATTCCACTGCTGGGTATTTATCAAAAGAACATGAAAACTCGAATGCATAAAGATACATGGATCATATGGTAGATCTATTCTTAATTTTCTGAGGAACCTCCATACTGTTTTCCATAGTGGCTGCACCAGTTTACACTCCCACCAGCAGTGCTAATGCGGTGTTATGTGTCAATTATATCTCAATTAGAATAAAACGCAGGGGCTGACCTGGTGACACAGCAGTTAAGTGTGCACGTTCCACTTTGGTGGCCCGGGGTTCACTGGTTCAGATCCCGGGTGTGGACATGGCACCGCTTGACAAGCCATGCTGTGGTAGGTGTCTCACATAAAAAGTAGAGGAAGATGGGCACGATGCTAGCTCAGGGCCAGCCTTCCTCAGCAAAAAGAGAAGGATTGGCAGCAGATGTTAGCTCAGGGCTAATCTTCCTCAAAAAATAAGGCAGACATTTGCAATAGCACCTACTATAAGACTTAGAAAAAATAGGCAAAAGCCATATTTTTAAAAAACTTTAAACTGTATATGAGGGATGCAAAAATAATCCCTAAATTAGCAGAGATATATCATATCAAATTTCAAATGAGAGAGGCTTTAGTAGTGTAAATATGTTATATCCTCCCTGTATCTATCACTGCATCTCATGCAACTAGAATTAGATGTCTAATCAGATCTTTAGTGAGAACTTTAAATATTTGATTCTCCAGTTCACATGGAATAACAAAACAGCCAAAAATATTTTGAGAAGATAGTAACATAAGTCCACTTGCACTACCATATATAAAACCATGCTCTAAACTTGTATTAGTTAAGAATATGATACAGGTAGGTGCAAGAGCTGACAAAAAGACCAATGCAAGACAATGGAATTCAGAAAGACACTCACAGAAACTGTATGGGAATGTCATCAACATTGAAACCCTGGTTGCAAATGCAATGATCATATCTCCAACATTTCTTATCTCTTCACATTGTGAACAGAAAATTTGCATTATTTGAGGAATTACTTTTGAGCTGTTTCAACTGTTGTGAGTGTGATCTTATTTATGGAAATAATTCTTATGTCATGCATTCTCAGTGAAAACTAGTCAAACAATGCAGATTTTTTAAAACCTTCTTTGACCTTTATTTTATGTCACATGTTCCCCTACCTGTTTTAGTCAACTACTCACAGATGAGAGAGCCTTTGTGGAAGTCAAGGTTTCCAGAGCAGAAGTTACAGCACATCATTGAAGCAAAAAACCCCAGAAGTTTGGATGCATTGGAGAGGACTGTTGAATCATGAGTTGCACGACTGTGGGGAGCAAGAAGAAACTTGGAGAGTAGAAGATAGGACTCTCAGAAGGCATTAAAGGAACTTGAATCCTACTAACTGCATTGCAGACTCCAAGAAGACCACCTATGAACCATTAGGAATGCCTCACTCATGGTACCCCCTAACTGGCCCAGAGGAAACCCCAGTGTTCAGTTCACTTCATTTGCACATATCCTAACCCTGTGGCAGGCACCCTGCACATGCTTCTGATGGTGACAGTGAGAGTGACCTTTGTGAGATTGCTATGAAGCATGCACAGAAAATTGACCCAAATCTGCCAGGCAAGGAGAGATCACAAACTTGAGCTTTAGTGACCTTGTGGAAAGGAAAAGGGAGACTAATAGCATCTGACATGGAGTGTTGGAAGACCAAGAGAAAGCATACAAGTTTAAGAATTCTGCCACAAGAGAAAGCATAAGTGTGGAGCAGGTGTGTTCATAGGTCTGAGAAAGCCTCAAAATAATTCACAAGGCTGATGGGAGATATTTCACTCACGAAGACAGTAAAAACAAAAGGAGATGACTGCTACTACAAATGTGAAGACAACAATGCAAAACTTAGAGAAATATTTAAAATCAGGGAAATATGGCACCACCAGAAGGTGACCATAATCTTCCAGTAACTGACACAAAGACATGAAGATTGGTAATTTACCTGATAAAGAATTAGCTCTTTTAAGGAGACTAAATGAGCTACAAGAAAACACAGAAAGAGGTGACATCAGCAACATGGCAGAGTGAGCTGTTCCCTTAGTCTCTCTCCCTTTTGAACTACAGCTAAAAGGACATTCATTGACCAATGGGGGAAGCCCAAACAGCACAACAGGATGCCTGTGATAACATGCAGCTATACATCTGAGGGTGGGTTGACTGGCCCTCCAGGAAGTGGTGGAGATAGGTGAGCACTCCATGTTCTCCCCTGGTAGCCCTGTGCACATGCACAAACACTTTCCAGCCTGACATGAGTGCCCCAAAAGTGAGAATGCACCCTGGAGCAACTGTAGGACGAGGCGGTGCCACCCCTTAGCCCACTTGTGGTAACATTGCCTCCAGGGGTCGGGGGATCCCACTGTGCCCCTGGGGCCCCAAGGAGTGGCCCTAGGTCAGTCCTGGCAAGGAAGCCCTGAATACCAAGCACACCAGCCAATAGTACTGCAAGCAGAGCCAGCAGCAGATCTACATGCTGAGTCAAGCACACTCCAGGCTTGCACAGGGGCCCATAGTACCAGTGAGCCCCAAAAGAGGGAATGCATCTCAGGGTGACTGTAGGAAGAGGTGATGGCAGCCCTTAGAATGCTTGTGATCATTTTCAATGACTCTGGTTCAGTGTCCGTGAGGAAGCCCCACCCACCAAGTGGTCCAACAAGCACCTGAACACTCTCCAGGCTGGCCCACATGCCCATAGTACCCCCACAGCTTCCAGCAGACAAGGTGGGACTAGAAATTCTGTTTCTTCTTTCCCTTAGTGGTAGCAGGTGGAATCTGTGACTTAATACTACCACAAATGCCCCAACAAAAGACTAGTTCATCAAACACCATGAGAAACTTCAGCAACAACTCAAACCAGAAGGAAAATGACAATTCTCCAGAAACCAACCCTGAGGTCATGGAAATTTACAACCTAAATGACCAGAATTCAAAATATCTGTCAAAAAGAGACTCCACAAGTTATAAGAGAATACAGAACGACAGTTCAACGAGCTCAGGAATAAAATGAATTTCTTCACCAAAGATATTGAAACTACAAAAAAAATTCAAGCTGAAATTCTGGATATGAAAAACACAATTAAGGAAATAAAAAAGAATCTAGAATCCTTAAGAAATAGAGGTGATGTTATGGAGGAAAAAATTAGTGATTAAGAGGATTAAAACAGAAATTCTACAGGTGGAGGAGGAGGTAAAACTAAGATTTTTTTTAAAATTAAGGAATTATTCGAGAAATATCTGACTCAATTAGGAAAAGCAGCATATGGGTTATAGGCATTCAAGAGGAAGAAGAGAGGGAAAAAGGAGTGGAGAGCTTGTTCAAAGAAATAAAAGCTGAGAACTTCCGAAAACTGGGGAAGAAATTGGATTAACAAATACATGAAGCTAATGGAATGCCTAATTACATCAATGCTAAAAGACCTTCTCCGAGGCATATAATAGTAAAACTTGGAAAAGTCAACAAGAAATAAAAAATATTAAGGGCAGCAAGGCAGAAGAAAATAACCTGCAAAGGAACCCCTATCAGGCTTTCAACTGATTTCTCGGCAGAAAGCCTACGAGCTAGGAGAGAATGGAATGATATATTCAAAACACTTAAAGGCAAAAACTTTCAGCCAAGAATACTCTATCCAGTGAAACTTTCCTTCGGATACAATGGGGAAATAAAAACTTTCCCAGATAAACACAAACTGAGGGAGTTCATCACCAATACCTCCCCTACAAGAAATATTTAAAGATGCCTTCACATCAGAAACAAAAAGGCAAAGATCTACAAAGCTTTGAGCAAGGAGATAAAGAGACAGACAAAATCAGAAAACTACAGTTCTAAATCAGAACAGAAAGGCAAATATTCAACTATAACTTAAAACATAAAAGGAAAGAAAGCATGAAAAGTAACAATAAACACTTCAACTTAGTCACAAACTAACAACATTAAAAACAGAATAATTTGTAACAATAACTCAGAAGGGAAGGAAGGAAGGCATGGAACTTGCCTAGGTTAATGGAGATAAGAGGCTACGAGAAAATGGAGTATCTCATATATGAGATCTTTTATACAAACCTCACAGTAACTACTAAACAAAAAATTGGAGCAGAGCCACAAAAAGAGAGAAAACCTCAGAAAACCACCAAAGTGACATGGCTGTCAGAAATACAAAGGAACAGAAACAATGAAAACATAGAACAACAAGCAAACAAGAGATAAGTGGCAGTACTAAGCCCTCATTTATCAATCATCACTCAATGTAAATGAATTGAATTCTCCAATCAAAAGACAGAGTAGCTGAATGTATTAAAAAACAAGACCCAACAATATGCTACCTCCAGGAAACACATCTCAACTCTAAAGACAACCATAGGCTCAGAGTGAAGGCACGGAAGACAGTATTCTAAGCTAACGGCACACAAAAGAAAGAGGGTGTTTCCTATTTATATCAGACAAAGCATACTTCACTTTAAAATAGACAATGAGAGAGAAAGAGGGGCAGCATATAATGATAAAGGGGACATTCAACCAACAGTACATAATACTTATTAATAAATATACACTTAACACAGGGAAACCAAAGTACAAAAAGCAACTATTAGCAGATCTAAAGGGAGAAATTATCAGTAACACAATAATACTAGGAACCTCATCACCCCACTTACATCAATGGACAGATCATCCAGACAAAAAGTCAACAAGGAAATAGTAGATTTAAATGAAAGACTGGATCAGATGGAATTAATAGATATATAGAGAGCATTCCATCCAAGAGCAGCAGAATACACATTCTTCTCAAGCGCACATGGATCATTCTCAAAGATAGACAATATGTTGGGAAACAAGGAAAGCCTCCATAAGTTTAAGAAGATTGAAACCATCCCAACCATCCTTTGCAACCACAATGCTATGAATCTAGAAATCAGGTAGAAGGGGAAAAAATGCAACAGTCAGAAATATATGGAGACTAAAAAACATGATACCGAATAACCATTGGATCAGTGAAGAAATCAAAGGAGAATTTAAAAAATACCTGGAGATAAACAAAAATGAAAGGACAACATAACAACTCTTATGGGTGCAGCAAAAGTGGTTACAAGAGGGAAATTAGTAGCAATACAGGCCCACCTCAAGAAACAAGAAATACCTCAAATAAGTAATCTTAAACTGCACGTAACAGAACTAGAAAAAGAAGAACAGACAAAGCCCAAAGTCAGCAGAAGGAGGGAAATAGTAAAAATCAGAATAGAAATAAATGAAATAGAGACCAAAAAAAAGACAGTAGAAATGATCAATGAAACTAAGGAAGAGAACAAAATTGAGGAACTGTTAGCCAGACTGACCAAGACAAAAAGAGAGAGAGCTCAAATAAGTAAAATTGGAAATGAAAGAGGAGAAATTACAACAGATACTGCAGAAATGCAAAGGATTATAAGGGAATACTATGAAAAACTATATGCCCACAGATTTGATAACCTAGAAGAAATGCAAAATTCTTAGACTCATACAATCTCCCAAAACTGAATTAAGAAGAAATAAAGAATCTGAGAAGGTAGATCATAAGTAAATAAATTGAAACAGTAATGAAATCCTCCCAAAAAACAAAAGTCCAAGACCTGATGTCTTTTCTGGAGAATTCTACCAAGCATTCAAAAATTTAATACCTGTCCTTCTCAAACTACTCCAAAAAGCTGAAGAAGATGGAATGCTTGCTAACTCATTCTATGAGGCAAACATTAACCTGATACCAAAACCATTCAAGGGCGAGAAAAAGAAGGAAAATTACAAGCCAATATCGCTGATGAACATAGATGCAAAAATCCTCAACAAAATGTTGGCAAGCTGAATACAGCAATATATTAACAGGATCATACACCATGATCAAGTGGGATTTATACCAGGAAAGCAGGGATGGTTCAACATCCACAAATCAATCAATGTGATACACCACATTAACAAAATGAGGAATGTGAATCATGTGATCATCTCAATAGATGCAGAGAAAGCATTTGACAAGATCCTACATCCATCTATGATAAAAATTCTCAATAAAAAGGGGAAAGAGAAGGAAAGTACCTCAAAATAATGAAGGCAATATATGACAAACCCATAGCCAACGTCATACTGACTGGCGAAAAACTGAAAGACATCCCCCTGAGAACAGGAATAAGACAAGGATGCCCACTCTGGCAATTCCTATTCAACACAATACTGGATGTTTTGTCCACAGAAATTAAGGAAGAAAAAGAAATTAAAGGAATCCAAATTGAAAAGGAAGAAGTGAAACTCTCACTGTTTGGAGATGACAGGATTCTATATATAGAAAACCCTAAAGAATCCATCAGAAAACTATTAGAAATAATCAGCAACTACAGTAAAGTTTCAGGGTACAGAATCAATTTACAAAAGTCAATTGCATTTTTATACAGCAACAATGAACTACCAGAAAGAGAAATTAAGAATACAATCCAATTTACAATCACAATTAAAATAATTAAATATTTTGGAATAAAATAAATTTAATCAAAGGGGTGAAAGACATACACTGACAACTATAAGACATTATTGAAAGAAATTGAAGAACACATAAAGAAATGGAAAGATATGCCATGCTCGTGAGTCAGAAAAATCAACATGGTTAAAATAGCTGTACTACCTAAAGCAATCTACAGATACAATGCAATCCCAATCAAAATCCCAATGACATTCTTCACAGAAATAGAACAAGAATCCTAAAATTTATATGGAACAACAAAACACCTCGAATAGTTAAAGGACTCCTGAGATAAAAGAACAAAGCTGGAGGCATCACAATCCCTGACTTCAAAATATAGTACAAAGCTATAGTAATAAAATAAGCATGGTACTGGCACAAAAACAGACACACAAATAAATGGAACAGAATTGAAAGCCCAGAAATAAAGCTGCACATCTATGGACAGTTAATCTTCGACAAAGAAGCCAAGAACATGCGATGGAGAAAGGAAAGTCTCTTCAATAACTGGTCTTGGGAAAACTGGATAACCACATGCAAAAGAATGAAACTAGACCGTTGTCTTGCACCATACACAAAAATTAACTCAAAATGGATTAAAGACTTAATGTAAGACCTGAAACCATAAAACTCCTAGAAGAAAATATAGGCAGTACACTCTCTGACATTGGTATTAGCAGCACCTTTTTGAGTACCATGTCTACTTGGGCAAGGGAAACAAAAGAAAAAGCTACCAAATGGGACTACATCAGACCAAAAACTTCTGCAAAGCAAAGGAAACCATGAAGAGAATGAAAAGACAACCTACCAACTGGAAGAAAATATTTGCAAATCATTTATCTGACAATGGATTGATCTCCAAAATATATAAAGAACTTATACAACTGAACAACAAAAAACAAACAACCCAATCAAAAAATTAACAAAGGATATGAGCAGACATTTTTCCAAAGAAGATATACAGATGTCCAATGGGCATACCAAATGATGTTCTACATCACTAATTTTTTGTTAAAAATTGGCACCTGAGCTAAGATCTCTGGCCAATCTTCTTTTCTTCTTCTTCTTCTCCTTCTCCTCCTTCTCCTTCTCCTTCTCCTTCTCCTTCTCCTTCTCCTTCTCCTTCTCCTTCTCCTTCTCCTTCTCCTTCTCCTTCTCCTTCTCCTTCTCCTTCTTCTTCTTCTTCTTCTTCTTCTTCTTCTTCTTCTTCTTCTTCTCCCCAAAGCTCCCCAGTACATAGTTGTGTATTCTAGTTGTATGTGCTTCTGATTATGCTATGTTAGACACCACCTCAGCATGGCTTGATGAGTGGTGCTAGGTCCACATCCAGGATCTGAACCAGTGAAACCCTGGGCCAATGAAGTGGAGCACGTGAACTTAACTATTTGGCCACAGGGCTGGCCCTAACATCACTAATTATTAAGTAAATCAAAACTACTATGAGATATCACCTTACACCTGTCAGAATGAATATCATTGCCAAGACTAAAAACAACAAATGCTGGAGAGGTTGTGTGGAAATGGAATCCTCACGCACTGCTGGTGGGAATGCAAACTGGTGCAGCCATTATGGAAAACAGTAGGGAGAGTTCTCAAAAAATTAAAAGTAGAAACACCATATGATCCAGTTATCCCACTACTGGGTGTCTATCCAAAGAACTTGAAATCAATTATCCAAAGAGACTTATGCACCCCTGTGTTCGTTGCAGCATTATTCACAATAGCCAAGACATCAAAGCAACCCAAATGTGCTTCTATAGATGAATGGATAAAGATGTGGCACATATATACAATGCAACGCTACTCAGCCATAAAAAAAGATGAAATAATTCAATTTGCAACAACATGGATGGACCTAGAGGGTATGTTAAGTGAAATAAGCCAAACAGAGAAAGACAAATACTGCATGATTCCCTTCATATGTGGAAGATAACAAATACATGGATAAAGAGAACAGGTTAGTGGTTACCAGAGGAACAAGGAGTTGGGGGATGGGCGACAGGGGTAGAGGGGCACAATTGTACAGTGACTGACAAAAATTAGACTACTTGGTGAGCATGATGAAGTTTATTCAGAAATTGATAAACAATAATGTACACCAGAAATTACACAATGTTATAAACCGTTATGGTCTCAATAAAATTACTGGAAAAAAAGAAAAGAATTTTTTTACTTCATACAAATAAAAGAAAACACAGAAAGACTATTCAACAAAATCTGGAAGACAATACATGAACAAAATGAAAAGTTTATCAAAGCTATAGAAATCACAAAAAAGAAACAAAAGAAAATCTGGAGGTGAAGAATACCATGAATGAACTCAAAATTGCCATAGGCAGCATCAACAGCAAATGGATGAAAAAAAAGAAAGGATCTGTGAGATAGAAGACAAGAAATTTGAAATTATCCAGTCAAAAGAGAAAAATGAAAAATAGTGGAGCAAGCTTACATGATCTATGGGATATCATCAAAAGAATCAACTTGGGAATTATTGAAGTTCCAGAAAGTGAAGAGAGGGTTAAGGCAGCAGAAAAGTTTTTAAAGAAATAATGCCTGAGAACGTCCAAATCTGGGGAGAAATTTGGATATCCATGTTAAGGAATCTCATAGGCGAACAAACAAACAACTTAAAGATATTCTCTCCAAACACATTACAACTAAACTGTCAAAAATCAAAGATAAAGAGAGAATTTTAAAAGTGGCAAGAGAAAAGAAGCTTGTAGCTTACAAGGGAACACCAATAAGGCTACCAGCAGATTTCTCAGCAGAAACCTTACAAACCAGATGAGAGTGAGATGATACATTCAAAGTTCTGAAAGAAAAAACCTGCAAGCCAAGAATATTCTATTCATCAAAGTTATCCTTCAGAAATCAAAGAGAGAGAAAGATTTTCCCAGACAAATAAAATCTGAGGGAATTCATCACCTCTAGACCTGCCTTACAAGAAGTTGTTAAAAGAGTTCATCAAGGTGAAATGAAAGGATGGTAATTAGTAATATTAAAACATACAAAACACTGGTGAAGGTAAGTGTATAATCAAGTTCAGAATACTCTAACACTGTAATGTGGTAGTGGGTTAACCATTTAACCCTAGTATAAAGGTTAAAAGATAAGAGTATTAAAAATTACTATAGTTATAATAATTTGTTAATGAATCTACAATACAAAAAGAGGTAAATTGTAACATCAAAAACATAAAAGGGGGGAGTAAAAGGAGGATATTATTCATGCAATTGAAGTTAAGTTGTTACCAGCATAAAATAGATTATTATATCTATAAGAGGTTTTATGTAGGTCTCATGGTAACCAGGAAGCAAAAATCTACAGTAGATTTACAAAAGATAAAGAGAAAGGAATCAAAGCATACCAGTACAAAACATCATCAGGAAGGCAGCAAGAGAGGAAGAAAGGAACAAGGAAATTACAAAACAGCCAGAAAACACATAGTAAGGTGGCATTTGTAAGTCCTTACACTGGTGCTATAATACCACGTACTGAAAAACAAAAGAAAGGCTTCTAATCATCAACTTGTTGAATAGTTAGAGTCAAAGCAAACAAAGGTATGCGTAAAGAAGAAAAGTGTTTGCTACGACAAATGTGCCAGCAGAGGAATAACTCATCAAGCACCATGAAAAGCCACGGGAACACGGCATCACAAAAGGGAAATAACAATTCTCCAGAAACCAAACATAAAGTGGTGGAAGATTGTGATGTAACTGATAAAGAATTCAAAATAGCTGTCATGAAGAAACTCAATGAACTACAGTAAAACTCAGAAAGACAGTCCAATGAGCTTGGGAATAAAATTAGTGAACAGAAGAAATACTTTACCAAGGAGATTAAAACTCTAAAAAAGAACCAGACAGAAATTCTGGAGCTGAATAAATCAATAAATGAGATGAAGAATGCATTAGAATGCATTGAAAATAGATCAGATCATATGGGAGAGAGAATTAGCAAGCTTGAAGCTAGAAACCTAAAAAATCGTGCAGCTAGAAGGAGAGAGAGAACTAAGATTTTTAAAAAATGAAGAAATTCTATGAAAATTATCCAACTCCATTAGAAAAGCCAACCTAAGGATATCGGGTATCCCAGAAGGAGAAGAGACAGAGAAGGGAGCAGAGAGCTTATTTAAAGAAACAATAGCTGAGAACTTCCCAAACATGGGGAAGGAACTGGATCTACAAGTCCATGAAACCTGAAACAAAAGCACAAAGTTGCACAAAACTTTGAGCAAGATGATGAATAGAATGAGAAAATTGCAACTCTGTGTCAGAATAGGTTGGTAAACATTTCTAACATACAAGTTTGAACGGAAAGGAAGCATTAATAATAACTATAACCACTTCAGTTAGGTAAAAATTCTCAACATAAAAAGGGATAATTTGTGACAACCAAAACAGGGCGGGGGAAAGAGGAAAAAGATGGAACTTGTACATGCAAATGAAGATAAGATGCTATCAGCAGAAAAAGTACTATGTCATCTATGAGACCTTTTATACAAACCTCATGGTAACCACAAGACAAAAATTTAAAGCAGAGACACGAAACATGAAAAAGGAGGAAACTGAGAAACATGTCACAGAAAACCACCAAACTGAAATGGCAGACAGAAGCACAAGAGAAAAGAAACAATGGAAATACAGAACAACCAGAAAACAAATGATAAAATGTCAGTGCTAACTTCTCATATATCAATCATCACCCTAAACGCAGACGGATTGAATTCACCAATCAAAAGACACAGTTTGGCTAGATGGATTAAAAAATAAGAACCAACGACATGCTGCCTCCAGGAGACCCATCTCAGCTCTCAAGACAAACATAGGCTCAGAATGAAGGAACGGAAGATGATACTCCAAGCAAATGGGAACCAAAAGAAAGTGGGTATGGCTATGCCGATATCAGACAAAATAGACTTCATGCCAAAAAAGATGACAAAGATGGCCATTGTATAATGGTAAAAGGTACATTCCACCAAGAAGAACTAAAATTTGTTAACATATATGAACCCAACATAGGAGCACCAAAGTATAAAAAAGCAACTATTAATAGACCTAAAGGAAGAAATTGACAGCAACACAATAATACCAGGGGACTTTAACACCCCACTTACATCAATGGATAGAATCCAGACAAGAAGTCAACAAGGAAAGCTCGGCCTTAAATGAAACATTAGTACAGATAGACTTAATAGATATACAGAGAACATTCCACCCAAGAGCAGCAGAATATACATTCTCCTCTAGTGAACACAGAACGTCGTCAAGGATAGACCATATGTTGGGCAGCAAAACAAGTCTCAATAAATTTCAGAAGATTGAAATCATATCAAGCATCTTTTCTGACCATGATGGTGTGAAACTAGAAGTCAACTACAAGAAGACAGCTGGAAAAGACGCAGATATCTGAAGACTAAACAACATGCTGCTGAACAACTATTGGATCAATGGAGAAATCAAAGCAGAAACCAAAAAAATACCTGGAGACAAATGAAAATGGAAATACGACATACCAAAATCGATGGGATGCAGCAAAAGTGGCACTAAGAGGGAAGCTTGTAGCAATATAGGCCTACCTCAAGAAACAAAAAAATCTCAAATAAGAAACCTAACACTACACCTAAAGGAACCAGAAAAATAAGAAGAAATGAATCCCAAAGTCAGTAGGTGGAAGAAAATAATAAAAGTTAGAGTGGAAATAAATAAAACAGAGACTAAAAGGTCAACACAATGGAGCGATACAAGTGAGAGCTAGTTCTTTGAAAAGATTTTTTAAAAAATAGACAGGGGCTCGCCCAGTGACAGAGCGGTTAAGTGTGCACATTCTGCTTTGGCGGCCCGGGGTTCGCCGGTTTGGATCCTGGGTGCGGACATGGCACCGCTTGGCATGCCATGCTGTGGTAGGCGTCCCACATATAAAGTGGAGGAGGATGGGCACGATGTTAGCTCAGGGCCAGCCTTCCTCAGCAAAAAGAGGAGGATTGGCAGCAGTTAGCTCAGGGCTAATCTTCCTCAAAAAAGAAAATTGACAAACTTTTAGCTAGACTCACTAAGTGAAAAAAAGTGAAGGCTCAAGTAAATAAAATTTGAAAGAAAAGAAGAGAAAATACAACAGAAACCACGGAAATACAGAGGTTTTTAAGATACTACTATGAAAAGCTAACACCAACAAATTGAGTAACATAGAAGAAATGGATAAATCCTTAGAATCATACAACCTTCCAAAACTGAATCAAGAAGAAGTAGAGAATCAGAGTAGACTGATCACTAGTAAGGAGATGAAACAGTAGCCAAAAGTCTGCCCCCTCCCAAAAAATGTTTAGGAACAGATGGCTTCGCTGGTGAATTCTCCCAAATATTCAGAGAAGATTTAATACATAAATCATTCTAAAACCCTTCCAAAAGGTTGAAGAGAAGGGGACACTTCCCAACTCATTTTGCGAGGCCCGCATCACCCTGATAGCAAAACCAGACAAGGATGACACAAAAAAGGAAAATGACAGGCCAATATCGCTGATGAACATAGATGCAAAAGTCCTCAACAAAATATTAGCAAACTGAATGCGACAATACATAAAAGGATCACACACCACAATCAAGCGGGATATTCCAGGAATGCAAGGACAGTTCAGCATCCACAAATCACTCAGTATGATGCACCACATTAACAAAATGAAGAATAAAAATCATATGATACCTCAATAGATGCAGAGAAAGCATTTGAGAAGATTCAATAGACATTTCTGATAAAAAAAAAACTTTCAATAAAATGGGTATTGAAAGAAAGTACCTCATCGTAATAAAGGCCGTGTATGAGAAACCCACAGATAACGTACTCAATGGTGAAAAACTGAAAGCTATGACCCTAAGAACAGGAACAAGACAAGGATGCCCACTCTCACCACTCTTATTTCAACACAGTATCGGAAGTCCTAGCCAGAGCAATAAGGCAAAAATAAATGAATGAATGAGTAAATAAATGAATGGCACCCAGATTGGAAAGGAGAAAGTAAAGCTGTCCCTATTTGCACATGACATGATGTTATATGTAGAAAACCCTAGAGAACTCACCAAAAAATTTATTACAAATAATAAATGAATACAGTACAGTTTCAAGGTACAAAATCAACATAGAAAAATCAGTTGCACATGTGTTCACTAACAACAAACCAGCAGAAAGAGAAATCAAGAAAACAAACTTATTTACAATCATAAAAAAAAGAATAAAATGTCTAGGAATAAGTTTAACCAAGGAGGCAAAAGACCTGTACACTGAAAACTCTAAGACATTGTTGAAAGAAATCGAAGACAGAAAGAAATGGAAAGACATTCTGTGCTCATGGGTTGGAAGAATAAGCATAGTTAAAATGTCCATATTACTTAAAGAAATCTACAGATTCAATGCAACCCCTATCAAAATTCCAATGACGTTTTCAAGAAAGTAGAACAAAGAATCCTCAAATCTACATGGAACAACTGAAGACCCCAAATAGCCAGAGGAATCCTGAGGAAAAAGAATACAACTGAAGATATCCCACTCCCTGACTTCAAACTACACTGCAAAGCAGTAGTAATCTAAACAGTATGGTCCTGGCATCAGAACGGAAACACGCCTCAACTGAAAAGAATTGAGAACCCAGACATAAACCTACACATCTCTGGACAGCTAACTTTTCAGCAAAGGAGCCAAGGACATACAATGGAGAAAGGAAAGTCGCTTCAATAAATGGTGTTGGGAAAACTGGACAGCCATGTGCCAAAGAATGAAACTAGACCACTGTCTTACACTATACACAAAAATGAACTCAAAATGGATTAAAGACTTGAATGTAAGACCTGAAATTATAAAACTCCTAGAAGAAAACATTAACAGTATGCTCTTTCATGTCGATCTTGGCACTATGTTTTTGAATATCATGTCTCCTCAGGCAAGGGAAACAAGAAAAATAATAAACAAATGGGACGACATCAAACTAAAGAGCTTCTGCACAACAAAGGAAACCATCAACCACCCTAAAAGGCAACCTACTGATTGGGAGAAGATATTTGCAAATCATACACCTGATAGGAGGCGGATATCCAAAATCTAAAAAGAACTCATACAACTGAACAACAAAAAACAATCAACCCAGTTGAAAAACGGGCAGAGGATCTGAGCAGACATTTTTCCAAAGAAGATATACAGATGGCCAACAGACACGAGGAAAGATGTTCAACATCACTAAGTATTAGGTAAATGCAAATCAAGACCACAAGGAGACATCACCTCATGCCCGTCAGAATGGCTATTACTAAAAAGACAAGAAAGAACAAGTGTTGGAGAGGATGTGGAGAAAAGACAGCCCTCGTACATTGTGGTGGGAGTGTAAATTGGTACAGCCACTATGGAGATTCCTCAAAAAATTAAGACTAGAACTACCATATGATCCAGCTGTGATATTTGGGGGTATTTCTCCAAAGAATACAAAAACACTAATTCAAAAAGATATATGCACCCCTACGTTTATTGCAGCATTATTTACAATAGCCAAGACATGGAAACATCCCAAGTGTCCATCAACAGATGAAAGGATAAAAAGATGTGGTATGTATGCACACAGGAGTACTACTCAGCCATAAAAAATGATGAAATCTTGCCATTTGTGACAACATGGATGGACCTTGAGAGTATTATGCTAAATGAAATACGTCAGATGGAGAAGGACAGATACTGTATAATATCGCTCATATATATGTAGAAGATTAAGAAAAACAAATAAGCAAACATATAGATACAGAGACAGATTGGTGGTTATCAGAGGGGCAGGCCAGGTGGGAGGAGGGCAATTTGGGTAAAGGATGTCGCTTGTATGATGACGGATGGAAACTAGACTTTTGGTGATGAAAACCATGTAGTGTATAGGGAAGTTGAATTATAATGATGTACACCTGAAATCCATTTAATGCTATAAACCAATGTCATCTCAATAAAAAAAATCTCATAATAAGCTCTTTATTTTAACAAGATCTTGAGAGATGACCAACAATTAAGTATATGTAGTTATTACAAGATAATACAATTCTAAGCATACACTATCATTGGTAAATCTCTCCCTATACTCCTGATGAAAATTTTGCCTTTGATACTTAGGAAGTTTCTTGGCAGGGTAAGGTAATTTTTTGCGACACGGAATCTTCCTTCCTTCCTTCCTTCTTGCTGTGTAAAATATACATAACATAAAATTTACCATTTTAACCGGGCTAAGTATAAAATGCAATGACATTACGTGCATTCTCGTTGTTGTGCAATCATCCCCAACATCCACGTCCAGAACTTTTTCATCATCCCAACCTGAAACCCCATATCCATTAAACAATAACTCTCCATGACTCTCCTCCCAGACCCTGCCAATCACCATTCTACTCTCTGTCTCTATGAATTTGACTACTCTAAGTAAGTGGAGTCGTGCAATAATTGCCGTTTTGTATCTGGCTTATTTCATTTAGCGTAATGTCTTATTTCATCCATGTTGTGGCATATGTCACCACTTCTTTCCTTTTTAAGCCTGAAAATATCACGTTGTATGTATATACCGCTTTTTATTAGTCCTTTCATCCACCGATGAACACCTGGGCTGTTTCTACCTTATCTGTCTGAGTCCCTATTTTCAAACTTCTTTTGGTTATATGCCTAGAAGTGGAATTGCTGGATCCTGCGGTACTTCTATACCGCATTTTGGAGAGAATCACCATACCGTTTTCCACAGTGGCTGCATCCTTTTACATTCCTACCAATAAGGCACAATGGTCCCCATTTTCTACATCTTTGCCAACGCTAGTTATTTTCTGGTTTCCTTTTCTTTCTTAAATAATAGCCATCTAGATGGGTGTGAAGTGGACTCTCGTTGTCGTTTTGATTGGCGTTTGCCTAACAACCAGTGATGTTGAGCATCTTTCCACGTGCTTAGTGGGCACTTGTGTACCTTCTTTGGAGAAACGGCTATCGAAACCCCTTGCTGATTTTTTGAATTAGGTTGTTTCCTGTTTTGTTTTTGAGGTGTAGGAGTTCTTTATGTATTCTGGACATTAACCATTTAAAGCATACATGATTTGCAAATGTTTTCTCCCACTCTGTGGGTTGCCTTTCTACTCTCTTGATAGTTTCATTTAATACACAAAAAGTTTTAATTTTGATGAAGTCCAATCTCTGTATTTTTTTCTCTGGTTGCCTGCACTTTTGGTGTCATATCCAAGAAATCATTGCCAAATCCAATATCATGAAGCTTTTGCCCTCTGTTCTCTTCTGAGTTTTATAATTTTAGCACTCGGGACTAGGTCCTCGACCCATTTCGAGTTAATTTTTGTATACGGTGTAAGGAAAGTCTTCAACTTCATTCTTTTGCATGAGGGTATCGAGTTTTCTCAGCACCATTTGTTGAAAGGACAGTCCTTTCTACATTGAATGACCTTGGTAGCCTTGTCAAAAGTCAACTGACCACATATGCAAGGGTTTATTCTCTGGGCTCTCTATTCTGTTCCTTTCATCTATATGCTTGTCCTATGTCAACACTACATCTTTTGATGATTGGGGTACATTTTGAAATCCGAAAGTGTGAGTCCTACAACCCTGTCCTTCCCTGTTAAGATTCTTTGGGCTATTTGGGGTACCTTGAGATTCCATATGAATGTTAGGATTCTTTTTCTTCTTTCTGCAAAAATAAATGTCATGGGGATTTTGATAGGGATTGTGTTGAATCTTTAGATCGCTCTGGGCAGTGTTGGCACGTTAATAATATGCAGTCTTCTAATCCATGAACATCCATGAAGGGATGCCTTTCCATTTATTTGTGTCTCTAATTTCTTTCAGCAACGTCTTGAAGTTTTCATTGTACAAGTCTTTCCTGTCCTTGGTTAAGTTTATTCCTAAATACTTTATTCTTTTTGATGTAAATGAAATTATCTAAAAATTTCTGTAATGGATCGTTTGTTGTTAGCATATAGAAGTGCAGGTGATTTTTGTCTATTGATTTGTTAGTTCTAACAGTTTTATTTTATTTTATGTATTTATTTTTTGGTGAAGAAGATTGTCGCTGAGATAACATCTGTGCCGATCTTCCTCTAGTTTGTATGTGGGACACCACCACAGCATGGCTTGATGAGCGGTGTGTATGTCCGTGCCCAGGATCCGAACCCAAGAGCCCCGGGTTGCCAAAGTGGAGTGCGTGGACTTAACCACAATGCCACTGGGCCGGCCCCAGTAACGATTTTATTTCTTGACTCTTATATAAAGAAAACCCTCTCTATAAGATCATGTCGCCTGAGAACAGACATGTGTTTTACTTCTTCCTTTGCACTTTGAATGCCTTTTATTCCTTTTTCTTTCCTAATTGCTCTGGTTAAGGCTACCAGCACTATGTTGAAGAGATGGTAAAAGTAGCCATCCTTATCTTGCTCCTGATCCATGAGGAAAAGTTTTCAGCATTCCACCATCAAGTGTGATATTAGACGTGCATTGTTTTGCAAATGGCTATTATTATGTTGAGGAAGTTTCTTTACAGTCCTACTTTGCTGATGGTTTTTATCATGAGTGGGTGTGAATTTTGTCAAATGCTTTTTCAGCATCAATTCAGATGATGTGCTGTTTTCCCCTCCATCTGTTAATGTAGTATGTTACATTGATTGGTTTCATTTGTTGAACTATTCTTGCATTCGAAAAGTAAATCCCCCTTGGTTATAGTGTGCAAACTTTTTTAAATGGTGCTGAATTTGGTTTGATAGTAACTTATTTTTATTTTAATTTTTAAAATTTATTTTATTGGGGTCACATTGGTTTGCAACATTATATAAATTTCAGGTGCATATCCTTTTAACTACTGTATAGATTGCATTGTGTTCACCACCAAAAGTCTAGTTGCCATCCATCACCGTACACATGTGTCCTTTTACCACTTTCACTCTCCCACCACCACCTCCCCCTCTGCTAACCACTAATCTGTTCTCCGTATCCGTTTGTTTGTTTGATAATCTTCCCCATATATGTGAAGTCATATAGTAATTGTCTTTGTCGGACTGATTTCACACAGCATAATACCCTCAAGGTCCATCCATGTTGTCACAAATGGCACGATTTTGTCTTTTTTCAGGACTGAGTAGTATTCCATTATATATACACCGTATCTTCTTTATCCATTTATCCATTGATGGGCATTTGGGTTGCTGGTGGCTTGCTGCTTACAATGTCACTACAGTCACAGATGTTGCCGCTGGAGTCACCAGGCTGCAAGCACCTCTGCTGCTTCCAAGGTTGTCCGGATCTTGTGTTCCCTCACTGGCTCTCCACAGGCTCCCCATGGGCTCAGGTACTGCTTCCACATGTGCCACCTGTGCTGCTGCTCCCGGGTTACCTGGGGGGGCTGACAGTGCCACTGCCAGGGGTGCTGGGTTCATGAGTGTCACTGCAACTGCCAGTGGCCTGGGGTCTTGTATGCAGCCTGTGCTGCTGGTCGGGCCAGTGTCGAGGGTGCCACCACTAAGGGCTGGGTCACAGGTACTACTGTGACTCCTGAAGCCTCAGATTGTCGGTGCCATCTGCCACTCTGGAGGAAAGGGAGGGGCTGACCTGTGAGTGCCGTTGCTGCTTTTGCAGCCTCTGGTCTCTGGCGCTGGTGTGCTTTTTGATACCTCAGGTCAGGGCACCACCGCCACCGCCAGGGTATTCGTGGTTTGAATTCAGCCCTGACTGTTGGAAGGACCAGCCTCAGAGTCGTGCCACCAGGGAAGGGGGAGGAGGCTGGATCCTCAGCATGACCTTTTCCTAAAGCTCTGAAGTTGCCACTGCTGGGAGGAGGAGGAGGTGTCTGCTCCCCTAGTTCCACTGCCTCCCCAAGGTCCAGTCCACCTACCTTCCATAGCTGTATGGATCTCTCAGGCATTCTGGTGTGCTGTGCAGGGAGTCCTTTGTTGGTCAATGGATGTCCTACTGGTTGTAATTTAGAGGGGGAGACAATGGGAACAACTCACTCCACCATGATGCTGATGCCCTATTCCCTGATAGTAACATATTGAGGATTTTTGGATGAGTATTTGTAAAGGATATTGGCTGTAGTTTTCTTCTTTTGTAGTGTCTTTGAATGGCTTTGATATCAGGGTATTAATGACCTCATAGTTGAGTTGGCAAGTCCTATTTTTGGAGGAGTTTGAAAACAATTGCCATGGATTCTTTATTTTTTGTTAGAATTCACCAGTAAAGCCATGTGGCCCTGGACGTTTCTTTTGGGGAGGTTTTTGATTACTTAATCTGCTTACTAGTTACAGTTCTATTTATATTGTATAGGTACAGTTTTATTCAGATACTCTCGTTCTTCAGGATTCATTCGTTATAGGTCATGTACTTCTAGGAATTTGTCTGTTTCATGTTTGCTATCCAATCAGTTGGTCAAAAATTGTTTATAGTGCTATTTTTAATCTTTCCTATTCTTGCAAAATTGATAGTAATATCCCCATCATCGTTTCTGATTTCAGTCTTCCCCCGCTTTTAACAAAGTGAATCCAGCTAAAACTTTTGTCAATTCTGTGACTCTTTTCAAAGAACCAACACTCGATTTCACTGATTTTCTCTTCTCTACTTTATTTGCATCTGCATGATCATTATTTTTCCTTCTTTATGGTAGCTTTGGGTTTGGTTCATTCTTCTCTTTCTAGTTCCTTGTGGCATAAAGTTAGACTGTTGATTTCAGACCTTTATTCATTTTTAATGTAAACCTTTACAGCTATAAATCTCCCTCTTCAGACTGCTTTTGCTGCATCCCTTATGTTTTAGTATGTTGTGTTTTCATGTCTATCTTATCGAGGTATTTTCTAATTTCCCATGTGATGTCTTCTTTGACCCATTGCTTGTTTAAGAGTATGTTGTTTAATTTCCACATATTTGTGTATTTTCCAGTTTTCCTTCTGCCATTGATTTCTAGTTTCACTCCACTGTGATTGGAAAAGGTACTTTGCGTGATTTCCTTCTCTTCAAATTTACTAAGACTTGTTTTGTGGACTAACATATGATTTATCCTGGAAAATGTTCCAGGTGCACTAGAGAAAAGGTGTATTCTTTTTGGGGAGGTGGAGTGTCCTGTATATGTTTGTTAGGTTCAATTGTTCTATAGGGTTGCTCAAGTCCTGTATTTCCTTACGGATCTTCTGTCTGGTTAGTCTATCCATTCCTGAAAGTGGAGTATTGAAGTCTCCTATTATTGTAGAGCCGA
Source organism: Equus asinus (assembly GCF_041296235.1). NCBI lineage: Eukaryota > Metazoa > Chordata > Mammalia > Perissodactyla > Equidae > Equus > Equus asinus. Next base: position 58,101,638 of record NC_091820.1, on the reverse strand, counting down.
CTCTGTCTCCCTTCAATTCTGTCGATATTTTCTTCATATATTTTCGAGCTCTGACATTTGGTGCAAATATGTTTATAATTGCTACATCTTCCTGGTTCATTGACCCTTTTACCATTATATATCGTCCTTCTTTGTCTCTTTTAACAGTTTTTATGTAAAGTCTATTTTGTGTGCTATTAGTATAGCCACTCTCTTTTATTTAGTTAGTATTTGCCTGGAAAATCTTTTCCCATCCTTTCACTTTCACCCTCTGTACATTCTGAGATCTTAAGTGAGTCTCTAGAAGATAGCATACAGTTGGATCATTTAAAAAAAAATTCATTCTGCCAATCTGTGTCTTTTAATTGGAGAGCTTAATGCATTTACATTTAAAGTAGTTACTGGTAGGGAAACACTTACTTTTTCCACTTTATTATTCGTTTTTTGTATTTCTTATAGCTTCTTTGTCCCTCATTTCCTCCATTACTGCCTTCCTTGTGTTTAGTTGTTTTTCGTGGTTACACATTTAGATTCCCTTCTTGTTTTTCTGTGTGTATACTCGGTAGATATTTTCTTTGTGGTTATCATGGAGATTGCATATAACATCCCAAAGTATGACCATCTATCTTAAATTGATACCAACTTAAATTCAATTGCATACAAAAACTCTCTAGTCCTTCACAGTTTTGCCTCCCTTTTTATGTTGTTGATGTCACAAACTATGTATTTGTATATTGTGTACGCATTAACGTAGATTTAAGATCATATTTTATGCATGTGTCCTTTATATCCTGCAGAAAATAAAAACAGAGTTATGAACGAAAATTACAATAATATAGGTTGTTATTTGTCTGTATATTTAACTCTACCAGAGAACTTTATGTGATCACATGGCTTTGAATTACTGTCTACAGTCCTTTAGTTTCCACTTGAAGGACTCCCTTTGACATGTCTTGGATGGCAGGCCTAGCGTTAATGATCTCCATCAGCTTTTGATTGTCTCAGAATGTCTTTCTTTCTCTGTCATTTTGAAGGACAGTGTTGCTGGATATAGTGTTCTCAGTTGACAGTATTTTTCTTTCAGCACTTAAATATATCATCTCACTACCTTCTGGGCTGCAAGGTTTCTGCTGAAAAATTTGCTAATAGTCTTCTTAGGAATCCCTTATACATGATGATCACTTTTCTCTTGCTGTTTTCAAGATTCTCTTTTTCTCCTTGGCTTTTGGCAGGTTGATTACAATGTGTCTTGTGGTGGGTCTCTTTGTGTCTATCTTACTTGGACGTCCTCAGCTTCTTGCACTTGTATATTTATGTCTTTCTTCAAATTTGAGAAGTTTTCAGCCATTATCTCTTCAAATAGTCTCTCTGCACGCCCCTTTACCCTTCTAGGACTCCCGTAGTGTGTATATTGTGTCACTTGATGACATCCAATAAGTCCCATAGTCTCTCTTCACTTTTCTTTATTCTTTCTCCCTTTTGCTCCTCAGATTCAATAATTTCAAATGATCTCTGTTCAGGTTCATTGATTGTTTCTTCTGCCTGTTCAAGTCTGCTGTTGAACCCCTCTAGTGAATCCCTCGTTTCAGCTATTGTGTTTTTCAGCTCTGGAATTTTTGTTTGGTACCTTAAAAAGTAATTTACCTTTGCTGATATTCTCCTTTTGCTCGTATATCATTTTCACACTTTCCTTCAGTTCTTTGTCTGTGCTTTCCTTTAGCTCTTTAAACATATCTTGATCTAGTAATTCTGATGCGTGTGTTTCTTCAGGGACAGTTTGTGGAGATATATTTTCTTCCTTTGAATGGGCTTTGTTTCCCTTGTACTCATCTTGCTCTTCTTCTTTATTACATTTTTTAGCTTTTTAAAACGGAACCTTACATGATTAATTTGAGGTCTTTATTCTTTTGTAACATAAACATTTAAAGCAATACATTTCCCTCTAAGCACTACTTTAGCTGCATCCTTCAAATTTTGTTATGTTGTGCTTTCATTTTCATTCAATTAAAAATATTTCCTAATTTCTTTTGTGTTTTCTTCTTTGACCTATCAGTTATTAAAACTCTTCCCATTTAATTTCCAAGTAATTTCGGATTTTTCTGATATGTTATGTTATTGGTTTATCATTTAATGCTATCACAGCCAGAAAACCCACTCTGTGTGATTTTGATCCTTTTAAATTTCTTGAGACCCAACACAGGGTCTGTCTTTGTGAAACATCCAACTTGGTCTCTGGTTATATTCTTTGCTAGGAGGCGTCTGATAGTCATATACCCACTCAGCTACCTGTTGATTAGTATTTGCATGGTACATCTTTTTGCATCTTTTTATTTTTAACCTATTTGTATCTTTGTATATCAGTAAGTTTATGTAGAGAACATATAATGTGGTCTGCTATCACTTCTAAAATGGCAATCTTTGCTTTTCTTTTTGAGTGTTTAGGTCCTTTAACTTTAATGTAATTATCAATACATTTCGTTTAACACCACAAACTTGATAGTAGTTTTCTATTTGTCCCATTTGTTCTTTGTTCCTCTCATCCTGTCTTATTTTGGTTGGGTGTTTTTAGGACTCCATTTCATCTTCACTACTGTAATATTAGCTATATCTGTGTCATTTTATTTTAGTGGTTACTCTTGGGCTCACAATATGCATCTCTAACTTACCTTCAAGGAATATGACACCATTTCACATATAATGAATATACCTTCCTAGAGTATACCTTAATTTCCCCCAGTGGCATTTTGGAATATTCTTGGCATATTTTTTACTTCTACATATGTTATAAACACCATTACCCTTTCATATTAATTTTCTATAAACAGTCATTTATATTTTATAATTTTTCAAAAAATGAGTAAAAGATATCTTTCATATAAATGTACATGTGTTTCATTCATTCATTCCTCTAGGAAAACCCAAGTTTCTGTGTGGTATCATTTTACTTCTGATTGCAGAATTTCCTTTAAGTGAATGCATTTCTTTTAGTGAAGATCTGCTGGTGACGATTCACTCAATATTCTTTGGTCTTAAATAGCTTCAATTCACCTTTTTTAGAACAGTTTATCAAGGTATAATTCACATTGTATTCAATTAACTCATTTAAATTTTACAATGAAATGTATTTTAACATATCCAAAGAGTCGTGCAGCCATCCCTATAACAAACTTTAGAATATTTTCATGTTTTAAATATCACCTGTCACTTTCCATTTCCCCACAACCACCTCACCTGCACCCTAAATGACTACTAATCCGCTGTCTGAACTACAGATTTGCCTCTTCTGGATGTTTCACACAAATAAAATCACACCGTATGTGGTCTTTTGTGAGTAGCTTCTTTTACCTAGAATAATGTTTTCAATGTTCATCCATGCTGTATCACGTATCAGTACTTCGTTCCTTTTTATAGCCAAATAACATTCCACTGTGTGGATATATTATATTTTATGTATCCATTCATCAGTTGATGGACATTTGGGTTGTTTCCACTTTGGGTGCATTATGAATAATACCGCCGATGAACATGCGTGCGCAAGTTTTTGTGGGAACAGATATTTTCATTTCTCTTGGGTGTACAACAAGGAGTGGAACTGTTTGGTTATATGGTAACTCTGTGTTTAATATTTGACTGAATGGCAGACTGTTTTCCAAAGAACCTGCACCATTTTACATTCCAAACAGCAATGTGTAAGCGTTCAAATTTCTCCACATCCTCAACCACACTTATCATTTCCTGGGTTTTGTTTTTTATTTTAGCTATTCTAGTGGGTATGAAGTAGTGTGTCATTGTGGTTTTGACTTGCATTTCCCTAAGAACTAATGACACCGAACCACTTTTCATGTGCTTATTGGCCATTTGTACATCATTTGGGGGAGAAATGCCTATTCCCATCTTTTGCCCATTTCTCAATGAGGTTATATATTTTATTATTGGTTTGTAAAGCTAATTTTTATCACCTGGATACAGATCCCTTATGAGCTATATGATTTTCAGATACTTTCTCCCATTCTGCAGGTTCTCTTTTCACTTTCTTGATGATGTTGTTTGCAGCAAATAGAGTTTTTAAATTTGATGAAGTCTAATATATCTGTTTTTCTTTAGTTCCTTTGGCTTTCCGTGCTGTATCAAAGAGACCATTGCCTAAGCCAATGTCAAGAAGATTTACTGCTGTGCTTTCTTCTAAGAATTCTATTAGTTTAGCTCTTGTATTTAGGTCTGTGATTCATTTTTAATTAATTTTTGTATATAGAGTGAAATGAGGATCGGGTCCAATTTCACTCTTTTGCATGTGGGTATCCAGTTGTCGCAGCATCGTTTGTTGAAAGCACTCTTCTTTACCCCATATAATTATCTTGCCACCCTGTTGGGAAATCAATTGACTGTAAATGTGAAAGTTTATTGATGGACTCTCAGTTCTATTCCATTAATCTATACAACTGTCCTTATGCCAAACCCACACTGTCTTGTTTGCTGGAGCTTTGCGGAAAGATTTGAAATAGGGAAGTGTGAGTCCTCCAACTTTAATCTTCCTTTTCAAGATTGCTTTGGCTATTCTGGGACCCTTGAATTTCCATGTGAATTTTGGAATCAGCTCATTTATTTCAGCAGAGAAGTCAGCTGGGATTTTGTTAGAGATTGCATTGAATCTGTAGATCAGTTTGGGGTGTATTGCCATATTAACAATATTAAGTTTCCCAATCAATGAGCAGGGGATGTCTTTCCTTTTCTTTTCCTCTTTAAAAATTGTGATAAAATATGCATGGCATAAAATTTAACATTTAAACATGTTTAGGCATACTGTTCTGTGTCGTTAAGTACATTTACATCATGGTTCCACCATCGCGATATTCATCTCCAGAACTTTTCCATTTTCCCCAGATGAAACTCTGTACCCATGAAACACTACTCTGTCCCCCCCTCTCTCTCCCCGGCCCTTGGCAACCACCATTCTGCTTTCTATCTGTATGACATTCTGCCAAAATCTGCTTTACCCATTAGCGTTCATTCCGTTTACATTTAATGAAATTACTGATATGGTAGGATTTATGTCTGCCATTTTTGTTTTTTTTTCTCATGGTTTTATGTTCCTCTCTCTCACCATTGGGGTGCCGTTTTGTGTTGAATAGATATTTTCTCGCATACCATTTTCATTCACTTATTGTTTACTATATTTTTGAATTATTTTCTGAGTGGTGGCCCCACAGATTACAATTTAAGATCTTGACTTAAAAGAATCTAATTAAGATTAATATCAACCTAATTTCAGTATGCTACAAAAACTTTGATCGCATATAGCTCTGGACCCTCAAGCTCCTTCGTCGTATTATTGTTATAAAAATTGCATGTTTATGTCTTTTAAGCCCATCCAGATAGTTTTATAATTATTGCTCTATGCACTTGTCTTTTAAATCAGATAAAGGCAGAAAAGAGTTGCCAACAGCAATGCACTTATGCTGTCTTTTATAAATGCCAGCCTAGTTACCTTTAGTGATGTTCTTTATTTCTTCATGTGGATTCGAGTCACTCTCTAGTGTCTCTTTTGGATTTCCCCTTGTTATTTCTTGTAGGGCAGTTCTGCTAGTGATAAATTTGCTCAGTCTTTCTTTATCTGAGGGTGGCTTTATTTCACCTTCATTTTTGAAGGATAGTTATGCTAGATAGAGAATTATTGGCTGACAGTCTTTTGCTTTCAGCACTTTGAATATGACTTCCCACGATCTTCTGTTCCCCACAGTTTCTGATGAGAAGTCAGCTGTTAACCTCACTGGGGATCCCTTGTATGTGATGAGCTGCTTTTGTCTCCATGCTTTCAACGTTCTCTCCTTGTTGTTGATTTTCAACAGTTCGACTAAGCTGTTTCAAGGTGCAGATCTCCTTGAGTTTATCCTCCATGGAGTTTCAGAGCTATTTGTTTGAGTAAATTAATCATTTTAATCAAATTTGGGGAGTTCGGGGGCCATCATTTTTCCCCCCAGTATTCTTTCTTCCCCTTTCTCTCCTCTCCTCTCCTTCAGGGACTCTCATTATGCATAAGTTGGTGCGCTTATTCGTGTCCTACAAGGTCTCCGAGACTCTGTTCAGTTTTCTTCATTCTTTTTACTTTCTTTTCCTCAGACTGTACAATACCAATTGTATTTAACTTCCAAGTTTGGCTATTCTTTCTCATGCCAGTTCCAATTTCTGTTGAGCATCTCCAGTACATTTTTCATTGCAGTTGTTATACTTTTCAACTCCAGAATTTCTACTTGGTATCTTTTAAATGATTTCTATCTCTTTGATGATATTCTGTATTTCATGAGTCATTGTTCTCATACTTCCCTTTAATTCATAAGACGTGGCTTCCATTATGTTTGAACATGTTTGCAATAGCTGATTTAAGGTCTCCGTCTAGAAAGTCCAATGTCCAATGTCTGGGCATCCCTTTGCATGTCCCATGCTTTCCTGTTTCTTTATATGTCTGATAAGTTTTGGTTGAAAGCCAAGCATTTCAAATAATAGAGTGTGGCAACTGCGGAATTCAGATTCTGCCCCTTTTCCGGGTTTTGTTGTTGCTGGTTTTTTGTGGGTATCCTCGCTGTCATTTGTTTGTTTAGTGACTTTTCTGAACTACTTCTGTAAAGTCTGTATCCTCTGTTGTTTGTGCCCACTGAATTCACTGCTTGGTTAGCTTAGCGGTTGCCTAGTGATTGGGCAGAGACATCTTTAAATGGCTGTAACTGTTAAATCTCCCGGTCTTTGCCACGGGGCTCTGTGTCTACGTTGAGCATGCCTTCAACAGTCAGCCAGGTAGCTGTCAACTCTGTCTTAGCCTTCATTTCTGCTTGCACAGAGCCTCAAAATAAGCCAGAGTTGAGACCTTAGGGCCCTTTGGGTCTTTCCGGAGAGCATGCCATAGTCCCGGAAGTGTGCCTGGCCTTCTAGATTCCTAGGGATATGTCATAGCTTTTCAAAGTCCCTATGGATATCTACTCACCCGGTTTTTCCTTTTAAGGTTTTGGTTTGCCTATTGTCTGCCCCCAGTGTTATCCACTGCCTGAGGTGGCTGAAATGCTAAACAATTGCCTCTAAATGTTTTTGACAAGCGCCCCCAGGGAGAAGGCATTTCAAAGTGGGCAAACTCTGAGTCAATCCAAATACAGACAGCCATGCAAGCGGGGTCTTCCAGGGAACTACCAGACAGATCAAATAATGACAATTCTCTGGGAGTGAGGCTATGCAGGAGGCCCATCCCCTTTCTGCTTCCTCTGGTGGCTGCCAGGCTGCCGCTTTTCACTGTGATTGCAGGCTGTTAGTATTCAAGGCTACCACAGAGTTGAATAGAGGAGCATGGGAATAGGGCTAGGCGAAATGCCACATAGCTCACTCTCCCTACCGAGAGTCAGCAGTTTCTCTAGAATAAACATACCTGAGGTTGTTGCACACTTTTGGTGAATTTCCAGAGTTCTGAAAACATTGATTCTGAAGATTTCTGCCAGTTTTCTCGTTGCTTTCAGGGAGGAGAGAATTGTCAGAGGCCCTTCGTCTGCCATTTTGGCTGACTTCCTGTACAATCTTCTACTGTGCTTGCTTATCAGGGCGTTTGTTGCTACGCGGTACGCTGTGCTTGGTACTTACATGTCTCTCAAGGGAAAACTTTGCTGGTCACTGACCATGTGAAAGGGACCACAGCAAGAGGTCTGGAAGTGAAGACGTATAAGATATCATCTTTGATCTCAAAGTTGTCACTCTCAAAGAGATTCAATTTAACTGGAACATTTGAAACATAATGATTGCCAGGTCTGCATCTGGTCACCAAATTATATCTTAATTAAGTTCAATGGGGGTTATTTTTGGCCACCATGTCTTAAATATAACCAGGTATTCACCTGGATATTTGGCAGCAAGACTGACGGATATCTCTGGTCACAACTAATTTTACCCCTGGTTATGGATAGGCTTTTGGGTAAAAAGTAGAAGGGACCCAAGAGACTATTCTTCACACCACAGGACAAAAATGTAGCGCCATCCTTCTCCCTTTGAATCAATCTCTGCATATTCAACAAATATCACTTGGTCATTGATCAAAGATTCCCAACGGTAGCCTAAAACCTGAGTCTACACACAATATCTATATCTGTGAAACCCTTTGAACTGCAGGAGACACCTGCTAACTTACTCACAACCAGTTTGTTCGGGGCTTGGTTTCTCAAGGTATTCTGGTGACTCGGATAAATATGTCTGTAAAGTTGTCAAGAGCTCCCAAATGACGATACAATATTTAAGAGAGACAGTTTTTAATTTGAAATTGGGTTCTACCACTTCTTAGCTGTGTGACTTTGGGCAAATTGTTAGTCTCTCTCACCCTCAGATTCCCAATTTGCAAAACTGGAGATAATAATGGGGGGAGGGGGTTGTAGGGATTAAATAGGACAATGTTGGTAAAGCAATTCACACACTCTCTGGCAAATAGCCAATGCCCCCGAAATATTAGCTTTAATTACTATTGATTAACCTCTGAAATGCCATAAGCATGCAAAATCTATTATAGTGACGCAAATTAAGAGATTCAGGATCCATTTGCCTCATTTGGCCGACGATGAGCTCCTCCCTCCGTGTGCTTGCACAGAGATGGTCAGTGACCAGGAGAGAGAGAGAACCCCTTTGTTCAGTTATGCTTCGCGATGCTGAGTGACAACAAAATTAACTCTCCTAAAATTAATGAATTTACCAAATGACCAATTTGCCACACTTACTGAATTCCCTGATTGTCATTTTAACAGCTTTTACAGGAGCACTCACTTTTGGTTATTGAAGGTGAAGTATATATTTCTGAATATTAACACAATATACCTTAGAAATTGAGAAAAACATCCAAAGCTAGGGACTGAAAATTTCCCCATGAAACTATTATTTCAACCTAAAATTTGGATTTTACCTATGATGGAATTGTTTTAACTATTCCTGACTTACCTGGAAATCTTCTGAATGTTATTTTCTCTCTTTTCAAACCACATGCTTTTTCTTTTGCAAGTTTTTCCAAAGGCTTATCAGATAGAAGTGCTTATTTCTTGCAATTATAATTTCTAATCAAAGACAAATATATTAAATTCAAAAGCTATATTTAATTTTAATTTTCATTTAAAATCCAATTATTTTAATTTGGATTAAAATCGAATTTAAATTTAAATTCAGACACACGCTAAAAATCAGAACCTATAATTAAATTCATATAGAGACTTCTGCTTCTGAGAAGATAGAGTAGATGTACACTTCCCTATTCTTCCCACTAAGTACAACTTAAAACCCTGGGCACCATATATAAAATAAGCATAGGACTCTGCAAAGTGGAGAGGGGAAGGCACAACACCTAAGGATCTCAGAACTGGAGGAAGGACACGGTGGTGAGTTCCCTGGGTTTTCCTTCTGTGCCATATATCCCAGACTTGGAGCTGAAGAAGCCACCTATGGGGAAATTCCAAAAAGCACAGGCAAAACAACCACCACAATGACAACAACAACAAACAGCTTCAACCAAAGCCTGCTCTCTCTAGCATAAGGATCAGAAAAGGGGTAGCCTAGCAAGACAGAAAACGTTTTGACAATAACTTCTCTACTCCAGCCAGACACCGAAGAAGACACTATGGCCCTGTCCCCACTCAAACCAGCCAAGGTTTAGTGGGGAGCCTAGGATTCCACATTCAATTGGCAGAAGTGGGGGCCACCCTGCCCCTCCCATGTCAGTGGACATCAATCCCGTGGAGATTCTGGAATTATACCTCCACCAGGCAGTAAGGAGGCAACCTTCCCTGTCGCTGGGATGATCTCAGGACTTTCACCACCACCCAGTGGTAAGGAGGCTACTCAATCCATGGGCTAAAGAGAAAGTTTTCCAGTACATCAAGAAATGAATTGAACTGAATGGAAATGATTATAAAACATATCAAAATCAGTGGGGTGAAGCTAAAGCATTGCTGAAAGGGAAATTTACACCATCAAGGACTTACATTAAGTAAAGGGAAAAGTATCACATCAATAATGTAAGTTCTCATCCCAGGAAACTAGAAGAAGGAGAGCAAAATAAACCCAAAGCAAGCAGAAGGAAGGGGATACTAAAGGTAAGCCCCCTAATCAGTGAAATCGAAAACAGGAAAGCAACAGAGAAAATCAATAAAACAAAAATCTGGTTCTTTGAAAAGATCCGTAAAACTTAGAAACCTCCAACAAGACTGGCAAAATAAACCTACAATGATTCACTGCCTTTGCACGTATTTACTGAGTGACTTTAATAGCTATATTTGTGATACTTTTCATATAGTCTACTTTAGAAACCTAAGTACCTATGTTCTCAATATGTATCATACAGTGGAAAGAAGAAGAAGAGAAACATCGGACCCTTGATGTAAAATGACAATGAAATTTCACTTCCGACATAACAGCTAGATTGCTGTCCTTCATGACAGAAGCTATTTTTTATCATATTTTTTGTGATTAGCTCAAATTCTTTCCTAAGTGATAGAAATGATTCCACAATATTGGTGCCACCAGTTCGATTCTGTAGGCCACAATCATGTCTTTGCAAATTGGAAAGTCCTCGGAGACAAAATGTACCTAAAGTATTAATTGGCCAGGGTCTCACGTCTCATGGCTCGTGTAATGGGAAAAATAATATATTTGAAATTTTTCAGATTTCGAATCAATTACTCCTTCATATTGTTGGAAAGGTCTTGTGTAATATGGACTTAGTTGAAGATCTCCTGCTTTTTGTAAAACATTATATACAGTTTCACAATTCTCTAACGTACGTTCTGTAACTGAAATAACGCTGTCTTATTATTACGTTTTTTACCACGTGTCCATCTATAATCTTTGTGTGTGTGTGTTTGTGTGTGTGTGTGTGTGTGAGAGAGAGAGAGAGAGAGAGAGAGAGAGAGAGAGAGAGAGTGTGCACACAAGATCCGAGGCATTTTATAGCTGGCCAAAATTATAACCTCAGGTCCTCTTAACAATTGCCAAAACTGTTTTTTGTTGTTGTTGAACAGTTAAGCCTAATGTCGGGCAACAGATTTTGTCATTCTGTTTGCTCTGTTAGAGGAGATTCCTATCAAATTCACCCTATGGTTGCTTACATTTCTCTTAATACTGTCCACTTTGTTCTGTTTGTGTTTCTTTGAACACAACAAATAAACAGCTTTTCATCTTTCTCTGCTGCTGCAAACAGCAGCAGCAGCAGCAGCAGCAGCAAGAAGGTGAGGGGCAGAGGGCTGGAATGCTCGTCTTTATGGCAAAATGCCTGCCCATAAAAGTAGGAAAGAAGGATAAAAGTAGAAAACCACCGTTTCTCAACCACCAAAGTAATAATCAAATCAGACAAGAACCCTGAACGAAAACTAAGGCCAAGGAGTGAAATTTTTTTGGAGGACAGAATACCCGCATGATATCAAAATATCACCCCACAGACTGCTTATAAGTCACAGGGGGACAAAGGCAGCTTTACAGTGGAGTGATCTGTCCAACAGATCACTTTAAATAAGTGGCCGACTGAGTAATGCCAATAGCAGCACCGACAGCTAGACAAACTGACCTTAGGATCCTCCAGATGTGGTGTAATGTGAACTACTCATCACCTATTTGACATTCTTGCCAAAACTGTTAAACGTAAATCGGAACAAGAGGACAATATCAGGCAAACCCATATTGTGGACGCTTTACAAGCAAACAGGCCTAGGCTCTTGGAAAAGCTCATCGTCATGGAAGATTTAGGATGAGGGACTGTTTGGGACTAGAGGATAATAAAGAGACATGACAACAAAATGCAATGTATGATACTTGATTGCATTGTTCATCCCCAAAAGGATATTATTGGGACAATTAGGGAAATATGAATACGGACTGTCTATGGACTTAGGTGATAACATGCCACTGTTAAATTTCTCCAACGTGATAACAGTATTGTGGTTAGATCGCAGAATATCCTAGTTCTTAGGAGATACATTCTGAAGTAATCGGATGAAGTATTTGGAACTGTTAAGTGGGAAGCGAAAAGGAAAAGAAGAGATAAAGCAATGGGATACCGCGAATCTAGGTAACAGAATGTGCACTCTTCGGTTTTGCGCGTTTTCAAAATAAAAAGTTGAGGGAAACAGGTTGCTCATATTTTAGAGTTGTGCACTGAAATATTTACCAATAAAATAAGATGATTTCTGGTATTTTCTTGAAAATAATCTGGAAGAGGGAAAAGGGAGAAGACATATATGAAATGAGCTTGGCCACGAGTTGTTAATGGTTGCGGTTGGGGGATGGATAATTGGCGGTTCCTTCACTATTCTCCGTTGTACAGTGGTTCTCAAAGTGTGGTCCCCCACCAGCAGCATCTGCATCACCGGGGGAATTGTCATAAAAGCGAACTCTAGGTCCCACTCTGGGTTTTTAAATCCGAGACTATAGATGTGGAGCTCAGCAATCTGTGTTTCAACAAGCCCTTCGGGTGATTCTGATGCAAGCTAACGTCCCAGGACCACTGCCCTACTGTAACGAACCTGGAGATTGTAAGTTTGTATACAAAATCTAATTTGTATATGTTTTTAAATTATCCACAGTGCAATCTGTTGTTGAAAATAAAGAAAACAGGCATCCCAGCTGTTTAGCGGCCAAGTTTTAATAGAGTCTCAAGACAGATAATCCTAATCTTATACAAACACTTCGAGAGGATAGAAAAGAGGGACTACCCCCCAACTCTGTCTATAAGCCCAGAAAACCTTGACCCTGGAACCAGCAAAGATAGTATGATAAAGAGAAACGCCAAGTCAATCTCGCTCATGAAGAGAAGACACAAAAATCCTAGGCAAAACTTTGGCAACCTGAACCCACCGGGATACACAAAAGATGATACACCATAACTAAGTTACATTTATCCTAGGAGAGCAAAGCTGGGTTCACATTAGAAAAACCATAGATGGAAGGGGGCATGAGAGAGGTCTGTGTGTTGCTGATACGTTCTGTTGCTTGCTCTAGGTGCTAACTGAATGTGTATGCTTAGTTTTTGAAAACTCATTAAGATACACACATGGTGTTTGTCTTTTTTTTGATTATAAGATAAACTTCACTGAAGATTTTTAAAAAAATCTTTAAGTAACACTCACTGTATTTTAACGGATTAAATGAATAGAGCCTTGATCATTTCAATAGAGGCAAAAAAGTAGAATTCAATATCTATGCATGATTTTTAAGACAAATTAAACTAGGAATATAAGGGAAGTTCCTTGATCTGACGAAGGCAAAGAAAGGAAAAAAGAGAGAGAAAGGAAGAAAGAAGAGACAAAGAAAGAGAAAGAAAGAAGGAAGGAAAGAAAACAATGAAACACAGCAAACCCATTTTAATATGGAAGTGTTGGCAGCATTCTCTTTGATGTTGGGAACAACCCAAAGATGCCTAATTTTGCCATCGCCATTCGACTTGGTAGTGGACGTCCTAGCCAGCACAGTAAGAAACCTGTAAGTTGATTTTTGCACTCCTGTTACTCACAGATTCACAGAAAGCTGCAGAATGCCGATAGACAAATTATTAGACAGCACAGAGTTTAGCATGGTGGCTGACTCTAAGATCAATATACTTTTTAAAAAGTCGAGTGGATTTCCATAAATTAGATACAAATAGAAAATGTCTCTTTTGAACAGATACGAAGTATAAGAGCAACAACACTCTAGAGTATCTTCAGATAGATACAATAAAAGATGTACAAGATCTGAGTGTACAAAAGATAGAACTAAATACTAAACTTAAAGATGAAAACGTTAAAGGAGACCCACATAAATGGAGGGGCATCCCATGTTGGTGACCAGGAAGGCTGGATAGCCTAAAGATAGTAAACTCGCCCCTAACTGATCCATAGATTCCACGAAAATGCAATCCAAATCTATTGCAAATGAGTTTTCAGGGAGCATGACATGCTGATCCTAACATTTATAGGGAAGGGCAAAAAGGCAAAGAACAGCCAAGATATGCCTGGAGATGATGAATAAGATGTAGGGACTTTCCCTGCCAGAGATCAAGGTGTCTCATCAAGAGATAAAAATTAAGCCAGTGTAGTATTGGCACAGGAATAGACAAATTTATCTGTGGTACAGAACAGGGAGCTCAGAGACAAATACGGACCAAAATGACTCCGAACACTGCCAAATGTTCCCAGGGGCTGCAAAATCGCCCCCGATTGAGAATCCTTGACACAGGAATATGGATCAACACACGCTGAATTTTGCAAAAGTAAATCACAGATTACCGAGGACATGAGTGAAAAATGCATGCACATACAATATTTCACAGCCAAAGAGCGAACAGTCTGGGAAACAAGGCTTGCGGAGCACAGCGCTGCACCCCGCTTCACGACTTCCTGGCTGGCCTAGTAAAGCGAGCATGCGGAGAAGCGGGAGGGAAGCGAGGGGGGCGGGACTTTGTCGGGTGAGCCTCGGCGGAACTCGAAGCTCATTGGTCGCCCGCCACAGCGGTGAGAAGCCGCAGGCAGCGCCGGAAGCTCATTGGCCTTTGTGGAAAGGGCGGGAAAGGGAGCGAGCACTGGGTCTTCCCTCAGGCCTCTGGTGCGGAGCCCACTGATTCCGACCTGCCGAAGGCTGAGGTAACCACAGGCTGGCATCAGAAATATGACCCTCGTTCTCCACGCCCCTTCTTTTCTCCTTTCCTCCTCTCTGGATCCCCAGCCCTTTTTCCTGTCCTCCACCTCAGTGGGGAACCTCCGCCCACTCCCGCTCCCGCTATCCCGCTCCGCCCCTTCCCCGTCCTGGGTGGAACCGCCATGGTGGAACCGCCGTAGGAGGACGCCTTGCCCCAGCCCCCTGACCCCTGGCTTCTGGCTCCTGGGGCAGGGCTCATGCCCCTGCGTTTGATTCTGAGGTGGGGGCAGCAGCGAATGACTGGGCTGCCTGAGAAGAGGTGGTGCAGTCCAGGTGTGGGAGTGGGAGAAGGTGTGCTCAAGTATAATTGTTGAAGCCTGGAGAGGAGTGTGGATGATTGTTGGGAGGCTGTGGAGAGAATGCGTGGGTTCGCATAAAAGCAGCAAGGGTGTGTTGGTCCAGGAAAACAATTAGCGCAACGCAGAGTCGGCTGTTGACTAGATCAGAGTCTGGCATTCGATAGGGGGCTCAACAAACATCTATTCAGTGAATAATCGAGGAGATGAATGAAAATAATTATCGAAAGAGGGGCTTGGAACCCAGCAGAATAATATGATTTCATGGGGTGTAAAGGGATGTCAGGTTAAAGAGGGCGCAAAGGAATAATTAACGTTATGGTAGGGTGCAAGAAAAGAATCAGAATGGAGTGTGAGAGGAAAACTGAATGGAGGGCATACACGAGACTAATAACAGAACTGAGTGCAGCGGGCATAGAATCATGAGTAGGGAGTGAATGAATGTAGAATGTTAGGAAGACAGTTGTGGAAGTGGGTGCCGGGAATGATAGTCGGGAATAGCAGAGTATGGGATGATACATGAGAAGGGGGAGTGGTAATTGTTGAAGGGGGCACGAGAGTGCAAGTGTATGCCTGAAAAGGGGGTCTATGTGGAGTGAAGGTAAGCAAGGAGACTAATAATTGGGTTGAAAACAGACAGGACCCATGCCAAGAGTTTCTCAGAATGAGGCTATGTGTGAGTGGGGCTTCCTAGGAATGACACTACCCCTACATAAGCTTATGTAGCTCATGAGGCTACATAAGCAAGAAGGGAGGTGCAATCTGATTTCAGTGGTGAGCTGGATGGAGAAGAATCCAGCCGCCTCAGGCGAGGTTTTCCAAGGGCAGAGGAAGTACCTACGTTGGGGGTAGGGGATCATGTGGCCGTCCTGACCTCTGCTCCTGGCCCTAGAACCATGGATCCCAATGAAATGCCTGCTGTGCACTGCTGCCCCTCTGACTCCACCAAAGGGCTTGGGACTGGATTCCCGTGGGGGATTAAACTTGTTCCCAGAAGAGCTATAATTCTCTGTGCCCGCTGCCACAACCATGGCATCACTGACCAAATCAAGGACCATGAGCACTTCTGCCTCTTCCAGACCTGCAAGTGTCACAAGTGTGTCTGCCTCTCGTGAGTATGGTGTCTGATAAGGGAGGGGAGAGAGGGCCGGGCCTTCTCTAAATGTGACCGACTTTAGACCTGCAATCCCCCACTTTAGGCAACACTGCACGGTCTCGCCTGCTGAGAGTGCCTTGAAGAGGGAGCAGAGGGTACACCTAAAGAGGCACCTGGCTCAAGGACTGATAAGGAGTGGGGCCGCCCCTCCCAAAGCTCACCGCCGTGTCGAGAAGTTGGCCATCCAAGGAGGAGTCCCCAGTGAGTGTCTCGGGCCAGAGAGAGAGCCTGGGTTTGGGTGTAGGGAGCATGAGTAGTTCTGTCACCAGTTCTATCACCCAATCTCGATGTGGCCTTGGGCAAGTTACTCTTTGGGCCTTTGCGTCCCCAACTATACAATGCCATCAAGATTACCCACCAAGTATTGGTGGGGAGGAGAGATCTGGGGGCTCAGAGAGGTCCACGGTGAGATGAGGCTGCACATTGGGGGTGAGGCAGAGTGGAGTGGGGTCAGGAGGAAAGGCTCACCTAAGCTGTCCCCAGTCTCTCACAGCTGGGAAAGAGAACATCATGCCTCAGCTTGAGGCCCACCCCTGTGCAACCTTCGAGGAGGTAAGGAGAGTCTGGGGCCAGTGGGAGAGGCTCCCACCTCAGCCGCTGCCCAGACCCCTTCCTCTGTGTCCTGAAGACCTGGGTTCCATCTCTAACCCTGGTGCAACTTGCCATGTGACCCTGGGGAACAAATGCTTCACCTCTCTGTGCCTCCATTTCCCCAGTTGCAAAATGAAGTGTAGGACTGGCTGGTCTTCAAGGTCTTCCCCGCTCTGACATTCTGGGCTCCTATCTTCATTCCAAAACATGCCCACATCTCTTCACGGCCGGCCTGGTACCTGACTCCAACCCGTGCTCTCTGCTTCCGCAGGCAAGCTCCCAAGGGACTCTGCTGATTGGTCAGGCCCCAGAATTTTTGTCTCTATCCTGGACTCCAGCACCCTTGAAGAAGCAACTAACAATTTCACTTTCCAGGGAGCCCCACAGGCTCCCTACTCTGCCCAGCACGTGAGTAGAGTGAGAAGGACCATGGAGCTAGTTATGTATTATGTGACTGGGTGCCCAACCTTGTGTTTGATGCCACGGGAGATAGAAGGAGGAAGTAGAGGTGACGGTAGTGGTGGCACGGCGTGGGTGGTGGCAGTGGCGGTGGCGGCAGTGGAGGAGGAGGAGGACGAAGGAGAGGAGGAGGAGAGGAGCAGGAGGAAAAGCAGGAGGAGGGGACGGGACTGGAGGAGCCAGGGAGGAGAAGGCAGCATCTCAGAATAACGGGCAAGGACAGGACTCTCCCAGCTTTGCCATTTCCTATTTGTGAGACTTTGGACAGGTGACTTGGTGCTTCCGAGCCTCCATTTCCCTATCAGTGTACTGACAGGGGACAATATTCTACTCCTATAGCATTGACAAGAGGACTAGCACAAGGCCTGCCACATAGCAGGCCTTTCAACAAATTAGAGGCTGTTATTCCACATGAAACAGATTGATGGGATAGAAGGTCCTGCTGAAAAGGGGAGCCATGATGGCGAGGGCCACAGAGGCCCAGGCGAGGGTCCAGAGGCCATTAGCGAAAGCTTCCTGGAGATAAACCAAGCTGGCCCTTCAAGTCCCGTGGGGATTGGGGAATACGGAGGTGAGAACCAGTCCCTGGACAGGGACGGTAATCACGCCTCTCCAGGTGCTTTGCAGGTTAAAACACAGACACCTGTGATTTCCCATAAACTTCACTGTTGCCCTGGGAGTTTTGAAAAAGCTGGCAGGAATTAGCGTCTCGGGAAAGATATGGAAAGAAGATATGAAAAGATATAGAAAAGAAAACAGGCCGAGCAGGGAAGGGACTTGCTCAAGCCACAATGACTAATGGCCAGCAGGCTTTCAGACTCCCACATCCAGATACTGCAAAATCCTGCCTCTCTCTGTCTACTGGCAGTATGTGTCTGCCAGAGGGCTTAATCCCCTGGCCTCTCCTTTCCTTGTTTCTAGACACTCAACTCTGATCCTCCAGGTCTGTGCCACCCTTGACTCCATTCTACCGCAACCACAGATCCTGGGAAAATAGTGGGGTCCAGAACCCTGGCAGGGGCTGAGCTTAGTGAATGGGAAGAGCAGAAGGCCTCGGGGTGGGTGGGGCCTTCACTGGAACTGGAGACTGGAGGGGCACTTGTTGCCTGTGGGTTCCCAACTCCCATTCTCTCACACCCTTTCCTTTTCAGGCACCCAAAGCTTCTGACCGGGACCTGGGTCCTGCCTCCTCAGAGTGGCAGCGGAAGCTGGAGGCGGCCGAGGCTCTGCTGACTCTCAGATACTCTTCCCAGGCCCCTTCTGGCTCCATCTCCCTGCTGCAGCCCTGTGCTGCACCAGGTAGCCTGGTCCTTGAAAGGAGAACACGGAGTGGGAATAGTTGGGAAATAGGAGGGCACTGTGATAAGCAGGACCTAACTGGGAAGTCAGGGTTAGTGGGTTGAACCTCCTTGGGCCCAGGCACCCAAGCTCCTCAGCCTGATGCCTGAGATGGCAGTTGACGTTGTTCAGTGAATCATCAGTTCATCGAGCTTTGTGCTCGACAGCAAATGTTCAGCGCTGTGACGTCAGGAAACAAGGAACCTGAGGCCCTGAGAGCAGCAGGGACTTGCCCTAGAGCATGCAGCATATCAAGTGGAAGAACCAGGTCTCCTGACTCCCAGCCCGGAGCTTTCTATCCAGATCCCTGCAGTCTGCTGTGGTCTGGGGAGGACACACATAGGTGATAAGAACCTGGTCTGGAAGGAGATCTGGTCCCTACCTTCAGGGAGCTTCCAGTCTAGATGTGGAGCCTGGTTGCCTTCACAGGTCGTATCTTGCAGCTAAATCTCAACGATGAGCCTGGAGACGAAGGACGGCAAGAGGCCTGAGAAGAGATACATACCTGGGGAGGCTGAGAGGGAAGGCTGGGTGCTCCCAGGCCAAAATGGTGGGTGGGATATGGTGTGCGAGTGAAGCAGCAACCCTGGAGGAACTGCCGGAACGGAAAGGGATGAGGCTGGAGAGGCTACCAATCATGGAGATCTGGCATGCCAGGCTTAGGAGTCTAGGCCAGCAACTGTGGGTGGTGAGGGGCCAAAAAGCGTCTGAGCTAGGGAGGAGCACATTCGTAGACCCTGGGCTTGACAGAAAGAAATGTGGTGGCTGTGATGGAGGGATTGGAGGAGGCGAGGCTTGAGATGGGCAAATCAGTGAGGAAGAGTTCTGTGCAAGAGTCCAGGTGGCAAAATGTTAATTGGGGTGGAAGGAAAAGGAGGGGTGAGCCTGGAGGGGAAATGGGTGTGACCCGGCCCTGACCTCTTCCTTTCTGTCTACAGCTCCCGCTGGAGATCGAGGACTCCAGCCTCCTAGCCCCTCTCTCAGACCCAGGCTGGTCAGCTCCATTTCTCTGCCTATTGGACATCTGGGGTGCATCTCCCTCTTGAAGTAGAAGCCCAGAGGAGGAGGCCTCACTAGAGTACTGCTTATTTATGCATTTGCAAAATGTTTAATGTCCAAAATGCTTAACATCTTTTCGTTAAACCTTCAGGTGCTTTTATAAGCTTTCAGACCCTTTTTATTACATGGGGCAATTCCTTGGCTGAGGGCGGGTATTCTTGTACCTCCATCCCTTACTCCCTTGGATCCTGGGGCCTTTTTGCGTCTCTTAGAAAAACAGCGTTGTGCAATCTAAGCCGATCAGTCTCGAAATAGGGTTCTGCGTGAGTTCATACGTTCATATGCCAGAGTTTTTGTTTGACTCGTGATTGCGAACATACCAGCGCGCTCATGTACGTACCCACGCATGTGAAAATATGAGGGTGTTTTCATCTTGTGTCTAGCTTTGTGTGTGTGGGCAAATAATAAACCCTTGTTGTTGTAAGGCACTGAGATATAGGAGTTGTTTGTGACCACAGTATAACCTGGACTGTCCTGACTCTAACAGACTTGTTCAATTCACTTTTCAAAGTGAGACTCACGTTACTCAACAACTGGGATTTCTCAACATGTCTAGATAAGAAAATGGCAGAGAAAAAAGGGTAGGAGATTTATTCGCTCAGCAAGTAAGTGCCTACCCTCTGCCTGGCACAGACTGTTTCCAGTTGCCCAGAGGGCCACACACTGAAGTGTCTGCAGGATGAAGCAGATCGTATAAATGAGCAGAGCAGGCCAGACGGGCTCCGGCCAACTGACAGTGCATGCTCTGCCTAAGGGGGCAGCTGCCACTTGGCTCTAGCCAATTGTGGTCATGCAGGAATGTGGACTCATTGTTGCCACATCTCCTGATTTTTCAAGAGAGGGTGGAATTCTAGATTTCTATGTAAAACATCTCAGTTTTAAAATGTTGACTCTGGTTTCCTCTTTAAGCTCTATACGTGGGCCAAGCAAAACATCCATGCAGGCCAACTTTGGCCAACAGAATGCCAGTTTGATTCTGGTCCAATGTGTATTTTACAGTGGGGGAAGCTGAAGCCAATCAGCACAAGAAGAATCAAAGAGGGAAGATGAATTAGACCCAGAGCTTACCTTTGAAGGACCCACAAAACATGAGGAAGAATCATTACCATTTACTTATTCCGTGCCCACCGTATGCTAAGCGTGTGTAGCCTCACAGCAGCTCTGTAAGCCAAGCATTATTACCACCCTTTTGCCTATGAGGAAACGGTGCTCAAAGAGTAAAAGTAACTTGCACAAGTCTTTGAGGGGAAATTTTTAGCCGAAGATGGGGAGAGGCTCCCTTCTCTTTGCCAGGCCCTAAATTAGCTAGTAATTTGCTTTTTTGTAAAGCATTGAAAGAAAGCTTCAAAACTTGAAGCGGCAGACATCCAGTCAGAGGGGTCTCTCAGAAATGGTCCCTTCGTTTCATACTCAGGGTAACAACATGTGGTAATCTATCAGATCTTACCTGCACTTGTTTCTCAGTCCTCTGCTGATGTTCCAAACAAACGAAGACCTGGAGACCCCGCCAGGAGGACAGAAAACTCAACTGGACATGCCCAGTCACTGACTCTTTCCCATCATGTTTCCTCCCTCCTTCCTTCCCTCCCTCTGTTCTCACCCAAGATGATTGATGGTGATGACATCCGATTACGACTTCTTCTTTCTTGCTTGAGGCCTTGAGAAGGCAGGCTTCTTATATCCTTTATCTGATGCCAGACACACAAACATGCAAAATCACTCAGCACATAGAGGAAGACTGACATCCATCTCATGCCTGCCTTCCTTCCCTGACTTGTTACTTAAATCAGTGATCCCTAAACCCCTCCTCTCCCGGTATCAGATGAACAAGTCCACATATTCACGGAGGAAGGAAGCAGTGTTATCTGGAAAAGGACTAAAGCCCTGCTACGCAATTGTGTCCTAGGCATGCCACGGCTCCAGAGCTGAGGCGGTAAAAGAGAAAGTGTATTTTGGGTTAAAGGACGCGGCTTGAGAAGAGGGAGGAGAAGAGAAATAAAGTGATGGAGATTGGAAGAAGGAGTGAGCCTCTTTTCCCTGTGTCCTTTCATTTTTTCGAGTCTCACCTGCCGTTCCATGCAGGGCTTTTTAGACTGACGTGTGTGTGTGTGTGCGCGTTGCACCATACCTTTTCAAACAGTCTCTTCATGGCATATTATGGGCATCTTAGGACATCGTCGTAAGTGTTAAATACCAAATCTTTTTTGGGAACTATCCTTTTTCACGTACTACTCCAGTTCACAGATTTAAAACATCACTTTATAAAACAGTGTGAGTTAGGTCTTGGCTCTCCTGTGTTATACAACAACATTGGTTGGACCTGAGGATATCCACCACATCAGAGCGCCTGGAGAGTGGATCAGTTCCAACCAGTCGTATGCAGGTAAATGTTCAGCAACAGGCTCTCTGGGGGAGGGAGGGAAGTTAGGGGAAATGCCCAGTGTTGTAGCATTTTCTGGTTTCAAGCTGCCAGTACGATGTCAATTAATGCAGAGTTGGGAAGAGATGCATTTCTACCATTCAGATACAATAAATGTACATAACCTCAAGAGCACAGGTAATAGTAAAATGTAGGAAAATAACCAGAGATTGGTGAGGTTAGAGTATGTATTATGTTTGTTTTTGATATCATGTATGTAATGTAATTGTTGCTTTACACAATTTAATTTTTAACAACAGCTGCGTTTAAGAGCCGGCTCGCAAAAATTTCTGAAAATTTAACAGTCAGCTCTTGTGTTCCAGTAAGAGTCCCCTCCAGCGCTCCACTGCTTTTGACTCTTGCCCAGAAAGGCGCCTCTTCCAAAGCAGGTCACATTAACGCTGCAGAGCCGTAAAGGGCTGCTACCACTGGTTTCTGACCAAGAACAGCCTGAAGTGTGGGGAAAGTATTTGTTAATAAAGAAATGGAATGATCTGGAACAAGTATTGAGCAGAATAAACTGTCAAAAGCCTTTATGGGGGAACGCGCATTCTCGGAGGTGACCAGCGTTGGGTAAAGGTGAGAAGTAGGGACGACAGACAATAAACAAAACTCATGCAGGGCTGTGTTCAACAGATTTCTCAAAGGCCAAATGAATGGGGCAACTGGCGTTGCTGGATCTGTATCTCTCCTCAGAGAGACAGACATTCATTACACTCCCTCATCCTTCTTAGATAAATGCTGCATAATCTACATAAACTTCTCCACCTTGCCTTTTTTCACTTAAAAATATATCCTTTGTTGTTAAGTATAGGCACTATGTTATACAGCAGATGTCTAGAACATAGTCATTTTGTATAATTGTAGCTTTATGCCCATCAAACAACAACTCTCCGTATCCCCCTCCCCCCACCCTTTGGCAACCACCGTTCTATTGTCTGTTTCTGCAAGTTTGACTATTTTAGATGCTTCATATAAGAGGTATTGCGCACTTAAAAGTTTGTTAAGAGGGTGAATCTCATGTTAAGTTTTCTCATCACAAGAAAGCGAAAACAAAACAAAATAAAAAAGGGACACAAGGAGACTTTCGAGGGTGATGGATATGTTTATTACCGTGATTGTGGGGGTGGTGACACAGGTGTACGCATGTGTCCAAACTCACCAAATTGTACACATTAATACGTGCAGTTCTTTGTATACAAATTATACCTCAATAAAGCTGAAAGAACAGTATCTTTGAGATCACTCCACGTTGTGGTGTAGAGACCTCTCTCACTCCTTCCAACAGCTATAGAGTACGCCATCGTGTGGACGTTCCATAATTCAGTCAACTCATCTGCTATTTAAAAAAATTTTTTTTCAATTATTTCATTGAGATCATAATGGTTTATAACATCGTGTAATTTCAAGTGTACATTATTATTTATCAGTTTCTGTATAGACTGCATCGTGCTCACCACCAGTAGTCTAATTTTTATCCGTCACCATACATATGTGTCCCTTTACCTCTTTCGCCCACCCCCCAGCTCCCTTCCCCTCCGGTAACTACTAATCTGTTCTCTTTATCCATGTGTTTGTTTATCTTCCACATGTGAGGGAAATCAGGCAGTATTTGTCTTTCTCTGTCTGGCTTATTTCACTTAACATCACACCCTCAAGCTCCATCCATGTTGTTGCAGAAGGGACGATTTTGTCTTTTTTATTGCTGAGTAGTATTCCATTGTGTGTGAGTATAGATGTATATATTATATATACACAATATATGTACATAAATGTATATGTCTGTCTATCTATCTATCTATCTCCTTTCAACCGTCTTCTTTATCCATTCAACCACAGAAGGGCACTTGGGCTGCTTCCACGTCTTGGCTATTGTGAATAATGCTGCGATGAACATAGGGGTGCATAAATCTCTCTGGATTGGTGATTCCAAGTTCTTTGGGTAAATACCCAGTAGTGAGATAGCAGGAGCCTCCTAGTGGTGAGATAGCTGGATCGTATGATATTTCTGTTTTTGGTTTGTTGGGAAATCTCCATAGTGTTTTCCGTAGTGGCTGGGCCAGTTTGCATTCCCACCAGCAGTGTATGAAGGTTCCCTTTTCTCCACAGCCTCTCCAACATTTCTTATTTTTTGTCCTGGTAATTATAGCCATTCTGACAGGTGTAAGGTGATATCTCATTGTAGTTTTGATTTGCATTTCCCTAATAATTAGTGATGTTGAACATCTTTTCATGTGTCTGTTGGCCATCTGCATGTCTTCTTCGGAGAAATGTCTGTTCACATCCTCTGCTCATTTTTGGATCGGGTTGTTTGTTTTTCTGTTGCTGAGTTGTATGAGTCCTTTATATACTTTGGAATTTAACCCCTTGTCGGATAGATGATTCACAAATATTTTCTCCCAGTTGGTGGGTTGTCTTTTCATTTTGCTCATGGTATCCTTTGCCTCGTAGAAGCTCTTTAGTCTGATGTAGTCCCACTTATTTTTTCTTTTGTTTCCCTCGCCTGAGTAGACATGGTATTCGAAAAGATGCTGCTAAGCCTGATGTCAAAGAGTGTACTGCCTGTATTTTCTTCTAGGAGTTTTATGGTTTCAGGTCTTACATTCAGGTCTTTAATCCATTTTGAGTTAATTTTTGTGTATGGTGCAAGATAATGGTCTACTTTCATTCTTTTGCAAGCGGCAGTCCAGTTTTCCCGATACCCTTTATTGAAGACACTCTCCTTTCTCCATTGTATGTTCTTGGCTCCTTCCTCGCAGGTTAACCGCCCCCCTAGATGCATGGTTTTACTTCTGGGCTTTCAACTCTGTTCCGTTGATCTATGTGTCTGTTTTTGTGCCAGAACCACGCTGTTTTGATTACTATAGCTTTGTAGTATATTTTGAAGTCAGGGACTGTGATGCCTCCAGCTTTGTTCTTTTTTCTCAGGATTCCTTTGGCTATTCGAGGTCTTTTGTTGCTCCATACAAATTTTAGGATTCTCTGTTCTGTTTCCGTGGAGAATGTCATTGGGATTCTGACTGGGATTGCATTGAATCTGTAGATTGCTTTAGGTAATGTGAACATCTTAACTATGTTTAGTCTTCCAATCCATGAGTATGGAATATCTTTCCATTTCTTTATGTATCTTTTTCAGTTTCTTTCAACAATGTCTTATAGTTTTCAGTGTATGGGTCTTTCACCTCTTTGGTTAAATTTATTCCTAGATGTTTTATTCCTTTTGTTGTGACTGTAAACGGGACTGTATTCTTGACTTCTCTTTCCACTAGTTTGTTATTAGTGTATGGAAATGCAACTGATTTTTGTAAGTTGACTTTCTACCCTGTGACTTTGCTGTAGCTTCTGATTATTTCTAATAGTTTTCTGATGGATTCTTTAGGGTTTTCTGTGTATAGAATCATGTCATCTGCAAACAGCAAGAGTTTCATTTCTTCCTTTCCAACTTGGATTCCTCTTCTTTCTTTTTCTTGCCTAATTGCTCTGGCCAAAACCTCCAGTTCGATGATGAATAGGAGTGGTGAGAGTGGACACCTTTGCCTTGTTCCTGTTCTCAGAGGGATGGCTTTTAGTTTTTCACCGTTAACTATGTATGATGTTGGCTGCGGGTTTGTCATACATGGCCTTTATTATGTTGAGGTACTTTCCTTCTCAACCCATTTTATTGAGAATTTTTATCGTAAATGGATGTTGGAGCTTGTCAAAGGCTTTCTCTGCATCTATTGAGATGATCATGTGATTTTTATTGCTCATTTTGTTAATGTGGTGTATCACATTGATTGATTTGTGGATGTTGGACCATCCCTACGTTCCTGCTATGAATCCCACTTGATCATGGTGTATGATCCTTTCAATGTATTGCTGTATTCAGTTTGCCAGTATTTCGTTGAGGATTTTTGCATCTATGTTCATCAGAGATAATTGGCCTGTAATTTTCCTTCTTTGTGCTGTCCTTGCCTGGTTTTGGTATCAGGGTAATGTTGGCCCCATACAATGAGTTAGGAAGCGTTCCATCTTCTTCAATCTTTTGGAATAGTTTGAGAAGGATAGGTATTAAATCTTCTTTGAACATTTGGTAAAATTCTCTGGAGAAGCCATCTGTCCCTGGGATTTTTTTTTTTTCCTTACAGGGGAAGATTCACCCTAAGCTAACATCTGTTGCCAATTTTCCTCCTTTCTCCTTCCTTTTTCCCCAAAGCCCCAGTGCATAATTGTGTACAGTTGTAAATTCTTCTGTTTCTTCTACGTGAGCATCCACCACAGCATGGCTGCTGACAGACGAGTGGTGTGGTGCCACGTCCGGGAACTGAACCCAGGCCTCCAAAGCAGAGTGTGCAGAACTTTAACTGCTAGGACATCGGGGCTGGCTCTGGGCGTTTGTTTTGGGGGAGGTTTTCTATTACTGTTTTGATCTCTTTAATTGTGATTGGCCTGTTCAGATTCTCTATTTCTTCTTGATTGAGTTTTGGGAGGTTGTATGAGTCTAGGAATTTATCCATTTCTTCTGGGTTATCCAATTTGTGGGCATATAGTTTTTCATAGTATTCTCTTATAATCCTTCGTATTTCTGTGGTATCCGTTGTAATTTCTCCTGTTTCATTTCTAATTTTATGTATTTGAGCCTTCTCTCTTTTTTCCGTAGTTATTCTGGCTAAGGATTTGTCAATTTTGTTTATCTTCTCAAAGAATCAGCTCTTAGTTTCACTGATCCTTTCTACTCTTTTTTTCAGTCTCTGTTTCATTTATTTCTGCTCTAATTTTTATTCTTTCCCACTTTCTGCTGACTTTGGGCTTTCTTTGTTCCTCTTTTCTAGTTCTGTTAGGTGTAGTTTAAGAGGACTTATTTGAGATTTCTTCTTGTTTGTTGAGGTGGGCCTGTATTGCTATGAATTTCCCTCTTATAACCGCTTTTGCTGCATCCCGTAAGAGTTGTTATGTTGTGTTTTCATTTTCATTTGTCTCCAGGTGTTTTTCAATTTCTCCTTTGATTTCTTCATTGATCCAATGGTTGTTCAGCAGCATGTCGTTCAGTCTTCACATGGTTGTGACTTTCCCAGCTCTTTTCTTGTGGTTGATTTCTAGTTGCATAGCATTGTGGTTAGAGAAGATGCTTGATATGATTTCAATCTTCTTAAATGTATTGAGGCTTACCTTGTTTCCTGACATATGTCTATCTTTGAGACTGTTCCATGTGCACTTGAAAAAAATGTGCATTCTGCTGTTTTGTGATGGCATGCTCTCTGTATATCTATTAAGTCCATATGATCAAGTGTTTCAATTAAATCCACTATTTCCTTGTTGACTTTCTGTCTGGATGATCTGTGTATCGATGTAAGTGGGGTGTCGAGGTCCCCTACTGTTATCGTGCTGCTGTTAATTTCTCCCTTTAGGTCTGTTAGTAGTTGCTTCATATAGTTTAGTGCTCCTGTGTTAGGTGCATCTGTATTCATAAATATTACGTCCTCTTGGTGGAGGGTCTCTTTTATCATTATATACTGGCCCCCTTTGTCTCTCATTGTTTTTTTTACGGTGAAGTCTGCTTTGTCTGATAGAAGTATGGCAACACCTGCTTTCTTTAGTTTGCCGTTTGCTTGAAGTATCGTCTTCCATCCCTTCGCTCTGAGCCTATGTTTGTCTTTAGAGTTGAGATGTGTTTCCTGGAGGCAGCATATTGTTGGGTCTTGTTTTTCAATCCATCCAGCTACTCTGTGTCTTTTGATTGTAAAATTCAATCCATTTACATTTAGAGTGATTACTGGTATATGAGGGCTTAATACTGCCATTTTATCGCTTGTTTTCCGGTTGTTCTATATTTCCGTTGTTTCTCTTCCTTTGTGTTTCTGACTGCCATTTCATTTTGGTGGTTTTCTCTTTTTTTTTTAATGAATTGTGGCTCTGCTCTGATTTTTTACTTAGTGGTTACTGTGAGGTTTCTATGAAAGATCTCACAGAGGAGATAATCCATTTTCTGATAGTATCTTCTCTTCGTTAGCCTAAGCAGGTTCCATTCCTTTCCTCTTCCTCTTCTGAATTATCATTGTCACAAATTGTTCTGTTCTGTGTTGTGAGTTTGTGACTAAGTTGAAGTGTTTACAGTTACTTTTGATTCGTTCCTTCCCTTTATCTTTTAAGTTATAATTAAGTATTTGCTACCCTGTTCTGAAAGAGAGCTGCTGTTTTCTGATTTTTGTCTGTCTATTTATCTCCTTGCTCAAAGCTCTGTAGACCTTTGCCTTTTTGTCTCAGGTAGGAGGGCATCCTTGATCATTTCTTGTAGGAGAGGTCTAGCGGCCATGAACTCCCTCAACTTCTGTTTATCTGGGAAAGCTTTTATTTCTCCATCATATCTGAAGGACATTTTTGCTGGATACAGTATTCTTGGCTGAAAGTTTCTGTCTTTCAGTATTTTTAATATGTCATTCCGTTCTCTCCTGGCCTGTGTGAGGTTTCTGCCGAGGAATCTGCTGAATGCCTGATAGGGGCTCCTTTGTAGGTTATTTTCTTGTGCCTTATTGTCCTGAATATTTTTTCTTTGTCATTGACTTTTGCCGGTTTTACTCTTATATGCCTTGGAGAAGGTCTTTTAGCATTGATGTAATTAGGAGTTCTATCGGCTTCATGTATTTGTAAGTCTGGTTCCTTCTTCAGGTTTGGGAAGTTCTCAGCTATTATTTCTTTGAACAAGCTCTCTGCTCCTTTCTCCCTCCCTTCTCCCTCTGGAATATCTATAATCCTTATGCTGCCTTTCCTAACTGAGTCGGATATTTCTCGAAGAATTCCTTCATGTTTTAAAGATCTTAGTTCTCTCTCCTCCTCCGCCTGAACCATTTGCTATATTTTTACCCTCCAAATCACGAGTTCTTTCCTCCATAACATCAGCTCTATATTTTAAGGTTCCCAGATTATTTTTAATCTCATCAATTGTGTTCTTCATATCCAGAATTTCTGCTTTTTTTTTATAGTTTCAATCTCTTTGGTGAATATTAATTCTTCTCATTAATTTTATTCCTGAGCTCATTGAACCGTCTGCCTGAGTTTTCTTATAAGTCGTTGTGTTTCTTTATGACAGCCATTTTGAATTCTCTGTCATTTAGATTGTAGACTTATGTGACTTCAAATTTGGATTCTGGAGACTTGTCATTTTCCCTCTGTTCTGAATTGTTGCTGTAGTTTCTCATGGTGTTTGATGAACTAACCCTTATCGCATTTGTGTTAGGATCAGGTCACAGATTCTACCTGCTACCTCTGGGGAGAAGCGGGAGCTGTGTTTCTGATCCCACCCCATCTGCTGGAAGTTGTAGGGGTACAGTGGGTCCTCCCACCAGCTGGGAAAGCATTTGCACGCATGTGTTGATCTGCCACTGCCTCTTCTTACAGTCGCATCAGCTGCTGTGCTTGGAGAGCAGGGCTTTTTCGTGGGGTCCGAGCCTGGGCCGCTCGTTGGGACCACAGTGGCATGATGGGTTCTCCTGCCGGCCAGGAAAGCTTTGGCATGCAGCCTCAGGGCTGCTGCCACTTCTTACAGTTGCACCAAGGCGTATTCCCACTTGTGGAACTGCAGCAGCACTGTGGGCACTCTCGGCTGGGAAAGCATTCACAAAGGCACACGCGTGCACGGGGCTGCTGGGGTGGGGCCAGAGAGTGCTCACCTATCTCCACTACTTCCCAGAGGCCCAGTCCATTCACCTTCAGATGTATAGCTGCATGGGTCTCTCAGGCGTCCTGTTGTACTGTGTGGGGTATCCTCCATTGGTCAATGAATGTGCATTTAGTTGTAATTCAAAGGGGGAGAGATAAAGGGAACAGCTCACTCTGCCATGCTGCTGACGTCACTCCAACTAATCTGTTGATGGGCCCTTTGGTTGGTTCTATTCCTGCTATTACAAATATAGCCGCAATGAACGGACTTGTGACATAACCTTTAGCAATTTTCATCAATATCTTTGGGATTGACCCCTAGATATACTATGGCTGAATAAGTGGTAAAAACGCATGTAATCTTGCTCATTACTCTCAAACTCCCCATCATAAAGGTTGTACTTACTGCCTTTTCTCCATCAATGTCTGAGAGTGCAAGTTTTCCCAGAGTTTCACCAGAAGTGCTGTCAGACTTTTGAATTTTGCCAGTCTGAATGGTGGCAAATGGTATATCAGTGTCTTGCCCATGAATAGCTGTTAGCTGTTCTTTTAGCGCAGGGGAGAAAAATCAGGAACAACCTATGTGGCCATCTTGATGATGTCACTCTTTGCCATCTTCGTTCTTAATGGGTCCCAGAAACTAAGGGTGTGTCAAGACCTGTCAGGGTCCCAAAAGGGAGTATCCAAGTCAGTACCTAGATGCAGGCTGATTAGAAGCTGGGCCCTCCGGCAACAGCTTCTAAAGTAGGCAGTCAAACCCCTCCCAAGGATAAACTGGGAGATGGGCATTTTTGCCTGCGCCCTCTGTGCTGAGCCCTGGGTGGGTAGCTGTGTACTCATACGCCTGTTAACAATTGCTTCTTTGTTTGCTGTAGACCTGTGGGACTTTCAAGTGCTAGCCCCATCGGCTTTCAGAGGTAGCTGATTTGGGGGCCTGTCCTTCAGCTGGCAGCCTTAAATCTTGGGTTGCTAGATGTATGGTCCAAACCCTTCTCTCCTCACAGAGAAGCTGGAAGTTGGGTATTGCCTCCTGATTGTAAGGAGCTGTGCTGGGGGTGGAGGTTATGGCGAGAGCATATCTCAGTCTTTCCGACCTGTCTCAATGTGGGTATTTTCTCAGTCACTCGATGTGTAGGAATCACTCAACAAGTTTCTGGATTTCTTTCAGAGGGAGTTGTTCCATGTGTAGCTTTATATTTGGTGTGTCCATGGGTGGGGGGAAATTCAGGAACTTCCTATGTAGCCATCTTGGTCTGGAGTCCTGTTATGTGTTATCTAATCATGATTTTAAAAAAGAAGACCAAAAAAAGTGCACCATTTCCTCACTGATTTGAGATGTCACCGTTTGTCATGTATTACATTTGCTTATGCACTGGGGTGTGTATCTGGATTTTCTATTCGCCAATAGCACCAATACCAGACTATTTAAAACTAGAGACTTCCAATTTTGGTGTGGCAGTTACCTTGTGACCTCAGTCGTCTGACAGTTTCAAGAAAAGTTATTGATTTTCAGTTTGTCTGGCTTTTTCTTGTTCTGTTTTTTCTTATTTTACCACCAACTATGATTTTTTAAATAAATGGTTTTTTATTTTAAAAGTTATAGATTTACAGAATAGTTGAAGGACAGTTCAGTCACTCCCCGTTTACCCCACACCTTATTGTTAACATCTTGCATTATTATGGCACAGATGTAGCAGTTGCTGAAACAATATTGATATATATTCAGTTACGATTTTTAATCACTCTGCTAGATACCCTGGATTTCTCCCAAACTGAGAAAAACGCCTACAAATTGTTTCCAAATGTAAGGACTTTTAAAAATGATTATTTTAATAGTTAATGAAAGCAAGGAGTAAGAAACAGAATGCAATGTGTAGCACAACACTTTGTTGAATAAAAATACACAAATTCCAAACAATAAGGCACATTTTACAAGAACACATACAAAGAACACAGTAGACAAGAGACTCCCGGGACTGTTACACATCTTTCAGAGGAGAATAATAATGTGAATAAAAGGGAGTTGATGAATGAACAAAACAAAAGAGAGGTCTTGTGAAGATCAAAGGCTACTCATGTGCTGCTAACCAAGGAGTTTGTTTAATTCAATCCTCAGCTTTTGGAGGTGGCGAATCAAATGAACGAAACAAAATAAAAATACTGAATTGAACTTTCTCCTTCAGTAATGGTGCATTAAGTAATTCAGGTCGTCCTTTCCACTGAGACAATCTAGAAAGTTGGTACACACTATGACACCAAAATGGCTCAGATGGCTAGCTAGCTAGTGAAAAGTTATCAGGCGAAGATGCTGGAGAATATCTAAACAGACAGCTATGAGCGTGATATTAGTTAGATGTTTCACAAATTGGGAATAGAAAGCTGAGTGCCGAACAGCCTCACGAGGCTAGGATGACAAAATAAGAGTCCAGAGCTTGCCAAGGATAATGGTTTTGGTGAGGGACACTAACAAAGGCTGTACTCTAGGTGTAACAGTAAACAGGAAATAATATAGTGAATTCAAAGACTGTGGACCAGCATTGGGCAATCTCAGTAGTCCATAACATCTTAATCTCTGATATCAGATTTAGGTCAATTACAGAATGCTAACGCCCAAAGTTCCAGGAAGTAGCAACAGAAAATCTTCTCTGGAAGGATAAAAAAATCATCATAATTTGAAATAATATTTATGAGTGATTTTTCAAATAAAATATCCAACGTACACTCAAAGAGATATATGAAGAGATGAAAAATGATTGAGAATGAGAAAAAAATGACACATCATAAATCCACAGTTCTGTGCGTGCGTGTGTGTGTGTGTGTGTGTGTGTGGGCGTGCACATGCACGTGCACGTGCATGAGGAAGATTGGGCCTGAGCTAACATCAGCTGCCAATCTTTCTCTTTTTGCTCGAGGAAGGTTGCCTCTGAGCTAACATCTGTGCCAATCTTACTCTATTTTTTGTATGAGGGATGCCACCACAGCATGGCTTGATGAGCAATGTGTAGATCCATGCCTGGGATCTGAACCCGTAAACCCCGGGCCGCCAAAGTGGAGTGCATGAACTTAACCACTACGCCACCAGGCTGGCCCCTGATGTTGGAATTCTTGGACGCACACCTAAAGCACACACACACACATGCATACACACATAGACACACACACACATGCGTGCACGTGCACACACACACACACACATGCAGAGTTCTGTTTGCTATGCCCAAGAATATAAAAGGAAAGAATGACAATATTGACAGAAAATGAACCTATAAAAATGACACAGAAAATCTGGAAAAGAACTCACTATACATTTTGGAACCAGAAAAATGGAATAACTGATGTTAATTCTGAGGTGTTTTACAACACCAACAACCACTTCTCTGATTCTCCACGCACCAACTGGGTGTTCAAGAATTCAACTCAATTCTGGTGCTAACTACCTAGAGTTAGCACAGACTTCACAGATTAAGAGCTCAGTCCCACAAGACTGCGCCCTACTTCAGATGCTGGTTACAAGGCCTCCTGTACTTCTCACCAACTGCTTACAAATTGGAGGTTCCCACGACTTGTTCCTCAGGTTTCTTAATTTTCTAGAATGGCTCCCAAACTCACAAATATACTTTACTTACATTTACTTATTTATTATAAAGCATATTATAAAAGATGCAAATGAGCAGCCAGATGAAGAGCTACATAAGGCAAGGTCTGGAAGGGTCCCGAATACAGGAGTTTCTTTCCCCATGGAGTTGGGGTGTGCCACCCTCCTGGCACGTGGATGTGTTCACCAACTCAGTAGCTTTTTGCACTCCGTCTCAATCTCCACTCAATCTCCAGCCCTTTTCCCCTCCCCAGAGGTTGTGGGGGTGGGGATGAAAGTTCCAGGCTTCCTATCAAAGTTTTGTCTTTCTGGCAGCCAACTTCTATCCTGATGCTATCTAGGGGCCTGCCAAAAGTTGTCATATTAAAGCAAAAGATTCTCCCATCACCCAGGAAATTCCAAGGGATTTAGGAGCTCTGTGTCAGGAACTAGGGGCAAAGACCAAATATATATTTCTTATTATGTCACATAATGAATCAAAAGGTAAGTTGAATAGCAGATCAAAATGCACAAAAGAGAGAATTACATGTACTGTGCACTAGAAATACAAACAGTGAAATTAACAATAGGCAGAATACAGTATCTGGAAGGAAGCTTGGAGACACAAAGCATGCAATATAGAGAAGAGAGGGTAGAGGATTCAAGTACAAGGTCCAACTTACATTTGTTTGTGTCTCATAAGGAGGGGAGAGAGAGAAGCAGTATTTGAAATAATGGAGGAGGATTTTTCAATACTGACCAAAGACATCAAGCCATAAATTTAAGAAGTTCTGCTAATGTCAGTAGGATAAGAAAGCCTTGCTTAGGCATATCATAATTGGACTGCGTAAAATCAGAGACAAAGATAAATCTTAAAAGTAGTCAAAGAAAAAGGGCACATCCCTTTCAAAGAAGCAGCAAATTAGACCTATAGCTAACCTCTCAATAGGAAATATGGAAACCAAAGAAAATAGAAGAATATCGTCCAGAGGCTGAAAGGAACTGCTAGCCTAGAGCTCTATACCTACGAAAATATCCTAAAAAGTTAAACTGAAATAAAAATATGTTCACTTTTGTGCATCAAAGGACACTATCCATAGAATGAAAAGGCGACCCACAGAGTGGGATAAAATATTTGCAAATCATATATCTGATAAGTAATTGACATCCAGAGTACAGAAAGAACACCTACATCTCAACAACCAAAAAATAAACAACCTAATTCAAAAACGGGCAAAGGACTTGGATGTCCGTTTTTCTAAGGAAGATATACAGATGCCCAATAAGCACATGAAAAGATGCACAGCATCACTAATCATTAGGGAAATGCAAATGAAAACCACAGTGAGATACCACTTCACACCCCCTAGAATGACTATTACATAAAAAAGAAGAAAATAGCAAGTGTTGGAGAGGATGTAGAGAAACTGGAACCTTTGTGCACTGTCGGTGGGAATGTAAAATGGTGCAACCACCGTGGAAAACAGCATGGCAGTCCCTGAGAAAGTTAAACATAACATTATCATATGATCCAGCAGTTCTACTCCTGGGTATATACCTAACAGAATTGAAAGCAGAGACTCAAGCAGATATTTGTATAGCCATGTTCAAAGAAGCATTTGTTCGTAATAGTGAAAAGGTGAAAACAAGTCAAATGTCCAATGACAAGTGAACGGGTAAACAAGATGTGGTGTATACATACAATTGAATGTTGTTCAGCCTTAGAAAAGAAATGAAATTCTGATACATACTGCAATATGGATGAATCTTGAAGATACCACGTTAAGTAAAATAAGCCAGTCACAAAAGGACAAATACTCTATGAATCCGCTTATATGAGTTAGCTAGAGTCAACTTCGTTGAGACAGAAAGTAGAATGGTGAATGCCAGGTGCTCGAGCAAGGGGGGAATGGGAAATCATTGTTGGAATTATTGTTTAATGAGTATAGAACTGTACACTTAAAATTGTTTAAGTGGTAAATTTTTATGTTATCTATATGATACCACAATAAAAATATTTTTTCAGGCATAAAAAAAATGGAGAGAACTCGTAGCCAGCAGGTCCCCAGGATTAAATATATAAAGGGAGATCTTTCAGAATGACGGTAATTCCAGATGGAGGCGTGGAAATTCGGGAAGGATTGGAGAGCATCTATCACAACTTCTACAGTTATAAATTATTTTCTCCTTGGGAAATTATAAGGAGAACATTGGTCTTTTTAAACCTTTTAAAGTTGTGCTCACAGTGACAAAAATAATTCTACCACATAAGTCCAAGCCTCTCTTTCCTCACAAATCCCACACATAGGAACTACTGGACCATAAACTGCACTGACGGCAATGATGGGAGATGGCATTGAAAATGTGGGTTTGGGACACGTTCTGAAGGTACCTGCAGCTGGGATAATGATATAGACCTCTATCTTGTGGGCAATAGGGTTCAATTAGGATGAAAGACATGATCTGTTCTTCAGTAGAAAAATACTTGGTCTTCTTTTTCAGGTTAAAAAAGTTACACCTTCTTGTTGAAAATATTTGAAATATTTATACAAATGTATAGCTTTGTGAAAACACCCTGTAATGTACTCTTTCTTTCCACTTACAAGCAGGGTGCGTATTCTTTCTAAGATATTTTCTGTGCACACCCTAGCGCTTGTGATGGTGGTTCATTTTATGTGTCAACTTGATTGGGCCATGGGATGCCCAGATATTTGGTCAAACATTATCCTGGGTGTTTCTGTGGGAGTGATTTTGGATGAGATTCACATTTAAATTGGTAGACCAAGTAAAGCAGATTGCCCTTCCTAATGTGGATGGGCCTCATCCAATCGGTTGAAGGCCTGCATAGAACAAAATGACTGACCCTCCTCTGTGTGACATCGGCTTTTTCCTGCTTCTGGACTCAAAAGAAGGCATCGGCACTTCCTACATCTTGAGCCTGCTGGCCCTTGCACTGTGACTACACTATCAACTCTCCTGGTCTCCAGTTTGCGGACTCACCAGGCAGATTTAGGATTTGTCAGCCTCCATAACTTTGTGAACCAATTACTTATAATAAATTAATCTCTATGTCTGTCTCTGTCTCTCATTTTCTCTCTCTCATGTATGTATGTACATAAATTTTGAACCATTTGAGAGTAAATTGCAGACTGAATGCCCGTTGCCCCCTAAATAGCTCAGAGTGTGTATTTTCTAAGAAGCACATTCTCTTACATAATCCAAAAATCAGGAATTGACACTGATGCGGCGTTATAATCTAATTTATAAACCTTATTCGATTTTTAAATGTTATCCCAATAACGTCCTTTATTCCAAAAAGGTTTTTTCTCCTGATGCATGATCAAATTCAGGGTCACGTGGTGCATCCGATTGTCGCATTTCTTTAATCTGACACAGTCTTTCTTTGCATTTCATGACTGTGATATTAACTTCTATTACTTGGTTAAGTTGGAGTCTGTCAAGTTTCTCCACGGTAAAGTTTCTATTTTCCCTTCCCAATTAATGACTATTTTATGGGGATATACTTTGAGATTTAAACATAACTTTTCCTTTCTTTTCAAATTGATGCATATCTCACATATGGTGAAATCTACCCTTTTTAGTGTTCAGTGCTGGAAGTTTGACAAAGGCATTATGTCATATAGCTACCGCCAACATCAAGATACAGAACAGTTCAATTATTCTCCCAAATTTCCTTGGGCTACTTTGTAGACAACTCTCTCCCCCTCCCACCCCCAACAACCACTGATCTATGCTATGTCCCCAAGTTTTTGCCTTTTCCAGAATGTCATTCATATTATTATTATTTATTTTTAGAGACTGGCCCCTGAGCTAACATCTGTTGCCAATCCTTTTTTTCTTCTTCTTCTTCTTCTCCCCAAAGACCCCCCAGTACATAGTTGTATATTCTAGTTGTAGGTCCTTCTGGTTGTGCTAAGTGGGACGCCACCTCAGCATGGCTTGATGATCAGTGCTAGGTCCAGGCCCAGGATCCGAACCAGCGAAACCCTGAGCCGCAGAAGCAGAGTGCCAAACTCAACTACACGGCCACAGGGCCGGCCCTCATATTATTTTGAATGGCTGAATAGTATTTCACTATACAACTGGTCGAAACATTACTTCGGTTTTCCATGGGTTATGATTGACATGTGGCTAGTTTCCAATTTTTCCTTACTGCGATAAGTGCCTCAGGGAAATTCTTGTGAAACCATCCTTGAACACACAGGAGTATTTCTCCTTTGGGAAGTGTACACACACTTTAAAATAGTGAAAGATATGGAGAATTATCCTTCAGAAAAGGTTGTGTCAATCCTATTACAATCGAAGATCTACAGTTTTGGGGTTTTTTTCCCAAAAACTTCAATTTTGGCCAAAGTGGTTCATTTTTAAAAATCTGGCTTTTGTTTTAATTTGTATTTCTGAAATAATTAGTGAAATTGGGCTTGTGTATAATACACTCATCTTACTGTAGAGTGAATGAAATCTGCTGTCAGATAATGAAAGGAAAGTGAATTGAACCCAAGAAGGTTTCCAAAGGAAGCAGGATTAGTCTCCTGCCTTAGAGAATTTCCTGAATTCAGAGAGAAGGTTTTTCGGCAAAGAGATTAAAAAACTTCCTGACCCCGACTCCTTAGTCTCAGTCGGGCTGGGATCCACCTTCCACAAGAGTCCAAATGGACAAATATTCATTGATCCTACAAAGTGTCCAGTGCTGAGATAGGGACTGGGGTGCAAAGTATGACAGGAAATGGTCCATGTACTAAAGGAACTTCATGATTTCAGGCGATGTAGTTGAAGAATAAAGGTACAGTATTCTGTGAGTCAGAGATGGAAAAACTTTGGGTTTTCATGGAGAGGTAGATGCTGAGGGCTAAAGTACATGCTTTAAGTTTTAACAGTACCTCCCGGAACACACACACACACATTCCTCCCCCTCAACTCTCCCTCTACCCCCCTAAATCCAGATGGATTAGAGAGTTAAATGTGAAAGACAAACTATAAAAATATTTAAAAGGAAATATAGGAGTTCATCTTTCTAACTTGGGCTAGGAGAGGTTTTCTGAAACAAGACTGTACAAATCATAAAGGGAAAGATGAATGGATTAGAGTACATTAAAACGAAGAATGTCCTTTCATTAGAAGAGATTAAAAAGTGAAAAGACAAGCCACAAACCCGGAGGGAATATTTCCCATACATATACCCATAGCTGCCATTTAGTGAGGCCCTAATATGTATGGGTCAGATACTGTGCCTGATGCTTTACATAAACTGTCTCTTCTCTTTCCAGCAGGGGGAGCGAGAGGAGGCAGCAGTTATCAGTCCCAATTTACATAAGGGGATACTCAGGCTCACAGAGCTTAAGTGGTTTGTCCATGGTCACAGAGCCACTCATTGACACGCTGGGACTGGGTGTCATGCCTGACTGAGGCAGGGGCACACAGTGTACTATGCTGTTCCTGGGACTCCTCCTAGTCCGAGTCACGCCTCTCTCCCCACAGGGCTCTCCCCACAGCACCTCTGTGTCTCTCCAAAGAGAAAAAGAAATGATTCTGTGCCCAAGAGAAGCACGCCCAATAAAAGGGAAAATGAAGATGAAACGTATGTTGGGGATTGCTGGTGGAATTCACTTTTCTATAGGGTTCCTGGGGACACCTGAAAGAGGGGATGGCCTATGGGCCAGGGCATTAGGAGAGCATTTCAAAGGGGAATTTGGAGAAAAACAGGGCAGAACAGGGAACTTCTCTGAAGCTATATGGTCTGCTCTTCAGAATATCAGCCAGTCAGGGAGAGGGAACTTGATAATCTGAACACCCTAGGAAAGAGCCACCAGGAATTACAAGTTGGGGGGACTTGTATGGTGCCTGAGAGATGGGTCCTAGTGTAATGCCTTTCCTGACCTGTCTGTGTTCCAGAACTTGTGAAGATGTGCACCACATTTTCCTTCAGTATTGTGGCAGGACACTACTGGGAACTCACCAAACCACGTTGAATTTTTCTCCTGGGCACACAGCTAAATGGCATTTTTCAGGTTCCCCTGCTGCTACGTGGGGCCTTGTGACTGTGGTCGGGCTGTGGAACATGGGGAAGTGAGGAGCCAATTCAAGGTCTGCTCTGAAGCCTCTGGTGCAATTGTCTACGCTAGCTCTCTTTAACCGCCTGCCTTCAGGAAGCAAAGGATTCACTGTAAGACCTAAGGGTCCAGAAGACAACGGAGCCACTAGATGGATGCAGCCTGCCTGGTTATCTGAACAAGTGGGTGGAGCAGTGACCTCTCTCAGTCACTGTCTCACATCAGACTATGACTAAGTAAGTAACAAACTTTCATTATGCTAAGCTATTCAAGTTTGGGGTGGTTATTTTTATTACAGCTGTTAGCCTGCCCTTGGTATCAAGAATTTGTATGAGTCAATGTGGTTCCGGTTAGTAATCCTACTCCCAATTAGTGATCCTATTTCAAATTATGGACTATTTATTACACATAACACAGCTATGAACATTTTTGTACATTTTAAAAATTGTACACGTGCATGCATTTCTGTTGGGTATACACCCAGGAGTAGAATAGCTGTTTCACATGGTATAAACTTCTTCAAGTTTAGCTGGAAATGCCAAGCAGTTTTCTAAGCTTGTTGCATCATTGTACACTACCACTGATGTGTAGCAGAGTTCGTTTTGCTCCAGATCTTTGGCAACACTTGGTCTTGTCAGTCTGCGTCATTGTGATTTTAATTGGCCTTTCTTTCCTTGGTTACTAACGAAAAGTTGTACCTTGGCTTGTGTTCATTGTTCCAATATGATCCCTTGCCCTATAATATATGTTGCAAATGTTTTCACCCATTCTCTCAATTTTCCTTTTTTTAATAAATGGTGGGTTATTTAATTCGGATGTAGGTTCTTGCTGTTTTATTTAATTCATTCTCACAAGAGTTTTGTGAGATTGGCAATGTTAACACAGCTATACAGTTTAGGTAACTGAGGCTCAGAGAGGTGATTTGCCCCAGAATTCTAAGGTGGGGTCCTAACCCAGATGTGTAGGACTCTAAAGGCTTTCCCCTCTGTCTGCAGGCAGGACGACGCTGCTCCCTGGGGAGTGCAGGAAGAGGAGAGTATTGGGAAGTGAGAACACATAGGGGTATCTCTAGAACTGCCTTGGGGAGACTGTGGACTGTGACCTCTCTGAGGGCAGGGTCAGATTCTGTTCTTGGCCATCATAGTATACCCCCAGTACCTAGAACAGAGCCTGGCAGAGTAAGTATGTGCTCAGTGAAGCCTTGTTGAAGAGTCTGCGAAGTTCTCCTCCTGATGACCAAAGCCCTAGGAGGAGTCCTTGCTCCCAAGCATTCTCAGGTAAAGGGAAGGGGAGCCCTGGAGACTGATCCTTACACTGGAGTCACAGGGAAGCTCAGTCCCCAGTGTAACCGGTGTAGGGAGGATGGGTCAACCTCCTGTGGGAGTGAGTCCTCAAGAGTCTGCTCTCCCCTGGACACATTGAGACATTAGAGCCACCCACTCTGCAAAGCCAAGGGCCCAACTTGGGACTCAGGGAGGTGCAACGCCCCTCCCCCCAACACTATAAAAAATACAGTTGTACTGTGATTTCTTGGCCGCCCCCATAAAGACCCCTCAGCCATTATTCTGGGCCTGAAAACCCACCATTAGATCCACTCCTTTGGGTCAGACCAAGGATCTATCCTTCCCCTTCACAACCCCACTATCGTTTAGTAGACATGAAGGACCTGCCAAACTCTCAAAGTGCCTCTTTACTATCAGCGAGAAAAGCCCGTTTGCGCATATCTCTGATCAAACGCCCTGTTTCTCTTCTGTGCATTAGTCCAAGCAAAGAACAGCCACACCGCGTACCTCCCCGAATTGGAACAGTTTTGCCTTACAGAAACCTCGAGTCCTTTTGCTTCAGGTCAGCGTACCCAGGGACCATCCCTGGGGTCCCGCCCTGTTGGCGGCCCAAGTGTGTGTCCTGGCCTGATTTAGGTTCCTCTACTCCATATTTGGCATATTTGTCCTGAGCGCTGCTCCCCCAGCCCCTGCCAGGTCCCTGGGCCAGGAGAATCCAACTATTTGGAGGACACACTTTCATTTTACGTAAGACATAAGAAGAAACTGAGTCCCAGAGAAGGGAGGGTACTCAGCCAAGCCTCTTTCTCAGAGTGGGAGAACACAGACATTAATGAGGAAATAGTC
The DNA here is from genome assembly GCF_041296235.1 of Equus asinus. Taxonomy (NCBI): domain Eukaryota; kingdom Metazoa; phylum Chordata; class Mammalia; order Perissodactyla; family Equidae; genus Equus; species Equus asinus. The sequence continues at coordinate 58,060,265 of NC_091820.1, read as the reverse complement.
ATGCCTTCCCTCTCAGGGTCCTGCACTCTAGGATGCTCCAGGGTGTATCCAGGCTTGGTACAGGGTTTCTGACATCTGCGATAGAACATAAATTTGCCCCCTCTCCTCCCTCTGGGGCTCTGTGAAAGAAAGCTCTGACAATTTGGAGCCAAGCCATTTCATTCTACCTAAGGGGCAACTGAGGCCTGGAAAAGGGCCGCAAAGATATAATATCTACCCTAGGCTGAGGGAGGAGGAATGTTTGTGGTGAGACAATCAGTGAAGACTGGGACTGGCAACAAGAACCGTGTCGTGCCCCTAGTTGGGAGGGCCCCGAAACCAAGGGCTTGCGTGCTAGGAGGCAGACAGGAACAAATTGATGCTCAAAGCAAGAAGGCCCTGAGATGGGTGATGGTTGCCAGTGTCCAAATCAACAGCAGAGGTACTCCTCTCAGGGCAGTGTGTGTGCGTGTGTATGAGAGAGTCAGTGTCTGGTGGGTGGTAAACAGCTGGTTCTAGGCCCGGAGGGCTTGGAAGGTGTGAAAGGCAGAGGTAAAAGTCCTAGTCGGGGGATAATGTCAGAGGCAGAGTCAGGAGCCCTAGTCAGGCCTGGGCTGTGGCCAAGGGTGAGGAACAGGGATGAGGGTTCCTTGTTGGCAAGCGCCGCTATACTAATGCAGCGCAGCTACTGAGTATTTACTGTGTGCCAGGCCCTGCACTCAGGCATGAGATGCTCTGATGAAACCCCTAATCGCCCCAAGTTTGCACTCCTGGAGCACTCCCTCCAGCACTGGGACACTTGTGTCTGAGGCCAGACAGAGTTCCTGGAGCATCACAGAGAAAGTACTGAATACTCACCAGGTGGCTCAGAGCACGTCCTTTACAACACCTGTCAACGACTCACCTGCCCACAGTAACCTCAAAAGGGAGCCCCACAGCTCCAGGGGTGGCTCAGCACTTCCAAGGCCTCACTTTGCCTGGGGTGCACCCCACTGGATTCTTTGAACAAGAAAGCAGCTGAGCTGATACCTCTCCTCTTGGTTACGGATGAAATGAGGGCGCCGATGAAAAAGGCATACAGGCCTAGGTATGTACTCAAACTCTGAAAGACTTGCTCCCTGAGATCCTCAGACGTGCCTATGAGAACCTGGGGAATGTCCTGGAATGCCATGTGAGGGACATGACCCTGTGCAGTGCTCCTCCATCTAACTAGATGCCTTGCTCAATGGGGAAATGAGACCAAGGTAAGACGTAGACAGTGCTGCTGGTGACTATCCTGAGAGTGACCTTCATGAAGACTACACATAGTCCTGAGGAGAATGTCTGGGAGGTGCTGCAGATGTTGCAGGTCCATCCTGGGAAGCAGCACTTCACCTTTGCAGAGCTGGAGGTCCTCACCAATAAAGGTTTTGTGAAGCAGAAGTACCTGGAGTACTAGAGCTTTTATCCAGAGCAAAGCTAGTTAAACTGTAAGCAAGGGCTGAAATATAGGCGCCCATGAAATGAATGAAAACAGGATGCTTGGGGAGCCTCTGGAGCCAATGCTGGTGCTGGAGACATGCCCAGTGTAAGAAAAAGTGTCAGCAAAAACATCAGTATCAGTGCCATGGCCAGTACCAGGACCTCTACTAAAAATGTATGAAGAAGATACGTCAGTCTATGTTTGTAATGGGCTGTTAAAAGAGACCACAACAAATGGGCACTGGGACGCTGATTTATAAGAAGTAGAGGGGGTGGCGTGAGGGGGAACATGCTGCCTGCTGTATTTTTGTGTAGTTCTGTAATTATTACTTGGTGATTTAACTTTCCACCCAACGGCCTTAGATGTCATTACCTTAGATGCTATAACAATGCCTTGTAACATTTTAATAGGCTGCTGGGTTAAGTTTGCAATGTAGGTTAATGAAGGGAATCAATTCAACAAATTTTAATTGCTGCCTCTGTAATATTAAGGATTAGGAGATTTGCTGGATTTTAAAAGATACTGGGAAACTACATACTTATTGATGATTGATAACTTCTTGCATAGGATTGGAACTCACTGTTCCTTGAAAGCTTTCTGAAAGAAAAGGAGAAGATAAGAAAAGAAAAACTTGTGGGCTTAGCTTTGTGTTTAAGTCTATCCGTCATTTACCTGGACTCGCTTGTACACCTAAGTATGTAGGGGGAGAGAAAAGCCTGTGGAATACTGCGGGACGCTTGTTAACTTGCTTACTCCACATACATTAAATTACGTTAATTGTCCTGGTGCTGGAGATTAAGAGGATGAACAAGACACACAGACTCTGTCCGAGAGATGAGAGTGGGCAGGGAGGATTGGAGAAAGCCATGGATGTTAACCGATCAGCAGTAACAGTTCAGTGTGTGGTGAGAGACACCTGACAAACATGGGGTGAAGGCGGTTGGGGAAAAGAGAGAGGGATTCTTTGTGGCGAGATGTCGTTGGAGACCTGGAGGGCAAGTGTAAAGGAGAGTGGGGATGTAGTCTGCCCAAAGGATAGAAATAAGTAATAAGTGCAAAGACCCTGAGGCAGGACAGCTTGGGTGTGTCTGGAACTGCACTTTCTTCCGTGAGACTGAAAGTTAAAGTTGAGGGGAGAGTGCGGTGAAATATGAAGGTGTGGGAGGGGAGAGCAGGGACCAGGTCTTCAAACTACAGGTCTTGGAGCTGAGAGAATAAAATCTGGAATAGAAGAAAGCTCTAAGGGATTAAGCTTATCCCCAGAAGTTATTTCTAGAAACAAGGTCGGGGAGGGGGCTGTGAGTGAGGTTAACCAGACCCCCACAGTCAGGAGAGGGTAAATACAAAGGAACCCTTCACATCTCTCTGGCCAGTACACAGCTTCATGAGGTACTGAGTTAGCCACGCCAGAGGTGTGTATGCAAGCAGACGGATGCTGCAGTGAAATGGGTACAACTGGTCCCTCCTATCCATGAGAGTCACAGGGCTTTTGTGCAAATTGGTTGTGATTGTGTACGTGAAGGCCCTCAGGACAGAGTAGGTGCTCAATAAACCTCTGGTGAATGCCAGAATGGACAGGTTTTGCCAAATTCTCAGAAAATCCTCCAAGAAGGAAAGGGTGTGTCGGGGGAGGGGTCGGGGGCTTGCCGTTTTGGAGGCCCCAATAAGGTAACCAACTCCCGTTTTTGTTTTCTCATCTTCTTTCAGAGTTGTCTTACTTATGCAAATATTCCCTGTTTGCCTTCTGAGATAGATTAACCAAGAGAAACAGAAGAGTCTCAAATTATTAAAATCAGAAATAAAAAGAGACATTACAAATGATGAAACAGAAATAAAAAGAATTATAAGAGAATGCTATGAATAATCATATGCCAACAAATTGGATAATCTAGCATAAATGGTACATTCCTAAAACATACAACCTACCAAGATTGAATCATCCAGAAGTAGAAAATCTGAACAGATCAATAACAAGTGAGGAAATTGAATGACTATTCAAAAACTTCCCAACAAAGAAAAGCGCAGGACCCGGAGGCTTCAGTGGTGAATTCTACCAATCATTTTAAGAAGAATTAATGCCAGTGTTTCTCAATCTCTTCCTAAAAAGTGAAGAGAAGGGAACACTTCCAAATTTGTTTTTGAAGCCCAGCATTACCCTGATACCACAGCCAGACACTACAAAAAAAGAAAACTATAGTTCAATATTCCTCATGAGTATAAATAGAAAAATCCTCAACAAAATACTAGGAAATCAAACTCAAGAGCCCAAGAAAAGGATCATACACCATGATCAAGTGGGATCTATTCCTGGAACGCAAGGACAGTTCAACATATGAGAATCAATCAATGTAATACCCTGCATTAACAGAATGAAGAACGAAAACCACATGATCATCTCAATTGATGCAGAAAATACATTTGACGAAATTCAACGTCCATTCACGATAAAAAAAATCTCAAGAGTTTGGAAATAAAATTTGAATTTTATAGAAAGAACATACCTCAACATAATAACGGCCATAGATGACAAGCCCACAGCTGGCACCATACTCAGTGATGAAAGGTTTAAAGCTTTTCCTCTAAGATCAGGAATTAGACATGAGCGCCCACTCTCACCACTCTTATTCAACGTAGTATTGGAAAGCCTAGCCAGAGCCATCAAGCAGGAAAGAGAAATAAAAACCATCAGAATCAGAAAGGAAGAAGTAAAATTGTCTCTGTTTGCAAATTGCATAATCTTATATACAGAAAACCCTAAACACTCCACCAAAAATACTGTTAGAACTAGTCATTGAATTCAGTTAAGTTGTAGGATACAAAATCAACATACGGAAATTAGTTGGTTTTCTAAACACTAATAATGAACTATCTGAAAAAAAATAAAGAGAGCAATCTCATTTACAATGGCATTAAAAATGGTAATATTCTGGGGCTGGGCCGGTGGCATAGAGGTTAAGTTCACATGCTCTGCTTCAGCGGCCTGGGGTTCACAGTTTCGCATCCCGGGTGTGGTACTTAGTGCCACTTGTCAAGCCATGCAGTGGCAGTGTCCCACGTAAAACAGAGGAAGGTTGGCACAGATGTTAGCTCAGTGACAATTTTCTTCAAGCAAAAAGAGGAAGATTGGCAACAGATGTTAGCTGAGGGCCAATCTTCCTCACAAAAAAACAAACAAAAAGTTATAATATTCTTTCGATTAAATTCAATCAAGGATGTGAGCAATCTCTGTACTAAAAACTATAGGACATTGATGAAAGAAATTGAATAAGACAAATAAATGAAAAGATATTCAGTGTTCATTGTTCAGAAGAATTACTATTTTTGAGGTATAATTAACATACAGCATTATATTAGTTTCAGGTTTGCAACATGATTCAATATTTGTATATATTGCAAAATGGCCACCACAGTAAGTCTAGTTAACATCTGTTACTCAAATAGTTACAAAAATTTTTTTTCTTGTGATGAGAACTTTTAAGATTTACTCTCAGCAATTTTCAAATTTGCAATACAGTATTTATCAACTATAGTTGCCATGCTGTAATTGCATCCCCATGACTTATTTATTTTATGACTGGAAGTTTGTACCTTTTGACTCTCTTCACCCATTTTACCTACCCCCCACCCTTGCCTCTGGCAATTACCAATCTATTCTCTGTGTCTATGAGCTTGGTTTTTGGTTTTTTTAGATTTCACATATAAGTGAGATCATGCAGTATTTGTCTTTGTCTGTCTGAATTACTTCACATAGCATGCTTTCAAGGTCCATCCACGTTGTTGCAAAGGGCAAGGTTTTATTCTTTTTTATGGCTGAATAATACCCCATTGTGTATATATACCACGTTTTCTTTATCCATTCATCTGTCGATGGACACTTAGGTTGTCTCCATATCTTAGCTATTGTAAATAATGCTGCAACGAACATGGGGGTGCATATATCTTTTCGAGTTAGTGTTTCTGTTTTCTTTGTGCCAATACCCAAAAGTGGGATTGCTGGATCATATGGTATTTCTATGTTTAATTTTTTGAGAAACCTCCATACTGTTTTCCATAGTGGCTGAAACAACTTACGTTCCCACCAAAGTGTACAAGGGTTCTCTTTTCTCCACATCCTCACCAACACGTTATTTCTTGTCTTTTGATAATAGCCATTCTAACAGGTGTGAGGTGATAGTCCATTGTGGTTTTGATTTTCATTTCCCTGATGATTAGTGAGGTTGAGCATCTTTTCATGTATCTGTTGGCCTTCTGTATGTCTTCCTCGAAAAAGTGTCTGTTCAGTTCCTCTGCCCATTTTTTAATTGAATTGTTTGGGTTTTTGCCATTGAGTTGTATGAATTGTCTATATATTTTCGATATTAACCCCTTATCAGATATATGATTTGCAAATATTTCTCCCCTTCAGTACATTGCCTTTTCATTTTGGTGATGGTTTCTTTTGCTGCGCAGAAGCTTTTTAGTTTAATGTAGTTCCACTTGTCTATTTTTGCTTTTGTTGCCTTTGCTTTTGGTATCAAATCCAAAACATCATCACCAAGACTAATGTAAAAGAGCTTGCCACCTACGTTTTGGGGGAGTTTTATGGTTTCCTGTCTTACATTCAAGTCTTTAACCCATTTTGAGTTAATTTTTGTGTATGGTATAAGATAGTGGCCCAGTTTCATTCTTTGGCATGTAGTTGTCCAGTTTTCCCGACAACACTTATTGGAGAAACTGCCCTTTCCTCATTGTATATTCTTGGCTCCTTTATTGTAAATTAATTGACCATATGTGTGAGTTCATTTCTGAGCTCTGTATTCTGTTCCATTGATCTGTATGTCCGTTTTTATGCCAAGACCATACTGTTTTGATTCCTATGGCTTTGTAATGTAGTTTGAAATCAGGGAGCGTGATGCCTCCAGCTTTGCTCTTTCTCAAGATTGCTTTGGCATTCTGCCGTCTTTTGTGCTTCCATAAAGATTTTAGGATTGTTTGTTCTATTTCCATGAGAAATGCCACTGAAATTTTCTTAGGGACTGCTTTGGATAGCACGGGCATTTTAACAACACTAATTCTTCTGATTAATATTGTTAAAATGTCCATACTATTCAAAGCAATCTACAGATTCAGTGCAATTCCTATCCAAATTTCAATGGCATTTTTCACAGATAAAACAATTCTAAAATTTGTATGAAACCATAAAAGACTACAAATAGTCGTAGCAGTACTGAATAAGAAGAACAAAACAGGAGATGTCACACTTCCTCATTTCAAAATATATTATAGAGCTATAGTAATCAAAACAATATGGTCCTGGAATAAAAACAGACACATAGACCAATGGAACAGAATCGAGAGCCCAGATGTAAACCCATGCATATATGATCAACTAATATTTGACAAAGAAGTCAAGAATGCTTAGTGGAGAAAACATAAGTCTCTTTAATGAATGGTGCTGAGAAAACTGGATATTCACATGCAAAAGAGCAAAATTGGGCCCTTATCTTACTCCACCTGAAAAAATTAACTCAAAATAGAATAAAAACTTAAATGTAAGACCTGAAACCATAAAACTCCCAGAAGAAAACAGAGAAAAATCTCCTTGACATTGGTCTTGTCCATGATTTTATGGGTATGACACTCAAAGCATAAGCAACAAAAGCAAAAATAAACAAGTGGGACTATATCAAACTAAAAAGCTTTTGCTCACAAACATAATTTGAGTGAAAGAAACCAAAGCAAAAATGATATATACTCTACAATTCCATTCATAAATTTTAAAAATTATCAAAGTCAATATATAGCGACAGAAGCTGGAGTAATGGCTCCTCAGGCAAGGGGGTATACAAAGTTCTGCTTCTAAATCTAGCTGTGGATACGTGGATGTGTCACTTTGTGAATTCAGGTACACACTTCTAGTTGTGTAGTTTGTGTACATTACACTTTAATCAAATGTACTTAAAATTTAGGAAAGAAACAAATTGAAAGGGCTAAGTTGAAAAAATAAGAGCAAATGAATAAGGACAGTTTAAGGTATATGATATAAATCATTTGCTATTTTAATATACAGACTATCATTGTTTTCTAATTGCTTCATACTCCATAAATATACTAAAAACTCCATGAGGACAAAAACTGTGCTTCATTCATTTTTACATCCCTTGCATGCCCATAACAGTGTAAGTCAGAGAGTAGTTATCCAGAAAATATATATTTAATAGAAATTTTTGAATGTTCTATTTATAGCAAAATTCTCTACAATAGAATAATGAATGAACGAATAAATTTCTGCAATGAAAAAATAAAATGAAAAGCTTCTGCACAGCAAAATTAAAGATCAACAAAATCAAAAGGCAACCTGTGGAATATGAGAAAATATTTGCACAACCACATGTCTGATAAGGGGTTAATATCAAAAATATAAGGAACTCATACAACTCAACAGTACAAATCAAATAATCCGATTAAAAAACAGACACAGGATCTGAACAGACATTTTTCATTATTTACTCAACTATAATTCTTTTGTGGTCAGAGAACACCCTATGTATGTTTCAACTCCTGTGAAATTTGTGGGGATTTGCTCTGTGGCCCAATATGTGATCAATTTTTCTATATGTTAAGTGTGTGTGAAATGCATGTGCATTCTGCAGTTGGTGACTGTGGTTTTTTATAAAGGTCCGTTATTTCATGTTTGTTAATCCTGTTGCTCAAATCATCTAGACCCTCACTGACTTTTTTGGTCTGTTTCTTTTATCAGCTACTGAGACAGGTGTCTAAAAATCAACCACAATGATTGTGGATTTCTCATTGAAGTTCTGTCAATTTGTACATTATGCACTTTTTACTATGTTATTCACTGTATACCAATTTCAATTTTATAACTTCCTGGTAAATTATGTCATTTTGAACTTTCTTTTTTTCTATAATAATGCATTTTGCATTAAGTCCTTTCTACTTGATATCGATAGAGCTAAACCAACATGGTATGTCTCTTGTTTTACAGCCTTTTAATTTAAAACTTTCTGTGTATACTTATGTTGTAAAGTGTGTCTCCTGTGAAAAGCATATAATTTGATTTCCCTTTCCTTGTCCAGTCTGATTGTATTTTTTAAAATTACTTTTTTACATTTAATGTATTTACTGTCTCATTTTTCTACTTTCCATTTGTTCCACCTCTTCTTGTTTTTCCCATCCTATCCTTGATTTCTTTTGGATTGATTATTGTTGTGTTTTATTTTGACATTTCATGTTTCCTGTCTATTTGTCTGTTATTATAAACACTATTTTTAGTGGTTACTCTAAAAATTGCAACATGCATCCTCAATTTATGAAAGTCTGAACTTAATTAATACTTCTACCATCCTCTGGGACAAGATCTTAGAACATTTTATCTTTATTTATTTCTCTCCCTAATTTCATGGCATCTTATAGTGTACTTTAAATTAATATTTAAAACTCCCAAAGATTTTATTGTTATAGTTTTATACAGTCATAAATATTTAGAATTATCATAATTTTTTCTTTGCTCTTCTTTCCTTCTTGCATCTCAGAAATTCCATTTGGCTTCATTTTCCTTCTACCCTTTCAAGTTTTCTGTAGTGTGAAGGTGGTTTCTTATTGTTTTGTTCAGTGTTTCCCTGATTACCAGTTGGGTTGAATGTATTTTCACACTTTTTGAATGTTTGTGTTGCCTCATCTGTGAATTTCCTTCTATGAATTGCTCCTGTAAATTAGTGGATACCGAAACTGAAGAACGTTGGAGTGTGAAAGATTAAATTTAAGAGTCAGCAGGGAATATCTGGAGAGCTGTGGAACCAGATTGTGTTCATTTTTCTCCAGAATTGGTTGAGCTAGCACAAGTATAGGGTCTGTGGGTCTGGGATAACAAAGTGAACAGGTAGTCATTGGACCCTGGGTTTTGCATGGTTGTGATGCAGCCACATGATCAAGGTGAGGAGGTTTAGATGGAACTATTACATGGAAGGCATGGTGATGAGGGAGCCTGGTGAGGGCCACGTGGTGGAACCAGACAGCAGTTGGGGCAAGTGAAGAAGGCAGCCAATTGCCTTGTGGGTTCTCCACCTCTGTGCTCCTGGCCTATCAAGGCCCTCGACATAAGAGGGAAGCAATTTGAGGATGAAGCAGAGCCTGCTAACTCAGTTTCCTGGATAAGCAAATCCGTCACTAGGCTGACTGAACTTGTGTGCCTCCTTCCAATTGCTATAATTGGATGGTGCTGATTTCTCCCACCAGAGACCCGTAATGTGTTGTTGTTAACCTTTTCATGATAGTTAGCAGTTGTTGGTGATCATTGACTAGATCTGTGAAATTCGTTAGAAGTTTTATATTTCTCATATTCTACTATGATTTTGTCTTTTGATCACCCTGAAAGACAGTTTGATAGGACAAATGCCCACTTTTGTATGTTATTTATCAGCTATCAAAATTATGGTTTTATTCCCTAGCAGTCCCTATTGGTGTCCAATTATTTTTGTAATAATACATCTATTAGATATATTTCAGGTCATTTTACAGTTATTATCTTTATTGATACTCACATTCTCCCATCTTTGGTTATTTGAATGTGTTCTTTTGACATAGTCCTGGTAGTTTTGATGGCTTTATTACTAACAGTATGACAGCGTGTTCCAGGGTCATCTTGTGCTTTTCTTCTCCCAGACATGGAATCAGTCATTTTCCCAAGTTTCCTCGGCTACTTTTCGTGGGAAATGATATTGGGATATCACCATCTGGGCAGTAGCTGTGCTCACTGCTACCAGACTGGTCATTGTTCCTAGGCCTTTTGCATTGGATTCTGGCTACCTTCACCCCCCTCAGGCCCTCCCTGCTGTGATGAACAGTTTGGACCCATCCTCCTCTCCGCTTTTCACAGGTTTTTGGTTTCTGAGATGTGCTCCCTCTTGCTAGCCCTGGTCCCAGTGCCCTCATTGGTTGTCTTACCGTAATTACTCTTGTTCCTCCACACTAGGAGAAATGTTTTCTCTCTTTGTTAACTTGGGCAGGGCCTTCCCTTCCAGGCCTCAGTTTCTCTACCTGGAAACAAAGAATTTGGAATTCCAGCTCTCTGAGACCCTATCCTTCCATCTAGTTGCTACTAAGGTAATCCCGGTTTCCTGAATGATAAAGCTATCACAGACTTGTTTGGAGCATGGAAAACCCTGTTAACTAAGGGGCTTAATAGCGACAATAGTGGTCCTTGTGGACAACTTCCCCTCAGACCCGCAGGGCAGAGGGCACTCAGGACAGAGTCCCTCCACTGGGAGGCCCTTGGCATCACCAGAGGGCTCTTGAAGAAAGCCTTCTCAGGCTTCAGCTTCCCAACTCCTCCTAACCCTGCCTCTTCCTTAGGGAGACCTCCAAACAACCCTTAGCCCTTATTTGGAGAGAGGCTGCTCTGTTGACATTTCACAACAGGAAAATGGAGCCTTTGGCTTCAAAATACTGACCCCACCTCAGACTCAGCAAAAAAAAAAAAAAAAGTTCTGATCCCAGCAGAGATGTCCTATACTGGTAAACTCAAAGGTTATTGGAAAAGAGGTCAACTGATCAGGTTTTAAATCATCACTATCCTTGTGACCTTGGGCTGGGAACCTAGCTCTCCTGATCCTTTTCTAATCATTTTGGGAAGTAGACATGGCATCACTTATGAACAAATTTATAGTCAGAGGGCCACTACTGACCCTTGGTTATTTTATCCTTTTGTAACTGGGGATCCACTACCTCACACGTTGAAAGCAATTCCTGACGCCAAGAAATTTTATTCCTTTTAAAAATTGTGACCCTTTAGGGGCCGGCCCGGTGGCGCAGCGGTTAAGTTCGTATGTTCCGCTTCGGTGACTTGGAGTTTGCAGGTTAGGATCCTGGGTGCAGACATGGCACTGCTTGGCAAGCCATGCTGTGATAGGTGTCCCACATATAAAGTGGAGGAACATGGGCATGGATGTCAGCTCAGGGCCAGTATTCCTCAGCAAAAAGAGGAAGATTGGCAGCAGTTAGCTCAGGGCTAATCTTCCTCAAAAAAAAAAAAATGTGACCCTTTAAATGAATGGTGAAAAGTAATTCATTTTTCACCTCTGTGAAAGTAAAGCATGAATTCACAGATTAATGAATTTATTTTGTTCCCATCCACAGACTAAAATACATGGCTATCCTTAAACACAAGGGAATGAAAGCTACATAATAATACAGAGAAGCAATAATGACAAAATGTGAACTAGCAAAAGCTAAGAGTAATCTTTACTAATAATGAGAAAAAGTATGGGAAAAATAATAGGGAAATACCTTGGAAAAAGTGAAGAATATACATCAAAACACAATGAGAGTTAATGGTAGTAAGATTTTGTTCTATTTTTCTTGTTTCCTCTATTTCCCAGAGTTCCTGTCACATATTATTTTTTATCTCGTGTTCTTCACATCCAGAATTTCTGTTTGGTTTCTTTTTAGAGCTCCGATCTCTTTAGTGAAGTATTCCTTCCGTTCACTAATTTTATTCCTGAGCTCATTGAACTATCTTCCTGAGTTTTCTTGTAACTCACTGAGTTTTTTTATGACAGTTATTTTGAATTCTCTGTCATTTAGATTGTAATCTTCTGTGACTTCAGGTTTGATTTTTGGAGAGCTGTCATTTCCTTTCTGTTCTGCAGTGTTACTGTAGTTCTTCATGGTGTTTGATGAATTGATCCTCTGCTGGTGCCTTTGTGGTAGTAATCACCTTTTCTTACTTGGGTACAGCTTTGGTTACTTTGGTTCTAGTCTCCTGAGTCTCCTGTTTCTCCACTAGCTCTCTGTGGGCTCAGATGCTGCTGTCCTGTGCAACACCTGCACTGCTGTTCCTGGGTTGTCTTGGGGTGCTGATTGCACCACTGCCAGGGGTGCTGGGTTCATGGGTGTTACTGTCACTGGCAGGGGGCTAGGGACCCAGGCATTTGTATACAGCCCTCTCTGCTGGTGGAGCTAGTGTCTGGCTTGCTGCCACTTGGGGCTGGGTCACCAGTTCTCCTGTGGTTCCTGTTGCTTCTGGTCACAGATTCCACCTGCCACTGCTGGGTGAGGAGGGACAGGGGCTGTTTTTTCTCTTCCCGCCCCATCTGCTCCTACTTGTGCCTGTCAGGCCACTTTGCCATCAAGCAGGCAGCAGCTGCTTGGCAGGGTACCTTTGCCGGAGCTGAGCCACTGCCACATGGCAGGGAGCGTTTGCATGGGCGGGCCACCCCAGCGTGATGGGCGCTCTCGCAGGCCCGGTTACCTCTGCTCAGCAAACATTAGTGGGAGGGCTGGGCTGCCTGTCTCCATGCACAGTCACACTGGCTGCTGTGTGAGGATCTGTGACCTGGATTGCTGCCAGAGAGGGAGAGGGAGCCACTCCCATATTTCCACTGCTTCCCCAGGATCCAGCCCACCCACCTTCAGATATATAGCTGTGTGGATCTCTCAGGCGTCCTGTTGTGTTGTGTAGGGAATCTTCTGTTGGTCATTGGTTGTCCGTTTAGTTGTAACTTAGAGGGGAAAGACAAAGGGAACAACTCAATCCACCATGATGCTGACGTTAGTCCCCCTCAGAGTTTCTGTCATGTACATTTATAATTAGTGTAATAAGAAATAGATACATAAATAGAAAGAAAAATGTTTTTCAGACTCTGGGTCACAGATTTTCCTTTAATTATGGTCAGTGTTAAAACAGGATAGTTCCTTCCACTCCCCTATCCCATAGGATCTGAAAGCCACACTCCATGTCCACACTCTTGTATTGGAACTGCTGGCTTTGCTCAGAGCACCCTCCTTGCATGCTCCACCTCAGCCAGCACACCAGCAGGACAGAAGGGAAAGCATGGATAAGGACACTGGAATGATGGCTCCAGGATGATTATTTGTCTCCTCAGAGCTCTTTCAGGACTCTGGAATCCTAGATTCCAAGCACAGGGAAAAGACACTGCATCTTCAACCCTGATATTCTGTTTCTTGTTCTAAATTTGCCTTGGCCTGGTGTAGGTGACTGGCTTCTAAAGACATATTTGTCCTTGAGTGCCCGCCCGGTGGCACAGCGGCTAAGTGCGCGCGTTCCCCTTCCTGGCGGCCCAGGGTTCGCCGGTTCGGATCCCAGGTGCAGACATGGCACTGCTTGGCATGCCATGCTGTGGTAGGCGTCCCACATATAAAGTAGAGGAAGATGGGCATGGATGTTAGCTCAGGGCCAGGCTTCCTCAGCAAAAAAGAGGAGGACTGGCAGTAGTCAGCTCAGGGCTAATCTTCCTCAAAAAAAAAAAAAAAAGAAAAAGAAAGAAAGAAAGAAAAAGAAAAGAAAAAGAAAAGAAATATTTTTCCTTGAGTCTGTTGCTTCCACTTCTTTGCCCAAACCTGCGGTTTCTTAATCACTCACTCTGGCTCACATAATACTGTGGTGTCATTCGTTCTCTCCTCTTTCCCCCATTGCACTGCAAACTCCTCAAATAAAGTGATCATTTATTGTGAGACTTTGCATCCCAACCACTATCCCAGTGTAACAGATAGGTGGTTATGGAGGGATGCAGGGTGAGCTGAAGGACTCACCTTCTGCCTGTCATAGGTCTCTCCTGTCACCTCTTTACGTGCCCCCTTTTTGAGTGTCTAAGCATAACCTCCAAGGCTGGAAGAGAGGCCCTGACATTCTGAGTGTCTTTTCTGACTTCAAGAGCATCACTTCCATGACCCTGAGTATTATGCTCATCACCGCTGCCACCCTGGGAGAATCCTGGAGGAGGTCCCCAACAATGCCCAGAAGGCTAGCAGTGCCTCTCCTGAGACCTTCAGTGTCTCCTCCACTACTTCCCATGCCAAGAGCAGTCCCAGAAGTGCTCCAATAGCCCCAGAGAAAAGTCAGGTACCTTGGTGGGCTTGGTCACTCGGGGCAGGAAGCTCATGATCCTTATGTATATAAAGATGGCCTAGCTGGTGCTATTCATGCTGATTCAGGATCAGTAGAAGCTGCTTGTCATCAAAGCTGAGATGCTCCAGTATACTATCAATGAGCAAGATCACCACTCCTTTCCTGAGATTTTCCTTCAAACCAGCGAGCACCTGCTGTACAGATTTGGGTACCAAGTCACGGCACATGAGCCCAAGGAGTGCTCATACATCCTTTTCAACTCCCTGAAGCCTGATGAAGTGATGCAGAGTTCACAAGAGACCAGGATCCAGACAAGGCCACTGTGGCGCTTTGTACAATCATCCTAGGCTTAATCCCCACGCAAGGCAATTGCATCAAGGAGCGAGAGGTCTGGGGCTTTCTGTGCAAGTTGGAACTTTCTGCAAAGCCCAACAGGGAGCACTTTCTCTTCAGGAAACCCTGGAAAATCATCTCTAGAGATTTTGTGGAGAAGCAGTACCCAGAATATAGGCGAGTGCCCCAAGGCAACTCCAAAGAGCATGACTTCCTGTGGTGTCTCCAAGCATTCCTAGAAACTGTCAAAATGAAAGTCCTGAAGTTTGTGAGCAAAATTCACAGGAAAGATCCCACAGCTTTCCCTCTCCAGTATGATGAGACCAGACAGTTTGAGGAGGTGAGAGCCAGAGCCAATGCCTGTGCTGATGCTAGTTGTTCCTCCTCTGGCCCCTAAAGGAAGTCTGAGGTGAGCCCTTCTCCTTGCCTTTGGGGGTAGACATCAAAGAGACCACTTGAATTATGAGCTGTGGAAGGAGATGAGAAGAAGAATTTCATATTGCCCAGAAGAATTTCCCCATGCGTTGTCTGATGGCTTACCTCAAGTTTTCTGACTCGCAAGTGTTTTGTTCCTTTTCAACACATGTTTGAGTGAGCTTCAAAATGTAATTTTATGAATGACACTGGTTAATCATATTTTGTGTGCTGCTTCCAGTGCTTTATGGAATAAGTGTTTTGCTGACTTTGTAAAACAAACTTAAACATTACCCAAGTTCTAATGTCTAAAACAAACTCCATAACATCCTATTCGGCTGATCCTTGTGAAAGAAAATAAAGCTGATAGTTGTCTGATTCCCACTGTGCATGTGCATATCTTTGTGTTTACCATCTCACTCTTCTGGGCAGTCGTGAACTCAGTGAAACATACACATTCATGCATGCACAGTCAGACACACACAAACACCACATAAAAGCGCAGATATACAGGAAAGGAAAATTGATTGCCTACAAGAAAGTGAGTCACAATTGATATTTAAACAGAGGCTGGACAAGGATTTTTCAATATGAGAATTCTCAGCACAACAAGAGGCCTGAACCACAGAACCTAAATTATCTATCCAGGACATATATGACTCTTATAAACTCTGTCACCCACACCAGGTCTAGGCAAATTTGCATAACGAGCCCAAACTGTCTAAACCGACAGTGTCTTCTTCTCTCTCTCTAGCTCATACAATATTGTGATGTTCTCTACTATCTTCTCTCTTTGCATTAAACCTTGAGTACAGGGATGATTTCCTATCAGGCTTTGCATTCCAGGCTTTATAACAAATGTTCAAGAGCTGTCTATTGAAGGAATGTTTATTGACAGAGTCCTTCTAGAATGTGGATCCTGGCACAAGTGAGACTAAGGATTGGGAGTCAAGATGTGCTTTCATATCCTTACAGGAAAAGTCATCCATGAATTCAGCAAATCCTCTAAGGCACAGATCTATCTTAGTGGTAAGAGGAACTTCTCACTTTAAAACATAGAAACCTAGGTAAGTCAATGCACGGGAGATGAACAATACATTTTTAAAAACTGACAAAAAACATAAGCAAGTACTCCACAAAAAGGATATCCAAAGGATCCAAGAACGTATGAAAAATTGCTCGACCTCATTAGTAATCAAGGAGAAGGAGGCAACTTAAAATCACTGCAAGATACTACAGCACAAATATCAGAATAGCTAAAAGTAAACAGACTTAGAATTGCTGTTGGGAATATAGATCAAGGGGAACCCCCATACACTGCTAGTGAGAATGTTTGGAAAACAGTTTGCAATGAGCTACTGCAAGTGAAGATACACACACCATATTACATGGCAATTCCACTCCTAGGCATATAATCAACAGAAATATGTGTACAAGAGCACAAAGAGACACACACAAGTATATTCATAGTAGCGTTATTTGTAACACCCCCTAAGCAGAAACAACTCAAATGTATATCAGGGGTAGAATGGATAAAAATGTGGCATGTTCACACAAAACAATGTTATCCAGTAATGCACACATACTAGTCATAGCTACATTTAACAGCATGCATGAATCTCACAAACCAACTGTTTATGTAAAGAAGCCAGAGACAAGAGTACGTATTGAATGAATTGATTTCTGTAAAGTCCAAAAAGTACAAGGGAAGGACTTACACGTAAACTACAGAGTGTCAAGATGGAGGCATAGGCAGACTCTGAACTCACCTCTTCCTACAAAAACAACCAAGTTACTATTTTTGGAAACATTACCCCTGAGGGAGAACTGAAAACTGAATAAAAAGAACCCCCGAAACAAGAGGCAGTCCTGACTGAAGCGGAAGAGGAAGAAATTCCTCTGTGGAGAGAAAAAAGCCACCTTTACAAGCCACGGAGTTTCATGGGTGGTCAGCTGGGAGCAATGCTAAAGTACAAAGCCTTCCCTGGAG
Organism: Equus asinus; assembly: GCF_041296235.1. NCBI lineage: Eukaryota > Metazoa > Chordata > Mammalia > Perissodactyla > Equidae > Equus > Equus asinus. The sequence continues at coordinate 58,043,222 of NC_091820.1, read as the reverse complement.
GAGTGGGAGACCTGAGCAGGGGAGTGTTACCACTATAAGCATCCTTCAGACTCAACAGAACTGAGATGAGTCTCATAATATCTGGCTTTGCTGGCTATTAACTACAATGTGGAATATCCCTAGAAAAGCTATTGGACATAAGTGGGAAAAAGGCAGCCCTTAAAGGACCCATGCACAAATTCACCCATTTTGGGAAGCAATCTAAAATCACCTTAGAGAAAGGTACACTGTCCCTTGGTGAAAAGAGACTCACCTGATAGGCTCTGGGTGCATCTCAGTGAGAGGTGAGATCTTTTCAGGGACTGAGACATAGGCAGCAATCATTATTGTGACCTAGTACAAGTATGTTGACACAGACGCTAGCAGATGCCACTGGAGTTCTTCCTCTGGCCTGTTAGCCCAGGATCTGCCCCACCCACTAGGGCATCAATTTAACCCAGGTCAGCCAGGGCAAGCAGCCTATTCTAGGGACTGGTCCCACCCAATAGCAAGCTCTCAGACAACTTTTCAGCCTGCATAGACTGGGTACCTGGATCCTCTGCAGGCAGGCAAGTGGGTCTGCCTCTGTGGGGCAGGGCCTGTATGAGGAGTGGGTGGAGAGTGCGGGGTGTTGGTGAGTGTGTGGGGGCCTCTGCAGTGGGGCAACTGGGTCTGGTCCCAGGGTCAGAAAGTGTGTACAGACCAGGACTGTGTTGACAGTGGGTGTGGACCTGTGGGCCGTGGAGCTTATCAGTGACAGAAGACCTGTGCTTATCAAACTGCCACACAGGGGGTTGGTCCCACCTTCCAAAGCCTGAAACAATTGGGTACTCTCGTGCCTTGGGTCAGCCACACTCAGCTGCAGTCCTGAAGAGCTGATAACAGCCTTGCAAGCCAGAGGCCTACAGCAATTGTAAGCCCCAGAGCCTAGCAACTAGCCTTGGTGGGGGCCTATTCACTTAATAGAAAAGCTGCAACAAGAATGTGCTACTAGACCTTGCAACCAACCATGCTGGGGCTCCCCAAACCCAATAAACTGACTGAAGAGTCCATAGCAGACACACACAGCTGAGCACTACAACCAGTCGGTCAGGGGGACAGCATAGGCTCCCTGGGAACCTACAGCAAGAACAACCCTGCCAGAACAGAAAGACACACATAGCCCACAGAAGGGTCACTACTGGAACACTTGGAACTGGTGACAAGAGGGAACCACACTGCTAGGCCTCAAAATGTGTCTCTTACATAAGGCCACTTCTCCAAGATCAGGAGACATAGCTGACCTACCTAATACACAGATATAGGCACAGAGAAAGAGGCAAAATGAGGAGGCAAAGGAATACATGCCAAGCAAGGGAACAGGACAAAACCCCAGAAAAAGAACTAAATGAAAGAGAAGTTTAAAAAATCTGCCTGACAAAGAGTTCAAGCAAAAAGTCATAAGGATGCTCACTGACCTTGGGAGAAAAATGGATGAACACAGTGAGAACATCAACAAAGAAATGGAAAATATAAAAAAGAACCAATCAGAAATGAATAATACAATACTGGAAATGAAAAATTCACTAGAGGGACTCAATACCAGAGTAGATAATACAGAAGAACAGATCAGCGAGCTGGACAAAAGACTAGAGGAAATCACCCAAGTTGGACAGATAAAAGAAAAAAGAATTTAAAAGAACAAGAACAGTCTAAGAGAACTCTGGGACAACGTCAGGTGCATTAATATTTGTATTATATGTGTCCCAGAAGGAGAAGACAGAGAGAAAGGGGCAAAATTTGAAGAAATAATAGCTGAAAACTTTCCTAACCTAAGGAAGGAAACAGACATCCAAGTACGGGAAGCACAGAGAGCATCAAACAAGATAAAGCCAAAGAGGCCCAAACCAAGACACATTATAATTAAAATGTCAAAAATTAAACATAAAGAGAGAATCCTAAAAGCCACAAGAGAAAGACAACAAGTGACATACAAAGGAAACCCCATGAGGCTATCAGCTGACTTCTCAGCAGTAACCTTACAGGCTAGAAGGGAGTGGCATGATATATTTAAAATGCTGAAAGGAAAAATTCTACAGCCAAGAATATTCTACTTGGCAAGGTTATCATTCAGAATGGAAGGAGAGATAAAGAGTTGCCCAGGTAAGCAAAAATTAAAGGAGCTTATTACAAAGAAACCAGTTTTACAAGAAATGCTAAAGGGACTTATTTAAGTGGGAAAGAGAAGGCCACAAATAGTAATAAGAAAACTATCAGAAAAAAGGGCAATAAAATCATTGCTAAAGGCAAAAATACAGTAAAGGTAACAGATCAACCACCTATGAAAAGAACCTGAAGGTCAAAAGAAAAAAGTACTAAAATTACCTATTTCAATGATAAGAGGATAATGCACACACACACAAAATAAGAGGTTATATATGATATCTAAAACATAAAATGTGGGAGGAGAAGAGTAAAAGAGTAGAGATTTTAGAAAGTGGTCAAACAAAAGAGACCATCAACTCAATAGAGATTGCTATATACGTAGATTTTTATATGTGAACCTCATGGTAATCACAAACCTGAAACCTATAATAAATGCACAAATAATTAAGAGAAAGGAACCCAAACATAATACTAAAGAAAACCATCAAACTACGAGGGAAGAGAGCAAAAGAAGAAGAAATGAACAGAGAAGAACTACTAAAATACCCAGAAAAAAAGTAACAAACTGGCAATAAGTACATATTTATCAATAGCTAATTTAATGTCAATGGACTAAATACTCCAATCAAAAGGCATAGAGTGGTCGATTGAATAAAAAAACAAGACCCATATATATGCTGCATACAAGAGACACACTTACGACCAAAAGACACTCACAAACAGAAAGTGAAGGCATGGAAAAAGATAGTTCATGCAAATGGTAAAGAAAAAAACCCTGGAGTAGCAATACTTATATCAGACAAAATAGACTTTAAACAAAAACTGTAACAAAAGACAAATAAGGGCATTATACATGATAAAGGGAACAATCCAACAAAAGGATATAACATTTGTAAATATCTATGCGCCCAACATAGGAGCACCTAAATGTATAAAGCAATTATTAACAGACATAAAAGGAGAAATAGACGCTAACACAATAATAGTAGGGGACTTTAACTCTCTGCTTACACCAATAGATAGATCATCCAAACAGAAGATCATAAGGAGACATTGGCCTTAAACAATACATTAGACCAGATGGACTCAGTAGACATATATAGAACATTCCATCCAAAAGCCACAGAATACACATTCTTTTCAAATGCACATGGCAAATTCTCCAGAACTGATCACATATTAGTCCACAAAACAAGTCTTAATAAACTTAAGAAGACTGAAATAATACCAAGCATCTTTTCTGACCACAAAGGTATGAAACTAGAAATTAACTACAGGAAGAAAACCAGAAAAGTCACAAATACGTAGAAGCTAAACAAAATGCTACTGAACAACAATTGGGTCAATGAAGAAATCAAAGGAGAAATCAAAAAATACCTGGAGACAAATGAAAATGAAAATACGACATGCCAAAACCTATGATATATAGCAAAATCAGTTCTAAGAGGGAAGCTTATAGCAATACAGGCCTACCTCAATAAACAAGAAAAACCTCAAATAAACAATCTAACACTGCACTTAAAGGAACTGGAAAAAGAAAAACAAACAAAGCCCAAAATCAGTGGAAGGAAGGAAGTAGTAAAAATCAGAGCAGAAATACATGAAATAGAGCCTAAAAAAAACAATGAAACTAAGAGCTGGTTCTTTAAAAACATAAACAAATTAGACAAGCCTTTAGTTAGACTCAACAAGAAGAAAGAGAGAAGCCTCAAATCAATAAAATCAGAAATGAAAGCGGAGAAATTACAATGGACAACTCAGAAATACAAAAGAATGTAGGAGAATACTATGAAAAGCTATATGCCAACAAATTGGATAATCTAGAAGAAATGGATAAGTTCTCAGAATCATACAACCTTCCAAGGCTGAATCAAGAAGAAATAGAGAATTTGAATAGACCAATCACCAGTAAGGAGATTGAAACAGTAATCAAAAACCTCCCAAAAAATAAAAGTCCAGGCTGAGACGGCTTCCCTGGTGAAGTCCACCAAACATTCAAAGAAGACTTAATACCTTTCCTTCTCAAACTTTCCAAAAAATTGAAGAGGAGGGGAAGCTTCCTAACTCGTTCTGCAAAGCCAACATTATCCTGATACCAAAACCAGACAACGACATCAACAAAAAAAAGAAAATTACAAGCCAATATCACTGCTGCACATCAATGCAAAAATCCTCAACAAAATACTAAAATCAAACACAACAATACATTAAAAAGATCGTACACCATGATCAAGTGGGATTTATTCCAGAGGTTCAGGGATGGCTCAACATCTCAAATCAATCAACGTGATACACCATCTTAACAAAATGAAGGATAAAAATCACATGACCATCTAAATAGATGCAGAGAAGTCATCTGACAAGATATAGCACCCATTTATGATAAAAACATAAATGGGCATAGAAGGAAAGTACTTCAACATAGTAAAGGCCATATATGACAAACCCACAGCTAATATCATTCTCAAGGGAGAAAATCTGAAAGCTAAGAACAGGAACCAGACAAGGATGCCCACTTTCACCACTCTTATTTAACATGTTAGTGGAAGTCTTAGCCAGAGCAATCTGGCAAGAAAAAGAAATAAAAGGGATCCAAATTGGAAAGGAAGACGTGAAACTGTCCTTATTTGCAGATGACTTGATTTTACATATAGAATCCCTAAAGAACCCATGAAAAAACTTTTAGAAATAATAAATGAATACAGTCAAGTTGCAGGATACAAAATCAACATAGAAAAATCAGTTGCATTTCTATACACTAACAATGAAATAGCAGGAAGAGGAATTAGGAATACAATCCCATTTACAATTGCAACAAAAAGAATAAAATACCTAGGAATAAACTTAACCAAAGAGGTGAAAGGTCTGTACACTGAAAACTATACAGCATTTACAAAAGAAATTGAAGAAGATGCAAAGAAATGGAAAGATGTTCCGTGCTCTTGGATTGGAAGAATTAGCATAGTTAAAATATGCATACTTCCTAAAGCAATCTACAGATTCAATGCAATCCCTATCAAAGTTCCAACAACATTTTTCACAGAAATAGAACAAAGAATCCTAAAACTTATATGGAACAACAAAAGACCTGGAGTAGCCAAAGGAATTCTGGGACAAAAGAACAAAGCTGGAGGTATCACACTCCTGATTTCAAACTATACTACAAAGCTATAGTAACCCAAACAGCATGTTACTGGCACCGAAGCAGACACACAGATCAGTGGAACGGTATCGAGAGCCCAGAAATGAACCCACGCATCTATGGACAGCCAATTTTCGACAAGGGAGCCAAGAACATACAATGGAGAAAGGAAAGTCTCTTCAATAAATGGTGTTAGGAAAACTGGACAGCCACATGCAAAGGAATTAAACTAGATCACTATCTTACAACATACACAAAAATTGCCTCAAAATGGATTAAAGACTTGAATGTAAGACCTGGAACCATGAAACTTCTAGAAGAAAACATAGGCAGTATGCTCTTCGACATCAGTCTTAGCAGCATATTTTCAAATACTATGTCTGACTGGGCAAGGGAAACAATAGGAAAAATAAACAAATGGGACTACATCAAACTAAAAAGCTTCTGCATAGCAAAGGAAGCCACTAACAAAACGAAAAGACAACCTAACAACTGGGATATTTGCAAACCATATATCTGATAAGGCATTAATAAAGAAAATATATAAAGAACTCACACATCTCAACAGTAAAAATACTAACATTCCAATTTAAAAATGGGCAAAAGATCTGAACATTTTTCCAAAGTAGATATACAGATGGCCAACAGGCACATGAAAAGATGCTCAACATCACTAACTATCAGGGAAATATAAATCAAAACTACAGTAAGATATTACCTCACTCCCGTTAGAATGGCTATAATTAAGAAGAGAGGAAACAAGTGTTGGAGAGGATGTGAGGATGTGGAGAGAAGGAAACCCTCGTACACTGTTGGTGGGAGTGCAAATTGGTGCAGCCACTATGGAAAACAGTATGGAGATTCCTCAGAAAATTAAGAATAGATCTACCCCATGATCCAGCTATCCCACTGCTAGGTATTTATCCAAAGATCATGAAAACACAAATGCATATAGATGCATGCACTCCTATGTTCACTGCAGTATTATTCATAATACTCAAGACTTGGAAGCAACCTAGGTGGCCTTCTCTGGTCGAATGGATAAAGAAGATGTGGTGTATATACACAATGGAATAATACTCAGCCATAATAAATGATGAAATCTGGCCATTTGTGACAATATAGATGGACCCTGGGGGCATTATGCTAAGTGAAATAAGTCATAGTGGGAAAGTCAAATACCACTTGATCTCACTCATAAGTAGAAGATAAAAACAACGACAAACAAATGCATAGAAACAGAGATTGCATTAGTGGTTACCAGAGGGGAAGTGAGGAGGGAGGAGGGCAAAAGGGGTGATTAGGCACATGTGTATGGTGATGGATTGTAATTAGTCTTCGGGTGGTGAACACGTTGTAATCTACACAGAAGTCAAAATATATAACGATGTTCACCTAAAATTAATATAATGTCATAAACCACTGTTACCACAATAAAAAAGGAATAAAAAATTTAAAAAATAAAAAAATAAATTATAATAATAATAAAAAAGTAAATTATAGTGATTAGGGATTCACACTTAGAGGGTAAAATTCGAAAAAAGAGAAAGGAAGTGATTACCAAAAATGTCAGAAAAGTAGTAAACATTGATAGTAAGATAGGTGTAGGGATGCAGATGAGGCTTGAGGCGGAGCTTCTGGCGTGCTTAGAGTGGCAGGCTTAAGCACAGATGGTGGTTAAGCTAGTATGTAATTTGTGGAAAATACTTTGAGCTAAATATTCTTGTTTGGGAATCTATTCTGTATGTGTGCTCTAATTTATAATACCAAATTTTAAAAAGGATAAATCAGCAAAGGTCATGAATGGGGGATTTATAAAAATATAACTGGGGGGCTGGCCCAGTGGCGCAGCGGTTTAGTTCACATGTTCTGCTTCTCAGTGGCCCGGGGTTCACCAGTTCGGATCCTGAGTTTGGACACGGCACTGCTTGGCAAAAGCCATTCTGTGGTATACATCCCACGTATAAAGTAGAGGAAGATGAGCATGGATGTTAGCTCAGGGTCGGTCTTCCTCAACAAAAAGAGGAGAATTGGCAGTAGTTAGCTCAGGACTAATCTTCCTCAAAAAGAAAAAAATACATACATACATATATATATATATATATATATATATATATATATATATATATGTAACTAGCCAGTGAAGAAATGAAAACATGCTCAACCTCAGCGAGGAAGCTTGACAAAATCAAAATAAAAGAAGCAATATTAATCACACATCAAATCAGCCAAAGTATAAAGAGTAATAACAACAAATGTTGTTGAGGGTAGAGTAAATGGAAAATTTCACAACCTGTGTGTGGGAGTGTGAATTGGTGCAACCACTACTGACAGCTGTGTGGCAGCATCATTGGAAGTTACATGTACATACACTGCTACTCCAGTTTCCTTATCCAACTGTCTGTTCTACAGCAATGCATGCACTATGAAGAAAATGACAGGTCCATGGATGATGATTACATGGCTATTGGCAAAATTAAAAATAATTACAACCAACCTTAGTATCCATCAGTAGGGCAAGAGATTAACGAATTATGGCTTATAGAAACTATGGAATACCATGCAGTTGTTAAAAATGTGAGATACATGAAAAAGAAGGAAAGACTAAGAAACCATCCCAGGCTAAGGAAACATGAAAATTAAACGTAACTTGATGTCTTGGACCGAATCTTAGAATAAAAATGGGACTAGCAGAAAAACTGAAGAAATCCAAATAAGGTCTGTAGCTTAGTTAATAGTAATACACCAATGTTAATTTCTTAGTTTTGGTAAACATGTCATGGTTATATAAGAGTGAAAATCAGGGAAAGCTAAGTGAAAGGTATATGCAAACTCTCTGTACTTTGAATCTTGAATCTTTGAATCTTTTCTAGAAATACAACTTTATTTCAAAATAGAAAGTTAAAAATTGAGATAGCTATCTCTGTATTGGCATAGCAAAGTCCCTGACGCTTATGGTCAAATTAAAGAAACAAACTGCCACATGGTATATGAAGCATGGTCCCTCTAGCGTATATAACAAGACACATAAACCAAAAAAATTTTGTTTTTATAGGTGTGAATATGTGTATTACAATACAATGACAAAACTCTTGAAGGAAAGAAACCAAACTGGTAATGATGCTTCCCCCAGCTAGAGAGCTGGTGATGCAGTGGGTGATCAATGGAGAGGTAAGGAGAAGGGCTCACCTCAGACTTCCTTTAGGGGCCAGAGGAGGAACAACTAGCACCAGCACAGGCATTGGCTCTGGCTCTCACCTCCTCAAACTGTCTGGTCTCATCATACTGGAGAGGGAAAGCTGTGGGATCTTTCCTGTGAATTTTGCTCACAAACTTCAGGACTTTCATTTTGACAGTTTCTAGGAATGCTTGGAGACACCACAGGAAGTCATGCTCTTTGGAGTTGCCTTGGGGCACTCGCCTATATTCTGGGTACTGCTTCTCCACAAAATCTCTAGAGATGATTTTTCAGGGTTTCCTGAAGAGAAAGTGCTCCCTGTTGGGCTTTGCAGAAAGTTCCAACTTGCACAGAAAGCCCCAGACCTCTCGCTCCTTGATGCAATTGCCTTGCGTGGGGATTAAGCCTAGGATGATTGTACAAAGCGCCACAGTGGCCTTGTCTGGATCCTGGTCTCTTGTGAACTCTGCATCACTTCATCAGGCTTCAGGGAGTTGAAAAGGATGTATGAGCACTCCTTGGGCTCATGTGCCGTGACTTGGTACCCAAATCTGTACAGCAGGTGCTCGCTGGTTTGAAGGAAAATCTCAGGAAAGGAGTGGTGATCTTGCTCATTGATAGTATACTGGAGCATCTCAGCTTTGATGACAAGCAGCTTCTACTGATCCTGAATCAGCATGAATAGCACCAGCTAGGCCATCTTTATATACATAAGGATCATGAGCTTCCTGCCCCGAGTGACCAAGCCCACCAAGGTACCTGACTTTTCTCTGGGGCTATTGGAGCACTTCTGGGACTGCTCTTGGCATGGGAAGTAGTGGAGGAGACACTGAAGGTCTCAGGAGAGGCACTGCTAGCCTTCTGGGCATTGTTGGGGACCTCCTCCAGGATTCTCCCAGGGTGGCAGCGGTGATGAGCATAATACTCAGGGTCATGGAAGTGATGCTCTTGAAGTCAGAAAAGACACTCAGAATGTCAGGGCCTCTCTTCCAGCCTTGGAGGTTATGCTTAGACACTCAAAAAGGGGGCACGTAAAGAGGTGACAGGAGAGACCTATGACAGGCAGAAGGTGAGTCCTTCAGCTCACCCTGCATCCCTCCATAACCACCTATCTGTTACACTGGGATAGTGGTTGGGATGCAAAGTCTCACAATAAATGATCACTTTATTTGAGGAGTTTGCAGTGCAATGGGGGAAAGAGGAGAGAACGAATGACACCACAGTATTATGTGAGCCAGAGTGAGTGATTAAGAAACCGCAGGTTTGGGCAAAGAAGTGGAAGCAACAGACTCAAGGAAAAATATTTCTTTTCTTTTTCTTTTCTTTTTCTTTCTTTCTTTCTTTTTCTTTTTTTTTTTTTTTTGAGGAAGATTAGCCCTGAGCTGACTACTGCCAGTCCTCCTCTTTTTTGCTGAGGAAGCCTGGCCCTGAGCTAACATCCATGCCCATCTTCCTCTACTTTATATGTGGGACGCCTACCACAGCATGGCATGCCAAGCAGTGCCATGTCTGCACCTGGGATCCGAACCGGCGAACCCTGGGCCGCCAGGAAGGGGAACGCGCGCACTTAGCCGCTGTGCCACCGGGCGGGCACTCAAGGACAAATATGTCTTTAGAAGCCAGTCACCTACACCAGGCCAAGGCAAATTTAGAACAAGAAACAGAATATCAGGGTTGAAGATGCAGTGTCTTTTCCCTGTGCTTGGAATCTAGGATTCCAGAGTCCTGAAAGAGCTCTGAGGAGACAAATAATCATCCTGGAGCCATCATTCCAGTGTCCTTATCCATGCTTTCCCTTCTGTCCTGCTGGTGTGCTGGCTGAGGTGGAGCATGCAAGGAGGGTGCTCTGAGCAAAGCCAGCAGTTCCAATACAAGAGTGTGGACATGGAGTGTGGCTTTCAGATCCTATGGGATAGGGGAGTGGAAGGAACTATCCTGTTTTAACACTGACCATAATTAAAGGAAAATCTGTGACCCAGAGTCTGAAAAACATTTTTCTTTCTATTTATGTATCTATTTCTTATTACACTAATTATAAATGTACATGACAGAAACTCTGAGGGGGACTAACGTCAGCATCATGGTGGATTGAGTTGTTCCCTTTGTCTTTCCCCTCTAAGTTACAACTAAACGGACAACCAATGACCAAGAGAAGATTCCCTACACAACACAACAGGACGCCTGAGAGATCCACACAGCTATATATCTGAAGGTGGGTGGGCTGGATCCTGGGGAAGCAGTGGAAATATGGGAGTGGCTCCCTCTCCCTCTCTGGCAGCAATCCAGGTCACAGATCCTCACACAGCAGCCAGTGTGACTGTGCATGGAGACAGGCAGCCCAGCCCTCCCACTAATGTTTGCTGAGCAGAGGTAACCGGGCCTGCGAGAGCGCCCATCACGCTGGGGTGGCCCGCCCATGCAAACGCTCCCTGCCATGTGGCAGTGGCTCAGCTCCGGCAAAGGTACCCTGCCAAGCAGCTGCTGCCTGCTTGATGGCAAAGTGGCCTGACAGGCACAAGTAGGAGCAGATGGGGCGGGAAGAGAAAAAACAGCCCCTGTCCCTCCTCACCCAGCAGTGGCAGGTGGAATCTGTGACCAGAAGCAACAGGAACCACAGGAGAACTGGTGACCCAGCCCCAAGTGGCAGCAAGCCAGACACTAGCTCCACCAGCAGAGAGGGCTGTATACAAATGCCTGGGTCCCTAGCCCCCTGCCAGTGACAGTAACACCCATGAACCCAGCACCCCTGGCAGTGGTGCAATCAGCACCCCAAGACAACCCAGGAACAGCAGTGCAGGTGTTGCACAGGACAGCAGCATCTGAGCCCACAGAGAGCTAGTGGAGAAACAGGAGACTCAGGAGACTAGAACCAAAGTAACCAAAGCTGTACCCAAGTAAGAAAAGGTGATTACTACCACAAAGGCACCAGCAGAGGATCAATTCATCAAACACCATGAAGAACTACAGTAACACTGCAGAACAGAAAGGAAATGACAGCTCTCCAAAAATCAAACCTGAAGTCACAGAAGATTACAATCTAAATGACAGAGAATTCAAAATAACTGTCATAAAAAAACTCAGTGAGTTACAAGAAAACTCAGGAAGATAGTTCAATGAGCTCAGGAATAAAATTAGTGAACGGAAGGAATACTTCACTAAAGAGATCGGAGCTCTAAAAAGAAACCAAACAGAAATTCTGGATGTGAAGAACACGAGATAAAAAATAATATGTGACAGGAACTCTGGGAAATAGAGGAAACAAGAAAAATAGAACAAAATCTTACTACCATTAACTCTCATTGTGTTTTGATGTATATTCTTCACTTTTTCCAAGGTATTTCCCTATTATTTTTCCCATACTTTTTCTCATTATTAGTAAAGATTACTCTTAGCTTTTGCTAGTTCACATTTTGTCATTATTGCTTCTCTGTATTATTATGTAGCTTTCATTCCCTTGTGTTTAAGGATAGCCATGTATTTTAGTCTGTGGATGGGAACAAAATAAATTCATTAATCTGTGAATTCATGCTTTACTTTCACAGAGGTGAAAAATGAATTACTTTTCACCATTCATTTAAAGGGTCACATTTTTTTTTTTTTTGAGGAAGATTAGCCCTGAGCTAACTGCTGCCAATCTTCCTCTTTTTGCTGAGGAATACTGGCCCTGAGCTGACATCCATGCCCATGTTCCTCCACTTTATATGTGGGACACCTATCACAGCATGGCTTGCCAAGCAGTGCCATGTCTGCACCCAGGATCCTAACCTGCAAACTCCAAGTCACCGAAGCGGAACATACGAACTTAACCGCTGCGCCACCGGGCCGGCCCCTAAAGGGTCACAATTTTTAAAAGGAATAAAATTTCTTGGCGTCAGGAATTGCTTTCAACGTGTGAGGTAGTGGATCCCCAGTTACAAAAGGATAAAATAACCAAGGGTCAGTAGTGGCCCTCTGACTATAAATTTGTTCATAAGTGATGCCATGTCTACTTCCCAAAATGATTAGAAAAGGATCAGGAGAGCTAGGTTCCCAGCCCAAGGTCACAAGGATAGTGATGATTTAAAACCTGATCAGTTGACCTCTTTTCCAATAACCTTTGAGTTTACCAGTATAGGACATCTCTGCTGGGATCAGAACTTTTTTTTTTTTTTTTGCTGAGTCTGAGGTGGGGTCAGTATTTTGAAGCCAAAGGCTCCATTTTCCTGTTGTGAAATGTCAACAGAGCAGCCTCTCTCCAAATAAGGGCTAAGGGTTGTTTGGAGGTCTCCCTAAGGAAGAGGCAGGGTTAGGAGGAGTTGGGAAGCTGAAGCCTGAGAAGGCTTTCTTCAAGAGCCCTCTGGTGATGCCAAGGGCCTCCCAGTGGAGGGACTCTTTGTCCTGAGTGCCCTCTGCCCTGCGGGTCTGAGGGGAAGTTGTCCACAAGGACCACTATTGTCGCTATTAAGCCCCTTAGTTAACAGGGTTTTCCATGCTCCAAACAAGTCTGTGATAGCTTTATCATTCAGGAAACCGGGATCACCTTAGTAGCAACTAGATGGAAGGATAGGGTCTCAGAGAGCTGGAATTCCAAATTCTTTGTTTCCAGGTAGAGAAACTGAGGCCTGGAAGGGAAGGCCCTGCCCAAGTTAACAAAGAGAGAAAACATTTCTCCTAGTGTGGAGGAACAAGAGTAATTACGGTAAGACAACCAATGAGGGCACTGGGACCAGGGCTAGCAAGAGGGAGCACATCTCAGAAACCAAAAACCTGTGAAAAGCGGAGAGGAGGATGGGTCCAAACTGTTCATCACAGCAGGGAGGGCCTGAGGGGGGTGAAGGTAGCCAGAATCCAATGCAAAAGGCCTAGGAACAATGACCAGTCTGGTAGCAGTGAGCACAGCTACTGCCCAGATGGTGATATCCCAATATCATTTCCCACGAAAAGTAGCCGAGGAAACTTGGGAAAATGACTGATTCCATGTCTGGGAGAAGAAAAGCACAAGATGACCCTGGAACACGCTGTCATACTGTTAGTAATAAAGCCATCAAAACTACCAGGACTATGTCAAAAGAACACATTCAAATAACCAAAGATGGGAGAATGTGAGTATCAATAAAGATAATAACTGTAAAATGACCTGAAATATATCTAATAGATGTATTATTACAAAAATAATTGGACACCAATAGGGACTGCTAGGGAATAAAACCATAATTTTGATAGCTGATAAATAACATACAAAAGTGGGCATTTGTCCTATCAAACTGTCTTTCAGGGTGATCAAAAGACAAAATCATAGTAGAATATGAGAAATATAAAACTTCTAACGAATTTCACAGATCTAGTCAATGATCACCAACAACTGCTAACTATCATGAAAAGGTTAACAACAACACATTACGGGTCTCTGGTGGGAGAAATCAGCACCATCCAATTATAGCAATTGGAAGGAGGCACACAAGTTCAGTCAGCCTAGTGACGGATTTGCTTATCCAGGAAACTGAGTTAGCAGGCTCTGCTTCATCTTCACATTGCTTCCCTCTTATGTCGAGGGCCTTGATAGGCCAGGAGCACAGAGGTGGAGAACCCACAAGGCAATTGGCTGCCTTCTTCACTTGCCCCAACTGCTGTCTGGTTCCACCACGTGGCCCTCACCAGGCTCCCTCATCACCATGCCTTCCATGTAATAGTTCCATCTAAACCTCCTCACCTTGATCATGTGGCTGCATCACAACCATGCAAAACCCAGGGTCCAATGACTACCTGTTCACTTTGTTATCCCAGACCCACAGACCCTATACTTGTGCTAGCTCAACCAATTCTGGAGAAAAATGAACACAATCTGGTTCCACAGCTCTCCAGATATTCCCTGCTGACTCTTAAATTTAATCTTTCACACTCCAACGTTCTTCAGTTTCGGTATCCACTAATTTACAGGAGCAATTCATAGAAGGAAATTCACAGATGAGGCAACACAAACATTCAAAAAGTGTGAAAATACATTCAACCCAACTGGTAATCAGGGAAACACTGAACAAAACAATAAGAAACCACCTTCACACTACAGAAAACTTGAAAGGGTAGAAGGAAAATGAAGCCAAATGGAATTTCTGAGATGCAAGAAGGAAAGAAGAGCAAAGAAAAAATTATGATAATTCTAAATATTTATGACTGTATAAAACTATAACAATAAAATCTTTGGGAGTTTTAAATATTAATTTAAAGTACACTATAAGATGCCATGAAATTAGGGAGAGAAATAAATAAAGATAAAATGTTCTAAGATCTTGTCCCAGAGGATGGTAGAAGTATTAATTAAGTTCAGACTTTCATAAATTGAGGATGCATGTTGCAATTTTTAGAGTAACCACTAAAAATAGTGTTTATAATAACAGACAAATAGACAGGAAACATGAAATGTCAAAATAAAACACAACAATAATCAATCCAAAAGAAATCAAGGATAGGATGGGAAAAACAAGAAGAGGTGGAACAAATGGAAAGTAGAAAAATGAGACAGTAAATACATTAAATGTAAAAAAGTAATTTTAAAAAATACAATCAGACTGGACAAGGAAAGGGAAATCAAATTATATGCTTTTCACAGGAGACACACTTTACAACATAAGTATACACAGAAAGTTTTAAATTAAAAGGCTGTAAAACAAGAGACATACCATGTTGGTTTAGCTCTATCGATATCAAGTAGAAAGGACTTAATGCAAAATGCATTATTATAGAAAAAAAGAAAGTTCAAAATGACATAATTTACCAGGAAGTTATAAAATTGAAATTGGTATACAGTGAATAACATAGTAAAAAGTGCATAATGTACAAATTGACAGAACTTCAATGAGAAATCCACAATCATTGTGGTTGATTTTTAGACACCTGTCTCAGTAGCTGATAAAAGAAACAGACCAAAAAAGTCAGTGAGGGTCTAGATGATTTGAGCAACAGGATTAACAAACATGAAATAACGGACCTTTATAAAAAACCACAGTCACCAACTGCAGAATGCACATGCATTTCACACACACTTAACATATAGAAAAATTGATCACATATTGGGCCACAGAGCAAATCCCCACAAATTTCACAGGAGTTGAAACATACATAGGGTGTTCTCTGACCACAAAAGAATTATAGTTGAGTAAATAATGAAAAATGTCTGTTCAGATCCTGTGTCTGTTTTTTAATCGGATTATTTGATTTGTACTGTTGAGTTGTATGAGTTCCTTATATTTTTGATATTAACCCCTTATCAGACATGTGGTTGTGCAAATATTTTCTCATATTCCACAGGTTGCCTTTTGATTTTGTTGATCTTTAATTTTGCTGTGCAGAAGCTTTTCATTTTATTTTTTCATTGCAGAAATTTATTCGTTCATTCATTATTCTATTGTAGAGAATTTTGCTATAAATAGAACATTCAAAAATTTCTATTAAATATATATTTTCTGGATAACTACTCTCTGACTTACACTGTTATGGGCATGCAAGGGATGTAAAAATGAATGAAGCACAGTTTTTGTCCTCATGGAGTTTTTAGTATATTTATGGAGTATGAAGCAATTAGAAAACAATGATAGTCTGTATATTAAAATAGCAAATGATTTATATCATATACCTTAAACTGTCCTTATTCATTTGCTCTTATTTTTTCAACTTAGCCCTTTCAATTTGTTTCTTTCCTAAATTTTAAGTACATTTGATTAAAGTGTAATGTACACAAACTACACAACTAGAAGTGTGTACCTGAATTCACAAAGTGACACATCCACGTATCCACAGCTAGATTTAGAAGCAGAACTTTGTATACCCCCTTGCCTGAGGAGCCATTACTCCAGCTTCTGTCGCTATATATTGACTTTGATAATTTTTAAAATTTATGAATGGAATTGTAGAGTATATATCATTTTTGCTTTGGTTTCTTTCACTCAAATTATGTTTGTGAGCAAAAGCTTTTTAGTTTGATATAGTCCCACTTGTTTATTTTTGCTTTTGTTGCTTATGCTTTGAGTGTCATACCCATAAAATCATGGACAAGACCAATGTCAAGGAGATTTTTCTCTGTTTTCTTCTGGGAGTTTTATGGTTTCAGGTCTTACATTTAAGTTTTTATTCTATTTTGAGTTAATTTTTTCAGGTGGAGTAAGATAAGGGCCCAATTTTGCTCTTTTGCATGTGAATATCCAGTTTTCTCAGCACCATTCATTAAAGAGACTTATGTTTTCTCCACTAAGCATTCTTGACTTCTTTGTCAAATATTAGTTGATCATATATGCATGGGTTTACATCTGGGCTCTCGATTCTGTTCCATTGGTCTCTGTGTCTGTTTTTATTCCAGGACCATATTGTTTTGATTACTATAGCTCTATAATATATTTTGAAATGAGGAAGTGTGACATCTCCTGTTTTGTTCTTCTTATTCAGTACTGCTACGACTATTTGTAGTCTTTTATGGTTTCATACAAATTTTAGAATTGTTTTATCTGTGAAAAATGCCATTGAAATTTGGATAGGAATTGCACTGAATCTGTAGATTGCTTTGAATAGTATGGACATTTTAACAATATTAATCAGAAGAATTAGTGTTGTTAAAATGCCCGTGCTATCCAAAGCAGTCCCTAAGAAAATTTCAGTGGCATTTCTCATGGAAATAGAACAAACAATCCTAAAATTTTTATGGAAGCACAAAAGACCGCAGAATGCCAAAGCAATCTTGAGAAAGAGCAAAGCTGGAGGCATCACGCTCCCTGATTTCAAACTACATTACAAAGCCATAGGAATCAAAACAGTATGGTCTTGGCATAAAAACGGACATACAGATCAATGGAACAGAATACAGAGCTCAGAAATGAACTCACACATATGGTCAATTAATTTACAATAAAGGAGCCAAGAATATACAATGAGGAAAGGGCAGTTTCTCCAATAAGTGTTGTCGGGAAAACTGGACAACTACATGCCAAAGAATGAAACTGGGCCACTATCTTATACCATACACAAAAATTAACTCAAAATGGGTTAAAGACTTGAATGTAAGACAGGAAACCATAAAACTCCCCCAAAACGTAGGTGGCAAGCTCTTTTACATTAGTCTTGGTGATGATGTTTTGGATTTGATACCAAAAGCAAAGGCAACAAAAGCAAAAATAGACAAGTGGAACTACATTAAACTAAAAAGCTTCTGCGCAGCAAAAGAAACCATCACCAAAATGAAAAGGCAATGTACTGAAGGGGAGAAATATTTGCAAATCATATATCTGATAAGGGGTTAATATCGAAAATATATAGACAATTCATACAACTCAATGGCAAAAACCCAAACAATTCAATTAAAAAATGGGCAGAGGAACTGAACAGACACTTTTTCGAGGAAGACATACAGAAGGCCAACAGATACATGAAAAGATGCTCAACCTCACTAATCATCAGGGAAATGAAAATCAAAACCACAATGGACTATCACCTCACACCTGTTAGAATGGCTATTATCAAAAGACAAGAAATAACGTGTTGGTGAGGATGTGGAGAAAAGAGAACCCTTGTACACTTTGGTGGGAACGTAAGTTGTTTCAGCCACTATGGAAAACAGTATGGAGGTTTCTCAAAAAATTAAACATAGAAATACCATATGATCCAGCAATCCCACTTTTGGGTATTGGCACAAAGAAAACAGAAACACTAACTCGAAAAGATATATGCACCCCCATGTTCGTTGCAGCATTATTTACAATAGCTAAGATATGGAGACAACCTAAGTGTCCATCGACAGATGAATGGATAAAGAAAACGTGGTATATATACACAATGGGGTATTATTCAGCCATAAAAAAGAATAAAATCTTGCCCTTTGCAACAACGTGGATGGACCTTGAAAGCATGCTATGTGAAGTAATTCAGACAGACAAAGACAAATACTGCATGATCTCACTTATATGTGAAATCTAAAAAAACCAAAAACCAAGCTCATAGACACAGAGAATAGATTGGTAATTGCCAGAGGCAAGGGTGGGGGGTAGGTAAAATGGGTGAAGAGAGTCAAAAGGTACAAACTTCCAGTCATAAAATAAATAAGTCATGGGGATGCAATTACAGCATGGCAACTATAGTTGATAAATACTGTATTGCAAATTTGAAAATTGCTGAGAGTAAATCTTAAAAGTTCTCATCACAAGAAAAAAAATTTTTGTAACTATTTGAGTAACAGATGTTAACTAGACTTACTGTGGTGGCCATTTTGCAATATATACAAATATTGAATCATGTTGCAAACCTGAAACTAATATAATGCTGTATGTTAATTATACCTCAAAAATAGTAATTCTTCTGAACAATGAACACTGAATATCTTTTCATTTATTTGTCTTATTCAATTTCTTTCATCAATGTCCTATAGTTTTTAGTACAGAGATTGCTCACATCCTTGATTGAATTTAATCGAAAGAATATTATAACTTTTTGTTTGTTTTTTTGTGAGGAAGATTGGCCCTCAGCTAACATCTGTTGCCAATCTTCCTCTTTTTGCTTGAAGAAAATTGTCACTGAGCTAACATCTGTGCCAACCTTCCTCTGTTTTACGTGGGACACTGCCACTGCATGGCTTGACAAGTGGCACTAAGTACCACACCCGGGATGCGAAACTGTGAACCCCAGGCCGCTGAAGCAGAGCATGTGAACTTAACCTCTATGCCACCGGCCCAGCCCCAGAATATTACCATTTTTAATGCCATTGTAAATGAGATTGCTCTCTTTATTTTTTTTCAGATAGTTCATTATTAGTGTTTAGAAAACCAACTAATTTCCGTATGTTGATTTTGTATCCTACAACTTAACTGAATTCAATGACTAGTTCTAACAGTATTTTTGGTGGAGTGTTTAGGGTTTTCTGTATATAAGATTATGCAATTTGCAAACAGAGACAATTTTACTTCTTCCTTTCTGATTCTGATGGTTTTTATTTCTCTTTCCTGCTTGATGGCTCTGGCTAGGCTTTCCAATACTACGTTGAATAAGAGTGGTGAGAGTGGGCGCTCATGTCTAATTCCTGATCTTAGAGGAAAAGCTTTAAACCTTTCATCACTGAGTATGGTGCCAGCTGTGGGCTTGTCATCTATGGCCGTTATTATGTTGAGGTATGTTCTTTCTATAAAATTCAAATTTTATTTCCAAACTCTTGAGATTTTTTTTATCGTGAATGGACGTTGAATTTCGTCAAATGTATTTTCTGCATCAATTGAGATGATCATGTGGTTTTCGTTCTTCATTCTGTTAATGCAGGGTATTACATTGATTGATTCTCATATGTTGAACTGTCCTTGCGTTCCAGGAATAGATCCCACTTGATCATGGTGTATGATCCTTTTCTTGGGCTCTTGAGTTTGATTTCCTAGTATTTTGTTGAGGATTTTTCTATTTATACTCATGAGGAATATTGAACTATAGTTTTCTTTTTTTGTAGTGTCTGGCTGTGGTATCAGGGTAATGCTGGGCTTCAAAAACAAATTTGGAAGTGTTCCCTTCTCTTCACTTTTTAGGAAGAGATTGAGAAACACTGGCATTAATTCTTCTTAAAATGATTGGTAGAATTCACCACTGAAGCCTCCGGGTCCTGCGCTTTTCTTTGTTGGGAAGTTTTTGAATAGTCATTCAATTTCCTCACTTGTTATTGATCTGTTCAGATTTTCTACTTCTGGATGATTCAATCTTGGTAGGTTGTATGTTTTAGGAATGTACCATTTATGCTAGATTATCCAATTTGTTGGCATATGATTATTCATAGCATTCTCTTATAATTCTTTTTATTTCTGTTTCATCATTTGTAATGTCTCTTTTTATTTCTGATTTTAATAATTTGAGACTCTTCTGTTTCTCTTGGTTAATCTATCTCAGAAGGCAAACAGGGAATATTTGCATAAGTAAGACAACTCTGAAAGAAGATGAGAAAACAAAAACGGGAGTTGGTTACCTTATTGGGGCCTCCAAAACGGCAAGCCCCCGACCCCTCCCCTGACACACCCTTTCCTTCTTGGAGGATTTTCTGAGAATTTGGCAAAACCTGTCCATTCTGGCATTCACCAGAGGTTTATTGAGCACCTACTCTGTCCTGAGGGCCTTCACGTACACAATCACAACCAATTTGCACAAAAGCCCTGTGACTCTCATGGATAGGAGGGACCAGTTGTACCCATTTCACTGCAGCATCCGTCTGCTTGCATACACACCTCTGGCGTGGCTAACTCAGTACCTCATGAAGCTGTGTACTGGCCAGAGAGATGTGAAGGGTTCCTTTGTATTTACCCTCTCCTGACTGTGGGGGTCTGGTTAACCTCACTCACAGCCCCCTCCCCTGACCTTGTTTCTAGAAATAACTTCTGGGGATAAGCTTAATCCCTTAGAGCTTTCTTCTATTCCAGATTTTATTCTCTCAGCTCCAAGACCTGTAGTTTGAAGACCTGGTCCCTGCTCTCCCCTCCCACACCTTCATATTTCACCGCACTCTCCCCTCAACTTTAACTTTCAGTCTCACGGAAGAAAGTGCAGTTCCAGACACACCCAAGCTGTCCTGCCTCAGGGTCTTTGCACTTATTACTTATTTCTATCCTTTGGGCAGACTACATCCCCACTCTCCTTTACACTTGCCCTCCAGGTCTCCAACGACATCTCGCCACAAAGAATCCCTCTCTCTTTTCCCCAACCGCCTTCACCCCATGTTTGTCAGGTGTCTCTCACCACACACTGAACTGTTACTGCTGATCGGTTAACATCCATGGCTTTCTCCAATCCTCCCTGCCCACTCTCATCTCTCGGACAGAGTCTGTGTGTCTTGTTCATCCTCTTAATCTCCAGCACCAGGACAATTAACGTAATTTAATGTATGTGGAGTAAGCAAGTTAACAAGCGTCCCGCAGTATTCCACAGGCTTTTCTCTCCCCCTACATACTTAGGTGTACAAGCGAGTCCAGGTAAATGACGGATAGACTTAAACACAAAGCTAAGCCCACAAGTTTTTCTTTTCTTATCTTCTCCTTTTCTTTCAGAAAGCTTTCAAGGAACAGTGAGTTCCAATCCTATGCAAGAAGTTATCAATCATCAATAAGTATGTAGTTTCCCAGTATCTTTTAAAATCCAGCAAATCTCCTAATCCTTAATATTACAGAGGCAGCAATTAAAATTTGTTGAATTGATTCCCTTCATTAACCTACATTGCAAACTTAACCCAGCAGCCTATTAAAATGTTACAAGGCATTGTTATAGCATCTAAGGTAATGACATCTAAGGCCGTTGGGTGGAAAGTTAAATCACCAAGTAATAATTACAGAACTACACAAAAATACAGCAGGCAGCATGTTCCCCCTCACGCCACCCCCTCTACTTCTTATAAATCAGCGTCCCAGTGCCCATTTGTTGTGGTCTCTTTTAACAGCCCATTACAAACATAGACTGACGTATCTTCTTCATACATTTTTAGTAGAGGTCCTGGTACTGGCCATGGCACTGATACTGATGTTTTTGCTGACACTTTTTCTTACACTGGGCATGTCTCCAGCACCAGCATTGGCTCCAGAGGCTCCCCAAGCATCCTGTTTTCATTCATTTCATGGGCACCTATATTTCAGCCCTTGCTTACAGTTTAACTAGCTTTGCTCTGGATAAAAACTCTAGTACTCCAGGTACTTCTGCTTCACAAAACCTTTATTGGTGAGGACCTCCAGCTCTGCAAAGGTGAAGTGCTGCTTCCCAGGATGGACCTGCAACATCTGCAGCACCTCCCAGACATTCTCCTCAGGACTATGTGTAGTCTTCATGAAGGTCACTCTCAGGATAGTCACCAGCAGCACTGTCTACGTCTTACCTTGGTCTCATTTCCCCATTGAGCAAGGCATCTAGTTAGATGGAGGAGCACTGCACAGGGTCATGTCCCTCACATGGCATTCCAGGACATTCCCCAGGTTCTCATAGGCACGTCTGAGGATCTCAGGGAGCAAGTCTTTCAGAGTTTGAGTACATACCTAGGCCTGTATGCCTTTTTCATCGGCGCCCTCATTTCATCCGTAACCAAGAGGAGAGGTATCAGCTCAGCTGCTTTCTTGTTCAAAGAATCCAGTGGGGTGCACCCCAGGCAAAGTGAGGCCTTGGAAGTGCTGAGCCACCCCTGGAGCTGTGGGGCTCCCTTTTGAGGTTACTGTGGGCAGGTGAGTCGTTGACAGGTGTTGTAAAGGACGTGCTCTGAGCCACCTGGTGAGTATTCAGTACTTTCTCTGTGATGCTCCAGGAACTCTGTCTGGCCTCAGACACAAGTGTCCCAGTGCTGGAGGGAGTGCTCCAGGAGTGCAAACTTGGGGCGATTAGGGGTTTCATCAGAGCATCTCATGCCTGAGTGCAGGGCCTGGCACACAGTAAATACTCAGTAGCTGCGCTGCATTAGTATAGCGGCGCTTGCCAACAAGGAACCCTCATCCCTGTTCCTCACCCTTGGCCACAGCCCAGGCCTGACTAGGGCTCCTGACTCTGCCTCTGACATTATCCCCCGACTAGGACTTTTACCTCTGCCTTTCACACCTTCCAAGCCCTCCGGGCCTAGAACCAGCTGTTTACCACCCACCAGACACTGACTCTCTCATACACACGCACACACACTGCCCTGAGAGGAGTACCTCTGCTGTTGATTTGGACACTGGCAACCATCACCCATCTCAGGGCCTTCTTGCTTTGAGCATCAATTTGTTCCTGTCTGCCTCCTAGCACGCAAGCCCTTGGTTTCGGGGCCCTCCCAACTAGGGGCACGACACGGTTCTTGTTGCCAGTCCCAGTCTTCACTGATTGTCTCACCACAAACATTCCTCCTCCCTCAGCCTAGGGTAGATATTATATCTTTGCGGCCCTTTTCCAGGCCTCAGTTGCCCCTTAGGTAGAATGAAATGGCTTGGCTCCAAATTGTCAGAGCTTTCTTTCACAGAGCCCCAGAGGGAGGAGAGGGGGCAAATTTATGTTCTATCGCAGATGTCAGAAACCCTGTACCAAGCCTGGATACACCCTGGAGCATCCTAGAGTGCAGGACCCTGAGAGGGAAGGCATGACTATTTCCTCATTAATGTCTGTGTTCTCCCACTCTGAGAAAGAGGCTTGGCTGAGTACCCTCCCTTCTCTGGGACTCAGTTTCTTCTTATGTCTTACGTAAAATGAAAGTGTGTCCTCCAAATAGTTGGATTCTCCTGGCCCAGGGACCTGGCAGGGGCTGGGGGAGCAGCGCTCAGGACAAATATGCCAAATATGGAGTAGAGGAACCTAAATCAGGCCAGGACACACACTTGGGCCGCCAACAGGGCGGGACCCCAGGGATGGTCCCTGGGTACGCTGACCTGAAGCAAAAGGACTCGAGGTTTCTGTAAGGCAAAACTGTTCCAATTCGGGGAGGTACGCGGTGTGGCTGTTCTTTGCTTGGACTAATGCACAGAAGAGAAACAGGGCGTTTGATCAGAGATATGCGCAAACGGGCTTTTCTCGCTGATAGTAAAGAGGCACTTTGAGAGTTTGGCAGGTCCTTCATGTCTACTAAACGATAGTGGGGTTGTGAAGGGGAAGGATAGATCCTTGGTCTGACCCAAAGGAGTGGATCTAATGGTGGGTTTTCAGGCCCAGAGTAATGGCTGAGGGGTCTTTATGGGGGCGGCCAAGAAATCACAGTACAACTGTATTTTTTATAGTGTTGGGGGGAGGGGCGTTGCACCTCCCTGAGTCCCAAGTTGGGCCCTTGGCTTTGCAGAGTGGGTGGCTCTAATGTCTCAATGTGTCCAGGGGAGAGCAGACTCTTGAGGACTCACTCCCACAGGAGGTTGACCCATCCTCCCTACACCGGTTACACTGGGGACTGAGCTTCCCTGTGACTCCAGTGTAAGGATCAGTCTCCAGGGCTCCCCTTCCCTTTACCTGAGAATGCTTGGGAGCAAGGACTCCTCCTAGGGCTTTGGTCATCAGGAGGAGAACTTCGCAGACTCTTCAACAAGGCTTCACTGAGCACATACTTACTCTGCCAGGCTCTGTTCTAGGTACTGGGGGTATACTATGATGGCCAAGAACAGAATCTGACCCTGCCCTCAGAGAGGTCACAGTCCACAGTCTCCCCAAGGCAGTTCTAGAGATACCCCTATGTGTTCTCACTTCCCAATACTCTCCTCTTCCTGCACTCCCCAGGGAGCAGCGTCGTCCTGCCTGCAGACAGAGGGGAAAGCCTTTAGAGTCCTACACATCTGGGTTAGGACCCCACCTTAGAATTCTGGGGCAAATCACCTCTCTGAGCCTCAGTTACCTAAACTGTATAGCTGTGTTAACATTGCCAATCTCACAAAACTCTTGTGAGAATGAATTAAATAAAACAGCAAGAACCTACATCCGAATTAAATAACCCACCATTTATTAAAAAAAGGAAAATTGAGAGAATGGGTGAAAACATTTGCAACATATATTATAGGGCAAGGGATCATATTGGAACAATGAACACAAGCCAAGGTACAACTTTTCGTTAGTAACCAAGGAAAGAAAGGCCAATTAAAATCACAATGACGCAGACTGACAAGACCAAGTGTTGCCAAAGATCTGGAGCAAAACGAACTCTGCTACACATCAGTGGTAGTGTACAATGATGCAACAAGCTTAGAAAACTGCTTGGCATTTCCAGCTAAACTTGAAGAAGTTTATACCATGTGAAACAGCTATTCTACTCCTGGGTGTATACCCAACAGAAATGCATGCACGTGTACAATTTTTAAAATGTACAAAAATGTTCATAGCTGTGTTATGTGTAATAAATAGTCCATAATTTGAAATAGGATCACTAATTGGGAGTAGGATTACTAACCGGAACCACATTGACTCATACAAATTCTTGATACCAAGGGCAGGCTAACAGCTGTAATAAAAATAACCACCCCAAACTTGAATAGCTTAGCATAATGAAAGTTTGTTACTTACTTAGTCATAGTCTGATGTGAGACAGTGACTGAGAGAGGTCACTGCTCCACCCACTTGTTCAGATAACCAGGCAGGCTGCATCCATCTAGTGGCTCTGTTGTCTTCTGGACCCTTAGGTCTTACAGTGAATCCTTTGCTTCCTGAAGGCAGGCGGTTAAAGAGAGCTAGCGTAGACAATTGCACCAGAGGCTTCAGAGCAGACCTTGAATTGGCTCCTCACTTCCCCATGTTCCACAGCCCGACCACAGTCACAAGGCCCCACGTAGCAGCAGGGGAACCTGAAAAATGCCATTTAGCTGTGTGCCCAGGAGAAAAATTCAACGTGGTTTGGTGAGTTCCCAGTAGTGTCCTGCCACAATACTGAAGGAAAATGTGGTGCACATCTTCACAAGTTCTGGAACACAGACAGGTCAGGAAAGGCATTACACTAGGACCCATCTCTCAGGCACCATACAAGTCCCCCCAACTTGTAATTCCTGGTGGCTCTTTCCTAGGGTGTTCAGATTATCAAGTTCCCTCTCCCTGACTGGCTGATATTCTGAAGAGCAGACCATATAGCTTCAGAGAAGTTCCCTGTTCTGCCCTGTTTTTCTCCAAATTCCCCTTTGAAATGCTCTCCTAATGCCCTGGCCCATAGGCCATCCCCTCTTTCAGGTGTCCCCAGGAACCCTATAGAAAAGTGAATTCCACCAGCAATCCCCAACATACGTTTCATCTTCATTTTCCCTTTTATTGGGCGTGCTTCTCTTGGGCACAGAATCATTTCTTTTTCTCTTTGGAGAGACACAGAGGTGCTGTGGGGAGAGCCCTGTGGGGAGAGAGGCGTGACTCGGACTAGGAGGAGTCCCAGGAACAGCATAGTACACTGTGTGCCCCTGCCTCAGTCAGGCATGACACCCAGTCCCAGCGTGTCAATGAGTGGCTCTGTGACCATGGACAAACCACTTAAGCTCTGTGAGCCTGAGTATCCCCTTATGTAAATTGGGACTGATAACTGCTGCCTCCTCTCGCTCCCCCTGCTGGAAAGAGAAGAGACAGTTTATGTAAAGCATCAGGCACAGTATCTGACCCATACATATTAGGGCCTCACTAAATGGCAGCTATGGGTATATGTATGGGAAATATTCCCTCCGGGTTTGTGGCTTGTCTTTTCACTTTTTAATCTCTTCTAATGAAAGGACATTCTTCGTTTTAATGTACTCTAATCCATTCATCTTTCCCTTTATGATTTGTACAGTCTTGTTTCAGAAAACCTCTCCTAGCCCAAGTTAGAAAGATGAACTCCTATATTTCCTTTTAAATATTTTTATAGTTTGTCTTTCACATTTAACTCTCTAATCCATCTGGATTTAGGGGGGTAGAGGGAGAGTTGAGGGGGAGGAATGTGTGTGTGTGTGTTCCGGGAGGTACTGTTAAAACTTAAAGCATGTACTTTAGCCCTCAGCATCTACCTCTCCATGAAAACCCAAAGTTTTTCCATCTCTGACTCACAGAATACTGTACCTTTATTCTTCAACTACATCGCCTGAAATCATGAAGTTCCTTTAGTACATGGACCATTTCCTGTCATACTTTGCACCCCAGTCCCTATCTCAGCACTGGACACTTTGTAGGATCAATGAATATTTGTCCATTTGGACTCTTGTGGAAGGTGGATCCCAGCCCGACTGAGACTAAGGAGTCGGGGTCAGGAAGTTTTTTAATCTCTTTGCCGAAAAACCTTCTCTCTGAATTCAGGAAATTCTCTAAGGCAGGAGACTAATCCTGCTTCCTTTGGAAACCTTCTTGGGTTCAATTCACTTTCCTTTCATTATCTGACAGCAGATTTCATTCACTCTACAGTAAGATGAGTGTATTATACACAAGCCCAATTTCACTAATTATTTCAGAAATACAAATTAAAACAAAAGCCAGATTTTTAAAAATGAACCACTTTGGCCAAAATTGAAGTTTTTGGGAAAAAAACCCCAAAACTGTAGATCTTCGATTGTAATAGGATTGACACAACCTTTTCTGAAGGATAATTCTCCATATCTTTCACTATTTTAAAGTGTGTGTACACTTCCCAAAGGAGAAATACTCCTGTGTGTTCAAGGATGGTTTCACAAGAATTTCCCTGAGGCACTTATCGCAGTAAGGAAAAATTGGAAACTAGCCACATGTCAATCATAACCCATGGAAAACCGAAGTAATGTTTCGACCAGTTGTATAGTGAAATACTATTCAGCCATTCAAAATAATATGAGGGCCGGCCCTGTGGCCGTGTAGTTGAGTTTGGCACTCTGCTTCTGCGGCTCAGGGTTTCGCTGGTTCGGATCCTGGGCCTGGACCTAGCACTGATCATCAAGCCATGCTGAGGTGGCGTCCCACTTAGCACAACCAGAAGGACCTACAACTAGAATATACAACTATGTACTGGGGGGTCTTTGGGGAGAAGAAGAAGAAGAAGAAAAAAAGGATTGGCAACAGATGTTAGCTCAGGGGCCAGTCTCTAAAAATAAATAATAATAATATGAATGACATTCTGGAAAAGGCAAAAACTTGGGGACATAGCATAGATCAGTGGTTGTTGGGGGTGGGAGGGGGAGAGAGTTGTCTACAAAGTAGCCCAAGGAAATTTGGGAGAATAATTGAACTGTTCTGTATCTTGATGTTGGCGGTAGCTATATGACATAATGCCTTTGTCAAACTTCCAGCACTGAACACTAAAAAGGGTAGATTTCACCATATGTGAGATATGCATCAATTTGAAAAGAAAGGAAAAGTTATGTTTAAATCTCAAAGTATATCCCCATAAAATAGTCATTAATTGGGAAGGGAAAATAGAAACTTTACCGTGGAGAAACTTGACAGACTCCAACTTAACCAAGTAATAGAAGTTAATATCACAGTCATGAAATGCAAAGAAAGACTGTGTCAGATTAAAGAAATGCGACAATCGGATGCACCACGTGACCCTGAATTTGATCATGCATCAGGAGAAAAAACCTTTTTGGAATAAAGGACGTTATTGGGATAACATTTAAAAATCGAATAAGGTTTATAAATTAGATTATAACGCCGCATCAGTGTCAATTCCTGATTTTTGGATTATGTAAGAGAATGTGCTTCTTAGAAAATACACACTCTGAGCTATTTAGGGGGCAACGGGCATTCAGTCTGCAATTTACTCTCAAATGGTTCAAAATTTATGTACATACATACATGAGAGAGAGAAAATGAGAGACAGAGACAGACATAGAGATTAATTTATTATAAGTAATTGGTTCACAAAGTTATGGAGGCTGACAAATCCTAAATCTGCCTGGTGAGTCCGCAAACTGGAGACCAGGAGAGTTGATAGTGTAGTCACAGTGCAAGGGCCAGCAGGCTCAAGATGTAGGAAGTGCCGATGCCTTCTTTTGAGTCCAGAAGCAGGAAAAAGCCGATGTCACACAGAGGAGGGTCAGTCATTTTGTTCTATGCAGGCCTTCAACCGATTGGATGAGGCCCATCCACATTAGGAAGGGCAATCTGCTTTACTTGGTCTACCAATTTAAATGTGAATCTCATCCAAAATCACTCCCACAGAAACACCCAGGATAATGTTTGACCAAATATCTGGGCATCCCATGGCCCAATCAAGTTGACACATAAAATGAACCACCATCACAAGCGCTAGGGTGTGCACAGAAAATATCTTAGAAAGAATACGCACCCTGCTTGTAAGTGGAAAGAAAGAGTACATTACAGGGTGTTTTCACAAAGCTATACATTTGTATAAATATTTCAAATATTTTCAACAAGAAGGTGTAACTTTTTTAACCTGAAAAAGAAGACCAAGTATTTTTCTACTGAAGAACAGATCATGTCTTTCATCCTAATTGAACCCTATTGCCCACAAGATAGAGGTCTATATCATTATCCCAGCTGCAGGTACCTTCAGAACGTGTCCCAAACCCACATTTTCAATGCCATCTCCCATCATTGCCGTCAGTGCAGTTTATGGTCCAGTAGTTCCTATGTGTGGGATTTGTGAGGAAAGAGAGGCTTGGACTTATGTGGTAGAATTATTTTTGTCACTGTGAGCACAACTTTAAAAGGTTTAAAAAGACCAATGTTCTCCTTATAATTTCCCAAGGAGAAAATAATTTATAACTGTAGAAGTTGTGATAGATGCTCTCCAATCCTTCCCGAATTTCCACGCCTCCATCTGGAATTACCGTCATTCTGAAAGATCTCCCTTTATATATTTAATCCTGGGGACCTGCTGGCTACGAGTTCTCTCCATTTTTTTTATGCCTGAAAAAATATTTTTATTGTGGTATCATATAGATAACATAAAAATTTACCACTTAAACAATTTTAAGTGTACAGTTCTATACTCATTAAACAATAATTCCAACAATGATTTCCCATTCCCCCCTTGCTCGAGCACCTGGCATTCACCATTCTACTTTCTGTCTCAACGAAGTTGACTCTAGCTAACTCATATAAGCGGATTCATAGAGTATTTGTCCTTTTGTGACTGGCTTATTTTACTTAACGTGGTATCTTCAAGATTCATCCATATTGCAGTATGTATCAGAATTTCATTTCTTTTCTAAGGCTGAACAACATTCAATTGTATGTATACACCACATCTTGTTTACCCGTTCACTTGTCATTGGACATTTGACTTGTTTTCACCTTTTCACTATTACGAACAAATGCTTCTTTGAACATGGCTATACAAATATCTGCTTGAGTCTCTGCTTTCAATTCTGTTAGGTATATACCCAGGAGTAGAACTGCTGGATCATATGATAATGTTATGTTTAACTTTCTCAGGGACTGCCATGCTGTTTTCCACGGTGGTTGCACCATTTTACATTCCCACCGACAGTGCACAAAGGTTCCAGTTTCTCTACATCCTCTCCAACACTTGCTATTTTCTTCTTTTTTATGTAATAGTCATTCTAGGGGGTGTGAAGTGGTATCTCACTGTGGTTTTCATTTGCATTTCCCTAATGATTAGTGATGCTGTGCATCTTTTCATGTGCTTATTGGGCATCTGTATATCTTCCTTAGAAAAACGGACATCCAAGTCCTTTGCCCGTTTTTGAATTAGGTTGTTTATTTTTTGGTTGTTGAGATGTAGGTGTTCTTTCTGTACTCTGGATGTCAATTACTTATCAGATATATGATTTGCAAATATTTTATCCCACTCTGTGGGTCGCCTTTTCATTCTATGGATAGTGTCCTTTGATGCACAAAAGTGAACATATTTTTATTTCAGTTTAACTTTTTAGGATATTTTCGTAGGTATAGAGCTCTAGGCTAGCAGTTCCTTTCAGCCTCTGGACGATATTCTTCTATTTTCTTTGGTTTCCATATTTCCTATTGAGAGGTTAGCTATAGGTCTAATTTGCTGCTTCTTTGAAAGGGATGTGCCCTTTTTCTTTGACTACTTTTAAGATTTATCTTTGTCTCTGATTTTACGCAGTCCAATTATGATATGCCTAAGCAAGGCTTTCTTATCCTACTGACATTAGCAGAACTTCTTAAATTTATGGCTTGATGTCTTTGGTCAGTATTGAAAAATCCTCCTCCATTATTTCAAATACTGCTTCTCTCTCTCCCCTCCTTATGAGACACAAACAAATGTAAGTTGGACCTTGTACTTGAATCCTCTACCCTCTCTTCTCTATATTGCATGCTTTGTGTCTCCAAGCTTCCTTCCAGATACTGTATTCTGCCTATTGTTAATTTCACTGTTTGTATTTCTAGTGTACAGTACATGTAATTCTCTCTTTTGTGCATTTTGATCTGCTATTCAACTTACCTTTTGATTCATTATGTGACATAATAAGAAATATATATTTGGTCTTTGCCCCTAGTTCCTGACACAGAGCTCCTAAATCCCTTGGAATTTCCTGGGTGATGGGAGAATCTTTTGCTTTAATATGACAACTTTTGGCAGGCCCCTAGATAGCATCAGGATAGAAGTTGGCTGCCAGAAAGACAAAACTTTGATAGGAAGCCTGGAACTTTCATCCCCACCCCCACAACCTCTGGGGAGGGGAAAAGGGCTGGAGATTGAGTGGAGATTGAGACGGAGTGCAAAAAGCTACTGAGTTGGTGAACACATCCACGTGCCAGGAGGGTGGCACACCCCAACTCCATGGGGAAAGAAACTCCTGTATTCGGGACCCTTCCAGACCTTGCCTTATGTAGCTCTTCATCTGGCTGCTCATTTGCATCTTTTATAATATGCTTTATAATAAATAAGTAAATGTAAGTAAAGTATATTTGTGAGTTTGGGAGCCATTCTAGAAAATTAAGAAACCTGAGGAACAAGTCGTGGGAACCTCCAATTTGTAAGCAGTTGGTGAGAAGTACAGGAGGCCTTGTAACCAGCATCTGAAGTAGGGCGCAGTCTTGTGGGACTGAGCTCTTAATCTGTGAAGTCTGTGCTAACTCTAGGTAGTTAGCACCAGAATTGAGTTGAATTCTTGAACACCCAGTTGGTGCGTGGAGAATCAGAGAAGTGGTTGTTGGTGTTGTAAAACACCTCAGAATTAACATCAGTTATTCCATTTTTCTGGTTCCAAAATGTATAGTGAGTTCTTTTCCAGATTTTCTGTGTCATTTTTATAGGTTCATTTTCTGTCAATATTGTCATTCTTTCCTTTTATATTCTTGGGCATAGCAAACAGAACTCTGCATGTGTGTGTGTGTGTGTGCACGTGCACGCATGTGTGTGTGTGTCTATGTGTGTATGCATGTGTGTGTGTGTGCTTTAGGTGTGCGTCCAAGAATTCCAACATCAGGGGCCAGCCTGGTGGCGTAGTGGTTAAGTTCATGCACTCCACTTTGGCGGCCCGGGGTTTACGGGTTCAGATCCCAGGCATGGATCTACACATTGCTCATCAAGCCATGCTGTGGTGGCATCCCTCATACAAAAAATAGAGTAAGATTGGCACAGATGTTAGCTCAGAGGCAACCTTCCTCGAGCAAAAAGAGAAAGATTGGCAGCTGATGTTAGCTCAGGCCCAATCTTCCTCATGCACGTGCACGTGCATGTGCACGCCCACACACACACACACACACACACACGCACGCACAGAACTGTGGATTTATGATGTGTCATTTTTTTCTCATTCTCAATCATTTTTCATCTCTTCATATATCTCTTTGAGTGTACGTTGGATATTTTATTTGAAAAATCACTCATAAATATTATTTCAAATTATGATGATTTTTTTATCCTTCCAGAGAAGATTTTCTGTTGCTACTTCCTGGAACTTTGGGCGTTAGCATTCTGTAATTGACCTAAATCTGATATCAGAGATTAAGATGTTATGGACTACTGAGATTGCCCAATGCTGGTCCACAGTCTTTGAATTCACTATATTATTTCCTGTTTACTGTTACACCTAGAGTACAGCCTTTGTTAGTGTCCCTCACCAAAACCATTATCCTTGGCAAGCTCTGGACTCTTATTTTGTCATCCTAGCCTCGTGAGGCTGTTCGGCACTCAGCTTTCTATTCCCAATTTGTGAAACATCTAACTAATATCACGCTCATAGCTGTCTGTTTAGATATTCTCCAGCATCTTCGCCTGATAACTTTTCACTAGCTAGCTAGCCATCTGAGCCATTTTGGTGTCATAGTGTGTACCAACTTTCTAGATTGTCTCAGTGGAAAGGACGACCTGAATTACTTAATGCACCATTACTGAAGGAGAAAGTTCAATTCAGTATTTTTATTTTGTTTCGTTCATTTGATTCGCCACCTCCAAAAGCTGAGGATTGAATTAAACAAACTCCTTGGTTAGCAGCACATGAGTAGCCTTTGATCTTCACAAGACCTCTCTTTTGTTTTGTTCATTCATCAACTCCCTTTTATTCACATTATTATTCTCCTCTGAAAGATGTGTAACAGTCCCGGGAGTCTCTTGTCTACTGTGTTCTTTGTATGTGTTCTTGTAAAATGTGCCTTATTGTTTGGAATTTGTGTATTTTTATTCAACAAAGTGTTGTGCTACACATTGCATTCTGTTTCTTACTCCTTGCTTTCATTAACTATTAAAATAATCATTTTTAAAAGTCCTTACATTTGGAAACAATTTGTAGGCGTTTTTCTCAGTTTGGGAGAAATCCAGGGTATCTAGCAGAGTGATTAAAAATCGTAACTGAATATATATCAATATTGTTTCAGCAACTGCTACATCTGTGCCATAATAATGCAAGATGTTAACAATAAGGTGTGGGGTAAACGGGGAGTGACTGAACTGTCCTTCAACTATTCTGTAAATCTATAACTTTTAAAATAAAAAACCATTTATTTAAAAAATCATAGTTGGTGGTAAAATAAGAAAAAACAGAACAAGAAAAAGCCAGACAAACTGAAAATCAATAACTTTTCTTGAAACTGTCAGACGACTGAGGTCACAAGGTAACTGCCACACCAAAATTGGAAGTCTCTAGTTTTAAATAGTCTGGTATTGGTGCTATTGGCGAATAGAAAATCCAGATACACACCCCAGTGCATAAGCAAATGTAATACATGACAAACGGTGACATCTCAAATCAGTGAGGAAATGGTGCACTTTTTTTGGTCTTCTTTTTTAAAATCATGATTAGATAACACATAACAGGACTCCAGACCAAGATGGCTACATAGGAAGTTCCTGAATTTCCCCCCACCCATGGACACACCAAATATAAAGCTACACATGGAACAACTCCCTCTGAAAGAAATCCAGAAACTTGTTGAGTGATTCCTACACATCGAGTGACTGAGAAAATACCCACATTGAGACAGGTCGGAAAGACTGAGATATGCTCTCGCCATAACCTCCACCCCCAGCACAGCTCCTTACAATCAGGAGGCAATACCCAACTTCCAGCTTCTCTGTGAGGAGAGAAGGGTTTGGACCATACATCTAGCAACCCAAGATTTAAGGCTGCCAGCTGAAGGACAGGCCCCCAAATCAGCTACCTCTGAAAGCCGATGGGGCTAGCACTTGAAAGTCCCACAGGTCTACAGCAAACAAAGAAGCAATTGTTAACAGGCGTATGAGTACACAGCTACCCACCCAGGGCTCAGCACAGAGGGCGCAGGCAAAAATGCCCATCTCCCAGTTTATCCTTGGGAGGGGTTTGACTGCCTACTTTAGAAGCTGTTGCCGGAGGGCCCAGCTTCTAATCAGCCTGCATCTAGGTACTGACTTGGATACTCCCTTTTGGGACCCTGACAGGTCTTGACACACCCTTAGTTTCTGGGACCCATTAAGAACGAAGATGGCAAAGAGTGACATCATCAAGATGGCCACATAGGTTGTTCCTGATTTTTCTCCCCTGCGCTAAAAGAACAGCTAACAGCTATTCATGGGCAAGACACTGATATACCATTTGCCACCATTCAGACTGGCAAAATTCAAAAGTCTGACAGCACTTCTGGTGAAACTCTGGGAAAACTTGCACTCTCAGACATTGATGGAGAAAAGGCAGTAAGTACAACCTTTATGATGGGGAGTTTGAGAGTAATGAGCAAGATTACATGCGTTTTTACCACTTATTCAGCCATAGTATATCTAGGGGTCAATCCCAAAGATATTGATGAAAATTGCTAAAGGTTATGTCACAAGTCCGTTCATTGCGGCTATATTTGTAATAGCAGGAATAGAACCAACCAAAGGGCCCATCAACAGATTAGTTGGAGTGACGTCAGCAGCATGGCAGAGTGAGCTGTTCCCTTTATCTCTCCCCCTTTGAATTACAACTAAATGCACATTCATTGACCAATGGAGGATACCCCACACAGTACAACAGGACGCCTGAGAGACCCATGCAGCTATACATCTGAAGGTGAATGGACTGGGCCTCTGGGAAGTAGTGGAGATAGGTGAGCACTCTCTGGCCCCACCCCAGCAGCCCCGTGCACGCGTGTGCCTTTGTGAATGCTTTCCCAGCCGAGAGTGCCCACAGTGCTGCTGCAGTTCCACAAGTGGGAATACGCCTTGGTGCAACTGTAAGAAGTGGCAGCAGCCCTGAGGCTGCATGCCAAAGCTTTCCTGGCCGGCAGGAGAACCCATCATGCCACTGTGGTCCCAACGAGCGGCCCAGGCTCGGACCCCACGAAAAAGCCCTGCTCTCCAAGCACAGCAGCTGATGCGACTGTAAGAAGAGGCAGTGGCAGATCAACACATGCGTGCAAATGCTTTCCCAGCTGGTGGGAGGACCCACTGTACCCCTACAACTTCCAGCAGATGGGGTGGGATCAGAAACACAGCTCCCGCTTCTCCCCAGAGGTAGCAGGTAGAATCTGTGACCTGATCCTAACACAAATGCGATAAGGGTTAGTTCATCAAACACCATGAGAAACTACAGCAACAATTCAGAACAGAGGGAAAATGACAAGTCTCCAGAATCCAAATTTGAAGTCACATAAGTCTACAATCTAAATGACAGAGAATTCAAAATGGCTGTCATAAAGAAACACAACGACTTATAAGAAAACTCAGGCAGACGGTTCAATGAGCTCAGGAATAAAATTAATGAGAAGAATTAATATTCACCAAAGAGATTGAAACTATAAAAAAAAAGCAGAAATTCTGGATATGAAGAACACAATTGATGAGATTAAAAATAATCTGGGAACCTTAAAATATAGAGCTGATGTTATGGAGGAAAGAACTCGTGATTTGGAGGGTAAAAATATAGCAAATGGTTCAGGCGGAGGAGGAGAGAGAACTAAGATCTTTAAAACATGAAGGAATTCTTCGAGAAATATCCGACTCAGTTAGGAAAGGCAGCATAAGGATTATAGATATTCCAGAGGGAGAAGGGAGGGAGAAAGGAGCAGAGAGCTTGTTCAAAGAAATAATAGCTGAGAACTTCCCAAACCTGAAGAAGGAACCAGACTTACAAATACATGAAGCCGATAGAACTCCTAATTACATCAATGCTAAAAGACCTTCTCCAAGGCATATAAGAGTAAAACCGGCAAAAGTCAATGACAAAGAAAAAATATTCAGGACAATAAGGCACAAGAAAATAACCTACAAAGGAGCCCCTATCAGGCATTCAGCAGATTCCTCGGCAGAAACCTCACACAGGCCAGGAGAGAACGGAATGACATATTAAAAATACTGAAAGACAGAAACTTTCAGCCAAGAATACTGTATCCAGCAAAAATGTCCTTCAGATATGATGGAGAAATAAAAGCTTTCCCAGATAAACAGAAGTTGAGGGAGTTCATGGCCGCTAGACCTCTCCTACAAGAAATGATCAAGGATGCCCTCCTACCTGAGACAAAAAGGCAAAGGTCTACAGAGCTTTGAGCAAGGAGATAAATAGACAGACAAAAATCAGAAAACAGCAGCTCTCTTTCAGAACAGGGTAGCAAATACTTAATTATAACTTAAAAGATAAAGGGAAGGAACGAATCAAAAGTAACTGTAAACACTTCAACTTAGTCACAAACTCACAACACAGAACAGAACAATTTGTGACAATGATAATTCAGAAGAGGAAGAGGAAAGGAATGGAACCTGCTTAGGCTAACGAAGAGAAGATACTATCAGAAAATGGATTATCTCCTCTGTGAGATCTTTCATAGAAACCTCACAGTAACCACTAAGTAAAAAATCAGAGCAGAGCCACAATTCATTAAAAAAAAAAAGAGAAAACCACCAAAATGAAATGGCAGTCAGAAACACAAAGGAAGAGAAACAACGGAAATATAGAACAACCGGAAAACAAGCGATAAAATGGCAGTATTAAGCCCTCATATACCAGTAATCACTCTAAATGTAAATGGATTGAATTTTACAATCAAAAGACACAGAGTAGCTGGATGGATTGAAAAACAAGACCCAACAATATGCTGCCTCCAGGAAACACATCTCAACTCTAAAGACAAACATAGGCTCAGAGCGAAGGGATGGAAGACGATACTTCAAGCAAACGGCAAACTAAAGAAAGCAGGTGTTGCCATACTTCTATCAGACAAAGCAGACTTCACCGTAAAAAAAACAATGAGAGACAAAGGGGGCCAGTATATAATGATAAAAGAGACCCTCCACCAAGAGGACGTAATATTTATGAATACAGATGCACCTAACACAGGAGCACTAAACTATATGAAGCAACTACTAACAGACCTAAAGGGAGAAATTAACAGCAGCACGATAACAGTAGGGGACCTCGACACCCCACTTACATCGAT
Organism: Equus asinus; assembly: GCF_041296235.1. NCBI lineage: Eukaryota > Metazoa > Chordata > Mammalia > Perissodactyla > Equidae > Equus > Equus asinus. Next base: position 58,005,627 of record NC_091820.1, on the reverse strand, counting down.
ACACAGATCATCCAGACAGAAAGTCAACAAGGAAATAGTGGATTTAATTGAAACACTTGATCATATGGACTTAATAGATATACAGAGAGCATGCCATCACAAAACAGCAGAATGCACATTTTTTTCAAGTGCACATGGAACAGTCTCAAAGATAGACATATGTCAGGAAACAAGGTAAGCCTCAATACATTTAAGAAGATTGAAATCATATCAAGCATCTTCTCTAACCACAATGCTATGCAACTAGAAATCAACCACAAGAAAAGAGCTGGGAAAGTCACAACCATGTGAAGACTGAACGACATGCTGCTGAACAACCATTGGATCAATGAAGAAATCAAAGGAGAAATTGAAAAACACCTGGAGACAAATGAAAATGAAAACACAACATAACAACTCTTACGGGATGCAGCAAAAGCGGTTATAAGAGGGAAATTCATAGCAATACAGGCCCACCTCAACAAACAAGAAGAAATCTCAAATAAGTCCTCTTAAACTACACCTAACAGAACTAGAAAAGAGGAACAAAGAAAGCCCAAAGTCAGCAGAAAGTGGGAAAGAATAAAAATTAGAGCAGAAATAAATGAAACAGAGACTGAAAAAAAGAGTAGAAAGGATCAGTGAAACTAAGAGCTGATTCTTTGAGAAGATAAACAAAATTGACAAATCCTTAGCCAGAATAACTACGGAAAAAAGAGAGAAGGCTCAAATACATAAAATTAGAAATGAAACAGGAGAAATTACAACGGATACCACAGAAATACGAAGGATTATAAGAGAATACTATGAAAAACTATATGCCCACAAATTGGATAACCCAGAAGAAATGGATAAATTCCTAGACTCATACAACCTCCCAAAACTCAATCAAGAAGAAATAGAGAATCTGAACAGGCCAATCACAATTAAAGAGATCAAAACAGTAATAGAAAACCTCCCCCAAAACAAACGCCCAGAGCCAGCCCCGATGTCCTAGCAGTTAAAGTTCTGCACACTCTGCTTTGGAGGCCTGGGTTCAGTTCCCGGACGTGGCACCACACCACTCGTCTGTCAGCAGCCATGCTGTGGTGGATGCTCACGTAGAAGAAACAGAAGAATTTACAACTGTACACAATTATGCACTGGGGCTTTGGGGAAAAAGGAAGGAGAAAGGAGGAAAATTGGCAACAGATGTTAGCTTAGGGTGAATCTTCCCCTGTAAGGAAAAAAAAAAAATCCCAGGGACAGATGGCTTCTCCAGAGAATTTTACCAAATGTTCAAAGAAGATTTAATACCTATCCTTCTCAAACTATTCCAAAAGATTGAAGAAGATGGAACGCTTCCTAACTCATTGTATGGGGCCAACATTACCCTGATACCAAAACCAGGCAAGGACAGCACAAAGAAGGAAAATTACAGGCCAATTATCTCTGATGAACATAGATGCAAAAATCCTCAACGAAATACTGGCAAACTGAATACAGCAATACATTGAAAGGATCATACACCATGATCAAGTGGGATTCATAGCAGGAACGTAGGGATGGTCCAACATCCACAAATCAATCAATGTGATACACCACATTAACAAAATGAGCAATAAAAATCACATGATCATCTCAATAGATGCAGAGAAAGCCTTTGACAAGCTCCAACATCCATTTACGATAAAAATTCTCAATAAAATGGGTTGAGAAGGAAAGTACCTCAACATAATAAAGGCCATGTATGACAAACCCGCAGCCAACATCATACATAGTTAACGGTGAAAAACTAAAAGCCATCCCTCTGAGAACAGGAACAAGGCAAAGGTGTCCACTCTCACCACTCCTATTCATCATCGAACTGGAGGTTTTGGCCAGAGCAATTAGGCAAGAAAAAGAAAGAAGAGGAATCCAAGTTGGAAAGGAAGAAATGAAACTCTTGCTGTTTGCAGATGACATGATTCTATACACAGAAAACCCTAAAGAATCCATCAGAAAACTATTAGAAATAATCAGAAGCTACAGCAAAGTCACAGGGTAGAAAGTCAACTTACAAAAATCAGTTGCATTTCCATACACTAATAACAAACTAGTGGAAAGAGAAGTCAAGAATACAGTCCCGTTTACAGTCACAACAAAAGGAATAAAACATCTAGGAATAAATTTAACCAAAGAGGTGAAAGACCCATACACTGAAAACTATAAGACATTGTTGAAAGAAACTGAAAAAGATACATAAAGAAATGGAAAGATATTCCATACTCATGGATTGGAAGACTAAACATAGTTAAGATGTTCACATTACCTAAAGCAATCTACAGATTCAATGCAATCCCAGTCAGAATCCCAATGACATTCTCCACGGAAACAGAACAGAGAATCCTAAAATTTGTATGGAGCAACAAAAGACCTCGAATAGCCAAAGGAATCCTGAGAAAAAAGAACAAAGCTGGAGGCATCACAGTCCCTGACTTCAAAATATACTACAAAGCTATAGTAATCAAAACAGCGTGGTTCTGGCACAAAAACAGACACATAGATCAACGGAACAGAGTTGAAAGCCCAGAAGTAAAACCATGCATCTAGGGGGGCGGTTAACCTGCGAGGAAGGAGCCAAGAACATACAATGGAGAAAGGAGAGTGTCTTCAATAAAGGGTATCGGGAAAACTGGACTGCCGCTTGCAAAAGAATGAAAGTAGACCATTATCTTGCACCATACACAAAAATTAACTCAAAATGGATTAAAGACCTGAATGTAAGACCTGAAACCATAAAACTCCTAGAAGAAAATACAGGCAGTACACTCTTTGACATCAGGCTTAGCAGCATCTTTTCGAATACCATGTCTACTCAGGCGAGGGAAACAAAAGAAAAAATAAGTGGGACTACATCAGACTAAAGAGCTTCTACGAGGCAAAGGATACCATGAGCAAAATGAAAAGACAACCCACCAACTGGGAGAAAATATTTGTGAATCATCTATCCGACAAGGGGTTAAATTCCAAAGTATATAAAGGACTCATACAACTCAGCAACAGAAAAACAAACAACCCGATCCAAAAATGAGCAGAGGATGTGAACAGACATTTCTCCGAAGAAGACATGCAGATGGCCAACAGACACATGAAAAGATGTTCAACATCACTAATTATTAGGGAAATGCAAATCAAAACTACAATGAGATATCACCTTACACCTGTCAGAATGGCTATAATTACCAGGACAAAAAATAAGAAATGTTGGAGAGGCTGTGGAGAAAAGGGAACCTTCATACACTGCTGGTGGGAATGCAAACTGGCCCAGCCACTACGGAAAACACTATGGAGATTTCCCAACAAACCAAAAACAGAAATATCATACGATCCAGCTATCTCACCACTAGGAGGCTCCTGCTATCTCACTACTGGGTATTTACCCAAAGAACTTGGAATCACCAATCCAGAGAGATTTATGCACCCCTATGTTCATCGCAGCATTATTCACAATAGCCAAGACGTGGAAGCAGCCCAAGTGCCCTTCTGTGGTTGAATGGATAAAGAAGACGGTTGAAAGGAGATAGATAGATAGATAGACAGACATATACATTTATGTACATATATTGTGTATATATAATATATACATCTATACTCACACACAATGGAATACTACTCAGCAATAAAAAAGACAAAATCGTCCCTTCTGCAACAACATGGATGGAGCTTGAGGGTGTGATGTTAAGTGAAATAAGCCAGACAGAGAAAGACAAATACTGCCTGATTTCCCTCACATGTGGAAGATAAACAAACACATGGATAAAGAGAACAGATTAGTAGTTACCGGAGGGGAAGGGAGCTGGGGGGTGGGCGAAAGAGGTAAAGGGACACATATGTATGGTGACGGATAAAAATTAGACTACTGGTGGTGAGCACGATGCAGTCTATACAGAAACTGATAAATAATAATGTACACTTGAAATTACACGATGTTATAAACCATTATGATCTCAATGAAATAATTGAAAAAAAATTTTTTTAAATAGCAGATGAGTTGACTGAATTATGGAACGTCCACACGATGGCGTACTCTATAGCTGTTGGAAGGAGTGAGAGAGGTCTCTACACCACAACGTGGAGTGATCTCAAAGATACTGTTCTTTCAGCTTTATTGAGGTATAATTTGTATACAAAGAACTGCACGTATTAATGTGTACAATTTGGTGAGTTTGGACACATGCGTACACCTGTGTCACCACCCCCACAATCACGGTAATAAACATATCCATCACCCTCGAAAGTCTCCTTGTGTCCCTTTTTTATTTTGTTTTGTTTTCGCTTTCTTGTGATGAGAAAACTTAACATGAGATTCACCCTCTTAACAAACTTTTAAGTGCGCAATACCTCTTATATGAAGCATCTAAAATAGTCAAACTTGCAGAAACAGACAATAGAACGGTGGTTGCCAAAGGGTGGGGGGAGGGGGATACGGAGAGTTGTTGTTTGATGGGCATAAAGCTACAATTATACAAAATGACTATGTTCTAGACATCTGCTGTATAACATAGTGCCTATACTTAACAACAAAGGATATATTTTTAAGTGAAAAAAGGCAAGGTGGAGAAGTTTATGTAGATTATGCAGCATTTATCTAAGAAGGATGAGGGAGTGTAATGAATGTCTGTCTCTCTGAGGAGAGATACAGATCCAGCAACGCCAGTTGCCCCATTCATTTGGCCTTTGAGAAATCTGTTGAACACAGCCCTGCATGAGTTTTGTTTATTGTCTGTCGTCCCTACTTCTCACCTTTACCCAACGCTGGTCACCTCCGAGAATGCGCGTTCCCCCATAAAGGCTTTTGACAGTTTATTCTGCTCAATACTTGTTCCAGATCATTCCATTTCTTTATTAACAAATACTTTCCCCACACTTCAGGCTGTTCTTGGTCAGAAACCAGTGGTAGCAGCCCTTTACGGCTCTGCAGCGTTAATGTGACCTGCTTTGGAAGAGGCGCCTTTCTGGGCAAGAGTCAAAAGCAGTGGAGCGCTGGAGGGGACTCTTACTGGAACACAAGAGCTGACTGTTAAATTTTCAGAAATTTTTGCGAGCCGGCTCTTAAACGCAGCTGTTGTTAAAAATTAAATTGTGTAAAGCAACAATTACATTACATACATGATATCAAAAACAAACATAATACATACTCTAACCTCACCAATCTCTGGTTATTTTCCTACATTTTACTATTACCTGTGCTCTTGAGGTTATGTACATTTATTGTATCTGAATGGTAGAAATGCATCTCTTCCCAACTCTGCATTAATTGACATCGTACTGGCAGCTTGAAACCAGAAAATGCTACAACACTGGGCATTTCCCCTAACTTCCCTCCCTCCCCCAGAGAGCCTGTTGCTGAACATTTACCTGCATACGACTGGTTGGAACTGATCCACTCTCCAGGCGCTCTGATGTGGTGGATATCCTCAGGTCCAACCAATGTTGTTGTATAACACAGGAGAGCCAAGACCTAACTCACACTGTTTTATAAAGTGATGTTTTAAATCTGTGAACTGGAGTAGTACGTGAAAAAGGATAGTTCCCAAAAAAGATTTGGTATTTAACACTTACGACGATGTCCTAAGATGCCCATAATATGCCATGAAGAGACTGTTTGAAAAGGTATGGTGCAACGCGCACACACACACACACGTCAGTCTAAAAAGCCCTGCATGGAACGGCAGGTGAGACTCGAAAAAATGAAAGGACACAGGGAAAAGAGGCTCACTCCTTCTTCCAATCTCCATCACTTTATTTCTCTTCTCCTCCCTCTTCTCAAGCCGCGTCCTTTAACCCAAAATACACTTTCTCTTTTACCGCCTCAGCTCTGGAGCCGTGGCATGCCTAGGACACAATTGCGTAGCAGGGCTTTAGTCCTTTTCCAGATAACACTGCTTCCTTCCTCCGTGAATATGTGGACTTGTTCATCTGATACCGGGAGAGGAGGGGTTTAGGGATCACTGATTTAAGTAACAAGTCAGGGAAGGAAGGCAGGCATGAGATGGATGTCAGTCTTCCTCTATGTGCTGAGTGATTTTGCATGTTTGTGTGTCTGGCATCAGATAAAGGATATAAGAAGCCTGCCTTCTCAAGGCCTCAAGCAAGAAAGAAGAAGTCGTAATCGGATGTCATCACCATCAATCATCTTGGGTGAGAACAGAGGGAGGGAAGGAAGGAGGGAGGAAACATGATGGGAAAGAGTCAGTGACTGGGCATGTCCAGTTGAGTTTTCTGTCCTCCTGGCGGGGTCTCCAGGTCTTCGTTTGTTTGGAACATCAGCAGAGGACTGAGAAACAAGTGCAGGTAAGATCTGATAGATTACCACATGTTGTTACCCTGAGTATGAAACGAAGGGACCATTTCTGAGAGACCCCTCTGACTGGATGTCTGCCGCTTCAAGTTTTGAAGCTTTCTTTCAATGCTTTACAAAAAAGCAAATTACTAGCTAATTTAGGGCCTGGCAAAGAGAAGGGAGCCTCTCCCCATCTTCGGCTAAAAATTTCCCCTCAAAGACTTGTGCAAGTTACTTTTACTCTTTGAGCACCGTTTCCTCATAGGCAAAAGGGTGGTAATAATGCTTGGCTTACAGAGCTGCTGTGAGGCTACACACGCTTAGCATACGGTGGGCACGGAATAAGTAAATGGTAATGATTCTTCCTCATGTTTTGTGGGTCCTTCAAAGGTAAGCTCTGGGTCTAATTCATCTTCCCTCTTTGATTCTTCTTGTGCTGATTGGCTTCAGCTTCCCCCACTGTAAAATACACATTGGACCAGAATCAAACTGGCATTCTGTTGGCCAAAGTTGGCCTGCATGGATGTTTTGCTTGGCCCACGTATAGAGCTTAAAGAGGAAACCAGAGTCAACATTTTAAAACTGAGATGTTTTACATAGAAATCTAGAATTCCACCCTCTCTTGAAAAATCAGGAGATGTGGCAACAATGAGTCCACATTCCTGCATGACCACAATTGGCTAGAGCCAAGTGGCAGCTGCCCCCTTAGGCAGAGCATGCACTGTCAGTTGGCCGGAGCCCGTCTGGCCTGCTCTGCTCATTTATACGATCTGCTTCATCCTGCAGACACTTCAGTGTGTGGCCCTCTGGGCAACTGGAAACAGTCTGTGCCAGGCAGAGGGTAGGCACTTACTTGCTGAGCGAATAAATCTCCTACCCTTTTTTCTCTGCCATTTTCTTATCTAGACATGTTGAGAAATCCCAGTTGTTGAGTAACGTGAGTCTCACTTTGAAAAGTGAATTGAACAAGTCTGTTAGAGTCAGGACAGTCCAGGTTATACTGTGGTCACAAACAACTCCTATATCTCAGTGCCTTACAACAACAAGGGTTTATTATTTGCCCACACACACAAAGCTAGACACAAGATGAAAACACCCTCATATTTTCACATGCGTGGGTACGTACATGAGCGCGCTGGTATGTTCGCAATCACGAGTCAAACAAAAACTCTGGCATATGAACGTATGAACTCACGCAGAACCCTATTTCGAGACTGATCGGCTTAGATTGCACAACGCTGTTTTTCTAAGAGACGCAAAAAGGCCCCAGGATCCAAGGGAGTAAGGGATGGAGGTACAAGAATACCCGCCCTCAGCCAAGGAATTGCCCCATGTAATAAAAAGGGTCTGAAAGCTTATAAAAGCACCTGAAGGTTTAACGAAAAGATGTTAAGCATTTTGGACATTAAACATTTTGCAAATGCATAAATAAGCAGTACTCTAGTGAGGCCTCCTCCTCTGGGCTTCTACTTCAAGAGGGAGATGCACCCCAGATGTCCAATAGGCAGAGAAATGGAGCTGACCAGCCTGGGTCTGAGAGAGGGGCTAGGAGGCTGGAGTCCTCGATCTCCAGCGGGAGCTGTAGACAGAAAGGAAGAGGTCAGGGCCGGGTCACACCCATTTCCCCTCCAGGCTCACCCCTCCTTTTCCTTCCACCCCAATTAACATTTTGCCACCTGGACTCTTGCACAGAACTCTTCCTCACTGATTTGCCCATCTCAAGCCTCGCCTCCTCCAATCCCTCCATCACAGCCACCACATTTCTTTCTGTCAAGCCCAGGGTCTACGAATGTGCTCCTCCCTAGCTCAGACGCTTTTTGGCCCCTCACCACCCACAGTTGCTGGCCTAGACTCCTAAGCCTGGCATGCCAGATCTCCATGATTGGTAGCCTCTCCAGCCTCATCCCTTTCCGTTCCGGCAGTTCCTCCAGGGTTGCTGCTTCACTCGCACACCATATCCCACCCACCATTTTGGCCTGGGAGCACCCAGCCTTCCCTCTCAGCCTCCCCAGGTATGTATCTCTTCTCAGGCCTCTTGCCGTCCTTCGTCTCCAGGCTCATCGTTGAGATTTAGCTGCAAGATACGACCTGTGAAGGCAACCAGGCTCCACATCTAGACTGGAAGCTCCCTGAAGGTAGGGACCAGATCTCCTTCCAGACCAGGTTCTTATCACCTATGTGTGTCCTCCCCAGACCACAGCAGACTGCAGGGATCTGGATAGAAAGCTCTGGGCTGGGAGTCAGGAGACCTGGTTCTTCCACTTGATATGCTGCATGCTCTAGGGCAAGTCCCTGCTGCTCTCAGGGCCTCAGGTTCCTTGTTTCCTGACGTCACAGCGCTGAACATTTGCTGTCGAGCACAAAGCTCGATGAACTGATGATTCACTGAACAACGTCAACTGCCATCTCAGGCATCAGGCTGAGGAGCTTGGGTGCCTGGGCCCAAGGAGGTTCAACCCACTAACCCTGACTTCCCAGTTAGGTCCTGCTTATCACAGTGCCCTCCTATTTCCCAACTATTCCCACTCCGTGTTCTCCTTTCAAGGACCAGGCTACCTGGTGCAGCACAGGGCTGCAGCAGGGAGATGGAGCCAGAAGGGGCCTGGGAAGAGTATCTGAGAGTCAGCAGAGCCTCGGCCGCCTCCAGCTTCCGCTGCCACTCTGAGGAGGCAGGACCCAGGTCCCGGTCAGAAGCTTTGGGTGCCTGAAAAGGAAAGGGTGTGAGAGAATGGGAGTTGGGAACCCACAGGCAACAAGTGCCCCTCCAGTCTCCAGTTCCAGTGAAGGCCCCACCCACCCCGAGGCCTTCTGCTCTTCCCATTCACTAAGCTCAGCCCCTGCCAGGGTTCTGGACCCCACTATTTTCCCAGGATCTGTGGTTGCGGTAGAATGGAGTCAAGGGTGGCACAGACCTGGAGGATCAGAGTTGAGTGTCTAGAAACAAGGAAAGGAGAGGCCAGGGGATTAAGCCCTCTGGCAGACACATACTGCCAGTAGACAGAGAGAGGCAGGATTTTGCAGTATCTGGATGTGGGAGTCTGAAAGCCTGCTGGCCATTAGTCATTGTGGCTTGAGCAAGTCCCTTCCCTGCTCGGCCTGTTTTCTTTTCTATATCTTTTCATATCTTCTTTCCATATCTTTCCCGAGACGCTAATTCCTGCCAGCTTTTTCAAAACTCCCAGGGCAACAGTGAAGTTTATGGGAAATCACAGGTGTCTGTGTTTTAACCTGCAAAGCACCTGGAGAGGCGTGATTACCGTCCCTGTCCAGGGACTGGTTCTCACCTCCGTATTCCCCAATCCCCACGGGACTTGAAGGGCCAGCTTGGTTTATCTCCAGGAAGCTTTCGCTAATGGCCTCTGGACCCTCGCCTGGGCCTCTGTGGCCCTCGCCATCATGGCTCCCCTTTTCAGCAGGACCTTCTATCCCATCAATCTGTTTCATGTGGAATAACAGCCTCTAATTTGTTGAAAGGCCTGCTATGTGGCAGGCCTTGTGCTAGTCCTCTTGTCAATGCTATAGGAGTAGAATATTGTCCCCTGTCAGTACACTGATAGGGAAATGGAGGCTCGGAAGCACCAAGTCACCTGTCCAAAGTCTCACAAATAGGAAATGGCAAAGCTGGGAGAGTCCTGTCCTTGCCCGTTATTCTGAGATGCTGCCTTCTCCTCCCTGGCTCCTCCAGTCCCGTCCCCTCCTCCTGCTTTTCCTCCTGCTCCTCTCCTCCTCCTCTCCTTCGTCCTCCTCCTCCTCCACTGCCGCCACCGCCACTGCCACCACCCACGCCGTGCCACCACTACCGTCACCTCTACTTCCTCCTTCTATCTCCCGTGGCATCAAACACAAGGTTGGGCACCCAGTCACACAATACATAACTAGCTCCATGGTCCTTCTCACTCTACTCACGTGCTGGGCAGAGTAGGGAGCCTGTGGGGCTCCCTGGAAAGTGAAATTGTTAGTTGCTTCTTCAAGGGTGCTGGAGTCCAGGATAGAGACAAAAATTCTGGGGCCTGACCAATCAGCAGAGTCCCTTGGGAGCTTGCCTGCGGAAGCAGAGAGCACGGGTTGGAGTCAGGTACCAGGCCGGCCGTGAAGAGATGTGGGCATGTTTTGGAATGAAGATAGGAGCCCAGAATGTCAGAGCGGGGAAGACCTTGAAGACCAGCCAGTCCTACACTTCATTTTGCAACTGGGGAAATGGAGGCACAGAGAGGTGAAGCATTTGTTCCCCAGGGTCACAAGGCAAGTTGCACCAGGGTTAGAGATGGAACCCAGGTCTTCAGGACACAGAGGAAGGGGTCTGGGCAGCGGCTGAGGTGGGAGCCTCTCCCACTGGCCCCAGACTCTCCTTACCTCCTCGAAGGTTGCACAGGGGTGGGCCTCAAGCTGAGGCATGATGTTCTCTTTCCCAGCTGTGAGAGACTGGGGACAGCTTAGGTGAGCCTTTCCTCCTGACCCCACTCCACTCTGCCTCACCCCCAATGTGCAGCCTCATCTCACCGTGGACCTCTCTGAGCCCCCAGATCTCTCCTCCCCACCAATACTTGGTGGGTAATCTTGATGGCATTGTATAGTTGGGGACGCAAAGGCCCAAAGAGTAACTTGCCCAAGGCCACATCGAGATTGGGTGATAGAACTGGTGACAGAACTACTCATGCTCCCTACACCCAAACCCAGGCTCTCTCTCTGGCCCGAGACACTCACTGGGGACTCCTCCTTGGATGGCCAACTTCTCGACACGGCGGTGAGCTTTGGGAGGGGCGGCCCCACTCCTTATCAGTCCTTGAGCCAGGTGCCTCTTTAGGTGTACCCTCTGCTCCCTCTTCAAGGCACTCTCAGCAGGCGAGACCGTGCAGTGTTGCCTAAAGTGGGGGATTGCAGGTCTAAAGTCGGTCACATTTAGAGAAGGCCCGGCCCTCTCTCCCCTCCCTTATCAGACACCATACTCACGAGAGGCAGACACACTTGTGACACTTGCAGGTCTGGAAGAGGCAGAAGTGCTCATGGTCCTTGATTTGGTCAGTGATGCCATGGTTGTGGCAGCGGGCACAGAGAATTATAGCTCTTCTGGGAACAAGTTTAATCCCCCACGGGAATCCAGTCCCAAGCCCTTTGGTGGAGTCAGAGGGGCAGCAGTGCACAGCAGGCATTTCATTGGGATCCATGGTTCTAGGGCCAGGAGCAGAGGTCAGGACGGCCACATGATCCCCTACCCCCAACGTAGGTACTTCCTCTGCCCTTGGAAAACCTCGCCTGAGGCGGCTGGATTCTTCTCCATCCAGCTCACCACTGAAATCAGATTGCACCTCCCTTCTTGCTTATGTAGCCTCATGAGCTACATAAGCTTATGTAGGGGTAGTGTCATTCCTAGGAAGCCCCACTCACACATAGCCTCATTCTGAGAAACTCTTGGCATGGGTCCTGTCTGTTTTCAACCCAATTATTAGTCTCCTTGCTTACCTTCACTCCACATAGACCCCCTTTTCAGGCATACACTTGCACTCTCGTGCCCCCTTCAACAATTACCACTCCCCCTTCTCATGTATCATCCCATACTCTGCTATTCCCGACTATCATTCCCGGCACCCACTTCCACAACTGTCTTCCTAACATCCTACATTCATTCACTCCCTACTCATGATTCTATGCCCGCTGCACTCAGTTCTGTTATTAGTCTCGTGTATGCCCTCCATTCAGTTTTCCTCTCACACTCCATTCTGATTCTTTTCTTGCACCCTACCATAACGTTAATTATTCCTTTGCGCCCTCTTTAACCTGACATCCCTTTACACCCCATGAAATCATATTATTCTGCTGGGTTCCAAGCCCCTCTTTCGATAATTATTTTCATTCATCTCCTCGATTATTCACTGAATAGATGTTTGTTGAGCCCCCTATCGAATGCCAGACTCTGATCTAGTCAACAGCCGACTCTGCGTTGCGCTAATTGTTTTCCTGGACCAACACACCCTTGCTGCTTTTATGCGAACCCACGCATTCTCTCCACAGCCTCCCAACAATCATCCACACTCCTCTCCAGGCTTCAACAATTATACTTGAGCACACCTTCTCCCACTCCCACACCTGGACTGCACCACCTCTTCTCAGGCAGCCCAGTCATTCGCTGCTGCCCCCACCTCAGAATCAAACGCAGGGGCATGAGCCCTGCCCCAGGAGCCAGAAGCCAGGGGTCAGGGGGCTGGGGCAAGGCGTCCTCCTACGGCGGTTCCACCATGGCGGTTCCACCCAGGACGGGGAAGGGGCGGAGCGGGATAGCGGGAGCGGGAGTGGGCGGAGGTTCCCCACTGAGGTGGAGGACAGGAAAAAGGGCTGGGGATCCAGAGAGGAGGAAAGGAGAAAAGAAGGGGCGTGGAGAACGAGGGTCATATTTCTGATGCCAGCCTGTGGTTACCTCAGCCTTCGGCAGGTCGGAATCAGTGGGCTCCGCACCAGAGGCCTGAGGGAAGACCCAGTGCTCGCTCCCTTTCCCGCCCTTTCCACAAAGGCCAATGAGCTTCCGGCGCTGCCTGCGGCTTCTCACCGCTGTGGCGGGCGACCAATGAGCTTCGAGTTCCGCCGAGGCTCACCCGACAAAGTCCCGCCCCCCTCGCTTCCCTCCCGCTTCTCCGCATGCTCGCTTTACTAGGCCAGCCAGGAAGTCGTGAAGCGGGGTGCAGCGCTGTGCTCCGCAAGCCTTGTTTCCCAGACTGTTCGCTCTTTGGCTGTGAAATATTGTATGTGCATGCATTTTTCACTCATGTCCTCGGTAATCTGTGATTTACTTTTGCAAAATTCAGCGTGTGTTGATCCATATTCCTGTGTCAAGGATTCTCAATCGGGGGCGATTTTGCAGCCCCTGGGAACATTTGGCAGTGTTCGGAGTCATTTTGGTCCGTATTTGTCTCTGAGCTCCCTGTTCTGTACCACAGATAAATTTGTCTATTCCTGTGCCAATACTACACTGGCTTAATTTTTATCTCTTGATGAGACACCTTGATCTCTGGCAGGGAAAGTCCCTACATCTTATTCATCATCTCCAGGCATATCTTGGCTGTTCTTTGCCTTTTTGCCCTTCCCTATAAATGTTAGGATCAGCATGTCATGCTCCCTGAAAACTCATTTGCAATAGATTTGGATTGCATTTTCGTGGAATCTATGGATCAGTTAGGGGCGAGTTTACTATCTTTAGGCTATCCAGCCTTCCTGGTCACCAACATGGGATGCCCCTCCATTTATGTGGGTCTCCTTTAACGTTTTCATCTTTAAGTTTAGTATTTAGTTCTATCTTTTGTACACTCAGATCTTGTACATCTTTTATTGTATCTATCTGAAGATACTCTAGAGTGTTGTTGCTCTTATACTTCGTATCTGTTCAAAAGAGACATTTTCTATTTGTATCTAATTTATGGAAATCCACTCGACTTTTTAAAAAGTATATTGATCTTAGAGTCAGCCACCATGCTAAACTCTGTGCTGTCTAATAATTTGTCTATCGGCATTCTGCAGCTTTCTGTGAATCTGTGAGTAACAGGAGTGCAAAAATCAACTTACAGGTTTCTTACTGTGCTGGCTAGGACGTCCACTACCAAGTCGAATGGCGATGGCAAAATTAGGCATCTTTGGGTTGTTCCCAACATCAAAGAGAATGCTGCCAACACTTCCATATTAAAATGGGTTTGCTGTGTTTCATTGTTTTCTTTCCTTCCTTCTTTCTTTCTCTTTCTTTGTCTCTTCTTTCTTCCTTTCTCTCTCTTTTTTCCTTTCTTTGCCTTCGTCAGATCAAGGAACTTCCCTTATATTCCTAGTTTAATTTGTCTTAAAAATCATGCATAGATATTGAATTCTACTTTTTTGCCTCTATTGAAATGATCAAGGCTCTATTCATTTAATCCGTTAAAATACAGTGAGTGTTACTTAAAGATTTTTTTAAAAATCTTCAGTGAAGTTTATCTTATAATCAAAAAAAAGACAAACACCATGTGTGTATCTTAATGAGTTTTCAAAAACTAAGCATACACATTCAGTTAGCACCTAGAGCAAGCAACAGAACGTATCAGCAACACACAGACCTCTCTCATGCCCCCTTCCATCTATGGTTTTTCTAATGTGAACCCAGCTTTGCTCTCCTAGGATAAATGTAACTTAGTTATGGTGTATCATCTTTTGTGTATCCCGGTGGGTTCAGGTTGCCAAAGTTTTGCCTAGGATTTTTGTGTCTTCTCTTCATGAGCGAGATTGACTTGGCGTTTCTCTTTATCATACTATCTTTGCTGGTTCCAGGGTCAAGGTTTTCTGGGCTTATAGACAGAGTTGGGGGGTAGTCCCTCTTTTCTATCCTCTCGAAGTGTTTGTATAAGATTAGGATTATCTGTCTTGAGACTCTATTAAAACTTGGCCGCTAAACAGCTGGGATGCCTGTTTTCTTTATTTTCAACAACAGATTGCACTGTGGATAATTTAAAAACATATACAAATTAGATTTTGTATACAAACTTACAATCTCCAGGTTCGTTACAGTAGGGCAGTGGTCCTGGGACGTTAGCTTGCATCAGAATCACCCGAAGGGCTTGTTGAAACACAGATTGCTGAGCTCCACATCTATAGTCTCGGATTTAAAAACCCAGAGTGGGACCTAGAGTTCGCTTTTATGACAATTCCCCCGGTGATGCAGATGCTGCTGGTGGGGGACCACACTTTGAGAACCACTGTACAACGGAGAATAGTGAAGGAACCGCCAATTATCCATCCCCCAACCGCAACCATTAACAACTCGTGGCCAAGCTCATTTCATATATGTCTTCTCCCTTTTCCCTCTTCCAGATTATTTTCAAGAAAATACCAGAAATCATCTTATTTTATTGGTAAATATTTCAGTGCACAACTCTAAAATATGAGCAACCTGTTTCCCTCAACTTTTTATTTTGAAAACGCGCAAAACCGAAGAGTGCACATTCTGTTACCTAGATTCGCGGTATCCCATTGCTTTATCTCTTCTTTTCCTTTTCGCTTCCCACTTAACAGTTCCAAATACTTCATCCGATTACTTCAGAATGTATCTCCTAAGAACTAGGATATTCTGCGATCTAACCACAATACTGTTATCACGTTGGAGAAATTTAACAGTGGCATGTTATCACCTAAGTCCATAGACAGTCCGTATTCATATTTCCCTAATTGTCCCAATAATATCCTTTTGGGGATGAACAATGCAATCAAGTATCATACATTGCATTTTGTTGTCAT
Organism: Equus asinus; assembly: GCF_041296235.1. Taxonomy (NCBI): domain Eukaryota; kingdom Metazoa; phylum Chordata; class Mammalia; order Perissodactyla; family Equidae; genus Equus; species Equus asinus. Next base: position 57,990,101 of record NC_091820.1, on the reverse strand, counting down.
GTCTCTTTATTATCCTCTAGTCCCAAACAGTCCCTCATCCTAAATCTTCCATGACGATGAGCTTTTCCAAGAGCCTAGGCCTGTTTGCTTGTAAAGCGTCCACAATATGGGTTTGCCTGATATTGTCCTCTTGTTCCGATTTACGTTTAACAGTTTTGGCAAGAATGTCAAATAGGTGATGAGTAGTTCACATTACACCACATCTGGAGGATCCTAAGGTCAGTTTGTCTAGCTGTCGGTGCTGCTATTGGCATTACTCAGTCGGCCACTTATTTAAAGTGATCTGTTGGACAGATCACTCCACTGTAAAGCTGCCTTTGTCCCCCTGTGACTTATAAGCAGTCTGTGGGGTGATATTTTGATATCATGCGGGTATTCTGTCCTCCAAAAAAATTTCACTCCTTGGCCTTAGTTTTCGTTCAGGGTTCTTGTCTGATTTGATTATTACTTTGGTGGTTGAGAAACGGTGGTTTTCTACTTTTATCCTTCTTTCCTACTTTTATGGGCAGGCATTTTGCCATAAAGACGAGCATTCCAGCCCTCTGCCCCTCACCTTCTTGCTGCTGCTGCTGCTGCTGCTGCTGCTGTTTGCAGCAGCAGAGAAAGATGAAAAGCTGTTTATTTGTTGTGTTCAAAGAAACACAAACAGAACAAAGTGGACAGTATTAAGAGAAATGTAAGCAACCATAGGGTGAATTTGATAGGAATCTCCTCTAACAGAGCAAACAGAATGACAAAATCTGTTGCCCGACATTAGGCTTAACTGTTCAACAACAACAAAAAACAGTTTTGGCAATTGTTAAGAGGACCTGAGGTTATAATTTTGGCCAGCTATAAAATGCCTCGGATCTTGTGTGCACTCTCTCTCTCTCTCTCTCTCTCTCTCTCTCTCACACACACACACACACACAAACACACACACACAAAGATTATAGATGGACACGTGGTAAAAAACGTAATAATAAGACAGCGTTATTTCAGTTACAGAACGTACGTTAGAGAATTGTGAAACTGTATATAATGTTTTACAAAAAGCAGGAGATCTTCAACTAAGTCCATATTACACAAGACCTTTCCAACAATATGAAGGAGTAATTGATTCGAAATCTGAAAAATTTCAAATATATTATTTTTCCCATTACACGAGCCATGAGACGTGAGACCCTGGCCAATTAATACTTTAGGTACATTTTGTCTCCGAGGACTTTCCAATTTGCAAAGACATGATTGTGGCCTACAGAATCGAACTGGTGGCACCAATATTGTGGAATCATTTCTATCACTTAGGAAAGAATTTGAACTAATTACAAAAAATATGATAAAAAATAGCTTCTGTCATGAAGGACAGCAATCTAGCTGTTATGTCGGAAGTGAAATTTCATTGTCATTTTACATCAAGGGTCCGATGTTTCTCTTCTTCTTCTTTCCACTGTATGATACATATTGAGAACATAGGTACTTAGGTTTCTAAAGTAGACTATATGAAAAGTATCACAAATATAGCTATTAAAGTCACTCAGTAAATACGTGCAAAGGCAGTGAATTATTGTAGGTTTATTTTGCCAGTCTTGTTGGAGGTTTCTAAGTTTTACGGATCTTTTCAAAGAACCAGATTTTTGTTTTATTGATTTTCTCTGTTGCTTTCCTGTTTTCGATTTCACTGATTAGGGGGCTTACCTTTAGTATCCCCTTCCTTCTGCTTGCTTTGGGTTTATTTTGCTCTCCTTCTTCTAGTTTCCTGGGATGAGAACTTACATTATTGATGTGATACTTTTCCCTTTACTTAATGTAAGTCCTTGATGGTGTAAATTTCCCTTTCAGCAATGCTTTAGCTTCACCCCACTGATTTTGATATGTTTTATAATCATTTCCATTCAGTTCAATTCATTTCTTGATGTACTGGAAAACTTTCTCTTTAGCCCATGGATTGAGTAGCCTCCTTACCACTGGGTGGTGGTGAAAGTCCTGAGATCATCCCAGCGACAGGGAAGGTTGCCTCCTTACTGCCTGGTGGAGGTATAATTCCAGAATCTCCACGGGATTGATGTCCACTGACATGGGAGGGGCAGGGTGGCCCCCATTTCTGCCAATTGAATGTGGAATCCTAGGCTCCCCACTAAACCTTGGCTGGTTTGAGTGGGGACAGGGCCATAGTGTCTTCTTCGGTGTCTGGCTGGAGTAGAGAAGTTATTGTCAAAACGTTTTCTGTCTTGCTAGGCTACCCCTTTTCTGATCCTTATGCTAGAGAGAGCAGGCTTTGGTTGAAGCTGTTTGTTGTTGTTGTCATTGTGGTGGTTGTTTTGCCTGTGCTTTTTGGAATTTCCCCATAGGTGGCTTCTTCAGCTCCAAGTCTGGGATATATGGCACAGAAGGAAAACCCAGGGAACTCACCACCGTGTCCTTCCTCCAGTTCTGAGATCCTTAGGTGTTGTGCCTTCCCCTCTCCACTTTGCAGAGTCCTATGCTTATTTTATATATGGTGCCCAGGGTTTTAAGTTGTACTTAGTGGGAAGAATAGGGAAGTGTACATCTACTCTATCTTCTCAGAAGCAGAAGTCTCTATATGAATTTAATTATAGGTTCTGATTTTTAGCGTGTGTCTGAATTTAAATTTAAATTCGATTTTAATCCAAATTAAAATAATTGGATTTTAAATGAAAATTAAAATTAAATATAGCTTTTGAATTTAATATATTTGTCTTTGATTAGAAATTATAATTGCAAGAAATAAGCACTTCTATCTGATAAGCCTTTGGAAAAACTTGCAAAAGAAAAAGCATGTGGTTTGAAAAGAGAGAAAATAACATTCAGAAGATTTCCAGGTAAGTCAGGAATAGTTAAAACAATTCCATCATAGGTAAAATCCAAATTTTAGGTTGAAATAATAGTTTCATGGGGAAATTTTCAGTCCCTAGCTTTGGATGTTTTTCTCAATTTCTAAGGTATATTGTGTTAATATTCAGAAATATATACTTCACCTTCAATAACCAAAAGTGAGTGCTCCTGTAAAAGCTGTTAAAATGACAATCAGGGAATTCAGTAAGTGTGGCAAATTGGTCATTTGGTAAATTCATTAATTTTAGGAGAGTTAATTTTGTTGTCACTCAGCATCGCGAAGCATAACTGAACAAAGGGGTTCTCTCTCTCTCCTGGTCACTGACCATCTCTGTGCAAGCACACGGAGGGAGGAGCTCATCGTCGGCCAAATGAGGCAAATGGATCCTGAATCTCTTAATTTGCGTCACTATAATAGATTTTGCATGCTTATGGCATTTCAGAGGTTAATCAATAGTAATTAAAGCTAATATTTCGGGGGCATTGGCTATTTGCCAGAGAGTGTGTGAATTGCTTTACCAACATTGTCCTATTTAATCCCTACAACCCCCTCCCCCCATTATTATCTCCAGTTTTGCAAATTGGGAATCTGAGGCTGAGAGAGACTAACAATTTGCCCAAAGTCACACAGCTAAGAAGTGGTAGAACCCAATTTCAAATTAAAAACTGTCTCTCTTAAATATTGTATCGTCATTTGGGAGCTCTTGACAACTTTACAGACATATTTATCCGAGTCACCAGAATACCTTGAGAAACCAAGCCCCGAACAAACTGGTTGTGAGTAAGTTAGCAGGTGTCTCCTGCAGTTCAAAGGGTTTCACAGATATAGATATTGTGTGTAGACTCAGGTTTTAGGCTACCGTTGGGAATCTTTGATCAATGACCAAGTGATATTTGTTGAATATGCAGAGATTGATTCAAAGGGAGAAGGATGGCGCTACATTTTTGTCCTGTGGTGTGAAGAATAGTCTCTTGGGTCCCTTCTACTTTTTACCCTAAAGCCTATCCATAACCAGGGGTAAAATTAGTTGTGACCAGAGATATCCGTCAGTCTTGCTGCCAAATATCCAGGTGAATACCTGGTTATATTTAAGACATGGTGGCCAAAAATAACCCCCATTGAACTTAATTAAGATATAATTTGGTGACCAGATGCAGACCTGGCAATCATTATGTTTCAAATGTTCCAGTTAAATTGAATCTCTTTGAGAGTGACAACTTTGAGATCAAAGATGATATCTTATACGTCTTCACTTCCAGACCTCTTGCTGTGGTCCCTTTCACATGGTCAGTGACCAGCAAAGTTTTCCCTTGAGAGACATGTAAGTACCAAGCACAGCGTACCGCGTAGCAACAAACGCCCTGATAAGCAAGCACAGTAGAAGATTGTACAGGAAGTCAGCCAAAATGGCAGACGAAGGGCCTCTGACAATTCTCTCCTCCCTGAAAGCAACGAGAAAACTGGCAGAAATCTTCAGAATCAATGTTTTCAGAACTCTGGAAATTCACCAAAAGTGTGCAACAACCTCAGGTATGTTTATTCTAGAGAAACTGCTGACTCTCGGTAGGGAGAGTGAGCTATGTGGCATTTCGCCTAGCCCTATTCCCATGCTCCTCTATTCAACTCTGTGGTAGCCTTGAATACTAACAGCCTGCAATCACAGTGAAAAGCGGCAGCCTGGCAGCCACCAGAGGAAGCAGAAAGGGGATGGGCCTCCTGCATAGCCTCACTCCCAGAGAATTGTCATTATTTGATCTGTCTGGTAGTTCCCTGGAAGACCCCGCTTGCATGGCTGTCTGTATTTGGATTGACTCAGAGTTTGCCCACTTTGAAATGCCTTCTCCCTGGGGACGCTTGTCAAAAACATTTAGAGGCAATTGTTTAGCATTTCAGCCACCTCAGGCAGTGGATAACACTGGGGGCAGACAATAGGCAAACCAAAACCTTAAAAGGAAAAACCGGGTGAGTAGATATCCATAGGGACTTTGAAAAGCTATGACATATCCCTAGGAATCTAGAAGGCCAGGCACACTTCCGGGACTATGGCATGCTCTCCGGAAAGACCCAAAGGGCCCTAAGGTCTCAACTCTGGCTTATTTTGAGGCTCTGTGCAAGCAGAAATGAAGGCTAAGACAGAGTTGACAGCTACCTGGCTGACTGTTGAAGGCATGCTCAACGTAGACACAGAGCCCCGTGGCAAAGACCGGGAGATTTAACAGTTACAGCCATTTAAAGATGTCTCTGCCCAATCACTAGGCAACCGCTAAGCTAACCAAGCAGTGAATTCAGTGGGCACAAACAACAGAGGATACAGACTTTACAGAAGTAGTTCAGAAAAGTCACTAAACAAACAAATGACAGCGAGGATACCCACAAAAAACCAGCAACAACAAAACCCGGAAAAGGGGCAGAATCTGAATTCCGCAGTTGCCACACTCTATTATTTGAAATGCTTGGCTTTCAACCAAAACTTATCAGACATATAAAGAAACAGGAAAGCATGGGACATGCAAAGGGATGCCCAGACATTGGACATTGGACTTTCTAGACGGAGACCTTAAATCAGCTATTGCAAACATGTTCAAACATAATGGAAGCCACGTCTTATGAATTAAAGGGAAGTATGAGAACAATGACTCATGAAATACAGAATATCATCAAAGAGATAGAAATCATTTAAAAGATACCAAGTAGAAATTCTGGAGTTGAAAAGTATAACAACTGCAATGAAAAATGTACTGGAGATGCTCAACAGAAATTGGAACTGGCATGAGAAAGAATAGCCAAACTTGGAAGTTAAATACAATTGGTATTGTACAGTCTGAGGAAAAGAAAGTAAAAAGAATGAAGAAAACTGAACAGAGTCTCGGAGACCTTGTAGGACACGAATAAGCGCACCAACTTATGCATAATGAGAGTCCCTGAAGGAGAGGAGAGGAGAGAAAGGGGAAGAAAGAATACTGGGGGGAAAAATGATGGCCCCCGAACTCCCCAAATTTGATTAAAATGATTAATTTACTCAAACAAATAGCTCTGAAACTCCATGGAGGATAAACTCAAGGAGATCTGCACCTTGAAACAGCTTAGTCGAACTGTTGAAAATCAACAACAAGGAGAGAACGTTGAAAGCATGGAGACAAAAGCAGCTCATCACATACAAGGGATCCCCAGTGAGGTTAACAGCTGACTTCTCATCAGAAACTGTGGGGAACAGAAGATCGTGGGAAGTCATATTCAAAGTGCTGAAAGCAAAAGACTGTCAGCCAATAATTCTCTATCTAGCATAACTATCCTTCAAAAATGAAGGTGAAATAAAGCCACCCTCAGATAAAGAAAGACTGAGCAAATTTATCACTAGCAGAACTGCCCTACAAGAAATAACAAGGGGAAATCCAAAAGAGACACTAGAGAGTGACTCGAATCCACATGAAGAAATAAAGAACATCACTAAAGGTAACTAGGCTGGCATTTATAAAAGACAGCATAAGTGCATTGCTGTTGGCAACTCTTTTCTGCCTTTATCTGATTTAAAAGACAAGTGCATAGAGCAATAATTATAAAACTATCTGGATGGGCTTAAAAGACATAAACATGCAATTTTTATAACAATAATACGACGAAGGAGCTTGAGGGTCCAGAGCTATATGCGATCAAAGTTTTTGTAGCATACTGAAATTAGGTTGATATTAATCTTAATTAGATTCTTTTAAGTCAAGATCTTAAATTGTAATCTGTGGGGCCACCACTCAGAAAATAATTCAAAAATATAGTAAACAATAAGTGAATGAAAATGGTATGCGAGAAAATATCTATTCAACACAAAACGGCACCCCAATGGTGAGAGAGAGGAACATAAAACCATGAGAAAAAAAAACAAAAATGGCAGACATAAATCCTACCATATCAGTAATTTCATTAAATGTAAACGGAATGAACGCTAATGGGTAAAGCAGATTTTGGCAGAATGTCATACAGATAGAAAGCAGAATGGTGGTTGCCAAGGGCCGGGGAGAGAGAGGGGGGGACAGAGTAGTGTTTCATGGGTACAGAGTTTCATCTGGGGAAAATGGAAAAGTTCTGGAGATGAATATCGCGATGGTGGAACCATGATGTAAATGTACTTAACGACACAGAACAGTATGCCTAAACATGTTTAAATGTTAAATTTTATGCCATGCATATTTTATCACAATTTTTAAAGAGGAAAAGAAAAGGAAAGACATCCCCTGCTCATTGATTGGGAAACTTAATATTGTTAATATGGCAATACACCCCAAACTGATCTACAGATTCAATGCAATCTCTAACAAAATCCCAGCTGACTTCTCTGCTGAAATAAATGAGCTGATTCCAAAATTCACATGGAAATTCAAGGGTCCCAGAATAGCCAAAGCAATCTTGAAAAGGAAGATTAAAGTTGGAGGACTCACACTTCCCTATTTCAAATCTTTCCGCAAAGCTCCAGCAAACAAGACGGTGTGGGTTTGGCATAAGGACAGTTGTATAGATTAATGGAATAGAACTGAGAGTCCATCAATAAACTTTCACATTTACAGTCAATTGATTTCCCAACAGGGTGGCAAGATAATTATATGGGGTAAAGAAGAGTGCTTTCAACAAACGATGCTGCGACAACTGGATACCCACATGCAAAAGAGTGAAATTGGACCCGATCCTCATTTCACTCTATATACAAAAATTAATTAAAAATGAATCACAGACCTAAATACAAGAGCTAAACTAATAGAATTCTTAGAAGAAAGCACAGCAGTAAATCTTCTTGACATTGGCTTAGGCAATGGTCTCTTTGATACAGCACGGAAAGCCAAAGGAACTAAAGAAAAACAGATATATTAGACTTCATCAAATTTAAAAACTCTATTTGCTGCAAACAACATCATCAAGAAAGTGAAAAGAGAACCTGCAGAATGGGAGAAAGTATCTGAAAATCATATAGCTCATAAGGGATCTGTATCCAGGTGATAAAAATTAGCTTTACAAACCAATAATAAAATATATAACCTCATTGAGAAATGGGCAAAAGATGGGAATAGGCATTTCTCCCCCAAATGATGTACAAATGGCCAATAAGCACATGAAAAGTGGTTCGGTGTCATTAGTTCTTAGGGAAATGCAAGTCAAAACCACAATGACACACTACTTCATACCCACTAGAATAGCTAAAATAAAAAACAAAACCCAGGAAATGATAAGTGTGGTTGAGGATGTGGAGAAATTTGAACGCTTACACATTGCTGTTTGGAATGTAAAATGGTGCAGGTTCTTTGGAAAACAGTCTGCCATTCAGTCAAATATTAAACACAGAGTTACCATATAACCAAACAGTTCCACTCCTTGTTGTACACCCAAGAGAAATGAAAATATCTGTTCCCACAAAAACTTGCGCACGCATGTTCATCGGCGGTATTATTCATAATGCACCCAAAGTGGAAACAACCCAAATGTCCATCAACTGATGAATGGATACATAAAATATAATATATCCACACAGTGGAATGTTATTTGGCTATAAAAAGGAACGAAGTACTGATACGTGATACAGCATGGATGAACATTGAAAACATTATTCTAGGTAAAAGAAGCTACTCACAAAAGACCACATACGGTGTGATTTTATTTGTGTGAAACATCCAGAAGAGGCAAATCTGTAGTTCAGACAGCGGATTAGTAGTCATTTAGGGTGCAGGTGAGGTGGTTGTGGGGAAATGGAAAGTGACAGGTGATATTTAAAACATGAAAATATTCTAAAGTTTGTTATAGGGATGGCTGCACGACTCTTTGGATATGTTAAAATACATTTCATTGTAAAATTTAAATGAGTTAATTGAATACAATGTGAATTATACCTTGATAAACTGTTCTAAAAAAGGTGAATTGAAGCTATTTAAGACCAAAGAATATTGAGTGAATCGTCACCAGCAGATCTTCACTAAAAGAAATGCATTCACTTAAAGGAAATTCTGCAATCAGAAGTAAAATGATACCACACAGAAACTTGGGTTTTCCTAGAGGAATGAATGAATGAAACACATGTACATTTATATGAAAGATATCTTTTACTCATTTTTTGAAAAATTATAAAATATAAATGACTGTTTATAGAAAATTAATATGAAAGGGTAATGGTGTTTATAACATATGTAGAAGTAAAAAATATGCCAAGAATATTCCAAAATGCCACTGGGGGAAATTAAGGTATACTCTAGGAAGGTATATTCATTATATGTGAAATGGTGTCATATTCCTTGAAGGTAAGTTAGAGATGCATATTGTGAGCCCAAGAGTAACCACTAAAATAAAATGACACAGATATAGCTAATATTACAGTAGTGAAGATGAAATGGAGTCCTAAAAACACCCAACCAAAATAAGACAGGATGAGAGGAACAAAGAACAAATGGGACAAATAGAAAACTACTATCAAGTTTGTGGTGTTAAACGAAATGTATTGATAATTACATTAAAGTTAAAGGACCTAAACACTCAAAAAGAAAAGCAAAGATTGCCATTTTAGAAGTGATAGCAGACCACATTATATGTTCTCTACATAAACTTACTGATATACAAAGATACAAATAGGTTAAAAATAAAAAGATGCAAAAAGATGTACCATGCAAATACTAATCAACAGGTAGCTGAGTGGGTATATGACTATCAGACGCCTCCTAGCAAAGAATATAACCAGAGACCAAGTTGGATGTTTCACAAAGACAGACCCTGTGTTGGGTCTCAAGAAATTTAAAAGGATCAAAATCACACAGAGTGGGTTTTCTGGCTGTGATAGCATTAAATGATAAACCAATAACATAACATATCAGAAAAATCCGAAATTACTTGGAAATTAAATGGGAAGAGTTTTAATAACTGATAGGTCAAAGAAGAAAACACAAAAGAAATTAGGAAATATTTTTAATTGAATGAAAATGAAAGCACAACATAACAAAATTTGAAGGATGCAGCTAAAGTAGTGCTTAGAGGGAAATGTATTGCTTTAAATGTTTATGTTACAAAAGAATAAAGACCTCAAATTAATCATGTAAGGTTCCGTTTTAAAAAGCTAAAAAATGTAATAAAGAAGAAGAGCAAGATGAGTACAAGGGAAACAAAGCCCATTCAAAGGAAGAAAATATATCTCCACAAACTGTCCCTGAAGAAACACACGCATCAGAATTACTAGATCAAGATATGTTTAAAGAGCTAAAGGAAAGCACAGACAAAGAACTGAAGGAAAGTGTGAAAATGATATATGAGCAAAAGGAGAATATCAGCAAAGGTAAATTACTTTTTAAGGTACCAAACAAAAATTCCAGAGCTGAAAAACACAATAGCTGAAACGAGGGATTCACTAGAGGGGTTCAACAGCAGACTTGAACAGGCAGAAGAAACAATCAATGAACCTGAACAGAGATCATTTGAAATTATTGAATCTGAGGAGCAAAAGGGAGAAAGAATAAAGAAAAGTGAAGAGAGACTATGGGACTTATTGGATGTCATCAAGTGACACAATATACACACTACGGGAGTCCTAGAAGGGTAAAGGGGCGTGCAGAGAGACTATTTGAAGAGATAATGGCTGAAAACTTCTCAAATTTGAAGAAAGACATAAATATACAAGTGCAAGAAGCTGAGGACGTCCAAGTAAGATAGACACAAAGAGACCCACCACAAGACACATTGTAATCAACCTGCCAAAAGCCAAGGAGAAAAAGAGAATCTTGAAAACAGCAAGAGAAAAGTGATCATCATGTATAAGGGATTCCTAAGAAGACTATTAGCAAATTTTTCAGCAGAAACCTTGCAGCCCAGAAGGTAGTGAGATGATATATTTAAGTGCTGAAAGAAAAATACTGTCAACTGAGAACACTATATCCAGCAACACTGTCCTTCAAAATGACAGAGAAAGAAAGACATTCTGAGACAATCAAAAGCTGATGGAGATCATTAACGCTAGGCCTGCCATCCAAGACATGTCAAAGGGAGTCCTTCAAGTGGAAACTAAAGGACTGTAGACAGTAATTCAAAGCCATGTGATCACATAAAGTTCTCTGGTAGAGTTAAATATACAGACAAATAGCAACCTATATTATTGTAATTTTCGTTCATAACTCTGTTTTTATTTTCTGCAGGATATAAAGGACACATGCATAAAATATGATCTTAAATCTACGTTAATGCGTACACAATATATAAATACATAGTTTGTGACATCAACAACATAAAAAGGGAGGCAAAACTGTGAAGGACTAGAGAGTTTTTGTATGCAATTGAATTTAAGTTGGTATCAATTTAAGATAGATGGTCATACTTTGGGATGTTATATGCAATCTCCATGATAACCACAAAGAAAATATCTACCGAGTATACACACAGAAAAACAAGAAGGGAATCTAAATGTGTAACCACGAAAAACAACTAAACACAAGGAAGGCAGTAATGGAGGAAATGAGGGACAAAGAAGCTATAAGAAATACAAAAAACGAATAATAAAGTGGAAAAAGTAAGTGTTTCCCTACCAGTAACTACTTTAAATGTAAATGCATTAAGCTCTCCAATTAAAAGACACAGATTGGCAGAATGAATTTTTTTTTAAATGATCCAACTGTATGCTATCTTCTAGAGACTCACTTAAGATCTCAGAATGTACAGAGGGTGAAAGTGAAAGGATGGGAAAAGATTTTCCAGGCAAATACTAACTAAATAAAAGAGAGTGGCTATACTAATAGCACACAAAATAGACTTTACATAAAAACTGTTAAAAGAGACAAAGAAGGACGATATATAATGGTAAAAGGGTCAATGAACCAGGAAGATGTAGCAATTATAAACATATTTGCACCAAATGTCAGAGCTCGAAAATATATGAAGAAAATATCGACAGAATTGAAGGGAGACAGAGTCGGCTCTACAATAATAGGAGACTTCAATACTCCACTTTCAGGAATGGATAGACTAACCAGACAGAAGATCCGTAAGGAAATACAGGACTTGAGCAACCCTATAGAACAATTGAACCTAACAAACATATACAGGACACTCCACCTCCCCAAAAAGAATACACCTTTTCTCTAGTGCACCTGGAACATTTTCCAGGATAAATCATATGTTAGTCCACAAAACAAGTCTTAGTAAATTTGAAGAGAAGGAAATCACGCAAAGTACCTTTTCCAATCACAGTGGAGTGAAACTAGAAATCAATGGCAGAAGGAAAACTGGAAAATACACAAATATGTGGAAATTAAACAACATACTCTTAAACAAGCAATGGGTCAAAGAAGACATCACATGGGAAATTAGAAAATACCTCGATAAGATAGACATGAAAACACAACATACTAAAACATAAGGGATGCAGCAAAAGCAGTCTGAAGAGGGAGATTTATAGCTGTAAAGGTTTACATTAAAAATGAATAAAGGTCTGAAATCAACAGTCTAACTTTATGCCACAAGGAACTAGAAAGAGAAGAATGAACCAAACCCAAAGCTACCATAAAGAAGGAAAAATAATGATCATGCAGATGCAAATAAAGTAGAGAAGAGAAAATCAGTGAAATCGAGTGTTGGTTCTTTGAAAAGAGTCACAGAATTGACAAAAGTTTTAGCTGGATTCACTTTGTTAAAAGCGGGGGAAGACTGAAATCAGAAACGATGATGGGGATATTACTATCAATTTTGCAAGAATAGGAAAGATTAAAAATAGCACTATAAACAATTTTTGACCAACTGATTGGATAGCAAACATGAAACAGACAAATTCCTAGAAGTACATGACCTATAACGAATGAATCCTGAAGAACGAGAGTATCTGAATAAAACTGTACCTATACAATATAAATAGAACTGTAACTAGTAAGCAGATTAAGTAATCAAAAACCTCCCCAAAAGAAACGTCCAGGGCCACATGGCTTTACTGGTGAATTCTAACAAAAAATAAAGAATCCATGGCAATTGTTTTCAAACTCCTCCAAAAATAGGACTTGCCAACTCAACTATGAGGTCATTAATACCCTGATATCAAAGCCATTCAAAGACACTACAAAAGAAGAAAACTACAGCCAATATCCTTTACAAATACTCATCCAAAAATCCTCAATATGTTACTATCAGGGAATAGGGCATCAGCATCATGGTGGAGTGAGTTGTTCCCATTGTCTCCCCCTCTAAATTACAACCAGTAGGACATCCATTGACCAACAAAGGACTCCCTGCACAGCACACCAGAATGCCTGAGAGATCCATACAGCTATGGAAGGTAGGTGGACTGGACCTTGGGGAGGCAGTGGAACTAGGGGAGCAGACACCTCCTCCTCCTCCCAGCAGTGGCAACTTCAGAGCTTTAGGAAAAGGTCATGCTGAGGATCCAGCCTCCTCCCCCTTCCCTGGTGGCACGACTCTGAGGCTGGTCCTTCCAACAGTCAGGGCTGAATTCAAACCACGAATACCCTGGCGGTGGCGGTGGTGCCCTGACCTGAGGTATCAAAAAGCACACCAGCGCCAGAGACCAGAGGCTGCAAAAGCAGCAACGGCACTCACAGGTCAGCCCCTCCCTTTCCTCCAGAGTGGCAGATGGCACCGACAATCTGAGGCTTCAGGAGTCACAGTAGTACCTGTGACCCAGCCCTTAGTGGTGGCACCCTCGACACTGGCCCGACCAGCAGCACAGGCTGCATACAAGACCCCAGGCCACTGGCAGTTGCAGTGACACTCATGAACCCAGCACCCCTGGCAGTGGCACTGTCAGCCCCCCCAGGTAACCCGGGAGCAGCAGCACAGGTGGCACATGTGGAAGCAGTACCTGAGCCCATGGGGAGCCTGTGGAGAGCCAGTGAGGGAACACAAGATCCGGACAACCTTGGAAGCAGCAGAGGTGCTTGCAGCCTGGTGACTCCAGCGGCAACATCTGTGACTGTAGTGACATTGTAAGCAGCAAGCCACCAGCAACCCAAATGCCCATCAATGGATAAATGGATAAAGAAGATACGGTGTATATATAATGGAATACTACTCAGTCCTGAAAAAAGACAAAATCGTGCCATTTGTGACAACATGGATGGACCTTGAGGGTATTATGCTGTGTGAAATCAGTCCGACAAAGACAATTACTATATGACTTCACATATATGGGGAAGATTATCAAACAAACAAACGGATACGGAGAACAGATTAGTGGTTAGCAGAGGGGGAGGTGGTGGTGGGAGAGTGAAAGTGGTAAAAGGACACATGTGTACGGTGATGGATGGCAACTAGACTTTTGGTGGTGAACACAATGCAATCTATACAGTAGTTAAAAGGATATGCACCTGAAATTTATATAATGTTGCAAACCAATGTGACCCCAATAAAATAAATTTTAAAAATTAAAATAAAAATAAGTTACTATCAAACCAAATTCAGCACCATTTAAAAAAGTTTGCACACTATAACCAAGGGGGATTTACTTTTCGAATGCAAGAATAGTTCAACAAATGAAACCAATCAATGTAACATACTACATTAACAGATGGAGGGGAAAACAGCACATCATCTGAATTGATGCTGAAAAAGCATTTGACAAAATTCACACCCACTCATGATAAAAACCATCAGCAAAGTAGGACTGTAAAGAAACTTCCTCAACATAATAATAGCCATTTGCAAAACAATGCACGTCTAATATCACACTTGATGGTGGAATGCTGAAAACTTTTCCTCATGGATCAGGAGCAAGATAAGGATGGCTACTTTTACCATCTCTTCAACATAGTGCTGGTAGCCTTAACCAGAGCAATTAGGAAAGAAAAAGGAATAAAAGGCATTCAAAGTGCAAAGGAAGAAGTAAAACACATGTCTGTTCTCAGGCGACATGATCTTATAGAGAGGGTTTTCTTTATATAAGAGTCAAGAAATAAAATCGTTACTGGGGCCGGCCCAGTGGCATTGTGGTTAAGTCCACGCACTCCACTTTGGCAACCCGGGGCTCTTGGGTTCGGATCCTGGGCACGGACATACACACCGCTCATCAAGCCATGCTGTGGTGGTGTCCCACATACAAACTAGAGGAAGATCGGCACAGATGTTATCTCAGCGACAATCTTCTTCACCAAAAAATAAATACATAAAATAAAATAAAACTGTTAGAACTAACAAATCAATAGACAAAAATCACCTGCACTTCTATATGCTAACAACAAACGATCCATTACAGAAATTTTTAGATAATTTCATTTACATCAAAAAGAATAAAGTATTTAGGAATAAACTTAACCAAGGACAGGAAAGACTTGTACAATGAAAACTTCAAGACGTTGCTGAAAGAAATTAGAGACACAAATAAATGGAAAGGCATCCCTTCATGGATGTTCATGGATTAGAAGACTGCATATTATTAACGTGCCAACACTGCCCAGAGCGATCTAAAGATTCAACACAATCCCTATCAAAATCCCCATGACATTTATTTTTGCAGAAAGAAGAAAAAGAATCCTAACATTCATATGGAATCTCAAGGTACCCCAAATAGCCCAAAGAATCTTAACAGGGAAGGACAGGGTTGTAGGACTCACACTTTCGGATTTCAAAATGTACCCCAATCATCAAAAGATGTAGTGTTGACATAGGACAAGCATATAGATGAAAGGAACAGAATAGAGAGCCCAGAGAATAAACCCTTGCATATGTGGTCAGTTGACTTTTGACAAGGCTGCCAAGGTCATTCAATGTAGAAAGGACTGTCCTTTCAACAAATGGTGCTGAGAAAACTCGATACCCTCATGCAAAAGAATGAAGTTGAAGACTTTCCTTACACCGTATACAAAAATTAACTCGAAATGGGTCGAGGACCTAGTCCCGAGTGCTAAAATTATAAAACTCAGAAGAGAACAGAGGGCAAAAGCTTCATGATATTGGATTTGGCAATGATTTCTTGGATATGACACCAAAAGTGCAGGCAACCAGAGAAAAAAATACAGAGATTGGACTTCATCAAAATTAAAACTTTTTGTGTATTAAATGAAACTATCAAGAGAGTAGAAAGGCAACCCACAGAGTGGGAGAAAACATTTGCAAATCATGTATGCTTTAAATGGTTAATGTCCAGAATACATAAAGAACTCCTACACCTCAAAAACAAAACAGGAAACAACCTAATTCAAAAAATCAGCAAGGGGTTTCGATAGCCGTTTCTCCAAAGAAGGTACACAAGTGCCCACTAAGCACGTGGAAAGATGCTCAACATCACTGGTTGTTAGGCAAACGCCAATCAAAACGACAACGAGAGTCCACTTCACACCCATCTAGATGGCTATTATTTAAGAAAGAAAAGGAAACCAGAAAATAACTAGCGTTGGCAAAGATGTAGAAAATGGGGACCATTGTGCCTTATTGGTAGGAATGTAAAAGGATGCAGCCACTGTGGAAAACGGTATGGTGATTCTCTCCAAAATGCGGTATAGAAGTACCGCAGGATCCAGCAATTCCACTTCTAGGCATATAACCAAAAGAAGTTTGAAAATAGGGACTCAGACAGATAAGGTAGAAACAGCCCAGGTGTTCATCGGTGGATGAAAGGACTAATAAAAAGCGGTATATACATACAACGTGATATTTTCAGGCTTAAAAAGGAAAGAAGTGGTGACATATGCCACAACATGGATGAAATAAGACATTACGCTAAATGAAATAAGCCAGATACAAAACGGCAATTATTGCACGACTCCACTTACTTAGAGTAGTCAAATTCATAGAGACAGAGAGTAGAATGGTGATTGGCAGGGTCTGGGAGGAGAGTCATGGAGAGTTATTGTTTAATGGATATGGGGTTTCAGGTTGGGATGATGAAAAAGTTCTGGACGTGGATGTTGGGGATGATTGCACAACAACGAGAATGCACGTAATGTCATTGCATTTTATACTTAGCCCGGTTAAAATGGTAAATTTTATGTTATGTATATTTTACACAGCAAGAAGGAAGGAAGGAAGGAAGATTCCGTGTCGCAAAAAATTACCTTACCCTGCCAAGAAACTTCCTAAGTATCAAAGGCAAAATTTTCATCAGGAGTATAGGGAGAGATTTACCAATGATAGTGTATGCTTAGAATTGTATTATCTTGTAATAACTACATATACTTAATTGTTGGTCATCTCTCAAGATCTTGTTAAAATAAAGAGCTTATTATGAGATTTTTTTTATTGAGATGACATTGGTTTATAGCATTAAATGGATTTCAGGTGTACATCATTATAATTCAACTTCCCTATACACTACATGGTTTTCATCACCAAAAGTCTAGTTTCCATCAGTCATCATACAAGCGACATCCTTTACCCAAATTGCCCTCCTCCCACCTGGCCTGCCCCTCTGATAACCACCAATCTGTCTCTGTATCTATATGTTTGCTTATTTGTTTTTCTTAATCTTCTACATATATATGAGCGATATTATACAGTATCTGTCCTTCTCCATCTGACTTATTTCATTTAGCATAATACTCTCAAGGTCCATCCATGTTGTCACAAATGGCAAGATTTCATCATTTTTTATGGCTGAGTAGTACTCCTGTGTGCATACATACCACATCTTTTTATCCTTTCATCTGTTGATGGACACTTGGGATGTTTCCATGTCTTGGCTATTGTAAATAATGCTGCAATAAACGTAGGGGTGCATATATCTTTTTGAATTAGTGTTTTTGTATTCTTTGGAGAAATACCCCCAAATATCACAGCTGGATCATATGGTAGTTCTAGTCTTAATTTTTTGAGGAATCTCCATAGTGGCTGTACCAATTTACACTCCCACCACAATGTACGAGGGCTGTCTTTTCTCCACATCCTCTCCAACACTTGTTCTTTCTTGTCTTTTTAGTAATAGCCATTCTGACGGGCATGAGGTGATGTCTCCTTGTGGTTTTGATTTGCATTTACCTAATACTTAGTGATGTTGAACATCTTTCCTCGTGTCTGTTGGCCATCTGTATATCTTCTTTGGAAAAATGTCTGCTCAGATCCTCTGCCCGTTTTTCAACTGGGTTGATTGTTTTTTGTTGTTCAGTTGTATGAGTTCTTTTTAGATTTTGGATATCCGCCTCCTATCAGGTGTATGATTTGCAAATATCTTCTCCCAATCAGTAGGTTGCCTTTTAGGGTGGTTGATGGTTTCCTTTGTTGTGCAGAAGCTCTTTAGTTTGATGTCGTCCCATTTGTTTATTTTTTTTCTTGTTTCCCTTGCCTGAGGAGACATGATATTCAAAAACATAGTGCCAAGATCGACATGAAAGAGCATACTGTTAATGTTTTCTTCTAGGAGTTTTATAATTTCAGGTCTTACATTCAAGTCTTTAATCCATTTTGAGTTCATTTTTGTGTATAGTGTAAGACAGTGGTCTAGTTTCATTCTTTGGCACATGGCTGTCCAGTTTTCCCAACACCATTTATTGAAGCGACTTTCCTTTCTCCATTGTATGTCCTTGGCTCCTTTGCTGAAAAGTTAGCTGTCCAGAGATGTGTAGGTTTATGTCTGGGTTCTCAATTCTTTTCAGTTGAGGCGTGTTTCCGTTCTGATGCCAGGACCATACTGTTTAGATTACTACTGCTTTGCAGTGTAGTTTGAAGTCAGGGAGTGGGATATCTTCAGTTGTATTCTTTTTCCTCAGGATTCCTCTGGCTATTTGGGGTCTTCAGTTGTTCCATGTAGATTTGAGGATTCTTTGTTCTACTTTCTTGAAAACGTCATTGGAATTTTGATAGGGGTTGCATTGAATCTGTAGATTTCTTTAAGTAATATGGACATTTTAACTATGCTTATTCTTCCAACCCATGAGCACAGAATGTCTTTCCATTTCTTTCTGTCTTCGATTTCTTTCAACAATGTCTTAGAGTTTTCAGTGTACAGGTCTTTTGCCTCCTTGGTTAAACTTATTCCTAGACATTTTATTCTTTTTTTTATGATTGTAAATAAGTTTGTTTTCTTGATTTCTCTTTCTGCTGGTTTGTTGTTAGTGAACACATGTGCAACTGATTTTTCTATGTTGATTTTGTACCTTGAAACTGTACTGTATTCATTTATTATTTGTAATAAATTTTTTGGTGAGTTCTCTAGGGTTTTCTACATATAACATCATGTCATGTGCAAATAGGGACAGCTTTACTTTCTCCTTTCCAATCTGGGTGCCATTCATTTATTTACTCATTCATTCATTTATTTTTGCCTTATTGCTCTGGCTAGGACTTCCGATACTGTGTTGAAATAAGAGTGGTGAGAGTGGGCATCCTTGTCTTGTTCCTGTTCTTAGGGTCATAGCTTTCAGTTTTTCACCATTGAGTACGTTATCTGTGGGTTTCTCATACACGGCCTTTATTACGATGAGGTACTTTCTTTCAATACCCATTTTATTGAAAGTTTTTTTTTTATCAGAAATGTCTATTGAATCTTCTCAAATGCTTTCTCTGCATCTATTGAGGTATCATATGATTTTTATTCTTCATTTTGTTAATGTGGTGCATCATACTGAGTGATTTGTGGATGCTGAACTGTCCTTGCATTCCTGGAATATCCCGCTTGATTGTGGTGTGTGATCCTTTTATGTATTGTCGCATTCAGTTTGCTAATATTTTGTTGAGGACTTTTGCATCTATGTTCATCAGCGATATTGGCCTGTCATTTTCCTTTTTTGTGTCATCCTTGTCTGGTTTTGCTATCAGGGTGATGCGGGCCTCGCAAAATGAGTTGGGAAGTGTCCCCTTCTCTTCAACCTTTTGGAAGGGTTTTAGAATGATTTATGTATTAAATCTTCTCTGAATATTTGGGAGAATTCACCAGCGAAGCCATCTGTTCCTAAACATTTTTTGGGAGGGGGCAGACTTTTGGCTACTGTTTCATCTCCTTACTAGTGATCAGTCTACTCTGATTCTCTACTTCTTCTTGATTCAGTTTTGGAAGGTTGTATGATTCTAAGGATTTATCCATTTCTTCTATGTTACTCAATTTGTTGGTGTTAGCTTTTCATAGTAGTATCTTAAAAACCTCTGTATTTCCGTGGTTTCTGTTGTATTTTCTCTTCTTTTCTTTCAAATTTTATTTACTTGAGCCTTCACTTTTTTTCACTTAGTGAGTCTAGCTAAAAGTTTGTCAATTTTCTTTTTTGAGGAAGATTAGCCCTGAGCTAACTGCTGCCAATCCTCCTCTTTTTGCTGAGGAAGGCTGGCCCTGAGCTAACATCGTGCCCATCCTCCTCCACTTTATATGTGGGACGCCTACCACAGCATGGCATGCCAAGCGGTGCCATGTCCGCACCCAGGATCCAAACCGGCGAACCCCGGGCCGCCAAAGCAGAATGTGCACACTTAACCACTCTGTCACTGGGCAAGCCCCTGTCTATTTTTTTAAAAAATCTTTTCAAAGAACTAGCTCTCACTTGTATTGCTCCATTGTGTTGACCTTTTAGTCTGTTTTATTTATTTCCACTCTAACTTTTATTATTTTCTTCCACCTACTGACTTTGGGATTCATTTCTTCTTATTTTTCTGGTTCCTTTAGGTGTAGTGTTAGGTTTCTTATTTGAGATTTTTTTGTTTCTTGAGGTAGGCCTATATTGCTACAAGCTTCCCTCTTAGTGCCACTTTTGCTGCATCCCATCGATTTTGGTATGTCGTATTTCCATTTTCATTTGTCTCCAGGTATTTTTTTGGTTTCTGCTTTGATTTCTCCATTGATCCAATAGTTGTTCAGCAGCATGTTGTTTAGTCTTCAGATATCTGCGTCTTTTCCAGCTGTCTTCTTGTAGTTGACTTCTAGTTTCACACCATCATGGTCAGAAAAGATGCTTGATATGATTTCAATCTTCTGAAATTTATTGAGACTTGTTTTGCTGCCCAACATATGGTCTATCCTTGACGACGTTCTGTGTTCACTAGAGGAGAATGTATATTCTGCTGCTCTTGGGTGGAATGTTCTCTGTATATCTATTAAGTCTATCTGTACTAATGTTTCATTTAAGGCCGAGCTTTCCTTGTTGACTTCTTGTCTGGATTCTATCCATTGATGTAAGTGGGGTGTTAAAGTCCCCTGGTATTATTGTGTTGCTGTCAATTTCTTCCTTTAGGTCTATTAATAGTTGCTTTTTTATACTTTGGTGCTCCTATGTTGGGTTCATATATGTTAACAAATTTTAGTTCTTCTTGGTGGAATGTACCTTTTACCATTATACAATGGCCATCTTTGTCATCTTTTTTGGCATGAAGTCTATTTTGTCTGATATCGGCATAGCCATACCCACTTTCTTTTGGTTCCCATTTGCTTGGAGTATCATCTTCCGTTCCTTCATTCTGAGCCTATGTTTGTCTTGAGAGCTGAGATGGGTCTCCTGGAGGCAGCATGTCGTTGGTTCTTATTTTTTAATCCATCTAGCCAAACTGTGTCTTTTGATTGGTGAATTCAATCCGTCTGCGTTTAGGGTGATGATTGATATATGAGAAGTTAGCACTGACATTTTATCATTTGTTTTCTGGTTGTTCTGTATTTCCATTGTTTCTTTTCTCTAGTGCTTCTGTCTGCCATTTCAGTTTGGTGGTTTTCTGTGACATGTTTCTCAGTTTCCTCCTTTTTCATGTTTCGTGTCTCTGCTTTAAATTTTTGTCTTGTGGTTACCATGAGGTTTGTATAAAAGGTCTCATAGATGACATAGTACTTTTTCTGCTGATAGCATCTTATCTTCATTTGCATGTACAAGTTCCATCTTTTTCCTCTTTCCCCCGCCCTGTTTTGGTTGTCACAAATTATCCCTTTTTATGTTGAGAATTTTTACCTAACTGAAGTGGTTATAGTTATTATTAATGCTTCCTTTCCGTTCAAACTTGTATGTTAGAAATGTTTACCAACCTATTCTGACACAGAGTTGCAATTTTCTCATTCTATTCATCATCTTGCTCAAAGTTTTGTGCAACTTTATGCTTTTGTTTCAGGTTTCATGGACTTGTAGATCCAGTTCCTTCCCCATGTTTGGGAAGTTCTCAGCTATTGTTTCTTTAAATAAGCTCT
The DNA here is from genome assembly GCF_041296235.1 of Equus asinus. Lineage (NCBI taxonomy): Eukaryota > Metazoa > Chordata > Mammalia > Perissodactyla > Equidae > Equus > Equus asinus. The sequence continues at coordinate 57,968,235 of NC_091820.1, read as the reverse complement.
CTGCTCCCTTCTCTGTCTCTTCTCCTTCTGGGATACCCGATATCCTTAGGTTGGCTTTTCTAATGGAGTTGGATAATTTTCATAGAATTTCTTCATTTTTTAAAAATCTTAGTTCTCTCTCTCCTTCTAGCTGCACGATTTTTTATGTTTCTAGCTTCAAGCTTGCTAATTCTCTCTTCCATATGATCTGATCTATTTTCAATGCATTCTAATGCATTCTTCATCTCATTTATTGATTTATTCAGCTCCAGAATTTCTGTCTGGTTCTTTTTTAGAGTTTTAATCTCCTTGGTAAAGTATTTCTTCTGTTCACTAATTTTATTCCCAAGCTCATTGGACTGTCTTTCTGAGTTTTACTGTAGTTCATTGAGTTTCTTCATGACAGCTATTTTGAATTCTTTATCAGTTACATCACAATCTTCCACCACTTTATGTTTGGTTTCTGGAGAATTGTTATTTCCCTTTTGTGATGCCGTGTTCCCGTGGCTTTTCATGGTGCTTGATGAGTTATTCCTCTGCTGGCACATTTGTCGTAGCAAACACTTTTCTTCTTTACGCATACCTTTGTTTGCTTTGACTCTAACTATTCAACAAGTTGATGATTAGAAGCCTTTCTTTTGTTTTTCAGTACATAGTATTATAGCACCAGTTTTTGGTTTCTTTTTCCTGTGCTGTGTCTGGCTATATTTGAGTATTGTCACTTTCCACCCTCCACTGACTCTACTAGGGGTGTCCCTAGTCCCCTTATCATTGCTGTCTCCACCTCTGGGGGTCACTGATGCCTTGCTCTTGCCAGTGTCACTGCAGTCACTGACCTCGCCACCAGGGGCACAGTAAAGGGAGGATGCCTCTGTCACGTCCAGGATCACCTGAGTCATAAGAGCTGCCTCCGTGGTAGGGGAAGAGGGTAGGGGGAAAGCTGGGTGCATGGGGCACTGCCTTTGCTGTTGCCTGATTCCTTGGGGATGCAGGCTGCATTTTTGTCAGGAGGCCAGAGATGCATGCATGTCTCTGCTGATGCTACAGGGTTTTTGGGCTGTGGCTGGGGGGTCCCAATGGTAGGACTCCACCTCTGCTATTGTTTGGTTCCCTGTGGCCACAGGCTGTGCTGTGGTTGGGAACCCAGAGTTGTGTGCATGCCTATGCTGCTGCTACTAGGCTGTGAGCTACAGCCAGGGTTTTGGGGTTATAGGGCTTCACCTCCACTGTTACTATGTTATGAGGCCAGAGTCATGTGGATGTCTCTACTGGTGCTGGGTTCTTTGGGGCTGCAGGTAGCTGGCTTTGTTGCCACAGTGTCAGGGCTTCAGGATCCTGGCCATCTCTTTTGCTATTCTCCTGGTTTGCTTCCTCTATATGCTCCAATCTACCCACCTTCGTATGAACCAGTGTGGATCTCTCTGGCATCCTGGTGTTCTGGGCAATGTAGCCTTTGTTGAGTTATGGGTGTTTTACTTGTGGGGTAGATTGAAGGGGAGAGGCAAAGGGAACATCTCACACCACGGTGATGATTTATTATATTTTTAAGTTGAATTTGTAATTCAAAATCTCCCCATAAAGAAAACTTCTGTTGTAGATGGCTTCACTGGTGAGTAGTGATGAGTTTCAGGGCAGGCCACCCCAGAATGTGCCACTTTGGCATGTGGATTATTTTGAGGTGAAGACAATCGAGGCGTAACAGACTCAAAAAGAGCTTTCTACCTCTTCCTTAACTGCCTAAAAGAATTTAGACAGAGAGCCTGTACCAGGAAGAGAACTATTCCAAGATTACTTTTTTTTTTTGCATCAGAAAGACTGAACCACATGGCATGGCAAACATTTATTTACCAAATATTTGCTTTTCCCATCTTCCGTGTGAATTGTCTTCCTCTCCTTTGAAGTCCCAGACTCCTACCTCTTTCTCCCTAGCTTAGGATGGCATACCAACCTCAATTGCCTGACTCTTGGGGAGCCTCATATCTTTGGGGTTCCTGTACATACGAAAACACATTTGTTTTACTCTTGTTAATTTGTTTATGTCAATGTAATCATTAGACTAGTCAAATAACCTAGAAGAGAAGGAGAAAAAAATTTCCTCCCCCACAATTTTGGCACCCAATGTAGAGCTCTTCACTAGCTAACACGGCTTGCTCTGTGGCTGCTGCAGCTGAGAGATCCCGGGACCTCTGAAAAAAGCCAGCAGAAGTTAAAGTTTCTTACCATGTCAGTCTACCAGATCTCTGCCTGCGGGATCTGATGGAAGCGAGTGTGGTGTGGGTCCTTTTCTTTTTCTAAACTTCGATTAATGGTAGAAAACATTCGTGTGAACAAGTGTCTTGGGTATAGCGACTTTGGTAAAAGATTTGTTATGACTCTTCTTGTTTTCTATTGATCCTCTTCCTCCCAGGGATGGTCATTGTTTTCTTTTGTCTCTGTCTTTTGTGTCATTTGTCATAAGGAGGAGAACCATAGATCTGATGAGGTTTTCCTTTCATCTTGTTCTATGCCCTGAGAGACTGGCTTTGTGATCAGTGAGAATATTCTCTCTAGGCTTCACCTTCCAGTGGGTGCATATACCAGTATGCATCTGGTGGCCAGTCAAATAGACTGGGATTCTGAGACCTGAAGTCACAATCAGCATTCTTTTTGTCTGGCCATGCCAGCTCTCAGGGGAGTGTGTCATAAGGGGTCCCAGTCCATAAGGGGCCTTTGTCATCTCAGCCTTTGTTGCTTTGTTAGTGCTGGAAAAGTCCCATTCCAGTAGTACCTTCTCAGTGTCACAAATTAGCAGGTCTGTGTCTGAAGGTGAGAAACTGGAGATACCATTTTCACTATACAATTCTTACTGCCTGTAGCAACGAAGGTCTTTGCTTTCTTAGGCTAACTCTGGGAGTGGACTTTCTGGATGTTGTAAGGACTACTTCATTTGTAGCCTCTTTCAGGACACCTCTTGCATCCATGGTTAGGCCACAAAAAGGCTTATTGGTTTGTTGCTATTGAGATTAACATAAGATCCTACTCATCAATGGCCAGACGATGCATCCTTCGAACTGGCTACATTTGAAAGAAAATTATTTTATAGAGCTCTCATGCTAAACAAGTGTCCTGTTGGTACCTATGGAGAGAGCAAGTTGAAAAGTAAATACAAATGAGTATAACAGCTAGCCTTAGGGACTCCCTTAATAAGACGGAAGAACAGAAATCAGACTTAGAACAAAAATGAAAATTTACATCTAATGTAAATTTCCCTTCTCCAGTTTCTTAACATGAGCCTTTATCCCTAACTCTCTGACCCTGACCCTCCAGAGGATTTTTGGGATCTCTGGGCCCCTAGTCTAAAGCCCCCTCTCAAAATCCAACCCCATTGCCTCAGGAAATGCACTTAGACCCCAAAACACCTCCAACTTCCCCAGAAAATCCCTTAAACATCGAGCTGCCTGCCTTTTCTTCCCTCTCCCTACAAGATTTATGGAGAGCTCTCCAGCCTAATCTCTAGGCCCAGAGTGTACACGTTACTCATGTAACTGCTGAAAGCCAGGAAGTAAGTTTAGACAGACAGTCAGACTCGCTTTGCTGGGCTCTATAATCAAGCTCTGCCAGCTTCAGGCCCTCTTATGAAACGTCCTTTGCAGATATATTCTAGACCCCCACCCAAAGAATTCACATTCCCTGGACAGCAGCTGTTCTTCTAAATTATAAAGCCCTTTTACCTCCACTTTCAGAAGATCTGACCAAATTTGGAGAAGAGTTAGAAAGACTAGCGGTCATTCACAACCCCACTCGCAGGGACTTAGATTGGCTGTTAAAGGATGCTCTTCCCGCCCATGATGATACTTTGATTATCAGACAAGCCAGGTGGCCCCCTGGGGAAAACCTCACTCACAGACGAAACAGAATTTCCCCCAGGCCCTCTTACAAATGACCAGGAGATGCCTCAGCTGGAAGCTGATATTCAGGGGACTCTTAAGAGCAATAGTAGAGCTTTTCCCCTTTCAAGTGAATTGCTCTAAGATTGAATTGTGCACTCAGAAAGAAAGCCTTATACAGATTTTAAAAAAGGTATACTGTATCAAATCCTGAAGTTCTAAAATGTAGAAATATTTTGATTTACATCTTGATTAGAAATCTCCCTGATAAAAAGAAGAAAGCTCCGTTGGGTGGGCAGGTTAGTCTCTTGATATTCAAGCTACAACTCAGTTCTTTGAGGAATTGGAAACAACTGCCTTTGTCTTGTAAATCGCTACAAGACCAGAAATGTGACTCCAGAATCAATTCACATCCCACCTAGCTTATTAAATCCCAAACCTCACCTATTCCCCTCAGGATGCTTGCAGATAGTGTAAAAGATCAGGATGTGGGAGACAGAACTGTCCCTCACTAAAGAAAAGGAGGAAAATTTGTAATAGGAATTACTCTAGAATTTTGATAATACGCAAATATGCCAGAAAACATCATCTTGGAGAAAACTTGAATGCTTTCTCCCTTTCTCAGTGCTTTTGTGATGTAGGTTTATCTATCCCCATCTTCTCTAGAACCTAAGAGCCATTCTTTGACATGCAAACTTGAGAGAGATGTTTCTCACCGAGAAAAGGAGGTATTTGGAACATGGTCAAATAAAAACCTTAAACGTCCTCTCCACAAATATTAATAGAAAAAGCTTTAGCCACCAGAGCAGATTAAACTCAACCTATTCCAACTGTTCTTTTATAAACTAGTGAGTTTTGATGCGGGGACAGTGAGCCGAAGAGTCGAAAGAAAGATTTCTTGGACTCTTAAGGTCTGGCAGTGGTGCTCTTTTATTTAGAAAATAGTGTGGAATAGCGTGGGGACAGGACCCATGGGCAGTAAAGAGCTGCTGCATGGGGACAGGACCCATGGGCAGCGAAGAGCTGCTGCCGCTGCTGCATGGGGATAGGACCCATGGGCAGTCAGAGCTCCTGCTGCTGCCCTGAGTTGAGGGTTAGGGCTAAATTTATAAGGCATGGGTGTGTGACTTGTTTTTACTGGAAAAAGAAAAGATGATGTAAAAAGTCATTAAATGATTTCAGTGCGGATGGGGTCTGGTTATTGTGTGGTCCTATAACTTTAGATATGAATCTGGTCATCTAGATCGGCATGTAGGTGAGGATGCCCTGGGCTTCTCTCCCTGGGGCAGCCCTAATTCATACCATAAAAATCCACCAGGTCACATAGATCGGCATGTAAGCCAGGTCACCCTGGGCTTCTCTACCTGGGGCAGCCTTAATCCACATCAAGTTTTGCATTATCATACCTGCCTCATGACTAAAATCTTAAAATGAGAGCTATAAGGTCTCTGTTTGCATCTGTCTATATGTTTATGTGTGTCTATGTATATGTGTTGTAGATGTGTGGTGTTTCCTACTTCTGGATGGTATTGCCAAAATTAATCTGTAAACGAGCTCCATTTAACTGGCTTAAAATTAGATGCTTATAGATTATATTCCTAAAATTCTCGGAAATTAACGCAAATGTTTTTTCAGGTTCCCATGATCTGGAAAAACGTTTGGCATTAAAGCTAGTTATGTTTGTTGGTTTAGTTAAAATAGACTTGTCTTTAGAGTTATCAGCATTAAAATTAATGCAGACATGCAACTTTTATTCTACCTGGGTTTATTAGCCAAATCAGTTCAGGTTATCTCTGTTGCAAAGTTCACCAGTAAGAAAAATAAATTTGGATGACGGTTGACTTTGTCTAATGTCTCATACAGTTTCCATGGGTGGTCTAAACATAATTGTTAAAAACAAGTGAGTTAGATAGATGTAAGTGGGACAAGATTTTAGGTGCAATAATTATGTTTTATGGTATGTGTACTTAAAAATAGCTTCCAAAATCTTTTTGGCAACTTTGAAACTTTAGAGTTTTGTAAGGTAAGTTAAATGATGGAAATTTATTGGATGTCTAGGTCATTTCCAAATAAAATAAAATAGTGAAACATTAATTACCGAACATAGGTTTATCCACTTTTTGATTATGAAATGTATTCGTAAATTTGCCAACCTAAGGAATACTAGTGTAACAGACAGTTCACAATGGCTTACTTCTCAGTTTTCACCAGAAATTAAGGTTTCTAAGGGTTAAGAATTTTAGTTAATATATGTAATTAAAGCTACCAAAAATTATAAGGGAAACAACTCTATATGCAAGGAAGGTAGGATGTGTTTTGTGGTAAGAAAAGGTATGCGATATGAGGATGCATTTGTTTTAAGGGAAAAGAAAGTAAATGTGTCCCAAATTAAAAACTGGTTATTTCAAGATGGGAAAGAGGAAAAGAAAGGCCAAGTTAAATAGAAAGTTGGAAAGAGTGAGAGAGAGAGAACCTTACCTTGTGTGACAATGTTGGCTAAAATTGAATGACTTCATTAAAAGGGCTACAAAATTAAACTTGAAATTCAGGAGTGTATTTATGTAAAACTAAAACTTAATTTTCTTTCATCTGCTAAAAGGACAAAGTTTTCTTGGACTGTTGGTCTGCTGCTCATAAGAGACTGTGAAAGGCTTTTCTTTACCTTTTAAGTAATCTGCCTAGAAATGAATAGTCTGTGTTTTACCAAAATAATTTCCTTTGCTTTGTGTTATCTTTATCATCAGGTCTTTGACTGCTTAGGAAAACTGTGTCTTATTAATATGAAAAGAGCTAAGTTGTGCTCACAACTATGTAACCTCCTGTATTTGTCCTTGAAATATTTTATTGTCACTATGGTTAAATACATAATTCAGTATTGTTTCATAATACTCTGTGATCCCATTTAGTCACATATCCAAACTTTTTGATATTTTTGACAAACTTCCCCCAATCCCATTCTAAATGGAGTCCTTTTGACCTCAGACTAACTTGGAAATTTTCCAGAGGGCCCCTGAAACATCTCAAAAGACTTGTTCTCTCTCCTTATGAAAAGAGGCATGTTACACTAATTATGCTTATTTGGTACATTAAATTACATGGGAAGCATTATTAAATAAGTGACTCTAAACCTTCTTAGATTATATTTGTGTGGATATATGTTATTAAGTTAAGTGTTCCAGAAATTGTATGAAATTCCTAGAAATATGATGTGTCTTGGTATAGTGTTATCAGTCATAATTCTAGTTGTTATCTCAAAATGTTGTATGCCCCAGAAATAACTCAATTAACCTGTCAACTGTGTTTTAATGAACTCTCATCAGATCCTTAACCTTGGCCATTTTTCAGTCTTTTCTCATTTACCGTTATTGTTTTACTCTGATGCTTTTGCAAAAGGGCTTCATCTTCAGTAAGACTTAACAGAAAGAACTCTGATTACTGGTTTCTGATAACTTTAATATCATACCATTGAACTGGATGAGTATTTACAGAACTCTAATGGAAAAACTGGATTCACAAGGCTGCCAACAAAAGATCGAGATCAATAAGAACTAATCACATGGGACCGAATGAACTATTGATGATTATAGTTTTTAGGACTTTTTTGGGAACATTGTTGGTTCTTTAATTTTTTTTTCAGATTTAAGGAAACCTCTTTTCTTAAGCTACTATGACTTACAGCAATTCGGTAAAGTACATCTTTGTGAACAAATATGAAATGATGACTTTTTCTCCCTACTTGATCTCTCCAGAACTCAGAAGCTCTTAGTGAGTATTCTTATTTTCATTACAATATAGTTATTTGCATAAGCTCAATAAGAGTCTGTTCTCCTTGAAACAGGACACAATTGGAAACATTGGTTATGCTACCAAGGCTTTGACTGGAATGTTGTCTTTGAGAGAGACATACATAGACTCAGATATGACCAGACCACTTTAACAAACTAAGGTTGACTTTATGGAGTCAATAAAGCTCCTTGGAAAATCAGCCTGGAACCTTGCTTACAGGTTTTCCAGAAGCCTTACTGGGTAAGTAAAGAAGGTCATTTTCTGGCAGGCCCAGGGACCTCAGGATATTTTGAGGACCTCGAAAAAAGAGGAATTCAACCCAAGTCTGTAGGTACTGCAGGTAAAGTGTGATGTCAAGTCCTTGGCTTGACTTCTTAGCCTCAAGAGGCTTTTAAAAGTTTAATCTGAGATTCTGTATGAAAAGTCCCAGCAAGGCAGACTTAAAAGAGTCTACATGGTCAATCACTATTCTTGCTGCATTTATGTAAACACTCAGGCCAAATTTAATAAGACTAGACTATTTACCAAACTATTTGTTCTTTGCATCTTCCTTTGAATTTTCTTCCTCTCCTTTGAAGTCACAGACTCCTACCCCCTTCTCCTTAGCTCAGGATGGCATATAAACCTCAATTGCCTGACATCAGGGAGTCTCATATCTTTGGGGTTCCCATATGCACAAAATTAAATTTTTTTCTCCCATTAACCTGTCTTGTGGCAATTTAATTATTAGGTCAGTCAAAGAACCTAGAAGGGAGGAAAGGAAAAGTTTTCCTCCCCTACAGGAGTACCACACATTTAAAAGAAAAAATAGCAACAGTCCTACAGAAACAATTCCAGAAAGTACAGGAGGAACCCTTGCCAATTCATTTTATGAGGGCAGCATTACTGTTCTATAAAAACATAATACAAGGGGGGAAAAACCCACCACAGACCAATATCCCTGATGAACATAGATGTAAAACTCCCTAATGAAATTTTAGAAATTTGAACTCAATGATACACGAAAAGTATACCCCACAGCCAAGCAGAGTTTATCCTAGGAATAAAAGGTCATTTTAACATTTAAAAAATGCATCAATGTATGTTGCCACATTAAGGAAATCAAGGAAAAGCAATGATGATCACAATATATCACAGAGAAGTCATTTGATAATATAAAACATCCATTCATGATAAAAAAACATCTGATAACTTAAGAACACAAGGAAAATATCTTCAACCTGATAAAGTGCTTCTACCAAAAACCTACTGCTGGCATCACACTTAATGGTGGAAAACTGAATGCTTCTCCCATAAGATTAGGAATATTGCAGAATGTCTACTCTCATCATGTCTCACCAAACATTATATTTGTGGTCCTACCGAATGAGATAAGACAAGAAAATGAAATAAAAGGCATAGAGATAGAAAAGGAAGAAAAGACTGTCTTTAGTTTCAAAAGGCATAGTAGCCTATCCAGAAAATACTTAATAAGCCAGAAAAAAGCAAAAATCATCTCCCAGATCTAGTAAGCAATTTAACAGGGTCATGGGATGGAAAGTCAGTATAGAAAATTCCTTTTTGTTTCAATATACTAGGAACAAATAATTGGAGGTGGAATTATTTTTAAATGTCATTTACAATAGAAGTAAAATAAATGAAATACCTATTGAGAATTTTAACATAATATGTGCAAGATTTGTATGCAGATAACTATAAAATATTTCTGAGGGAAATGAAAGAAGACCTAAATAAATGAAGGTATACTATGTTCATGGGTCAGCAGACTCAAATGTTTTAAGATATCAATTCTCTAGTAATTCACTTATGGATTCACCAAATCATAATTAAAATAAAAAGCTATTTCTAAAACTTATAGGGAAATGCAGAGGACATAGAATAGCCAAAGCTGTTTAGGAAAGAACAACGAGGGGGGACTTACACTACCAAGTTTCCTGGCTTAATATAAAGGTATGGTAATCATGACTGTGTGGTATTATCATGAAAATAGACATATGGAGTGGTGAGGGATCGGTGACATTAGTGAAATGGCAGGGTGAGCTGACCCGGGACTCTCACCCCTCCAAACTACAACTATAACCCAGAACAACTGAATTTCAACCAATAACTCTAATACAGAGATTGTCAGAGACCCACAGCAGCATAACGACAGAGCTCAGAGAGGCTGGAGCTGCCCTCGGAGGAGCTGGAATGGCGTAAGAGAGAACTTCGCTCCCGCCCCTAGAGACTGGGATCACTGCCGTAGATGAGGGAAGGAGTCGGGGCGGGGCCATGAATCCCGGGATCCTCCAGGCCTCCCACTGCACGTGCAGTGGAAACCCGCTAATGGGGGAAAGCTTCTGTGTATGGCGACCCCATCAAGCCAGGGCCCCGGGAGACCAGAGAGCAAGAGCTGATCGGAATCCAGGTCAGTGCATGGGAGAAAGTGCCCCTCCTCCCCCAACCCGCACTGCATGCCTGCCATCACGCCTGAAGGCGGAGGGCTCAGAATGCATGACTCTTGACCCCCATCTAGTGGCGGCAGGCTGTAACTGCAACTGAATACCACCATCATGCACAAAAACCGCTCCTCTGTCATTCAGCAATTTATAAAAGCTCCAGACCAGAAGGAAAGCAATAAAAACACAGAATTAAGCCCTGAGGACTTGGAAATAGGTAAACTAAGCAAAAATGAGTTCAGAGTAGCTATCATCAAAAAACTCAATGAGGTAAAGGGAAATATAGAGAAACAAGTCAACGAGTTCTGGAGTTACTTCACAAAAGAGATAGAAACTATGAAGAAGAATCAATCAGAAATATTAGAGATGAAAAATGCAACGGATCAGATAAAACAGAATACGGATTCCCTGAATGCCCGTGTAGACACCATAGAGGAGAAAATTAGCATAATCGAAGATAGGCTGAATGGCTCCAGAAAGAGGAAGAAAGAGAACTAAGACTTTAAAAAAATGAGAATAATCTCTGAGAAATAGCAGATTCAGTGAGGAAAACCAATTTAAGAACTATTGGAATACCGAAGGGCATGGAAAAGGAAAATGGAGCAGAAAGTGTGCTTTACGAAATTATAGAAGAGAACTTCCCAAATCTAGGGATTCAGGGAGAAATATGTGCGGAGGAAGCTTTCAGATCTCCTAGATTTGTCAATGTAAAAAGACCTGCTGCAAGGCATATAGTAGTAAAAATGGCAAAAATGAATGACAAAGAAAGAATACTCAGGGCAGCAAGACAGAAGAAAATAACCTACAAAGGAACTCCTATCAGACTTTCTGCAGATTTCTCTACAGAAACCTTACAAGCTAGGAGAGAATGGAATGACATATTCAAAACTTTAAAAGATAAAAATCTTCAGCCAAGAATACTCTATCCAGCAAAAATATCCTTCAGATATGAGGGAGAAATTAAATCTTTCCCAGACAAACAAAAGTTAAGGGAATTTGCAACCAAAAGTCCTCCACTACAAGAAATCCTCAAGAAGGCTCTCATACCTGAAAAAAGAAAAAAAGGGAGAAAGGGGTCACAAACCAGAGAGTAGGGAGACCGATAGAATCAGAATAGGATAGCAAATATTCAACTATAGCATTAGGATAAAGGGAAGCAAAGATGATCTTATCACTCTAACTACAAACTCATAACACGAGTTGGAATAAGAGATGAAAATAATAATTTAGGAGGGGAAGAGGAAAGGGACTAAATCAGTCTAGGCCAAGTAAGTAAGAGACCACCAGAAAATGGACTATATTATACATGAGATTCTAAATACAAACTTCAGGGTAGCCACTAAAATAAAAAACAGAACAGAGACACAAAACATAAATAAGGAAAAATCTAAGAAACCCAGCATAAGAAATTGCAGAAGTCAATGGGTAGGCTAAAACACCAGGACGAGAAACAAAGGTAATGCAGGAAAACCAGATAACGAGCGACAGAATGACAGCATTAAGCCCTCATGCATCAATAGTCACCCTCAATGTAAACGGATTGAACTCTCCAATAAAAAGAAACACAATGGCAAAATGGATTAAAGAACAAGATCCAACAATTTGTTGCCTCCAGGAATCACACCTCAGCCCCAAGGACAAACACAGGCTCAGAGTGAAGGGGTGGAAGACAATACTCCAATACAGTAGCAAACAAAAGAAAGCAGGTGTCGCAATACTTATATCAGACAAAATGGATTTCAAAATAAAGCAGGTAAAGAGAGACACAGAGTGACAATATATAATGATCAAAGCAACACTCCATCAAGAAGAAATAATGCTTATAAATATCTATGCACCCAACACAGGAGCACCAAAGTTCATAAAGCAACTATTAACAGACCTAAAGGAACATGTTAAAAATAACACAATAATAGTAGGGGAGCTCCACATCCCACTCACATCAATGGACAGATCATCCAGACAGAAAATCAACAAGGAAATAGTGGAGCTAAACAAAAAGCTAAAACAATTGGACTTAACAGACATGTATAGAACACCTCACCCAAAAACAGCAGAATAGACATTCTTCTCAAGTGTGTATGGAACATTCTCAAGGATAGACCACATGTTGGGAAACAAGGCAAGCCTCTACAAATTTAAAAAAAATTGAAATAATAACAAGCATCCTCTCCAATCATAATGCTATAAGGCTAGAAATTAATCACAAGAAAAAAAACTGAGAAAGGCACAAGGATGTGGAGACTAAACAATATGCTATTGAACAAGCAATGGATCATTGAAGAAATTAAAGAGAAATCAAAAAATACCTGGAGACAAATGAAAATGATAACATGCCATTCCAACTCATATGGGATACAGCAAAAGCCGTATTAAGAGGAAAATTCACCGCAATACAGACACATGTTAACAAAGAAGAAAAATCCCAAATAAGCAATCTTAAACTACACCTAACTGAATTAGAGAAAGAAGAACAAACAAAGCCCAAAGTCAGCAGAAGGAGAGAAATAATAAAAATCAGAGCAGAAATAAATGCTATTGAAATGAAAAAGGCAGTAGAAAGGATCAATGAAACAAAGAGCTGGTTCTTTGAGAAGATAAATAAAATTGACAAACCCCTAGCCAGACTTATAAAGAAAAAAAGAGAGAAAGCTCAAATAAACAAAATCAGAAATGAAAGAGGAGAAATAACAACAGACTCTGCAGAAATATAACGGATTATAAGAGAACACTACGAAAAACTATATGGCAACAAAATGGATAGCCTAGAGGAAATGGATAAATTCTTGGACTCCTACAATCTCCCAAAGCTCACTCAAGAAGAAGCAGACAATTCGAACAGACCAATCACAAGGAAAGAGATTGAAACAGCAATCAAAAACATCCCAAAGAATAAAACCCCAGGACCAGATGGCTTTCCTGGGGAATTCTACCAAACTTTCAGAGAGTATTCACTACCTATCCTTTTCAAGCTGTTCCAAAAAATTAGGGAGGATGGAACACTTCCTAACACATTCTACGAGGCCAATATCACACTGATACCAAAGCCTGGCAAGGACAGCACGAAAAAGGAGAACTACAGGCCAATATCGCTGATGATCATAGATGCAAAAATTCTGAAGAAAATTTTGGCAACCAGAATTCAGCAATTCATCAAAAGGATCATACATCATGATCAAGTGGGATTCATACCAGGGACACAGGGATGGTTCAACATCTGCAAATCAATCAACGTGATACACCACATCAACAAACTGAGGAATAAAAACCGCATGATCATCTCAATAGATGCAGAGAAAGCATGTGACAAGATCCAACAGCCATTTATGGTAAAAACTCTGAACAAAATGGGCATAGAAGGGAAATACCTCAACATAATAAAGGCCATATATGACAAACCCACAGCCAACATCATACTCAATGGACAAAAACTGAGCACCATCTCCCTGAAAACAGGAATGAGACAAGGATGCCCTCTATCACCACTCTTATTTAACATAGTACTGGAGGTCCTGGCCAGAGCAATCAGGCAAGAAAAAGGAGTAAAAGGAATCCAAATAGGGAGGGAAGAAGTGAAACTCACGCTGTTTGCAGATGACATGATCTTATATGTAGAAAACCCCAAAGAATCCATTGGAAAACTTTTAGAAGTAATCAACAACTACAGCAAAGTTGCAGGGTATAAAATCAATTTGCATAAATCAGTAGCGTTTCTATATTCTAATAATGAACTAACAGAGAAAGAACTCAAGAACACAATCCCATTCACAATCGCTACAAAAAGAATAAAATACCTCAGGGTGAATTTAACTAAGGAAGTGAAAGACCTATACAATGAAAATTACAAGGCCTTTCTGAAAGAAATGGATAATGACATAAAGAGATGGAAAGACATTCCATGCACATGGATTGGAAGAAGAAACATAGTTAAAATGTCCGTTCTATCTAAAGTAATCTACAGATTCAATGCCATCCCAATCAGAATGCCAATGACATTCTTTACAGAATTAGAGCAAAGAATCCTAAAATTCATATGGGGCAACAAAAGACCCCGAATTGCTAAAGCAATCCTGAGAAAAAAGAACAAAACGGGAGGCATCACAATCCCTGAGTTCAAAACATACTACAAAGCTACAGTAATCAAAACAGCATGCTACTGGTACACAAACAGGTGCACAGATCAATGGAACAGAATTGAAAGCCCAGAAATAAAACCAAACATCTATGGACAGCTAATCTTCGACAAAGGAGCTGAGGGCATACAATGGAGAAAAGAAAGTCTTTTCAACAAATGGTGCTGGGAAAACTAGAAAGCCAAATGTAAAAGAATGAAAATTGACCATTCTTTCTCACCATTCCCCAAAATAAACTCAAAATAGATCAAAGACCTAAAGGTGAGACCTGAAACCATAAGGCTTCTAGAAGAAAACGTAGGCAGTACACTCTTTGACATCAGTATTAAAAGGATCTTTGCGGACACCATATCTTTTCAGAGAAGGGAAACAATGGACAGAATAAACAAATGGGACTTCATCAGACTAAAGAGCTTCTTCAAGGCAAATGCAAACAGGATTGAAACAAAAAAACAACCCACTAACTGGGAAAAAATATTTGCAAGTTATACATCTGACAAAGGTTTAATATCCATAATATATAAAGAACTCACACAACTCAACAACAAAAAATCAAACAACCCGATCAAAAAATGGGCTGAAGACATGAACAGACATTTCTCCAAAGAAGATATACAGATGGCCAATAGGAACATGAAAAGATGTTCATCATTGCTGATCATCAGGGAAATGCAAATCAAAACTACACTAAGATATCACCTTACACCCATTAGAATGACAAAAATATCTAAAACTAATAGTAACAAATGTTGGAGAGGTTGTGGAGAAAAAGGAACCCTCATACACTGCTGGTGGGAATGCAAACTGGTGCAGCCACTATGGAAAACAGTATGGAGATTCCTCAAAAAAATTAAAAATAGAGCTACCAAACAACCCAGCTATCCCACTACTGGGTATCTATCCAAAGAGCTTGAAGTCAGCAATTCCAAAAGTCCTATGCACCCCAGTGTTCATTGCAGCATTATTTACAATAGCCAAGACATGGAAGCAACCTAAGTGCCCATCAACAGATGATTGGATAAAGAAGATGTGGTATATATATACAATGGAATACTAGTCAGTCGTAAAACAGAACAAAATCGTCCCATTTGCCACAACATGGATGGACCTTGAGGGAATTATGTTAAGTGAAATAAGCCAGATGGAGAAGCACAATCTCTGTATGACTCCACTCATATGAGGAATTTAAAAATGTAAACAAAGAGAACAGATTAGTGGCTACCAGGGGAAAGGCGGGGTGGGGGGTGGGCACAAAGGGTGAAGGGGTGCACCTACAGCACGACTGACAAACAATAATTTACAACTGAAATTTCACAAGATTGTAACCTATCATTAACTCAATAAAAATTAAAAAAAAAAAAACAAAACAACAGCAACAACTCTGCAGTGGTGAGCAAGCCCCCTGCAGAAAGCAGCCCTTTCATTACCCCAGCCTGACCTCCGGTGGTATGACCTGTGCCTCACACATCCCGGCTCCTGCCAGGCCAAGGGTCCTCAGTCCATCCGTATGATGCAGTATTATTCAGTCATAAAAAAGAATGAAGCACTGACACATGCTACAACCGAGATGAATCTCAAAAACATTATGCTAAGCAAAAGAAGCCACATGCAAAATACCACATGAGTAATTCCACTTATATGAAATGTCCAGAAAAGGCAATCCCTTGAGGCAGAAAGTGGTTGCCAGGGGTTGGGGCAGGGGAGAATGGGGAGTGACTGCTAATGGGTACAGGTTTCCTTTTGGAATGACGACAATGTTCCAGAACTAGATGATGGTGATGGTTACACATTGTGGATGTACTAAATGTCACTAAGGTAAATTTTTATGTGTATTTGTCACAACTTAAAAAATACACAAAAGAATAAAAGGCTTAGTGAAGCTAAAAAACAAAAAAGAAAGAAAGAAAATAGACATATGGATCAATGGATAAGATAGAAAGCCCAGAAATAGACCTACACATATATGGTAAGTAGATTTGTGACAAAGGTGCTAAGATAATTAAATTAACTCGTAAGTAACTAGTGGCACTGGAAAAAGTGGATCTCCGTGTGGGAAAAGAAACCACAAACAAACTCCAATACCTCACACTATATGCAAAAGTTAGCTTAGAATAAATCATAGATCTAAGTGCAGACTGTAAAATTGAAAACCTACGAGACAACACAGGAGAAAACTTTTGCATCGTGAGGTTAGGCAAAGATATCTTAGGACATTCATTCAAAAAATATGAGTCACAAAGAAAAATCAATTGATGGACTGTTATCAGAGTTAAAAAAAAGAACCAACAAACAAAAACTTTTGCTTCTCAAAAACCAGGGCTCAGTATCTCTGTGTGGCAGCGTTTTCTACTCATGTACTGGAACCTCATGACTGACCTTGACTTCTACTTAACCCCTAGAACAGAAACCTGGATCTATCTATTTTCGCTTGCAAAAACTCACTTCCCCTTTCTCTATTTCCTGATCAACTTCTTTCCTCACTCATTTCAGGCATGCCTCCTCTGGGAAATCTCCAAGACTCTATTCCAATTCTGGAGGTTGGGCGGCTGCCCCTCCTCAATCTTCCCGTGACCAGGTAAATTTCCTTCCACCTCTCTCTACTGTAATTATTCTTTTCTTGGCTTTTCTCCCACAGAATGGCTTCAAGCAGCCGCTGAGTCTCATTCATTTCTATAATCCCAGGCCGTGGCCCATGATTGCCTCTCAGAAAAGATCAGCCGCATATCCTCATGGTTACATAAGAGATGATTTGTTAAACAACGCTATTATCTCAAAAACCAAATAAAAGACTCTGAGGCCGCCTACATCCTCTTTCCCTTCTGGGCACTGTTTGCAGGGCACTGCCTTGAAGTCTGTGGCACAGACCCTCATAGTTCCAGATGGTAAGCAGGAAACATACCTAGGCAGCTTTGCTTGAAACCAAGTGTCAAAGATGGAATTTCATATAGCAGGACTAAGCAACGAGAAGCTCTCACCTCAGTCACTCTGCTTTCAACTTAGCCCAGCCCAGGCCCTTCCCCTCTGTCCTTCACATTTTCCAAACCCTCCAGGCCCCGAGTCACCTGTCCAGTAGCCATTGGATGCTGACTGTGTCACAGACATGTCATCTCACATAACCCTCCGAGAGGAAAATCTCTACTGGGGATGTGCCATCACCCAGTTCACTCTCCTTGCTTTAATAATCCATTTGGACCCATATACCTCCCCAGGGCTTTGATGCACATAATCCTATGAATCTGAACGTGGAGAGGGCCCACATGAACACTCCTGTCTATGGCATCCCCACTAAATGACAACTCACCATCTGCCTGAACACCTCTGCTTTTTTTGTTCAGCAAGCAGAAACCTGGTGTGAGCCTGCTGGGAGGTTCAGAGGACAGAAGGGAAAAAAAGAAAAGCAAGGAAGAAGAGAAAGAGAGAAAGAAAGAGAGAGAGACAGAGAGAGAGGAAGAGAGAGAAAGAGACTGTAGGGGTGAGATTAAGAGACACAGGAGTGAAGGGGATGTCACATACCAGAAATGTATCCACTGCTTGAGCACAGTGCACTGGGCTGTAGGAGGGAGGAAAGAGAGGGCGGGCCCAGAGGGGCTGGTTGTGGAGGGGGGTGGAGGGGCGAGGCCTTCAGCCTCTTTGCACCCAGGAGAGTGAGGAGCTTAGCTGATCTCTTCAAGGAAGTGCGTTGGTCACTACCGGCACATCACACTCTCCTGGAAGCATGATCTTCACTCCCTTCCTTCCACCTCCTGACCTGGTGAGTCTGATTTCCCTCGTTGTGGTGGAATGTCAGCCCCAGGGGGCTGGGGTTTGGTCTGTAGAGGTGACTGCTGTATCCCCAGCACCTGGAACAGGGCCGAGGATGCACATAACACTTGTTGAATGAGGTATTGAATGTAAGAGAAGGCAGGGACCATTAGGATGAGGCTATTTACCCTCCCCCCCCCCTTTTTTTTTTTTGCAGTATGTGGAAGGCCAGCTTGAAGACACTGAGGAATTTGTTGTTTTGTCTGACACCACGGAGAGCCCATCCAATGTCACAGGCTTGCCCAGGGAGCCTGCTGGTCCCCAAAGGTCTTGGAGGAGCTGGTTCCAGAGAGCCCTGGCATGTTTCGCCAAGTCTTTCAGGTGAGAGCTTGGAACCAGCCTCTGCCTTTCTCACTGCTCACAGCCAAGCCAAAGCGCCTCCCCTTCCCCTTCCACCCAGAGGGCTCCCAGGCCAGACCTGACTTCCCCCAGGGTCCGCAAGGGTCCAGTTGTCACTCTGCTTTGCCTTTGTAGGGGAGGATACCAGACACTTGGAAACAGACCACGGGACCCACAGACACAGATCCATGAATGATGATCAAGCCCCTTCTGCTGCCAGATGCCCTTGCTTTCCCCGGAAGCAAGTTTCTCGGTCGCCGGGCCTGAAATAAATGCTGGTACTCTTGACTGTTTTTGTTTCTCCTTTTCAGCAGTGTAACTTTCAACACTTACACCGGCCTCAGGTGAATTGGGGGTTGTCAGTTGTGCTGGTGGTGGGGTGGTGGAGGAAGGGAGCTGGCATCTTACTTAGCCCTACGAGGCTGTACATTCGCCTTCTTGGGGCAGTGCCACTGGTTCCTCAGTCACGGTTGCAATAGACTTCAGCCAACCAAGAGCGAATTTTCCACAGTGGACAGCTCTGACCACAATGGGGGAAATGACTGTGGGAGTGAGAAAGGAATAACATCTCTCTTTCCCCAACAGCACACACAGTCGCCATTTCTGAGGACAACTGAGTAATGTTTATATGGAGGGGGAGGGAGGAGAGACATGTGGAAAAAGAATCTCCAGATCCTAAGAAAAACTCTTAGGCCCATATACGTATAGTCAGCTCCCAAGCACCCCCACTCCACATCAAGACAGAGCTCCTCCAACAGGCAATGGTTCATTTTCATATGATGAGGGTTTTTCCTCCACTTCCTAAGGTGACCTTGATATGTACTGCAACATAATATCAACAGGGGAAGTCTATCCAGGGAGGTTGGAGCATATTTGTCCCTTTAACCCAACAACACGTGGAGGCCCTGCTAGATATTGCAGCGCCAAAAATCACCAGGCCAATGGACAAAGACATAGGATGTGCCCTTTAGCGTGAAGGAGGCTAACTAGCACGCAGGAACACCAGAATATTCTTCCCCCCTAACTCAAGTAGTCCCCTATACAAGGCCAGGAGAGGGAAACGTACTTGGACAGGGCCTGCTGTGTGAATTAATTTCCCTTTAGTTGTTCAGAGGGCCCGTATCTTTGAGCACCGATGAAGCCCAGGTGGGGTAGGGTTCAGGTAGGAAACATTTGGGAGCCCCATAGCCCTTTCATAGCCCTTTTCCTACATCTTTGGAGGGCAGCCAAGGTGGGACCCATAGGTACAGAACAGAGGAAGCTGTTAATCTTAGCGTGACTGGTTTGCTTTCGATGTGATGTCTCAGCAGTTGTTCCGAATGGCCTAGGAACCACCCCTCTCCCCACAATGCCTCTGTTCTCCTAAGCTGGGCCCTAACTCAGTAGGGATGCTCAGTTCCATGTCGCTGCTTCTCCAAGAGGGGCTGGGATCTCACATTCTGGGTTTCAACCCTGTCCAAGAGAAGAGAGGAGCTCCAATTCCCAGGGGCAGGGGAGCCTGTTGGGCATTCACTCCTTCACAGCTGCTGTCGCATAGGTCACTGGACATGACTAGGGGTGTCAGGGAGAGTCTGTCCCTGCATGTATATGTGTGTGTGTGCGTGTGTTTATGATGTGAATATTTGTTGAGACAAGAAATGATATGGTAAAGTCTGGTGGATAAACATGGGGCACAACTCAGCAGCCGCACTTGAAACCCAAGCGGCAGAGATGGGATTTAATGTAGCACGACTTGACAACGAGAAGCCCTCATCTCTGAGCCTCACCCTCGACACAACCCCACCCTATCCAGGGTTCTCAAATCTAACCCTGACCTTTTCCAAGCCCCCTAAGCCCAGAGCCATCTGCCCGCTGCCCGCCAGACGCTGACTGACACCCAGACACAACACTACACACCATCTCCTGAAAGCAACACCTCTGCTGTTGATTTGACTGAAGGCTGCCATCACCCACCTCAGCCCCTCTTGGCTTTGATGCACCATGTGGCCTTACCCGCCTCCCACTTTGTACAGGCCTTTGGATTCTGCAGCCTCAAAGCAGAAGATATTTTCCTCCACCAGCTCCAGACTCACAGAGGATTCCCCATATGCCTCCCCATTAACATCCCTGTTCTCCCTGCCTGGGACAACCATGATCTCTCTGGCTGACCTTGGGCAAGTCCTCCCTCCTCTTTGGGCTCAGTACTTCCAGAAGTGATTGCCAGGGTTTTCAGTAAGTCATGTTCTACTCGCTGTGTGTGTCTTTAAGCCTTCAGATCCTTGTCTGGTGGTGAAGGACTCAGAATCAGCCGGAAAGCGTCAAATGTGCCTCCCTTTACTGTCAGCCATGACTAGGGACGAGTTAACTTTGCATCTCAAGAGGGACCCCATTACCCCTTGAACATCAGATGAACAGTGAGCACACAGGACAATTATGTGGAGGGAGAGGACAGACCCGTCAACAGTAGGGAAAGGCGTGGCTCATCAGTTTTCCGTCTTTGTTTCTGAAATATGACTGAGCCCAAGTTCTGAGCTCTCCTCCTTTGCTTACATCCTTACCCCCACTGCCAACTGTGTCATGTCACAATCCCTGCACCCAAGGGGGTGGCTCAGGATGTAAGGAAAGTGGACGGGCCTTCAGGAGAGTGTGTGGGGTCAGCAGGAGCTCCCGGATCTTGTGGTGAGCAGATGACCATCGCAGTGTGTGAGTGAGCAAGAGCTTAAGCAAGTTTTGTTGGCCCTGTCCACTCTCATTCTCTCCAGTGCTACATCCCAGTGAATCCTTGGCAACCTTCGGAAGGTGGTGACGTTTGTCCTCAGCTCTGCCTAACATTACACAGCCGCCTGTGTTACAGGGGCTTCACACGTGTCTGTTTTATTCTCCAATCATCCAAAACAAGGCAAGTGGTGTGAGCTCCATTCTGAGGCCACATCACCAGCAAGAGACAGAGCCAGGATCTGGTCCCTCCTTGATATGAGGCAAGGGCCCTTCCATTATAGCCGTACAGCGTAAGCACCACTGTCCCCGACTGGGAGCCATGGGGTCCTGATCCACTGTGTGACACAGCTCATCCTCTTAGGGATGGGGATTCTATACTTGCAGTCCCAAAACCAGCAAAGCTAAAACATTAAGGGAGTCAGAGTTCCTAGGTGACAGGGTCGCCTGGAAACAGTGGCCACCGCTCACTGTCCAATCTCATCCCACACCACATCCCACTGGGGAATTATTTCTACTAACAAAATAATGGTTGTAACCAATGGGAAAAAGAAGTACATCTTCACCCATTGCTCCCTATGGTCCCCTGAGGCAATTCTACAGACCTCCAGGGTGCTCCTGAGCATGGTCTGGAACCCACTGCTCTCATCCAAAAGATGGAGTCTCATGGTAGGCCTTCCAGGGACCTCAATGGAGTCCCCATCGAATCACATTAGTCTTCTGTTTTCTGACTGTATAGGGAAAGCTGTATCTCACTGGGACCCCCAGTGTGGGGACCTCAGCTTCCCAGGGAAGGCAGCTCAATCTTTCAGCCTTCCCAGCAAAAGGCTGACCCATCCTCCCTACACCAATTATAAAGAGGGGCTCGGTTTTTCTGTGACTCCAGTGTGAGGAAACGTATTGAGATCTCGCCAGTGAGGGCCAATGTGGGCTTTGCTTGTATCCATGATCCTGCTAGTCAATTTTGTTCATCACTGGTCATCTTCAGACACTCCTAGTTTCAATCACAGACAAAAGACAGGCAGATGGAGAAACTGCACCCACAGAACACCCACTCACCTGTGGGTTTTAAAATGTGTGCTGAAAAGTAGTGGAAGAGGGGATGGGGGAGTGACATGATTTGAGAGATGTTTTGCATAGGACAGATAGGATGGTGCTGTCTTAGGTTGGAGGTGGGCCTGGGGGGGAGGGGCAAAGAGGGGCCAATGATGACACCCAGGTTTCCGGCTTGAGTGACCTGTGACCTGGGGTTACCATTCACCAAGAGGGGATCACAGGTGGAGAAGCAGCATTCAGTGGGAAGCGGAAGACGTCAGGCCTGGACTTGGACCCTGCTAAAATTCATAGAGCCGATGGGTTGGTGAGAAGCTACCTTGAATGTGCTCACAGTGACAAAGGAAATCAACCAAATTCTACCCCACTCAAGGAGTGGATACAAATTCTGTTTTACTTTATTTTTTTACATACGTAATAACGCACACGATAAGCGTGTTATGTTTTGGTGTATGGTGTGAAGGTGGGGCTCGAAATTGGCGGTTCTTAACCATTTCAGGTAATATTTGTATGAAACATGTGAACAGAGGAGGCTGCCTCAGGCCCTGACTGGCCACTGGGGAGCTGACAAGACCTATATTTCAGGGACACCCATAAACCATTCGTGGCACACACCATGGAGCACGGCTTGGGGAGCTTAGGCCTTGGATTACTTACTCATCGATGTCCTCTGGGAGTGGTGAGGCGAGGAGAATGTGAACTGTCTTCTCCCAGAGGCAGGAGCTAGACTTAGAAATCATAATTCTTATGTTCTCTACTTGCTGTGAGAAGTAAATGGGATAAAACACGTAGAGGAGTGCCAGGCAAAACCTGGCCCCCAGTAACATTGCCCTGCCATATTTCCCTAGAGGGCAGGAGTCATGATTTTTGGGTGGCATTTGTAACTCTACCAGGCATATTATCAACAGTGGGCATTTAATAATGAATAGTAATAACAGTTACCATTTATCTCATATGGACTAGAAGCAGCTCGGTTTTTTCTGCAGTTGACTGAGTGAGTAATCGGTTGGACTTGTATCACGCTCTGTGCTTTCTAATATCTCCAAGTGCTGTTGGATTTACCTCATTACTCTCCACAGCATTCCTGAGGGGTTGAGAAAGACTGATGTTGTTACCTTCTTGGGTGGATGAGTCCAGGGACTTAGAGGAATGATAGCTTCCGCCTCACAGAAGGGCTGTGAGGATTAGGTGGGATGCCCCTTCCACAGAGCAGCAGGGGTTGAACAGGGTCCAGAGCCGACACTCAGTGGTTTCCTTGAGGTCAGGCCCTTTGGGGTAGGCTTGGGATCTCGTCTGTCCTCCGGACCTGTGCCAGCAGTCATTTGCACAAAAGTCATGAAGACACTAGCAGTGGCCGAGAGCTCGCAAAGAGGAGGACAACTGTGGGCTGCCAAAACGATTGCTGGAGGTATATCACATCTCTTTCCCCTCTAACCCAGCTGGAGTCAAAGAATTCCCCTCACTGCAACTCGTGAAGTGAGGGTTAGAACTGTTATTTTGGTTTTAGAGAAGCAGCCAGGGGAGAGACAGTTACTTAGCCAAAGTCACAGTCAGTGATGGGTCTGGTCCTGGCCCCCAGATCTCTTGACCCTCATGACAGTGTTCTTCTGTTCAGCAGGTCCATTATCATGTCCTGTTCTTCTGCAATACCTTGTCATGAGCATTTAAAGCAGGCAAGCTCCTCTACGGGTAAAAGGGGGCTAGTTGCGCTAGGTAATTTATCTCCTCTACGCCCGGGAGGAGGCAGGTGTGAAGAGGCTATAGTGTTGGCTGACACTCTACCATGGACCCGACTCATTACATAGTTTTTGACTCTTGCACATACATAGTGTAGCATCTCAGATCCACATCTGGGGGTAAATTGCTGCACCTTCTCAAAATCTTGTTTTCTGTACTCGAACATCAGGGTAAGTATCACCAACCTCACACAGTTGTGGTGAGGACTAAATAAAGCAGCCAGTATGCACACCCCAAATGAGAAGCAGCCATACAAGAAGACACAGGAAATAAAATAAAATTAAAAGAGAAGTTAGAGGCTGGGCGCAAACATGTTCTTCAATCACAACAGATTAAAGAATCATACCTACAACATACGGAGAACTCTGATGAAACAACTCAGAACACACACACCCACAAACAAACAACAATGGAAAAGTTAGCAAAGATTTTGAACAGACCATTTACAGAAATACAAATGGCCAATACAAAAGGAATAGGAGCCCAACACCACAAGCAATAACGGAAATAAAGTAACAGTGAGCTTACACTTTTCAAACTGCACATTGACAAACATTTAAAAAATTAACGTTGCCAAATGGGTATCATTCACTGATGTGAATGCAAACTGGCGGAGATTCTTTGGAGAGCCATTTTGCAGGGACTGATCACCTTTAATCTATTAACTCTACTGTGCATCTCCAAATTCTCCTCCTGACTCTTGCCACAGACCAGAACTAGAAGCAGGCTGGGACAACTGATGCTTCCTAGACCAGGGCCCTGGGGGCTCAGATGTCATGGCCTTAAGGCTCATTGCAGTGTTCTAGAAAACCCGTTTCAAGCCCCGGACACAGCTGCAGGCATCCTCAAGATCGGGACCTTGGGAGGCGTCCCCAGGGCTGAGCCTGAGCCTTGACTGAGCAGCCTGACTCTCAAGAATTACAGCCAAAGTTCTCGGGGTCTCTGTGAGACGCAAGTTTCTAGATCTGTGTTCCCTCGATTGCCCTACCTTGACTTCTACTAGCACACAGAAGAGAAACCTGGGGTTTGATTATGAATCCCCAGCAAAGCTGGGACTCTGCTCGTTGCAAATTCAGGGGTGGTTTCAAGGATTTGGCAGAGCCTTCCTGGCTACGAACTGAGCTTCTGGATATGAGGATGGGGCTGGTGAGGAGAAAGTACACTCGACAATGACCTGGGTTTGAATTTCATTAGAGCTTAAAGTAAACAGTGCACACACTGGCCTTTCCTTAAGTCTTTAGGCTTATGTATTCATAAATAGAGTAACATAAAAATTGGCAGCCATCACTTTCAATTTGTCATTTAACCATCTGAGTTAAAGTGGAGTGGTGGGGCTGGAAACCTGATTAGAGTGAGTTTAAGGGAGAGTGGGAGAGACGGAAGGGAAACAATGATGTTAGTCAATGAGGCATCTCTGTACTTGAAGGAGTGTAAGAGAATGTATCAACTGCTTGAACACAGTGTACTCATCTACAGGATGGGACGGTGGAAATCCAGGCCAGGGAGGCAGAGATGGAGTTTCAAGGAGGGGACTGGCCCTTAGCCTGGTTACACCCAGCAGAATGAAGAGCTCTGCTGACCTCTGACAATAAGTCCTTTCAGACACGACATGCACGTCGCATCTCACAGAAAACATGAACTTCTCTGGCATCCTGCTGGTGCTGAGTGCTGACCTAGTGAGTTTGATTTCCCTCCAGCGTCACAGATCATCAGGTCCAGGAGATCATCAGGTTCACTGTTGTTTCCCCAGGGCCTAGAACTGAGCCTGGGATGCACACAGTAGGCCCTCAACAAACAATTGATGAAAGAAGGAATGAATGTCAGTGCTGGTCAGGATGATTTTTCTCTATTTTCCAGAACAGGACTGGCTCAGCTGAAGACACTGTGCCCTTCGTATATTTTGTCAACACCATGGAGAACCATTCCAATGGCTCAGGCTTGCCCAGGGAGCCTGCTCGTCCCCAAGGGCCTTGGAGGAGCCGGTTCCAGAGAGCCCCTGATGTGTTTCACCAAGTTCTTAGGTGAGAGTTCAGAGCCAGCCTCTGCCTCTCTGTTCGCAGGCATGCCAATGTGCCTCCCCTTCCTGCTTGACCCAGAGAGCCCCCAGGTCAGGTCCGACTTCCCCCGGGTTTCCAAGGTCCAGCTCTCACTCTGCTTTGCTTTTGCAGGGGAGGGCACCAGACACTCAAGAACTGAGACCACAGGACCCACAGACATCGACCCACGAATGGTGATCAGGCCCCCTCTGCTGCCACATGCCCCTATGTTCCCATTTTCTCTGCCACTGGGCTTAAAAATAAATGTGGCATGCTTGATTCTTTTGGCTTCATGATATTTATTGTCCCTTTCCACACCAACATCCACCTCCTGTGGTTTATGGTTTGCCTCCTTTGGTGAGGGCCTTGGGGGAAGAGGGTGTTAGGGACAGGGAGTTACCACGTTACGTAGCCACGTGAGTCAGTATTCCTGTTCCTTGGAGCAGTACTGCTTGTTTCTCAGTCGCCGTTGAGATAGGGACTGTTTCTGATGGGGAGCAATTGTTCTACTAGCTTCAAGCATCTCGAAAAGGGTGCCTGCTGGGCAGTGACTGAGTGATAGCCAGTAGGGCAGGAGACAACGGTAGTGAGTGGAGGGACAGGGAGGTTGGGTCAGAAGGAGAGAAGATGTCGCAGAACCCAAGGCTTTTAGAGGAATTAGAGCCACTAAGTTATCATCTGACCACAATGACCTCCACCCGACCCTTGGAGAGAGTCCCTCCAGCACACGGCCTCGTCCTTACCTCGGGTCGTTTATCTCATGTTATGACACCATGCCCCTTTGTAAGCTGCTCTTGGTATGTATTGCAGTAAAATAGCAGTAGGGGAAGAGCCGAGTCTGGTGAGTGCTTCCTGGAGCTGGGGAAAGCCTGGGCTTTTCTGGGACTGTTCTGCTTCTAGCTAAGGCTCTGCTAGGGGAGGCCGGCCCGCTCCGGTCCATACCCCCATAGCTAATGGAACTGTCTGGTTCCTTGGAAACTCCCAAGCCTACCAGGCCTCTCAACTTGCTGCATTTGGCTCTGAGCTGCACCGAAGAAATATGGGTTGCAGGGGCTCCGAGAGTCCCTCCTTCTCTTCTGCTTTCCATTTTTAGACTATTTTCTACTGTAATATTTCAAACCTGCAGAAAAACAGAGGGAATAACACCGCAGCCACCACCCCCATTTAATAACGCTTTGCCATAAGTGTCTCAGATCTCTCTCTACTTTTGAATTAAATATCACGGACGTGTAGAAAGCATCCTCAACCCATACTCACTCGTCTCCTTCCTAAAGTAGGTCCCCCTCCTTGGTGTCTGAGTAATCCCAGGTCTCCATGCCGCTTCAGAGTATCCCCCCCCCCCGCATAGGTGACCCCACATTGCCTTAGAAATGGTGCCCTGAGGTCTCCTGGCCAACATGGGGGATTCTACAACCCTGAATCCCAATCCTGTGGGCAAAAGCAAGAAGAGCTCAGCAGATTTTTTACAGATAACCCAGGACCCAGCCCTCTCCCATCTATAAACTTGTCCTCTTGAGGTGGGCCCTGTCTCAGTAGGGGAGCTGAGCTCTCCATCTGATTCCCCAAGAGAGGCCAGGAACACCGTCCTAGGTCCTAGCCCTGCTCAAATGAGAGGAGTGTTCCATTCACACGGGGGGCTAGACCCTTGCCAGCTGCTGTCACACCCCGTGGGCTCAACGACCAGGTGTGACTGGTGGGGATGGGGAAGAAGCCCGGACCAGGCAGACCTGAGTCCTGGTGAGACCCATTCCATGGGCCTACTGGAAGCCTGCTGGGATCACCAGACAATGCAGCCCTGAGCAAGGTGACCCATTAATAGTCATTAGCTCCACCAAAGTGGCTGATACTTGCAGGGGCTCACTATACTGAGGTGAGTACAGAGAGCAGATGTGTTAGGCAGACTTCTAAAATGGCTTCTACAGATCCCTGCATCCTGGCACCCATGCCCCCATATAAATCTCTTCTCCTTGAGTGTGGGCTAGACCTAGTAACTTGCTTCTAACCAATAGAACTTGGCAAAAGTGATGGCATGTCGTCACTGAGGTTAGGCTATACCAAGACTGTGACTTCCACCTTGCTGGCATTCATTCTCTCTCTCTGGCTCTTCTTGTGTTTTCGCTCTGATGGAGAGGGCCACACGGCAAGGAGCAGATGGCAGTTTCTAGCCAACAGCCAGAGAGGAACTGAGACCCTCAGTCCAGTAACCCATGAGGATCTGGATCCTGCCAATGGCCATGTGGGTGAGCTTGGAAGTGGATCCTCCCCCAGTCAAGCCTTCAGATGAGACCACAGTCCCTGGGCTGATACCTTGATTGCAGCCTTCTGAGGGATGGGAAGCAGAGGATCCAGTGAAGTCATGCCTGGGTCCCTGTTCCACAAACCCCTGAGATAATAACTGTGTCTCATTTTAAACCACCATGTTTTGGGGTAATTTGTTACGCAGCAGTCAATAATAATTGACTGACCTGGGGTCTAGTCCCAACTTTGTCCCTAATCATCTGTGTCACCTTGGGCAAATTGCTTAAAGTCTCTGGCTCAGTTTGCTCTTCTGTGATGTTTGACTGATACTCAACTTGCAGGACTTTTGGAAGGATAACTGTCAATTCATTTGTAACTCATGTGACAGAATGTCTGATACATACTAGGCCCTCAGTAAATGGCAGCCATGACTATTAATATAGTTGATCTGGGACCCTGCATTCGCCTTGCAGGAGCTCTCCAGTGATCCAGGAGGGCTCCAGGACTCAAAAAGCCAACCCAAGCAAAAATATCTCCCTATCGAGTAGCACAAAAGCATTTGTTCTCCAGGAAGGGAGGCATTTCAGAGTGGATACTTTTCTAAAACATTCTGGTGTGAGGGAGGCAGTCCCAGCTCGATGCAGCTCAGAGGCCATATCCCTTACACGAAGGAACAAATACTCCCATTTCTCCCGCCCTCCTTCCTCCCTCCCTCCATTGCTGCTTCCCTCTCTGTCCCTCTCCCTTCCGCCCTCCTTCTTTCCCTTCCTCTCTCTCAGTTGCCTGTTTCCAAGATCCTCTCCCCACAATTCTGTCTCTTTCCACCCATTTCACGCCTACTAAGTACCTAGCACCTCCTTATGTTTTCCTTGTTTTATTCTAAATAAACTCGTATCAAGTTCTCATTGTGCACTGCTCTCTGGCTCCCCCAGGCCATGGAGGATAGTCCCTGGCCACTGGCTTCTGGGGAACAGCTCGGGTGGGCATCACCCTCACCTCTCCATTACTCCCTAGAGGTGGTGCATTTAGAAGGCCCAGTTTGTGCAGTATAGAAATCTGCACAGAGACAGGAGCCCAGGGCACATTCCAGACCAGGAATGGAGACTACTTCTTTCTGGATCACCCAGATCCAAACTGAGATGATTCTGTAAGAGCCCCTTTCCACCCAGGATTTTGTCTCTCATCTCTCAGACCTCCCACCTGAACATCTGGACTCTGGTCTTCTCCTACAGCCTCATCTCTCTCTACAGCACATTGAAAGTTTGCCTTCAGTCTCAAAAAACAACTTTCAATCTGCCCTGCTTCAGGGCTTTTGCACTCTGAAACCACTATTTCCCTGTTTGGCCTTCCACTTGTCCTTCTGGTCTCTGATGTTCCTACCCGCATAAGGAACCTTTCCTCGTTCCCAGAGCACCCCAGCCCTTGGCCACCTGTCCACTCTCTGCTGTGCACACAAACATACTGGGTACTTTTCCCCATCACAGCACTTTGCACACTGAACTCTCACCTCTGGTGGGTTCATTTGCATCACTGTCCCACTCAGACTCGCATCTCTGGGGCAGGAGCTGTGCCTTGTTGGTCCTGGAACAACCAGTACCCGACACCGGGCTTTCACATGCAGTGGGGACCCAATGAATGCTTACTGAAAAACTGACTTAATGAGCATGTTTTCATTAAGCCTTTATTGTGCCTACACTCTCTGATCTGGGACAATGGTGAGCAGTATCCTTTTCATTTCCTCCAGCATGGAGTCCAGAGTCTCCTGTCCAGCAAGAGCTGGATGTTTCCAAAGTCTGGGCTGAGAGCAGTCTTCCCGGAGGTGCCAAAGACTTTTCTGCATTCCTGAAATGAATCTGGTCTGGCCAAACGTAGGGAGGGCAAGGAATGTGAGACCATGTGGGACACAGGGGTGGCCATAGCTGCCACCACTCTGACAGGTCCCAGGCCCAAGGGACAAGGTTCTGAGGCCTTCTCACTCCCTCTTTTTGTAGGAGAATGCCAATTTCTCTACTTTCTGTCCAGCTCTTGTTATTGTCCATCTTTTTATTATAGCCATCTTGTTGGGTGTAAAATGGCATCCCATTGTAGTTTTGATTTTTATTTCCCTAGTGACTAAGCATCTTTTCATGTACTTATTGGCCATTGGAATATTGTCTTTGGAGAAATATCTATTCAGGTCTTTGTCCATATATTTTCTTTTAGCATTTTTTTCTAGCTTTATTTGTTTCCATATCACACATAATGTATGCTGAATTACAAATCAAAAAGAAAAAAGAGAAAGAAAACATCCATTACAGATTACTTATGTTATGCCTCCATGCCAAAATTTGTGTGTTCATAGACACACATTCAATTCTTGGATGCTGGGTTAGCCAATCTCTTTATTTGTTTCTAATTTTAATTTTATAATTGAGATATAATTAACATTGTCTAAGTTTAAGGTGTACAATGTGTTGACCTGATACACTGATATATTGAGAAATGATTAACACTATTGTGTTAGCTTACACTTCCATCACCTCACATTATTACCATTTCTTTTTTTGTGGTAAGAACACTTAAGATCTACTCTCTTAGCAAATTTCAAGTTTATAAATACAGTATTGTTAACTATAATCACCATGCTGTACATCAGATCTCCAAAACTTACTCAACTTAAAACTGAAAGTTTGCACCCTTTGACCAATATTTCCCCATTTCCTCCACCCCCTAGCCCCTGGTAAACACCATTTTACTCACTGTTTCTATGAGTTTTTAGATTCCAGATGTAAATGATATTGTACAGTTTTTACCTTTCTCTGTTTGACTTACTTCATTTAACATAATGTCCTCAAGGTCCATCCAGGTTGTTGCAAACAGCAGGATTTCCTTCTTCCTCATGGCAGAATAATATGCCATTGTGTATATATAACACATCTTCTGTATCCATTCATCCATTGACAGAAACTTAGGTTGTTTTCGTATCTTGCCTATTATGAATAATGCTGCAATGAATGTGAGAGTGCAGATATCTCTTTGAGATCGTGATTTCATTCCTTTGGATATAAACCCACAAGCGGGATAGCTGGATCATATGGTACTTCTATTTTCAATTTTTGGAGGAACTTCCACACTGTTTTCCATAGTGGCTGCACCAGTTTACATTCCCACCAACAGTCTACAAGGGTTCCCTTTTCTCCACAGCCTCACCAACACTTATCCTTTGTCCTTTTGATGATAGCCATTCTAACAGGTGTTAGAATGTGGTATCACATTGTGGTTTTGATTTGCATTACCTTGATGATTAATGATGTTGAGCATCTTTTCATGTACCTGTTGGTCAAATGTATGTCTTCTTTGGCAAAATGTCTATTCAAGTCTTCTGCCCATTTTTTAATCAGGTTGTTTGTCTTTTTGTTGTTGGGTTATATGAGTTCTTTGTATGTTTTGGGTATTAACTCCTTATCAGATACAGCCATGTGCTGCTTAACATTGTGGATACGTTTTGAGAAATACATTGTTATACGATTTCGTTGTTGTACAAACATCAAAGAGTGTACTTACACAAACCTAGATGGTGTAGCCTACTACCCACCTAGGCTACATGGTATAGCCTATGGCTCCTAGGCTACAAACCTGTATAGCATGTCACTGTACTGAATACTGTAGGCAACTGCAGCATAATGGTAAATATTGGGGTATCTAAACATAGAAAATGTACCGTAAAAATATGGTATAAATGATAAAAAATGGTACACCTGTATAGGGCATGTACCATGAATGGAGCAACCGTAAGTTGCCTTGGGTGAGTCAGTGAGTTAGTGGTGAGTGAATGTGAAGGCCTGGCACAATACTGTACAGCACTTAGGCTGTACTAAGTTTAGAAAGAATTTTTTTCTTTAATAATAAATTTACTTCAAGTTACTGTAACATTTTTACTTTATAAACTTTTAAATTATTTTTAACTTTTTGACTCTTTTGTAATAACACCTGGCTTCAAACACAAACAACTTGTACAGCTGTACAAAAATATTTTCTTTCTCCACATCTCTGCCCTATAAGCTTTTTTCTATTTAATTTTTTTTTGTTTTTGCTTTTTAAACTTTTTTGTTGAAAACTAAGGCACAAACACACACATTAACCTAGGCCCACACAGGATCAAGATTATCAATATTACTGTCTTCCACTTCCACATATTGTCCCACTGGAAGTTCTTCAGCGTCGGTAACATGCATGGAAGTCTCATCTTCTCTGATAACAATGCCTTCTTCTGGAATACCTCTTGAAGGACCTCTCTGAGGATCTTCATAAGGAGTTGTCACTCTATTCAGAAATATGTCCATGGTGGTTTTCTTGGTTTGGTTTGTTTTAATCATAAATTTGCCTGTGAGCAGATAATGCATCATGTACATTCCTCCTATTAATGAAAACTATTTGGTGCTGGGGCGTATGTTTTCAAAGGTTTTAAGGAACTTGACAAGGTCTGCAAAAGTTTCTGCTAAACTCTTCACTGTGAATTTTCTTGGGGTTTTTTTCTTCTTCTTCTCCTGCAGTTTCCTTTTCTCTTGCCTCTTCTTCATCAGTGCATTCCCGTTCCAGTTCCAACAACTCCTCGTTAGTCAATTCCGCTAGGAGCTCCTCAATGTCATCCTCATCCACACCCAGGTTAAAGTTGTTTGCCACCTCAACCACAGCCTTGTTGATTTTTGTAACCTCCTCATCCTCGGCAAACCCTTTGAAGTCATGAGTGAACCTCTTGAGGGTCTCCTTCCCGATGCCATGCATATGCTTCTTGGTGAAATCACTCCAAGCTCAAACAAGGTTCTTGATGCAGTCAGATGTTGTAATCCTTTCATAATTGAGACAATGTCTTCTCAGCATCTTCCTCAGTTGTAGCAATAGCCTGGGCAAAGGTCCTCCTCAGGTGGTAGGCCTTAAAAGCTGCTTTAACTCTTTGATCCATTGGTTGGCTCAAAAAAATGGTGTTTGGAGGAAGAAACACCGCTTTGATATTGGGATGAAGATCACAAATAAAACGAGGATGTCTGGGAGCACTACCAACAATAAGAAAAATCTTGAAAGGTATATTTTTCCAAACCGCACTTCTCCATTTTGCTGGCATAGCCATTTAGGAGGGTATCTTGGAAGAGGAGCTGGGTCATCCAAGACTTCTAATTGCTCCCATAGTACACTGGTGGTGTGTGCTTATTCATATGCTTGATGGCCCTGTGGCTCTCACTGTGCCAGATCACAAAGGGCTTTAATTTGTAGCCTGCAACATTGCCCCCAAGCATGACTGCTATCCAGTCCTTAAAAGCCTTGAAACCTGGCATCGACTTGGCCTCCTTATGAGTGAAAGTCCTTTCAGGCATCTGTTTCTAGAATAGGAAGGTTTCATCCATATTGAATATTTGCTCTGGCAAACAACTTTCCTCCACATTCAGCTTTCTATCTAGAGTTTCCAAAAATTCTTCAGCTGCCTTTACATCAGCACTCGCAGACTTATAACTCACTTTCACATTATGTAATGAGTAACGATTCTTGAATTGTTTAAACCACCCAGAGCTAGCAGTAAATTCAGCATCATAGTTGGGTCCAGCCTTTTCTTTCAACATCACAAACAAACTTTTTGCTTTGGCTGTGATAGTCATGGTGCTGAGAGGGATACACTTCTGTGTCTGGTCTTCAATCCAGGTCATCAGAAGTTTCTCTACGTCTGATAAAGGCCCTTCTCAAATGTTTGTTAGTCTCGTCGACTTCACTGAAACAGATCCTTTAACAGCTTGCATCACTTTGTTCTTGTTCTTTAAGATTGTAGCCATGGTAGAATGGGACATGCCTGACTGACCAGCAATAACCGTCACTGACTTTCCACCTTTGTAGTCCTTAATCACTTTTAATTTTGTTTCCAGGTTAATCACTCAATGTGGCCTCCTACTGGCAACATTAGCAGTGGATTTTGTATGCTTAGGGGTCATGATGAACAAAAATGACACGAGATTAAATCAAGCACAAGAGAACATGATGCAATCAAGAGACACAGTAAACATGATATGCATGAGGCTGCTGCCAGAGTAGAACAGCACACGGTTTTACAGTAACCTTTTTTTTATAAGTAGAAAGAGTACACTCTAAAATAACGATAAAAAGTTTATTATAGTAAATATATAAACCAATAACATAGTCATTTATTATTATCAAGTATTATGAACTGTACATAATTGTATGTGCTCTACTTTTATATGACTGGCAACACAGTAGGTTTCTTTACACCAACATCGCCACAAATACGTGAATAATGCATTGTGCTATGACATTATGAAGTCTATGATGTCACTAGGCAATAGGATTTTTTCAGCTTCATTATAATCTTATGGGACCACCATCGTATATGCAGTCCATCATTGACCAAAATGTCATGATGTGGTGCATGATTGTATATGATTTGCAATATTTTCTCCCATTCTGTAGGTTGCCTTTTCATTTGTTGACTGTTTCTTTTGCTGTGCAGAAGATTTTCATTTTGATGTAGTCCCACTTAGAAGTTTTTGCTTCTGTTGCTTGTGCTTTTGCTGTCATATATAAAAAATCATGATCAAGACCAACGTCAAGAAGCTTTTCCTCTGTTTTCTTCCAGGTTTTTGGTTTCAGATCTTATGTTTAAGTCTTTAATCCGTTTCAAGTAAGTTTTTGTGAGTGGTGTAAGACAGGGGTTCAGTTTCATTCTTCTGCATGTGGTTATCCAGTTCCTTTCCCCATTAGGTACTTTGGTTACCTTGTCAAATATTAGTTGACCATTTATGAAAGAGCTTATTTCTGGGCTCTCCAATCTGTTCCATCGGCCTATGTGTCTATCTTAATGCCACATCACTGTTTTGATTACTATAGCTTGGTAGCATAGTTTGAAATCAGGAAGTATGATGCATCCACCTTTGTTCTTCTTCCTCAGGAATGTTTTGGTTCTTCAGGGACTTTTTTGGCTCCAGACAAATTTTACGATTGTTTTCTTCTATTTCTGTGAAAAATGCCATAGGAATTTTGATAAGGATCGCACTGAATCTATAGATGGCTTTGGGTAGTATGGACGTTTTAGCAATATTTATTTTTCCGATCCGTGAATATGGATATCTTTCCATTTGTGTCTTCTTCAATTTCTTTCATCAGAGTCTTGTAGTTTTCAATGTACAGATCTTTCATCTCCTTGGTTAAATTTATTTCCAAGTATTTTATTGTTCTTGGCACTTTTGTAAATGGGGTTGTTTTCTTTATTTCTTGTTTGGATAATTCATTGGTAGTGTATAGAAGCACAATTGATTTCTGTATGTTGATTTTGTGTTCTGCAAGTTTATTAAGTTAGTTAATTGGCTCTAATAGTTTTTTGGTGGACTTTAGGATTTTTTTATATGTAAGGTCATATTATCTACAAACAAAGACAATTTTACTTCTTCCTTTTTAAAAATTATTTTATTGAGGTCACTCGTTTATAACATTATATAAATTTGAGGTGTACATCATTATATTTTTACTTCTGTATAGACTGCATTGTGTTCACCACCAAAAGTCTAGTTTCCGTCCGCCACCATAGATATGTGCCCCTTTACCATTCTCGCCCTCCCCCTGCCCCTTGCCCCCGTGGTAACCACCAATTTATCCTCCTTATCTATATGTTTCTTTCTTTATCTTCCACATACGAGTGAAATCATATGGTATTTGTCTTTCTCTGTCTGACTTATTTCGCTTAGCATAATACCCTCAAGGTCCATCCATATTGCCACAAATTGCATGATTTTGCCTTTTTTATGGCTGAGTAGCATTCTGTTGTGTGTGTGTGAGTCTGTGCTTGTGTGTGTGTGTGTGTGTGTGCTTCCAAGGCTTGGCTATTGGGAATAACGCTGCAATGAATGTACAGGAGCATATATCTTTTTGAATTAGTGTTTTCATGCTTTTTGGATAAATACCCAGAAGTGGAATAGCTGAATCACATGGTATTTCTATTTTTAATCTTTTGAGAAATTTCCATATTCTTTTCCATACTGTTGCACCAGTTTGTATTCTCACCAGCAGTGTATGAGGCTTCCATTTTCTCCACATCCTCTCTAACACTTGTTATTTATTGTGGTTTTAATGGTAACCATTCTGATGGTCATGAGGTGATATCTCATAGTTCTGATTTGCATTTCTCTAATAATTAGTGATGTTGAATATCTTTTCATGTGCTTCTTGGCCATCTGTATATCTTCTTTGGAAAAATGTCTGTTTATATCCTCTGCCCATTTTTTGATCAATTTGTTTTTGTTGTTGTTGAGTTGTCTGAGTTCTTTATATAATTGGAAATTAATCCATTGTTAGATACATGATTTGCAAATATTTTCTCCCAGTTGGTGGGTTGTCTTTTTGTTTTCTTAATGGTTTCCTTTGCCATGAAGAAGCTTTTCAGTTGGACGTAGTCTAATTTTTTAATTTTTATTGTTTCCATTGCATGAGGAGTCATGATATTCAAAAAGGTTCTGCTAAGATCAATGTCAAGAGCTTACCACCTGTGTATTCTTCTATGAGTTTTATGGCTTCAGGTCTGTAATCCATTTTGAGTTAATTCTCTGTGTGGTATAAGATGATGGTCTACTTTCATTCTTTTGCATGTGGCTGTCCAGCTTTCTCAATGCCATTTATTGAAGAGGCTTTCCTTTCTCCATTGTATGTTCTTGGCTCCTTTGTCAAAGATTAGCTGTCCACAGATTTGTAGTTTTATATCTGGGCTTTCACTTCTGTCCCCTTGATCTGTGTGTCTGTTTTTCTGACAATATGATGCTGTTTTGATTGCTATAGCTTTGTAGTGTGTTTTGAATTCAGAGAGTGTGATACCTCCAGCTTTTTCTTTTTTCTCAAGATCGCTTTGATTATTTGGGGCCTTTTGTTGTTCTATGTAAATTTTAGGATTTTTTGTTCTATTTCAATGAAAAATGTCGTTGGGATTCTGCTTGGGATTGCATTGAATCTGTAGATTTCTTTAGGTAATGGGGACATTTTCACTATGCTTATTCTTCCAATCCATAAGCACAGAGTATCTTTCCATTTCTTTATGTCTTTAAGTTTCTTTCAGTAATGTCTTATAGTTTCCAGTTTATAGGAGTTTCACCTCCCTGGTTAAATTTATTCCTAGGTATTTTATCCTTTTTGTTGTGATTGTACATGGAATTGTATTCTTGATTTCTCTTTCTGCTAGTTCACTGTTAGTGTATAGAAATGCAACTGGCTCCTGTATGTTGATTTTGTACCCTGCAACTTTACTACGTTAGTTAATTATTTCTAATAGTTTTCTGGTGGATCCTTTAGGGTTTTCCATATATGGAGTCACGTCATTCACAAATAGTGACAGTTTTACTTGTTCCTTTCTGATTTGGATGCCTTTTATTTCTTTTTCTTGCCTAATTGCTCTGGCTAAAACTTCCAATACTGTGTTGAATAACAGGGGTGAGAATGGGCATCCTTGTCTTATTCCTGTTCTTAGAGGAATACCTTCCAGTTTTTCACCACTGAATATGATGTTGACTGTGGGTTTGTCATAACTGGCCTTGATTATGTTGAGGTATTTTCGTTCTATACCCATGTTATTTGGGAGTTTTCATTGTAAATGGATGTTGGATCTCGTCAAATGCTTTCTTTGCATCTATTGAGAAGATCTTGTGGTTTTTATTCTTCATTTTGTTACTGTGGTTTATCTCGTTGATTGATTTGTGGTCGTTGATCCATCCCTGTGTCCCTGGGAAAGATCACACTTGATTATGGTGTATGATCCTTTCAATGTATTGTTGTATTTGATTTGCTAATATTTCGTTGAGGATTTCTACATCTATGTTCATCAGGAATATTGGCCTGTAATTTTCCTTTTTTGTGTTGTCTTTGGTTTGGGCATCAGGGTAGTGTTGGCCTCATAAAATGAGTTGTGAAGCATCCCTTTCTCTTCGATTTTTTGGAAGAGTTTGAGAAGGATAGGTATTAAATCTTCTTTGCGTGTTTAGTGGAATTCACCAGAGAAGCCATCTGATCCTGGACTTCTGCTTTGAGGGAGATTTTTGATTATTGTTTCAATCTCTTTACTTGTGATAGGTCTATTCAGATTCTCTATATCTTCTTGATTCAGTTTTGAGAGATTGTATGAGTCTAAGAACTTATCCATTTCCTCTAGGTTATCCACATGTATTTTTATTTCTCCTTTGATTTCTCCTTCTTCATTGATCCAATATTTGTTCAGTAATGGCTGTTTAGTCTCCACATATTTCTGACTTTTCCAGCTTTCTTCTCATAACTCATTTCAAGTTTCTTGCCATTGTGGTCAGAAAAGATGCTTGATATGATTTCAGTCTTATTCAATTTATTGAGACTGCTTTTGTTTCCAAACATATGGCCTATCTTTGAGTATATTCCATGTGCACTCGAGGAGTATATACCGTAAAACCATCACCACCATCAAGACCATAAACATACCCATCACCTCCCAAAGTTTCTTCCTGCCCCTTTATTAAGATTATCATTTTATATAGTAAGAACACTTAACATAAGATCTACTCTCTCAGAAAATTTTAAGTATACACTACAGTATAGTTAGCTATACACACTATGCTGTATAGAAGATCTCCAGAATTTATTTTTCTTACAAAACTGAAACTTTGTACCCTTTCTCCATCACCTCCCCAACTTCCCAGTCTCAGGCAACCAGAACTGTACTCTCTGCCTCTATGAATTTGACTATTTTAGATCCCATATAAGTGAGACTATATTGTATTTGTCTTTCTCTGTCTGGTTTATTTCATTTAGCAAAATATCCTCCAGGTCTGTCTATGGTGCCACATATGGCAGGATTTCCTTCTTTCTAAGGCTGAATAATATTCCACTGTGTGTGTGTGTACACACCATACCTTCTTTATCCATTTATCCATTGAGAGATATATAAGTTGTTTCCATCTTGGCTATTGTGAATAATACTGCAGTGCACATAGGAGTACAGGTATCTTTTTGAGATCCATATTTAAGTTCTGTTGGATGAATACCCAGAAACGCAATTGCTAGATCATCTGGTAGCTCTTTTTATAATTTTTGAGGAAACTTCACGCAGTTTTCCACAATGGCTGCACCAATTTACATTCCTACCAACAGTGTACCAGAGTACCCTTTCTTACACATCTTTGCCAATGCTTGTTCTCTTTTGTTTTTTCAATAATGGCCATCCTAACAAGCATAAAGCGATATCACATTGTGGTTTCGATTTGCATTTCCCTGATGATTAGTGGTGTTGACTGCCTTTTTGTATACCTGTTGGCCATTTATACGTTTTCCTTGGAGAAATATCTGTTTAGATCCTTTGTCCATTTTTTTTATCAGATTATTTGTTATTTTGCTATTGAGTTGTATGAGTTCCTCATGTATTTCAGATATTAGCCCCTCATTAGATATATGGTTTGAAAATATTTGTCCCATTCCGTAGTTTATCTTTTCATTTTGTTGATTGTTTCCTTCACTGTGAAGAATTTTTTAGTTTGATGTAATTCCACTTGTTTAATTTTGCTCTTGTTACCTGTGTTTTGGTGTCATATCCAAAAATTCATTGCCAAGACCAGTGTCAAGGAGCTTTTTCCATACATTTTCATCTAATAATTTTATGGTTTCAGGTCCTACTTTTAAGTCTTTAATCCATTTCAAGTTAATTTTAGTATATGGTTTAAGGTAAGGGTCCAATGTCATTCTTTTGCATATGAATATCTGGTTTTCCCAATAGCATTTACTGAAGAGGCTATCCTCCCCCAATTTTGTATTTTTGGCACCCTTATTGAAGACTACTTGGACATATATGCATGGGTTTATTTCTGGGCTCTCTATTCTGTTTCACTGGTCTATATGTATGTTTTTATGCCAGTAGTATACTGTTTAGATTACTGTAGCTTTGTAGTATAGTGGGGTTTTTTAATGTTTCTTTTTTCTTCCAGTTTTATTGATATATAATTTACATACAGCACTGTATAAATGTAAGGCGTACAGTATAATGACTTGACATACATATATCATGAAATGATTGCTGCAAGTTTAGTTAACACCTCTCACCTCATATAGTTACCAAAAAAAACTATTTTTTAATCAGGAATTGTGATGCTCCAGCTTTGTTCTGCTTGGTCAAGATTGCTTTGACTGTTAGAAGTCTTCCGTGGTGTGTTCCTCCTTGCTTCATATGTTTAGGTGCTCCAATGTTGAGTGCATATGTATTTGAAATTGTTATATCCTCGAGCAATGGACTATTTATCCTTATATAATGACTTTCTTTGTCTCTTGTGACAGTTTTTTACTTAAATTCTTTATTGTTTGATATAAGCATAGCCACCCCTGCCCTCTTTTGCTTACAATTCGCATGGAATATCTTTTTCATCCCTTCACTTTTAGCCTGTGTGTGTCCTTAAACCTAAAGTGAGTCTCCTGTAGGCAGCATATAGTTGGATCTTATTTTTTGTCCATTCACTCATTCTGTGTCTTTTGATTGGAGAATTTAATCCATTTCCATTTAAAATAATTATTCTTATGTAAGAACTTACTATTGCCATTTTGTTAATTGTTCTCTGTTTTGTAGTTCCTTTGTTCCTTTCTTCCTCTTCTGCTATCTTCCTTCGTGTTTTGTTGATTTGAGTAATAAGCTTGGTTTACTTTCTCTTTCTCTTTTATGTATCTACTAGGTGTTTTTTCTTTTTTATGTGTATCTACTAGAGGTTTTGTTGTTGTTGTTGTATGGGTACCATGAGGCTTACATATAACATCTTGTAATTATAACAGTCTATTTTAAAGTGATATCAACTTTAGTTGCATACAAAATTACTTTTACTTCACACACACACATTTTATGCTATTGATGTCACACTACATTTTGTATATAGTACATCCATCAATAAATTACTGTAGCTATAGTTATTTTAATGCTTTTTTCTTTTAGCTTTTAAAGATTGGCACCTGAGCTAACAACTGTTGTCAATCTTTTTTTCTTTCTGCTTTTTCTCCCCAAATCCCCCCAGTAAATAGTTGTATATTTTAGTTGTGGGTCCTTCTAGTTGTGGCATGTGGGACGGCACCTCAGCATGGCCTGATGAGTGGCGCCATGTCCACACCCAGGATCCAAACCAGTGAAACCCTGGCCCACCAAAGTGCAGCACGCGAACCCAACCACTCGGCCACAGGGCCAGCCCTCTTTTAACTTTTATACTAAAGTTAAAAGTGGTGTACATTCCACCGTTACAATATTAAAGCATTCTGAATTGCACTGTACGCTTACTTTTACCAGTGAATTTTATGCTTTCATAGGTTTTCATATTGTCACTTAGCATCCTTTCATTTCAACTGGAAAAATCCCCTTTAGCATTTC
This sequence comes from Equus asinus, assembly GCF_041296235.1. Lineage (NCBI taxonomy): Eukaryota > Metazoa > Chordata > Mammalia > Perissodactyla > Equidae > Equus > Equus asinus. Next base: position 57,926,760 of record NC_091820.1, on the reverse strand, counting down.
TTGTAATGTGGATCTAGTGATGACAAACTTCCTTAGCTTTTGTTTTTCTGGGAATGACTTTATCTCTCCTTCATTTCTGAAGGATAGCTTTGCTGGGTGTAGTTTTCTTGATTGGCAGTGTTTTCTTCCAGCACATTGAATATATCATCCCATTCTCTCCTGCCCTGCAAGATTTCTGCTGAGAAATACATCCACTGATAGTCTTATGGAGGTTCTTGTGTATGTGATGAGTCACTCTTCTTTTGCTGCTTTCAAAGTTCTCTCTGTCTTTGACTTTTGACAATTTGGTTATAATGTGCCTTGTTGAAGACCTCCTTATGTTCACTCTATTTGGGGTTCTGCACATAATGGATCTGAATGGTCATTTCCCTCCACAGATTTGAGAAATTTTCTAGTATTATTTCTTTAAATAAGCTTTCTGCTCCTTTCTCTTTCACTGCTCCTACTGAAAATCCCATAATGCATATACTTGTGGGGGTTTTGGTGGTCTTCCATAAGTCCCATGGGCTTTCTTTACTTTTTTCATTCTTTTTCCTTTTTGTTCTTCTGACTGGATAATATCAAATGAGCTGTCTTTCAGCTCACTGATTCTCTCTTCTGCTTTATCAAGTCTGATATTGAAGTTCTCTATTGAATTTTTTAGTTCACTCATTGTCTTCTTCAGCTCCAGAATTTCTGTTTGGTTCCTTTTTATCTTTTCTCTCTCTTTGTGGAATTTATCATTTTGTTCATGTATTGTTTTCCTGATTTCATTTAGTTGTCCATCTGTGTTCTCCTGTAGCTCAGTCAGCTTTTTTAAGGCAATTTTTTTGAATTCTTTGTCAGGCAGTTCATAAATCTCCATTTCTTTAGGGTCAGTTACTGGTATTTTATTTTATTCCTTTGATGTTGTCATGTTTCCCTGATTCTCTGTGATCCTTTTAGCCTTGCATTGGTGTCCGCAGGTTTGAAGAAGTAGGCAACTTCTTCCACTCTTTACAGAGTGGCTTTACCAGAGAAAGATTTTCTTACCAGTCAGCCCTGCCAGACATTTTAGGCAAGTCAGATTATGGGGTCCATGGGCAGGCTGTCCTGATGCCCACATCAGTAGACGGGTTGGCCTGGTGCCTGAGTAGGGGGATATCCTGGTACTTGGGTTCATAGGGGTGGGCCTGGACCCTGGGTTTGCATGGCCTGGCCTCTTGCTAGGACAGGCCTGGAGCCTGGGTCCATAGGAGCAGGCCTGGATCCTGAGTCTTCAGGGGTTGGTCTGGCACTGGGGTCTGCTATGGTGGGCCTGTCACCAGGGTTCACAGGGGTATACCTGAAGACTGGGTCCATGAGGGCAGGCCTGGAAACTAGGTCTGTAGAGGCCAGTCTGGTGCCAAGGTTCACTGGGGCAAACCTGAAGCCTGGGTCTATAAGTGTGGGCCTGGGGCCTGGGTCCATGAGGGCTGACCCAGTGCCAGTGTCTACTGAGGTGGGCCTGGAACCTAGGTCTGCAGGGGCTGGGCTGATGCTAGGGTCTGTAGTGGTGGGCCTGGAGTCTTGGTCTGTGGAAGCCAGGCTGGTACCAGGGGTCATAGAGACAGGCCTAAAGCCTGGATCTACAGGGCAGGCCTGGAGCCTGTGGCCATGGGGGCCAGCCTGTCTCTGGGGCCAGCCTGGAGCCTGAATCAACAGGTACCAGCCTGGTACTGGGGTCTACTGGGGTGAGCTTAGATCCTCCTGAGGGAGCTGAGCAAGTGCAGGGTCTGCAAGAGTGGTTCTGGAGCCTGGGTTCATGGGAGGTGGTCCTGGAGCCTGGGTCTATGGGGGCTGGCCTGGTGCTGTGGTCCACTGGAGTGGGCCTGGATCCTAGGTCCATGAGGGCAGGCCTGGAGACTGGGCCCGCAGGGGTGGCTCAACCCCACTACTATAAAACAGTCCCTACCTCAGAGTACTAAAACAGTTCCAATAGTGGAGATTTCTAATAAACTTCAACAGGTTCCTGTCTCTGAACCTATTCCCTTTTGTTTAGGCCCTTTGAGAGACACACACCTTTTTCTCCTCAGTTTCTCTGCCCCTATTCATTTAATAGGCCAAGACTTCTTGGAAAAGTATCATACTGAAATTTCTTTCTCCCAAAAGGGGGAAATAGTTCTAGATTTCACAGTAGTCATCAAAACAGCCAACCAATTGAATTAAATGACCCTTTGGCATCTTTTATTTGCTCCATCTATGGCGCTACTGGAGCTGATTCTGGAAACACTGATCATTTGTCCCTATTGAATCAGCTACCACCCTCCTTATGGGAAAAATGTCCAAGTGATATTGGTAAAATCCACAGAGCACCTCCCATCAAGATTCAAATAGATCCCTTGAAACCTCTCCCCAGAATTAATCAATATCCTATATGTAAAGAAGACTTTCAAGGTATAAAGCCCATAATAGAAGGTTATAAGACTCAAGGCCTCATTATCCCTTGTACTAGTCTCTGTAGTACTTCTATTTTACCTGTGATAAAACCCAAGGGCTGAGAATGGGGGTTTGTCCAGGACCTCCAAGCAATAAACAACATTGCTATTCCTTCACACTCTGTGCTCCTAACCCTCACTTGCTACTAACAGCCCTTCCCCCTGGGAGTAAATTCTTTATGGTAATTGATTTATGCAGTGCATTCTTTAGCATTCCATTTGATGAAGCTAGCCAATACTTTTTGCCTTCACTTGGGAAGGAAAAAAATTCACCTGGATAGTAATGCCTCGTGGTTTTACTGAGAGCCCTTACCTCTCACAAATCCTGAAGGCTGATCTAGGTGATATAAAGTTCCCTAGGGGTTCTACTTTGTTGCAACAATTTGCTTCCTTGCCCTCCCTCCCAAGTCTCCTCACAGGAAGACAGCATCCTCTTGCTAAAGCTTTTAGCATTAAAGGAACATAAGGTCACCAAAGAGAAATTGCAGTTTGCCCAAACCCAGGTTTGATATTTAGGGCATCTTATATTAGAACAAGGGCTATGCCTAGATCCAGACAGTTTTCATGGTATCCTAACCTTCTCCAAACCCAAAACTAAGCACCAACTACAAGGCTTTTCAAGCTAGTTACATATTGCCAAAACTGGATTCCAAATTTCTCTCTTATGGCCAAACCTTTGTATGTTTTACTAAAGAACAACAACCCTGACCCAATTTTATGGGAAGAACCAGACAACATAGCCTTCAAGGTCCTAAAGGAGAGTTTGATGAACTCACCTGCCCTTGGACATCTCAACTATCAGATTCCCTTTTTCCTTTTTGTAAATGAAAAGGAAGGGAATGCCCTTGAGGTAGTCACCCCAAAACACAGGGATAGTCATCCACCTGTAAGGTATTATAGCCAGCGACCGGACCCTGTGGCACAGGGATACTCCCTTTGCCTTAGAGCCATTACTGTCTCTGCCCTTCTGGTTAAGGCCATGGAGAAAATCATTGTGGCATCCCTTTTAACCATTTTGTACATCAGGCAGTAGAGGCCCTCTTGAATTATTATCACACTCAACATATTTCAGCCAGCTGCCTTACCTCCTACAAAATCCTTTTAACAGCTCCTCACATAACTCTTTTATGCTATAATAACCTTAACTCTGCTACTCCTCTTCCCTCCATTACCAATGAAGTCCCTCATGACTGCTTAACACTGAAGGATCACCTCCTGACTTCTCGTGATGATCTACAGGAAACTCCTTTGGGTAACACAGACTTCTCATGGTCCACTGATGCTTCTTATTTAAAAGATGACAATGGCAGACAGATATTCTCCTAGGTGTGCTACTGCAACATCTTTTTCTTTTTTTTTTTTTTGAGAAAGATTAGCCCTGAGCTAACATCTGCCAATCCTCCTCTTTTTCTGAGGAAGACTGGCCCTGAGCTAACATCAGGGCCCATCTTGCTCTACTTTATATGTGGGACACCTACCACAGCATGGCGTGTCAAGTGGTGCCATGTCCACACCCGGGACCCAAACCGGTGAATCCCGGGCTGCTGAAGCTGAACGTGCAAACTTAATGGCTGTGCCACCGGGCCGGCCCCTGCAACTCCTTTTGATATTGTTGAGGCAGCACCTTTACCTATGGCTATTCAGCCCAACCGGCTAAATTGTATGCTTTTACACTGGCTTGTACTTTGGCCGAGGGCAAAACTGCTAATATTTGTACTGATAGTAGATACACTTTCAGAGTAGCTCATGATTTTGGAATGTTGTAGAAGCAACATGGCTTTTTTACTTCCAGTGGAAATAAAATTTAAATGACCCCTACATTCAGGAATTATTAGATGCTATACTTTCACCTGCAGCTTTAGCTATTATTAAGATCCTGGGACACTCTAAACTTGACTCTCTGGAAGCTGAAGGAATTCATCTAGCTGATATTTCTGCAAGGAGTGCAGCCCTTAAATGAACCAACAGCAACCAAGCCTCTGTCACAATCCAAAGGAATATTTCCCCAAATGATAACTTAGAAAAACTGACTACAGAAGCCCAAAAATCGACCTCAGAAAAGGAAAAATGGGAGTGGAAATTCAACGATTGTTGGTTTGATAAAAAGAGAAAGCTCCTGTTCAGACCAAATAACAACTCAGTCTTACCAGAGACTAAAATTCCCCCTCCTAACCCTGTCCACATTTAACCATAGTGAAAAAAATGATAGCATTCATGAATCAACATTGGTGGGGAAATTTTAACAAGACCACAAAAGGTGCCTATCTCATTTGTACCGCTTGTCCAAAATACAATTCGGGGAAGCCTGTTTCTACTGCTCCCTGATATTTTAAACTATCTAAGAGACCATTAGAGGTTTGGCAAAAGGATTTCACACAACTCCCCCCATCTCATGGATATAAATATGTTTTAGCCATGGTCTGTATGTTTTCTCACTGAACTGAAGCTTTCCCTTGCAGAGAGGCTACTGCCTCTTCTGTGGCTAAAGTCCTTCTGGAAAAGATTACTCCTGCCTGGGGAACTGCTCTCAAACTTCATAGCGATTGAGGAACCCATTTTACTGGTAAGGTACTTCAATAAGTCTGTACTGTTTGGCCAGTTTTAGAACACTTTCACCAGGCTTACCACCCTCAAACTTCTGTTTAGTCAAACACACTAATGGCATTATTAAGACTCAATTGGCAAGATTTGCAGAGATCCTCTAAATACCTTGGCAAAAAGCATTGCCATTGGATCATCTAAGTCTCAGATCTACCCCCTTGAGAACTCATAAACTCTCACCCTTTGAGATAGTCACAGGACACCAATGCACTTGGCTCCTGCCTCTTTTGACCCACAGCTGATAAAAGGAGATATACTCCAATATTGTAAAGGCCTAATAGTTTCTATTAAAGATAACCATGTTTTGCTAGAGCAATTTTTTCACAGTGTGCTCCAGGGAGATTAAAACGTTAGGCATCACACCTTGCAACCTGGAGATTTCATCTATTGGAAAAGACGTCTCCAGAAGGACTCTCTTTAACTCCACCAGAAAGGCATCTATCAGGTACTATTAACTAAACTTTGTGCCAAAAAACTCCAGAGCATAGATTCTTGGGTTCACATGACACAACTAAAGAAAGCACCAAACCCTAACTGGACCTGCACATCATCTGGTGACTTAAAAGTAAAGATTTCCTGGAATTGAAACAGATGACATCTGATGAGACAGCTTTCCCAAGATGTCCAGACCCGGCCTCTTGGAAGTTTGTCTACCAAACCTTTGACGATGACGTAAGGCTTCAGATGATCTCTAATGCCTATGATCCTGATAACACACGAACTTTAGGGGGAAAAAGTGCCTGAGAGTTTTCCCTCTTACCCCTCCTTGTTACGTGAAGTGATCTCAATAAGCTTCCAATCTGTGTACTTTCCCCCCCAAAATGAGACACGACACCCAGGAAAGGTCTTTCCTGGCAAAAGGCCAGTGAAAACAGAAAAACTTGACTCTTGATCAGTGATGCTTTCAGAAAAAGATCTCCATCAAAGGGGGAAATATGAAAGTTAATAAACTGAAACCTCATTAAAATGGAGTTAGGAGGCCAGAAAGGGGAGCGCTCACCTTCTATGAGGAATGCAGAACCCAACAGGAAGAAGAAAGGCTTCCTCTTCTTGCCCAGTAACAGCTCAGCTAATGAGAGACTGTCACAACTCAGCCAATGAAAAGCCACTACACTTCCAAACTCTCATTCCTCCCTCCCAACATCCTCTTCCCCTCTATAAATTTTCTCCTCCCCTGTTGCTTGGACTTGCATTTGCTTGTCATGGTTGCGGACTCCAAATTGTAATTCTTTGTTGTTCCTGAATAAATCCATTTTTGCTGAAAAAAAATAATTGGCTATCTATTTGTTTAAGGTCAAGAAGAAGCACCTGAGCAATGGCTCCATGCCTTAGAAGAAGTGCTCCTAGGGCTCTGGGGAGCTCTTAGTGTCCCCACAGCAGGCACTCTCTGGGTTTCTTGGGCTTGGAGGAGAGAAGAAGTGGTCATGGAGACTCCGAGACTCACAGGCCTAGAGTTTCATCTCACCTGCTGCTTTGGCCTGGGCATGAGTGGCTGGCCCAGGAAGCAGGAACTCTGGGAAGAGACACTCATCCACAGGCGGTCAGTTAAGGGAGCACTGTGTGTGGGCCTACAGAGGACACCCACATTGGTGCTGCAGCCACTGCTGAGAAGACCCGGAGCCCCAGGTTCTTGAATCGGAGGCTGCCATGCTCAGACCCAGAAGAGGAGGAAGTGAGGAGCGGGTAGGACTAAGCTCTGCCACCCAGGTATCCCTAGAGCTTTCAGATGGGCGGGTGCCGCCCTGCAGTGCCTCTTCTGCTAAGTGTAAAGGACTTAGCACAGTGACTGGCCCAGAGTAAACACTTAATAACTGTTGACTATTATTGTTAAGAATAAGATCATTCTGGATTCTTTCTCTCCCCCTTTCCTTTGTGGAGAAGGCATCCTAGGAGATGCTTCTGTTCCTGACTGTAGGCATTAATCCAGCAGCAGCCCCTGCCACTTCCTCTTCAGATAATTTACCACAGTTGCTTTGCTCAGTGCCAGGCACAGAGTAAGCACTTAAGGAATGTTACTTTGTGTTAGTTTTATTGTTATGTTATGTATCCTATCTACATTGCTTGTACCCTGTGGCCATCTAGATATGGAGGAATTAGTAATCTCCATGGAGAACTAGAGATGTATTTTCCTTTTCTTTACGATCAGTGGATCTGGAGAGCAAAACATCAGTTATCTTGTGTATTATTTCTCTACTAGACAGTCCACAGTTACTGTTCATGGTAATCTAACTTTCTAAATCACCATTCTAAATGAATTTTCTTGTTACTTCTCTTACTCCCACATTACTGGGGCTTATTCTTACTCTACAAAGTGCTTTCTCTCTTACGCCCATTTCCTTTCTCATCTGAGACTCAGAAGCCTTATATAAATTCCTCCTCTCAGCTCAGCCACTAAGGAAGCCCATAAATAACAAGATTTCTCCGCCCCAGTGAGCGAATCCTTTTATTGTATCACGTGGTACAATCTAGCACTCCTTTTTTTCAACCTAACCCTTTTAGACAGTAACCAGTGGAGCCTTCTTGAACCTAACAAAATTGTCTATTTTTCTATAACAGTTTTTAAATATCTCCACTATACCATTTACTAAATTTCCATATGATTTCCATGCCTCTGCTCCAGGGCTTTCAAATTTCTTCCATTGATTTAAATTCCATTGCTGCTAATTCTATATAGATTCAGAAATTGTTCTTATTATCTGGATAGAACACGTTCCCCCTCAGTATTCTTTTTCACAAATTCTTGAAATACTTTAAAAACTGTAGTCCACTATAGGAACTGCAGGATAAAGTTTTTCAAGTTCAAAAAAAAAAAATCCTTGGCTTGCGGTCTATCTAGAATTGCTTAGTATGTATAGTTTACTATGAGAAGAATTAACAACTTTAAAATATGGAAGCTTCTCGTCCAAAAAAATATATAGTATATCTGTCCATAGATTCTAGTTTTTAAGCGAAGTAATTCAATTGCTTTTATAGTTTGACTTATATAGCTCCTATATGTTTCTTAAGTTTGTCCATGGCAGTTTTTTTAGTTTTATTGCTGCTACAAATTAAATGTTTTCCCAATACATCTTCTAATTACATATTTTTGATGTATAGGAAACCTAGTGGTTTTGTATATTTTATCTGGTATATGGCCATTTTATTAACAACTTTCCTTAATTATAGTACTTTTTTATTTAATTACAGTACATTTAGTGGATTCCCTTGCACTTTCTAAGCAGACAATTACATTGTCTGCATATTATAAGTATAGCACTCATTTTTCGTAATCATATTGGCTAAGATCATGGTACCATGTCAATTAATAGCAGTGATATGAAACTTCCTTTTTTGTTCCTGCTTTTAATGGGAAGAACTCTATTGATTTTTGATTAAATATGTTGGTTTTGGATACCAGTTGTGCCAGTTATCAACTTATTGTCTCTCAGGTCTAAATCAATGCTTCTTTGCCCTGTTTTGTGATACTACAGCAGGTCCCTGTTAACATTCCTCCTATGCCAACTAACAGAATGTTAGGTTTTTCCAATAGAGAGCACTGGAGTGATCCTACAAATGCCAGGAGGAAAATACTTCCCTTCTAGTTGCAGTCTTCCATTTTATGTTATTCACTGCAGGAGTCCAGAAGTCAGCTCAGACAAGTTTAGCTACACCCTCAGGCCATGCTCTCCCTACCATTGGCTGCCTCTGAGCAGCTCCAGCCTCCACATGCACCACCACCATCCTGCAATTGTCTCTCTATAGGCCAGCCAAGGTACTCTCTGGCAAGTTTCTTTACCACTAGTAGGCAGTATGTTTTTTTGATAGACATACCGTCTTTGAAGAGGTCCAATTCTCAGCTTGAGAAGGAAGGTGGTCTCTCCTACTGATTTATTGTCTGCTCTTCCTCATCCTAGAGGTAGTGGCTGCTCTTTCGTACCTGCTACTTCAGAATCCCGTAAAGTTTTCTTTTTTTCCTTTTTGTAGTTAACCACCTTCTACTATTTAGCAATTATTTGTATTAAAAGTTGTCTCTCCAAATGGTTCTCTCTCCCTGGTTTCTACCTCCTAATTGGACCCTGACTGATATACCAATTATCAACCTAGAGATGTTTCTCTCTAAACCAAACTTTCTAGTGTATTTTTTGAATTTGGAATTGCATTTTAAATTTCATCAAATGGCTTTTCATCATCTATCAAGTTATTCACATAGTTTTTCTCCCACAATGGCTAATTGTAAAGAAGCCTAGGAAAAATGCAGAAAACGTGAACAAAAAGATATGTATTAGAAATCATTGCAAGTTTGGGGAATAATACAAAATTCTTTAAAACTGTCATTGATAAATCTTTGGCTGCAGACTCTCGTTAAGATACTCCAAGAAAAAGGAACCCTCATACACTGCTGGTGGGAATGCAAACTGGTGCAGCCACTATGGAAAACAGTATGGAGATTCCTCAAAAAACTAAAAATAGAACTACCATACGATCCAGCCATCCCACTACTGGGTATTTATCCAAAGAGCCTGAAGTCAGCAATCCCAAAAGTCCTGTGCACCCCAATGTTTATTGCAGCACTGTTTACAATAGCCAAGACATGGAAGCAACCTAAGTGCCCATCAACAGACGAATGGATAAAGAAGGTGTGGTACATATATACAATGGAATACTACTCAGCTGCAAAACAGAACAAAATCATTCCATTTGCAATAACATGGATGGACCTTGAGAGAATTATGTTAAGTGAAATAAGCCAGCAAGAGAAAGATAATCTGTGTATGACTCCACTCATATGAGGAATTTAAAACTATGGACCAAGAACAGTTTAGTGGATACCAGGGGAAAGGTGGGGTGGGGGGTGGGCACAAAGGGTAAAGTGGTGCACCTACAACATGACTGACAAACATTAATGTACAATTGAAATTTCACGAGATTGTAACCTATCAATAACTCAATAAAAAAATGTGAAAAAAAAAAGATAATCCAAGTTGGTTTCTCAAAAAATTAAAAATAGAAATACCATATGACCCAGCCATCCCATTACTGAGTATCTATCCAAAGAGCTTGAAGTCAGCAATTCCAAAAGTCCCATGCACACCAATGTTCATTGCAGCATTATTTACAATAGCCAAGACGTGGAAGCAACCTAAGTGCCCATCAACTGATGAGTGGATAAAAAAGATATGGTATATATACACAATGGAATACTACTCAGCCATAAAAAGAATAAAATCATCTCATTCACAACAACATGGATGGACCTTGAGGGAATTATGTTAAGTGAAATAAGCCAAATTGAGAAGGACAACCTCTGTATGACTCCACTCATATGAGGAATTTAAACATGTGGACAAAGAGAACAGATTAGTGGCTACCAGGGGAAAGGGGGGCTGGGGGGATTGGAACAAAGGGTGAAGTGGTGCACCTACAACATGACTGACAAACGATAATGTACAACTGAAATTTCACAAGATTGTAAACTAACAACTCAATAAAAATTAACTTAAAAAAAAAGATACTCCAAGTACCATATAATCCTCTCTCCATTACCCACTAAACCCAGACCATGTGGAGGTTCTTTCTTTGTTTCCTCCCCAGAGGCCCAGTACATAGTTGTATAACCCAGTTGTAAGTCCTTCTACTTCTTTTATGTGAGATGCTGCCACAGCATGGCTTGATGAGCACTGTGTAAGTCTGTGCCCAGGATCCAAACCAGCAAACCCCCAGCCACAGAAGTGGAGCAGCAAACTTAACCACTATTTCACTGGGCTGGCCCCCATGTGGAGGTTTTATACTGTGAGTTGGAGGAGAACATTTTTCCCCGAAACATCACCCCTCAACAATTGTAGAATTTGTTCATAATCATTCTCTGTTCTCCATATGATAAAGTCACCCTCCCCACTCTGGGCAATCGCTTTCTGATTCCTATCACCATAGATTACTTTCGTCTATTCTGGAACTTTATATAAATTGAATCACAGCATGTGCTCTTTTTTTCTGGTTTCTTTTGCTCAACATAATGTTTTTGAGATCCATCCAAGTTGTTGTGTGTATGTATCAGTAGCTCTTTTTGTTGCTGAATGGTATTCTATTGTATAACATATAACAGTTTGTCTACTCTCCTATTAAAAGTGTTAGTCTGACCTGGCCAGCTGCCAGATCTGCTGCTCCCTTCCCTTTAAAGGTATTAATGTCAAAACACATCACACCTGAGCCAGCAATGATCTCAAGTAATTCAAATGTTTATTATGCACATAAGTATATACAAAGTGAGGTGAGTCCCTGAGGGAAGGAGGGAGGGTAGAGGGAGGGATGGAGGGAGGAAAGAGAACCTGGGACAGGAGCCTCCACTGGGATTTTTGAATAGTGCCAGAGGCAGACGAATTTCTGGCATCCCATGGAGGGAGGGGTGGTAGAGGAGGAAGAGCAGGGTTAGCAGTGTGTAGGTGAGGTTGCTAAGAGGGAGTTTAACAGTAAGTTGCTGAGAGTGAGTGCTGGCCTGAGGTAGGACATCAGGTGAGAGTCATCTAGGAGAATGGCACATGTGAACCAGTTTACCTCCAGGGCTTCTAATCATTCAAGTTCCTTTAATATCTGGGGGACAGGGTGGCCAATTTAACGGGAGCTATGGCCATGGTGAAATCAGAATGATGGTTCCAATGGTGAAGGCTAAAGGGATTCATATTCCCTTGGTCTTATGACCTATAATCCCTCTTAGTGAGAGAAGATCTACTGTTTAAATTTGGAAGGATACTCACAAATCAAAATGACCTGAGAATTTTTATCAATTAAGGCCAGAAAGTGTTGAGTATTATGAGGGAACCTACGGACCACCAGAGTTGTATATGGCCACGTGACCTCAGAGGTGGCTGGGTCACCAAAGGACTGCCAAGTCCTACGTATTATATGGAGCTGGAGGTTGCAATTGACAAAGGCTGGGGAAGCTGGAGAGGCCATTTAGAGGGAAAGCCACTGGGAAATAAAGTCCCAGGGTTTGCCTCAGAATGGGCTCTTTGAATGGCCCAGTGGCTTCCAGGATGGCCTAATGGCTGGCCAGTAATTCTAATCCATCCAGGGACTCTTTTACAGTGGCTGTTTCTCCAAATAGGGACACTAGGGATGGCCTATAATTTGGGGGAATGGCCCTAAGAAACAGCGGTTTAGTATCTGCATCCAAGGGTAATGTCTGAAGATAGGAAGGGCATTATTCCCTCCAGATTTTCACTGAAGTCTTAGACCCATTAGCCTATAATAATTTTGCACAACAGTTGTCTGCCTTCTTCTAATTAGGCCAACTAAGCTAAGCACTCTAACATTAAGTACCACAATGATAGGGTGGACTATCTTCAAGGCCATAAAAACTCAATGTAGGAGGGGGAAATATAGGGTCTTCATTTGGGGAATATTGTATTCTGGAAGAGCCCTTTTAAGAGGTCAGTTGGGACTCTCAATATGTTGTTAAGCAGGGGAGGCACAAAATACAATTTGGTAGATTTGGGCATGGGACAAGTTTAGCTCAGAGTTAGTGCTGAAGAGGCATAATAGCCAAACAGTCCCTTTTTCATCCTCCAACTGCATGTAATCCTTAACTAAAATTTGAATTTCTAATTGGGCAAGATCTTGGGTTTCATTTTGAATTTCCATTTCCTGCCCTTGTGTGTGGTTTTGTGGGTGATTATGGTGTAAATCAAACAATGTAATTCATCAAATTAACAGACTGAAGAAGAAAAACCAAATGATCGTATCAGTTGCAGAAAATGCAGTAAAAGCATTTAACACAATTTAACATCTATTGTGAATAAAAACTCAGCAACCTAGGAATATAAGGGAACTTTCTCCACATGATAAAGGTCATCTACAAAAATCCAACAGCAAACATGATACTTCATGATGAAAGATTGAATGCTTTTCCCCTAAAGTGGGGAAAAAGGAAAAGAAGTCCACTCTCATCAATCTTATTCAACATCATACTGGATGTCCTAAATAGTGTAATAAGGCAAGAAAAAGAAATAAAAGGCTTACAGATTGGAAAACAATAAACAAAACTGTTGCTATTTGTAGACTGCGTAATTGTCTATATGGAGAATCCCAAGAAATCCACGTAAAACTGTTAGAACTAATAAATGAGTTTAGTAAGGTCACAGGGTACAAGGTCAACATGCAAAAAATAATTGTATTTCTATGTACTAACAATGAATAATCAGAAACAGAAGGATTATAAACAATACCATTTATAATAGCTCCAAAAAATGAAATACTTAGTTACACATCTAACAAAACATGTACAGGATTTGTATGCTGAAAAACCTAAATAAGTGGAAAGACATACTATGTTTGTGTATTGGAAGATTAAATATGGTTAAGAAGTCAGTTTTCCCTAAATTTATCTACAGATGTAATGTCATAGTTTTTGTAGATATAGACAAGCTGATTCTAAAAGTTATAAGAAAATTCAAAATAAATAAAATAATTAAAACAATTTTGAAGAAGAATAAACAGAGTAATCACACTACTTGATTTTAAGAATTACTATAAAGCTACAGTAAGCAAGACAATGTTGTATTAACAAAGGGATAGACATATAAGCAATGGAAAAGAGTAAAGAGTCCAGAAATAGACCGACACAAATACGGACAATCAATTTTTGACAAAGATGCTAAAGCAATTCAATGAAGAAAGAATAGTCTTTTCAACAATGGTGTTTCAACAATTGGATATCCATCTGCAAAAAAAAAGTGAACTTCACCCTAAACCACACACGTTATACAAAAATTAATTCAAAGTGGATCATAGAACTAAATGTAAAATCTAAAACCATAAATCTCATAGAAGAAAATATATGACAATCTTTGTGACATTGGGTCAGGCAAAAATTCTTACATATGACACCAAAAGCATAATCCATAAAAGAAAAAATTGGTAAATTGAACTTTATCCAAATTAAAAACTTTTGCTCTTTGAAAGACCCTGTTAAGAGCATGAAAAGACAAGCTACAGACTGGGAGAAAATATCTGCAAAGCATATATTTGATAAAAGATTTGTATCCAGAATATATAAAGAACTCTCAAACACCAATAGTAAGACAACAAACAACCAAATATAAAAATGTGCAAACTATTTGAACAGACACTTCACGAAAGAAGATATACGGATGTCAGGTAAGCACATGAAAAAGTGCTTGTTAAGTAAATGCTAATTGAAGGAACAATGAGATACCACAATGAGGAGGCACTGGAACTCTCATATAGTGTTGATGTGAATACAAAATAGTACAACCACTTTAGAAAACAATTTAACAGTTTCTTAAAAATGTAAACATCTACCACATGATCCAGCCATTCTACTCCTAAAGAAATGAAAGCATATATCCATACAATGATTTATACATGAATGTTCATAGCTGCTTTATTCGTAATAGCAAAAAACTGGAAATAACCTCTTAATGAGATGCCCCACCGTTTCCCATGGTGGACATTCTCCTTTGTTGCAACCAGCAATAAACCAACTTTGTTCAAAACTATAGATATCTTCTTGCTGATCTTTGCCTGGAAGATATTTACACAAATGGAGTTTCCACTATGATTCAGTTGAAGTCCTCACCGCATTGGACCAGGGGATTCTCCATTCAATAATAGTGTGCTCATCTGAGACTCCTTATGTTTCTACCTGTTCAAGGTGCCATCTTACCCATGGCCGGTAGAAAGTTCATGCTGAACGAAGCTAAACAAGTGCCATCCATATAGACCGCTGTTGTTCTCACGCAATCATCTTAATCTAAAACTGCATTTCTTCCTAGCCAAATACCTGTTTCCTTTATGTTTTCGCATTATAATGCTAATTTGTATACTTGTCTCAACTGGCACAATTTCACTAGGGATAATTTTAAATTTCTGCGTCAAATGAAAACAGATTTTTCATTTGAGAGGCACCTTAAAACAAGAAGTGAAGAAATCCCTATAAGGAGATAGTTTTTCCTGGTTGTCTAAAAGTGATCATTTTGTTTAATATAGGATGCACTTCCTTCTTCACCTCCATCACTTGGAGGGTTAATAAGTGCTGGTTTTTTTTAAAGACTTTATCTTTTAGAGCAGTTTTAGGTTCACAGTAAAATTGAGAGGAAGGTGGGGCTGACCCCGTGGCCGAGTGGTTAAGTTCGCGCGCTCCGCTGCAGGCGGTCCAGTGTTTCGTTGGTTCGAATCCTGGGTGCGGACATGGCACTGCTCATCAAACCACGCTGAGGCAGCGTCCCACATGCCACAACTAGAAGGACCCACAACGAAGGGTATACAACTATGTAACGGGGGGCTTTGGGGAGAAAAAGGAAAAAAATAAAATCTTTAAAAAAAAAATTGAGAGGAAGGTATAAAGATTTGCAATGTGCCCTCTGCTCCCACAATGCATAGCCTCCTCCATTATCAACAGCCGCCACCAATGTGGTACATTTGTTACAATTGATGAACCTACACTGACACATCATTATCACCCAAAGTCCATAGTTTACATTAGGTTCACTTTTGGCGTTGTACATTCTATGGGCTTGGACAAACTTATAATGACATGTATCCATTATTATACTGTCATACAGAGTATTTTCACTGCCCTAAAAATCTTCTGTATTCCACCTATTCATCCCTTCATCCTTCCCCATCTTCATCCCCTAGCAACCACTGATCTTTTTACTGTCTCCATAGTTCTGTCCTTTCCAGAATGTCACATAGTTGGAATTGTATAGTATGTAGTCTTTTCAGATTGGCTTCTTTCACTTTGTAATATACATTTAAGTTTCCTACATGTCTTTTCATGGCTTGATAGCTCACTTCTTTTTAGTGTTGAATACCATTCCATTATCTGGAAGTATCACAGTATATTTATTCATTTACCAACTGAGGGACATCTTGGTTGCTTCCAAATTTTGGCAATTATGAATAAAGCTGCTATAAACATCTGTGTGAAGGTTTTTGTGTGGGCACAAGTTTTCAACTTCTTTAGGTAAATATTAAGGAATGTGATTTCTGGCTCATATGGTAAGAGTATATTTAGTTTTGTAGGGAACTGCCAATCTGTCACCCAAAGTGGCTGTACCATTTTCATTCTCATCAGCAGCAAATGAGAGTTCCTCTTGCTCCACATCTTCACCAGCATTTGGTATTGTCAATGTTTTTTATTTTGGCTATTCTACAAGATGTGTGGTGGTATCTTGTTGTTGTTTTAAGTTTCATTTCCCTGATGATATATGGTATGGAGCATCCTTTAATATGTTTATTTGCCATTTATATAACCTCTTTGGTGAGGTATCTGTTACTACTGTTTTTTTATTCATGTGGCTTGACAACATTGTCAATGGCTCAAGTTATATAAACCAGCTATACTGTCACTCTTTTTTGTATGTATGTTTATCAAAATCTGTTTCTCTACATCCAAACATTTTTTTCTCTCCTAACAGGAACCCCTATAAAATGGATCTAAAATTTAAAAACCTTGATATTCTTTTACCTAAGGAGACAGCCATAATAATAGTGGAGTTTAACAAAAATGCCTCATGATATTACTCACAATGGCAGAGATAAATTGGCCTTGATATTCAACCAACATTGGTTGGGTAATTTTAAGGATATTGCCAAGGATGTTTCCCATGTGTATCCTATCTGCCAATGACACAATCCTGGCAAGAGTATAAAGGTAAGACATGGACAGGAACTGAAGCCTCAAGCCCCTTTGAATACTTCCATATGTATTTTACACAAATATTCCCAGCCATGACATCTAAATATGTTCTGGTTATTGTTCGTAATTCTTAGAGTAGGTGTACCTTCTTAGATGGAGAGCTATGGCTATAATAATTTTTTAAATTTAATTTTCTATTTCAAAATTGGAGAATCCTAACTTATCTTTACAGTAACAAGGACACATATTTCACCGGTACTATTATTAAACAACAATTTAAAGTCTTTCACTCAGAACTCCACTGTCCTTATCATCCACAATTTCAGGAAAAATAAAGAGAGCTAATGAAGTTCTCAAACTCTAATTACCAAAGCTCTCAGAAACCTTCAAATTTCTAATAACCAAACTATTGCCATTGGCCTTGATGACAATAAGATCAGTCTCCTTTAGGACCCATAGCTGTCTCCTCCTGAGTTAATAATTGGTTGCTTCATGCATTTGGAAATTAATTCTAATCCTAGATTCTTCCATACTAAAGCCTAATGTGTCTGAATACGAGAGGTAATATGATTCTTCCAGATATATCATCAAGTACAAGTTTCATTTCCAAAATCCCACCTAAACAGCTTCTGTATGATCTGCAACCTGGAAATTTAGTCTTATGGAAATAACGTAAGAGAAAAACAGCCCTTGAGCCTCAATGAAAAAGGTCTTATCAAGTACTGCTAATAACTGGCACAATAATAAAATAATGAGGTGTTAATCCTTGGAATCATACTTTCCAATAAGAAAGACATTGTCGTAGTCCATTCAGGCCACTATAACAAAATACCACAGACTGGGTGGCTTATAAATAACAGAAATTTATTTCTCAAAGTTCTAGAGACTGAGAAGTCCAATATCAAGGCACCAGCATGGCCGAGCAAGGGCCCTTTTCCTGGTTCATGATCAGCACCTTCTCTCTGTGTCCTCACATGGCAGAAGGGGTGAGGAATCTCTGTGAGGTCTGTTTTATAAGAACACTAATCCCATTCATGAAAGCTCCATCCTCACAACCTAAGCTCCTCTCAAAGGCCCCGTCTCCTAATACCATCCTTCTGCGGGGGGCGGGGGGAAGTAGGATTTCAACATCTGAATTTTGTGAGACACAAACATTCTGACCATAGCAGATAATCATCTTTTTGTCCTGACTACTGGATGTCCATGCCATTGGGAGACCTCAAACTGAGGATTCTTAGGAATTCTCCAGAAGCAGCTGACTCCAGAAATACACAGATTCTCCCCAGGACTACAGAACAAGCCATCTGCTTCAGAAGTGGATAGGTTCTGCCCAAAACTATGAAGTAAGATTAATTTTTTGACTCTTCAAAACCCTTTTCTGTCCCTTTGCTCTGCTAGTAACTCTTGCTTATTAGATTTTGTCAGCCTCTAGAACACTAATGTGATCTCATTTATCTTTTTTTTGTGCCCTATAGTCTCCTTCTGCCATTTAAAAAAATACGAAACTCAGGGCCAGTCCAGTGGCATAGTGGTTAAGTTCGCACACTCCACTTTGCGGGCCCAGAGTTTGTGGGTTCAGACTCCAGGCACGGACCTACACACCACTCATCAAGCCATGCTGTGGTGGCATCCCACATACAAAATAGAGAAAGATTGGCACAGATGTTAGCTCAGGGCCAATCTGCCCCACCAAAAACATATATACAGACAAAACTCTTTTGTACATTTTTCCCAGACTATAGCCATTTCACTGAAGTTAACTGCCCTAATGGCCAAACTTTAATAGCTCTCCCTTTAAACAATTCAGAAGGTAGATTTTCTTTTACAGACCCCTTCTGGTATTTAAGTTTTCCTCCCTAACCTTCAGTCTTGTAAAAAAAAATGCACGTTGATTTTCTATCAACAAAATGCTTCTGCTGAGGTCATTACAACCTTATTAGCAAAGCCTAGATCCTCAGGAATGTGAATAAATATATGTTCTATTCAAAGACACTTCAGCTGCTTTGCAGGAACTATTTAACTCCACTCAAGGAATTTGCCCACCTCAAAGGACACAAAATTGACTCACTCCTGTTGTGCCAAGTGGTACTTATACTCCCAATACAGCCTGTACCCAACATGGATACCACTTATGTGGATATCAGGCTTACCCTTATCTGTCACTAACATAGCCTGTATATTCAGGGTAATTGACAGAGACTTTGAGATGTTTGAAAATACTACCTCTCTATGTTTCCCTAGGGGAAAAAATCCAGCGACCTCCAAAATGAGGTGAGCACAAGCTACTTAGGAGAAATCCCAGTAACTGACTGTCTCTTTTTGCATACTGTGCAAGCTATAATTCCCACAGCATAAATACAACTGGAAAAGGTAGTCCAAAACTTTTCTCTGACCCTAACAGAAGTCACAACTTCTGCTCTGGAATCCCAAAAGCTACTCTAAATTCCTTAATGAGTCATCATGGACAATTGCATCCCTTGATTTCCTCTTGCCAACCAAAGGAGAGTTCGTATTGTAGTAAATACTTCTTGCTGCACCTCCGTAAATAATACAGTCAAATTTAACAGCCTGTGACTAGGCTTTAAAAAAAACCCTGGATCTCTAAAATACATCCAGCTGGATTCTGGGACATGTTTTTATCGCCCAAGTTTTACAATCTAGGCCCCCTGGCTTTCAGACCTGTTAGAAGGACTAATAATCATTTTGTTTCTGTCAATTGTCTATGTTACAGCTGTCCAACGTATCCTACACAAAATATAAAATGCTATTGTGCAGCCATTGTCACATCAAATGATTCAAAAGCTTATCTTAACAGAAGGAACGGGAAGGACTAACCCTTGTCTAACTATGGACTACATTCTCTGAACACCCTCCTGATTTTGATTAGCAAAATTCCAGCAATGGTGATATTAATCCATGGATATCATGGATTAATGTCCTGAGGCCTAATTTTATCTTTGCTTGCCAAATAGGAGGGGGACTGAGAAAGAGAAAAGCAGTCCCTAACATCCTGGAACTGACCTGACACTTACAGCCAGGCCTTGGTGTTGTTAGGAGCCAGCCTCACATTTGTAGCTAGGCCATGATGTTTTCCTATTGAAGCTAAGCAATCTCACAGAATGCTAATATCAGGCAACACTAACATCTGTGACTGTGGTGAAGTGAGACATAAGAAACAAGACCAATTCTTAAGGTCACTGTGCAAAAGACTACTTGTTAAGGTCACTGCACAAAAGCACCAAAGTACGAAACACCCCCCACTCCCAGCCAATATTAGTGACTGCTGCTTCTTTAGCACTCACAGCTCTAGACTAGGGTAATTCTTCCCTTCTTCTAGATAAGATTTATTAAGGTGCCTAGTCAAACGATTGCCCCTGCACCCTAACAGCATCCAATCCAAAGCAAAATCCTATATTGCCCAAATCCTATAAATCCTTTTAATGCTCTCTTACTGAGCTACTCCATGGTTCCCCATGTTATGCCTTCACGTGTTCTCTCTTGTTACAATAGCAATAAATCAAAGGTAATGTCAGCATCATGGCAGAGTGAGTTGTTTCCTTTGTCTCTCCCCTCTAAATTACAACCAGTAGGACATCCATAAACCAACAAAAGATTCTCTGCACACAACATCAGAACACCTAAGAGATCCATGCATCTATACATCTGAAAGTGGATGGACTGCACCTGTGGGAGGCAGTGTAACAAGATGGGCAGCCCCCTACCTCTACCCCAGGGGCAGTGATCCAAAACATGGATGCACCAGCAGTGGCAGCCTTGCCCTGACCTGAGGTTTCAAGGAGCACACCAGTGCACACTGGCAGTCGGAGGCTGCAAGAGCAGACACAGCACTTGTGGCTTAGCCCCTGACCCCCCAGCAGTGACGCATAGCATACACGACCTGAGGCTTCAGGACACACAGCAGTGCTGGTGACCAACCCCTCTCCCAGCCCCAGCACTGGTTCCAGTACTTGCAGCAGAGTGGAAAGCATCCAAACTGCGGATACTACCAGCAAGGGCAGTGGTACTCTGACCTGAAGTTTCAAAAAGCACACTAGTGCATGCCAGCAACCAGAGCCTGCAGGAGCAGCAATGGTGCTCACCTGCAGTGCAGTGGCAGGTGGCACCTGCAACCTGAGGCTTCAGGAGCCACAGCAGAAACCATGACCCAGCCACCAGTGGAAGCAACCTCAACAAAAGCTCTACCAGCAGTGAGGACTGCATACAAGACCCTGGTCTCCTGGTAGTGACAGCACCACCCATGAACACAGTGCCCTGGGGAGCAGTGCTGCCAGCACCCCCAGATAACCTGGGAGCAGCAGCACAGGTGGTGCATGGGACAGCTGCATCTGAGCCCATAGGGAGCTCATGGAGAGACAGTGGGGGAACATGAGACCCAGGTGACCCTGGAAACAGCAGAAGTGCTGGCAGTCTGGTCACCCTAGTGGCAACACTTGACACTGTAGAGATATCATAAGCAGCAAGGCGCTGGCAACCTCGGAGGCATAAGAAGCACAAGGAGGACGCTGACAACACCTCTGCCAGAGGAAGTGGAAGGTGGAAAGTGTAGGCACTTGAATACAAACAGAAGCAACTCAGAACCAAAGTAACAAAAGCCTTACCAAAATAAGAAAGGTGGTACCTACCACAAATGTGCTGGAGGAGGATCAACTCATCAAATACCATGAAGAACTACAGTGACATGGCAGAACAGAAAGAAAATGGCAAAACTCCAGAAATGAAACTTTAAGTCACAGAAAATTACAATATGACAGAGAATTCAAAATAGCTGTCATGAAGAAACTCAATGAGTTACAAGAAAACTCAGAAAGACAGTTCAATGAACTCAGGAATACAATTAATCAACAGGAGGACTTCACTAAAGAGATTTAAACTCTGAAAAACCAAACAGAAATTCTGAAGATGAAGAACACAATTAATGTGATAATAAGTATAGTAGAAAGCATTGGAAATAGAGAAAGCCATATGGAAGAGAGAATTAGCAAGCTCAAAGATAGAAATCTAGAAATGATTCAGATGGAAGAGGAGAACTAAGATTTTTTTTAAATGAAGAAATTCTATGACAACTGTCTCACTCAATTAGTAAAAGCAACATAAGGATAACGGGTAGCCCAGTAGGAGAAGAGAGGGGAAAAGGAACAGAGAGCTTATTCAAGGAAATAATAGCTGAGACCTTCCCAAACCTGGGGAAGGAACTGAAGATACATGTACATGAAGCTAATAGAACTCCTAATTACCTCAATGCAAAAAGACTTTCTCCAAGACATACAATATAAAAACTCTCTAAAGCCAATGACAAAGAAAGAATATTAAGGACAGCCAGAGAGAAGAAAATAATTTACAAAGGAACCTCCATCAGGCTTTCAGTGGATTTGTCAGCAGAAACCCTACAGTCTAGGAGAGAGTGGAAATATATATTCAAAATATTGAAAGACAAAAACCATCAGCCAAGAATAGTCAATCCAGCAAAGTTATCCTTCAGATATGAAGAAGAAATAAAATCTTTCTCAGACAAACAAAAGCTGAGGGAGGTCATCACCACTAGGCCTCCTTACAAGAAATGTTGAAAGGAGCCCCTCCTACCTAAAACAAAAGGCAAAGGTTTACAAAGCTTAGAGCAAGGTGATAAATAGACTGACAGAATCAGAAAATTACAGCTCTATATCAGAACAAGTTAACAAACAATTAAAACATAAAGGCTAAAGGAAATGAAAGCATCAAAAATAACTATAACCACTTCAATTTGGGAACAAACTCACAACACAAAAAAGGATATTTTGTGACAACAAAAACACAGAAGGGGAAAGAGGAAAAGGATGGAACTGCTTAGGCTAGTGGAGACAAGATGCTATCTGAGGAAAAAGGACTATCATCTATGGGATCTTTTGTACAAACTTCAAGGTAACCACACAAAAAAAAAATCAGAGCAGAGTTACAAATCATAAATAAAGAGGTTACTGAGAAACATGTCACAGAAAACAACCAAACAGGGAAAGCCAAACAGAAATACAAGCAAAAAGAAAAACCGGAAATATAGAATAACAAGAAAGCAAAAGATAAAATGACAGTATTAAGCCCTCATATATCAATAATCACTCCAAATTTAAATGGATTGAATTCACTAATCAAAAGAAATAGAGTGGCTGGATGGATTAAAAAACAAGACCCAATACTCTGCTGCCTCCAGGAGACCCATCTCAGATCTAAAGATAAACATAGGCTCAGAGTGAAGGGATGGAAGATGATACTCCAAGAAAATGGTAACCAAAAGAAAGTGAGTGTAGCCATACCTATATAAAAAAAAGAAATAGGTTTCAAGCCAAAAAAGATAACAAGAGACAAAGAGGGGCATTATGTAATGATAAAAAGGACATTCCACCAAGAAGATACAACATTTATTAATATATATGCACCTAAATAGGAGCACTAAAGTATATAAAGCAACTATGAACAGACCTAAAGGGAGAAATTGACAGCAACACAATAATAGTAGGGTACTTTAACACCTCTGACATCAATGGGTAGACCATCCATACAGAAAGTCAATAAGGAAACATTGGCTTTAAATGAAACACTAGACCAGATGGACTTAATAGATATATATAGAACATTCCATCCAAAAGCAGAAAAATACACATTCTTCTCAAGTGTGCATGGAACATTCTCAAAGATAGATAATATGTTGGGAAACAAAGCAAGCCTCAATAAATTTAAGAAGATTAATATCATATCAAGCACCTTTTCTGACCACAACTGTATGAAACTAGAAATAAATTACAAGAAAAAAAGCTGAAAAAGTCACAAATATCTGGAGACTAAATAACATGTTACTGAACAAATATTGGATCAAGGAGGAAATCAAAGGAGAAATCAAAATATACCAGAGACAAATGAAAATGAAAACACAACATGCCAAAACCCATGGGAAGCAGAAAAAGCAGTACTAACAGGGACATATATATCAATACAGGTCCAACTCAAGAAACAAGAAAAAAATATCAAATAAACAATGTAAAATTACACCTAAAAGAACAAGAAAAAGAACAAAACCTAAAGTAAGTAGAAGGAAGGAAGGAAGTAATAAAAATCAGAGCAGAAACAAATGAAATAGAGAAAAAAGACAACAAAAAAATATCAGTGAAACTAAGACCTGGTTCTTTGAAAAGATAAAAAAAAAATTGACAAACCCCTAGCCAGACTCACTAAGAAAAAAAGAGAGAAGGCTTAAATAAACAAAATCGGAAATTAAAGAGGAGAAATTACAATGAATACCACAGAAATAAAAAGGAATATAAGAGAATACTATGAAAAGCTATACACCAATGAATTGGATAACCTAGAAGAAATGGATAAATTCTTAGAATTGTACAACCTCCCAAAACTGAATAGAGAGGGGCTGGCCCGACGGCATAGTGGTTAAGTTTGCACGCTCCACTTCAGTGGCCAGGAGTTCGCAGGTTCAGATCCCAGGTGCAGACCTAACAACACTCATCAAGCCACAATGTGGTGGCATCCCACATAAAATAGAGGAAGATTGGCACAGATGTTAGCTCAGCAACAATCTTCCTCAAGCAAAAAGAGGAAGAATGACAACAGATGTTAGCTGAGGGCCAATCTCCCTCACAAAAAAAAAATAAAAAAAGAAGAAATAGAGAATCTGAAGAGACCAATCACAAGTAAAGAGATTGAAATAGTAATCAAAAACCTCCCCCAAAAAACCAAAAGTCCAGGACTAGATAGTTTCTCTGGTGAATTCTACCAAACATTCAAAGAAGATTTAATACCCATCCTTCTCAAACTCTTCCAAAAATTGAAGAGATTAGGATTCTTCCAAACTCATTTAATGAGGCCAACATTACTCTGATACCAAAACCAGACAAAGACAACACAAAAAAGGAAAATTACAGGCCAACGTCACTGATGAAAATAGACGCAAAGTCCTCAACAAAATATTAGCAAATTAAATACAACAATACATTTAAAGGATCATACACCATGAAGAAGTGGGGTTTATTCCAGGGATGCAGGGATGGTTTAATATCCACAACTCAACAAATGTGATACACCACATTAACAAAATGAAGAATAAAAACCACAAGATCATCTGAATAGATGCAGAAAAAGCATTTGACAAGACTTGACATCCATTTATGAT
Source organism: Equus asinus (assembly GCF_041296235.1). Classification (NCBI taxonomy): domain Eukaryota; kingdom Metazoa; phylum Chordata; class Mammalia; order Perissodactyla; family Equidae; genus Equus; species Equus asinus. Next base: position 57,901,913 of record NC_091820.1, on the reverse strand, counting down.
AAAAACTCTCAATAAAATGGATATAGAAGGAAGGTACCTTATCATAATAAAGGCCATTTATGACAAACCCACAGCTAATATCACACTCAACAGTGAAAAACTGAAAGCTATTCCTCTAAGAACAGGAACAAGACAAGGATGCCCACTCTCACCACTTTTATTCACCATAGTATTGTAAGTTTTAGCCAGAGGAATAAGACAAGAAAAATTTTGAAAGGCCTCCAAATTGGAAAGGAATAAGTGAAACTGTCACTATTTGCAGACGACATGATTCTGTATATACAAAACTCTAAAGAATCCACCAAAAAACTATTATGAATAACTAAAGAATATAGTAAAGGGGCAGGGTATCAATATCAACATACGAAAATCAGTTGAATTTCTATACACTAATAACAAAATAGCAGAAAGAGAAATTAGGAATACAATCCCATTTACCATTGCAACAAAAAGAATAAAATACCTAGGAATAAATTTAACCAAGCAGTTGAAAGTTCTATACACTGAAAACTATAAGACATTATTAAAAGAAGTTGAAGACACAAACAAATAGAAAGATAGTCTGTGCTCATGGATTAGAATGAACATAGTTAAAATGTCCATACTACCTAAATCAATCTACAGATCCAATGCAATCTCAATCAGAATCTCAAAGACACATTTCATGGAAATAGAACAAAGAATCCTAAAATTTATATGAAACAACAAAAGACCCTGAATAGCCAAAGTGTTCCTGATAAAAGAGAACAAGCTAGAGGTATCACACTCCCTGATTTCAAAATACACTACAAAGTTATAGTAATCAAAACAGCATGGTACTGGAAGAAAAACAGACACACAGATCATTGGAATAGAATCGAGAGCCCAAAAATAAACCCACACATCTATGGACAGCTAATTTTTGACAACAGAGCCAAAAAAATACTATGGAGAAAGGAAGGTCTCTTCAATAAATGGTGTTGGGAAAACTGGACAGCCACATGCAAAAGAATGAATGTAGACCATTATCTTACACCATACACAAAAATTAACTGAAAATGGATTAAGGGCTTGAAGGTAAGACCTCAAATGATAAAACTCCTAGAAGAAAACATAGGAAGTATGCTCTTTGACATTAGTCTTAGCAGTATCTTTTTGAATACATGTCTCCTCAGGCAAGGGAAACAAAAGCAAAAATAAACAAATGGGACTACATCAAACTAAAATGATTCTAGACAGCAAAGGAAGCCATCAGCAAAATGAAAAGACAACCCACCAATTGGGAGAAAATATTTGCAAATCATATATCAGATAAGGGGTTCATTTCCAAATATATAAAGTACTCATAGAACTCAAGAACAAACAACAACCCAATCAAAGAGTGGGCAGAGGATCTGAACCAACATTTTTCCAAAGAATACATACAGATGGCAAATAGGCACATAAAAAGATGTTGAACATCACTAAGTATTAGAGAATTGTAAATCCAACTATAATGAGATATCACCTCACACCTGTCAGAATGGTTATTACTAAAAAGACAAGAAATAAGTGTTGGAGAGGATGTGGAGAAAGGGGAACCATTTTACACTGTTCGTGGGAATGCAAGCTGCTGAAGACACTATGGAAAACAGTATGGAGATTTCTCAAAACATTAAATTAGAAATAACATATGATCCAACTATTTCACTTTTGGGTATTTATCCAAAGAGCACAAAAACACTAATTCAAAAAGATATATGCACCCCTATGTTCATTGCAGCATTATCCACAACTTGGAAGCAACCCAACATGCCCATCAACAGATGAATTAATAAAGAAGATGTGGTTTATATATAATGGAATACTACTCAGCCATAAAAAATATGAAATCGTGCCATTTGTGACAATGTAAATGGACCTTGAGGGTGTTATGCCAAGTGAAATAAGTCAGACAGAGAAAGACACATACAGTATGATTTCACTTTATGTAGAAGATAAACAAACACATAGATACAGAAAATAGGTTGTTGGTTATTGGAATGGAAGGGGAGTGGAGTGAGGCAACAGTGGTAAAGGGGCACATATGTATGGTGACTGATGGAAACTAGAATTTTGGTGGTGTACATGCAGTCTGTACAGAAGCCAAAATATAATGATGTACACCTGAAATTTACATAATGTTATAAACCAATGTGACCTCCATAAAATAAAGCAAAATTAAGCAACAAATCCAAATTTGTTCAGCTAGAGATGTGCTCCTGGTGACTATTGGCTGGTATGTATCAACATATTATAAACATCTGTTTAGGGGCTGGCCCGGTGGTGCAGTGGTTAAGTTCGCACATTCCGCTTCTCGGCGGCCCGGGGTTCACCGGTTCGGATCCCAGGTAAGACATGGCACCACTTGGCACGCCATGCTGTGGTAGGCATCCCACGTATAAAGTGGAGGAAGATGGGCACAGATGTTAGCTCAGGAACAGTCTGCCTCAGCAAAAAGAGGACTGGCAGTAGTTAGCTCAGGGCTAATCTTCCTCAAAAAAAAGAAAAATACCTCCTTACCTCCTATATTACACCATCCTCCAGACTATGAGCTTCTTTAGGACAGTGCCTGTAGGTTCCTTATCTTTTTTCCCCCAGTGCCAGTGCTGGATGTATGTATGATGAATGGCTAAATGGTTGGAAGGATGAATGGATGGATAAGTGTAAAAGAGAGAGAAAAGAAGGAGAAAAGGAAAGGAAGGGGAAAAGAAAGAGGGAGAAAGGGAGAGAGAGAAGGAGAAGCAAATCAGATTTTCCTGCTCTATTCCTTGGCCCAAGCATATACTCGCTTATCTTTACACACTGTCTCATTTCCTACAGGATCCATAGTCACTAGATGTTTGCTAAGGTGATGTTTTATTTTGAAGGTAATCTTGACTTCTATTACTCCAATTTATTACCCTCACTCGTTTTTCTTTCTACTCTTCCCTCCTTGTTTGTCTTATTCACACTCATGGCTTCTCTAATTGCTTTCCAGCAGAAGTCTTCCAATTCCCTTCCTCCAATTCAGCCTCATCCCCAAACTGCAATCCTGCATTTATAGTTGTACCACTTGATACACTCAAGAAGAGGGAACCTCGGGCACTCTTTTTCTATTAAAGTTCTGGTTGGTCTAGTCACATTCTCACTTTTGTCTTCTGCATCTTACTACAGGTCCTTGGTTATGGCCCATTCAGGCTCTTGGTAGCTGTCATGAGTCATGGACCTCAGAGAAGGAGAGGCTTTTGTAAGAGGGTGGAGGAGTCACAATTTGAAAGTAACAATAATAATCATAATACTTGTGGAAGGTGCCTGTCTGGAAGGATCAGTGTTAGGCATTTTATATATCTCACATAAGCTTGATTCTCAATTTTAGAATTAACAATCTTAGGAGAACAGTTTTATGATCCTTATTTATAAATAAGGAAATAGGCTTAAAGAGGTGAATTCACTTGCCCAAGGTCACACTGCTAGTAAGTGGAAACACAAGGATTTAAATGCAAATCTATTACCATAGAGCTGGAGTTCTTAACTACTGTGCTATACCATTTGGGGGAAACTAAGGGAATGATGTCTCTGCCCCCAGATTTATATAGTATGTGAGGTATGACAACAACAGAATTCTCTAACGGAAAATACTGCAGGGCAATGGTGTCTTTAGTTGAACTAGGCAAAAATAGGAAATGATACCTAGTCATCTTTGTCATAGCATTCTGTTGTTACAATTAAGACAAGGAGCTGGAGTTAACATTGAAAAAAAAGTAGAGGATAAGGGAGTCTTTTTTAACCATAAAGCAAAAAAGCCTGGGCGCATTCAAAGAAGAATTAGGCAGAGTCAGATACGGAGAAGAAAAGAGAAAAAAATGACCAGAAATTCCTGCACTTGGAGCAGTGTCTGAAAATGACAGAGGCAATGAGGCTTGATGGCATCTGCTGGCTTCAAGTTACCAAGTAGAGGAAACTCTGGTTAAAATTGGTCTGTGCTGGTGCAGCAATGTTCTGGAAGATGTTGGCAGCCTGATAAATGAAGGTGGATGGCAACAGCAGAGGCCATTGCTCAGGGTTCAAACGTAAGCTTCAGTGAAAAGTTGTGATAGTGCCGTCTGTCAAAGGGGCAGCCGGGTCATAGGGTAATATTTCACGGAAGTAAGAGCACGAAGTCTAGCTTGTATTCCCATTTTTCTTGATGTACTGTTCCTGATATGACTTAGGAAGTTACCATATACCTAGAGCATTCCTATTTGGGATAGCCCTGGGGAAAAAAAAACAGAGAATTTATCAGAACACTCCATTTAAAATGTTTGCAAGAGCCAATCTGTTATTCTAGCAAGGGAAGAGGGAGGATATAACCTCACAGGGATTATAAAGATTATTTTACATGGTTGGGGAGAGGGTATAGAATACTTATGAGAGAACAAATCAAACCAGATGACTGACTTCTGAGGGGATGTGGTTGGCTGGATGTGAGAAGGGAGAGCAGAATGTGAGCACATTTTCTGGGACATATAATTTCTGAGAAGAGGAGCTTCCTTCCATTGCAGTAATTGGAAGCAGAGATGGAAAAGAAAGCACTCTCTCATTCAATGAGGCACTTGGAAACAAAAAAAATAGCGCCCCCAGACAAAGCTGTTTATGTCCCTTAGAGGTCTTTGATTCTTGCACAAGAAATTTCTGGGGAGAAAAGGCCTTGGTGGCGCTAGTACTGGCAGGGCAATGGCTTTGGCACTAGGTTCTCATATTTATTCAGAACAATTGGATACCACCTGAAAAACATGGGAGACCATGAGACTGCAAGGGGCAGAAAGGATAATGGCAATTGGTGAGAACACAAGAATTCTCCACAGCTTCTTCTTCCTTCCTTCCATCTGCCATTCCTACTTCCTTGCCCTTAGACTGGAAGGAGCGTGTGTTAGAGGCTAATTGGCTAATGAAGCTGAAATACGCAACTGAAGGCTTATCATCAGCTTGCATCTTGATCGTATTTCCAAGTATTCAAGCACATGATGATTTACATTTTGAATTTAATCTCTGGAGTCAAGCTGCCTGGGTTCAAATTTCAGTTCTACTATTTACTATCTGTGTGTGTCCTTGAGCAAGTTACTTAACCTCTACTTACCTCAGTTTCTTCATCTGAAAAATGAGAAAAATAGTAATAGCGCTCTCTTCATGGGGTTATTATATTAAATAAATTAGCAAGCTTACATAGCCCTGGCATACAGAAAGTCCTCAATAAAAGTTAGCTAATAGAGTGAGGATGACGATGATAATGATGGTCTAGAGAAATAAACACCTGACACATTGCTATTCAAAGCCCACCATAGTACTGATTAGCACGTGCATATAAGGAAACTACCCCAGATGGGAAAGAACTGCTCAAAAGGATTAGAGGGAACAGTACCTGGTGCTCACACATGGCCAAGAATAGTACCTATTCTCACCAGCCGGACTGGAAAATCTCATAATTCTCTGGACTGAGTATAAAGTACTGAAAAGAGTCTTGCCTAACTAGTGAAAAATAATAAGCCCTAGACTAAACACAGCTTTGTTCTCTCCCAATAAATCTTAAAAGCAAGACCCAAAAGGATCAAACTGTTTGCAAATAACTTAACTGCATCCCAGAACAAAGCTCAAGAAAAATTATGAGACTATAAAAATATCCAACATCCAACAAACTAAACTTCAAATGTCTGGCATCCAATCAAAACTTAGCAGACATAAAAAGAAGCAGGAAAACAACACATAATGAAAAGAAAAATAAATCAATTGAAAGAGACCTGGAACTGACACAGATGTTTGAATTAGAAGAGAACATTAAAAGTTATTATAACTATATTCCAAATGTTCAAAAGTTAAGTCAACACATGAAAGATACATAAAAGATACAAATCAAACTTCTGGAGATGAGCACTACTATGTCTAAGATGGAAAATACACTGGATAGGATTAACAGTAGATTACATATTGCAGAAGAAAATATTAGTAAACTTGAAGATATAGCAATATAAGCTATCCAATGTGAAACACAGAGAGAGAAAAGAAATTAAGAAAAATGAACAACAGGGAAAAATAGGACAAAGTCACACAGCCAAATACATGTGTAATTTGTGCCCATGAAGGAGAGAAAATAAATGGGGGGGGGGGGGGGAGTGGACAGAAGAAAATATTTGAAGAAAAGAAATAGTAGCTAAAAACTTTCCATAGTTAATAAAATTTTTAAGTCCACAGATCCAAGAAGCTCAAAAAACACCAACCATGAGAAACATGAAGAAAGCTACATGAAGGCACACTATAATCAAATTTCACAAAGTCCATCAAAAAGAGAAAATCTTAAAAGAAATCAGGGGAGAGGGAGGGATCTCATGTTACATCCAGAGGAACTAAGGTAAAGATGACAGCAGATTTCTCATCAGAAAAAAAACAAAAGTGATAAGAGAGTGTAACAACAATTTTAAAATACTAAAAGAGAGCCAGCCCTGATGACCTAGTGGTTAAAGTTCCGCACTCACTGCTTCAGCAGCCCAGCTTTGCTTCCCGGTCACAGAACTACACCATCTGCCTTTCAGTTGCCATGCTGTGGTGGTGGCTCACATAGAAGAACTAGAATGACTTACAACTAGGATATATAACTATGTACTGGGGCTTTGGGGAGGAAAAAAAAGAAAGAGCATTTGCCAATGGAGACAGTAAACCCCTAAACCTGTTACAAAAAAAATACTAAAAGAAAAATATTTCCAACCTAGAATGCTATACTCAGTGAAAATATCTTTTAAAAATGAAGGTCAAAACAAGGGAAAAGGGAAGAAAGAAGAAAGAAACCTTCTAGAAGTCAAAGATACCAGAATGTATGTAAAGATTATGATAATTCAAACACCAGTAATAAATGCACAAAAAATGCACAACTGCATGGTCTAATTCTGAGCAAAGGTGCAGAAATCAGTTTTGCTGATAATCTTTAAATATTAGAAAAGTCAGTGATGGTCAATAAGACTGCAATATTCCAGATTAATTATTCTGAGATATGTCAACAGATGTCAAAAATTTCTTGTGCCTTTTTGAATTATTCATTTGTAAATAAAATAAAAAACAAAAATCACAATGATAAACTGAAACCTAACTATGTCAATAATCACATTACATATAAATAGTATAAGTACACCAATTAAGAGGCAAAAACTATCAGACTGGATAAAAAAGCAATACCCAACTACATGTTGCCTGTGAGAAACCCACTTTAAATATAGAGACACAAGTAGGTTAAATGTGTAGAAATGGAGAATAGGATATAGGTTAATACTAATCAAAATAAAGATGGAGTTGTTATTGATATCAGACAAAGTAGATTTCAGAGCAAAGAATATTACCATTGATAAGGTTATATCATTGATTTCATAATGACAATGGAGTCAATTTACTAACAGGATATAACAATCCTAAATGTTTCTGCACCTAAGAACAGAGCTTCAAAATACATGAAGTAAATACTAATAAAACTAAAGGAGAAATAGACACATCAACAATTATCGGCAAATATTTCAATACCCTTCTCTATATAATCAACAGAATGAATAGATAGAAAATTAATTACAATATAGAAGACTTGAGTAACACTATTTGATGCACACTATAACAGAAGAATATTTGTTTTTTTAAGTGCACATGAAACATTTACCAAGATAGACCATACTCTGTGCCATAAAACAAGTTTCAACAAATTTTAAAGGATCTTAATGATACAGTTTGTTCTCTGGCTACAATAAAATTAAATTAGGAATTAATAACAAACAGACATTCAAAAAATCTCCAAATATTTGGAAACTAAATAATACACTTCCAATTAACTCATGACTTAAAGAAGAAACCACAAAGGAAATTAGAAAGTATTTTAAGCTGTCTGAAAATAAAAACACAACATATTAAAACTTGTGAGACGCCAATAAAGAAGTACTTACGGGAAATTTTATAGTATTAAGCACCTCTGTGAAAAAAAAGAAAGTTCTCAAATCACTGACCTCAGCAATCAAATGAGAAATGATAAAAAGAAAAGCAAATTACACACAAAGTAAACAGAAAAAGGGAATGGTAAATATCAGAACAGAAATCAGAATAATGGAGAGCCAAAAAAGAGTAAAGAAAATCAATGAAGCCAAAATCTGGCTCTTTCTGAAGAGCAAAAATAAATTGATAAACCTCTATCCAGACTGATCAAGAAAAGAGAAGACACAAATTACTAATGCAAGGAAAAAGAAAAATGATATTCCTACAGATTCTGTGGCTATTAAAAGGGAAAAATTGGGCTGGCCCTGTGGCTTAGTGGTTAAGTTTAGTGCGCTCCACTTCAGCAGCCCAGGTTCAGTTCCCAGGTGTGGACCTACACCACTCATCAGCAGTCATGCTGTGGCAGCAACCTGTGTACAAAATAGAGGGAGATTGGCACAGATGTTAGCTCAGGGACAATCTTCCTCAGCAAAAATAAATGAATAAATAATAAAAGAGAAAAATTTGAACAACTTTATACCAATAAATTCAACAAGTTAAATGGACTAATTGCTTTAAAGTCACGAACTACCAGGGCTCACCCAAGAAGAAAATGGCAACATGAATTAGGATAATTACAAATGAATAGTTCAGAAAATCACCAAGAAATTCTTGACATCTGTTGGCATATCTCAGAATAATTAATTTGGAATATTGCAGTCTTATTGACCATCAGTGATTTTTCTAATGCTCAAAGATTATCAGCAAAAATGATCTCTGCATCTTTGCTCAGAATTAGATCATGCAGTTGTGCATTTTTTGTGCATTTATTACTGGTGTTTGAATTATCATAATCTTTATATACATTATAGTATCTTTGACTTCTAGAAAGTTTCTCCTTAACCTATTCAGCTGGCAAATTCTTATCAGGAAGTGACTTAAGAACACAAAATTTATCATAAACACCATCATGTGACAAAGCAGGAAGAGAAGCTTCAAAAAAGACTTCAGGGTTCCAGTTCAAGATGGCAACACAGGAGGATCCTGAACTCACCTCCTCCGCATGAATGCATTGAATTTACAACTACACATATGGAATAATTCCCTCTGAAAGAACCCCCAAAACTAGCTGAGTGACTCCTACATGTCAGGCGAATAAAAAAAATCCCACACTGAAATGGGTAGGAGAGGCTGAGACAATCTCACTATAAACCACGCCCAGCAAGGCAACCGACAATTGAGAGGGAGCTCACAACCCTGAGCTTCTCCCTGAGGAGAGAAGGGTTTGAAACCCACATCTAGCACCCCAACTTTTAAGACCTGCACCTAAGAGACAAACCCCCAAAACTTCTAGCTTTGAAAGACAACAGAGCTTGCCTCTATAAGACACACAAGGCTATAGGGATCTGAGAAATAATTCTTAAGGGGCTGTGCAGACTCAACCATCCCAGGGCCTAGTGCAGAGGAAGCCAACTGAACAACACGGAGGCTTTCAGTAAAAGAGGCCCATTTGCTTAACTTAAAGCTTTGGCCTGAGCGGCAAGCATCTAATTTAACACACATCTAGGGGCCTACCAAAATACCCTCCAAAGACAGAAGATGGAGGGCGCCATCTTTGCGCTCTTCCTCTGTCTCTCTCCAGGTCACCGGTATGTCCCAGAAAGGAGATTGTGAACACTCTGGTGCCCTGGTTTTTGCAGCTGCCACCCAAAGAACACCCTTTGATCACCTGGCTCTGGTGGCCAGTGGTGCTTACATTCATGGGTTCCACAGGATTGTAACGAACTGAGAAACAGTTCTTAACCACTACCCCCATCCACAGCACAGTGCAGAGACAGCAGACTGCAACACACTCTCAGTCTTTCTGTGAAAGATGCCTATTAGCTTATCTTCATAGCTGTGGCCTGAGAGGCAGGTTTCTAATTAAACACACATCTAGGAGCAAACTACAGTTCTCTCCAGAGATCCAGGAGGCTGGGGGGCACCATCTTCATACTCTCCCTCTGCCCTGTCCCAGGTCGCTGGCGTCTCCAAGAAAAGAGCTTATGTACATGTCTGGTTCCCCAGTGTTTATGCCTGTCACCCAGAAGCCACATCCGTTGATAGCCTGGCTCTGGTGATGAGTGAGTCTTATGTTCATGGTTTCAGTGGATCGGGGAGCAAACAAAGAAAACAGTTCTTAACTGGCTATCACTCCAGGGCTCAGTACAGTGGGAGCAGACAGAAATGCCCATCTCCCTGACTTTCCCTGAAAGAGGTATATTTGCATACTTTAAAAGCTGCTACGTATTATAGGGAGTCCTAGCCAGAGCAATTAGGCAAAAAAAGAAATAAATGGCATCCAAATTGGAAAGAGAGAGGTAAAACTGTCACTATTTGCAGATAACAAGATATTATATACAAAAAACTCTAAAGACTACACCAAAAGAAAAAGTTAGAATTAATAAATGAATTCAGTAAAGTCACAGGATTCAAAATCAATCTATAAAAAAATGTTGCATTTCTATACACTAATAACAAACTATCAGAAAGAGAAATTAAGAAAACAATCCTGTTTACAATTGCATCAAAAAGAATAAAATGTCTAGGAATAAATTTAACCAAGGAGGTGAAAGATCTGTACACCAAAAACAATAAGGCATTGATGAAAGAAACTGAAGACACAAATAATGAAAAGATATTCATTCTATGCTCATGGATTGAAAGACTTAATATTGTTAAAATGTCCATACTATCCAAAACAATCTACAGATTTGATGCAATCCGTATCAAAATTCCAATGGTATTTTTCATGGAAATAGAATGAACAATCTTAAAATTTGTATGGAACTGCAAAAGACCAAAGCAATAGCCAAAGCAATGTCAAGAAAGAACAAAGCTGGAGGCATCATGCTTCCTGATTTCAACTATATCCAAAGCTATAGTCAAAACAGTATGGTGTTGGCATACAAACAGACATAAATCAATAAAACAGAATAGACAGCCCAGAAGTAAACCTATGCATTTATGTCATTTAATTTATGACACAGGAGTGTCGATGCAAAATAATCGATAATCATTCTATAGATAAAAGAAATAAGGTGAGTTTTACCTGAGCCAGAGTGAGGATTAAAACCCAGGAAGGCCCTAGAAAGTGTTCCAGAGAAGCATAGTTTTCAGTACAGTCTTGTATCTTTTTAGAACAAAGAACATACATTAAATACACCCAGGATACATTTTCATCAAAATTTCAAAGAGGCATTCAGTCGCAAATTAGCAGGTCAAAATGACCATGATGTCAGGAAAGGGACTAATCTGGGTGTTATCAGTAGGGTACAGGAGGGGAAGCATGCATTCTTATCTTAAGAGAGTGCATTCTTTACTTTAATGGTTAAGCAGATGTACAATGTATGTTTGATAGTCTATAAGTCAGGCTTTTTAATTCAAGCTGAATCAGTTTTGAACCTGAATAGTTACCCCATATACCTCAATATGTGAAAATCTCTTGTCAGGAGCCAAGAATATACAATAGGGAAAGGACAGTCTCTTCAATAAGTGGTGTTGGGAAAACTGAACAGCTACATGCAAAAGAATGAAACTGGACCACTATCTTACACCATATACAAAAATTAACTCAAAATGGATTAAAGCTTTGAATTTAAGACCTGAAACCGTAAAACTCTTAGAAGAAAACATAGTCAGTAAGCTCCTTGACATCGGTCTTGGCAATGATTTTTTGGATTTAACAACAAAAGCAAAGGCAACAAAAGCAAAAACAGACAAGTGGGACTTCATTAAACTAAAAAGCCTCTGCACAGCAAAGAAAATCATCAACAAAATAAAAAGATAACCTACAAAACAGTAGGAAATATTTGTAACTCATATATCTAATAAGGGGTTAATATTAATAATATATAAAAAACTCATACAACTCAGTAACAAAAAACAAACAATCCAACTAAAAAATGGGCAGAGGATCTGAATAGGCATTTTTACACAGAAGATATATAGATGGCCAACAGGTACATGAAAAGGTGCTCAACATCATTAATCATCAGGGAAATGCAAATCAAAACCACAATGAGATATCACCTCACACCTGTTAGAATGCCTATAATCAAAAAGACAAGAGATAACAAGTGTTGGCCAGGATGTGGAGAAAAGGGAACCCTTGTGCACTGTTGGTGGGAATGTACATTGGTACAGCCATTAGGGAAAACAGTATGAAAGTTCTCAAAAAAATTAAAAATATAACTGCCATAAGAACCAGCAATTCCTCTTCTGGGCATTTATCCAAAGAAAACGAACACACTAATTTGAAAAAACATATGCAACCCCAAGTTCATTGCAGTATTATTTATAATAGCCAGGATATGGAAATAACCTCAGTCTATCGATGGATGAATGTATAAAGAAAATGTGGTATATGTATACAATCGAATATTATTCAGCCACTAAAAAGAAAGAAATCCTACCATCTGCAACAACATGGATGGACCTTGAGGCCGTTATGCTAAGTGAAATAAGTCAGACAGAGAAAGACAAATACTGTATGATCTCTTATATGTGGAACCTAAAAAAACCAAAAACCAAGCTTGTAGACACAGAGAATAGATTGGTGATTGCCAGAGGCAGGGGGTGTTATAATGTTATAATGTGCTATAATGTTATATGTCAATTATATCTCAATAAAAAAGATATTAAGAAAGTGTAATTCCATTTACAATAGCATCTAAAAGAATAAAATACCTAGGAATAAATTTAATCAAGGAGGTGAAAGACTTGCACACTGAAAACTACAAAACATTGCTGAAAGAAATTAAAGAAAGCCTAAGTAAATGGAAAGATAGTCTTTGTTCATGGATTAGGAAACTTAATATTGTTAAGATGTTGCTACTATGCCAAGCAATCTACAGATTCAACATGATCGCTATCAAAATTCCAACAGCCTTTCTTGCAGAAACGGAAAAACCAATCCTCAAATTCACTGGAATTTCAAGGGGCTTCAAATAGCCAAAATGGTCTTGAAAGAGAACAAAGTCAGAGGATCCACACTTCCCAACTTTAAAACTTACTACTAAGCTACAGTACTCAAAATAGTATGGTACTGGCAAAAGACAGAAATGTAAACCAATGAAATAAAACTGAGTGTCCAAAAATAAACCCATGCATCTATGACAAGTTGATTTTTGACAAGTGTGCCAAGTCCATTCAATAGGGAAAGGATAGTCTCTTCAGCAAAATTTATTGGGACAACTGATTTCCACATGCAAAAAAATGAATTTGAGCCCACTTCACACATGTACAAAAATTACCTTGAAATGGATCAATGACCTAAACATAAGAGCCAATATCTGAAAACTTTCTGAAGAAAACATAGGGATAAATTTTAATAACCTTGGATTTGGCAGTGGATTCTTAAATATGACACAAAAAGCATGAGCAACAAAAGAAAAACTAGATAAATGGGACTTCGTCAAAATTAAAACACTTTTCTGCATAAAGGACAGTATCAAAAAGTGAAAGGACAACCTACAGAATGGTAGAAAATATTTGCAAATCGCATATCTGATAAAGTTTAATATCTAGAATACATAAAGAACTTCTGCAACTCAACAAGAAGAAGAACAACCCAACTAATTATAAAAATGGGCAAAGGACTTGAAGAAACATTTCTCCAAAGAAGATATACAAATGCCAATAAGCTCAACGTCATTAGTCATTAGGGAAATGAAAATGAAAACCACAATTAGATACCAGTCACACCACTTCACATCTACAATTTTTTAAAAAAGAAAAACAAGCGTCGGCAAGGATGTGGAGAAATTGGAACCCTTATACCTTGCTGGTAAGAATGTAAAATGGTGCAGCCACTGTGAAAAACAGTTTGGAGTTCCTCAAAAAGTTAAACATAGAATTACCACATGACCTAGCAATTTATCTCCTACGTATATAGCTGAAACAATTGAAAATAGAATCTGAAACAGGTGTTTTTATGCCAAGGTTCATTACAGCAGTATTCACAATAGAAAAAAGGTAAAAACAACCCATGTCTGTCAATAGATGAATGAATAAACAAAAAGTGATGTGTATACATATGCAATGGAATTTTATTCAGCTGTAGAAAAGAAAGAAGTTCTGACACATGCTACAGTATGGATGAACCTTGAAAACATTATGCTAAGTGAAATCAGCCAGACACAAAAGGACAAATATTGTATGATTCCACTTACTGAAATATCCTGGATAGGCAAATTCATAGAGACATAAAGTAGGTTAGAGTTTACCAGGGGCTGTGGGAGAGGGGAAATGGGGAGTTACTGCCTAATGAGTAGAGAGTTTCTGTCTGGGGTGGTGAAAAAGTTTTGGAAATAGATAGTGGTAATTGTTATAAAACAATGTGAACATAATTAATGCCACTGAATTATACACTTAAAAATGGCTAAAATGGCAAATTCTGTTACATATATTTTGCCACTATAAAAAAATTCTCAGGGGCTGGCCCCGTGGCCGAGTGGTTAAGTTCGCACGCTCCACTGCAGGCGGCCCAGTGTTTCATTGGTTTGAATCCTGGGCACGGACATGGCACTGCTCATCAAACCACGCTGAGGCAGCATCCTGCATGCCACAACTAGAAGGACCCACAATGAAGAATATACAACTATGTAACGGGGGGCTTTGGGGAGAAAAAGGAGAAAATAAAATCTAAAAATAAAAAAAAATTCTCAAAAATAAAAAGAAAGAAATCCAGGACTACAGGAGGCACAGCCTGTGCACCACACCCCCTTTACCCCCATCTTTAAGAACATTCCAACTAAACACAGGAGAGTACTGGGAAACCCTAATCCACAATTCATAAACAACACTTGGCAGCAAACTTCTTTCAGTACCATCATAACAGCTGCCTCTGAGGCAACTGCTACCTTTCCTCTCTCCCTCCTCTACTTTTTTGGTTACAACTTCACCCTAGCAACTCTTTCACACTCTGCCAGCATAACTGGATGTTTCTAACCAATAACTTCCTTCCAGTCCACATGCCCCTGTGAAAATCCTCTGCCTATATCTACGCTCCTATCTTACTGATCAATCTACGGTCTAGAATAGGACTCTTAATATTGTCCTACTTTAGGTCATACCTCCCGCCTGACAAGACTGTTTGAATAGTCAGTCTGGAATATGGTAATTGACTCAGGCAAAGATACTTAATATTGAGCCTATATTTTGCCTTTATCCTGGCTTCACGTGTGATCATAAGCAAGATACTACTCTGAGCTAAACATTCTCATCTGTAAGACAAGATAGCAGCATCTTCCTCCTAGAGCTTTTTTTTAGGATTAAATAAGATTAACATGTCAGGGGCCGGCCCGGTGGCACAGCGGTTAAGTGCGCACGTTTCGCTTCTCGAGGCCCGGGGTTCGCCAGTTTGCATCCTGGGTGCGGACATGGCACCACTTGGCAAGTCATGCTGTGGTAGGCGTCCCACATATAAAGTAGAGAAAGATGGGCATGGAGGTTAGCTCAGGGCCAGGCTTCCTCAGCAAAAAGAGGAGGACTGGCAGTAGTTAGCTCAGGGCTAATCTTCCTCAAAAAAAAAAAAAAAAAGATTAACATGTGGAATGTATCTAGAACATAGTAGAATCTAAGTAAACTTTAGTTACCTTCCCCTTCTCCATAACATGCTATTGAGAAACTTGGATGCTTGGGTGGGTGGCCTGTACTTCTAATGTTGTAAGAATGACATCAGGGGTATAACCTTACCTTCAGACACACTAATATTCATGCCTCTGCCAAGTACCAATCCTGAGCTGAGGAGAGAATAAGTTTGCCTTATTATGGCAAAACTTCTGTTCTTCTACATGCAAGGCACTTGCTGTTTAGAAAAATTCTCTTGAGCATAATTTTGTAAATTAACTACTTTTAAAGCAAACTGTTGCATCTTTTGAATAAAGCTGAATTTTCACATATTTTATATATTGAGCTTGCTAAGAGTAAGACACAGCTCTATAATAGACGACTACAGTATCGAGAAAGTGGAATTACCCTTCTTCCAGGCATACATACATGTATCCATTCTACGTATATTACGTGCCTGCCATGAGTCATCCTCTGGGGATAGAGAAATGAATAAACCGTGGTTCCTATCCTCAAGGAGCTCACCGTGTCATGAGGGAGACAGACAAGTAATTAGACAATTACAATACAGTGTACTAAGTGCTATGATTGAAGGAATTGTAACAACAGGTACTTAACCTAGGCTGATAGGAGGTGACACCTGAGTTGTCCTGAAGTTCATGTATGAGATATAAAAACATTCACTATTGCTATTATTAGTAGTAGTATTTCTCTGGGTCTGTATATATGTACATAAATTCATAGGAAAACTTCTGGAAAGATCACACCAAACTAAAAATTTTTCTTCAACAATTATTTACTGAATGCTTACCATGTGCCAGATGCTGTTCGAGGCACTTGAGATAAATCACTGAACGCGACAGACCAAGATCCCTGTGTTAGTAGGGGCTTAGATTTTGTCAAGGGGAGACAAACAATAAAAAATAAACAGGTAAAATGTATATTGTATGTTATAAGGCAATAAGTGCTATGGAAGAAAAAAGAAAAAGTCTGGTAGAGATGGGGAATGCATGGGGAAAGGCAGTCGGGTTGCTGTATTAAATAGCGTGATCATGGTTGACCTCACTGAGGAGGTGCAAGGTGAGTAAAAACTAGAAGAAGAAGCCAAGGAAATTAGCCAAGTGAGTATCCAGGGAAATAGTGTTCCAAGCAGAGGGAAGAATTAGAGAAAGTCTCTAAAGTGGAAATGTGGTTGGCACATTGGAGAAACAGCAAGGTCACGACTGCTGGAGCCCATGAATGAGGGGTAGAAGAGGAGGAGGGAGGCTAGAGAGCTGACAGGAGAGGGAAGCCAATTAGGTGGTATCTTGTAAAAAGTTATGATAACTTTGGGTTTTACTCATGACATGGAATGGGGGGTCATGGCAGGATTTTGAGAAGAGAAATGATGTGGTTTTTTTGTATTAATATGATATGATTTAATGTTTTATCACTCTGACTGCTGTGGGGAAAGAGGCTTGGGGAAAGAGGCAAAGGTGGAAGCAGGAACACCAGTTAAGAGGTTTTCGCAGTAATCCAAGTGAGAGATGATGTTGGTTCAAACCAAGGTGATATCAGTTGAGGTGGTGAAACGTGGTAGGCTTCTGTATATATCTTGAAGGTAGAACCAATTGGATTTCCTAAAACTTTGGGCATAGGTGGGAGGGAAAGAGAGGTACTAAGAATGACTCCAAGGATTTTAGCTTGAGTAACTGGAAGAATGAAGTTGTCATTAACTGAGATGGGAAAACTGTGGATAGAGCAGGTTTGGGATCAGGAATTCAAGTTTGAACATATTAAATTTGAGATTTCTATTTAACATTCAAGTGGAGAACACAAATAGGCAGTTGGATATATGAATCTGGAGTTCAAGAGACACTTCTAGGCTGGAGTTATAAATGTGGAAATCATTGGCATATAGACGGTCTCTAAAGCCTGAAACTGGATGAGAGCACCAAGCAAATGATTGTTTTAGTTAGAGAAGAAAAGAATGATTCAAGTTGTGAGCCCTGGGGCATTTCCATATTAAGAGGTTGGGGAGAAGAGAAGAAAGCAGCAAAGGAAAATAAGAAAGAACAACTGCTGTGTAATAGGAGAAAAGTCGGGAGTGTATGCTATTCTGAAAACTGGGTGAAGAAAATAAATCAAAGAGGGAGTGATTAAGTGTGTCAAATGCTGCTGATAGGTCAAGTAAGAGGAGGACTAAGAACTGACCACAAGATTTAGCAAATTTTAAAAAGTGGGTGAACGGAAGTCTTCCAGACAGAGAGAGTAGCATAATTGTAAGAGAATGCACAGTGATTTCAGGCAACTGCAAATAATTCAAGATAGTTACAGCCTAGGGATATAGCAGACTGAAGAGAAATGCAGCTGGATGGAGACACATCCTAGATCACAATGTCATGCTAAATATTTTGGGTTTATACTAAAGGCTATGAGAATCCATGGGAGAATTTTCAGTTGGGGAGTAATGAAGACAAATTTGCATTTAAAAGATCGATTCGAAAGCAGTATGAAAAATGGGCAACAAATCTGAAGGCAAGGAGACCAGTTAAAAGGCTGTTACTATAGTCCAGGGAGAAACTAAGGTAGTGACAGTGGGGGGTCAAGATGAGAGGATGGATCAGACATTTAGGAAGTAGAATCTATAGGACTTGGTGACAATTTCGAAATGCAGGAAGGAGGTATTAGAGAGGAAGGTGTCAAGGATGACTCGGGCTCTATTTTGGGCAAGTGGGTAGGGAGCGGTGCTATTCACAGAGAGAACACTGGAGAAAGAGTAAGTTTGGCAGAAAAAAAATCGTACACTTACAAAGAAGTGCACAAAGCAGCCCAGTATCTCAGACTTATACAATGTATCACATATACTTTCTCATTTAATCCTGTTAGGGAGATGAAAAATAAGCCCATAGAGATTAAGTAATTTACCCAAGGTTGCACAGCCAGGAAGTGAGAATCCAGACTAGAACCCAAGGCCACTGTCTGTTCCACTTCTTCAAAACTACTGTGCCAAAAACTTTGAGGCAAGGAGGAAGAGCACTTAAAAAATGAGTGAAGATGGGGGCTGGTCCCGTGGCCGAGTGGTTAAGTTCGCGCGCTCTGCAGCAGGCGGCCCAGTGTTTCGTTAGTTCGAATCCTGGGCGCGGACATGGCACTGCTCATCAGACCACGCTGAGGCAGCGTCCCACATGCCACAACTAGAAGAACCCACAACGAAAAATACACAACTATGTACCGGGGGGCTTTGGGGAGAAAAAGGAAAAAATAAAATCTTTAAAAAAAAAAATGAGTGAAGATGAGAAGGTGGAGAAAAAAGGGGGCTCTCAGCTTTTTAGGGCAGGTTTCCCAAATATCTTTGTCTTTAAATTTGCCTGGATGGAAGACAGAGAGAATAAAAATGTTTACTAGCAACACATTTGGTTTATTAAATTGAATGGTGCGCTATGTAAAGTAGGGAAAACAACAACTTGGTACTTTTTCCAGAACCTCTCACTCTGTCTTCCTGGCTTAATCATCCTATGGTTGTCCCCAATATCTATTGATGAGCACAGGAATAGTGCTGAATGGTCCATGTTCTGGCAGTTCTCATCGTCTAGTGAGGGAGATAAACATATAATTATAATACAGGGTAACCATAAATTCTAGGAGCATAGATTTTTTAAAAATTATTTTGTAATAATTTCAGACTCACAGAAGAGTTGCAAAGGTAGTGCAGAGAACTATCATATTCCTCTCACCCAGTTTCAGTTTCTCCTTATGTTATCATTTTACATCATGGTAGTACATTTATCAAAACTAAGAAACCAACATTGTTACATTATTATTAACTAAATCCCAGACTTTATTTGGATATCACCAGTTTTTCCATTAATGTCCTTTTGTGTTCTGGGATCCAACCCAGTCTTCCCCATTACATTTAGTTGTCGCGGCCCCTTAGCCTCCTCTGATTTGTAGCAGTTTCTCAGTCTTTCTTAGTTTTTTCTGGAAACATAGAATTTTTAAAATATTACATATAAAATATACAGCATGTTACATATATGTATACGTTACAGATTGAACCCTCTTGATTACCTTCGCCAGGATATGCTAAAGGCACAAATTTATTCAGCGAAAATCAGAGACACGAAACATCTCAGGCAATCCATCAAAGATGCATTGTGTAAGGATTGCTGGATATGCTGCATTAATGCACTGTGTTCATAGCAATTTTGCACAGTTAATTGAACTATGCATTGCCAATGAGGAATAAACATTAAACATATGATGCATTATAATGTAATTATTATGTGTAGTTGCCTATCTTTCTGAATTTTATTGCTACCCTGTATAAAGTAGTAATTTGTAAATTTAATATTATCCTAATAAAAATATCAACAGAGTATATTTTTTAAAATTAGACAAGCTGATTATGAGTTCATATAGAAAAATAAATAAGCAAATATAACCAGGAAATCCTAGAAAAGAAGAATAGTGGTGGGTAGCCCTCTCAAATATTAAAATATTTTAAAGCTTCAATAATTAAAAACCAAGGTTACTAGCACATAAATAGACATACAGACCAATTAAACGGAATAGGAAGTTCATAAGTAGAAACAAATAAATACTGAAATTTACAAAATGATAAAGATGTAATCTTAAATTGGTGGAGGAAAGATGGACTATTCAATAAATAGTTGGGACAACCAAGTAGCCATCTGAAAAAATAAAATACATCCATACCTCACACTGTACACCAGGATAAACTGCAAATGAATCAGTGATTAGAATGTGAAAAACGAAGTAATGAAAGAGCACTAGAAGAAAACATGGGAGAATTCCTTCATAACCTTGGAGTTTCAGGGAAAGCCTTTCTAACTATGATTCAAGATCCAGATGCTATAGAAGATGCCCTAGGATTTGATAAAAGGCCAACAACCCAATTTTTAAAATGGGCAAAACTCACGAACAGACAACTAACAGAAAAGAAAATACAAATTGCCCTCAAAGATTCTTGTCCTCCCTCATAACAAGAAAAATGCAAAACATAACTACTAAGACTTGCAACCACCCCCAAAATTGATAACAAACTTTATTGGCAAGGCTGTGGGAAATTAGACACTCTCATACATTCCCAGTGGGAATGAAAACTAATACTACTCAGATAAAGGGCAATTTGGCAATATCTATTGAAATAAAAAATACATTTTCCATTGAACCAGCAATCCAGCTTCTGGACATTTACTCTACCGATATACCTGAACACGTATGAAATAAAATATGTACAAGGTTATTAATTTCAACTTTTTTATAATAGCAGAAGATTGGAAACAATCCAAGTATCTATCAACAAGGTACTGATTAGATAAATTAAGGATCAGTCATAAAATGGAATACTATGACATATAAAAGAATGAGGAAGCTCTGTTTGTACTAATATGGAAAGATCTCCAAGATGTATTGCTAAGTGAAAAAAAATCAAGATGCCAAACAGAGTGCATAGTATGCTATACACATAAGAAGGAGATAAAATCAAAGTACATGTTCATTGTTACATAGAGAAACCCTGGAAAACGTGCATTTATTGGGATTAACTGATTGGGCGGATAAGGTGAATGGGAAAGATGGGAGAGGAATAGGAGCAAGAATTTTCACTATATATCTTTTATAGTTGTTTAGGCTTTGAACCATATTACCTATTTAAGGAAAGGTAAACTAAAATTGAAGATAAATCTAAGAGTCCAGGCAATAATAACAAGATGAGGAAAGAGGGGCTGTTCCAAGAGTCAGTAAAACACGCTACAAACCTTGCTGTGTTTGAAAGAATAGAAATACTAAATTATGTTAGATATGTTGAAACATTTTATACTTGTGTATATGTTAAAAATTAAGGGCAACTAGTAAAAGAATAGAAAGGCAAACTATAGTTTTAAGCCAGCATGGGAAACAAAAGGGAATATAGAAAGCTTTATCAGTCCAAGAGAAGGAAAAAAAGGTCAAAAAACGTGGGAAAAAGAAAATACAACACAAAGTGGTGGAATCAACTCTCCAAATATGACAATCATAATACATTTAAACAGATGGAATTCATCAATTAAAAGGCAGATTTTCAGAATGAATAGGAGACATGCACAGGCTATTTGTTGCAGCATTATTTATAATAGCAGAAGACTAGAAAAACAACCCAAATGTCCCATCAGCAGAGGTCTAGTACATCTACAAAATGAGGTGCTCTGCAGCTTTTAAAAGGAATGAAGAATATCTATATATGCTCTGATGGAGTGATCTCCAGGATAAACTGCTCATTAAAAAAAAAGCAAGGTGGAGAAAAGTGTGCATAATATGATACATGTACATAAGAAGGGAAGCTATAGACATGCATATATACATATTTGTTTACATAAAAGGGAAAGGTAAACCATAAAATAAAGAAAAAATTGTTACCTATAGGGAGTGGGAAGGAATAGCATAAAGAGGAAGGGATAGAAAGTAGACTTCTTTGAGTATACTTTGTTCTGTAGATTTGAGTATGAAACCACGTAAATATAATACACAATTGTGAAATCTTTTTTTTTTTTTTTTTAAAAAAGCAATCCTTAAAAATCTAAAGCAAGGGCTGGCCCCATGGCATAGTCGTTAAATTCATGTGCTCTGCTTCGGCGGCTTCAGATCCCAGGGGTGGACCTACACATCACTCATCAAGCCACGCTGTGGTGGCATTCCACATACAAAATAGAGGATGGCACAGATGTTAGCTCAGCGACAATCCTCCTCAAGCAAAAAGAGGAAGATTGGCAACAGATGTTAGCTCAGGGCCAATCTTCCTCACTAAAAAAAAAAAAAAAGCAAAAGCCAAGTGAAACTAATGAATCTGTGTATCCAGATGGCGACATAATAACATAGAAAGTGACTTTAAAACAAAGCAACATTAAGGGCTGGCCTGGTGGCGCAGCAGATAAGTGTGCACATTCTGCTTCAGTGGCCCGGGGTTCACCAGTTTGGATCCTGGGTGCAGACATGGCACCAATTGGCAAGCCATGCTGTGGTAGGCGTCCCACATATAAAGTAGAGGAAGATGGGCACAGATGTTAGCTCAGGGCCAGTCTTCCTCAGCAAAAAGAGGAGGATTGGTAGCAGATGTTAGCTCAGGGCTGATCTTCCTCAAAAAAACAAAAAATAAACAAAAAAACCAGCAACATTAATGTATATCCTTAACAGGATACATTTTAAGGTAAGGACAAAAATATCTGCAAAAGAATCTTAGACTCTTTGTAGTAATCATGTTTTTGGTGGTATGGTACTGGCATTGTTATTCTGAAATTGTTGTCTGTATATTGTGGGATAAAGCAAGTGAGTGATTACGTTCTTGTTTTGAGAATCAGGATTTTTGTCATGGGAGAAAGGAGATATAGATTGTCGAGGTTAAGTAAAACTCAGACTATAGGTCCTGAATTTTAATTGGAAGGATCATGATGCCCAGGATCCAGATTTTGATTTCCAAATACCATTTCACGCTAAAAGGAACCAGGACTCCTGGGAGAAGTGGCTGATTTCTAGCCTGGGGCAGGAAATGTACAAGTAGAGCCTCCAATATCTTGCATTCTCAGAAAGCAAGGAGGCCATCACAGACTACTAGGGTTGTGTCAAAAGGACACAGGGGCCAGTGTGTAGAGGCCAAAGATGGGACAATTTGAGCATCAGTAAGGAGAATAACTGTAATGTACCGAAATATATCAAATGCTTAAATCCATATGTTTATGATAATACTAAAAAAAGGGTCACATTTGAAAAATGATAGGGAACCAACTTATTATTTTGAAAACCAGTAAATACAGGGAAAGAATCAAGCATTTATCCTGCCATTCCTATGCAAACTGCACCACTAGATACCAAATAGTAGATGAGGGGAAGTTTTTCTTTATAAAAGAATTTCAGCTAATAAATGAATATGGAATCATAGAATATCACTATTTTGCAACTCTTAATGAATTAACGAATCTAGCCATTGAAGGACAACCAGACATTACATATGTGCCTCCTGATGGGAGAACTCCATTTGAGCAGTCTAGCCAAGAAAATTGAACTGAATCTAACAAAACCTTTCAAGTGAAGCACCAATTTGTAGGAAATACAGAAGACAGAGAATATGTTAAACAATACCAGGGAACAGAATCAGCAAAGTCCAACTGGGGAAAGCCTACAGGACAAACAACTGTTTTTATTGAACAAATTGCAAGGAAAAAAGGGACGATAAGAGGGGAAATCTATGGCTTAAAAGAGACTTAAAACACTTACGAGACATATCAATCAAACGCAATGCATGGACTATATTTGCATCCTGATTCTCCCTCTCTCTCTCTCTCTCTGTCTCACACACAAACACACACATGCACACACACACACAAGCATTTATGAAACAGTTGGGAAATTTGAACAAAGACAGGCTATTTGATGATATTAAGGAATTGTATTTTTAGGTGTAATAATGGTAAGGTGATTATATTTAATAAAACTTTCTTATCTTTTATAGGTATACAATATTTATTGATGAAAGGATATGAAGTCTGAGATTTGCTTCAAAATAATATATAGGGAAGAGAAGATGAGAGTATAAATGACAGAAACAAGATTAGCTACTAGTTGATAATTGTTGAAGGTAGGTGATAGGGTTCATTGTATTATACATTCTATTTTTGTAACAAAATATTTTTAAAATGTATTAGGACACAAAGGAATACAAAAATAAAGATATAATCAATCAATAAAGCTAAGAGCTGGCTCTGGGAAAAGATTAATAAAGCAGACAAACTTCTAGGCATGTTCATCATATAAAAACAAGAGAAGGTACAAATAAAGTAGGTCAGGAATACAAAGGGGGACATGATTCAGATTCAGAGGAGACTTAAAAGTTATAAGCAAAGTTTTGCATAACTTTATACTAATAAATTTTGCTCCCCAAAGGATATTTGGAAGATCTAGAGATTGGTTGTCACAACCTAGGGGGTGGGGGTGCCACTGACATCTAGTTGGTCGAGACCAGGAATGCTGCTAAACATCCTACAATGCACAGGACAGCCCCTGCAACCAAGAATCATCCAGCACAAAATGTCAATAGTGCCAAGATTGAGAAACTCTGACCTGGATTAAATTAGCAAGCTTCCAGGAAAATATTAATTATCAACATTGACCCTAGAAGAAATTGAAAATCTGTATCATGCAATAACCAGAAAAGAAATTGAAATAGTTTTCACAAATCTACCTATTTCCAAAAGACACCAGGTGAGTGAGTTCTACCAGGCGAGTTCTACCAAGACTTCAAGGAAAACATCATTTTCATTTCATATAAACAGTTTTATAGAATAGAAAAAGATGGGAAACTACCAAACTCATTTCACAAGCAAGCATAACCTTGATATTGAAACCAAACAAGGACACCATAAAAATAGAAAATTATAGGCCAATATAATTTAAAAACAAACATGCAAAAATCCTAAATATTAGTAAATTGAATCTAGTGCATATTAAAAGAATAGCTCATCATGACCAAGTGTGGTTTATCTTAGGAATAAATATATGGTTCACCATAAGGAAACCTATCAATGTAATTCACAAATTAACCAAGTAAAGGAATAAACTATATGATTTTTTCACTACATGTAGGAAAAGTATCCATAAAACTCAACATTCATTCATAATAATATTAATGGTAAAGTTTTAGGAAACCAAGGAGAGAAAGAAATTATTTTAAAGTGATAAATGGTATCTTCTGGAAACCTACTGCAGACATATTTAATGGTGAAACATTAGAATTAATCCATTAAAGTCAGAAACAAGAAAGGCTAACCACTATCCCCACTGTAAGAGTTATAAAGATCTGAAAGGTAAGCACTCAGCTGTTACTATTTGCAAATGATATGACTGTCTATCTAGAAAATCCAAAAACATCACCTCTAAACCATTACATCTAGTGAGCTAACATAGAGAGTGGATATAAGATAAATATACAAATTTTTTTTCCTCTGCACAACAATAACCAATTAAAACATAAGAGAAAAAAATGATATTTTTAATAGCAACAAAAACTATAAAGTACCAAGAAATAAACCTAACAAAAAAAATGCAAGTCTTTCATGGAGAAAACTACAAAGTTTACTGAAAGAAATAAAAGAAGGCCTGAATAAATACATATATATTGTATACAACAAAGTTAAATATTGTCAATATGTCCATTCTCCTTGTGGATAGATTTTTGGGACCCCTCTCCCTGGTGTAACAGTCAAATCTAGCTACCAAACTGCATGGGCTTTAAGTCAGTGCAGTAAAAATCCATGCTGTACTGTGATGCAGCCGTGCAGGCCATCTTCAGCTTATGTCAAAATGACCTTGCAACCCCACACCTCATGACTGAAGATGCCAGCTGGACAGATCCACAACAGGAAAAGATAAAGGGAAACCTTGCTCTCACATTCCCCAGCTGCATTTCTTAGAGATTGAGGGAATAATTAATGACCCTGGTCCTTGCCCTCCTCACACATGGATAATTTTAGCATCTCTGAACTTGTTTGATGTATAATGAAGGAATTCTTGTTTACATTACCTTCCATCTATAATCTAGAGAAAAGCCCAGATGTACTCTATCCCCCTTTTTTTGACATATATGAAATCTAGTTGTAAGTTCTTTTTCTTTTCCTCTTCCCTGCACATACACTGTTTCATGAAAGAGATATACACTGCACTTAAACTCACACACCTCGGAGCAGTTCCATCAGAGCAGTCCGTTGAACTGTTTTCCCTGGGTTGGAACTCCTCACACTGATTATTGAATAAACTCCTTCACTAATATCACCTAGACTTTATTTCAGCTGACATCCCCAAATAAATCTATAAATTTAGTGCAATCACAATAAAAATCAAGATTCTCCTTAGAACCTGACCAGATAATTCTACAGTTTGTATGGAAGATTAAAGTTCAAGAATAGCCAAGGCAGGGGCTGGCAGAGTGGTTAAGTTCATGCACTCCGCTTCGGTGGCCCAGGGTTCCCGTGTTCAGATCCCCAGCGCAGACCTAGCATCTCTTGTCAAGCCACACTGTGGCAGCATCCCACATAAAATAGAGGAAGATTGGCACAGATGTTAGCTCAGCAACAATCTTCCTCACATAAAAAAAGGATAACCACGGCAGTGCGATATTGATGCAGGAATAGAAAAGTAGATTAATGGAACAGACTAGTGATCCAGAAACAGACCCATGGGTACAATCAAAGTAGCATTTCAAATCAATGGGAAAAGAATAACTCATTAAGTGGTGTTAGTGCAATTGGCTAACCACTTAAGAAAATATTAAGTTAAATTTCTATTTAAACCCATTTATGAAAATAAATTATAGAGGAATTAAAAGAGCTATGGATAAAAAGCAAAACAATAAAAGTATTATGAAAAATAATATGTTGATGATCTTGTGGGTAGGGAGGCTTTATTAGTTTCTTAGGGCTGCCATAACAAATTACCACAAACTGGGTGGTTTAAAACAATAGACATTTATTCTCTCACAGTCTGGAAGCCAGAAGTCTGACATCAAGGTTTCAGTAGGGTTGGTTCCTTCCAGAGGCTCTGAGGGACAATCTGTCTCATGCTTCTCCCCTAGCTTCCTGTGGTTGCTGGCAAACCTTGGCATTCTTTGGCTTGTTAAATGCATCACTTCCATCTCTGCCTCAGTCTTTACATCACCTTCTCCTCCCTATGTGTCTTCTCCTTTTCTTATAAGGACACTTGTCATTGGATTTAGGGCCAGGTAGGAAAATCCAGCATGATCTCATCTCCAGATCCTTTACTTAATTACATCTGCAAAGGTCCTTTTTCCAAATAAGGTCACATTCACAAGTTCCAGGTGGACATATGTTTTTGGGGGGCCACCATTCAACCTACTATAAAGACTTTCTAAAATAAGATAAAAAGGAAAAGACTCATAAATTTGACTCCATTAAAAATAAAAGCTATATGGAAAAAACACACCATAAATAATGTTAATAGATAAAGCACTTATAAGAAAACATGTGCAATATCTCTTTTAGATTTCTTTTTGAAAAAAGTTAAAATCCAGATTATGTAATTTTTAAAAATCCCTATAAATCAATAAGAAAAACAGCCCAATAGAGAAATGATTAAGTAAATAAAGAGTTATTACTTCCTAACACATTCTATGAAGCCAACATCACCCTGATCCCAAAACCAGACAAGAACAACACAAAGAATGAAAACTACAGGCCAATACCATTGATGAACATAGATGTAAAAATCCTCAACAAAATTCTGGCAAACCGAATATACCAATACATTAAAAAGATCATATACCATGATCAAGTGGGATTTATACCAGGGACACAGGGATGGTTCAACATCCACAAGTCAATCAACGTGACACACTACATTAACAAAATGAGAAACAAAAACCACATGATCATCTCAATAGATGCAGAGAAAGCATTCAACAAGATCCAACATCCATTTATGATAAAAAAACTCTCAATAAAATGGGTATATAAGGAAAGTACCTCAACATAATAAAGGCCATATATGACAAACCCACAGCCAACACCATACTCAATGGGCAAAAACTGAAAGCCATCCCTCTGAGAACAGGAACAAGACAAGGGTGCCCACTCTCACCACTCTTATTCAACATAGTACTGGATGTTTTGGCCAGAGCAATTAGGCAGGAAAAAGAAATAAAAGGAATCCAAATAGGCAAAGAAGAAGTGAAACTCTTGCTGTTTGCAGACAATATGATCTTATACATAGAAAACCCCAAAGAATCCATAGGAAAACTATTAGAAATAATCAACAACTAAAGCAAAGCTGCAGGGTATAAAATCAACATACATAAATCCGTAGCATTTCTATGGTCTAGCAATGAACTAACAGAAAAAGAACTCAAGAACACAATCCCATTCACAATCGCAACAAAAAGAATAAAATACCTCAGGGTGAATTTAACCAAGGAAGTGAAAGACCTATACAACGAAAATTACAAGACTTTCCTGAAAGAAATTGATGACGACATAAAGAGATGGAAAGACATTCCATTCACATGGATTGGAAGAATAAACATAGTTAAAATGTCCATACTACCTAAAGCAATCTACAGATTCAACGCTATCCCAATCAGAATCCCAATGACATTCTTTACAGAAATTCAACAAAGAATCCTAAAATTCATATGGGGCAACAAAAGACCCCGAATTTCTAAAGCAATCCTGAGAAAAAATAACAAAGCTGGAGGCATCACAATCCCTGAGTTCAAAACATACTACAAAGCCACAGTAATCAAAACAGCATGGTACTGGTACAAAAACAGGTGCACAGATCAATGGAACAGAATTGAAAGCCCAGAAATAAAACCACACATCTATGGACAGCTAATCTTCGACAAAGGAGCTGAGGGCATACAATGGAGAAAAGAAAGTCTTTTCAACAAATGGTGCTGGGAAAACTGGATAGCCACATGTAAAAAAATGAAAATTGATCATTCTTTTTCACCATTCACAAAAATAAACTCAAAATGGATCAAAGACCTGAAGGAAAGACCTGAAACCATAAGGCTTCTAGAAGAAAATATAGGCAGTACACTCTTTGACATCAGTATCAAAAGGATCTTTTCGGACACCATGTCTTCTCAGACAAGGGAAACAATAGAAAGAATAAACAAATGGGACCTCATCAGACTAAAGAGCTTCTTCAAGGCAAGGGAAAACAGGATTGAAACAAAAAAACAACCCACCAAATGGGAAAAAAATATTTGCAAGTCATATATCCAACGAAGGGTTAATCTCCATACTATATAAAGAACTCGCACAACTCAACAACAAAAAATTGAAGAACCCGATCAAAAAATGGGAAGGGGACATGAACAGACATTTCTCCAAAGAAGATATACAGATGGCCAGTAGGTACATGAAAAGACGCTCATCATCACTGATCATCAGGAAAATGCAAATCAAAACTACACTAAGATATCACCTTACACCTGTTAGAATGGCAAAAATAACTAAAACAAAAAGTAACAAATGTTGGAGATGTTGTGGGGAAAAAGGAACCCTCATACACTGCTAGTGGGACTGCAAACTGGTGCAGCCACTATGGAAAACAGTATGGAGATTTATCAAAAAATTAAAAATAGAAATACCATATGACCCAGCCATCCCACTACTGGGTATCTATCCAAAGAACTTGAAATCAGCAATTCCAAAAGTCCCATGCACCGCTATGTTCATTGCAGCATTATTTACAATAGCCAAGATGCGGAATCAACCTAAGCACCCATCAACTGATGAGTGGATAAAGAAGATGCGCTATATATATATAATGGAATACTACTCAGCCATAAAAAAGGATAAAATCATCCCATTCACAACAACATGGATGGACCTTGAGGGAATTATGTTAAGTGAAATAAAGAGTTATTAACCAGAAGAAATAAAATTAAATAAATAAACATAATATAAAGAAATATAAATTAAAATAAACATAAAAAGATGCTCAATGACATTAGTATTCAGGTAAATGAAACAAAGTAAGATACCATCTTGCACCCAGCAGATCACTCAAAAATTAAAGTTTACTAATATCAAGTATTGGTAAGGATGGGGGAAATGGAGACTTTCATGCACGACTTGTTGGTGCAGATAATTTAGATGGCTTTTTGGTTACACGAAACTTTTAAATGCCTATTTCCAAAACACCTGTATGCATTCATAAGAAGACATATACGTATGTTTGCTGAAGTACTGTTTCAAGAGTTCTAAACTGAAAACAAACTAAATGCTCATCAATAGAGGAATGTCTACACAAACCGTAGTGTATGAGGTAGATCTCTATGGAATAACATGACTAGATCTCCATGACATAAGTTTGGATGAATAAGGCAATCCGCACAACAATAGGTAGAGTATAATACTGTTTATATTAAAAGAATACACAGAAAACAATAGTATTTTATATGTATTTCTAGATACATATGTAAATCCACAGGAAAAAATCTGGAAGTATACAAACCAATCCTATAACAGTGGTTGCCTTTGGGAAGGGAGACAAAGGGGACTGTGATAGTGGGTGATAGACATAGAGAACTTTAACCTTGTCTGTAATATTTTAATTTTTTTCATGAAAAATGTGTCCATATATTACTTATACAATTTAAAACAATTTTTAAAGCAAGTGAATGGGAAATAATGCAAAGGAGATAGTGTATGGACTATTTTTTCAAGAAATTTAATAAGAGATTTATTATTAATTAATAATGAGAATAGCTAAGCAAACTTTAGGACATCTACTAGAGGGAAGATTAATGCAGACATTAACATAAAATGTAAAACCATGAAAAATATTTATAAAATGTGAAGCTTTAAAACTTTTGGATTTTTGAAAATTAGTATGATTAAAACTTCCAGGTAATATAAGGGAGCAACAATAAAATATGCCCAGGAACTTGGAAATGAAATTTTATTCCAGAGTTAAACTGTAAAATTAATATACAAAGAATGAAATGAAAAACTAGCCTTCAAAAAACATAATAGCTTCCAGATTGGCAAGACTTGACTATAACTTGATTGATAATTTTGACATATTTAAAGAAAGAATGTGTCAGCGAGCCATGGAAGCATAGATAAGGAGAGTCAGTGAGGCCAACAAGGACAAAGCAGACTTGTAGTTATTTAATCTTTGTATGCCTTAGTTTCTCCATCTCTAAAATGGGGTTAATAGTATTTACTTCATAGGGTTATTGTATAAAACAAAATAGCACTTTGTAAGGAATGAGGCTTACACATTTTTAAAGGGAGGGAATGTGGTGGTCAGGCTGATATAAACTGTCACAGTTCTATTTCTCATTATCAACAAGCATTCTGGTTTTCATACATCAGTCTCTCAGGAGGTAATAAGCATGAGTCAGCTTCCTGAGTCTGACCAGTTCTGGGACACTGAGGAGATCAAGTTTCTGAGACTGCAGGACCCAAGGCCCAGCCTGGACTGAGGTTGAAAGCACCAAGGTAATGCCATGCAGCAAGGCCTCTTTGGTAGCCAGCCAGTTTACCTTTCTTGGTGACACTCTACCTTTAGCATTCCTAATCTATTCATACTTCTAAATAAGTTGGGGGGGCCTGTGCAGAAGGAATAAAAAGACGAGAAAAACTAAACTAAAATATTAACGAGTGGTTGTGTATGTGAAGGAATTATGGGTAATTTGCTTTACTTTTCTATACTTTCCAAGTTTTCTTTAGCAAGCACATATTACTTTAATTGTTTTAAACATCTTTAAATGATGGTGGGGCGAAGAAAAAGAGAAGGCAGTAGCTTGAAGGGGAGTAGCTTGAAGGGTAGAGAAAGGACTTTTGAGGCGGTAGGCTGAGGGGAAGTTGTTAGGGAGTTAGAGGCAAAGCAGGGACGGTCAGGCGCTCCTTCCTCCAAAATGAAGTCGCTTTCCCTGGAAAGACTTTTTCGCCGACCCCCCCCCCCACCACCACCACGTGGGCCTTACAGTGTCTTATTTGCTTGTCATGGCATTTGCGTAGCTAGTGACTGCAATGGAAACTATTAGCTGGAGAATTCTAAGTGTATCACTGTATCTAACCGTATCACTGACTGGTCATTGAACCTGAATGTCTCAGATCTGAGTTTCTGAGCACTCCCTCCTTCTTAATCGTCAATATTACCAAATATTTGCTAGTCACCTCCTACGTGCCTGGCTTTATGCTAATTTGCGCGGGGGTGAGGGTGGGGGTTGGAACGGAGGGAGCTTACGAGGAGAGACTAAATTTAGAAAAATAAAAAGATAAACGAAAATGCAAAATCACTGTGGCCTGGGTCGGGTAGCTAGGGAAAACTTAGAATGCAGATTCTCGGAGTTGGACTTGAAAGGTCAATCGGTCTAATTCTCTTACCCCGCGATTCAGAGAGTAGGTGGTACTTAAGTCAAGTCTTGAAAGACGGGTCGGGTTTGGATAAGCAGAGATCAAGAGGTGGGGGTTGGGAGCAGTAAAAGGAGGGAGCAAAGGCCCTGGGGCCGGGACACCCGCCGGAGTGCGGATCGATTTCCCGGCGGCCAGTGGTCAGCGTTATCTATAGGCTTCTTTTCTAGCCTCCCTTTCTCCCTTTTATTTTCAGCTGAGTCTTTGTTGCCTCAGCCTTGTAACCCAAGTGCGTACGAGGGAGCTTTCCAGGGCAGTTATACAATCTCCTCCAGCGCCTCCGAGGCCAAGGCCGTCCTGAGGCACTGCTCGCTGCCAGCCCTTCCCTTCCTGGGCCACTCGCTTCCTCAAAGCGCACCACAGGCCCCTCCTTCCTAAGCCCGCCGATTCGCCAGTTTCTAAGCAATAAAGTACCTTAGGAAGTTCTTTCTTGTTTGGTTTCGTTCGGAGTGAGGAGTTTAATCAGAGCTTTTAGTCAAACGTATAAAATACAGTAAAGACCCGGAAATTCCAATGCTTTAGACCTTGAACGTAAACGTGCGTCTTTCCTTTTAGGATTGAAGTTACGGTAAGTTCCTAAAACTAGTCCATCAGAAGAAACAACCTCCTCAACATCCTGTGTGCACAGCAAGTGTGGAAAACTGAAATAGTCATTTGAGGTGTTTCCAAAATAAACGCCTGAAAGCACATTGCCTACGGTGACACATTCTCGGCTGCGGGGGGCGGGGCGGGGCGCGGGGCCTCAGGGGGCTGGGGGCGGGGCGCGCTGGTGGGCGGGGCGCGGGGGGCTCAGGGGGCTCAGGGAGCGGGGGGGCGGGGCGCGCGCCGGGATCCCCAGAGCTCCGCACGCTGCTGCCAGGACCCGTGCCCGCCCCGCCTCCAGCTCTCGTCTCTGTCTAGGTGGAGGCGGCCGGTGACCTGCTGCCGGCTGCCGCCCAGGAGGCTGTGGGCCGCGGCGGTCTTCGAGATTTGAGCGGAGGATGCAGGAGCGTCCCGTGGAGGCCGGACGGGCGTAAGGGTGGCAGAGAGCGGCGCCGGGGGCGCTCCGGCGGGGCCCAGACCGCGGGACGCTCGGGCGCGCCGGCCTGTGGCGGGCTCCAGAGGCCGCCGTTGCCGGGACCGCCGGCCCCAGCCCGAGCCGGTAGAGGGCTCTGCCGGGGCCTGGTGCTCGGGTTGCCGCAGCGTGCGTGGAGCTGTGTTGGAGCCTCCTTCCCTGGAGGAGCGAGGCCCCTGCGGCGCCGGGCCGTTTCTCTGAGGGCGTTGGAAGCGCGCCGCGATGAGGAGCCGGAGTAACTCCGGCGTCCGGCTGGACGGCTACGCTAGGCTGGTGCAGCAGACCATCCTGTGCCATCAGGTACGTGAAGGGGTGTCGCCTGTAATCCCCGAGGAGGTGCAGTGTCTCCTGGACGGAGACCCTGGGTGAACCCCCGTGCGTGTGTGTGTAGCGGGGTCTGCCGCGCCCCGGCTGAGGAGGCCTTACAGGACCCTGACGCCAAGAGGTGTTGGGCCGGGAACAGAAGCGGAGGCAGGCGCCGCTGAGCCCTGAGTCATGGCTTCTGAGTCCCCCGCCCCGCAGGCGACAGCTGGCTTCCAGGGAGGCAGAGCTGACAGATGTGTTGAAGCTTGTTTATTCGCACACGCACACAGACACGCACACCCCGCCCGAGGTTAGGGAGTCACCTGCTTCCCCTCCTGTCATGGTAAAGAGCCAGGGGAACGTTTAGCCATCTTAAGACTAGATGGTTGTGAAGACCTGAGGTGCTTTGTATGTACTGTTAATTCTATTTCTTTACTCTTTTAATGCAGATTTTTCGTTGGTTATCATTCTAACAGGAAAGTTAAAACACTACTTTTTTTTTCTTCTTCTCCCCAAATCCCCCCAGTACAGAGTTGTATATCTTAGTTGTGGCATGTGGGACGCCGCCTCCGCGTGGCCTGACGTGCGGTGCCGTGTCCCAGCCCAGGATCCGAACCCGTGGAGCACGCAACTTAACCGTTCGCCGCCCCCCCCCCGCCTTTCTTTTAACAGTACCCACATTTCAGACTTGTAAGGCTCCCCTTATTCAAGATAGCATTTACTTGCACTTGGTCAGAAGAAGAGGAGGTTATAAAACTCAGGAGTGGGGAATTAGAAGACCAAAGTCGCTAAGTAACGCATTTGATAGATTCTGTTTCCCCATATTAACACCTTAGGGTTACCTGCCTGTCCTCTTTTTCTTGACCCTGCAGAATCCTGTGACTGGCTTGCTTCCAGCCAGCTATGATCAGAAAGATGCCTGGGTCCGGGACAATGTGTACAGCATCTTGGCTGTGTGGGGTTTGGGCCTGGCCTATCGGAAGAACGCAGACCGAGATGAGGATAAGGCAAAGGCCTATGAACTGGAGCAGGTACTCAGAATAAAAATACAACGAGATCTGGGGCTGTGGGGAGTGGGGGCAGGAGAGGAGGGATTGAAGGAAATGTAGCCCACAGGAGCTAAGAGAACTGTATTTTGCCTTGCTCTCTCTTTCTTCACCTTCCCGAAATTACATTCCAAAAACCTTTCCTGTGTTGTAGTAAACTTGTTTTGCGGTGGAAACTTGAAACTTGTTGATTCACGGGGAGAGGGCACAGTCTGTTCTGTTACAGTGGAAAATCCTGTCCTGGGATCTTTGCTAAAATGTTTAATCCTCTTTCAAAGTAAACGTGTTTTGCAGTCTCCAGCATATTTATTCTCATTGAGGAGAATGTTTGGGGGCAGGTGTCTACCATATTATTTTGTTTTTGAAAATGGTAGGTGGTGTTTGTATGAGGGTAACTGACACAAATTAGCAGACTTTCCCAACTAGACACAAGTAAAGACTGTTTATTGATTTTTATACCTATGGCTGCTGTTTCAGAGTCTGGTTTTTTTTCCTCTCCATGAGCAAAATAAGGTCAGAGTCAGTCAGCAGATGCCTTTTCGCCAACTATTGAGACCCTTCCCCTCAGTAAAGAAGCATCCTTTATAGAACTGTGTAGACACAGGGTGCTGCATCCTCTTGAATGACCAAGAATACAGTATCCTGGGCCACGGGGGACTATTAATGTTGAGATACTCTGCTGTCAGTTGTAAGGTGTATGTGAATTCTTTTCCATTAGTGAAAAAGATTCTACAACAGACATTTTCTCAAATGGTCTCTCTCAAACTTAATCGATCTGAGCTCCAGTCGTTGTATGTAAATCAGAATATTGAGATTTGGTTGTTTTTAAGGGCACCAACTTATTGCAGGGTTGCAGTCTTTGGCAATAGGGAAGTTTCACTGTGTTGTCTTCTGTAACAGCAGACATTTGTTATTCCTTCAAGCCATTATTGAGAGGTACTTAGATCCACCAGAAAAAATTGTTGGAGTTTTTGTTCTGACCCAGGAAGTACAGATCAATATTTTTATGACTAAGAAATAATAGATAACCATTTAAAGAATTTGGAAAATATAGAAGAGTGTTAAAAAATCACCTGTAATCCTCCCCCCCCCCCCAAATCCTCTATCCTACTCTAATGTTTTGTTATTTTGGTCTCAGTTTTTTGTTTGTTTTGCTAGAAATTAATATCAGTGGAACAGTACCCAAGATTCTATCCCTGATACAATTTGACCAATTTTTTTTCAATACTATTAGAAGAAATCTGTTGTCTCCTTGTTGAGCAATCATTCTGCAAAGTTGACATTTTTTCTTATGTGGCCCAGACAGAAAGCATTTAACAGAAGAAGGGGGAAAAAATAGGGAAACATTGAATTGTTCACCTGAAAATTTTAATGTTCCGTTAAGTAATTTTTCACATAGCCCCAAAATATTTTTTCATATCACCTCAATAACAACTTTGGAATGTCTCAACAACATTATGGCAGGAGGAAACATCTTCAAAAAAGGAACATTTCTCTAGGAATTCTAAAATTTCTATGAACTTTCATTATGAATTAAAACAAATTTTATTATTAGGTCTCATTAATTTCTTTCTCAAACCTTACTCAGTTAATTCAGACCAGGGATCAGAAAACTGTCTGCAAAGGTCCAGATAGTAAATATTTTCGGCATTGTGGGTCATGTGTGGTCTCTGCCCAACTACTCAGCTCTTCCATTGTTGCACAAAAGCAGACAGAGACGATACATAAGCGAATGAGCATGGTCATATTTCAGTAAGCTTTATTTACAAAGACAGGTGGTGAGTTGGATTTGTCCCTGATCTACAGGAGTGGTTCTAAACTCTGGCTATACACTGGAATCACTAGGGAAGCTTAAGAAATACCCTCACTGGACCCCACCCTAGAACAATTTAGATAAATCTCTGGAAGTGGAGCCCTAGGGGCATCAATATTTTTAAAAACTACCCAGATGATTCTCAAGTGCAGCCAGGGATACTAACCACTGATCTAAAGCAAATAAAAGAACATAGATTAAATCCAATAAGTCCATAGATTAAATTCCCACCTACTGTCAACTTTCTATAAACTGTGTGGATTTTCCCAACCTTGGATTGTTAATCATTTCCACTCTTCCTTCCAAATCTCACCTTGGTTTCTCTCTGAGAAATAATGTCAGAGGGCTAAAGAGAATTCTGGATGGAAAGGGGACAAGAGTTGAGGTGACTATTCTATCCTTGATTGAGAATAGAATTATGCACAAATGTTCTTTTCTCTTACTCACATAGATATAGGCTCACACCCATGAAAAGAAATAGGCACACAAATAGAGATAGCTCTTTGGCTGCCTTCAGTTCTGTGTCTTCTTCAGTTTTGTTCTCTTTGTGTAGTCTCTCATCTTTTCTCATGAGTTTAACAATTACCTTTATGTGAGTGACTTCCAAAGCTTCATCTTTGACTCTGACCTCACTTCAATTTCAAACCCTGATTTTTATTTGTCTTCTAATATGCACCTGCATATCCTTTTGCTTCTCAAACTCAATATGTCTGAAATTCCACCTTCTCTACTAAAAACAAGCAGAATAGATGACCAAACAGTAGCAACTCACTAAACATCCCTTTTTCTCTTATTGGTGCCCTCATTCGACCAGTCACTTGAGCAACATTACTTACAGCATTTCCCATAGTGTGTTCCATGGAACACTAGGTCAACTAAGTTTCAGGCTGTGTTAAACAGTGAGTTTCTTTACTCCATAATTTCTCAGAGCCTTTGTGTAACGTGCATTTTGAATCTAAGATGGGAGTGAATTTTACAGCTTTTCCAGAATTTCCTGGGCTAGCATTCTATGAAACTGTTTGAAAAGTGCTGCCCTTAGGGTGATTTTGGACTTGTCCTTTTGCCTTTTGATACATACAGACCAAAGTCTGTTGATTCTTATAATTTTTCTTGAATCCAGCCCCTCCTTTCTATTCCCTCTGACTCAACCCTAGTCTAAACCCTGATCAGTTAACACTGTTGTGAAAAGCCACATTAAATTATATAATTTCCATTCTCAACAATCTTTCCATGGCTCTCATTTCCCTATGAATAAAATCTAAATGTTTTGGATTGAGAGGCAGGGGTCTCTAGGGTTTGGTCCTAGCCTGATTTTTCAATATTATATCATGCTGATGCCTTGCATTATACCCCCAGTTCCAACCAGGTTGCTGTCTTCATTACTCCTCTAACAATCCCTTAATAAAAATACCTGACATTCATGTAAATACTTTTCATTGTACTGCATACTTTGCCATAATTACTAGTATTTTATTCTCATAACATCTTGTGAATTAAATATTATTTTCCCCAATTTACAAGTGAAGGGATTGAAGCAGGAAGATGAAGCTGGGAGTTGGTGGTGCCATGAATACAACTTGGGTCTTATGACTTCAGATTCAGTCTTTTTGAATTTTTCCTCCGTGGAAGCCATGGACATTACCACCTCCAAATCTTTTTATGAGCTGTTTCTTCCGCCTATGATACCTGTTCCTTTCCAAGCTGATCTAATACCCTCCTTTCGAAGCCCTTCACCAGTCCCACTTTTCCTATGATTCCTGTCCTCATTGACTGCTCAATTGTACATTGATCACTTTTCTTCAGTTTTTCATTTATCAGATTTTGCATAATTATCGTGTGCCAGGCCCTGTAAAAGATATAAAAAAGAAAATGGACAAAATGTTTATATTTAACTCTCTACTTTTTATTTTTGAAAATTTTGAATTTACGGAAAAGTTATAAGAATAATAAAATGGGCGGCCGGCTGGGTAGCATAGTGGTTGAGTTCATGGGCTTCGCTTTGGCGGCCCAGGGTTTGTGGGTTTGGATCCCAGGAGTGGACCTACACACCAGTCATTAAGCCATGCTGTGGTGGCATCCCACATGCAAAATAGAGGAAGGTTGGCACAGATGTTAGCTCAAGGACAATCTTCCTCAAGCAAAAAGAGAAAGATTGGCAACATGTTAGCTCAGGGCCAATTTTCCTCACCAAAAAAATTAAAATAATAATAAAAACTACCAAACTATTTCCAAAGTGGCTGCACTAATTTTAAAAAGAAAAGAGTAGTAAAATGAACATATTTGCATGTACTCTTTATCTACATTCACTAGTTGTTAACATTTTGTCATATTTGCATACTCTCTCTAAATGCACATGCACACACGTGATTTTTTTGATAAGCCATTTGAGAGTTATTTGCAGGCATGGAATACATATTTTTTAAAATATAATCTGCTTAGTCCATTGACTTAAAGGTCTATTTCTGAACCTGGTTTCTGCCCCTTTTTATTAAGGAGTTCATAGTCTGATGGGGGAGACAGATATATAAATAAATAATTACAATACACTAGGACAGATACTGTAGGAACTATATATATATATAGGAAATAAGTACAAAGTTCTGTGAGAACACACAGAGGCAAGAATTTCTAATTTTCCTTGAACAAAGCAAGGAAGGATTCACAGAGGAGTTGGGTTTTAAAGGGTAACTAGAAATTTTTAGGTAGACATGTTTGTAGTTTAGTTTGGTTTTTTTTTTTTTGACATATCTGTCCTGTCTCCCCTGTATGTTCCACAAAGCCTGGTAGAGTGCTTTGTATATTTTAGATGCTCAATAAATATCCATTTGTA
Source organism: Equus asinus (assembly GCF_041296235.1). NCBI lineage: Eukaryota > Metazoa > Chordata > Mammalia > Perissodactyla > Equidae > Equus > Equus asinus. The sequence continues at coordinate 57,862,387 of NC_091820.1, read as the reverse complement.
CATATACCTGGAGAGAGAGAGATTAATACTTACATAGATATGATTGTATATAGTTATATATTTTTATATAGTCAATTCACAAATACATAGATGCATATCCTCAGAAAGAGTAGGTGAGAGGAGGGTGTTACTTGGCTGTGGCTAGAAGCCTGGTGTATGAATAAATATGTATAGTTAATGCCAACTAGTGCATCTGAATCAGAAAACAGCCAGTTTGGGGGAACACAAAGTACAGCTACCTCCCCTCATACCTACCTCCCCATGCTTCCTATTAAATTTGTCCTGACTTGGAAGTTGGAATTTGAGTACGAAAATGGCTGACAGTGGCCATTCCAGGAGGACAAAAGTGAATGGCAATCAGGAATCCTCCATTGGGTCCATGATCCCCCAGGTTTGCTGTTTAAGTTAAAGAAAATGTAGATGAGAGTAGCAGAGCTGGATGGTAAAGAGAGTTGAAAGGTTGTGATAGAAACCTGTATGTGGTGACACATAGAAGATAATTCAGAATTTAATTGTCTCCCCACAGAGTGAGGAGGCTGTGTTAAGTGCTTTCTGTAATAGGGTATATTAAGGATGATCTCTTTCATTACGGTCAGAGTAATGACAGAGATTTGCTTGTAGAGGTTGTGGTCGGTTTCATTACTTTACAATAAATGCTTCATGCTTTAAAAGGTGATAAGATCATGTGCTGCCTGTTCTCTCTCTCTCTCTCTTTTTTAATTACTTTCCTTGATCTGTAAGGAGAGGGGACCATTTATAGACAGAAATTACTTAAGAAAGGGAGCTCTCTCAAGGAAACACTTTTTATTTTTCCTTCAGTAAAAGGTGTTATAACGAGTTGGGGCATAATTTAATAGATACCTATCCTTATCATGCCTATTTCTTGCAATCCCACTTGAGTGTTTTGAAGGAATAACAGAATGATGTGGCACCCAAGTAGATTAGTTTTCAGAGGTGTCCTGAAGCCACCTCTGAGCCAGCATTCCTTGGAGTAACCTGGTTGTATTTCTTCTGGAGTGTGAAACAGAAAGCCTAGAGAAATGGAGAAGCTGTTTGGTGCTATATTCTTCCAAAACATATTGCCCACCCATGCCAATATTGATGAGCCCTTCTAGTGTCATGTAGTATAACTAGTATAATACAGTATTACTATACTATATTATAATTAAATATAATTATTATTGCTATATAACATTATACCAACTAGTATAGTATATAGTGAGTAATCAGAATTTTGGAGTATTATGATTGGAAAACTACTTTAGAAATTGCCAAGCCCTAGTAAGAGAAACAGTGATGACTTGAGACTTAAGAAGTTTGTAGCTTTTTTTCCTCACAAAAAAGGGATTAAGTTGCATTAACAGTTCCCCTTTACACTTATTCTGAATTGAAGTTCATTTATTATTTTTTTTAAAGATTAGCACCTGAGCTAACATCTGTTGCCAATCTTCTTATTTTTTTTTCTTCTTCTTCTTCTCCCCACAGCCCCCTAGTATGTAACTGTATATTCTAGTTGTAGGTCCTTCTGGCTCTGCTATGTGGGATGTGCTATGTTGCCTCAGCATGGCTTGATGAGCAGTGCCAGGTCTGTGCCCAGGATCTGATCTGGTGAAACCCTGGGCCACCAAAGCAGAGCACACAAACTTAACCACTCAGCATGTGGCCGGCCCCCAAGTTGATTTATTCTTTAAGGAAAATGTCCAGATAAATATTTCTGTGGACTCTTGAAAATAAGTCTTGGCTAGTTTAGAAAAAATAAAAGTGATGACGTTGGCTTTTCTAGGCCATAAGATGTATTTTTGAATATCTTCATAGCTTTATGATTTTTGAGCTGACTTGCCCCTTTTCTCCAGGTGGAATGTTTTCTAATAGGATGATTGGCTTTGTTTTACATAAACCTGATGTAGCTTGGGTTTTTTTTTAACTTGAAGCAGTCACCAACTGCAGCTTTTGATTCCACTTTTAGCTGCAGTCTGCTCTTCTGTGTGCCTATAAAGTAAATGCCATGAAAATAGGAACCCAGGATAGGGTTACTTGTTCTCAAAAGGTCATGTACCAACTGCAGTTGCTGAGTAAGTGTTCCTGCATCTAGGGATGTTTATAACAGTCTTGTTTCCATTTATTTTTGCAGAGTGTAGTGAAGCTGATGAGGGGACTGCTGCACTGCATGATAAGACAGGTATGGTGTTGGTAACAGCTCCCTCTCTAATAAAAGCACATTGTAATAGAATCTCTACCCCTTAGGGAATGTTTATATTTTTTTCAATTTCACAAATAGTGCACACTAATTTTAGAAAATTTGTAGAATAGAGGGGGAAAATGTCACCCATGATCTCACCACCCAATTACCGCTGGAACTTCTAGTCTTTTATCCCCCTCCTCTACAAATGATTTTTTAATATACTTCACTACAGTACATGGAATTATGTATATTGAGTAGAAGATGATACAGGTCTGGAAGCCCTCATCTGAAACCTTTGGGACCAGATAAATTTTAGAATTCGGAATTTTTCAGATTTTAAAAGGTAGTACAGTGTGTGTACCATATATTATGTTATGCTCTCAGTAGGTCCAGAATAGCACTCTATCAGAAACAGTCTCTCTGCAGGGAAACATGCATTTTCACACTAAGTGGAATAAATAAAAACTACAAATAGCCCCATGTCAATTTGAATCAAATGTTGCCACCAAATGAATTTTGGTGTTACACTCAGGGGAAAAAACATTTTGGAAGTGTTTTAGACTTTATGATTGGAGATAAGGGGCCACAGACTTATCTCCTTGCATTAATTTGTATTTTTGTGATCTTCAGTGAAGTTGAGCATCCTTTCATGTGTAGATTAAAAATTTGCATTTCCTCTTCTGTTAATTGCCTTTTGGATCCTTTGCCTATTTTTTTTTTGGGCTGTCTCTTTCTTGCCTATTTGAGGAATTCCTGTACATTATGGATTTTAATCCCTTGTCACATATACTGCAAATATTTTTGGCAGTCTGTGGTTTATCTTTTGAGTTTCTTTATGATATTTTTTCCATTCAAAAGTGTTTTACTAAGAAAAAAAGTGTTTTACTTTTATCCTAAGAGATCTTTACACGTTTCACACATTGAATCTTAACTGATTTTCTTGAGACCAAGATTACATTTTATTAGAAGAAGCAATTGAGGCCCAGATTAATAAAGTGACCATCAACAGGCACACAAGTCTAAAGTAAAAAGAAATCAGCCCTAGACTTCTGAACTTCTTTATCAGTGCTCTCTCTTCTGGGCTATCTCACGGCCATTATTTCTTTTTTTTCCTTCTTTGCTACTTTTTTTGGTGTATTTTAGATATTTTCATTTTCTACCCTCCCAAATAGGTTTACAGTCACTAATTTCATGAATCATATTTAAAGGTATAAGAGTTACTGTCTTATATCAGATGCACACATACTCAGATCTAAATTTCAGGAACTAAGTCTTTCAGTTGTCCTTTGCACAATGTTTCCTTTCTGACCTCTGGTTTCAACTTTCTTTCTATCTTCTCTGTCACTGCATGTCTCTCTCCCCAGGTCGTTTCATTACTCCTTCAAAATATATCCTCATTCTAATTTCCCTCAAAATTCCCATCTCTGTTTCAGGAACAAATGTATCTTTTCTATAACTCAATTATCTCTTGCTAAGCTATTTTCACTCAACCTCTCTGCATCTCAGTTTATATCTACAATGTGGCAAAACACCCATCTCAAGAGTGAAAGAGAGGTAATGAATAGGAAATCGCTAGTTTTGACTGATATTATTTTCTAATTAAATTTCTTAAATTAAAACACAGCAACAGTAGACTTTCCTAGTTGTATTGGTGTAGGGGAAAAAGATAACAATGCATTTTAAATAATCACAATTGCCTGAAGACCGAATGCAGCGATGTATGTTAAGAGTACTATGGAAGTATGGCGTTTGGGTTGATTTTTCTGCATAGCCTTCTTTTACTGTTTTTGTTTTCTTCAGGTGGATAAGGTAGAATCTTTCAAGTATAGTCAGAGTACCAAGGATAGCCTCCATGCCAAGTATAACACCAGAACCTGTGCCACTGTAGTGGGTGATGATCAGTGGGGACACCTGCAGTTGGATGCTACCTCTGTGTACCTGCTCTTCCTAGCACAAATGACTGCCTCAGGTCAGTACAGGGACAGAAGAACTGGGGGCCACTGCAGTGTGGAGCTTTTGCTCTGGCACGTGTGACTTCACCAAAGGTGTTGGCTAGAAAACAACATAGCTGTTTACATTGCTCAAAGATGCACATTGGAAACAGTATTTTGCAAATTTTATATAGAGTAACAACTCTTTGAGGTTTAGTTAGTATTCTTTTACATTGAGAAACAAATCTGGGGTACTAATTAGTTTTTTTTAATTGAGAACCAGGAAATCTGGGATAGATTTTCTTTAGATGGTATTTTTATCTTTTATTAATCCTCATATACCATGAGATGAGAAAGAAGGGCTAGGGTTCATTGTTTGTTCTCATACTATGCACCGACAAGCCTATAGTTAGTATTAACATAAATTGAATCACCTACTTTATACTGCTCTTTATGAATGTATTATAAACAAGTCATCTGTCTATAGGCATCTAAATTATATTAAGGGAATTGACTTAGGAATCACAATTCGAATGTGTATTTCTTATTATTGAATAATACACCCTTTTCATATAGGTTTGTTATTAGCTTTATATGCTTTAACTGAAAAAGAAAAGTGTAAGGACCAACATAATTCCCTTTTATTTCTCCTAATTAGAGAGGACAAGGAATTTGATTACCTTCAGTTTGTAAATTAAACAGGAACCTTTGTTAGATCTTCCTGAGTAAGTAAATGTACTTCTCAAAATACCGTATTTTTGCCATTTCAATTTATCTTCCTCTTTGGTTACAGGGCTACTTGGCACTAAGGGCATTCAGGTTGAGAATTACCCCATAATACTCTTCTCCTTTTCTTGCATAAATAAATATTTGGTGATAAAGCCTTCCTTTTTTTTACCTTTAGAACACAAGCCCAGAAGCTGGATAACCTATTCTTAAAATTATAATATGACTACCCACATACTCCCTTCATTTGGAGGGGAGGTTCCTCCCTGAATAAATATATTTTTAGATTTTATTTATTTAAACAGAATGGCAGCTATAACTCCATTTCTAATATTCTTTTAATACCAATTCTGGAATGTTTTTCTACAAAGTAAACAGTATCTAAATATCCCTTGTGGTTTTTCATATTGAGCCAAGAAAGGAAGCAGAAATATACTAAAGAGGCTTATAAGAGACATAGTCATTCATTCACCAAATGTTTGTTGATTTCTGACTTAACATTCAATTCAATGAGCTAACTTTGATAGGTGCTTGGAATAAGGTGGACATTATTTGATCAGGCCTTTGAGGAATAAGTAGGAATAAGTAGAAATTCACAAATCAGAGAAGGGAAGGGAATAGCATGACTACAGCACATAAATTTGAAAAGTACTGGCCACCAAGGTAAATCTAGGTATCTTCTATGGTTAGAGTGTAAGATGGATCTGAAAAACTGGCAAAAGATGAAGCTAGAAAGTTGGAGCTAGCTGTTTAAGGGCCTGTATACCATGCTAGGTAAGTTTGGAGTTGAGTCTGTAGTCAGTAGAGAGCCACTCAAGGTAAATAATCAAGAAAATTTCAGGTGATTCAGATTCAGGAGGATAGATTGCATAGGGGAGAGAATTAAGATGGAAGACTAGTTAGGAGGTTAGTGAAATACTTTAGGCAAGAAATGATGCAGAACTTATGTAAGGCAGTTGCCTTGAGGATGAAAAAGATAGATGTGAGACATAGTAGGTAGAGTATGAAAGATCTTCATGGAAAATTTAGCAGTTTTCTACATATTTTTGAATTCTTAAAAATCTCAACCTTGGTTACAGAGAGACTTAGAGAGAAGCTGACTGCAACTTACAGGATGGTGGCATGAGGAGCTCCACAGACTTCTCCCCAGCAAAATAACCATAAATAGTGAAAATTAATTTTAAAAACCAACCATTTAAAGTCACTGGAAATTGTCCTAAGGGCATACAGCAAGTAGAGAAATAAGAGAGTGTGGCATTTGGGCCACAACCTACTTCCTCTTCTGCCCCAAGCTCACCATGACAGAAGTCAAGAATACAAGGCTCCCTCTTCTCCCAGCTCACAGTCTCTCCCTGAGAGAGGTAGATTGCCAGCATTTCTCATCCTCCCCAGCTCTGCATTGCAGAAACTCTAGTCTAGCCAATAACTAAGAAGTCCGTAACTCCCTTCCTACCTGCCCCTCCCCATCCCACTCATGGAGTGGAAGCTTAATCCCAGACAGAGCAGACAGAGAATACTAGGCCTGACCCACCTTGCTAGCAGCATGGAGCGAGAGGCAGGCCATAAAAACAGAAAGCTCCATAGCTCTTCCCAAGAGAACTGACTTTATTTGAAACAGAGTCAAGGCTAAGGGCACTCTCAAAAACAATGGAGATTTTGGTTCTAAGAAATTAAGTTCCAAGAAATTAGGTACCAAGAAATGAAGAGGAGGCTGATAGCTCCATAAGAGCAACAAGTTAACCCATAGTTTCTGGTTTCTTCCAGAGAGGAGATTAGGCAGGGTGGGAATGATGTGATTCCCAGTGGGAGGAAGACTTTCAGTGTATACCTGTTGGTATTTCTCTCCACAGAAAGGTGCAGGGAGGGGAGAGGGGAAAGGAGTTAGTTTTTAAACAAAAATGGATCATATTGTGTATATTGGGAAGCAGTATAGTATCTTGGTTAGGAACTCAGTCTCCGAAGTAAAACAGAAGTTGATGGTCAATTGAGTCCTAGTTCCACTATTTATTAGTTACATAACCTAAGGCAAATATTTAACCTAATCCTCATGGGAAAGATAGAGGTACTCACCTCTTAGGGTTGTTGTAAAAATTAAATGTATAATTCATGTGAAACACTCCATTTGTAAGCTATAACTATCTTTGTATAACTTACATTTAGAATAATTATCATTTTTACTGCAAAAATATGATTGTAAGTTCTCCTTAAAATCCTAATTGTATCTACTTATTCCTTAGTATTTAGACTTCCTCCAACTCTTTTTTGAAATATTTGTCTGTACACTTAAGCACATTGTAAATTAGTTACTTATAGAATTAGGAGTCTGAGGCTTTCTATTAAAACCTACAAATAACAGTTAAAATTCTTCCATATTAAAATATGCTGATATCTCAGTTGAAAATTAGCCCGGGACTCATCTGTGGTCTTGTTTTTATGGTTTGAGAATCAAAGTTCCTCCCATTATTCCTAAGCAGGAATAGGATTACTTGGGAGTAGTGGGGTCACTTAGTCACTGTGGCTACCTATAAAGCCTATAGTAATAATTGAACAACTCTATATCTTTATTCTTTTTCCTCAGGACTTCATATCATCCACAGCCTAGATGAAGTCAATTTCATACAGAACCTTGTATTTTACATTGAATCTGCATATAAAACTGCTGTAAGTACTCATTTTGGACCAGATTTTAAACATGCTTTTTAAAAAATTTTTTATTGAAGTGTAATTGACATATCCTGTTAGTTTCAGCTGTACATCATAGTGATTTGATGCCTATATACATTACAAAATGATCACCATGGTAAGTCCAGTTACAATCTGTCACCATGCAAAGTTATTACAATATTATTGTACAGCATAATATTGACAGTATTATGCTGTACATTACATCTCTATGAATCATTCACTTTGTAGCTGGAATTTTGTAACTCTTAATCCCCTTCACCTATTTCACTTGCTCCTCCCCCCAAATCCCTCCCTCCCGTGGTAACCACCAAGTTGTTTCCTGTATCTCTGAGTCTGTTTCTGTTTTGTTTTGTTTGTTCATTTCTTTTGCTTTTTAGATTCCACATATAAGCAAAATTATATGGTATTTAGCTTTCCCTTTCTGACTTTTTCACTTAGCATAATAACCTCTGTATCCATCCATGTTGTTGCAAATGGCAAGATTGCATTCTTTTTTTATGGCCGAGTAATACTCCATTGTATATATGTGCCACATCTTCTTTATCCATTCATCTATCACTGGACACTTAGGTTGCTTCCATATCTTGGCTATTGTAAATAATGCTGTAGCGAACCTATGGGTGCATATATCTCTTCAAATTAGTGTTTTCATTTTCTTTAGATAAATACCCAGAAGTTGAATTGCTAGATCATATGGTAGTTGTATTATTAATTTTTTGAGGAACCTCCATACTATTTTCCATAGTGGCTGCACCAATTTACATTCCCACCAACAGTATACAAGGGTTCCCTTCTCTCCACATCCTCACCAACACTTGTTATTTTTTCTCTTTTTAATAATAGCCATTCTGACAGGTATGGAGTAGTATCTCGTTGTGGTTTGATTTGCATTTCCCTGATGGTTTGTGATGTTGAGCATGTTTTCATGTGCCTTTTGGCCACCTGTATATCTTCTTTGGAAAAATGTCTATTCAAGTCTTCTGCCCATTTTTTAATCAGGTTTGTTTTTTTTGATATTAAGTTGTGTAACTTCTTGATATATTTTTAATATTAACCCTTTATTGGATATATGATTTGCAAATATCTTCTCCCATTCAGTAGGTTGTCTTTTTGTTTTGTTGATGGTTTTCTTTGCTGTGCAAAAGCTTTTTAGTTTGATATAACCCCATTTTTTTAATTTTTGCTTTTGTTGGCCTTGCCTGAGGCGACTGTTCCAAAAAAGTATTGCTAAGACTGATGTCAAAGACCCGATTGCCTATGTTTTCTTCTAAGTGTCTTATGGTTTCAGGTCTCACATTCAAGTCTTTAATTCATTTTGAATTTATTTTTGTGTATGGTATAAAATAGTGGTTCAGTTTTATTCTTTTGCATTTAGCTCTCCAGTTTTCCCAGCACCAGTTGTACGTTCTTACCTCCTTTGTCATAGATTAATTGATCATATATACATGAGTTTACTTCTGGGCGCTCTATTCTATTCCATTGATCTATGTGTCTGTTTTCATGCTGGTACCATACTGTTTTGATTACTATGTCTTTGTAGTATAGTTTGAAATCAGGGAGCATGATACCTCCAACTTTGTTCTTTCTCAAGATTGCTTTGGCTATTTGGGGTCTTTTGTAGTCCCATGTAAGTTTTAAGATTCTTTTTTCTAGTTCTGTATAAAATCCCATTAGCATTTTGATGGGGATTTTCATTGAATCTGTAGATTGCTTTGAGTAGTATGGATATTTTAATAATATTAATTATTCCAATCCATGAGCATGGTATATCTTTCCTTCTATTTGTGTCATCTTCAGTTTCTTCCATCAGTCTCTTATAGTTTTCAGAGTACAGGTCTTTCACCTCTTTGGTTACATTTATTCCTACATATTTTATTCTTTTTGATGCAATTGTAAATGTGTTGTTTTCTTAATTTCTCTTTTTGATAGCTTGTTATTAGTGTATAGAAATGCAACCAATTTCTGTATATTAATTTTGTACCCTGCAACTTTACTAAATTCATTTATTAGTTTTAATTGTTTTTGTAGTGGAGTCTTTAGGGTTTTCTATGTATAGCATCATGTCATCTACAATATGGTGTTTTTAAAATACTGGACAACCCATTCCTTCTCTTAATGCTGCACCTCATAATGAACCAATCTATAAGGCTTCTGGCAAAAATTGCCTTAAGCCTCTTTCTTTACTAAGTCCTGTCATCCTCTGTTTGCCTTCTCCCCAAGGGAGTTACAGAGGCCAGAAGGTCAAGATTCTATGCCTTCATTCTTTTCAAACTCTATAGTATCTCATGGTATGTATTTGGCAGTCTAGGGATAAATTGTGGTCTTATTTTAATGGTTTATGGTGTTAAACAGGAGTAAGATGGCTAGGGAGTATTATGGGTCAGTTAGCTACTTAGAAAGTATATTAAACACATGATTAAATTTTATCTGTAGATATCAATTCAGTGCTTACTATACAAATATAGTTACTTGTTCTTACAACTACCATATGAGGTAGGTTTATGTTAACTCCTAATGTATTTAACATCTTCTCAGGGACTGCTGTTCTTCATTGCATGATGTTCATTGTATTGGAAATGGCTGTATCATAAGTAGTCCAATTTCTTTAGTTGTTTGTTTAGTTTTTAGTTGTTTTAGGTAGGAGGGTAAATCTGGAACCTGTCACTCTGCATTTGCCAGGAGGATAAGTCAAACATAGACATATTTGATGCAAACAGACATTGTTTGTTGAGTGATTGCTTCGCCTTCTGATACCGTAGGCCTGCTGTAGTCTAGGGTGCAAATCAGGGTTCTCTGGCCTCTCCATTGCAGTCAAGGGTTGTAGCAGTAGAATTAATGATATTTATGCCTTCTCATACTCTGATCTTTGCTGAACAAACTAGGATAGAGCTGGGTTAGGGGCCAGGCAAGGCTAGCCATGGGATATAAATGTGGATTGCCTTCCTGAAGTGTCACTTTAGCTCAAAAATTTTATACGAAAAGTAATTTAAGGTAGATACAGAAATAAATATAGGTGGTTTGTGTGTGTGTGTGTGTGTGCGCGTGTGTATGTGTGTACACACACACGTATACACAGGGGTATTTCCAAGTTTTTTTCTATGAGAGGGCCTAAAAGCAATGACACCACAGTGACAATGAGCACCAGTCCACAGGTATTGGATTATAACTATCGTTCTCTAATAAAAGAAACCAGGATTCCTTGTAAAACTGGTGGATTCCAAGGCTGGAAAAAGGAACATACAAGATGAGACTGGAACATCTTGTAGTGACAGACTGAGGAAGTGTTTAAAAAAGAATAGAGTATGTCAAAAGGGGACAGGAACCAACCTGGAAGAATTCCCAATGGCCAAAGGTGGAACAATTTGAGCAACAAAATAAATAATGATAACGTTTTATTATAACACAGAGAATAACCTGAATATCCATAAGTTCACACTGATATAAGTAAATAGCTGAATAAATAAATGAGGAGAAAGGACAGCTCTTCCTTAGAGAAGAATTGCAATTAATGACTGTAGAGGTAATGAAGGAACTAGAAAATCACCGTTGAACCACTGTAATAATTCTTGCAGACAAGATTCACCGATGGATGCTAAATTAGTAAGTAGATGTTTGAGGAGAAACAGGATATTTGCACAGTTGTATCTTTCTCAAGCTATTTGTTAATTATGAAGGGGAAAATAGTAACAATAAAATGGAGATACCCTACAGTATCTCCTTTACCCAAGTGGAGAAGGTTAACATCACCAGTAATAGGACATATCAGCATCGTGTACCCCGTTAGAATGCACTGAGGACACAGCATAATGTTTGTAGTATTCTTGCCAAAAGTGCATAGCCTCAATCTAATCAAGAGAAGACATCAGACAAACCTAAACTGAGGGAAATCTATAAAATATCTGACCACTAATCTTCAGAAAGTATCAAGGTCACACAAGACAAGATTTGAGAAACTATAACTGATTGGAAGAGATTAAGGAGGCATGACAAATAAAATATGGTATTCTGGATTAGATCCTGGAATATAAAAAGGCTATTAGTGGAAAAACTAGTGAAATCCTAATAAAGCCCATAATTTGGTTACTAGTATTTTACTGATGTTAATTTCTTAGCTTTGACAATTATGCCGTGGTTATGTTAGGTGTTAACATTAGGGGAAACAGTGAAAGGTATATGGGAACTCACTGTACTGTTTTTGCAACTTCTCTGTAAGTCTAAGGTTATTTCAAAATATAAAGTTTTTAAAAAGTAATTTTAAATATTATCTTTATAATATCAAGGGACTGTATAGAGCTATGATTGAGAATGTAGGCTTTGGAGTGATAATACTTGGACTCTAATCCTAGCTCTGACACTTGATAGCTATGTGACCTTGGGAGAGCCACTTAACCTCTCTTTGTACCTCGGTTTCATCATCTAAAATGTAAGGACTAAGGAAGATAATAGTATAAAGTGCATAGGTTAGTGCATGGTACATTGTCAATACCAAAAGAGAGTGTAATCAGAATGGATGTTTAAGATAAAATACTGGGGTGCTGTTTAAGCTCCATCTCCTAGACCCCCTGGGTATCTGCTTGGATGAAAAGTTTTGAGAAGCACCTCTTTAGATGCACTGAGTTATAGTTCTTAGTCCTGATGTCAGCTGTCAAGGAGTCTTCCAACTTCTTGGAGGCCCCAGTAGAATTTAAAGCTACTGGAAAATAGCTACAGGGGCAACCCAACTCATTTGCGTCTTCTTAATCAGCATTGTGGGTATACATATGTATGGTAGATTAGCTACTATGTGTGCCTCTTATTCAAGGGTTGTACATCTAGTAAGCATTAAGCAGTGATGACTTACTAATGGTATGTTGATTATTTTATGCCAGGACTTTGGGATATGGGAACGTGGAGACAAGACCAACCAAGGGATCTCAGAATTGAATGCCAGTTCAGTTGGAATGGCAAAGGTAATTTTCTTTTCTTTGTTTTTACCAAGTGTGGGGTAAGGAAGTCTGGTACACCTTTGCCATAGATAAAGGCTTAACTTGCATGTGGACCATCATCAAATTAATTGTTCTTCTAAACCACAGGCAAAATTCAGATTCTCCCATAGAACTATGGACGTGTAGGTGAAGACTTCCTTCATAAGCTCCAGATTTGTATATCCAACTGCTTTTGTAGCATATCTCTTCTTACATATCCCACAAGGACCTCAGAGAACCTATCTTAAACTAAACTCATCATCTCTGCCATTACAAAAACAAACAAAAGGAGGCTTTTGCTCCTTCCATACACTGGTTGACAAAGCTTGGTATCATGGAACCATCTCTCAGTCTTCCACCTCCCTCACTCTCCTGCATCCCCCATATCGTTATCATCACCATCATTATTACCTTTCTACTTTTCTCCATCTTTTTCTTTCTACTGCTACTGCTTTAATTCCAGCTCTTATCTTCGGAAACAGCAAGAAGTCATAAAATAGGACAGCAGGAATAGGATCAAATGTATCCATTATAATAATAAATATGCATGACAATTTAAGTTTCCCCTAACACAAGGCAAAGACACAGATTGATTTTTAAAAAGAAAATCCAGTTTATACCACCTATAAGAGCTCTAATATAATAAATTGATACGGAAAGATTAAAAATGGAAGGATGGAGCCAGCCCTGATGGCCTAGCAGTTAAAGTTCGGTGGTGTGCTCTGCTTCAGCTCCCAGATTCAGTTCCTGGGCACAGAACCACACTGCTTGTCTGTCAGTAGCCATGCTGTGGCAGCAGCTCAGATGGAAGAACTAGAAGAACTTACAACTGTATACGACTATGTACTGGGGCTCAGGGGGTGGGGGGAGGAAGGAAAAAGGAGGATTGGCAACAGATGTTAGCTTAGGGCAAATCTTCCCCTACAAAAAGAAAAACAACAACAAAAAAACCCAGAAGGATGTGCAAAGTCTGGCCAATGTAAACAAAAAAGAGCGCGATGACTATGTGAATGTCAAATGAAGTAGAATTCAAAAGAAAAAGTATTACCTGGAACAAAGAGGACAAAGAGGGTCAAGATAGAATTTTGAAATGCACAACCTGTAACGAGAAATTCTGTCCTGGAATATAGTTTCAATTAATACACAGCAAAATATATAGAAATACAAGGCAAAATAGAAACAGTTATAAGGGAATAATTTAACAAAAATCATTACCAGGCTAAGACAGAAGAAATAAGCCAAAAATAAGATCACAGAAAATTTAAACTATATAATTAATGTGGTTGAATTAGTAAATATACATGGAACTTTGTACCTACAAACTATCGCCTAGGTAAACTTTTTCTTTTTAATGCATTTTTCAATTACCAAAGTGGCACAGATATTGAGTGTATTTCAAAAAACAAATCCTACTATTCTTACTTCTGTATAACCTGATGTTTTTAATTTAACAATCTCATATTTCGCTGAACAACATAACCAAACATCCTTCCCTATCATTTTGTACACATAATCTAGTTCATTCTTTTCAGTTGCTGTACAGTATTTAATAATTCTTCTATTGATGGAATTGCCTCCATTTTTTAGTATTTCAGATAATACTTTAGTGAGGATCCTTGTATGTATCTCCTAGTTAACTTGCACAAATATTTTTGTAGGATAGATTTGTAAAAGTGTAACCATTGGGTTAAAGGATATACACTTGAAAATTGCCTTCCAAAATAATTTCCACCGGTTTACACTTTCCCTATCCATATATGATGGATATATGCCATTATGTGCCATTTTCCTCAAACCCTCACTATCTCTGCAAATTATCAATACTTTTGAATAATTTGACAAAAAAATTTTTAACTACTGAAACTTCTTTTTATTTTTTATTTTGAAATAATTTTAGACTTAGAGGAAAATTGCAAGAATTGTGCAAAGAATTCCTGTATACACTTCATCCAAGTCACCCACCTGTTAACATTTGCTTTATCTTTCTATTTACACACATACATAAGCACATGTTACTTTTTCTAAGCCAGTTGAGAGTAAATTTCAGACATCATGCCCCATTTCTCCTAAATACTTCAGTGTCAATTTCCTTAAGACTCTTCCATAACCACAGTACAGTCATCAAAATCAGGAAATGAGCACTGGCATTATACTATCACCTAATCCACAGACCCCATTCAAATTTCTTTAATTGTCCCAGTAATGTGATTTGTGGGAGAAAAAAACCCTGTGATCCAGGATCCAATCCAAGATAACATGTTACCTTTAATTGTAATGTCTCTTTAGGCTCCTTTAATCTAGAATAACACTTGAGATGTTACTTGGCTTTTATGACCTTGGTGTTTTTTAAGACTACAGGCCAGTTATTTTATAGAATGTCCCTCAAACTTATTTTGTGTGATATTGCCTCATGATTTGATTCAAGTTGTGCATTTATGGCAAGAATTCCACAGAGATGATGCTGTGCCCTTAGTACATCATCAGGAAGTACAAGATGTGGCTTTGTCCCATTACTGTTGATGTTAAGTTTAGTGACTTCATTAAGGTACTATCTGCTGCATTTCTCTGCTGTAAATTTGCTGGTTTTCCCCTTGTAATTAATAAGCATTTTGTGCCTGGCTGATTTCTGTTTATTCTTTAGGTCTCAGTTTAGACCTCATTTCTGCAGGGAAACTTTCAGGAACTGCCCACTATCCCAAAGACTAAGTCAGTTCTGCCTCATAATTGAGGAACTACAAATAACTAATAAATACCTGAAAGAATATTCAACCTTGTTAGCAAATTAATACAACAGACACTATTTTCTTCTATCAAATTAGGAAGCAAATTTTAAAAGAGTACTTTGCATTAAAGAAAGTACTGTCATATACTGCTAGAGATAGTTGTATTGGTGCAATTTACATGAAAAGCAATTTCGGATTATGTTTTAAAAATTGTTCATACCCTTTGATCCAGTGATTCTACTTCAGGGAATTAATGCTTAGAAAATAACTCAAAATGGAAAGAAAGAATTATTCTGTTAGTCAACCACATTTAAGAGCCTACTATGTGCCATGCTGTGTACTAGGCATTGGTGAAAACACAGTCCCTGACCTCGAGGAATTTATAATTTTAGCAAGAGATGTTATCAAAGCTCTATTCTAATAGCACACAGTTAAAGGCAACCTAAATTTCCAACACTTAGTACATGGTTAAATAAACTTTATTACAGCAATATGAGAGAATATTATGTTGAAATAAAGAGTTTTCGTAACATGGAAAAATGCTTATGCTATAGTTATCCTAACCAAATTTCATATCAAATGTGATATCAACTATAGACAAATATGCATAGAAAAAAACTAATAGGAAACATATCAAAAATGTTAACAGTGATTATTTAGGTGATATTTTTGCCCTCTTTATACTTTTCTATGTTTTCAGAATATTCTGTATGGAGTATGTTATACTTTTATAATCAGAAAAGCAAGAAATTAGTAAGTAAATTCTATTTTTTAAAAAACATGGAAACTCATCTTTTGCCTTGGTGACTAATAATTTTCATCTTTAAGTCACAGTATCTTTCCAGGGCATTCACTTCTCTATGGAAACTCAGCTATGTGGTAATACCTAATGGTTGCTGCATTTTAATTTCTTAGATCTGCACAACTTCCAGCATCTCTTATGTGGTGGTGTCATACTTGCAGCCCCCTGCCAAAAGAATGGTGTACTATAAATTCATCTCTGGCATGTTCAAATTATTTTTTTTCTAAACATAGGCACCTGAGCTAACATCTGTTACCAATTTTTTTTTCTTCTTCTCCCCAAATCCCCCCAGTACATAGTTATATATTCTAGTTGTGAGCCCTTCTGATTGTGCTATGTGGGATGCCACCTCAGCATGGCTTGATGAGCAGTTCTAGGTCCATGCCCAGGATTCAAACTGGCGAAACCCTGAGCTGGTGAAACCCTGGGCCAGCGAAGTGGAGTGTGTGAACTTAACCACTTGGTCATGAGGCCGGCCCTTCAAATTAGTTTTAAAGTGTGATGCTTGACTTGATAATGCTATAACTTCCCTGTTTTTTTAAAATTTATTCTTATTGAGATGTAATTGACATATAACATTGTGTAAGTTTGAGGTGTATAATGTGTTGATTTGGTACATTTATTCATTGCAATATGATTACCACTGAAGCATTGGCTAACACCTCTATCACATCATATAATTATCATTTCTTTTTCGTGGTGGGAGCAATTAATATTTAGTCTATTAGCAACTTAGAAGTTTATAATATAGTATTGTTGTCTGTAATCGCTGTGTTGTGCATTAGATCTCCAGGATTTAATTACCTACTGGTTGCAAGTTTGTACCCGTAAACAACATCTCCCCAATTCCCCCACCCTCCAGTCCCCAGCCCCTGGTAACTGCCATTCTACTCTGTTTTCACAAGTTCAGCTTTTTTAAGTTTCACATATGAGTGATATAATACAATATTTGTCTTTCTCTGTCTGACTTATGTTACTTAGCATAATGCCCACAAAGTCTATCCATGTTGTTGCAAATGACAAGATTTCCTTCTTTCTCATGGCTGAATAATATTCCGTTGTATATATTACCATGTCTTCTTTATCCATTCATCTGTTGTTAGAAACTTAGATTGTTTCCATATCTTGGCTGTTGTGAATAATGCTACAATAAACATGGGAGTCCATATATCTCTGATATCCTGTTTTCCTTTCCTTTGGATATATACCCAAGACTGAAATTGCTGGCTCATATGGTAGTTCTATTTTTAATTTTTTAAGGAACCTCTGTACTGTTTTCTGTAGTGGCTGCACCACTTTGCATTACCACCAAGTGTGCAGGGGCTCCCCTTTCTCCACATCCTTGCCAGCACTTGTTAATTACTTGTCTTTTGGATGATAGCCATTCTGACAGGTGTGAGGTGATATCGCCTTGTGATTTTAATTTGCATTTCCCTGTTGATTAGTGGCATTGAGCATCTTTTCATGTACCTGTTGGCCATTTGTATATCTTCTTGTCAAAAAAGTCTATTGAAGTCCTCTGCCCATTTTTTAATCAAATTATTTGTTTTTTGTTGCTGAGTCATATGAGTTCTTCATATGTTCTGAATATTAACCTCCTATCAGATATGTGGTTTGCAAATATTTTCTCCCATTCCATAGGTTGCCTTTTCATTTTTTTTAAACTTCTCATATATATGTTTTTTTTTAAGATTGGCACCTGAGGTAACAACTGTTGCCAATCTTCTTTTTATTTTTCCTGCTTTTTCTCCCCAAATACCCCCAGTACATAGTTGTATATTTTAGTTGTGGGTCCTCTAGTTGTGGCATGTGGGATGCCACCTCAGCATGGCCTGATGAGTGGTGCCATGTCCGTGCCCAGAATCCGAACCAGTGAAACCCTGGGCCACCGAAGCAGAGCACACGAACTTAACCACTCAGCCACGGGGCCAGCCCCAGGCCTTTTCATTTTTTTGACTTTTTTTGTTTGTTTGTTTTGCTATGTGGAGGCTTTTTAGTTTGATGTAGTCCCACTTGTTGATTTTTGCTTTTGTTGCTTGTGCTTTTGGTGCCAAGAACAAAGGAGCTTCTTCCCTATGTTTTCTTTTAGGAGTTTTACAATATCAGGTCTTATGTTTAATCCATTTCAAGTTAATTTTCATGAGTGGTGTAAGATAGGGGTCCAATTTCATCCTTCTGCATGTGGTTTTCCAGTTTTCCCGGCACCATTTGTTGGAGAGACTATCTTTTCCCCATAGAGTGTTCCTGGCTCCCTTGTTAAATATTAATTGACCGTAAATACAGGGGTTTATTTCTGGGCTCTCTATTCTGTTCCTTTGGTCTGTGTGTCTATTTTTATGCCTGTACCATACTATTTTAATTACTGAAGCTTCGTAGTATAGTTTAAAATCAGGAAATATGATTCCTCCAGCTTTGTTCTTTCTTATGATTGCTCTGGCTATTTGGGGTCTTTTGTGCTTCCATACAAATTTTAGGATTATTTTTTCTATTTCTGTTAAAAATGCCATTGGAATTTTGGTAGGGATTGTGCTGGATCTATAGATGGCTTAAGGCAGTATGGACACTTTAACAATGTTAATTCTTCTGATCCATGAATATGGATATCTTTCCATTTGTGTCTTCTTCAATTTGTTTCATCAGAGTCTTGTACTTTTCAGTGTGCAGATCTTTCACCTCATTGTTTAAATTTATTCTTAGGTGTTATATTACTTTTAATGTTATTGTGAATGGGATAGTTTTATTTCTTCATCAGATATTTTGTTGCTAGTGCACAGGAACGCCACTGATTTCCGTAGTTGATTTTATGTCCTGCTACTTTACTGAATTTGTTGATTAGTTCCAACAGTTTTTTTTTTTTTTTTGAGAAAGATTAGCCCTGAGCTAACTACTGCCAATCCTCCTCTTTTTGCTGAGGAAGACTGGCCCTGAGCTAACATCCATGCCCATCTTCCTCTACTTTATACGTGGGACGCCTACCACAGCATGGCTTGCCAAGCGGTGCCATGTCCGCACTGGGGATCCGAACCGGGGAACCCCGGGCTGCGGAGAAGCAGAACGTGCGAACTTAACCGCTGCGCCACCGGGCCGGCCCCCCAACAGGTTTTTGATTGAGTCTTTAGTGTTTTCCGTATGTAAGATCACATCATCTGCAAATAATGACAATTTTACTACTTCCTTTCCAATTTGAATGCCTCTTTTTTCTTTTTTTTTGGCCTAAGTGATCTGTCTAGGACTTTCAGTACTATGTTGAGTAAGAGGGATGAGAGTGGGCACCCTTGTTTTGCTCCTGATCCTGGAGGAAAAGCTTTCAATTTTTCACCATTGAATATAATATTAGCTGTGGGTTTGTCGTATATAGTCTTTATCATGTTAAGGTATATTCCTTCTATACTGAATTTGTTGAGAGTTTTTATCACGAAAGGATGGCTACAACCTCCTCTTAACTGTCTCTGGGCCAATATGAGGGGCAGAGAAAAAAACTCAGAGGTCTCTGGGAATAAAGAATGTTTTTTGAGGCCGGCCTGGTGGCGCAGCAGTTAAGTGCGCACGTTCCGCTTCAGCGTCCTGGGGTTCGCCGGTTTGGATCCGGGGTGTGGACATGGCACTGCTTGGCACGCCATGCTGTGGTAGGTGTCCCACATATAAAGTAGAGGAAGATGGGCACGATGTTAGCTCAGGGCCAGTCTTCCTCAGCAAAAAAGAGGAGGATTGATAGCAGTTAGCTCAGGGCTAATCTTCCAAAAAAAAAAGAATGTTTTTGTATTTTCTGTTCTGCTTAACATATTCAAAATGACATCATGCGCATTGATATGACACTGGAGTACAGGGAAAAGAAGCATACATCTTTCTAATGCTGAAGTTGTCCTTTCCTTCTTTGCTCCTCACAGGCAGCCCTGGAAGCATTAGATGAACTGGACCTGTTTGGTGTGAAAGGTGGGCCCCAATCAGTTATCCATGTCCTAGCTGATGAAGTACAACACTGCCAGGTAAGAGAATAATAGACCATGTTATAGAAAATTTATTCTTACTCGGATTCAGACTTACTGTGGGCTTTAAAATAAGACCTAAATGAAAGTACATAATCTGATTTGTTACCATGTGTCAAAAATGTCTTATCAAGCATCCTATACTGAGATAAGCCTGATAGAGCATGAGCTATAACATAGATTGTAGTCCTGTTCTCTCACCCAGGGTTATAAAGGGATCCCACCATAGTATATGGAATTCTCCACTGTCTTCATATCAAGGTCTGTGGGCTCTGCTCCTGAGTATCTCCTTTTCTAAATATAACAAGAGAACAAGAGGTGATCAATTTTGAGTGTTCTTCTTGATAGTGGTTCTGAAACATTCTCTTGTCCCCAGTTGGCTCTAAGGTTAGATGTTTGGAGATGACTAAGTGTTAAATGTGTATCTTCTGTTTTGTTTAGGATTACTTTCTGTATTGAAAGATTAAGATTCTTCTCATTGTCCGGATGACTTTTCTCCTCTTCTTCAAACCACGATTAAACACCTATAGTGTTCTATTGAATATAAACTCACCTTTCCATGGGAAAGATAAATGTCAGGGGTATAGGAGCTGAGCCTATGACATCCTGCTTCTCAGCAGCTTCATTTTCTCTTCTCTTTATGCTTAAATAGGTGCTAATGGAGCAACAGGATTGTGGGTGGGACAATGATGTTAGTATTCTTTATCCATTAGTAACTGCTTAAGAATTAGGATTGGGAAGTATTGAGAGCAGGATTAAGACAAGTGATGACTTACAGAAATGCCTATTTTTCTAAGCTGTCACTATTGAATAATGTTTAGATTTTCTTCTGAATGATCCTCTTCCACATAAATCTTTTAAAACTAAAGCTGTTAGTTTTATAATCTTGAGTGATTTACTAATGTGCCACATTTGACTTCCTTTCTCTCAGTCTATCCTTAATTCAATACTCCCCCGGGCTTCAACATCCAAAGAGGTTGATGCTAGTCTACTTTCAGTTGTTTCCTTCCCAGCCTTTGCAGTAGAGGATAACCAGTTGGTGGAGCTCACAAAACAGGAAATCATCACCAAGCTTCAGGTATGTCCATATGTGCCTTTCTTTTCTTTAGGGCTCTGACTTTAAGGGGAAAGTAGTATATTTTAGGGCCTTGAGTATGACCTGTGTCAGTGATTTAACCAAGTGGTCAAGGTTAACATCACCATTAATAAGACATATTGACATCTTGTACCTCCTGATACAGTGCACTGCGAAGTGCACAGCACCTCTGTGGTATCCTTCTCAATAACGCATAACGTAAGTCTAATCATGAGAAAATATCAGACAAAGCCAAATTGAGGGACATTCTACAAAATAACTGACGAACACTCTTTAAAGGTGTCAAGGTAAAAAAAAAAGGTGTCAAAGTGCTGAAAAACATGGAAAGACTAAGGAACTGTCACAGATTGGAAGACACTAAGGAGACACGACAACTAAATGCAGTGGGATCCTAAATTGGATACTGGAACAGAAAAAAAACCATTAGTGGAAAAACTAGTGAAATGCAAATAAGCTCTGTACTTTGGTTAATAGTGTTGTACCTAGGTTAATTTAGTTTTGATAAATGTTCTGTGGTTATGTAAGATGTTAATGTAAGGGGTCAGTGATTGAAGGGTATGTATGTATGTGGGGCCTCGCTGTACTGTTTTTGCAACTCTTCTGTAAGTCTCAAATTATCTAAATTTTAAAAATGTTTTCTTCTTTAAAAAAAAAAAAAAAGCCTATGGTCTCTTATGAGCTATGTGAGCAGGACCGTATAGATTAGTAATTGGGCTGTCACAGGCTTACCCTGTGGTGGAAGGCCGTGGAGAGAATAGTGTTAGGAGCTCTGCTTTAGGGAAGAGCCTGTAACTTAGCCCTCAGTTGAAATCACATTGCTGAAATCAGTTTCTGCTGTTGGGCTGTTATCAGGGTTTTTTTAATTATTATTTTTTAAGTATCATGTCAGTATTGGTGATAAGTTGGCACATGTAGCTGTTGCAAATGATGCATTTCTGATTAATAATATGGCTGTACAATGTACATGCTTCTGACCTTTTTTCTCCGAATTTCCAGGGTCGTTATGGTTGCTGTCGCTTTCTACGAGATGGATATAAAACTCCTAAAGAGGTAGGTTTCTTTTCTCCAAAATGAATCCAAGGTAGAATGGTCACTACTACCTGCAGCCTCATTCAGAGAAAATACTTACCTCACTGATGGTACTTAAAATAGTCACTAAATAGGATAACCATAACTGACGTTTGCTACCTTTGTTGCGCTTGGTTGCCAAATTCTGTTTGTGAGCCTTTCTGGATTAAATGAAATACAGGAAAGTGTAGTCCTCCCACTTCTTGTAGTTGGGTAGTTTCAGGAAAGAGCTACTGATGGATGCTTAAATCATTGAATGAAATTTTAAGTGGAAATAGAATATAACATCAAAGGGGAAAAAAATCTTTCCATCAGTAGATCTTTCTGGCCCTCTTCCACCTTTTGCATTTGGTTAGTTCTAAACAGTACTTGATTTTGAAAAGTTCCTTTTGTTCCATTTGTCAAAAATTTTCCTTGGAAATATCAATGCAGAAAATTAAGTATTATTAAAGGGAATGAACGGTCAATAAGAAGCACTTTCATTGGCAATGCAAACATCGTTTAAGGCTTAGGTTTACTGGTCAAGAGCAGTTATAATTTCTTTTTAATCATTGAGCTCAAACTCTTCTGATCTACTTCCTCTCTTCCACTTTATTCTTTAGCCCTGCTGACTTCTTCCCCTACCAGTCTATTAAAATTATGCTCTGAAACATCATAATCATCTAAGTGACCGATCCAATAGCCTTTTCTCAATCCTTAGTCTCCTTGACTTTTCTGTAGTATGTCACTGCTACCTACTCCTACGTTTTCTTGAAGTTCTTTTCCTATTTTAATTTCCACAACACTACACCATCCTAATTCTTCTCTTTCTGTCTTTCCCTCACCAAACTATGCAGATTTACTGAGATTCTGTTCTTGGGCCATTTGTTCATTATATATAGGTACTACATTTATACCTTGTGCTTCATGTGTCACCTCTATGAGAATATGACCCAAACCCTCATCTCTTGCTTTCCTTGTAAACATTCCTATTTGTATGTTCTGCTGCTACCTCAAACTTAAGAAGTATAAAACCAAACTCAAGTTTGTTACAAATTAATCTCATTTCTTCATACACTTATCCATAGTGTCATTATTATCCCAGTTCCACTAGTTAGAAGTCATATCACAAAGTACTTGCTAGGGGAAGAGAGTATATACATGCTCCGCCTTC
This sequence comes from Equus asinus, assembly GCF_041296235.1. NCBI lineage: Eukaryota > Metazoa > Chordata > Mammalia > Perissodactyla > Equidae > Equus > Equus asinus. The sequence goes on along the minus strand of NC_091820.1, from coordinate 57,839,071 downwards.
TCTGAAACAAACTATCAGTAGTGAAAGGCTATATTGTAATACCTCTGAACTAAAGATGTACGTCTGACCTTGGAATGATAAGAGACTTTATTCATTGTGTTTTTACCAGGATCCCAATCGTCTGTACTATGAACCAGCTGAGCTGAAGTTATTTGAAAACATTGAGTGTGAGTGGCCATTGTTCTGGACGTACTTTATCCTTGATGGAGTCTTCAGTGGCAATGTAGAACAGGTAATGCAGAACAGGCAATGCAGAACAGGGAAAAGAGCTTTTCAGCAGAATGTTCTTACTATGTCTTTCTCTCTCAGTTAATGGCTGTGCCAACCCTGTATCCAAATGGAAGTCTTCCCTAATAGGGAGGAGACAGAGCTATCTTCTAGAGAGAGGGCACTAGGTTAAGAGTTGGAAGACCTAGGTATTACCATCACTCAGACTTGGCTTTTAACAGATACAGAAAGCAAAATAGCAAGCCCTGTTTACTTGCCTCAGTCATCAGAGATACTTGAATTTACCTCCTGACTTTGCATGTCTTTTTTTTAAAATAAATTTTGGAAATGATGTTCTGAATTTAGCAAAAAAAAAAAAAAAAACACCCAAAACGACAACAACAACCCGTTCATACCCTGTACTCACCCCAAAAACACGGTTATCATTGTTTTTGAGCCATATGAGTAATGTAGTTTAGAAATTTTGGAAAACAGTGAGACTGGGAAATTTAATCAAGTAAGTTTATTGTCAGGCATTTTACAAATTGGCTATGGTCTAAACTTAGACATAAATCCAATACATTTGGAAGTCTCTTATACTTGGCTTCATAAAATACAATTTTGTGTAATTTGAATGCTTTGGCCAATATTAATCTGTAACTGCCAATATGAATTTAGAGAATTGGGTTACACACAGAGTTTCAAGGGCCACAAAGTGCTATTTTAATCTAAATTTAAATAAATTATGGAGTATCCTTTGAGCAAGCAAATAAGATAAACAATAGTAGAAATAACCTGCCTTATTTTGACCACCCTATTTTGATTCTACCATTTTTCTCAGTCGAATTTCATAACATTGTTTATCAAAAACTTTGCTTGCTCAAAGAAAGATTTATTTATCAAATGTACCTACTAGGTACAGAGCACATTCAGGTTTTTTGAACTCTGGGCCGGGGAGGAAGAGTTGGAAGACCTAGATTCTTTTTATTCTTTTTTTTTCTGGTTTCACTACGGACCATTGAGTAGCCCAAGTATTGTCATTGACTTCTTTGGTTTCTCTGTACATACAATGAGAATAGTTTTTGTCTCTTTATTGAGGAAGATATCCCTAAAGTTCTTTGAATTTCACAGATACAGACATGTCATAAGTGCAGCGTACAGTCACTTTGGCTCTAATGAGACATATATGTTCCTAAAACATCACCATGTTTTGCATATTCGAGAAGTAAAAACTATAGGGCTTATAGGAAAATGGGGTTGGGGGCACAACACTTAAAAAGTTTGTCAGAATTATGTACTAAATGATAAGAACCTAATAAAAACAGTATCACAGCTTTATGCATATTAAATGGTTAAGGAACACATGGATACCACAATAGCTGTGACACTTGTACATTGAAAAAGACCAGAAGTTTGCTTATGGATGTGTGCACCCATATTCCTGCCAGCTCACCCACTGGGCACCTGTGCTCGCCACCCTGTGTGCCAGAGAAAGAGAACAAAGGAGGGATAGCAAAAGGGTGAGAGAAAAGAGAGAAAGAATATAAAACAGAAAGGAAGAATAAAAGATACAACTGTGAAGAAAGGGGGGGAAATTAAAGAGAAGGGAAGGCACAGAGCCATGCAGTCAGGGTGGCCATGAGAAGGGAGCAGCTCGGGAGTTATAATGAAGAGGTGGAAGGAGGATTACCTGAAATTGGACAGAAAGTTGTAACACCACATATGGATGGATGTGGTTCATTGTCCTCCTAAGGTATATGCATGTGTGTATTTTTTGTATTCTTGCACGGCTCAGTCAGATGAGTGCATTCTCAGGGTGAAATTGTACATAAGCAAATGTGAAATTCATGCTATGCTCAAATTGTTTCCTAATACAGCAAATGCATTGGAACAAATTTTCAAAACAACTGTTATAGCTGAACTGACCATATTTTTTCCACCATAAATTATAGTGTTTTTTAAGTTTTTATCTATTACTAATCTACAGCAAATTGTTAAACAAAACTTAATTTGGCAGGTAAAATGCAATTTTAAAAGCCAATACACGTAAAGTCAAGAAGCTATACCTAAGGTAGTACACAGTGGATAAAAACAGGCCAGTGGAGGCAGGCCGACTTGGGCTCAAATCTGGGCTCAGCCTTGTACTTGCTCTGTGATCCTTCACAAGTTCATAACCTCTTTGAATCTTAATTTCCCTATAAAAAGGCTTTACACATACCTTCTAGGATGGTTATTAAAATTAAATGCGTTAAAGTATGCAAAACTCCTAGCATATGTCTGGCCTTCAGTAAGCATTTAGTAAATACTACTTCCCTTTCCTCTCCATTTTACTAGGTGAATACGCTCCTTTGCAATAGGACCTTCTTTGGCTACAACCCTCACCTAGATTCCAAAAGGGAACTCTCTCTAAATTTTTTTTCTCCCTTTCTTTTATCTACAGGTTCAAGAATACAGAGAGGCTCTTGAAGCAGTCCTCATCAAGGGCAAAAATGGAGTCCCACTTCTGCCAGAGCTGTATAGTGTTCCTCCTGACAAGGTGAACTGGACAGTGTGATAACATGGAGCTGGGAGAAGAGGAGCAGTACCTTGATAGGACTGCCTTGTTTGAGTCAAATAATTTTTGATCTTCTGATTTTAATGACCTAAAAGTTCATCTTAGGTATAGGACGATAAAAATATGATTTTATTCCTTTGAAAATAAATTTTTAAAGCAGTCCCAGTTACGGTACTGTTGTATAGTGAGACAAGGCCAAGACCAAACCTTATGGTGGTAATTTCGTGGGTGTATACTTATCCTCAAACTCATCAAGATGCACGCATTAAATATATTTGACCTTTTTGTATGTAACCAAATTTCGATTTAAAAAAATAAATTGTTCAGAGATTGATTAAAAAAAAAGTCCGGAGCTGGCCCGGTGGCACAGCAGTTAAATTCGCGTGTTCTGCTTCAGCGGCCCGGGGTTCACCAGGTTGGATCCGAGGTGCAGACCTATGCACCACTTGTCAGGCCATGCTGTGGCAGGTGTCCCACATAAAACAGAGGAAGATGGGCACAGATGTTAACTCAGGGCCAGTCTTCCTCAGCAAAAAGAGGAAGATTGGCAGCAGATGTTAGCTCAGGGCTAATCTTCCTCAAAGAAAAAAAAAATCCAACCTTAAGGTTGAGAATTATATGGAGATCAGTAGTCAGAACTAGAGTGATGTTCTGTGTGAACTCTCAGGATTTGGTATTCTCTGCTTTGAGGCCAGTAATCTGGGATTCTTTGAGCAGATCAGGCTTGGAAAATGAATTATGTCTCCATTTTCCCAAAATGCCAGTCGAGAGTACCATTGTTCCTCTTCTCCACTGCAAAAGAGCATTAGCCATGGGAGAGAGAGTCTTCCATTCTGGTGGGGAAGGGTGGAATAAGTTCCTAGCAATGTCAACAGCATTACCTGAGAGCTTGTTAGAAATGCATATTTCAGGCCTTCCCCCATACCTACTCAGTCAGAATCTGCTTTTGGACAAGATCCTCAGGTGATTTGTGTCCACATACAATTAGAGGAGCGCTGCCCTAGACTGTAGTCATAGTGCTTGACTTTTCAGTGTATTGCATATATGACTGTTTTATAGGGTGTGAATCACAGTCCAGACTCCGCCTTTTTGTTGGCTAGTATCTTAAATCTTCCATTACCCTTTGTGTGACCTCTTTATCTTTTCTTTTAGGTTGATGAAGAATATCAGAATCCTCACACTGTGGACCGAATCCCCATGGGCAAGTTGCCTCATATGTGGGGTCAGTCTCTATACATCTTAGGAAGCTTGATGGCAGAGGTAAGGGGAAATTTCAATGTTCTTTCGCTTTTTTTTCTGCTTTAGCCACCATAATCAGATTTGTGAGTAGCTTATTAAATCTGAAGGATATGTCTTCTGCCTTTCGTGTTCTGCCTTAATTATAGATTTTCTTCCAGGTGCTTAGAGTGGGAGTATGGCCAATCCTTGACAAAAATCTTTCCCCCAGCAACCATGTCCCCTATGCTGCCCAGGGCTTCCTACCTTGGCACTATACTTGGAGCTGCTCTGGGATCAGGCACTAGATCTTTCCCTTTCAGAACGCCTCCTAGTGCCTTGCCTGGTGACTCATGAATGCAACTGTGCTTAGATAGTAATGACTGTTAATGGATTTAAGTGCTAACTTTTCCAAGCAACATCTTATTCTTTTTTTTTTTTGAGGAAGATTAGCCCTGAGCTAACTGCTGCCAATCCTCCTCTTTTTCCTGAGGAAGACTGGCCCTGAGCTAACATCCGTGTCCATCTTCCTCTAGTTTTTTATATATGGGACGCCTACCACGGCATGGCATGCCAAGCGGTGCCATGTCCGCACCCGGGATCCAAACCGGTGAACCCTGGGCCGCTGAAGCGAAACATGCACACTTAACCGCTGCGCCACCGGGCTGGCCCCAACATTTTATTCTTTAATTGAATAAACTGATAAGATAATTTTAGGCACCATGACAAGTGGTTGGGAACATCATAGTTTTTTGTTTGTTTTTTCGTAAGGAGCTCTTTAAATGTTCCTTATATTAAATTCTGTTGAGACAGTTCTTAACGAGGCATTTGCGAATTTCTTACTTTATGTGCAGCTTATTTGTGACATTTTGACCCTGTGAAAAGGGTTCCCTTTTTCAAAGTTTTTCAGATTTACCAACAAATCTATTTCCCCGTTGTAGATTATTATGGTAAGCTATAACACAGGGTCCTTGAGGATCTAGGATGGGACTTAGTTATCCTTTCTGAGCTAGACTCTGACCTGTTTATGTATGACTATTTACTTTCTGCAGCTGTTTTTGTTTGTTCTGTTTTGGGATTTTTCCCCCCAAGTTTTATTGAGATATAATTGACATCTATCACTATGAGTTTCAGGCATATAGCATAAAGGTTTGATTATCTTTAATTGACATTATTATGAATGTAGCAGTAATGGACAGAATGCTTTGTTTAAAATAATCCATGCCAGTGACTTTCTCATTCAATTAGAACAAATTAAGTGCTATGAAAAAAGGAGGAGATGAATGTTATTCTTAAGGGGAAAATGGATGAGTTTCATCCATTTCCATTTCATCAAGGACAGAAACTCAAGTCAAGTCAAAAGATATCTGCTGAGCAGAAAGCAAGCAGACACGTGAATAAATGAGAAAGCAACAGAACTAATAACTTAAATTATTGTTAATAAGCATTGTGGTCTGATTGTCTAATCATGTACATCCAGAGAAGGTGGAGGTGTAACTAGAAAACTTTCTAGTTATCATTTATATCCCATCTATTTCCAAAAAGGATTTGTGACAGCCACTAGAAATTAACTCCAGATAAAATTAATTTGGATGTGAATTCAGGAGTTCAAACGTTTTCATACAGTGAGGGTATTTGTTTCCTTTCCATACCTGCCTCTCACGTTATGGTGCAGGGTTATGGTACTGGCGTGTTGTTTTTCCTCCAACATTAGATTTTTTTTTTTGAGCTATAATCTGTCTTTTTATGGTTTTTCTTTAGGGATTTTTAGCTCCTGGAGAAATTGATCCCCTGAATCGTAGGTTTTCTACTGTACCAAAGCCAGATGTTGTGGTTCAAGGTATGTATTCTTATTCCCAGCAGCAGAAACTTTAAAGATCTGGTTTGGGCCAGTAAATGATCACTTTATTCTTTATCATGCATTTTGTTAGGCTTCAAAAAGTAGGCGCCGGCCCGTGCCTGAGTGGTTAAGTTCTCGCGCTCCGCTTCGGCGGCCCAGGGTTTTGCTGGTTCAGATCCTGGGCGCGGACATGGCACCGCTCATCAGGCCACGTTGAGGCGGCGTCCCACATGCCACAACTAGAAGGACCCACAACTAAAATATACAACTATGTACTGGGGGGATTCGGGGAGATAAAGCAGAAAAAAAAAAAGACGCAACAGTTGTTAGCTCAGGTGCCAATCTTTAAAAAAAAAAAGTATAGAATGAACTTGGTTCTGTTTGGTTTCAAAATTGCTATTAATCTTAATCATGAACAAATGCTTAATAAATGTTATTTGGTACCGTTAACCACTCCTTACTTCTGGAAACTGTTTTCTTTTCATCATCGTGGTATTGTAGCCTCCTGATTATCTCTGCTTTCTTTCTGAGCATTTTTTCTGTGCTGTTTCCGCTAGTACTCCTGTTTTCTCATATCCTCCTAATGGTTGAGTACTTGATCTTTTTATACTCTTGTCTTTCTGAATTTACACCCTGTATTAGTTTGCCAGGGTTGCCTCCTTCAAAATAAATTTGCTTCCATGGCTCCAACTATTACCTCTTTGGAGAGTACTACAAACCTTTATTCTTTGTTCCTAATGATCAACTTAAATTTTGAGGTGTCTACTCTGTGCAAAACACGGGCTAAGCTCTACAAACATTAAGAATTCTAGTCCCAATACCTATAAAACACTTATACTTCAAATGCAAAACTGACCTCTTTTGTCTCCATCCCATCCTTTTACCTCTCCCAAGAAAAACAGATCTTTCCACCTTCTTTGTCTCTCTCAGTGACATCACTATTATCCTAGTCTTCTAGGGTAGAAAGCTCGAGGTGATTTTTGACTCTCCAACAACACTGTTCAATATGGTACTAAGTCCTGCTGTGACGCTCCTCTGAATTGTCTCCAGTCACTTGGCTTGGGGATTGGTTCTATATGGAAAATAATCCTATGTGTTTTCTAAACCTACTTATAGTTGGCATCCTGTGTGGTTATACAGGCAGTCTTTGCTTATCAATGTATATAGCAAACATTATATAAATAATTCTGAAGTCCATCTTGTTCTCTCTAGTACCGGTGTCATGATCCTAATCTGGGTAGTCAGCATCTCTTCCTTGCATTACTGCAATAACTTTTTTTTTTCTTCAATAACTTTTTAAGTGGTCTCCCTGTCTTCAGTCTAGGCCCACTATAGTCTGTTTACTCTTTAATCATCAACATGAATATATTCTTTTTAAGATGCAGATATGTATGTTAGTCCCCTGATTCAGGAGGCCTTTTCTAAAACCACTCTCTACCAACCCCAAACTAGATAGACGTCACTCTTTGATGATCTCATAATGCTTTGTGTATATCTCTATTTACCTAGCAGGTTATTTTATAATTAGTTTGTGTGTGTCACTTCCATTACACTGTGAAATCCTTGAGAGAGAGACTAACTTATTCATCTCTATATCCTTAGTCCCTAACATAGTACCTTATCTATTTAGATGCTTAGTAAATGTTTATTAATGAATGAATGGATGACCACATGTGTTTCCCTGGACTTTTCTCAGCCTGCTATCATTCTTCCTCTGTATGTTTTCCCTGAAGAATCTTTGTCATTTTCATGTTTTCAGTTTGAAGTAATCAAGATAGTGTTATGCCCAGGGGACTCTCTAATCACCATATCCTGCATATCCTTCTCAGACCACAGCAACACAACACTATGAGGTTCCCAAGATAGAAGAGTACACAAAAGATCATGGCAGAGGAAAGTGAAGTAGCACTTTGTTAACTATACTTTTGCCCCAAAAACTCAACATAGAGACTGCTGGTAAGCTGGAATGAACCAAGTGGTACCTTCATTTTCCCATAAACCCAATTCAACACATCTACCAGCATCAGAGGAACAAGAATAGGGCATGTTTTCCCCTGGTGCTTAGTGTCAAGCCAGCTGAGGCCACACTCAGATTATTGACCCCCAGCCAGGTATCTGTCCCACAGAGGGCGAGTAAATGCAAGAGTTGGGGAACTGGCTTGGCCTCCTCCCTTGTGAGTTTGATTACCGCTTCAGAGACATGAGTGTAAGAGGAAGAAAAGAGAGCTGTCCAGGCTTGGCGGGCTCTGAATCTAGAGAACTATTATCCCCATCCTCCCACCCCCCAAAACAACCACACATGATTTCGGCTATGGAACCTCAATTCTTTATCCCCAATTTACCTTGCCTTCTACCATTCTTTAGCTATAGAGCAATTCTTATCATTAGGGTGTTCTTCGTTGCCCTCATAATCCTGGCCCTGGTCTTATGGGTAGAGAAATAAAAGAGCCTTGGGGAATCAACTTTTACAAAAGCTGTAACACACCTCATGTTGGATTTTTTTTCCCCTGTTTAAACATGGAACCCCAGATATAAAGAGAGTTTGACATAGATCTCTAGAAACACATAGGTACTTAGCCAGAAAGCAGAATCTAATACTCTAGTCATGAGATCTTTTTTCTTTTCCATTTAGATATCATTATGTACCTAGCATGATACTTGTTTCATCAGTGTTCCTCAATAACTGTTAATTTCCTCCCCTTTCCTTTCTCTTTCCTTCAAAAGAAGTTATGTGGCTTGAGAGATTTCTAGGTTCCTATTAAAGTAAAATTTTCTGTTGGCCTCATCTTCTTTCTTTCCTATAGTTTCCATTCTAGCTGAGACAGAAGAAATCAAGGCCATTTTGAAGAACAAGGGAATTGACGTGGAGACCATTGCTGAGGTGTATCCCATCAGAGTACAACCAGCTCGTATTCTCAGCCATATTTATTCCAGTCTAGGTAAGGAGATCAGCCAGCCTGCTAGAATGAAAGCATTATTCGATACAGGCTGGTTTCTTTCCTTTTTATTTTTTGTTAGTCTTGTATTGCTTCATTAAACTGGATCTGAGAAGGAATTTAGAGTCTCTGGAATCTAAATCTATAACCCTATATATCCTGAACGGGCTTGATAATTTTAGGTGTGTTTTATGAACTCTTTGGTACATAGGGCATGGCTGTTAACAGGTAATAATGTATCTTCATTCCAAGTGTATACTTAACTAAAATGTTCTCCCCTTGGGACCTATATTTCCATTTTGAGTACATGCTAATTTTATGTAGAATAATAGCCAAGGAACTTGTTTTTAGGTCTTTTATGCTTTGCCATGTAATGAATTGGTTGACAATATTTAAAAATTCCACTTCTGGGCCGGCCTGGTGGCGCAGCGGTTAAGTGCGCACATTCCGCTGCTCGGCAGCCTGGGGTTTGCCAGTTCAGATCCTGGGTGCAGACATGGCACCGCTTGGCAAAAGCCATGCCGCGGTAGGTTTCCCACATATAAAGTAGAGGAAGGTGGGCATGGGTGTTAGCTCAGGGCCAGTCTTCCTCAGCAAAAAGAGGAGGATCGGCAGTAGTTAGCTCAGGGCTAATCTTCCTCAAAAAAAAAATCCACTTCCTAGTCTAATACTTACTTTTAATTAGGTCTTATTTTTATTCAATTTATATATTAAGCTTAGTGATAGACACATTAAAAAATTACTAGAATTTACAAATTTACACAAGTTATTACAAATTTCACATTAAACAAATTACTACACTGTTAACTAAAAAAAAAAAAAAGGATAAACACAGTTTCTAAAATGCCCTGTGTAAGGCTGAATAACGACCCCTAAAGATATCCAGGTCCTAATTCTTGGAACCTGTGAGCATTACCTTATATGGCAAAAGAGACATTGCATGTATGATTAAATTAAGGAGTTTGACATGAGGATGATTATCCTGGATTATCCAGGTGGACCCTAAATTGTAATCACAAGTGTCCTAATAAAAGGAAGGCAGAGGGAGATCAGACTGTAGAACTGGGAGATGTCATGACACACAACGAGAGATTGGAGTGATGCAGCTATGAGCCAAAGATTTCCAAGGAGTGCCCATAGCCTCTAGAGATTGGAATTGGCAAGGAACAGGTTTTCCCCTGGAGCTTCCAGAAGCAACCAGCCTTGCTGACACCTTGATTTTGTTTTTATTCCTATAAGACTCATTCTGGACTTCTGACCTCCAGAACTATAAGAGAATAAACATGTGTTGTTTTAAGCCACTAAGTTTGTGGTAATTTGTTACAGAACAAATAGGAAAGTAATACAGATTTTGATACTTGGAAGTAGGGTGATGCTATCACAAATATCTAAAAATGTGGAAGTGGCTTTGGAATTGGATAATAGAGGGTGGAAGAATTTTGAGTCACATAATAGAAAAAGTCTAGATTGCCTTATACGAACTGTTGGTAGAAATATGGATGCTAAAGGCATTGCTGGTGAGGGCTCAGAAGGAAATGAGGAACATGTTATTGGAAACTTGAGCAGAAGGATCCTTCTTATATAGTGACAGAAAGCTTAGCTGAATTGTTTCCTATAGTTATGTGAAAAACAGAACTATAAATGATGAACTTGGATATTTAGCTGAGGAGCTTTTCAAGCAGAGTGTTGAAATCATGGCCTGGTTTCAGTAAGTAAACCAGGCTTATAGTAAAATGCGAGAGGAAAGAGATAAATGGAGGGAAGAACAGTTAAGCAAAAGGAACCAGGACTTGATGAAATTCTCAGCCTATCCAGATTGGAAAAGATGATAAAGTTAGGAGATTTGCTGTCAGGAAAGCATGTTCTGGCAAAAAAAAGGTCAAGGATGTGGCTAGACAGCCTTTTGCTAGTGCTTCGGAAAGATCAAAAGATCAGAGTACTCATTCACACAGGGGTCTTTGAAGAGATCAGGCATGTGACTCATGGATCCACTCAACCATCTCGGCATAATTTAGGAATAGAGTTGGGATTAGCCAGGAAAGATCTTGGGGAGGACCCTCTTCTCTAATCATGTGAACCCCATGACATACATGCAAGACCCACAAAGCTTTTGAGAATGTTATACCAGCAGAAACACTGCCAACTTGGACTGAAAGGAGCAGAAAGAGGACAAGATGAAAGAAGGGTGTTGGACTTCCAAAATTCTCCACTCAAGACCATTAAACTACTCAGCTGCAAACAAATGCTACCCTTCCAGGAAAAAGAAGGAGACTTCAAGGGAGGCGCCTTGGGCTCAGAGGGCATAGCCTCAAGCCATGCCTTGAAACCTAATGGAGTTTGCCCAGTTGGATTTCAAAATTGCTTGGGGCCACTGACTCCTTTCTTCCTTCATTGTCTCCCTTTTAGAATGAGAATGTCTATAACTTGTATTCTATGTCTGTATTTTGAGGGCAGATAACTTGTTTTGTAGTTTCAAAGGTCCACAGATGGAAAGGAATTTTGCCTTAGGACGGATCAGATTCTCACCTGTATCTGATTTAGGTGATGGGACTTTTGGGCTAATGATATTTAGAAGAGATTTTGGACTTGAGTTAATGCTGTAATGTGTTGGGAGTTTAAAGGATGTTGGGATGGGGTAAATGCACTTTGCATATGGGAGGAATGTGAATCCTTAGGGGCCAGAGGGTGGACTGTGGAAGGCTGAATAATAGCCCCAAAGATATCCAGGCCCTAATCCCTGGGACCTGTGAACACAGAGCAAAAGGGACTTTGCAGATATGATTAATTAAGGAGATTGAGATGGGGAGAATTTTTCTGGATTATCCAGATGGGCTCTAAATATAACCACAGTTGTCATTATTAGAGGGAGCCAGAGGGAGATCCACCTATAAAAGTAGATGTGATGATGAAAGCAAGAGATTGAAGTAATAAGGCTACTAGCCTTATCCTCTTGAAGTTGGAGGAAGCAAGGAATGGATTCTCCCTTGGAACCTCCAGAACAGACCAGCCCTGCTGACAGCTTGATTTTGATTTTACCTCATAATAGCCATAAGGCTCATTTTGGACTTCTGACCTCTGGAACAGTAAGAGTATGAATACGTGTTGTTTTAAGCACTAAGTTTGTGGTAATTTGTTATAGCACCAATGGGAAATTAATAGTCTTAAATCAAGCCACAAAGGGGTAAATTTATAAATAAAGAATGTATCTTAGATAGCGGATTGCCACGTACAAACCCAAAGCCTAGTTTGTGTGTGTGTGTACTTTTTTTCCTTTACCAGGAATGGTCTGTGAGTAACTACAGCCAAGCCAAATCTTGTCCAGCTCAAAAGCAACCTTCCTTCCTTTTTACTAACACCAAGTCCAGACACTCAATTTCTGTGGCAGTTATGTAGACCTAAATTGAGAGGGAATCAGCCAAAGAGGAAAGGACCAACAGTCAGAGCTGACTTTTCTCTATTTCTCCTAGGCACCCATATTTTATGCCAGCAAGGCCTGAACTCCCAGAGCGATTGACATTGCATCTGGCTTTAGGAATATACAGATCTCCCCCTCCTTCCATCCTAGCTATAATATAGAAGATCTCTTTTCTTCTTAATTCAAGTGTAAGATTGGAATTTTCTAAAGAAACTTTACTGAAAAAATGGAAAACTAAAATATAAATACATAGAAATTAGCAAGTTTATTGAATATAGGTCTCAGATCCTAATTAATTTCTAAAATATAGCCACAGATTAGCTTGACTATTACAAAATACTGAGCCCCTGGCTCCCTCCCCTTACTCAGCCCTCTCTGAGGTAAATGCCAAGTCCAGACTCTCAAACTTCTGAGATTGATTTGGGTTGATGCTTTACTAGGTGGGATGGGTACCTCAATCCTTCCCAGAACCTGCTTCCTGTTTTTTATCTCCTTGGCCATTCCCTCTAGCCTCAGATTGTGATGTGCTCCTAGTTTCCAGATACCAGTCCACTAGCATTAAATCCCTTGCCCAAAGGAAGGTATTTCTCTATCTAGCCCAAATCTTACTCCCTGAGTATTAGTTGATCTTGTAGTTACCTTCTTTGCCCCTCTTAGAAGTCTCTATGGTTTGGGCTTCATGCACGTCCTATTGGTGCCTTTGACCTGATTCTTTTCTCACTCAGAAGTTGATAGGTTAATTTTACCCTTTACTTCTTCACATCCATTGTTCTAAACTCAGCATAATCATACTAAGATTTAGGTAACTTCCAAGCTCTGGGCCATCGTTCCTGGAATCCACCTGCATCACATCAGGTCTCTTCAACAAACAGGGGCAAATTCCTTACTGATTACTTTTTCAAAGCCTATACTCTGTTTTGGGCTTCCTGCTAAGTTATTATTTCCTATCCAAAGGAAATAAGGACTGATGGGTCTTTGGTTTAGTGAGTGATCAAACGTTTTGGGGACTCAAGTAGCAAGCTACATTTATTTTCAAATATGCTCCTACATTCGCTTCTTTCATTCATTCTTTCATAAGGATCTATTGCTCACTTATTATGTACTAGGCCCTGGACTAGATGCTGTGGGAGACATAGACATATAGCCAAATAATTATAGTATAATCTTATAAATGCTATAACAGTGGTGTTCTGTATGAACTATAGGAGAAAGAGGATAGATTTGCCCGGGAAAAAGTCAAGAAAGACACTATTTGATGACTTACCAAATGAGTGACTCTTCAAAATTCTATTATTGCAACAATTTCACAATACAAAATTGCTTTTAATCATTCTTCAAATGATAGCTGTGATTCCACCAAGGAAAGGGGGATGTTTCTTCACCAGGTGTATTTGTTTATATATGTTAACTAAGTGGGATTCTCTGCCTCACCTCAAACACTCAGTATTTCATGTATTTCAGTTCCATAATATCTTTTAAAATTTTTTTAAATTATGAGGTTAATAAACTTTGAGAACATAAGAACTTTATAAATATTAAACTCAAATCTTTATATAGGGGCTGGCACCACGGGCGAGTGGTTAAGTTCACATGCTCCGCTTCAGCATCCCAGGGTTTTGCTGTTTTGGATCCTGGGCGCGGACATGGCACCGCTCATCAGGCCATACTGAGAAGGTGTCCCACATGCCACAACTAGAAGGACCCACAACTAAAAAAATACACAACTGTATACTGGGGGGATTTGGGGAGAAAAAGCAGAAAAAAAAGAAGATTGGCAACAGTTGTTAGCTCAGGTGCCAATCTTTAAAAAAAAACAAATCTTTATATAATGATAATTCCTTTATAATCTGTTAGTGCACATAGATACATTTTCATAGTTATACTTAGTTTGTACATATTAACTTGTGTTCTGGTTTTTTCACTTATTCTTTCACGTATTTCCACATATTGGAAGAGCTACATATTGTTCCATCAAATTAAAGTAATGGTTCCCTTACTGTTGAGTACTTGAATTGTTTTCAAAATTTTTATCCTTCTATGAATGCCTTTATATAGGCATTCATACATATATTCCTATTGGAATATATTCTCAGAAAAGGGATTCTGGATAAAAGAGCATAAACAACTTTGGAGCTATTGTTACATGTTGCCAGATTATTCTTTAGAAAGACCAACCAATTTTTAGTGACATCAATAAATTGAAAATATATCTTTTTGATTTTTGCTACCCCACCAGCATTCGGTTTTTATCATTTGTTTTGTTAGATTAATAGTTTTAATATGCATAAGTTATTTTAATTTCCTTTCTTTAATTCCAAGTGAGGGTATGCATTTTTTCATTGTTGCTTTACATTTTTTTGAAATTGTGTTTCCTATTGTTTGCATAGCTAGCAGGGTCTGTACATTTTCATATGTATTTATCAATTCTTTAAGTATATTTTATGGTAATCTTTTATCAGTGAGATTTGTAATGTATATATTTCCTATTCTGTAATTTTCTTTTAGATAATTATTTTCTTGCGTTTGTGCAAATTTTTAAACATCAAATACATCCATTTTATCAGATATAGCTTTCATCTCTTCAGGAATTATGAATTTATCTCCTAGTTTCATTTGAATAGATATGCTATTCTCATTCTCTCTAATTTTCAGAAGTGTATGTTATCTGATTACAAATTGATATGTACATGTTGACTGCGGGGAACTGGAAAATAAAGAAAAGCACAAAAGAAAAAGATAAAAATCTCATATAATTCTACCACTCACAGGAAGCCACTGTTTTTGTTTTGGAGTATTTGCTTCCAATTATTTTTTATAAAATACATACACACTTGTTTTTAGAAAAATAGTGTCAGAAATAACAGTCTTTGCAATCTGTTTTTTTGCAACATAATAGTATATGAAGAACCTTATTATATTTTCTTAAATAACCTCCTACAACACTACTTTAATATGTGTTAGCATAATTTCTTCAATTTTTTTGGACATATGGATGATAAACTTGTTTTCATAAATTAAATAGCCTTTTTTTCTATTTATTTTGCAAATTATCTAATTATATTCTTTTACCATTTTTCTACTGGAAAATTGGCAGTTTCTTTTTGGTTTATACAAGATTTTTTGTCTATTAGGGATGTTAACGCTTTGTCTTCCATATGTTATTGCAATATTTGGCATTTGATTTTGATATATAGACATTTTACATTTTTACATAGTAAAATTTTCTCCTTTTTGGTTTCTTTCTTTGCTGTTATGCTTAGAAAGAGAGACCCAGCCCTAGGTCAGACACATTTAAACTGCATTTCCTCTTAGTTCTTTATGGTTACAATTTTTACGTTTAACTCTTAGTCTAGAATTTTAATTTTAGTTTATCTTATGAGCTAAGAATTGTAACTTGTTTGCCAAATAATTAGCCAGCCTTTCCAGCACTACTGATTGACTAATTCATATAAACACTGTTTTGAAATGCTGTCTTTGTCACTTACTCTACGTACGTAGACTTACATATGTATGTGTGTATATATTTCTGGTCTCACTTTTTGGTGCTGTTGATCACAGTTTCTCCTTTCCTAGTACTACACTTTTTAAGTTATAACTTCAGCCTCACCAGTGACTGGGGAAATGTAAGATAAAACACAATGAAATAGAAATTTTTACCTATTGATTTTACAAAAGCTAAGATTGATAATATCCAGTGCTGGTGAATATGAGGAGAAATGGATGCTCTCTGCACTCCTGGTAGTAGTGTAAATCAGGCAGTTAGGCATTATCTATTAAAAATTTTAATGTACATACCTTTGACCCACAACCTTACTTCTAGGAATCTAGCCTATATAACACTTGTACAAGTACACAAGGATATGTGTACAAAGAGGTTCATTACAACCTAATGGTTTTTTTGGTGTGGAAGATTGGCCCTGAGCTAACATCTGTTGCCAACTTCTCTTTTTGCTTGAGGAAGAGTGTCCCTGAGCTAACATCTGTGCCAATCTTCCTCTACTTTATATGTGAGACACTGCCACAGCATGGCTTGATGAGCAATGTGTAGGTCCGTGCCTGGGATCCAAATTCATGAACCCCAGGCCACTGAAGCAGAGCATGTGAACTTAACCACTACACCACTGGTCCAGCCCCACAACATAATTTTTAGTGGCAAAGCAACAATTAGAAGCAACCTAATGTGTATGAACATGAATGGTTGAACTATGATATATTGTGCCAAGGTTAAAAAGAATAAGAAGGGGCTGGCCTGTTGGTGTAGGGGTTGGGTTCACATACTCCACTTCAGCGGCCCTGGGTTCACAGGTTTAGATCCCAGATATAGACCTACACACCACTCATCAAGCCATGCTGTGGCAACATCACACATCCAAAATAGAGGAAGATGGCACAGATGTTAGCTCAGGGCCAATCTTCCTCAAGCAAAAAAAAAGAATAATAAGGTAGACTTTCAGCTTCCAGCTATGATGAAATAGATTGTATCAGACTAAACTTCATACTAAGAACAACTACAATGGCTAGATTTTAAAAATAAAGGTGAGGGGCCGGGCCAATGGCATAGTGGTTAAGTTCACACACTCTGCTTTGGCGGTCTGGGGTTCACAGCTTCAGATCCCGGGCACAGACCTGCACACCACTCATCAAGCCATGCTGTAGTGGCATCCCTCATACAAAATAAGGGAAGATTGGCACAAAATGTTAGCTCAGCGACAATCTTCCTCAAGCAAAAAGAGGAAGATTGGCAATGGATGTTAGCTCAGGGCCAATCTTCTTCACCAAACAAATGAATAAAGGTGAATGAAGGCATCAAAAAGTAATTTTGAGGGCTAGGACTTGAGAAGCCAAAATCCTGAAGAGAGTAGACCTCAGGGAAGTAAGTTCACCATTCTCTGTGCAGTTTCCCTTTGAGGAATTTGCTAATTCTTAAGCTGTAGTTGCATGGGGTGAGGGGGTCAACAAATCAAATATAAAGTCTCACTACTAGGAAGACAAAAATTCAATTTCAGCACCTTTATATGTGGAAGGGGCTGTGATAAACACCTGAGGCTTTCAGTTGAATCCCTGAAGGATGGGCTATACCCTAAAAGTAAAGGCAAATCAGAAATAGACCAGTTCTTGGAAAGCCTGAAACACAAAGCCTGAAACAATCTTCTTAATTCCTGATTGGACTAAGGTGATCTGCTTATAGTGTATCTGCCTGCCAAAATAAACTAAATCCCCTCTGGAAGAAAATAATATCATGCAGAACCCCTACAATTCTTTATACAATGTGTTCAGCACTAAAAATATATAATGAGACATGCTTGGAAATCGAATAAACAAAAGCCAAAAGAAAAAATACAATCAAAACAGACACACAGATTTCTATTCCACATAGTATTAGAAGTTCTAGCCAGAGCATTTGGTCAAGAAAAAGAAATAAAAGACATCCAAATCATAAAGGAAGAAGTAAAATTGTTTGCAGATGACATGATTTTACATGTAGAAAACCTTAGGATTTAGAGATTCAACTAAAAAAACAGAACTAATAAACAAATTCAGCAAAGTTGTGGGATAGAAAATCAACATGCAAAAATCAGTTGTATTTCTATACACTAACAATAAACTAAAAGAAATTAAGAAAACAATTCCATTTACACTTGCATCAAAATGAATAAACTACTTTGGAATAAACTTAACAAAGGAAGTGAAATATATGTACACTGAAAATGACAAAATGTTGATGTAAGAAATTAAAGAAGACTCAAATAAATGGAAAGACATCCATGTTCATGGGTTGGAAGATTTAATATTCTTAAGATGTCAATGCTATCCAAAATGATTGATAGATTCAATATAATCCCTATTAAAAACCTAATGACATTTTTAGCAAAAATAGAAAAATTCATCCTTAAATTCATATGGAATCTCAAGGGACCCCAAAATAATCTTGAGAAAGAAAAATAAGGCTGGAAAACTCACATGTCCTGGTTTCATAACTTACTACAAAGCTACAGTAATCAAAAGAGTGTGATATTGGCATAAAGACAAATATGTAGAAAAATGGAATAAAGGTCCTAGAAATAAACCCTTGCAGATATGGTCAAATGATTTTTGACAAAGGTACCAAGTCCATTCAATGGGGAAAGGACAGTCTTCTCAAGACATGGTGCTGGGAAAACTGGTTATCCACATCCAGAAGAATGAAGTTAGACCCTTACTTCACACCATATAAAAAAATTAACTCAAAATAAATCACAGACCTAAGCCTAAAAGCTAAAATTATAAAAATCTTAGAAGAGAATAGAGGGGGAAAGCTTCATAGAATTGGATTTGTCAATGATTTCTTGGATGTAACACCAAAAACACAGGCAACAAAAGAAAATTTAGATAGATTGAACTTCATCAAAATTAAAAGCTTCTGTGCATCAAAGGACACCCTCCAACAGAATGAAAAGGCATCCCACAGAATGAGAGAAAATATTTGCAAATCGTATTTGATAAAGGATTAATATCCAGAATATATAGATAACTCCTACAACTCAACAACAACAAAAAGAACAACCCCCCCAAAGCCATCTATAGATTCAATGCACTCTCTATCAAAATTCCAATTGCATTTTTCACAGAAATAGAAAAAAACTAAAATTCATAATGGAACCATGAAAGACCCCAGATAGCCAAAGCAATCCTGAGAAAGATGAACAAAGCTGGAGACATCCCACTTCCTGGTTCCAAACTATATTACAAAGCTATAGTAATCAAAACAGTGTGGTACTGACATAGAAATAGACAAATGGAACAGAATCAAGAGCCCAGAAATAAACCCACACGTATATGGTCAACTAATATGTGACAAGGGAGCCAAGAATACTCAATGAGAAAAGGATAGTCTCTGACAAATGGTGCTGGGAAAACTAGATATCCAGATGCAAAAGAATGAAATTGGACCCCTATCTTACACAATTCACAAAAATTAACTCAAAATGGATAAGGACTTAAATGAAAGACCTGAAACTGTAAAACTCCTAGAAGAAAACATAAGGTAAAAGCTCCTTGACATCAGTCTTGGTAATGATTTTTTGGATATGACACCAAAAATACAAGAAACAAAAGCAAAAATAAGTGGGACCAAATCAAACTAAAAACCTCTGCACAGAAAAAGAAACAATCAAAAAACGGAAAAGGCGATCTATGGAATGGGAAAAAATATTTTCAAACCATTTATCTGATAAAGAGTTAATATCCAAAATATATAAGGAACTCATACAAGTCAATAGTAGAAAAGCAAACAGTCTGGTTAAAAAAATGGGCAAAGGACTTGAATAGACATTTCTCTAAGGAAGATATCCAAATGGCCAAGAAGTACATGAAAAGGTGCTCAGCATCACTAATCATCAGGGAAATGCAAATCAAAACCACAGTGTGATATCACCTCACACCTGTTAGAGTGGCTATTATAAAAAAAAACAAGAGATAACAAATGCAAGGATATGCAGAAAAGGGAACTCTTGTACACTGTTGGTGGGAATGTAAATTAGTATAGCCACTATGGAAAACAGTATGAATGTCCCTCAAAAAATTCAAAATAGAGCTACTATTATGATTCAGCAATCCCACATCTGGGTATATATCAGAAGGAAATGCAATCACTATCTCAAAGAGATATTTGCACTCTGATGTTTATTGCAGCATTATTCATGATAGCCAAGATATGGAAGCAACTTAAGTGTCCATTAACAGATGAATGGATAAAGAATATGTACATGACAATGGGATATTATTCAGCCATGAGAAAGAAAGAAATCCTGCCATTTTCACTAGTATGCATACCCCTGAGGACATTTTGCTAAGTGAAATAAGTCAGACAGAGAAAGACAAATACTATGTGATCTCACTTATATGTGGAACATCAAACTCATAGAAACAGAGTAGAATGGTGGTTGCCTGGGGCTGAGGGGTAGAGGAAATGGGAAAATGTTGGTCAAAGGGTACTAACTTTCAATTATAAGGTGAATAAGTTCTGGGAATCTAATGTACAGCATAGTGACTGTAGTTAACAATACCATATTGTATACTTGAAAGTTGCTATGAGAGTAGAGCTTAATGTTCTTACCATAACAACAACAAAGTGGCAGTTGTGTGAGGTGAAGGATGTGTTAACTAAACTTATTGTGGTAAACATTTCAAAGTATATATGTGTATCAAATCACTACGTTGTACACATTAAACGTACACAATGTTATATGTCAATTATATCTCAATAAAACTAGGGGAAAAAATTTTAATTAAAAAAACCCCAAACCCAATTATAAAGGGCAAAGGACTTGAGTAGACATTTCCCCAAAGAAGATATACAAATGGTTAATAAGCACATGGAAAAAGCCTCAACAACACTAATCATTAGGGAAATGCAAATCAAAACCCATGATATATCACTTCACATGCATTAATATGGCTATTATAAAATAAATAAACAAGAAAATAACAAGTGTTGGTGAGGATGTGGAGAAACTGGAACTCATGCGCTGTTGGTGGGACTATGAAATGGTGTAGTCACTGTGGAAAACAGTATGGTGGTTCCTCATAAAAATTAAATATAGAATTGATCCAGCAATTCCACTTCTGTGTATATACCCAAAGGAAGGGAAAGAAGGAACTCAAACAGATATTTGTTCACCAGTTTTCAAAGTAGCATTAGTCACAATAGCCAAGAGGTGGAAATAACCCAAATGTCCATTGACAGATGAATGGATAAGCAAAATTTTATATATATATATATATATATATATATAATGGAATGTTATTCAGCTTTAAAAAGGATGGAAGTTCTGACACATGCTACAACATGAATGAACCTTAAAGACATTTGCTAAGTGAAACAAGCCAGATACAAAAGGATAAATATGGGATGGTTCCACCTATATGAGATACTTAGAGTAGTCAAACTTACAGAGACAGAATATAAAATGCTAGTTGCCATTAAAGGATTAAAGAGTGGTTTCCAAGAGAGGGTAATGAGGAGTTATTTAATAGGTATGATGTTTATGTTTGGGATGATGAAAATGTTCTGGAGATGGATGGTGGTGATGGTTGCAGAACAATGTAAATGTACTTAATGCCACTGAACTGTGTGTTTAAAATGGTAAATTTTATGTTATGCATACTTTAGTCCAATAAAAAATCTATTTAAAAATTTTAATATGTCTTTTAAAAAACAGATGGTTCATATTTTTGGAGTAATCAGACAGGACTTTTATGAACTATATTAATATGTTCAAAACTAGATTTAGAAGATGAATTACACTGGAAAAGTGTAATGTATAAAAAAGAATCAAATAGAATTTCAAAACTAAAAAATACAATAACTGAAATTAGGAATGCAATAGATGTGAATTACACCATATGAGACACAGGAGAAGAGAGGATTAAAGAACTGAAAAGTAAGTTAGTAAAAAATATCGTGATTAAAGTACAGAAATAAAAGGACGGAAAATTGAAAGAGCATTAAGAGACAGATATATTGAAAAGGTCTAGAGTCCAAGAACAAGGGGAAAGAATGTAACAGAAACTGTATTTGAAGAGATAATGACCAAAATTTTTTCAGGACTAAAGATATCAAGTCACACATTCAAAAAGGCTAAAAATCTATGAGCAAAATACACAGAAAACCAAACCTAAGCATTTAATAATCAAACTTCAAATCTAGACAAAGAAAAATCTTAAAAATAGAATTAAGAAAAGGTGCATTGCTTTCAAAGAAACAACAATCACACTTACAGCTCACTTTTCAACAAAACCACTGAACTCCATGGGACAACTGAATGACACCTATAATTACTGGGAGAAAATAACTGCCAGACTAGAATTCTATATCCAGTTAAAATATCGTTCAAAAATAAAGATGATAGAAAGGGATGCTCAGATTATTAAAAACTGAGAGTGTATCACTAGCAGACTCACACTAAAAGAAATATCAAAGGGAGTTGTTTAGGCAGAGGAAAAATGATCCAAGACGGAAATGTAGGAATGTAGGAAGGAATAAAGAGAAATGGAAAGTGTAAATATAAAAGACCATTGACTGTTTAAAGCAGCACCAATAACAATGCCTTGTGGACAAAATAACAAAAGTGGAAGTGAAATTAATGACAAAAATTGCAATAAAGGCAGGCAGAAATGTATGAGGGTTCCCTTTTCTCCACATCCTCCCCAACACTTGTTGTTTCTTGTCTTTTTAATAATAGCCATTCTGACGAGAGTAAGGTGATAGCTCATTGTAAATGTTTTGATTAGCATTTCCCTAATAATTAGTGATGTTGAACATCTTTTCATGTGCCTGTTGGCCATCTGTATATTTTCTGGTGGACATGTAAATCAGTGAAGCCACTACGGAAAACAGTATGGAGATTCGTCAAAAAGTTAAGAATAGACCTACTATATGATCTAGCTATTCCACTTCTGAGTATTTATCCAAAGAACATGAAAACAGTAATTCAAAAAGATGTATGCACCCCTATGTTCATTGCGGCATTATTCAAAATAACCAAGACTTGGAAGCAACCCAAGTGCTCATCAGTGGATGAATGGATAAAGAAGATGCAGTATATAAATACAATGGAATAGTACTCAGCCATAAAAAAGATGAAATCGTACCATGTGCAACAGCCTTGATGGACCCTGAGCATATTATGCTAAGCAAAATAAGTGAGACAGAGAAAGACAATTACCATGTGATTTCACTCATATGTGGAAAATAAACAAACACACGGATACAGAGAACAGATTGGTGGTTACCAAAGGGAAAAGGGGGTGGGGGAAGACCAAAAGGGATAAAGGGGCACATGTGTTTGATGACAGATGGTAACTAGGCTTTTGGTGGCGAACACAAGGTAGTCTATAAAGAAGTCTAAATATAATGATGTATACCTGAAATTTATATAATGTTGTAAATCAATGTTACCTCAATTAAAAATTATTCAGTTTTGTAGCATATTTTTACAGTTTTGTTATTTAAATCCATTTCATTCTTTAGTTTTGCATTAAAGAATTAATGTAACTATAAAAAAGGCAGGCAAGGGGCCGGCCCAGTGGTGCAGCAGTTAAGTTCACATGTTCTGCTTCAGCGGCCCAGAGTTCGCCGGTTCAGATCCTGGGTGCGGACATGGCACCACTTGGCAAGCCATGCTGTAGTAAGCATCCCACATATAAAGTAGAGGAAGATGGGCATGGAGGTTAGCTCAGGGCCAGCCTTCCTCAGCAAAAAGAAGAGGATTGGCAGCAGTTAGCTTAGGGCTAATCTTCCTCAAAAAAAGAAAAACAAAAACAAAACAAAAAACGCAGGCAAGATGTGAATGAAGTTAAAGTGTTGTAAAGTTCTTGCATTATTCAGAAAGTGATAAAAGTACTAATTTAAGATAGACTCTAATCAGTCAAGGATGCATGTTTTAATCTTTGGGGCAACTTCTCTCGAGCAGGGTTTCATGATACAATTAAGCCCAACAGAAAATGGGGTTTTTCAGTTCTCCCAAGAGTGGCACACACTAGTTTCATTTTAAATACAAAGAAGATAAGTTAATATATACAATGGATATCTAGAAAATTAGGGCATAATTCTCTGGTGAAATCCAGTTGAGAAGAGCTGTTCTGGAGTAACCATGAAAAGAATAATAAAAAAATATTTAACATGCTGATGGAGGGGAAATGATATAATAAAATTCTTGATTAATCTAAAAGAAGGCAAGAAAGGAGAAAAAAAGAAATAAACAGGACAAATGGAAATCAAGTAGTAATATGTGAGATCTAAACCCAAACGTTCAGTAATTATATTAAATGTATATTGACTAAATACTTCAATTAAAAGAGAGGTGGTCAGATTGGATAATAAAGCAAAACTCAACCCAGGAGATTCACCTAAATATAAGGGCACAGCTTGAAAATAAAAGGATGGAAAACAATATGCCATGCAAATGGTAAATAAATTGAAGCTGATGAAACTATGCTAATATCAAAGTACACTAAAGGCAAGAAATATTCATAGAAATAATAAACAACATTTTATGGTAGTAAGGTGTCAATTTAACAGACAGCTATAACAATCTTTAGTTTTTATTTACCTAATAACATAGCATCAAAATATACATAGCCAAAAAAAGAGCAAAACTAAAAGGAAAACAGACAAATCTAAATCATAGTGAGAGATTTTAACACATCCCTGTCAGTAACTGATAGAAGTAGACAAAAACATCAATAAAATTAACAGACCTCACCTGATTGATAGATTTTGAACACTATACCCAACAATGCACAATACACATTTTTTTCAAGGGCAAATTGAATATTTTCCAAAATAGACCATATGCTGTGCCACAATGCAAGTTTCTACAAATTTCAAAGGATTTAAATCATATAGTGTATGTCTCTGACCACATTGGAATTAAGCTAGAAATAAATAACAAAAAGATAACTAGAGTATGATGTAATGTATACAGAATTTGAAATATGATGTACATCTGAAAAAAATAAAAAAAAAGATAACTAGAAAATCCCCAGTGGTTTGGAAATAAAACTGTGTACTTCTAAATAACCCATGGGTCAAAGAAGAAATCAGAAGAATGGAATTTAGAGAACATTTTCAACTAAGTGGATGGGTGGTTTAACATTTGGAAATCAATCAATATATCCCACCACAAGGAGAATAACAGAGAAAAACCATATGAGCATTTCAACAGTTACAAAAAAATTTGGTAAATTTTAATACCCATTCATATAAAAACTTTAGTAGGAGTTACAGGAAACTTCCTCAAATATGATAAAGGATATCTTCTTAAAAACCTAACATCATACTTAGTGGTAAAATATTAAAAGTCTCCCCACCTCACTCCTCTCAGATCAGGGATGAGATGTCTGAGATGCCTACTACCACCTCCTTTTAGCATTGTACTGGTGCTTGTAGCCAGTGCAGCAAGGCTTGACAAAGAAATAAAAGATATTAGGATTGGAAAGGAAGGAGCAAAACTGTCATTACAGATGACATAATTATATAAGTAGAAAACCCAAAGTAAGATACAGATAAGCTATTAGAATTTATAAATGATTAATAAGTTTGCTAGATGTGAGATCATTCACAAAAAGTTAATTATATTTCTATATATTAGCAGCATTCAATGAGAAAATGATTTTTAATGATATCATTTACAATAACAGCTACAAACATCAAATATCTAGGAATAAATCTATATAGAAAATGTGTGATACCTCTACATTGAAAACTAAAACGTTCCGAGGAAAGTAAACCTAAATAAATGGAGAGATATACCTTTGTCATGGATTAGAACAAGAGTTGGCAAACTAGGGCCCATGGGCCAATTCTGGCTTATGGTGTATTTTTATATAGCTTATGAGCTAAGAATGATTTTTACAGTTTTAAAGCATTCTAAAAACAAAACAAAATATGCAATAATGATAGCATGCGGGCCACAAAGCCTAAAATATTTACTATCTGTCCCTTTACAGAAAAAGTTTTCCAACTCCTGGATTGGAAAAATCAATCTTTTAAAGATGTCAGCTTTTATATTGCAATAATCCCACTTAAATTCCCAGCAAGCTGTGTGTGTGCGCTTGTAAGGTAACAGGTCATTTTCAAAGGTATAGAGAAATTCAAAGGCCTGAAAAGAACTGATAAAATTTTAAAGAACAAGAACCAAGTTGCAGGACTTACACGACATGTTTTCAAGATTTATTATAGTGCTACAATTAATGTGGCACAAATGTAGACAATTAGATCAGTGGAACAGAATAGAGTCCAAAACTAGACTCACCTGATTTATGGCATGCTGCCATATCAGTGCAGTGGGGAACAGAACACCTTTTCGATAAGTGACACTGGATCCATTGTATATCCACCCATGGAGAAAATAAGGGGACTGTGACACTCCCTCATACCATATGGATTATAGGCCCAAATGTCAAAGGTAAAACAGCAAAGCTTATAGACGATAGAGTAGGAAAACATTTTGGTGACCTTTGGGATAAGCAAGGGTTTCTTAATCAGCATATGGGAGGCACTAAAAGCAAAATATTGACAAAATTAAGAACTTCCGTTTATCAAAAGAAACTACCAAGAGTAAAAAGGCAAGCCACAGAATAGGAGAACGTATTTGCAATCCATATATCAAACAGAAGACTCAAATCTAGAGTTTATAAAGAATTCCTACAAATCAGTAAGAAAAGGGAAGATAACACAATAGGAAAATGAAAAGCTATTTCACAAAAAAAGATGGCCACTAAACCTTATGAAGAGGTGCTCAACCTCATTATTTCATCAGGAAAGTACAAGTAAAAGGCACAATGAAATACCACTACAGACCTCCTAGAGTGGCTAAAATTAAAGACTGATCGTACTAAGTATTAGCAAAGATGTGGAACAAATGGAAATTGTATACACTGCTGGTGGGAATATAAATTGGCACAACTACTTTGGAAAACAATTTGGCAGTATCTGCTAAAACTGGATGTACACAAACCCTGTGACCTATCATTCCCACTACTGGGTGTATACTCAACAGAAATGCATACATACACACTCTAAAAGACATGGACCATGTGCAGAAAAAAGTTCATATGATAGGCCTAAGAATGCTATCTTTAGAAAGGCCTGCTTGCAAGGTTGGCCCTTGGCTTGCAACTGAAGACTTGGATTTGGGGAGGGTTTCCACTATCTTCTAACTGCCAAGGATAGTTTCCTGTGTCTAAACTGTGCAAACAATATGGCTTGTGCTGAGCACCTGCTTTCCTTCTAAGAGTCTGGAGTTTTGGTACATGCCAGGCAGAGGGTGCCTATGTGACTGGCCCCTAATGAAAACATTAGGTACTGAGTCTCTACTGAGCTGGTAGGTAGCACTTCACACGTGTTGTCACAATTTGATGTCGGAGGAATTAAACATGTGCTGTGTGACTCCACTGGGAGAGGACTCTTGGAAGCTTGTGCCTAGTTTCCTCTAGATTTCGCCCCATGCACCTTTTTCCTTTGCTGATTTTGCTTTACATTGTTTTGCTGTAATAAATCTTAGCCAGAAGTATGACTATGTGCTGAGTCCTATGAGTCCTCCTTAGCACATCACCAAGCCTGGGGTGGTCTTCAGGACTCCCAACATAGTGGAAACAGTGGTGGGATTTTCTGGAGTGACCCTAACTCATTTAAATATGGCAAAAGCATTGTTTGAGAAAAGGAAGGTAGAGGATGACAACCTTTGTGGTACCTGGCTATGGAGTTACCCCTGGTATGAAACAGCAGGTGAGCTGCTGTCTGTTGTGAGAGGTAACAGTTACCTGTGGAATTTGAAAAAGGTAGATCTAACACCAGGAGAGTTGGCTTGATGGATCCTCTGGTTTTTCTTTTCTCCTCCAAGCTGGAGGAGAAAGGGCCCAAAGGTGAGCTTTGGATGGGCCAGAATGTTTAAAGAGTTTGTGTTTCTTTCATCCAAGTGGGAGGAAAAAAAGGTTAAATCACTTCCCAGGGCTGGAGCAAAGTTTTATAAATCAAAGGGCAAAACACTCTAGCCACTGCTGCAGCAGCCCCCTACTCCTGCCTGCACATTACAGCTGGGGTCTCCCTACTATAACATTAAGCCTGTAAATGCTGAATTTTCTGCTAGAGGTTTGAGTAAACTTTCAGTGAGGGCCAAAAGGGAGAATTTTTTATGATGGCTTTATATTTTGTGACTATTGCACTGGGATGTGTGATAAAAATTGATGCAAAGTGTTGTATTCTTGTAATCTCATAAAGCTAGAGGGATCATCCTGATGAGGGAAAGTTGGGAAAAAAAAAAGGGTGTTGGTGGGACACAACTACCTTTTCAGCCAGTGGGCAGATTGGAATTCAAACTCTTTAAGTATTGGAAATAGAACTAATCTCCGTAACTAATGATTTATGCTATTATTTTTTTATCTGTTGGAGCCTCTGGGAAAGGAAGACAGCATGAAAAGAGGGGCAATCTCTAGATGAAAATGCTTTTAAACTTTTTTAAACTTTTTGAGTTTAAAAAGCAGTTTTGTAAAAAAGCCTTTGTGAAACCAAATGTCCAACTCTTAGAGGCTGATGATTTTTCATCCTGTTGTGCATATTTTTGAGTGGGTTGATTTGAACCGTAGACAATAAAAAGAGCTCAGGAAAGTCTTGCTTGTCACTTGGACTTGGACTTAGACCACGGCTGACTGGCCCTGCAGCATCTTGGCTTTTTTGACATCCTGAATTCACAGATTCTAATTTCTTGGGTCTGACTCTCAGCTGAAACCTGATATGGTCTGCTGTAGGCTGTTCCCACCTCAGTACCAGATGTGCCGAACTGAAAGCAAGCACAGGCTAAATGAACTCTAAGTGAACTACATGAACTTTCATAAATGAACTCAGACTCAGATCTTTGTAGATTTGGGTCACCCCTCTTGTGGGGCTCTAAACTATGAAACCATCCTGGGTGCTGACTGGACCATTTGGGTCAGTTGCAGATGCCCACAAGAAAAGGCTTGTTCTCTCATGGGACTATCTGAAACTGATCTGCTGATTGTCTCGATATTTCTGATATAGAAACTGATCGTGTTCCTAACTTGTGATTTCTGCAAAAGCTGCGAATTGGGGGACAGCACACTGCAGGGGCTGTGATCCCTTTCCCACTCCTGACAGATCAAATTCTTGACCCCTTCTTGGGGCTGTGTCACTGCTGTTGATGGTTGTGTTTGACTTTCCAGATTAGTTGCAATTTACAACAATGGACTGATAGCCTGACTCTCCTTCCCTTACCTTTGTCCTGATGCACGAACCTTAGTAAGATAATTTGCTTATTAAATGCAGCTGTCCCTAGAAAGAGAGCGATCTTTTCTAGGTTACTCACTGGATAAATGATCAGGATGAAAGGGGTGGGAGGTATGAAAACCCATTTTTAAAATATTTGAAAATTTAGGATTTTATCTTGACCAATAACTGGCCGTGATATGTCTTTCTGGTTAAGTTGTATAAAAAGGTTTGCCTATGAAAATGCTTTTAAACTTCTTATATATGAGTCTTCTAGACAAAAGGTCCGGATGAAAGGAGGGGATGATTGTACTACGATTGCTAAGTGGGACACAGATTTTGTAACAGTGGAGAAAAAACAAAATGCTGGCACCTGGGGAGGCATGGGTGAAGGGAGAGGGCATTAATGATCTTTGATTTTTAGAACTGCTCCTGGAAGCTTTCCCTTCCTCCCTAATAAAAGCACATATTGTCATCCCTGGTGCTGAGGGTGCTTTGAATTCAAACTGACTACTGAGCCTAAGGTCAGATTCCAAAGAGCTGATTGTGAGACAGCAGGGGGCGGCCCTGGCTCCTGCACCTTCCACTCAGA
The DNA here is from genome assembly GCF_041296235.1 of Equus asinus. NCBI lineage: Eukaryota > Metazoa > Chordata > Mammalia > Perissodactyla > Equidae > Equus > Equus asinus. The sequence continues at coordinate 57,809,547 of NC_091820.1, read as the reverse complement.
GCACCTCCAGATGTCACCCACATTTGCAAAGCACATGAACTGGTGTCGTGAACAGACAAACCTGTTTGGATCCAGCTGCCTTCAGGAGACAATCCCATTGAACCAAGGACTGAACCGAATTTTTTTGGACTGGACTGGAAACCCTAGGACAGGAATCCCCACGGCAGAGGCCACATTAGGGGCCCTGTTAACCTGAACTGCCTGATTAATGTATGTCCTGCTTGAGATGCTCTAACAATGGTAAACTCTTTTTGTCCAAGGGTACTATGTGTGACTTCTGGAATTGTACTTGTCTATGAGCCCTGACTATCCTGGCACTACCTCAGCCCTGAAAGGCATTCAGGTCAGCTTCAATTTACTGGCCAGGCTTGTGCTGCACCTGGATTGATGCCTCCAGCCAGGTAAAAAAAAGGTTAATACAGAAACTTAAGGAGGAAGCCACCTGGCTTTTGAAGATACATGTTTATGGTAATGGATTTTTTTTTATCTGGCTACATATATGACCCCTGAGGGTATAACTGAGGACAATACTACAGGTTGGTTTCACTCTGCTGCATGTGGTCCTACTGACAAAGATATCTTGGCCAAGAGCCAGGGGGATGGACTGTGCAGAAAAGAGTTCACATGGCAGACCTGAGAATGCTGTTCTTAGAAAGACCTACTTGCGAGGTTGGCCCTTGGCTGACATCTGGGGACTTGGATTTTGGGAGGGTTCCACCATCTTCTTGGTGATAAGGGTGGTTTCCTGTGTCTAAACTGTGCAAACAGTATGGCTTATGCTGAACACCTGCTTTCCTTCTGAGAGTTTGGAGTTTAGGTACATGCTAGGCAGAGGTTGCCTATGTGACCAGTCCATAATCAAAACATTTGTCACTGAGTCTCTAATGAGCTTCCTTGGTAGACAACATTTCACATGTGTTGTCACAATTTGATATTGGAAGAATTAAGCATATGCTGTGTTACTCCACTGGGAGAGGCCTCTTGGAAACTTGTGCTTGGTTTCCTGTGGACTTGGCACCATGCACCATTTTTTTTTTTTGGCTGATTTTGCTTTGTATCCTTTTGCTGTAATAAACCTTAGCCATTAGTACGGCTATATGCCGAGTCCTGTGAATCCTGCTGAATCACCAAACCTGAAGGTGATCTTTGGGACCTCCAATGCAACAAGAATGTTTATAGGAGCTTTATTTAGAAAAACCAAAAACTGAGGGAAAAAACTCAAATGTTCATCAACACGTGAATGAATAAATAATGATACATTCATATGCTCAAATATTATACAGCAGTGAAGATGAATGAACTAATTCGACGTACAATATGGATGAACCTCATAAACATAATAATGTTGAGTGAAAGAAACCAGATATAAAAAAGTACATATTATATGACTCCTAATATAAAGCTCAAAAATGGACAACTACTTATTTATGGTGATTGAAGTTTGAATGGTGGTTAACTTTGGGAGCTGGGGGACATTAATAACTGGGAAGGGGCATGAGGGAGGCTTCTGTAGTGCTGGTAATGTTCCATATCTTGATTTGGGTTGTGTGTTTACTATGTAAAAATTCATCAGTTTTTACATTTAAAATTCATGTACATGACTTCATGTATGTTATACTATAAGAAATTACTACAAAAAGACCCTACTGACCATTGATGGATGAAAAAGATAAACAAAATGTGGTGTATACATACAATGGAGTATTTATTCAGCCTTAAAAAAGGAATAAAATTTTGACACACACTACAAAAGGGATGAGCCTTGATGACATTATGCTAAGTGGAATCAGGTAGTCACATATGGACAAATGCTGTATGGTTCCACATATATGAGGTACCTAGAGTAAGCAGATTCATAGAGACAGAAAGAATGGTGATTTCCAGGGACTAGAGGGAGGGGAGCATGGGGAGTTACGTTTAATGGGTACAGTTTCAGTTTGGGAAGATGAAAAAGTTCTGGAGATGGGTGGTCGTGGTAGAGGAATAACATTGTGAGTGTGCTTGATGCGACTGAACAATTAAAAATGGTTAAAATGGTAAGTTTTGTGTTATGTATATTTTACCATAATAAGAAAAAGAAACAAAATGGAAGGAGCAGTGGATAAACCTGTGATATTGTGATATTGATCTCAGGTAAAATGTGTGCTTTACAGAGTGGACCCTGGAATATGATCAAGGCATTGACAGTTCTCTGGTTCTGTCCATAAGAGTGAAGCAACAATAAAAGTGTGCCATACTTGGGGCCAGCCCAGTGGTTCAGTGGTTAAGTTTTCATGTTCTGCTTCGGCGGCCCAGAGTTTGCCAGTTCAGATCCCAGGTGCGGACCTACGCACTGCTTGTCAAGCCATGCTGTGGCAGGCATCCCACACATAAAGTGGAGGAAGATGGGCATGGGTGTTAGCTCAGGGCCAGTCTTCCTCAGCAAAAAAGAGGAGGATTGGTGGCAAATGTTAGCTCAGGGCTAATCTTCCTCAAAAAAAAAAAAGTGTGCCATACTTGATAAGTGACACACTTAGATAAAGCAGGGGCAAAAATAAAATCCCCAAGAAGATTGTGTTCCAGCCAAAATAAAAACATTAGTACTAGTTCTGTCACTACTGGCATGAGAGGATATTCAAAATATATATTTTGGGGAAGAAAGAGTTTAAGAACAATGTGTATAGTGTTATCCTATGTTATAAAAGGAAAAAAAGTGTGTGAATAAATGAACTGTTTCCTTATTGTAAGAGGTATTGATGTAATAATTACCTTTTGAAAGACAAAAAAAAATTCAACTACATTTAACATAGACATCAATTATCAGATCGATTCTAATTTCAGAATGCTAAACTATAAAAAGAAGACATCCTATACTTAAGGAAATAAGGTGGATGTGTGTGTGAATGTGCACACATGTGTGTATACATACATACATATAGACACACGTGATATTTAGACACATGATTTATATATTCTATTTACATTTTCATTAAAATTATGCCTTACTTTTGTAGCTGTGTGATAGTTCATCTTCCCTCTTTCTCAAGTTTTCAGAAATGTTCCTTTGCCAAGTGAATTTTACTCTGTGTATAAAGTTCCACAAAATTTTCTATCAGACACAAGAATATTAAAGTATTTTTACTTATTTGGATAAAATGTGGTGTCCCGTTGAATAAAATGTGTCAGTGTTATGCTATTGAAGGAGATCAAGGTACACTTTTATTTCAGTTTTTCAGTTTAGTATGCCATCTTTAAGCTGACGAGGTTTTTGTTCAGCTTTGTTGAGGCATAGTTTACATTAGGCTTGATAATCAATATAGCTTTTGCACTTCTATTAAACTTTAAGGAAATTCAGTGTATGAATATTGGTAATAAAATTCTATCATTCATAGAACTACTAATTTTTATGTACATTCTTGTCTCTCATATGTAGATAATGTGGCTTCTTTATAAGAGCATAAAGTTTCTTTAAGAACAGATAATTGCCTAGTATTTCTCTTGGAGAGCCCCATAATGCTTAGCATGGCCCTGTACATGATGTGGACACTAACTTTGAGACACAAAACTTAGTTTGTTTATTCAGGAAGTGTAAACTAATACAAAAAATGTTGCTGATTGGACCTGTGCACTAAAAATATCTTGACCATCTCTTAATTCTATCTCAGGATGCAACAGTAGAATGAAACTCAGTGGACGACCCTACAGACACATGGGAGTCCTTGGAACTTCAAAACTCTATGACATTCGGAAAACTATCTTTACCTTCACTCCACAGGTGGGTGGAATGAGCTTTAACATGCATTGAGATAAATGGAAATAAAAGAGAAACACTATAGAAATAAAGCCTTTACTGGAGTTAGGACAAGCATCAGAGTTCCAGGAGGCCTTGCACATATTAAGTTGCTCAGTAAATATTTGTTAAGTTGAACTGAATTGAACTTGTAGCACAGAGCTGTGCCAAGTGATTGTGGCTACCAAGAGTGGTCCTGGGTGTTGCAGAAACAGTAATAGGGATTTTACAAATGTTGAAGCACTTAAAAAAGTACTCTTTACTTTTTTTTTTATTGAGTTAATGATAGGTTACAATCTTGTGAGATTTCAGTTGTACATTAATGTTTGTCATTCGTGTTGTAGGTGCACCACTTCACCCTTTGTGCCCACCCCCCACCCCGCCTTTCCCCTGGTATCCACTAAACTGTTCTTAGTCCATAATTTTAAATTCCTCATATGAGTGGAGTCATACACAGATTATCCTTCTCTCGCTGGCTTATTTCACTTAACATAATTCCCTCAAGGTCCATCCATGTTATTGCAAATGGAATGATTTTGTTCTATTTTACAGCTGAGTAGTATTCCATTGTATATATGTACCACATCTTCTTTATCCATTCGTCTGTTGCTGGGCACTTAGGTTGCTTCCATGTCTTGGCTATTGTAAATAATGCTGCAGTGAACGTTGGGGTGCATAGGACTTTTGGGATTGCTGACTTCAAGCTCTTTGGATAAATACCCAGTAGTGGGATGGCTGGATCGTATGGTAGTTTTATTTTTAATTTTTTGAGGAATCTCCATACTGTTTTCCATAGTGGCTGCACCAGTTTGCATTCCCACCAGCAGTGTATGAGGGTTCCTTTTTCTCCACAACCTCTCCAACATTTATTACTATTAGTTTTAGATATTTTTGTCATTCTAATGGGTGTAAGGTGATATCTTAGTAGTACTCTTTACTTTTAAAAGTTAAAAATAAAGACTATATTTGTCCTTTATAAACAAAATATAGTCTTTTTTATTCATCTACTGAATTATGTGTTCTCTTTGTTTTGGGGAGGGGCCCTTTTTACATGCCTGGAGATCTTTGATACCCTCTTCTAAACAAAAATGTCAGTACTGTTTTAGCCATTATTATATACATTGTTAGCCTGTTTGTTAGCTACAGTGCAATAGCAAGCCCAATTATATGTACGTATGGGAGGAGAAACTATTTTATGGAAAGAAAGCTTAAGCTTCCCATTTGTCATCTTACATCTGAAATCATGCAGCTAAGGTATAGACGAAAGAGTATTGGACCGTAGATTCTATTTCTTTCTTTGCCATTTGCTAGCCATATGACTTTGCTAATCTATTTAATGTCTCTTGGCCTTATTTTTCATCTGTTAAAAAAAGAAAAGCATCACTAGGTTGTTATAGAATTAAATAAAATTATGTACTTGAAAATACTTTGTAAACTATAACACACTGTAAAAATGTCAAAACTTATATGTACCAATCGACCACCAGATACTTTGGGAAGAATTAGGCATTAAATTTGGGGGTATTGTTTCCTCTATGACATCTTATGTACCTTTGTGAATATGTGAGTGCTTTAAAATATTATTTGATAGTTGTGAGAGTAAATTATTCTGAGCTGTTATTTTTCTTTTTCTCAGTTTATAGACCAGCAACAGTTCTACTTGGCTCTGGACAACAAGATGATAGTGGAAATGCTTAGAACAGACCTCTCCTACCTCTGTAGCCGCTGGAGGATGACAGGCCAGCCCACTATCACCTTCCCCATCTCACACACCATGCTTGGTAAGGTTGTATGAAGCAAGGAATAAATGTATTTTTGGAATAAGTCATGTGGTTAGCCCTTCAAAATCTTAGAGTCACTGGAGAGCTGCTTCTGACAATTTATTCTTTCAGCAGTTATTATTAGCTTCTATTTTGTGCCAGGCACTTTAATAAGCACTGGGGATACATAGAATGAGTAAGGCAGATGAGGTTTCTACTCTTATGGAGCTTATGTTTTAGAATAAATATGTAGCAAATAAACCAATACACAGGAATATTTCAGGTGGCTTGAGAGCTATAATTCAAAAAATATAATGGAATAACTTGGTGGGGTCCTACTTCAGATAATTGGTTTCTAGGTCAATTTACAGAAACTTTATTAACACAATTCATTTAAAGACAGTAATACTACATTGTGCATCTGTCTTACTCCAGTGGAGCATCAAGATTTTATAGATTAGTTCCCAGACTTCTCCTTTCAAGGCTTGTCTAACTGAAGCAGGAAAATTCAGCATGGAAAAGTGAAAAGGCTTTCAGTTTATCTTTCCTTTATTAGCTGGACTTCCTGACGTTGCTTACTTGAAACTGAGTGAAAGGCTTTATTGTTCTGTCAGTTCCTGGAGGACTAGAGCCAATACTGAAGCACTGCTTCCTTTCTGTGTCTCAGCTGTTGCTTCCAAAACCCTGTTTGTACTGCCAAAGTACATAGAATTCCTTTCCATTAGAGAAGAACCCTTTGTCATAAATTATTCAAAGTCCAGACAGAGGGTTAGGGATTTTTGTCACATCTCTAAAGTGCTTCAAAAGCACAGGAGTTGAGGAAGTAGGGTAGTTTTTCTTATTTTTGTCTTTCTTCTTCATTTAAGACAATTAACAAGTACCCATTTAATAACTGCTGTGTTCCTAGAATTGTCTTCAGAGAGTCTAAAGTCTAATTGGAGAGGCCAAGCTAATACACAAAAATAATAGAAAAGAATTCAAGGCAGTATATAAAGAAATACTAAACCATTAGATTGGTATTTTACAGTGAAGGTGATCAAGTCATCAAAAAAAATTTTCTTGACTGAGGTAGGACTTATTCAGGCTTTTTGGGATGGGTGGTATTCATATGGGAGGAGGGAAGAAGGAAAAGTACTTTAGGTGAGGAAAAAATTACCATGAGTGAGGCCTGGAGGCAAGGATGAGCTTGACTTGTGAGTGGACAGTGAAGAGGCCAACCTGAATAGAGTGAGCCTTGCATGTTGGAGTATAATTATTAACAAAATTGGATAAGTAAGGTGGAGTCAGATTATGAAGACCTTGAAAATAAGTAGTGATATTTAAAACATTTTCTCGCAAGTCTGAAACTATCAAAAGTTTTTGAGCAAGGAGGGACATGATGAAAGTGATATTTAGGGAATATTGATTTGATGACAGTATACATTATAGTGAGGAGAATGTGAGATCAAGGAAACTAATTCAGGCATGAGGTGATGAGAATATATGCTGGATTAGTAGTAGTAAAAATAGAATGGGAAAGGATACAAGAGTCATTTTAAACAATGCTTGCAAGACAGGTGTTGGCTAACTAGATATGAGATATGAATCAAGATAATGCCAAAATTTAGAGACTAGGTAAATAATGCTGCCATTGATAGAAGCAGTGAAATTCCATAGGAAGATGCCAGTTGGAAAGAGACATGTTGAGTTTGTGGTGACAAAGAGATTTCAGAATTGAAATACCTCATATTTGGGATGAGATACACAGCTATATCTTGGAAAGAAGAATAAAACTAAAGATCTAGATTTAAATTACAAAGTTTTGATATTTATTACTTGGTCACACAACAAAAACAGCAGGAAAGCAGGAACAATAGCAATAATAACTGCAGTGTTTATTGAACACTTTCTCTGAGCCAGGCACTGAGCTAAGTGCTTTCAATGCATTATCTTGAAATCTCTACAACAACCCTATGCAGGTGGGTACTATTAATAGCCCCATTTTATAGATGAGGAAGGTAACTCATTGTCCAGAGTCACAAAGCTAGTAAGTGACAGTGTTAGGCCTCAAACGAAGCCTGTCAGTCTCCAAAGCCTACATTACCAAGAGCTGTGTGTTTTGTGAGAGAAAATTTTGTGCTGGTGAAATGAAAATGAACATATTAGTAATCGCATTAAAATGTGAATTTGTGGGGCTGGCCCTGTGACCGAGTGGTTAAGTTCATGCACTCCTCTGTGGCGACCCACAGTTTCACTAGTTCGAATCCTAGGCGTGGACGTGGCACCACTTATCAAGCCATACTGAGGCAGCGTCCCACATGCCACAACTAAGAATATACAACTATGTATCAGGGGGCTTTGGGGAGAAAAAGGAAAAAAATAAAATCTTTAAAAAAATAAATAAAATGTGAATTTGTTAAATTCTCACATTAAAGACAAAGATTCCCAGAATATGTAAAAGAGCAAACTCCAGCTAGATGCTGCTTACAAAAGATATCCCTAAAATAAGATTATATGGAAAAGTGAAAAATAAAGGAACATGTAAAGATATATCATGTTGGGGCTGGCCCAGTGGCACAGCAGTTAAGTTCGCACTTTCTGCTTTGGTGGCCCAGGATTTGCCAGTTTGGATCCCAGGTGCGGACATGGCACTGCTTGGCAAGCCATGCTGTGGCAGGCGTCCCACATATAAAGTAGAGGAAGATGGGCACAGATGTTAGCTCAGGGCCAGTCTTCCTCAGCAAAAAGAGAAGGATTGGCAGCAGATGTTAGCTCAGGGCTAATCTTCCAAAAAAAAAAAAAAGATATGTAAATACTAACAAAAAGAAACATGGTAGCAATATTAATAACAAAAATAGTAAATAGATTTCGAGGCACAAGTCAGTAAATGGGACAAGAAGGATGTTTTATATTGATGAGAGTTACAGTACACCAAGATGGTGTAACGTTTATAAACTTTTATCTACTGAATATCAATGAAATATATAAAGCAGATATTTAGGAAAACTTGACAACGTGATAAAACCATTGTACAGTCATAGTCAGAAATTATAACGTACTTCTATTGGAATGTCACAGATCATTTATACAAAATAATTTAAGATATAGAGAATTGGGGCTGGCCCTGTGGCTGAGTGGTTAAGTTCCTGTGCTCCACTGCAGGCGGCCCAGTGTTTCATTGGTTCGAATCCTGGGTGCGGACATGGCACTTCTCATCAAACCATGCTGAGGCAGCATCCCATATGCCACAACTAGAAGGACCCACAACGAAGAATATACAACTATGTACTGGGGGGCTTTGGGGAGAAAAAGGAAAAAAATAAAATCTTTAAAAAGATATAGAGGATTAACAAACCCGATTTTTGTATTTATGTGTGTATATAAAACTATACCCAAAAAGACAGAATGCACAAAGAATGTTTATTTTTAAAAAGTAGAAATCATACAGGTAGTATTGCCAGACATATGACATAAAACTAATTAATACAAGAATAGTAAGAAACAAATCTGACCGTGAAGGAATTAAAATTTTTTTCCAAATAATTCTTAGATTAAAGAGGAAATCAAATTTGAAATTATATAGGGTTTTAAAATGAAAAATGATACTACTACTTATGAAAACTTAAGAGATTTGGCCAAAGTCATATTTAGAAATTTTCATATTCTTAAATACTTTTACTTTGAAAAAAAGAAAAGAGTTCTGGTTTCCAGATAAAATGGAATAGACTCACTTCTCCCTATTTATCTTGCTAAGTACAGCTAAAAGCTTTGGACATGATCTATAAAGCAAGCATAAGAAGACTGAGAGTTGAAAAAAAGAAGGGAGACTGGCTAGGGACTTTGCACCTGAGAAATGACACAGCAGTGAATTCCTGGGTTTTCCTTCTGCCTCATAGATCCTGGACTGGGTGCTGGAGAAGCTGTTATAGCGCAGAAACACAAACAGGCACAGATTAAAAAAGGCCCAAGAAAAACCTTCTCCCTCTAGCCAAAGGAACAGGAAAGGGGCAGCCTAGCCAGATAGAAAACTTTTAGACAATAATTGTTCTACTCTAGCCAAACACCACAGAGAAAAACTGCAGTACCATTCCCAACCCTACCAGCAGAGGCTGAGTGGGGACCCTAGACTTCCACCTTCACATGACAGTGAAGAGGCACTTCTCTCTCTCCTTAGGGGTAGTGTCTGAAAAGCATTAGTGGGGAGCTTAGACTTTCATCCTTGCCCATCAGTAGAGGAGCCCCTTCCACACCCACCTAGCAGTAACAAAGTAGTGTTCCCTTTCCTGCCACACAGTATCAGAGGAGATCTGCAGTATCAGAAGATTCAGTAAGATCCAGAGTCTCACAAGATAATACCCCAGATTTCCAGAATACAATAGAAAATTACTCATACCAATGTCCAGGAAAATCTCAACTTCAAGAGAAAAGATGATCAATAGACACTAGTACCAAGATGACAGAATGTTGGAATTATGACAAAGATTTTTAAGGAAGTCTTCATAAAAATACTTAAACAAGCAATTATGACCACACATGAAACTTGAAAGTAGGAAGTTGCAGCAAAGAAATAGAAATTCTCAGCAAAGAAGTTGAAGATATAAAGAACTAAATGAAAGTTTTAGAACTGAAGACTACAATAACTGAAATGAAAAACTTACTAGATAAGCTCAATAGCAGAATGGAGATGATAGATTAAACTTGAAGATAGTACTATAGAAATGACCCATTCTGAACAAGAGTAAAAATAGCCCAAAGAAATATTAACAGAGTCTCAGGGACCTGTGGGACTAATAACAAAAGATCTAACATTCATGTTCTAAGAATCCCAGAAGGAGAGGAAAAAGAGTATGGGACTGAAAATGTATTCCAACAAATAATGGCTGAAAAATTGGCCAAAGGCATAAACCTGCAGTTTCAGGAAGCTGAGAAAGCCCAAAACAGGATAAACCCAAAGAAACCCATGCCAAATCACATAATAAACTCTTGAAAATTAAGGAAAAAGAAAAAAATCTCAAAAGCAGTAAGATAGAAATGATGCCTTGCCTATATGGGAAAAGCAATTAGAATGACAGCAGATTTCTCATCAAAAGCCCTGGAGAACAGAGGGAAGTGGCACAATATTTTTCAAATGCAGAAAGAAAAGAATTATAAACTAAGAATTCTGTATCCAGCAAAAATGTACTTCAAGAATAAAGGGGAGGGGCTGGCCCTGTGGCCAAGTGATTAGTTCATGCACTCCGCTTCAGCGGCCCAGGGTTTCATGGCTTTGGATCCTGGGCGCAGACCTAGCACCACTCACCGAGCCATGCTGAGGTGGCATCCCACATAGCACAACCAGAAGAACCAACAACTAGAATATACAACTATGTACTGCTGGGCTTTGGGGAGAAGAAGAAGAAGAAAATAAAAGGATTGGCAACAGATGTTAGCTCAGGTGCCAATCGTTAAAAAAAAAAAAAAAGAATGAAGGGGAAAGAAAGACATTCTCAGCTAAAATAAAACTAAGTGAATTTGTCTGCAGGAGATCTGCCCTAAAAGAATGGCTTAAAGAAAGTTCCTTTAAATGGAAAAGAAATAATCCAAGATGGAATTATTGGATGTTGGAACGTCAAGAAAGAAAAAGAACAGTGGAAAGACTAAGAATATGGATAAATACAATAGACTTTCTCCACTTCAGTTTTCTAAATTATGTTTGATGGTTGAAGCAAAAATCATAACACTGTCTGATGTGGTTCTCAAAATATGTAGAGAAAATCTTTAAGGCAATTATATTATAAATGGAGGAAGGTAAGGGACTGAAAGGAGGGTAAGATTTCTACACATTACTTTAACTGACAAAATGTTGACAGTAGTAGACAGTGATGTATATATAATGTGTGTTTGTATGTATAATGTAATACCTAGAGTAACCACTAAGAAATCTATACAAGGAGATATAGTCAAAAAGACTATAGATAAATCAAAATGGAATTCTTGTATGTGTTTTAGAAGGCAGGAAGAAGAAAATAGAAAGATGAACAGAGGAAGAAACAGAAAACAATAAGTAAAATGGCAGGCTTAACTCTAACATATCAATAATTATAATAACTGTAAATAGCCTAAATACACCAATTAAAAGACTGAGATTGGCAGAGTAGATAAAAGAATGACCCACATATATGCTGTCTCCATGAAATTCACTTCATATATTACAGTATAGGTAGACGGAAATGAAAAGAATGGGAAAAGATATACCATGTAAAATTAATTTTAAAAAATTAGAAGTGGCTACATTAATATCTGGTAAAGTAGACTTCAGAGTAAAGAGAAAAAAACAGATAATAAAAGCAACATTAGGAATGAGAAAGGGGACATAGCAACAGAAATGGAGGAGGCTTTAAAAATTATAAAAGAATACCAAGTACAATTTAGATAAAATTGACAAATTTTCTAGAAAAGTAAATAAGAATAAGCTTAATAAGAAAGATGCATATAACCATATGAGAAAAATTATAAAACTAATGAATGTAAAGAAAATTTTTAATTACTAGAGAGATATATCATGTTGCTAGATGAAAATAGTATTGAGAGGCTGTCCATTCTTATTAATCTGTCAATTCAGTGCAATTCCAAATCAAAATGAAAACACAAATTTTAATAAACAAGTTGAATCTAAATTTCATATGAAAGAGAAAAGGTACAAGAATAACCAGATTTTTTTTAAAGATTGCCCCTGAGCTAACATCTGTTGCCAAATTTCTTTTGTTTCTTCTTCTTCTCCCCAAAGCCCCCCCAGTACATAGTTGTATATTCTAGTTGTAGGTCCTTCTAGCTCTGCCATGTGGGATGCTGCCTCAGCATTGCCTGATGAGCGGTGCTAGGTCCGTACCCAGGATCCAAACCAGTGAAACCCCGGGCCGCTGCAGTGGAGCACATGAACTTAACCACTCAGCTATGGGGCCAGCCCCCAGATTTTTTAAAAACTAGAAACAGTGAGAGAAGACAGATCCATTGTAATTAAAATAATGATAAACATAGCAATCCAATAGAGGCAAAAGAATATAAATAAATAGATTTGGGAAAATCATTAATTTAAGCCTGCTACTTTATATTTTATGCAAAATTAAATTCTAAGTAGATTAAAAAGCTAAGCAAAAAAATAATAAACCTATAAAAGTATTAGAAGAAAATATGAGGGAATGTTTTTGTGATCTTGGCCTAAAGAAAGCTGTCCTTTGCAAGACACAAAAAGGAAAATTTGAGAAATTTAAAAACATGAAAATTTAAATAAATCTTTTATACAAAAATGAACTGTGCTTGAGGTTGTAAGACAAATAATAAAATAGGTAAAGTGTTTGTCATACATATGGTAGAGAAAAGGGTAATATTCACAAAACATAAAGAGCCCTTGAGAGTCAATTGGAAAAAAGATAAACTACTTGATGGAAACATGGGAAAAGGACATTAAAAGGCAATTATATAAGAAATACAAATGGTCAGTATGTACATGAAAACATGCTCAATCTTACTAGTAATAAAATTAAAACAATGTCTTTTTTTTAATGTATCGGATAAACAAAGATTAAGAAGCTTATTAATGCCCATTGTTGTTAAAGGTGTGGAGAAGCAGTCACTTTCTGTACTGATAGTGGAAATATAATTGACGTAACTTTTTTAATGGGCAATTTGGGAGTTTCTATAAAATTTTAATGTGTTCCCTTTGTCCTAGCAGTTCTACTTGTCAGAATCTATCTTAAGGAAATAATAGAATAAGTGCATAAAGATGTAGCTACAATGATCTTCATCACAGTGTTGCTTATAAAACACAGTCTAAATGCTATGGAATTACTTTTAGCTTTTACAAAAGATAAGTTAGAAAGTGTGGGTCATGAAAGAGTATATGTAGTATGATCTCCTTCACATAAAGTCGGATAACTTAGCTTTCTAAATATTTTTATGCCTACACACATAAACCAAGGCTCATTAGATGAGATAATATGTAAAATGATTAGCACAGTGCTTGGCACATAACATTCAACAAATGGTTGCTGTTGTTATTGTTGTCAGCATTTAATAATCACTAAGTCTTCTGCTGTCAGGCACTGTGCTAAGTACTTATGATAAATACAATACTGTCTTTGAGGAACTCTGTTGGTCATGATAGCTTACCATTTGCCCATTCTGCGGTATTGTTGGCTCTCAGATGAATTGTTGAAATACAGGATGTTCAATGGGGAGTGTCTCGTTTGTACCATCACCACCAGAATGTTGGTTTGAAATAATTGAAAGATTCCCTTTATTTCAACGTTAAAACCACAAAGATTGTTTTAAAATTCTCTTCATTTCAAGATGAAGATGGAACCAGCTTGAATTCAAGTATCCTGGCAGCACTCCGAAAAATGCAGGATGGTTATTTTGGTGGGGCAAGGTAAGTGACCTCTACACACTGTTTAGTGAAATAAAATGAAATTTGGAAACTGGGTATGGAGTAAATGGTACACTTGTGATGGCTTTCTCTATACGTTTAACAATATAATCCCATTCTATTCAGAGGAGCTCTCCCTCTCCTCCTTCTCTTCCTCTCTTCTTCCCTACCTTCCTCCCTCTCTCACACATGCATATGTGAGCACGTGCGCGTGCGCACACACACACACACACTTTTTGTTGCTGAACTATGTGTGAGTTAGCCAGAGACATGACTCCAACCCTGAGTACTTCAGTTTCTGCCTTCTAAGAACAAGAGCATTCTCACATGTAACTACAATATAATCATCACACTCAGGAAATTTAATATTGACATAATACTATTATCTAATATAGAATCCATATTCAAAATTAACCAATTTTTCCAATAATGTTTTCCCATAGCTTTTCCCCCCACTCCAGGTTCCAATCAAAGATCACACATTGGCATTTAGTTATTATGTCTCTTTGATGTATTTTAATCCAGAACAATTTCCCAGCCTTTTGTTAATCTTTCATGACAGTTTTGAGTACAGTTTTGAAGAAGGAAGGTCAGTTATTTTGCAGAATGTCTCTCAGTTTGTTTAAAGTGGTATCTGTCAGGTTCTCTATATCGTTTCTCCAACAGTCTTTGACCAAATGGTCTTAGCTTCCATTGATGAGTCAGTTATTACAAATGGGATTGTAAAATGATGATCCTCTGTTTCTATCATTCTGTGTATATCTATTAGTTAGAATCCTTCTGTAAAAAAAAAAAAAAGAGCTTTCCCTTACCTCCTTTTATTTTGTAGTTTTAGTGTCAGCATAGATTCATGGATTCTTATTTTATTCGGTATGTCATGCTCCATTCCTGTCATTATTTCAATGTTCACATTATCCAAGATCTGGCCATTGGGAGTCCCTTCAAGCTGGCTTCTTTAGAAAATCAGTACTACTGACTTTCCCTTTGGGTTTTGCAGTCGGCTTTATAAGTAGGAGAGGGTATGGCTTACAATCTATTATGATTCATAAAATTTTCGAATATATCTTTTATTTTCAAAATAGTCTTTCTGAGTATTTTTTAAAATGATGTGATGGATTTGTGATGATTTATCTTCGTTCTGTTCTAGCTTCTCTTATAGCCAATTGAAATTTTTGCTAGATATTTGACATAGTTGGCAACATAGTACATGGCACTGAAAAGGAGCAAAACTGATCTGCTGGTAGATTGTGAACCTATAATTGTAGTCTTTATTAACACAGTACTCTAACCTACCCTACACTATGCCTAGGACTACTGTAAAATTTCACTTTTAAAAATTTATACTAGTGTATAAATATTAGTAATCCCCCAATGAAACATTCTAGGTATCCTTTTTTTACTAAATGTTTTAAAA
Source organism: Equus asinus (assembly GCF_041296235.1). Lineage (NCBI taxonomy): Eukaryota > Metazoa > Chordata > Mammalia > Perissodactyla > Equidae > Equus > Equus asinus. The sequence continues at coordinate 57,794,221 of NC_091820.1, read as the reverse complement.
AGGATTTCTGGGGCTGGCTCCATGGCTGAGTGGTTAAGTTCGCGCGCTGTGCTGCGGCGGCCCAGGGTTGGGATCCTGGGGGCAGACATGGCACCGCTTGTCAGGCCACGTTGAGGCAGCGTCCCACATCCCACAACTAGAAAGACCTGCAACTAAGATATACAACTATGTACAGGGGGTTTGGGAAGATAAAGCAGAAAAAAAAAAAGAAGAAGATTGGCAACAGCTGTTAGCTCAGGTGCCAATCTTTAAAAAATAAAAAGGATTTCCTCTGATTTTCTGTTTTCTATTAACCCTCTAATTGTCAGGGTTCAAACAGGTAAATTGTCACAGTTTTTGACAACATCTTGCCGCACACATTTGAGCTTCATGGACCCCGGACCTGAGGGTAAGCTGTACAGTGAAGATTACGATGACAACTATAATGAGCTGGAATCTGGCGACTGGATGGATGACTATGGTTCAAGCAGTAATGGTAAGGGGGCTTCATAAAGGCATTGGCCTTGCTGGACAAGAATACAAAGTATTGTTGAGCATCCTCTTTAATATTTCTCACTGCCAGCACTCTCACTTCTATTTAATACACCTGTATTTCTACTTTGTTTGGCTTCACTTTTCATCTTTGTACTTACCTTTGGCTTCTGGTCTAATATCCCTGTGGTGATTGTGGAGTATGGAGTTGAACTATCCCTTACTAAAGGTTAGGGAAGATTTCTCCCCTGGTCATATAAAATAGCTGGTGATTTCAAAATGGGAGGAAGCAGTGGTGAGTGAGAGATATTTAATCAACTATGTAGTAGGAAAGCTATACATATACAATACTGCTTTTTGACATTAAAAAGCATAAAAATGTGAAATTCAATTAGAGTGCTTTTTATATATGATATTACAGGGGCACATCAGAATCTCTGAGGAGGTCTGTATAGTTTGACAAAGCCTATTTGGTGTGCCTATTGCTTTCATATTACAAACTAGACAAATAAAGCACAAGAAAATCTAATTGGCTAGGAATATGAAGATGATATAGTGAGAAAGAATCGTGGGGGCATATATTAAACATGGCTGAGAAACACCCTAAAGAGTTACAATACTGACATAGGCAAGGCAAGCATTACATTGAATACCAAAGAGAAAAGGGCCAATAGGAGCAAGTTATTCTTCTAGCTGTATAAAACATGGTTTGCCTGCTTTCATTGTCTGGTATTTGACTGTTAGCCTATATCTTAAGGCAGTCAATTTTGTGTGTGTGTGTGTGAGGAAGATGAGCCCTGAGCTAACATTTGTACCAATCTTCTTCCATTTTATATGTGGGACACCCCCACAGGATGGCTTGATGAGTGGTGTGTAGGTCTGCGCCTGGGATCCAAACCCACAAACCCTGGGCCGCCAAAGCAGAGTACTCAAACTTAACCACTATGCCACTGGGCCTGCCCCTAATTTCTTTGTCTTAAGAGTGGTGTGTTGCAGAAAATAAAAAAATAAATTAGCTTTCCTCACAGTGAGGTAGCAAGCATAATCTCATATACAATAGAGCAACACATTAGCAATCAGAAGGATTATTTTCTTGTTTGGGCTCAGCATTTACTCACCTAAGTACCATTTAATTCATTGTGTATTTGTTTTTGTAAGATCTAAAATAGTGCTCATTTCTTTGTTGTAAAAGTACATTAAATACAAGGTTATTTCCTGTTATCAATAATAGCAAAGTCATGATATTTATCTTGGCATAAACTGAAATATTTTGAAAACCAGACAAGAATGATCATATATTGAGGTTGTTTGCTATTCCATGGGTAGTTATGATTTTCATCTGTAGCACTCATTCTCTTGAATTACTTGGTTAAATGTATCTTTTTAATAATATGTATTACTAAACTTGATATTATGCATTCTGAGTCACTTTCTCCTCTGGGTTTACTCATGAGTGGTCTCACAATGGACCTGTTTATTGCTTGCTATCGTTTTCATGGGGAGAGCACTTCTCTCTATATTCTTCATAATCCTCCACTCAAGTATCTAGATTGTATTCAAGGTTATAATATTTGTCATTAGGATGTCACTGAGTATGAGTTCCATTCTTACAGCTTTGCTAGTTCCCATTAGTAATATGAGAGCACAGAAAGACATCTATCTGGAGAGATCACCAAAGATGATTAAAAACCAGATGATGCATGACTGACATAGCAGACTTTGGTATTGATCCACACACTGTGCTTTTCCAACTATAAATGCTGTGAATGTTCTGAAATGTTAAATGTTAATGTAAAGTCTGAAATGTTAAGCATACACAGGGTATATGTATATTTTTAATTTCTATTATCCATAGACAGAGATAATGTTATAGAAGGTTTATAGGGGAGGGGGAGCCCAAGAGGATAGGGACCATATCTGTCTTCTTCACCACTGAAACCTCAGCACCTAGAACACCACCTGGTACATAGTAGGCAATAACTATTTGGTGAACAAATGAATGAGGTGACTAAAAAGACCAGTGTGTGGCCAGTAGTCCTTTTGACACCAATGCCACATGGAAATTTTTTCATTAGCAATTGTAGCTACAATTTGTGGAATCTGTTTTCAGTTAGGCTCAATGGTTAGTAGATTTTTGCCCTTCCCCACAAAAGTCTCCTCTTACCAGTGAGACTTGAAGGGCCCTGTTCTGCTCCTCCTCCACCGCTGCCGCCACCACCACTACCATCACACGCAGATACACAGATTATGAAATGCTTGCTCCACCTGTCCTATAGTAAGCTCATACGGCTTTCAGGGCTCCTAATATTGTCTCAGCCAAGTTGAAGAACAAGTGGGTCCTGGTAAATGGTCATAGTTTCTGAATGGTAAAGCAATGAAATTGTATAATGATCACAAACTTTTTTTTTTTCCCATGAATTAAAACAACCTACTTCTGGTGCTATGTTGTGGACACAGGAGCCAGTCATTCTGTTTGGTGGGGTAGATTGTGAAGTAACTAAAATGTTGATTTTTTTCTCTTCCTCCTCCCCCCACTAACCTTGCAGCTCGCTGTGGTGATGAAGTTGCTCGTTATTTAGATCACCTTTTGGCGCACACTCCTCCCCATCCTAAACTAGCCCCTACCTCACAGAAGGGAGGGCTAAATCGGTTCCGAGCTGCTGTGCAAACAACCCGCGACTTAATGTCCTTGGTGACCAAGGCCAAGGAGCTGCATGTACAGAGTGAGTAATGCCATGACTCACTAGAGTCAGGCACAGGAGGAGGTGAAACCCAGGATGGGGGCGGGGCATTTATCACAATGTAAGCAGGAACTTTGTTGTGTCCACTGCTTTATCCCCAGCATCTTGGACAGCACCTAGAACATATTAGACACTCAAATATTTATAAAATTAATGAATTTTATACAGTTTTGCTATAGATAGTGCCATGTAGGCAGGTTTGACCAGTTACATAGTGATAGAAGGGAGAACAGAAGACATGGAACATACTCAATTTTAACATCAAAGTATTAAAACGGTGGAAAGGGTTTTTTCCTTTAGAAGTAATTTTATTTAAAGAGAAAGCATTGAAAACTATTATAAGATAACCTTGCAATGAAGAGGGAGATATTCTCCCTTAAGTAAACTACACCTGGTTCCCTTATGCCAGCTATAACTCACAGTCAGTTGTCCCAGCAATGTAGACCTGTGTTGTCAACTACAGTACTCATTCTTCAACAACTTTCTCACTCTCCTCCCCATGATCACCACCCTCCTTTAGCTGTATTTGCAGTGGAGGATGTTTTCTACTACACATTGCCAGGAGTAGTCATGGTTCCTAAGAGTGTTAAATGCCTCTATGGTACTGCATATGAAAGAACAGAAGGGCTCCTTGGCCACACCTAAAGGACCTAAATGTTAACATTTTACAGATGATGAGAATGATTGGTATGCATGTTCTTACTGTCTAAAACTCTATTGACCATTACTAACCAAATATATTAAACATGAACATTGGGGAATCATTTAACATTTAGAATAGGGAAAAGCTTGGTATACCCTTTGAGTATGCCTCCTTGATGAAGGGCCTATGTGAGGAGATCAACTTTATTAAGTTAAACTTCTAGATTGTGAATCAGGAAACTTGAGCTTAATTCTCAGCTCTGCTACTTACTTGCTTGAACAGTTATTTGAGTTCTGTAGTTCTCTTACTGTATCTGTAAAATGGTGAAAATGACAAGAGAATCTCAGAGGTTTTGGTAAGTATTTCAACAATAAACTGTAAGTAAAAATCTTAGGAATATGCCAAAGTTGGTTAGCCACTACATTTTTTTGATTCCCTAGATAGGATCATCCATTTATCTATTCTTAACGAAATTCAACTGCTAGCAGCCAGATATTCTCCTGGGAAAGTCCAGAAAATATAAAATATAACTGGGTTCTTTCTGTTGTATGTGGTATTGTATCAAAGTATCATTGATAGCACCATTGTGGTATTCATTACATTTGTAGAATTTTGTAACTTATATGTCCAGCTGATGCTACAATTCTAGACATTCCATTCAAAATATGTTTATTCCACAACTAGAAGGACCCACAACGAAGAATATACAACTATGTACCGGGGGGCTTTAGGGAGAAAAAGGAAAAAAAAATGTTTATTGATTGATCAGTCTTTAAATTATTGATATTTCTTTTCTTTGATATTACCAAGAAAAGATAAGTTTCTCATTCTTGTTCTATAAAGAACTGACCCATACATAACTTCATTGTTGAGGTCAACTGTGCATTTTTATTAGTCTCCTAATCATCTAATCTTTCCCATAAATGTCAACCTCTTGCAGATGTTCACATGTATCTTCCTACAAAGATATTTCAGGCTTCCCGGCCTTCATTCAACTTACTTGACTCACTTCATCATCCACGAGAGGACCAGGTAAACTTGGACATGAGATATTTCTGTTAGCTTTTTTCAAAACTACCAACCTTATGGAAAATAATATAACTAGCCATTATGGTTTCTGCTAGTAACTGGTGGTAGGCAAAATGGTGAAGATATATGTCCCTTTTAATTCACTTTTAAGATGGGAAAGTTTTTTTGTTTTTTGGGGGGGTTTTTGCTGAGGAGGATTTATCCTGAGCTAACATCCATGCCAGTCTTCCTCTATTTTGTATGTGGGTCACCGCCACAGCATGGCCACCAACGAGTGGTGTAGGTCCATGCCCGGGAACTGAACCCAGGCCACTGAAGCAGAGCATGACAAATTTAACCATTAGGCAACAAGGCCAGCCCCTAAAATGGGCAAGTTTTTCTAGCCAGGCTTTAAGAAAACTAGATTGATGTATCATAACATCTTGAAGGTTTCTTTGTTTTTGCTTTACTTTTCGTCAAAACTTAGGGAATTCTTATGGAAAAGTTTAGAGGTGAAAAGATCAACACTCTAAGGCATTATTTAAGTTGAGCACTTGTGGACTTAATTTTTTTCATCCTTTCTCAAACTAAAGGTTCCCTCTGTTCGTGTAGAAATACATCTTCCTAGAGACCGGTCCGGGGAGGTGGATTTCAAAGCATTGGTTTTACAGTTGAGGGAGACCTCCAGCTTACAGGAGCAAGCTGATATCCTCTACATGCTGTATACTATGAAGTAAGCAATCGACTTTAATGTTCACATAGAACGGAAGTATAACATAGTAAATATAGCGCAGCTTTGGAGTCTCACTAATCTGGATTTGAATACCGTTTTGCAGCCTACCCACTGTGTAAGTTCAAAGCCTCAATTCTTCTCATTTATAAAATTTGGATTATGCCTACCTCATAGAATTCTTGTAAAGATTAAACAAGATATATTATCTGCAAAGTCTCTAATACAATGCTTGGTACATAGTAGGTGCCCAATAACTGATAACTATTATTATCATTATTATGGTCATTTTAAGCCTCCATTATTTGGTAAAATCTACAGTTAAATAAATTATTAACTCAAAAGAAGTAGGAATATAGAGGCTTACAAGAAAAAGAAACTAGCATTTTTTAGTGTTTGCTGTATGTCAGGCACCCTGCTAGGTACAGTATTTCCAAGTACCTCAAACTCAGTATGCCTGAATTGAACTCCTCTCTCCTGTCCCCCATATACCCCTACAAAAAGAACCCATTCTTCCTCATTTATTCATGTTGTCATCACACTGAAGAGGCAAGATGGACCCCCTCTTCCCTAAATTTAATTTGGGCGTTGAGACTGATGATGCCACACATATGAAAAGGTGTGAGATGTTTATTACTCACATAATAAGACTTTATGGAGAGAGGAACAGGCTCCTAAGTTGGTCCAAAAAAGGCTGAGTGAGCAGGGGAAGGAGGCTAGATTTGGTATTTTATTATGATTAAGAGGTGAGGCTGAAGTCAGGATTCTCACTGGCACCAAAGAAAGGAACACAGACTTTCTTATCACCTTGCCCAGATGTAGGCTGGAAGGGAAAGAGCAGTGATAGGACTTGAAAGTGGTCGGCAGCCAAACGTCAAAAATGAAGTCAGACTCCATGAAATTCTCCATCTCCATTTCTGGAACCAACACCTACTTCTCCCCATATCCCGTTAATCACCAAATGTGTGCAGTTTTACCTCTCAGTATTTTATCTTCTGCATCTCTAGTATTGCTACCTTCGTTCAGGCCTTTGTCTCTCACCAGGACTGTTGCTACAGCTTCCTAACAAATCTTCCTATTTCCATCTTGTTCTCAAGTCCATCCTCCACAGAGGAGGAAGGGTAACTTCTTTTTTTACTTTTTATGATAGAAATGTTCAAACTTATACAAAAGTAGAGAGAATAGTATAATGAACACTTTTGGACCCGTCACCCAGCCTGAACAATTATAAACACATGGTTAATCTTGTCACATCTACATTCTCACTCTCTCTTCCCCCTGGATTATTTTGAAGAAGATACCAGGAGTTTTATCATTTTATTCCTAAATATTTCAGTATTATTTCTAAAAGACAAGGACTCTCTAAACATAGTCACAGTGGGACTTCTGGTTCCAGACAAGATAGAGTAGATGCATTTCTCTCTGTTCCTCTTGCTAAGAACAGGAGGACATTATTTATAAAACAAGCATAACAAGATGTTGAAAGATAGAGAGAAGACAACAGACTGGCTAAGGACCTCAGGATCCAAGGAATGGACAAGGTGATGAGATCCCCAGGTTTTCTCTGTTGACTGCATTGGGATCTGGAGAAGCCAGCAACCTGAAATTGCCAATGGGCACAGACAACAAAAGCCCTAAGGAAAACCTGTTCTCTCTAGACAAAGGACTAGGAAAAGGGCAGCCTAGCAAGACAGACAACTTTTAGACAGTAACACTCCACCATAGAAAAATCTGCGGCCCCACCCCTATCAACAAAGGCTGAGCAGGAAGCCCAGATTTCCACTCTTACCCACTTGTAACTAGGCAGGCACTGTTCCAGTTTCCCCACTGCCAGGGTAGTGTCAAAGAAGGCCAAGTAGGGGTCTGGGACTTTCATCCCCTCTAGGTGGTAATGAAGTCCCCTTGGTCTGTCTGACTCCAAAGCCCGTGCCATTTATATCAGATTGTGGTTTTTAATGAATAAGTGAAAAAGACAGCTGAAAAGCCTGCCAGCACCAAAGTCAAATTTTTACATGTCCAATTATATTAAAAATAGTCCAAAGATATTTTTAGCCATTTAGGGCTTGCCTGCTTTGCATCTTCCTCAAAACCCACTCCGCTTCTACTAACAGGAGATAAGCCCTGGGCCATTAGTACCCCAAACCACTGCTGCCATTCAGAGCTCTCTAACCTAGAGACTCCCCACAGTGCTACTGAGGGACATCACCTAGACGTGTAACCCTCTCCTCCCCACTCCCCTGGGAGTCCCTTTGCCCTCCTCCCCTTCTAGGTGGTAGAACCTGTGCCTTATATAAACCGGTTTATATAAGGTCTCATGCTGTGAGAGACTTCCCCTCTTGTACAACCCTGTCCAAGTGCCATCCAATAAAGCTTGTTATGTGCTACTGTCAAAAAAAAGACATGAGTCTTATTATTTTGATATTTTTGTTTCTTTTTTCCTCTGGGTTAGGGCGCTTTACTCAACAAGTATTGTTGAGTACTTATGTGCCAGGTGCAATGCTAAATACACAGTAATGAAAAGAGAACAGGTGAAAAGAGATAAGGGATAAGGACAGAATGACTGTAGTTTGAATGAAACTGAAGATTCAGCAGGGTAGTTGAGATGGGCAAACAAAGGAAGTTATACATGAAAGGCTCATACTTTCCCACCAATTCAGATGACCCATGGTTGACCGGCAGCTCTTCTGCTCCTAAGACATGTGTTTTCTTCATCTAATCCTATATGTACTAACTTCACCATAACATCTGATTGAACCCTGCAATCTCCCTACAACCAGTACTCCAGGTAGTATCAAACCACTTGAGTAGATTATGTGTGATGTGCTGCATGGGTTTTTATATCCTCAGAATTATGCCCAATATCCTTCACGGATTTAAGAGTAGAAGTTGGGAGGTGGGGTTTCCTTTGTCTGTTGACAAAGTATTCCTTCTGTAAATTGTCTGTTTATAACCTTTGTTCTCTATTGAGTTATTTATATTTTTCTTATTAATATTAGATATTGCTGTTTTGTTATATTTGTTGCAGATGTTTTGTCCAAAGAACTTACTTTTTAACTTTGTTTATATGGCTTTCTCTATGCAAAAGTTTAGGTTTTATATAGTCAAATCTATCAACATTTTCCTTTTTGGCTTCTGTTTTTCTTGTCATGCATGGAAGAACCTTCTCCCTCCCAGAATTTAAAAATATTTTAAATACCTTTAGTAATTTTTTTTGAAAAATGTAGGTCTTTAATCTATTTGGAATTTATTTTTATACATGTCTTCTTACTCAACATGTCTAAAATCAAATTCACTGTCTTTACCAAAAACCTACTACTTCCTGACCCTGCTCATGGTATCATTTTTTTCGGTCACTGAGACTTGAAGTTGTGTCATCATCTGCATCTCCTCAGCCCCTGCCTTTCCCTATAACATCTCCACTACCATTGGGAATCAGTGGCCAAGTCTATATCCTCTATGATCTGACTTTCAACCTTTATCTACCTTTGCTTCCCCCTCACAATGTGAATACTCACACCAAAACAGCCTGCCATTTATCACATCCAAAGCACAGCCTATACGTGACTACTTTCATACCTTGGCTCATGTTTTTTCCTCTGCCTGGTCTACTACTCTCCTTTACCACACTGCGTCTCTCCTCATTGGAATTCTAGTTGGTCATCAAGGCCTAGTTCATTTGTCACCTCCATGAAGTTGTCTATGATCTCTAGGAATAAAAAGCCTTTTCCCTGGGTGTGAGATCTCATACCACTTCTTTTCACATTATGTATTTATTTTTATTTTGACTATTTCAAACTTACAGAAAAGTTGTAAGGATAGTACAAAAAAAATTTCTGGATATCCTTCATCCAAGTCCCTTAGATGTTTACACTGAGCTTTAATCTCTCTCTTTCTCTCTCTCCCCCTCTCTCACCTCATCATCATCATCACCATCACACACATATATTTTTCCGAACTATTTGAGAGTAAGTAACAAACATGATCCCCTTCTATCCCTAAATACTTCAGTGTGTATTTCCCAAAGTCTAGAAATTCTTTTAGATAAGCACAGTACAATTGCCAAAATCATAAAATTAATGTTAAGACAATACTATTATCTAATCTACAGACCTTATTGAGATTTGTCAGTTGTCCCAATAATGTCTTTATAGCAAAAGAAAATCTAAATTATGCATTTTATTCAGTTCTTGTGTGTCACTAGTCTCCTTTAATCTAGAACAGTCCCTGAGTCTTTATTTTTCATGTTATTGATGTTTTCAAAGAATATAGACCAGTTATTTTGCAGAATGTCCCTAAATTTTGGTTTATCTGATGTTTTCTCATAATTAAATTCAGGTTATGCATTTGGGGCAGGAATACTGCTTGAAGTGATGCTAAGTTCTTCTCAGTGTCATATCAGGAGGCACATAGTGTTGAGGAGTCCTATTGCTGATAACTTTGATCACTTTCTTTCTCATAGTTAAAAAGTCCTCTTGCCTCCAAAGTTATAAAATAGTTATCCCTTATTTTTCCTAGTACTTTTACATTTAAATCTTTGATACAATGGGAATTCTGGTGTACAGAGTGAGGCATGGATCCAACTATTTTTTCAGATGGCTACTTGATTGTCCTAACATCATTTAATAAATAATCTACCTTTATCATATATTAAATTTCCAATTTCATAGTACTTTATATATCTTTTATGGTACTTCACAGTTGACGTAGTAATTTTTACAGCAATAGTGTATATGTGTCCCTTTAAAAATAAGCACATATCCTTCTTATTTCTTCGTTAGTTCCCTAAGTGTAGCATACGTTCAGAACTTTCAATAGTTACATTAAATCTTAGACTTTGTTTTCAGCAATATTGAAGCCTGTGAAGAGGGTAAAAGAATGCATTTTGTCAAAACATAGATGAAACTAAGACTTATCTAGGTGTTTGGCTTTCTGGGCTGACTATTAATCATAATTTTACAAGGATTCTTAGTAAATAACATTCATTTCCTAATGAGAGAGACCTGTCAAAAACAGGCATATCCATTATAACACTGAAACAAAAGATTGTTGTCAGCAGCTTTACTTATAATTAATGTAGACCTGTCTTTAACATTCCAGAGGACCTGACTGGGACACTGGATTGTATGATGAAGGGAGTGCAACAGTCAGAGAGCTGCTCACTGAACTATATGGCAAAGTTGGAGAAATTCGTCACTGGGGCCTGATTCGATACATCTCTGGAATCTTAAGGAAGAAGGTGGAAGCACTCGATGAGGTACTGTAAATTCTTCTTGAATTTATACCAAATCTAAATGGAGATGCTTTTTAAAAATTGGTTTCTGTAATTATTTTTTGAGGCAACCACAGCATCTAATTATTTGAGATGTTATCTTTCCCACATAAAGCTTATATTCAGTTAGCTTTTTGTTTGTGAATGTCAGATATACAGTACTGAAGCATGTAAACTGTAGACTTCTAGAGGTGTTATGAACTATAAGAATTCTAGATCTTAAGAATGAATTTACACTAGGCTAAAAAGTCCTGCCTCTTAGGAAATAAAAATACCTCATCGTTTCTTCCTATAAATCCCTCTTTTCTGATCTTCATGATATTTCCTGAGAAAGAAAGTTTATCATTAAGTTAAGGAAGAGGAAAGGTTTCTAGGCTGAGAAGAGTAATTTTTGTGGAAGTCTCACGTGTTATGGGAAGGATTATGCTGTTATGCTATCTCTTCTTAGGCCTGCACAGACCTTCTCTCCCACCAGAAACATTTGACAGTAGGGCTCCCTCCAGAACCTCGAGAGAAGACCATCTCTGCGTGAGTATGGTTTTTGGTTGGATTTGATCAAGTTTCTCTGAGCCTTTAAGGAGCTGTATGGACTGACCACAATTTTCTTGCCCTAATCTGTCAATGAATGATAACGACCTCTATGTGTGAGCTTCTGTGAGAGTTACTCAGTGTGAGAATGTTGATAATGACAAGGCATGAGTAAATGAAAGAGAAAACTCATGGGCAGTAGTACTCAAATGCATTTTGCTTTTTTTGGTTATTTTTTTAAATTATTGGCTTTCCCAAACCTCCCATTCAAACAAAACAAAACAAACAGGGCAACTGGAAATAGTACCCACAAAAAATCAGCTGTATTCTGGACTTTATTCCAGGCCTTTCTCCTCGTCTTGTAGATAGCTGTTTTCTCCCTATGTCTCTTCACATTTCTTCCCTCTATGTATGTCTCCGTGTCCAAATTTCCCATTTATGTAAGGGCACCAGTCATATTGGATTAGGGCCCACCCGATGACCTCACTTTAAATTAATTACCTCTGTAAAAACCCCATCTTCAAAAGTACTAGGGGTTAAGATTTCAACATGTGAACTTTGAGGGGACACGGTTCAACCCATAACACCTTGCTCCTGCCAAAAAGAACCTTTTATCACAAATTAGATCCGTTTTGTGACTACTGTGGGCAGTCCAAAAGAAAACAATGGCATGGTCCATGCCCCATGCCTCCACAGTGCTTAGTATCAACAGGAGAGTCAGAAGTGTGTGTGTGTGTGTAAACTGATGAAACTATGGAAAAGCAATATAACTCTGTAAGGTGTGATTGTAAAGTAATAAAATGGCTTCCAAAAGGCATAGCTTAAATTTAGTTTATTACTTTCTGGCCATAATAGTTGCTTGTCAAATGTTAAGAATTAACCATGAAAGACTAGTCTGGAAGAACATCATGGAGTGAGTTTAAAATAAAGTTTTAAAGGAGAAGGGCAATCCAGGTTTAGAGAGGAGAGAGCAGAGCTCTCCTGAGTTGATATGAACCAGAGTGATTTGGGGAGGCTGAAACTTTGAAAACTGAAAGAACCAGAATGCTGCCAGTAATGATGAGATGCTGAGGCAGTAACTTGGGCTCGGGAGGACCTTTTTTATTTTCTCAAGATATTTAGGTTTAAGTAGTTGCAGAATTTTGTCTTTCTTCACTGTCTTCTTCCTCAGACCTCTGCCCTATGAAGTACTTACTCGGCTGATAGATGAAGCCAGTGAGGGGGACATGAACATTTCAATCCTTACACAGGTGAGCAGAATTATAGAGCCTAATCTGGTGATTGATATGTTAAAGTTTGTTTTCAGTTGATCTGGCAATTTCCAAAGACCACAAGATAGGCCTTGTGAGACCTAGGCCATAATTTTTTTCTGTATCCATTCCATGCACAGGAAATAATGGTATATCTAGCCATGTATATGCGAACTCAACCTGGCCTCTTTGCTGAAATGTTTCGACTTCGAATTGGACTGATCATACAAGTTATGGCAACAGAACTGGCCCACTCCCTTCGATGTTCAGGTATTCGACTTAGTAACTATTTTAAGCAGAATTCACTTTTTTTTTTTTTAAAGATTTTATTTTTTTTTCCTTTTTCTCCCCAAAGCCCCCCGGTACGTAGTTGTGTATTCTTCGTTGTGGGTTCTTCTAGTTGTGGCATGTGGGACGCTGCCTCAGCGTGGTCTGATGAGCAGTGCCATGTCCGCACCCAGGATTCGAACTAACGAAACACTGGGCCGCCAAGCAGAATTCACTTTTAATGTAGGTCTTTTGAGTTTTGGATTAGGAGGGAAAGAAAGCTAAAACATTTTTGTAAGTAGCTTAGAAGCTGCATATAGCAATCTTGTTCCTGTATTAGTCAATCTCTATTTATACAAGTCAGGGACTGATATTATGACAAATTTATATATTAGTTCTGCAGATTCAAAATTCCACCTCTTGGGGGCTCTGTACTCCAAATTACATTCCTTCTGACTCCTAGAGTGATCCAGAGCAGGCACTGAACTTGAGTGTGACAGACTGGGTTCAATTCTGATTCAGGCAATGAAGCTTCTGGATACCAGATTGAGTCATGATTATCAGTTTGATCATAGTGTCAGTATTCTGTCTAGTCAACATCAGGATCAAATAAAGGAAAATTATATTTCTATTAATATTTATCTGACAGGACTCTTTGAAATTAACTATAGGTATATTTGGCAAGATAACAGTTTTAGTTAGAAGAATAGCTGGAGCCTGTGGAAGCTGTAGCATAGAATTGTGTTGCAGGGGAAGGAACCCCCATGCCATGACTATTTTTTCCGTTGGTGTTGTTTGATTTCAACAAGAATGGCGGAATAATAGAGATAGGAATTGCATACAAAAATAAAATCAGGGCCAACCCTGGTGGCCTAGTGGTTAAGTTTGGCACGTTCCACTTCAGCGGCCTGGGTTCAGTTCCCGGGAGCAGACCGTACCACTCTCTTAGTGACCATGTTGTGCTGGTGGCCCACACACTAAAAAATAGAGGAGGATTGGCATGGATGTTAGCTCAGGGCAAATATTCCTCAGCAAAAAAATTAAATAAATAAAATCACAGTTGCAAAACTCAATTTTAGCCATTGTTTCAGTTAAATTTCCCCAAAAGACTTTAAATTGAGCTGTTAACAAGTAGCTAAATTTATTGGTTTAAGTCTAACCTAAATTACATGAAGTAATTTATATCTAAATAACCCTTAAAGGGAGAGAGCTAATGATTATTTTATACCTACCGTATGCCAGACACTGTGCTTTTTGCTTTATATTTACATACATTATCTCATTTAATCCTTACAACAACTCTCCGGAGAAGGTATTTTTGTCCCACTTTTACCGATAAGGAAACTGAAACTTAGAGGGGTTTTATAACTTGTCCAAAGTTACATAGCTAATAAATAGTAGAATTTGAGTCCAAGTCTGCCTGATTCCAAATGATTTCCAGTTCAGTACAATGTTATAGATTATAGAATATATATATACATATATTTTCTCTAGCTATGATATCAAGGGATGTTTTATGAGGGTCTGATTATTCAACAATAAACCTCAAAGAGGAATAAACCCCCAAACATTCTTCACTTTTCCTTAATTGCCTATTATGGATTTTCTTCATATGGATTCATCAAAACCATGGCTCTTTATTTCTTATAGGATAAAGTCAAGATCCCTGGGTCTGATATTCAAGACCCTCAACAGTCTGGCCTCTACTTCCTATTTCAACAGTACTTTCCACTAATTTTATCAATACCCATCCTTGAAGTTTAATGTCTCCTCTGATTTCTAAAGCATTTATTGTCTGTACCTCTCATTTAGCACTTAGTATAGCCATGTTTTATCGTTATCTTGTTTACATGTCCAATCTCTCCCAAATAGTTGGTCAGCCTCTCAAAATCAAGTGCCATGTCATACCTGTTTGTACTAACATTGCTTAAAATCATGACCTACATGTAGTAGACTCTTAAGTGTCTGATGCTGATGAAGAAGTTCAAGTTATCTTCTTCATATTCTTCATAATTTTTTGAATTCATATCTATTCTCTTTTAAGTCTCTGTGTTTCCCAGCTGAGAAGTTTTGATCATTTTAGTTCATCTGCATATATACATTCATTGCCTTTCTCTGACTGTCTTCCAGTTCCATTGTTCTCCTTTCATTTTCCCACCTTCAAATAAAGATTCTGAGTACCCTAATGGTGTGGAAGTGGGATAAAGAAGAAATCAAGGACCTGGTTAATCAATAAACTGGATAGTCAGTCCTTATATTATTAAGAATCTATTGCAGTATGAATACCTAGGCAGTATGGTGCTAGAAATTTATTTTGTAATTTTATTCTTCCAATCAAATGACTCAGAAATTCTAAGCAAGAAAGGAAATAGAGAAAAAATAGGGCAAGTATGGCAGGCCATTTAGAAATCCCTCTGTCGTAACATTTCTGCTGACTAGCTGAGGAAGCCACGGATGGCCTGATGAATCTCAGTCCTTCAGCCATGAAGAACCTCCTGCATCACATTCTCAGTGGCAAGGAGTTTGGAGTGGAACGAAGTGGTAAGGTTGAGTAACTGCATTTCCATTTCAGAGTGTTTGTTTTAAGTGTCTCATTGATTTTAAAATGTCTTTCTTTTATCAGAGGAATCTTTTCCCCCAAATAAATAAAATCCCAATATGTGAAACAGTTAAAAGTAAAGCTGTCTTCTGGAATAAGATTTAGAAATCACTGTATGTCTCATTTTTTCCCTTAAATGATATATCAACTAAATGGATTACTATCATGTTTTATTTTGAACTGTTTTATCTATTCCTTTACATTATTGTAAGTCTCTAGTACAACAACCCATATCATCTGAAACTTTCTTGTATTCCATCCAATTGGCAATAATTCAATAGCCCTTACAGTGGTGTGTACGTGTGTAGCTGCTATAGTACATCTGATGTATCCTTTCACCTTTAAATTCAAATACGTTTAGGAGTCTGTCACAAATTAATCTTCCACCTGCACTTGATGGCTTAGCAGTGGCATTTGGTATCGAGTTCCTAAAACATCAGAGCAACTGAAAAGGATTATCTCTCATGCTCAACTTTTAAGCTAGGATAAATATATAGTGTCAGATAGATGGATAGCAGACCTTAGAGTGGTAAAAGCAAGCTATAAAGCAGTGCTCCTCAAGCCTTACTGTGCATAATAATCACCTGGGGATCTTGCTAAAATGCAGGCTCTGATTCAGTAGGTCTGGAGTAGGGCCTAAGATTCTGCTAACAAGCTCCTAGGTGATGCTAACGTTGCTGGTCCATGGACCACACTTTGAATAGCAAGGCTATAGTTGGTTTTTGTTTTTTGTTTTTTGTTTTTTAACATAAAAGAAGGACATAATCTAAGTCTTCTAAATGTGGTGGAGAAAAGAATTTGAACCTGATTATCTTCTCTCTTTCTCTTTAATCTGTCATGCTATATAGTTCGTCCCACTGATTCAAATGTCAGCCCTGCTATTTCTATACATGAGATTGGTGCTGTTGGAGCAACCAAAACGGAACGAACTGGGATCATGCAGTTGAAAAGTGAGATAAAGCAGGTGAGATACTACTTGGGAGATTAGCTGGGATAGTGTCATGTAAGAGCATTCTTTTGGAATCAGACTTTACTGGGATCGTGTATTTTTTTTCATGTCCTGAGTTTAATTTGAGCCATTTATTTTTCAGGTGGAATTTCGTAGACTGTCTATCTCAACTGAGAGTCAGGTGAAACAACTAGGGATCCTTTAACATAGTTTAACCTGCCTTTAGTTCTGTATAACATGCATGAGCTCATGGCCTTTTTACAAATAAGATAAGCCACAGAGCAGCTTGTTTGATTCTCCTTTATAGAAATCATTTTGTAGATATCTTTCCTTTTTCTGGACCGACCTATTTTGCTGATTTTAGGAGGAAAGTAATTTGTTTCTGATAGTAAGAAATTGAAACCCTGGGTTCCTCTTGTTAGGATTAACATGTAATTTTGGAATTAATTTTCATTATGAAACTAGACTTAGGTTTTTTACTTTTAAGAACAGCTACTAGAGAGAACACCAGATTAGATGAGGGCCTTTTTTAAAAAATCTATTTTCAGGTGTTGTCTCGAAATTAGGTTTTTATCATTGTCGTGATAGAGGTATATGGAAGATATTGTGGACTCATAGAAGAAAAACATCCAAATCAGTCTGAGAGTTCGTGAGAGTCACCAAACATCATATTGTAGCCTCTTACTCATTTTCCCCGGCAGATGAGAATAGATGAATTATTATGTTATACAAAGAAATAGTTAACACAAACTTCCATAGCTTCTTTCAAAACTCTGGGAAATCATGTGATTTCACAGTCTCCAAGTTGAGAAGGTATTGATTCGGTCTCTCCTAATAGCGCTTTTTATGAAAAATTTATTAAAACTACTACTCCTACTTTCAAAATAGATTTATGCTAGCTTATAGAGTATTAAAGCACATCCAGAAAAGGGGAAGTGAAATGGAAATTTTGTTTTTGTTTTGTTTTGTTTTGTTTTTTAAGAGTTAGAAACCATTTAGGAAAAAATGAGCCAATGCTTGAAGATTAATTTGAAGTACACTTAATTTAAGTATACTTATCAGATAGCCTTGAAAGGACAAGAACAGAATGGAATAAGAAAGAGCCTTGTGATAGACAAATGTTCACTTTACAGATTTTTTCCCAGATAATTTGGGTAATCTGAACATTTTCCTATCTGAAAAGTGAAAGAACTACATTTAATACTGAAGAGTTAAACTGATGTTGTTGGTAAACAGTCCTTGTTTTGTTTGAGAGTGATTGACTAAACATTTTATAGTTGTTTATAGTCACGCAGTATTACTTACAAGCTCATTATATATTTAGAACTTGAAGTCCATGTTCCCAGCTAGATTAATATGATATTAAAGACTTGATCTACCCAGCTATATCACTTAGTTCTTTTTTTACATATCTACTTACCTATAGGAGTTCAAGAAAGCCAAAATCATTAGGACTGTAATTTAGAAGATTGAGAGCCCTACATTTTCATTACTTTCTTATTTCTAAATATTGATTTCCATTCTCACCTGCCTGTCGGGTATTTTTTTTTCTTCTAAGCCCTTTTCTCTACCACTCACCAATGCCCTCTTTTCTGATTATGGGAAAAATATTTTTGAAGATAGGTTTATTTATTTTACCCTTTACCATGACTTCTAGAGTAAGGCTATTTCATCAGCTTTTTAAATGACAACATGCTGGCTAGTTACTTGAATAGCCTGTAATTTTACTGTACTGATAACTTTTAAAAACACAAATAATGGTTGCCTTGTCTCATCCCTTTTAAGATTTTATTTTCTCAAAATTTTTTCATAGTCCAAATGGTGGTCATCCCCTGGCTGTAGATTTGATGTCACTGTCTTTTCTGGTAACTGCTGTTATCTTGTATTACATACCATTCACAAGTGCTTTGAATAGGCTGTTATTTAAATCATGACATAGACTGATTGAAAAGAAAGACACAATGAATCAGGAACTAAAATAAGTATA
This sequence comes from Equus asinus, assembly GCF_041296235.1. Taxonomy (NCBI): domain Eukaryota; kingdom Metazoa; phylum Chordata; class Mammalia; order Perissodactyla; family Equidae; genus Equus; species Equus asinus. The sequence continues at coordinate 57,775,779 of NC_091820.1, read as the reverse complement.
AATCAGTTTCATGTGTGAGAGTGAAATCTTCCATTTCTTTCCCAAAAAGGCAGGGAAGGGGGATTCAACTCCAACCTCTTTTTCCATTTCAGAAAACAAAATTCAATTTAATAAGTATTTGTTAAGTATCTGCTTATTCATTTATTCTTTCAACTAATATAATTAATTGCATGCCTACTATGTGCCAGGGACTCTACTGGACAGCATCAGCATCCCTGGGAACTTCTTAGAAATGTAAAATCGTGGTCCCTACCCTAGGCCTACTGAATCAGAAAGGCTGGGATGAGACCCAGCAATCTGTGTTTTTAATAAGCTTTCTAGGTGATTCTGATGCACTTTTAAGTTTGAAAACCACTGGATTAGCTATTCTTCTGATTATTAATTCATTTAGTAAATATTAATTGAGTGCCAATTGTATGCCAGGCACTGGAAATACAGTAGTGAATAAAATAGATGTGGTCCTTGGCCTCATGAAGCTTACAGTTTAGGAAGACTGATCTCTGATTAAATTTCCTTGGTTTAAATCAATGATTCATAACAGCCTATGATTTCAGATCTCTTAGGCTGAAGAGAGTAAGGCAAGATGACAACCAAAAAGTGGAAAACTATTGGAAACAATATTAATATTTCTGTTGACCTTAGCCAAATATCCTGTAAGGAATTTGTGTAGCAAAACTTGGCCAACTCTGTCATATCCACATTAATAAAGGAAGACAGAGGCATAGAGAAAACTCAAAACTACTGATATTTGGTTTTGCAAAATAGTCTGAATGCCCTTTGTGGTTTGACCCCAGTATCAGCAGGCTAGGATCTTGATGGTAGAGACAGAGACAATGAAGATAAGTCAAATGGCAGTTCATCTACTTGGTACATCAGTGTGACAGTCACTGGTCAATAAAAATGTCTCGGGATACTTTTCTCTTTTACATAGCAATGCTTGGTGATACCAGCATTTGGCCCAAATTAAAATGTGAGAAGTTCTTTTCTCAGATACTTCTATTATCTTCTTTCTATTTTATATTTATTTCTTAATCTAAACTGTCAGAGAACCACTTTCCCCAACGTATTTCATCCTTCACTCAGTATAAGTTTTCCAAGTTCATTATATTGTAGCATGGATCAGTACTTCATTCCTTTGTATTGCTGAATAATATTGTATTGATACACACCACATTTTATTTATCCATTCATCAGTTGATGGACATCTAGATTGTTTCTGGTTTTTGGCTATTATGAATAATGCTACTCTGAACCTTCATGAGGTACAAGTTTTTGTGTGGACGTATGTTTTCATTTCTCTTGGATATATATCTAGGAGTGGAAGTGCTGGGTCATTTGGTAACTAGGTGTAGCATTCTGAGGAACTGCCAAACTGTTTTCCAAAGGGGCTGCACCATTTTACATTCCTACTAGCAATGTATGAGGGTCTCAATTTCTTCATATCATCATCAACCCTTGCTATTGTCCCTCCTTTTGATTCTAGCCATTTTAATGGGTGTGAAATGGTATCTCACTGTGATTTTGATTTGCATTTCCCTAATGGCTTATATTGAGCATCTTTTCATGTGTCTATTGGCTATTTGTTTATCTTCTTTGGAGAAATGTCCATTCAGATCCTTTGCCCATTTGTTAATTGGGTTATTTGTCTTTTTGTTGAGTTGTAAAGGCTCTTTATATATTCTGGATACAAGTCTCTCATCAGGTATGTGATTGGCAAATATTTGCTCCCATACAATGGGTTGTCTTTTCACTTTCTTTCTTTTTCCCTCCAGAGAACATCAACCACAAAATTTACTTTCTTAATAGTGTCATTTGAAGAACAAAAGTGTTTAATTTTGATGAAGTCCAATTTATCTATTTTTTCTTTTAGTGTCACACCTAAGAAGGCTTTGCCTAACTCAAGGTCACAAAGATTCATCCCTGTTTTTTGATTTTCACGTTCCATGGTTTTAGCTCTTATAATTAGGTCTATGATTATGTTTGGATGTCCCCAATACCACCCCCAAGTTTGATGACTCACTAGGAGGACTCACAGCTATAATTTATTAGAGCAAAATAATACAAAGCAAAATGAGCAAAGGGAAAAGGTGAAGTGGACAAAGTCCAGGGAAAACTGGCACCAGCTTCCAGAGTACTCTTCCAGTGGAGTCACACAGGATGCACTTAATTCCCCCTGCAATGAGTTGTGACAACATGTATGAAATATTGCCAACCAGGGAAGCTCATTAAAAACTCCACACCCAGGGTTTTTATTGTGGGCTGGTCACGTAAACAGCCTGTGTCTGGCGTGCACCAAAACTCCAGACTCCTAGAGGGAAAGCAAGTGTTCAACATAAACCATAGTGTTTTCACAAACAGTGTAGGCACAGTAAGCCACTGTTATCAGTTCTGGGAATGGTGGGAACCCTCCCAAAATCCAGGTTTCCAAATGCCAGCCAAGGGCCAATCTTGTAAGCAGGCCTTTCCAAGAATATTACTTCTGGCCTACTGTGTTAACTCTTTTCTGCACAATAACCCACGTGGACTTAATTTTTTGTATGGTGTGAGGTGGGGGGTGAGGGGGCTCCAACTTCATTCTTTTGCATGTGAATATCCAGTTGTCTCAGCACCATTTCTTGGAAAGACCATCTTTCCTCCCTTTGGTTTTCTTGGCACCACTGTTGAAAATTGACAAAATGTAATGGTTTATTTCTGAACTCTCAATTCTATTTTATTTATCTAAATGCCCAGCCTATGCCTGTATGACACAGTCAATTGTTATAGCTTTGTAATAAGTTTTGAAATTGGGAATCGTGAATCCTCCAACTTTGGTCTTCTTTTTTAAGATTGCATTAGCTATCATGGGTCCCTTGAATTTCCAAATGAATGTTAGGATAAGCTTGTCAATTTCTGCAGAGAATCCAGGTGGAATTTTGATAAAGATTGTGTTCAATCTGTAGATCAGTTTTGAGAGTATTCCCATCTTAACAATGTTAAGCCTTCTGATCCATGAACATAGCATTTCTTTCAATTTATTTAGGTCTTTAATTTCTTTCAACATGTTTTGTAGTTTTCAAAGTATATGTTTTACACTTCTTTTGTTAAATTTATTAAGTATTTTACTCTTTTTGATGCTATTTTTGTATTGAGATAACATTGGTTTATAACATTATATAAATATCAGGTGTACATCGTTATATTTTGACTTCTGTATAGACTGCATCATGTTCACCACCAAAAGTCTGGTTGCCATCCATTACCAAACAAATGTGCTCCTTTACCCTTTTGGCCCTCCCCCCACCCCCCTTGCCCTCTGGTAACCACAATTCTGTTCTCTGTATCTATGTGTTTGTTTGTTTGATGCTTTAAATGGAATTGTTTTCTTAATTTCATTTTCAGATCATTGATTGCTACCATTTAGAAATACAGTTGATTTTTTTTCCCTGAGGAAGATTCACCCTGAGCTAACATCTGTGCCAGTCTTCCCCTACTTTGTATGTGGGTTGCCACCACAGCATGGCCACCACCGAGTGATGTAGGTCAGCACCCAGGAACTGAACTCAGGCCGCCAAAGCAATGTGCACTGAACTTAACCCCTAGGCCATGGGGCTGGCTCCAAAAATACAATTCATGTTTGTATATTGATCTTATATCATGCAGCTTTACTGAACTCATTTCTTCTAATTGTTTTTTGGTGAATTCCTTATATGCAAGATTATGTCATCTGCAAATAGAGATAGTTTTATTTCTTCCTTTCCACTCTGGATGACTTTGTTTCTTGCTTAATAGCCCTGGGTAGAACCTCCAGTACAATGCTGAATAGAAGTAGCAAGAGTGAACATCTTTGTCTTTTTCTGCTCTTAGGAGGCAAAACTTTCAGTCTTTAACCATTCATTGTGATGTCAGCTGTAGGTTTTTTGTAAATGCCCTGTATAAGATTGAGGAAGCTCCCCTCTGTTCTTAGTTTGTTAAGTGTTTTTATTGTGAAAGGATGTTAGATTTTATTAAATGTTTTTTCTGCATCTATTAGGATGATGTGGTTTTTATCCTTTATTCTATTGATAATGGTTTATTACGTTAATTGATGTCCAAATACTAAAACAACCTTGAATTCCTGGAATGAATCCTACTTCATCATGGTGCACAATCCTTTTTATATGGTGCTAAATTTTGTTTGCTAGTATTTTGTTGAGGATTTTTGCACCTGTGTTCATAAGGGATATTGATCTGTAGTTTTCTTGTGACGTCTTTGTCTGATTTTGGTATAAGAGTAACACTGGCCTCATAGACTGAGTTGGTAAGTTCCTTCCTCTTTTCTTTTTTGGAGGAATTTGTGAAGAACTGATTCTAATTCTTTAAATGTTTGGTAGAATTAACCAGTAAAGCCAACTGTGCCTGGCCTTTTCTTATTGGGAAGTTTTGTAATTGCTAATTTGAGCTCTTTGTTATAGGTTTATTCAGATTTTGTGTTGCTTCTTGAGTCAGTTTGAATAATTTGTGTCTTTCTAGGAATTTGTCCATTTCATCTAAGTTATGTCATTTGTTGACATATGGCCACTGATGGTATGACCTTAGAATTCTTTTTATTTCTTTAAGGTCAGAAGTGATGTCTCCTCTCTCTATCCTGATTTTAATATACTAAATCTTTCCTCTTTTTTTTGTTTTTTTTCCCTTGGTCCGTCTAGCTAAAGATTTCTCAGTTTTGTTGATCTTTATTTTCAGAGACACAAATTTTAGTTTGATTGGTTTTCTCTATTGTTTTTCTATTCTCTATTTTATTTCTGTCTCCTCTAATCTTTATTTTTTTCCTTCTCCTTCCTTTCAGTTTAGTTTGCTCCTTTTTTCATTGTCTTAAGGTGGAAGGTTTAGTTACTGATTTGAGATCTTTTGTAATACAAGCGTTAAATTTGTCTTTAAGCTCTGTTTCAGCTGCATCCCATAAGTTTTGGTATGTTGTGTTTTCATTTTCATTTATCTGAGTGTTTTCTAATTTTCCTTGTGATTTCTTTCTTAACCCACTGGTTATTTAGGGGTATGTTGTCTAATTTCCACGTTTGTAAATTTCACAAATTTCCTTCTGTTACTGATTTCTAATTTAATTTCATTGTAGTCAGAGAACATACTTTGTCTGATTTCAATTCTTTTCAATTGATTAAGAGAGCGACAAACTAAGCTGTAGAGAGCTAGACATTTAACAGAGATAACCAGGGAAAGAGATAGCAAAGAAGCTCCCAGGTCATCAGTATTTTTATGGCTCTTCTTATGTATCACTATTGCTTTCTAAAAGGATTTTACCAGTTTACATTGCTGCTAGCTACTCATGAGTCTACTAACTTCATTGTAACCACTTTATCTTGGGTGTTACATTTAATATGTGGTTTATAATTCTGCAGAGTATGTTTATTATTCATTGTGCTATAAAATACTTTACAGAGGAACAGAAATAAATTTGGGGAGGGGTTAAACAACAGAAATTTATTTCTTGTTGTTCTGGAGGCTGGGAACTCAAAGATCAAGGTCTGAAGTTTTGGTTTCTGGTGAAGTTGCTTTTCTTGAATTGCAGACAGCTGCCTTCTCTCTGTAACCTCACACAGTGGAGAAAGAGAAAGAGTGTGTACATGTATGAGCAAGCAAACTCTGGTCTCTCTTCCTCTTTTTTTATTGGGGTAACATTGCTTTATAACATTATATAAATTTCAGGTGTACAGCATTATATTTCAACTTCTGTATACACTACATCACGTTCACCCTCCCCACTGGTAGTCACCAGTCTGTTCTCTGTGTCTGTGTTTGTTGTTGTTTGTTCATTTGTTTTTATCTTCTACATCTGAGTGGAATCATATGATATTTGTCTTTCTCCGTCTGACTTATTTTGCTTAGCCTAATACCCTCAAAGTCCATCCATGTTGTTGCATATGGCAAGATTTCATCTTTTTTATGGCTCAGTAGTATTCTGTTGTGTATTGTATATACCACATCTCCTTTATCCATTCATCTATCCATGGGCAGTTAGATTATTTTCAAGTCTTGACTATTGTAAATAATGCTGCAGTGGACATGGAAGTACATATATCTTTTCCAATTAGTGTTTTTATGTTCTCTGCATAAATAGCTGGATCATATGGTAGTTCTATTTTTAATTTTTGGAGGCATCTTCATACTGTTTTCCATAGTGGCTGCACCAATTTCCATTCCCACCAGTAGTGTACAGGGGTTCCCTTTTTTCCACATCCTTTCCAACACTTGTTATTTCTTTTCTTATTAATTATAGCCATTCTGATGGGTGTGGGGTGATATCTTGTTGTAGTTTTGATTTGCATTTCCCTAATTAGTAATGTTAAACAACTTTTCATGTGCCTGTTGAGCATCTGTATGTCTTCTTTGGAAAAATGTCTGTTCAGATCCTTCACCCATTTTTTAATTGGGTTGTTTGTTTTACTGTTGAGTTGTATGAGTTCTTTATATATTTTGGATATTAACCCCTTATTGGATATATGATTTGCAAATATCTTCTCCAAGTTGGTAGGTTGTCTTTTCATTTTGTTGATGGTTTTCTTTGCTGTGCAGAAGCTTTTTAGTTTGATTTAGTCCCATTTGTTTATTTTTGCTTTTGTTTCCTTGCCTGAGTAGACATATCCAAAAAGGTACTGCTAAGACTGATGTCAAAGAGCATACTGCCTATGTTTTCTAGGAGTTTTATTGTATTGCTGGTAAATTTCTCCCTTTAGGTCTGTTAACAGTTGCTTTATATATTTTGGTGCTCCTATGTTAGGTGCATGTATATTAATAAATGTTATGTCTTCTTGATGGATTGTCCCCTTTATCATTATATCTTTGTTTCTTGTTAACTTTTTTGGCTTGAAGTCTTTTTTGTCTGTTATAACTGTAGCTACACCCACTTTCTTCTGGTTGCCATTTGCTTGGAGTATCATGTTCCATCCCTTCACTTTGATCCTATGTTTTGTCTTCAGAGCTGAGATGGGTCTCCTGGAGGCAGAATATTGTTGGGTCTGTTTTTTAATCCATCCATCCACTCTGTGTCTTTTGATTGTTGAATTCAACCCATTAACATTTAATTACTGATAGGAGGGCTTAATACTGCCATTTTATCTTTTGTTTTCTGGTTGCTCTATACTTCCATTGTTTCTTTTTTCTTGTGTTTCTGTGAATTCCATTTGCTGGTTTTCTGTGATGTTTTTCTGAGTTTCCTCTTTTTTATGTTTTGTGACTCTGCTCTGAATTTTTATTTTGTGGTTACCATGAGGTCTGTATAAAAGGTCTTGTAGATAAGATAGTCCTTTTTCTGCTGATAGCATCTAATCTTCATTTGCCTATGCAGGTTCTGTCCTTTCCTCTTCCTTTTCTATATTTTTGCTGTCACAAATTATCCCTTTTTGTATTGTGAGTTTGTTACCAAATCAAAGTGGTTATAGTTATTTTTAATGCTTTCTTTCTCTTTAACTTTAATGTTATAATTATGTGTTTACTAACCTATTCTGATATAGAGTTGCAGTTTTCGGATTATGTCTATTTATCTCCTTGCTCAAAGCTTTGTATACCTTTTCCTTTTTGTTTCAGGTAGGAGGGCTCCTTTCAACATTTCTTATAGGGCAGGTCTAGTGGTGATGAACTCCTTCAGCTTTTGTTTGTCTGGGAAAGCCTTTATTTCTCCTTCATATCTGAAAGATAACTTGGTGTTATAGAGTATTCTTGGCTGACAGTTTTTTTCTTTCAACATTTTGAATATATCTTTTCACTCTCTCCTGGCCTGTAGAGTTTCTGCTGAGAAATTTGATGATAGATTAATGGGGTTCCCTTCTAAGTTATTTTTTTTTCCTAGCTGCCTTTGATATTTTTTCCTGGTCATTGACTTTTGATAGTTTTATTATGATGTGTTTTGAGGATCTTTTTATGTTGAGATAATTGGGTATTCTGTTAGTTTCATGGACTTGCATATCCAGTTCCTTCCCCCAGTTTGGGAGGTTCTCAGCTATTGTTTCTTTAAATAAACTCTCCGTTCCCTTCTCTGTTTCTTCTCCTTCTGGGATACCCATTATCCTTATCTTGCCCTTTCTAATGGAGTTGGATAATTCTTGTAGAATTCCTACATTTTTTAAAAATCTTAGTTCTCTCTCCTCTTCTACCTTCATGATTTTTAGGTTTCTAGCTTCAAGCTTGCTAATTTTCTCTTCTATATGATCTGCTCTGTTTCCAGTGCTTTCTAATGTATTCTTCATCTCATTTATTGAGTTCTTCAGCTCCAGAATTTCTGTTTGGTTCTTTTTTAGAGTTTCAATCTCTTGGATAAAGTATTCCTTCTGTTCATTGATTTTATTCCTGAGCTCATTGAACTGCCTTTGTGAGTTTTCTTGTAGCTCATTGAGTTTCTTCATGACCGCTATTTTGAATTCTTTGTCAGTTAGATCACAATCTTCCATGAGTTCATGGTTGGTTTCTGAAGAGCTGTTATTTTCTTTTTGTGATACTGTGTTACCAGGGCTTTTTATGGTTTTTGCTGAGTTATTCTTCTGCTGACTCATTTGTTGTAGCAAACACTTTTCTTCTTAAGTATAGCTTTGTTTGTTTTGATTCAAACTTTTCAACCAATTGAAGATTAGAGGCCTTTCTGTTGTTTTTCAGTAGGTGGCGCTATAGCACTCACTAGTTTTTGGTTTCTCTTACCTGAGCTGCCTCTGGCTATATTTGAGGATCTGCAAAGTCCACCCTCCACCTCCTCTATTTGGAGTGTCACAGTACTCTCATCTTTGCCACCTGTGCCTCTGGAGGTCACTGATGCCTTGCTGTTGCTGGTTCATTGCAGTCACTGGCTTCATTGCCAGGGGCACAGGGATGGCTGACACCTCTCCTGCATCTGAAATCACCTAGGTTGGAAGCTCTGCTGCTGTGGTGGGAGGAACAGGAGAGTAAGGAGGGAGCCGGGTTTGTGGGGCACCATCTCTGCTGTTGCCTGTCACCTTGTGGCCCAGGCACTGCTGCAGTTGGGGTATCAGAGTCATGTGCATGCCTCTGCTGCTGCTACTAGGCTCTAAGCTGTGGCCAGGGGCCTGGGATCATGGGGCTCTGCCTCTGTTGCTGCTGTGCTCCTCATGACTGCGGGTGCCACCACAGCCGACTGGCCAGAGTCAATGTGTGCCTCTGCTGCTGCTCACTTGGTTCTCTGGGTCTGGGGGTGGCTGGCTCAACTGTCACAGCCAGGGGTCCAGAGTCTTAGGCCCCACCTCTGCCGTTCTCCTATTTCACCTCCTCTCTGTGCTCCATTCTACCCACCTTCGTATGTGCTGATATGTGGATCTCTCTGATGTCCTGGTATTTTGGGCAATGTAGCCTTTGTTAGGTTATGGGTGTTTTATGCACTGTATATTGAAGGGGAGAGACAAAGGGATCTTCTCATGCCACCATAATGATGACTCAAGATGACTTTTGATGTATGTCTTTTCTTCTGCTTTTCTCCCAAGTCACCTGGAACTTCTTTGACTCCAAAGAATGGGTCCTTTACTAGTACATATGGTCAACATCCATCTAAAGATAGTCGTCAGGGTCAATGGCAACGCCGAAGAAGGCTGGATGGAGCACTGAACAGAGTCCCAGTTGGGTTTTATCAAAAAGTATGGAAAGTTTTGCAGAAGGTGAGTATAACACATTGTAGATTTCTGTTTTCCCCCCTGAAATCTTCAGTCTTCTTGGCTGAGACATGACATGTCTGTGACATCACTGCAATTATATCAAAGTCATATGCCCATATGGACAAAACCTAGAAGGAAACATAAAAATGTAACAGTTGATTTATTTTGACATTATTGATAATTTTGTCTCTTTCCATTATTGTTGCTATGGTTTTGTTTATAAATTAGATTTCAAAAATCATCACTTCTCTGCTTTTGGCCATAGTTGGACATTGTGGGACATTGTGATACATTTTCTGCTAATCAAATGAATTTGGTGATAAAAGGCTTGCTTTCTTTGTAGCTATTGTAGAGTAGAAATGTTATTTGTAACGATGTGATCTTAATAACAAAATATCACTATGGTAAAACAACTGTGGCATCTGGGGAGTTGGTGTAAGAAGCTGTTACCTATGTTCTTCTTGGCTAAAAGCTACTAAATAAATACAGGCATAATGATGCTCATAGTCCAAACACTCCATTAGTGTGACTAATTTTTGTTTTTTCTTCAAAGGCCTAGTTTGCCAAAGACAGTTAAGGGGACATCACACCATTATGATTGTAACAGATTTAGAGGGCCAAGAAGACCATTGTACTCATTCATAGGTCTCATTCAGAATCTCTTAAGTGCCGCTTTTGCTTTATTGCCCTTGGCAAGGACCTGAAGAATGCTTCATCCAGGACCCCAAAACCTCTAGTTATGTTTCTCCCTTTAGCACACTGATATTCTTCCAGGGACAGAATCAGGTGGTCTTTTGGAAAAGTGAAAGTTGATTCCTCAGACTGTAAGCTCTGGTGATCTTTCTTCCAAAGAATACTAAAAACTTGCTTTCCTTCTATCTAACTTCAAATGCATAATGGTGACGGTTATGTATTTTATCTCTCCAGTTACACCTGGATTGTGGCACTTCAATTTCACAGACATGTAGTAGGTGATGTTCTACCCCAGATACCATGGAAAATATCTTTTCCTGTCATCAAGGAGTTTAATCTATAGTTATCTCCTTAAATAGCAGCTATAATGCAAGGCCAAAACGTATTGTGATAAAGGTGAAAAATCACAAGGCTCTGAGAATATAAGAGAAGGAACATTTAAATCTGACTGGGAAGATTGGGTATTTTGTGGCAAAATCAAAACCTGGACTTGGAATCCTAATGTAGGAGGAAAAGCAAATGCCGTCTGTTTTTTATTCCATTCCTTTCAGAGTATGAATGTAACATAACCACTTTACACATATGTTTGAAGGCTAGTGATTCTCTGTACAAAGACTGTTATTTGGTATATGGAACGTGGGCTAGAAGTGTCTGGTAGAGTCAATAAACCTGTTGGATTGGAATCTTTATCTGTGGTTTAATATATAATGTTTTGATTTATTTACAATCTAAAATGGTAAGTCATTAATTCGCATTGTATTTTAATAACTGAGTGGATGGTGAGAAGGAAGATACAATATCATTCATTCATTTGGTATTTCTTGAGCATCTGCTGTGCGCTAGGCAATGTCCTAAGTGTTCACAGTGATACAGCAAAGAACAAAACAGACAACAATCTCTGTCCTTATGGAACTTAAACATTCTACTAGAGAGAGACAAACAATAAATAATAAACATAATAAGTAAGTAAATTGTATATAATGTTAAAAGATGACAAGTACTATAGAAAAAGTAGAGTGGGGTGAGGGGATCAGGAGTGCTGATAGGGGATGCTTAACTAGAAAATGTAGTAACCATGCATGTTTGATAAATGCATATCTTGAGTTTTTTCTTCAGCCTAAAAACCTTTCCGAAAGCCTGTAGTCATGCATCACTTAATGACGGGGATAGGTTCTGAGAACTGTGTCACTAAGCAATTTCATCACTGTGTGAACATCATAGAGTGTACTTACACGAACCTAGATAGTATAACCTACTACACACCTAGGCTCTATGGTTCTAATCTTATGGGACCACCGTCGTATATGCGGTCCGTTGTTGACCAAAACATCATTATGCGGTGTATGACTTGTATTTGTGGTGGTGCTATGACTTAGCGTGCTATAATCCTGGGTAGTCTCTGAATCTTTGGGGCTATCCCAGAAGGTAGACCTTCTCTATCCCTTCCACTGCCCTAAGTAGAGAATGAACCTTGGGCCTCCTGTAGTCCCACCCTCCTTCTTGCCACATAGTAATCACAACCCCTTGGCAAGGACACCTGGGCTGCAGGGCCTTTCACTGGCCTGTGATTACTCAGCATCTACCCTGTGAAGCACACTTAGAAATACTAAATGTCTCCTTACACCTTCCGAGTTGTCAGCATATCCTTAGTGACATGTTTTTTCTGTTTTGCAGTGTCATGGACTTTCTGTGGAAGGTTTTGTGCTTCCTTCTTCAACTACTAGAGAGGTAAGATTCTGTGTTTTTCATAGTTATGCGATTGATAGCTTGTCTGGCTAAAGTATTTCAGTGATCACTTTTCAAAATAACAAATCTGTACTTTCACAAATCAACTGAACATGAAATGCACTTGAAGAAAGGAGAGAGTGTTTTTTTAAAAAATAGAATGGAAATATTAGACAGTAATTATGTATCACCTTAATTATATAGGGACAGCTTCTTTTAATGGTTGATTAAGTTAGGCTGGTTTATGTGAGTGTTGTCAGAGTTGGACAGGGCAGACAAGATAGAAATCTAAGAATGAATGACTTCTCCTGTCCCTGTCCTTCTCATCCCCACCTTTCGTTTTTTTGTTTTTTTGGTTTTTTTTGAGGAAGATTAGTCCTCAGCTAACTACTGCCAGTCCTCCTCTTTTTGTTGAGGAAGCCTGGCCCTGAGCTAACATCCGTGCCCATCTTCCTCTACTTTATATGTGGGATGCCTACCACAGCGTGGTGTGCCAAGCGGTGCCATGTCCGCACCCGGGATCCGAACCAGCGAACCCCGGGCCGCCGAGAAGGGGAACGTGCGAACTTAACCGCTGCGCCACCGGGCCGCCCCCCCCCCCACCTTTCTTTAGTAGGACGCTTGTAGACTATTAGATCATAAACCAGTTGTCCTTAGCTCTAACTATATGTCAGAGTAACCTGAGCTCCCGTGTGCAATTTAGTGGATTAGAACCTCCAGAGATGGGGCCTGAGCATCTGTACTTTAAACAAAAAATCCTTAGAATGATTCTGATTTATAACCATGATTGAGAAACATTGTCATGAATGACAGATATAGATTATCAAGCACTTTTGTATTTCGCCTTTTACCCAATCACACAGAAATTATAAAGAAATATCTTTTTTACAAAATCAGCAAAGGAGCTAGAATTAGCAAGCTAGGAATAGTAAGCTTGGACAGAAAATTCTCAAAAATGCTGGAGTTGTCGCAGATAATGGTGGCTGGAGGGGCAGATTCGGAAAGCTAATCCCATGCTTCAGGCCTTCACTCTTGCCTACAGGCCTTTTCTCTAACAAAGAACATTGTGTCCTCTATTTGTCTTTTCTCTGCCTTTAAGCAAGATTGAAATTCTAGTAGAATTAATAGTAATATATATCTGAATGGTACATTTAAGAGTCCTCAAGGCACCTTCACACATTCTTTAATTTGGTCTTCAACACAACTATGTGAAATAGCTAAGGAATGGATTGTAGTTCCTGATTTAACAGATAAGGAAACATATTTAGAGGGGTGAATTGTCCAAGGTCATAGAACTAGTAATTGACAAAGACAGTACTTGAACCCAGCTCTTCAGACTCCAAATCTACATTGCTGCCCTAAAGTATATAGTCAATACAATTTTACCAAAAATTATTCCTCAATCCCCTTTACCCTAAAATAATTTTATATTTTTTCATGCCCATTTTAATCTAAACAGTATATAAATGTTTTAAATAATTCTAATCATCATGTATATACAATTTTTTTTTTTTAAGATTTTATTTTTTCCTTTTTCTCCCCAAAGCCCCCCGGTACATAGTTGTGTATTCTTCGTTGTGGGTTCTTCTAGTTGTGGCATGTGGGACGCTGCCTCAGCGTGGTCTGATGAGCAGTGCCATGTCCGCGCCCAGGATTCGAACTAACGAAACACTGGGCCGCCTGCTGCAGAGCGCGCGAACTTAACCACTCGGCCACGGGGCCAGCCCCCCATGTATATACAATTTTAAGTTCTACTTACATCTTTCCTTTATCCACAGTCATCGTATTTATTCTTTTAAGTGACTCTATAAAAACTCATGAAGTTGCTGTACCATGATATGCCATTAATTTACACAACCATTCCCATGTCTAAGTTATTTCTAGTTTTACACTTGCGACTAATACTACTATAAACATTCTTGCACATAAGGCTTTTTTCCTGTCTTGAATTATTTCTTTAGGATGAACTTCCAGAAATAGGATTAAGGTTAGAAGGCATTGACACTTTTATGACTCTTGTTATACATTGCCAGATTGCCTTTGAAAAAGACTGAACCAATTTGCTCACTGAATTACTTTAAAGGAGACCATAGAAACACTCTTGGCTACCGCATTTTTCTGCCTTTCAGAATAGGTGATTGATGTCTCTTGGATGATGGGCTCTTAGGATGTGATTTTCTTTTTCTCTATCACAGATGACTCCAGGCGAGATTAAATTCTCTGTTCATGTGGAGTCGGTTCTGAATCGTGTACCTCAGCCAGAGTACCGCCAGCTTCTGGTTGAAGCCATCCTTGTACTCACCATGATGGCAGATATTGAAATTCATAGTATCGGAAGCATCATTGCTGTGGAAAAAATAGTGCACATTGCCAATGACTTGTTCGTTCAAGAACAGGTAGGCAAACCTGTTGTTTTCTCACAGGGGATCTGACACTAACCTGACTGCATTCAGAGCTCTTCATGAAGCCAAGATCACTTTCTTCTGCCTTCTTCCTCATAGCTCTTTTCTGGGCCCCCTTTGTAGTAGCTGTGAGCTGTGTTTGCAAAAGAAGTAGGCTGCGGGATGAACTCTGTCCTTCAGTATGTATATTGTCGTTGTGTTAGATGAAAAAGTTGCCTAGAACTCAGGGGGCTTTTATGCTTTTCATCATATTTCAAACTTCTTATCACACTACTTTTTGTAGCAATAAAGACTTAATGAAAGACTATTGGGTAACATATCCTTTCTGGACTATTAGGGGAAAGAGAAGTTTTGGTTTGTTTTGTTTTGCTTTTGCTTTTGTTACTTAGCTATAGGAAAATATTAAAGTGAAACTTTTAATTCCACATTTTTAAATTTTCTTAATAAATCATCTTCCAGGAAATTAACCACATTTAAAAAATACAAACTATTTATTGAAAGCTTTCCAAATGTTTACTAGATTAAGGGTAGGGACACATAAGATGAAGGACATGCACCGTTGTCAAGCAGAAAGTCTCTAAAACATGTAATAGGTGTTTCATTCCATTAGGCACTGAGGGGGACTGCAAAAGAAATTAAAAGCATCCTGGATTTTCTAAGACAGTCCTAATTCCTAATTTTCAGGATTGCTGTTAGTCCTTGTATCAGAAAATGTGATCCCTTTCAGGCATAGACTCTAACTTGGAAAGCTAATGGTCCACTTGAATTAAGTCAACTTAGAAAGAAATAACGATCTAATACAAAATAAAATAATACACGCTGAAATCAGTAGCACTAGAAAGATTCAGACCAAAGTCGCTCTAGGTTGATTTGTAAGTATTAACATTTGACTCTTAACAGGCACGACTCATTTAATTATTATATTTGACTTTCAAATATTCTAAATGATTAAACTTTAAAAATAATTTAATATGATTTGGGGATCTAGTGAAAAATGCATGTATAGAAACTCATATTCACTGTTTTGTGTATAGCTCCGATCCCTTCCTAGCTAAATAGCCTAAGATCCAACTAGTTGGTGATGGGGAGAAGGCTCTGAGTTATCCTAATCAGGACTTCAATTAGTAGGATTAGTAATTTTTCCTTTCGCCTGTGTTCCCCCACCCTTGAATACCAAACAGAAAACCCTCGGTGCAGATGATATCATGTTGGCAAAGGATCCTGCGTCTGGCATCTGTACTCTCCTGTATGACAGTGCACCCAGTGGCAGATTTGGCACCATGACCTACCTCTCCAAGGCAGCCGCCACCTACGTTCAGGAGTTCCTGCCCCACAGCATCTGTGCCATGCAATGAGGCCTTTGGGCCCTGGCTGCTGGGAGCTTTTTGACAGCTTGTTCCTGCCTTGGTTGATTGTGCATGGAACTGAAATGCAATGACCTGATCACTCCCACCCTGCCCCTTTCCATCCCATCTCTCTCAAGACGAGCGAACTTTTCTGATAAACTAACTGCTTTGGAAGAAGTGAACCCTTGCCTGGAGGCATATGCTCACCCAGGCACTTCATCGTGGGCCTTAATTCTCTCATGGCTCATAAAAGTTTGCATGTGTTTTTATTCTCTAGATCTGTTACCAACTTAGTTTTCTAACTCCTGTTTGGGGAGCAGGTATTAATAATAACTTATTCCTAAAGTTTGGTTTTTCTTATGTGTGGTTTCATTGTGTGACTGAGTGGTGGGTGCTTTGGGACATTATTTTAAGTGAGTAAACCCTAAATTGTTGGATTTTATGCTGCTATAAATTGGAAATATTTTATTCTAAGTGCCTTTTCTTAGAAGAGAGTACTGGATCCTGGTTCCCTTCTTTACTCACATGTTGCCTCACACTGAGTGATGAACTCCTTTCTGTGTAAAATTATTGTCTCTGCTTTTGCCTTCTCTGTATCTGCACACGTAATTCCTACTCTCCCTTTGGTGAAATATCGAAAAATGCAAGTGCAGTGTGTATATTTAAGTATTTAACACTTGAAATCACATTTTATGAAGATGGCTACTGCTCAGAGATGTGTTTGTAGCAGAAAATGCAGAATAATCCAGAGAAATGGAGCCAGGAGCCCAATTCCAGAGAAGGGGGAAGAAGAGAAGATGCCTAGGTAGTGTCTTACAGCGAGGAAGCAGAGGGGGAGTCAGGTGGGTTAGCGCCCTGAAGAGCACTTTGCGCACCCACTCCTTGCCTCTGAAGAGCAGGCCAACACACAATACAGGGAATAATTGAAGCCTCCATCTTTGTCAGACAGGAACCCAGCAGTCTGCTCTATAGCTACTTTACTGAGCACTCCTTCCTTGTGCTCACCTGGTCTCTGTCTCACTCACCTATTCACTTTCTACAGCATCCAACCACCCCCCGCCAACTCCCTGCCCTCCCATCTATTCTTAAACTCTCTCACTTACATTTTCACTTCCCGATTCTAGTGTTCATATCTATGTATATCTTGGTATCTGTGGGCATATATCTGTTTCTTGTAAACACCTGCATTTGTGTGTGTATCTAAGCATACATGGGATTTTTCTGAATGTAAGTACTTTGATATGTTTGTATATCTAGCTGTATCTACATTTGACAGACTGAGTAGGTAAATATGAGTGTTGTGGGGTGGGGGGTGGCAGGGAGGTGAGTGTGGCACAAACATTCAGTCCATAGCACTTTTCTTCTCCTGATTTGTGTGTAAAGACTCTATTAATTTCCCTGTTTGCACTTAGATAACTTCCTACTTCAATCACCTCCTTTCCCTCAAATTTTTCTCCAAGAATGGGGATCGGGCTGGTGGACTCCCTAGACAATTCTTACAGGGCCAGTGACAATCTTATGAGGTCATGTGAGTAAGTGAGCATAGTAGAGTGATAGGAAACAGACACTGGAAACGAAGAGAGGATGGTCAGCCTTTTCAATATCTCTCTTAGAGCAAATGAAAACACACAGTAAGTAGCTTTCTGATTTTCTGGTCACTTATAAAGATAATTTACAACCTGTCCTGAAACTGTTTGTCTTTTCACTGGCTGCAAGTTTACCCCAACCACAGGGAGTGCCACAGGGGAAAGCCACCACTCCCTTCCATGCAAATTTGCATAAAATGACACTGATGGCTGCATTTCTCTGGGTTTACTAAGTTGTCAATCACTATGCTTCCCATACAATGCTATTTCACTTTTAAAGCAACTTTTTAGAAAACTTAATTCATATTTTGTTCATTTTAAGCATGTGATACTAAAAGACATGTTGGACTTTTTTTAAAAGCACTTATGTTTTGAAAATAGAATAAAAAATTAGAATTTCCAATTAAATCATGTCTGGTGCCACTGAGTAAAACTTTGTGTTTTTGTGATTGGAGTTTATTTCATGGCTGTTTTACATACTCCAGTTATACAGTACAGTCGAAGCTCATTAATTGGGTCAAAGTAGAACAATATTAATATATAAATCATATATTATACATTATATAATGTTATATAATATATGTAAAGAAATGCAGTTTCCTCATTCAAATACATACCTGCTCAAACTAGGTTCACTAAATTCAAACAGGCTTGTTGACATCTTTAGGGAAGCTGTTCTAATGAATGAGTAAGACTGAGTTTTACTCAGCATTACAGTTGTGTGCAAATGGTGCTTCTGCACTACTGGAGGATACTTAACAACAGTTTGTTCTCCAAAGTATTATAAATATTTGGCAGGATCCTGCTTATACTACTCATTAGCCTTTTGTGTAACAAGAGTTTATCCAGCAAGGATGAACAGTCTCTACAGCCCCATCCTGGTTAATTAGGTTTTACTGCATTCTGGGAATTTTATGCAGCTGGTGAGGCAAAAGATGTTTTTCTCAGCCACAGCTCAAAAAACCTCTACCATCCCTTTTTGCACTTACCAAATACCTAGTACCTGTACTAATGCAGTGGAGATAGACACAGTGTTTTTCACATTTAGTCTTCATTTCCTAGTGAACTTGAGTGGCCTTTGGTCTTGGTTTGCCCAGGACAGTCCCCATTTTTGCCTGTTGTCCTGGCATAATTATTAATACCACTCTCTATCATTCTCCAAAGTGTCCCAGTTTGGGTGATATAGTTGCCCTATATTTAGCAGAAATCTGATTTCTTTTAAGGCTAGGCCTGAAAGCCAAGGACCTGTTCTCAAACCACTAGCTGCACTCTTGCAATAGTGATGTGGGAGTGAGGATAACAGTGGGGGGAGATTTTCCCCCAAATTAAGGAATATTTGGCATAATAGCTCTTAAAACAAATAATCAATATTTGAGTGCTTACTAAATGCCAGACATTGTTGTACAGGCACTTGGCATAGACCATCTTATTCTATCTTCACAATCATCAAGTGATATAGATACTGTTGTCATCCCCATCTTACAGATGAGGGAACTGAGGCACTGAGTATTTAAGCAAATTGTTCAAGACCACAGCTAGTAAGTGGTAGAGTTGGAATTTGAGCCCAAGCAGTCTATCTGGAGTTCCCATTCTCGACAATGACATTCTCCAAGGAAAAGACATTAGGCAGTGGTGTGAAGATAAGGACCAGTCTGTTCAGTACAGGTGAGGCTCTGACTTCAAGTCCTCTGACTGCAAATCTAGTGCTTTGGGAAGGGCTTTCTTCCCAACGTCAGTGGGGATTAAGCATGTGGAAAATTGAGGTTAGGGATCTGTAGCATAGTTTGTCACATGTAACATGTCCTGTTAATCATGAACAAGGATCCAGCCTCCCTGGGGGATTTGCTTCAGGAATATGCTGGCAATTTCAGAGCCTCTTGCAACAATTTATCTTTCTCCACAGTTGAATCATCTTGCCACATTGCGTGCCAAATTAGGCTACTGTTTCCAGTTTAGAAGCAATGCTCATGTGTTGAAGTGTTCAGCTACCTGTTGCTAGATCTAAGAGAACACATAGAACAATCCATTTTCACATCATCTAATTTGGAGTCCAGATTTTAGGGTGTCAGTGGCCAGTTTTATCCTGCTCTCTTCCTTCCACTGCCTATCCATGAAAGCCCAGGACAAGTCCCTTTACCTCCTTATGTTGCCAACCCGTCACAATCTTGCCTTCCGGTCAATTCCTACAGGCCCATACACTCTTTCTCCTCTGTCTATAAACTTGTGCATTTCTCTCTTATCCTAAAAAACATTCCTGGGCTCTCACATCCCCCCAGGCTGATATACTAGCTCCTTCCTTTCACAATCAAATTACTTCAAAAAGGAAGCTACACCTGACAGTGATGGCTTCACTCTTTAACCCCGTGCAATCTGGCTTCCTCCTCTACCTTTTATTTTTTCATAGAACACCAGGAAGCTCCTAATGGCAAAAGGGGGTCTTTGACCCTTTTGCAAAACATGACATTGTTACTACCTCTCCCTTCTTGTAACCTTCTCATCCCTCCATTTCTGTGAAACTGTACTATACTTGTTCTCACTCAACTATTCCTTTTTTTGTCTTCTTTCTGGCATTTTTTCTCCTCCTAACCCCCACAAACAGACATTCTAAAAAAATTACACTCTTTTTCCTAGCTCAGAAATTCTCACCGTGGTATGGGGCAGGTTTTAAAAAGTGACATGAGGGGCCAGATCGGTGGTATAGTGGTTAAGTTTGCACACTCCACTTGGGTGGCCCGGGGGTTCACAGGTTCAGATTCCAGGCACGGACCTACACACTGCTCATCAAGCCACGCTGTGGCGGCATCCCACATACAAAATAGAGGAAGACCGGCACAGATGTTAGCTCAAGGACAATCTTCCTCAAGCCAAAAGAGGAAGATTGGCAATGGATGTTAGCTCAGAGCCAATCTTCCTCACCCCCAACAAAAAAAGTGATGTGATCTGATTTACATTTTTTTTAGAAGCTCACTCTGGCGGCTGCAAAAAGAATGAATTGCAGGTCAGCAAGAGTGGAAGTAGAGACCAGTCAGATATTAAAGAAAGTCCTGCTGAGAGATGACAGGACCAAGACTGGAGTGGCGGTGGTGTGGAGGGAGAGAAGTAGATGTATTTATGCCTTAGAGGTGGAACCCATGGAAATTGCTGATGGACTGGATTTGGGCGTGAAGGAATATAAATAATTCTTTCTGGCTTAAGCAACTGGATAGATGTAGGTATTTTTACTGAGCTATGAAAGATGGGGAAGGGGCAGAAAAGACTTGGATGGGGAAATCAGGAGTTTGGTTTGAAAATGTTAAGTTAGACATGACTATTAGACATCCCAGTGGAGAAAGCCGTGTTCCCTTGTCTATCTCAGCCACTCTTATGACTTTAGCTATCTCTTCTTTATGGGGGGGGGAGGGGGAATGGGTTAAGCACTTGCTTAACCCATTGATTTATGAAACTCAACACTTTTAACACTTTTAAAATCAGACTCATGTCCATTCTGCTTTACCCTATGAGTTCCTCCTGCTCATTTCCCTCTTCCTTATAGTGATACTGCTAGCCTTCTCTTCACCCAGACTTTAAATTTAAGAATTTTCAGTGACTCTCTTCCATCTCCCTCTCTCTCACCAATATTCAAGTACTAAGGGAGTCCTATGGGACGGACCCTGTGCAGTGTTTCTCCCTCTCTGTTCCCACTGACCCTGCCCTAGTTTATCACCATTGCTTCTTATCTGGCCCATTGCAGCACCCTCACTGCCTCTAACCTGTCAATAGGTAATCTTTCCTACACATCACTGCTGTAGATCTTTTTTAAAAAGATTTCTGTTTGATTATCTCCCCATTTCCCACAGGATGAAGTCTGTTCTCTTTAGCCTGGCATTCAAAACCCTTCATGATCTGGCCCCTTCAGCTAAACCAGACTAGAAATGTTCTCCTTTTTGTTTTTTTTTTTCCTAAAGATTTTATTTTTTCTTTTTCTACCCAAAGCGCCCAAAGCCCGGTACCTAGCTGTATGGTTTTTGGGGGGGATTTTTTTTTTTAAATATTTTATTTTTTCCTTTTTCTCCCCAAAGCCCCCCGGTACATAGTTGTACATTCTTCGTTGTGGGTCCTTCTAGTTGTGGCATGTGGGACGCTGCCTCAGCGTGGTTTGATGAGCAGTGCCATGTCGGCGCCCAGGATTCAAACCAACGAAACACTGGGCCGCCTGCAGCGGAGCGCGCGAACTTAACCACTCGGCCACGGGGCCAGCCCCAGCTGTATGTTTTTTTAGTTGTGGATCCTTGTAGCTGTGGCATATGGGACGCTGCCCTAGCATGGCTTGATGAGCGGTGCCATGTGCGTGGCGCGCCCAGGGTCCGAACCTGCAAAACCCCGGGCCGCCAAAGCGGAGCGTGCGAACCCACACGGGCCGGCCCCTCCTTTTTGTTTTTGCTTATCCTGTTGATTCTAGTCAGCGTGCCCTCCTCTGGCTCCCATCTTCACCAAGTAAACTCCTGTCCATCCAGTAGGACCCTCTCAAATGCCACCAAGTAAGAATCCTAGTTGCCATTTATTAAGTACTGGTTATTAAGTACTTAATGCTTATTTATCCAGTAATCTAAGCGTCCTACATTCATTATCTGACTCTGCATTGCATATAGTTTCTTGTGTATTAGTTTCATCTCTACAAGAATGCAAATTCCATGAGAGCAGAGATCAGGTTGTAATTCTTCTTGAGGATTGACTCCTCAGCTGTGCTGTACACTAGTTAATGTCGGATAAATGTTTGATAAATGACTGAATAATTGCAGAGCTTTGAACTAGTTGCTATGGGAAGATATAAAAGAAGCATAAGAGCTTACATTCTAGTTAAAGAACACATCATAGGGGAAAAAAAATTTCCAGAATACTGTTGAGGGAATACTAAATGGAAGATTGAACAAGGTTAGATTTAACACAAAGTCATCCTGGAGGAATCGAGGGAATATTCAAAGGCTTTAGTGTCAGGCAGAACTGGTTTTGAGTTCCTACTTTTCTGCTTGTTAAGTGTGTGATTTTGAACAGTTATTTTCTCTCTCTAAACTGCATCTGTAAAATGGGTATATTACAACCTCCTTCATAGGACTTGTAAGAATGAAATGAGATAATATATCCAAGTGCGTATCACAATGCTCAATAAATGTTTAAAGAGTAAAAAGCAAGCGAGATTTTAAAGAAGGTTAAGGATATTGGATTGTCTGAGGGGTGTTAGTAGGTCTGTCCAAGTTGATGTGAGAGGTGGGGGCTTGCGCATTGGCCAGCTTGCATCAGATCATAGAGGCTGCAGGAGCCTGGAAATACTGATGGTAATTCTAAAACTGTTTCAGGCACACTAAACGTAAAATATTTCCCTGACCCTTGTATAGCTGCAGAAGTAAAAGGAGGGAGAGAAGAGGAGCTGCAATGTCCAAATATCGCTGAAAGTATCTGCTTACACCCGTACACCACATGAATTTTCAAGGAGTAATCTGACATCATTGCTTCATTGGAATCTGCCAAGCAATTTCCAGCGTACCAGCCAGGCTCTTGGGAAAGTGCTATCAGCTTTGCCAGAGTAAATTATTGAGATTGGTAATTCTTATATGGACTTGGATAATTAACGATGAAAAGCAGTTAGCTAAACTTGCGGTGCAGAATTTACTGTGTAAACTTTTCAAAACGTTTGTACCATCAATTAGTCCCCCACCCAAAAGCCCATCTGACGTAGCTAAGTGGTGCCGGGCTCTTGTTGGCTACATTGTATCCGTCTTTAAATAGTTATGTGGGCGTATTTGCAGATTGAAACAATTCATAAGGAGTTAAGGCTGCCTCTTTTTTTTTTTTTTTTTTAGCGCTAAAACTCAAATTCGCGGCTAATTAGCCCCAGTTCTTCCGCTACTCAAACCCCTTGAAACTACATCTCCCAGCATGCTCTGAAGCTGGTCTGACCTGATCTCAAATGGTCCCGTAGGGCAACAAGGATGGTTAGTTTTGACCGTGCTTATTTGTGCTGTAAAATATCGATCGTAATTGGCAGCTCTTTGGGCATTTATATCTGCCGACCTCGCGTTTTTGAACTGTGGTCACTAAATGAAGGGATTCTGACCTGGGAAGGCCCATGCATTCCTCCAGTTGGATGGAGAGTGGGGACAGTGTCTCCGGCGATCTCAAGAATAGGAGGGAATGTTGACCAGGGAGCACCGCTGCGGCCGATCAGAGGAGCAGGAACCGGAGCTCGGGCTGAGTCCGAAAAAAGCCGGATCCGGACGGTGGCTCCGGCACGGCTGGAAGTGGAAGATGGAGGAGCCGGAGGAACCGGCGGACAGTGGGCAGTCGCTGCCCCCGGTTTACATCTACAGTCCCGAGTATGTCAGCATATGCGACTCCCTGGCCAAAGTCCCCAAACGGGTAAGAGAGGTTGGGATGAAAGACCGTGGGCTTTTGGGGTGGGGGTGGGGGTGGGGGCCGGTGGACCGGAGGGCATTAGGAAGCGGAGAGGATACTGGGCTGGGGGAAATCTTCAGCAGAAACTGGGTCAGCTCTCCCAGGTGATGGAGGAAGTGTTCCCTTATAGTTTCTGAGAGCGCAGCATTTATCAGCGGGGTGTCCAACGGACGGGGGGAGGGGGAGGGGTGCGGGGGAGGGAATGGCACTGAGGGGCTGGTGTCTTTATGGCAAGGGATCTCTGAAGTCGTGGAGAAGAAGCTGAAGGAGAAAAGTGTTCCATGACCTCCGTAAGGCCCGGTAGCGTTCGCTTTAGCGATTTAGATACTTTGTATCTATATTGTCTAAAGTGCATTGTAACTGTTAAGTAAAAAGAAGGGAGGGGAGCTAAAAGTTAGTTCCTTTGTTCAGGATGATGAAGTCGACGGGATTTCTCTGAATAAAACATTTGAGAGACTATTTTCTGCCTCTTTTTTCTTTTTTGCTGACGTTTTTAGGCCAGTATGGTACATTCTTTGATTGAAGCATATGCACTGCATAAGCAAATGAGGTAAGCTGTCCTGTCTTTTGTGAACAGAGCCCTGAACCTAGGTGTTCATAGCCTTAATATCTTGCTTCACAGTGGGGTTAATAACGGAGAGAATGGTCCTCTTTTTAAAGCTTTTTGTAATTCACCGTGTTTGTAATCTGCCTGTAACCTAGAAAAAGCTCTTGAAGAATTAAGAAAACTTGAAAAAAATACGTGAGGCAGTTCAGATCCATTAGAAACAGGACTTTATCTCTGGGAGAGAAAGTATCCTAGGGAGGTGCTTTGTGGAGATTTTGAGGTGAGTACGTTTGGGTACTAAAACCTGTCTGATAGAAAAAAAGGTGTTCAGCTGGGAGGTGTTCTGGTTTGGGTTTTTTTTTTTCTAAGCCAGATCTGAGAGTGTGGGTTCAACTTAAGACTTTCAGACACCCCATCCCCACCAGCAACCTTTAATGAGTGAGCCTGGAGACAAGTCAAGACCAAAGCCAACTCCTAGGAGGAGGCCAGAACTCAGCACGGAACTACGTGCTTCTTTAGAAAAATGAACTTGCCATTTGTCATTATAAGGGTAAATATTATGACCTGCCACTTGTAGTAATATTGATGACATTTTCTGGCCAAATAAGTGAGTGTCTGTCCATGCCAGCTAGTGTGGTATGTATGCTTTGTTTATCTCCCAGAAGGTAATGGAATAGGTGTTCACATTTTATACTTGTTATTAACAAAATCATTTAGTGAGTACCTTCTTTACGAATGTTTTTCAGCCATTTTTTAACCTATGTATTTGGTACACATAAAAACTACATGGCTTCCATTAAAGTTATTTAACCTTTCAAAAATTACTTTAAGACAAACAAGAAATCAAGGCAAAGCAAAACTGTGCAGTGTCCTTCCAGTTAAGTAGGGAGGCTCCCCGTAAGTATTTGTTAAATCAGAGGAAGGCTGCTAGAGAGGGGAGCTCTTGGGGCTGGGAAACATGGTCCAGGAAACTGTGAAATCTTTATTTGAATGGGCAGATTTGTCACTTCTGAGGGTGTAGATGTGTTTTCCTGAAGAAGAAGCAAGAGTCCTTGGATTTTGGCTATGTATATTTAATTTTTGAGGCTGGACCATAGGATTCTTCTGGCCTGCTTGGTGATTGTAGTAGCCTCTATCGTCAAATTAATTCACAAGAAGCTCATTTCCGTGTTCCCATTCAGCAAACATAAAAAAAACAGTACTGCCTCCCTGTGGCCTAGGTCATTGCTCTCCCAACTTGAATGTGCGTACATATGAATCACCCTCTGAAGATACAAATTCGGATTCAGTAGGTCTGAGGTGAGGCTGAAGTTCTGCCTAACAAGCTCCCAGGTGATGCTGCTGCTGGTCCAGAGACTGCCCTTTGAGTGGTGAGGGCTCAAGAGCAGTAGTGGCAGTGGCGGAGTCAGGAAGAGGAAATGGGGACTAGGCAGCTAGAGGTTAGAGGTGCTGAGTCCAGTTGGCAGCTTAGTGCCCTGTAGTCTCTCAGTCACTCCTGGTTGTCATTTCTTGTGAGGAGGAGCTTGAGCACCTCTGAGTGAAGCCCAGTTCCAACCTGTTCGCCCCTTCTCTACTTCCTCTCCAAGGCAGATGCTCGGGGCCAAGTATAGAAACTTTTATGTTTTGGGTTGCCTATGTTTTTATCCTTTAATCTTAATAATAATGATAGTTATCCATAAAGCATTTTCACGTATGTTATCATTTAGTCTTCATGTAAGTTCCATGAGATCTTCCTACTGTACACATGAGGAAACTGAACTACAGAACAGGCAACTTACCTGAGGTTGTAGAACTGGGAAGTGCAGAGTTAGGACAGGAACCCAGTTCTCTGACTCCAAATTCAAAATTCATGACAATACAACTACCCATTAAAGTAAAAATATAGCTGGGAGGATTATATGGCCCACTTAGGAACTGATTCAAATGAAAATGTCTCTGCCTACTGGTTTGTCATGAAAGTTGTAACTCACAGGGTAAAGTTTGTCCAA
The DNA here is from genome assembly GCF_041296235.1 of Equus asinus. NCBI lineage: Eukaryota > Metazoa > Chordata > Mammalia > Perissodactyla > Equidae > Equus > Equus asinus. Next base: position 57,749,440 of record NC_091820.1, on the reverse strand, counting down.
TACCTGATTATTTAACTTAAATATGATTAGTCACTTTTTTTTTACCTACCTATAAATGCAAGGGAAAAATCTATCCTCTCACCCCTTATTAACGTGAGGAAGTGAAGACTATAGTGCCGTGGAGGGACAGAACATGTTCCTTCAGCCCTCTGGAACCAGAAGCTGGAGTTGTATTTTCTGCTCAGACTACTGGCTCCTGCTTCCAGCTTCTGGCATGCTCTGGGTCTGACTCACTCACCTCTCTTTGTTCTCTGTTATTATTAGGATAGTTAAGCCCAAAGTGGCCTCCATGGAGGAAATGGCCACCTTCCACACCGATGCCTATCTGCAGCATCTCCAGAAAGTCAGCCAAGAAGGAGATGACGATCATCCAGACTCCATAGAATATGGGCTAGGTAAAGTCACTACCGGGCGACGATGGGAGATAAAACTCCATCTATAGGTCGGAACTGCTTCATCTTTTATAACTCCCAAGATGGTCTCTAATACTTTTTAATTAAGAACTAAGTGTTAACCACAATCTTAATCTCTTAGTTTAGCCACGTGTATCTCACTTAACAAGCAAACCACATGAGTTGAGCAAAACTGAGTGATGGATCAGATGAAGGAAAACCTTTCAGTTGCTTAGGCCCTAATAGCAGTGCCCAGGTCAGGTCTGACTGTATGTGTACTCATTTAACTGTCTTGTGACCTTATATTTTAACTTGAGTACAGATTTATGTTCTGGCTAAGTTTTCTACCTTATTTCTCACTAAATAGCTGCATTTTTAAAAACTAAGCAGTTAATAGGATAGTCTAGAGAAAGAGCACGGTTTAGTAGAACATGGGACTGGGTGGGGGCCGGGGGGTGTCAAGAGACCTGGGTCCCAGGCCTGGCTCTGTGTGACCACAGATAAGACCTATAGCCTCTCAGGGCTCGATTTCTCCATCTGTAAGATATGACTAGTTAATCTTGAAAGTTTAGCCTTTCTAGCTCTAACACGTTAAAAGATCCTTTCCCCAACATTGGAGATGTTTATCTTTCATTTGGAGCTGTTGTTAGCACAGTTGCTTTTTGGTAGGAAATGTTGTCACACCTCAACCTATTCCTCCTAAGAGTTCTGGACCCAATTCCAATGTGTGGAGGGGGGTTTCCCCTCATACCATGAAGTAGTGTTCAGGACACCAGCTGAGTGTCCTACAATTCAACTCAATTCTGACACTATCTACCTGGAGAGAGCACCAAATTCCACAGGTAGGGGCCTCAGCCCCACAAGAGCGCTCTCCACTTCAGATGCCAGTTGCAAGCCCAGGTTGTTACCTGTGCTTCTGACTGACTGGCTACAAATTGGATGTTCCAACAATCCCCTCCAACTTAGGATGACAATTTCAAATCCCGATTGTTATCTGTACTCCTGACCAACAGGCTGTAAATCAAAAGTTCCCATGACCCCCTTCTTGGGTTCAATTAATTTGCTAGAGTGGCTCACAGAACTCAGGAAACCCATTTACTCCCTAGATTACTGGTTAATTATAAAAGGATCTAATTCAGGAACAGCCAGATGAAAGAGATGCATATGGGAAGGGACGTGGAGCTTCGATGCCCTCACTAGGCCTGCCACTCTCTCCAAATCTCCATGTGTTCACCTTCTCCGAAGCTCTCAGAACCCTGTCTTTCTGAGTTTTTTTGTTTGTTTTTATTTTGAGGAAGATTAGCCCTGAGCTAACTGCTGCCAATCCTCCTCTTTTCGCTGAGGAAGACTGGCCCTGAGCTAACATCCGTGCCCATCTTCCTCTACTTTATATGTGGGACGCCTGCCACAGCATGGCTTCCCAAGCGGTGCCATGTATGTACCCAGGATCCAAACCAGCAAAGCCCGGGCCGCCAAAGTGGAACGTGGGCACTTAACCGCTGCACCACCGGGCTGGCGCCCCTTCTGAGTTTTTATGGAGGCTTCATTACATTGGCATGATTGATTAAATCATTAGCCATTGGTGATTGAGCTCAATCTCCAGCTCCTCTCCCCTCACAGGAGGTCAGGGGGTGGGACTGAAAGTTCCAATCCTCTAATCACATGATGGACTCTACTGGCAACCACTCCCCTACCCCAAGCCCCCCACCACCTTACGTGGGGTCCACAAGTCACCTGATTAACAAAACAAAGACACTTTTATCATTCTCATCACTGAGGAAATTCCAAGAGTTTTAGGAGCTCTCCCAAAAATGGGATGAAGACCAAATATGTATTTTTTATTATAAATCACAATATTACACCTCTTCTTTCTCCAATTCATCTTTTAACAAGCTCTTCCACTGTTTCCCTGAAGGTTATGACTGCCCAGCCACTGAAGGGATATTTGACTATGCAGCAGCTGTAGGAGGGGCTACAATCACAGCTGCCCAATGCCTGATTGATGGAATGTGCAAAGTAGCGATTAACTGGTCCGGAGGGTGGCATCATGCAAAGAAGTAAGAAAATGACCTTTCTGCTTTCTGCCTCTTTCCTTGAGTCAGTTTCTCAGTTATGTAAACTCTTATGCTTATTGTATTGGCATTTATTGAGAGATTTGTGTATGCATGCGTGCGTGTGTGTGTGTGTGTGTGTGTGTGTGTGTGTGTGTATTCTGAAGAGATAGAAGTGAAATAGGAGAAGGTAACGTAATATGGTGGAAGCGCATAATTGAAAGTCGGGACACCTGGGCTCTACGCCTAGCTTTCCTGCAAACTTGGCTAACTGACTTGTGCAGATTAACCTCTCTAGGCCTCAGTTTCTTCTTCAGGAAAATGGGCAGGGCAAAGGATATAATTAGGCAATCTCTAAATCTCTTTTCAGCGTTCTGGAAATTGCTCTGTCTTCAAGGGACTTATACTCTAGAAACATTAAAAAACTAGAATAATTAGAGAGCAACATCAATTTTGGTACCAATTGAATACATGTATGAGCTGAAGAGATTTAGCAGTAGAGAGAAATTAATCATGGAAGTCTTGGAAGAAGTGAATTTTAGAGCAAGTTCTTAAAAGAAGTGGCAAACAGATTTTCAAATAGGTGGAGAATTGATGAGAATAGATTTAAAACAAGAGGCTGAAGAATCGAGGAGGCTTATGTTGCCATCTCTAAGGAAAGTGACAACCAAGAGTTAGGTGTCACTCTAAGGAGAACGGGCTTATGAAATAGCTGTTCTTAGGTGCTGCTTGGCGTTAGAGGAAAAGTCTTCTTGAAGTTTTGTGTTAACATTTCAAACAGCTGTACTCTGTGTCTGAAAAGGACTGCTGGGCCTCATTCAGCATTTGGCATCTTGCTTGATATGTCTCTGGTGCTTAATACATGTTGAAGGAAAAGGATTTTTAAAACTCTGAATTTATCAATGTGCTGTGTGAATGAAATGAACCGGCAGTGGTAGTAACTGCTGATGTGTCATTCACACACCAACTGCTCATGCTATCGGCCATGACCTTGGTACTTTTCCGTTGAGTCTAGACAAAACAGCACTTTATCTTTTCAGAGTAAAACTTTGAGCACAATTTCAGCGTATGCAGGTTAAGGTAATAACATGGAATTTTTTTCATCAAATCGACAGATTTCATGACCAAGAAAGTCCTGGAGAAAGTTTACTACTAGAATTTCCTACTGAGGCAAAGGAACAAAAGAAACCAGTGGTTAGTAGTGAGTTTTACATGGTCTTAAAAACAAAGAGAAGCAACCTGCCTTTTGTTGGCTTTTATTCTATTAAAAGAACTCAAAGTAAAGACAGTGATCCCTGGGAGAACAAAATGACCCTTTCTCCTTCAAGCTGCAGATGAAAGGGGAAAAACAAGCTTCTCTGAACCAAGGACTTGTATGCCCTCTTGTACTTAGCAGGTGGAGAAGAAAAGTAGTGTGGTTTCATGGAAAATGCCTGGTTCTACAGGTCAGATCTAGTTTCTGCCTGTGGTACTGGAGGATCTTATTTATTTAAGTTCACTGCTTAAGGTCTGCTAGGGCCTGGGCCAGTTTCCAGAAGAATACCCAGTTACCTGACACTTCTTATCACTGTTTTGCCACCAAAGGAAGCACATCCTATCTTGAGCCAAATCCTGGCTGCTCCTGGACTATGTGTAGGTGTGGGCATACCCACACGCCATTATCTTGACTGTTTCAGACAGCTTTCAGCTGATCCTGCCTGGAAACAGACACACCTGTGGTGCATATAAATTACAGAGACTCTCTAGAGATTGCTCCAATTCAGGTCCAAATTCCAGGGGGTTCTTGGCACCTCTGGAACCTCCCTGTAGATGGACCACAAGCATTGAGCCTGCAAACTTGCATCTAGCCAGCATTTATCTGTTATAAACACAATATTTGTTTAAACCTCTCCATCTCCAAATACATGTACAGACCCATACATGCCATTTATTCATTCAGCATGCATTGATTAAGCACCTACTCCATGCCAAGCAAATGTTTATCCTCACTAATAAACAGACATATAGAAATTGAAGCATGGTATATTTTTTCCCCTATCAATTTTGAAAAATAAATCTTCACTTCAGAATATCCAGGTGCTGGTAGGATTACAGTGAAATTGGCACATTCTTTTTGAAAACTTTGGAAATAAGTGTTAAAAGAGTAGGGAAAACATTCGTACATGTCGACCCAGTACTATCATCCTTTGCAGTCTATTCTAAGGAAATAAGCCAATTCTGCCCTCAAGAAATTCATGTCTTAGAGGTAAAACAGCAAATAGTTGTATTTGAAAGCTAAAGGAGAGTGATTTTCAAAGAAAATTCTGGAAAAGAAGAATAATGAGGGACTAATGCTATAAATATACAAAAGTTGAATAATGAAAGCACCGGTGCCACTGGTATAAGATTAGACAGGTGATGTTTTACTACATTCTCCAAAGAGACTGAAATATATGAGAATTCAGCCTATTATAAAGCAAGCGAATGGGAGTGGAAAGGATTATTCAGTAAATTGTGTTGTGACAGCTTGTAGCATTTATACCCTCAGCTCCTATAATAAACTAAAATAAGTGGCAGCTGGATTGAAGAGTTAAATATAAAAAAGCAAATTAAAAAAACTAGAATTCTAAAGGGGAATAGTTTTCTAAGCTTAGGAAGCAATAGGAAAGACTCACAAAGGGAAAGATCAACAAATTTGTACAAAATTTTGAAACCAAAATAACTTTTAAAAGTTTTATGGCCATTTTAAAAATAAAATCTCAACACAGACTGAAAAGGCATATTTGACATAAATATGACAAAGTGTGATAGGTTTATATTTTCTGAGGCACTCATACAGTATGTTGTATAAGAAGAAATACGGGCAAAGAACATGAATAGACGACTTACAAAGGAGCTTAAGTACAGCTGGAAAACATGGGACAGTGTTCGTCACTACTAATCAGAGCAATGAAACTTAAAACAACTACGTAGCTCTTCTTAAGCCTGTTTTTAACAGAATTGAAAAAGATGGTACTCAGTTTGCTAGTAATAGCATGGTTTGGTTCAACCCCTTAAGAAAGCAATTTGGTAGCCAACATGTATTAATGCCCTTTTATCTAATAATCCTACTCCTGAGGATGTTCCCTAAGAAAATAATTCAAAATATGGAAAAAACTATTTGCATGAAAGTGTTTATCAGTGTTATTTATTTAAAAAATTAGAAATAACATGAATGTCTAGCAATAAGCAAATGGTGAATCTACTCTAGGAATACTATGCTATTATTTTAAATGATGATTGTGAAGACTAGTGCATTTCAGCAAAATACTTAGTGTTAACAGAAAAGCAGATTTTAAAATTGTATGCACACTGCAATTACAACTTTGTAAAACACACACATATAAAAAAACTAGTGAGGATGATAATAGTGGTTATGTTAGGGTGGCAGAATTACTGATGATTTTTAAAAATGTGTTTCTCTAGTCAAATTTCTGTGATGAGATTTTATTACTTTTGCAGCTAAAATTTTACTAAAATAAAAAGAGGCAAAAAAATAGTTACAGCAAATACAACAAAGTTAAAATTTTTAACTATTCTAAATGGTTTTTTATAACACTAATATTCAGATAAGTAGGCAAAAGAGATGGACAGACAATTCACAAAAGAGGAAACCAGTAGTAAACAAACATGAAAAAGGTTTAGCATCACTAATAATAGACAAAGAGAAATCAAAACATTGTATATATGTGTATATATTTTCTACCTCCCAAATTAGAGCTGAAGGAAGAAAGACCTTTGACTCATAACGTCTGTTACTTTTGATCATCTCTTCTAAGGAAATAAACCAATCCAAAATATGGAAAAGCTGCGTATATGAAGATGGTAATTTCTCTCTTCTAATAGTTAAAAAAAGGGAGGGAAGGAGACAAATATTCAACAACAGTGGAATGGTCAGGTAGTGTATTGCAATGTATCCACTCGATGGGCTACTACATAACCATTGTAAATAGTGGTTAGGATGACTACGTAACAAAAGCGAAAGTATATTGTATAGTGTCGGCTTTGTTTCTAAAGGGTGGGTAGCTACAACATCGTACATTTGCTCTGATTAGAGTCTTGTAAAAAATATGCATACGAAAAAATCTTAGAAGGAACTACAACAAAAGGATACCAGTGGCTTTGTGAGGATGATATTATGAGAGATATATATATGTATAGTACACACACATACATATACTTGCACTTTTTTTCTGTTTTCTATATTTTTCCTGTATTTTCTCTAATGTGATTATATTGCTTTTATCAATAAAGCTTTTTATAATAAAAACTGCTTGGAACAAGGTGGGAAAATTACAATACAGGCGCAGTGTGGTCAGTATGCTAGAGTTACGTACGAGGTAGAAGAAGGAGGAGTTTGCCTTCCTGTTGGTGGGGATGGAGACTTCCAAGCAGAGGGAATAATAAGAGCACGGCAGTGGGAAAGTATGGAGCATTTGGAGAACTACAAGTGCTTAAATGTGGCTGGAATGTGAGAACGAACAGAGCAAGACCAGATTATGAAAGTTTTGTGAGCCATGCTGAGGAGTTGGACTTTTTTCTGGGGCCATTGGGTATTTACTGAAGAATTTGAGAGAGAGTGGCAATGTGCTGATTGGATCAGAGGGAAATGAGACTAGAGGCAGAGGAGAAGGCTATTGCAATTAATCATTTAACAAACATTTATTAAGCTCCTGCTGTATGCCACGTGATGAGGCGATGAAGATGTATACAGGAGTTTCTTACTATTTGAGGGCATTTGGTACCAGGTGAAAGGCTACTTAGTGAATCCATTTAAAAGGGGGACTAAAATTTTAGAGTCATAGTAGAAGAGGCAAGGCTTATATGCTAGTCTGAATAACTAAAAACTATTAAAATATGTTTATTTTGTCTCTTTCAATAAAATTGAATGCTAAGCCATTCTTACAACAAACAAAGAATGTATCAAAGATTGATTGATTGTTGTCGTTTTGGGCCTAATTTTTCCAACAAAATTGTATCATCTTTCAAGATGGTACATTTCACCTCCTGTGAGACTTCTGCAGCATGATCATTAAGAGGGTTGATTTTGCCAAGATATTCAACGGCTTCGTCAGTTTTCCCAAGGGCTTCTCCTTAATCATTTGGTATTCAAATCACTCTCTTTTAAACCACTTTTAAAATCATTATCCTTATTTATTTTCTCGTCTTCAGTTGTAAAATGGTCTGCCAGATCCTTGTCAGTTTTGTGTGTTGACTTCATGATATCCTGCATCTTGTAACTGGATTTGTAATTTCACTTTGTGATAGATTTGCATTGAATTGCTGCTCGCTGACATAGCTGACAATCCATGAGAGATAAAATGATTGAACAGATGGATAGGGATAGGTGCTAGTGTTTAAAGGAGTAGGTTGTTTAAATGGGTACTGATATGAGTGGTCAATTCATTAGCTAATGCTTTCATGTTATGACAGCTTTTGTTTTCCTAAGGAAACTTCAAAACCTTGGTACTGCTGGGGCTAAGATAATAAATTCTTGGTAAAGAGAACCCCCTGTATCAGCAAGGGTCTAGTGCAGTGTTTTTCAAACTGAAGTTTGCAGCCCATTAATGGAACATTATGTTGATTTGGTGGGCTGCAAGCAGCATCTTTTGATATCAAGGTGGATTTCATGAAACCTGTTCTAGTGTATATATTTGTGTGTACTAGGTCACAAGGTAAAATGTCAAGCCACCGTAGAGTGGAATGACTGTGAACTTTGAAGTAAGACCTAGGTGCAAATCCAGGCTCCACCACTTACTGGTCGTATATGTAACCTTGGGGTAATTCCAGAAACAGCATGTGCAGAGGCAGAGGCGTGAAACTGAGGGAGCTTCCATGTCTGTAATTAAAGCTGAAAGCAAGGGCTCCTATAGGCAAGTGTCTGGAGGTAAAGTAGGGGAGCTATGAAGGGTCCTTGTATGCCAAGCTAAATAGCTTGGACTTGATCCTTCAGGTCAGTGGTTATTGAAATATTTTGGTCATGGACCCCTCTGAAAATCTGATGAAATCTGTATACACTGTCCCTAGAAAAATATACATACACCAGTTGTTCCCTATAGTTTCAGAAGGTATAAGAATCTCCTAAAGCCCACGTAACCTGGTCCCTGGTTAAGAACGTTGGCTTTAGAGGCCAGCCCGGTGGCTCAGTGGTTAAGTTCGCATGTTCCGCTTCTCAGCGGCCCAGGGTTCGACAGTTCAGATCCCGGGTGCGGACATGGCACCGCTTGGCAAGCCATGCTATGGCAGGCGTCCCACGTATAAAGTAAAGGAAGATGGGCACAGATGTTAGCTCAGGGCCAGTCTTCCTCAGCGAAAAGAGGAGGATTGGCAGTAGTTAGCTCAGGGCTAATCTTCCTCAAAAAAAAAAGAACGTTGGCTTTAGACAGTGAGGAATCACTGAAGGAATCTTTAGCCAGGAGGAGGTAACATGACCAGATTTGCATTTTTTTTTAAAGATTGGCACCCGAGCTAACAACTGTTACCAATCTTCTTCCGAAAGCCCCTCGATACACAGTTGTACATTTTTAGTTGTGGGTCCTTCTAGTTGTGGCATGTGGGACGCCGCCTCAGCATGGCCTGCTGAGCGGCGCCATGTCCACACCCAGGATCCGAACCAGTGAAACCCTGGGCCTCCGAAGCAGAGCACGTGAACTTAACCACTCGGCCACAGGGCCGGCCCCCCAGATTTGCATTTTAGGAATATGATTCTAGCAAGAGTCGGCAGATGAATTGGGTGGAGGCGGGGTTGTTGATAGAGAAATCTGTTAGGACCTTACTGCAATAATCTGCCCAAAAGGAGGTGAAAGCAGTGGTGATGAGCATAGAAGAGGGAATAAATTCAAGAGCCATTTAGTAGCTAGAATAGATAGGAATAGTAACCAGTTTGATATAAATGATGAGGAAGGAGTGATCTAGATTTCTTGTGTAGATGACTGAATAAATTATGTCACCATTAACCAAGAAGAGTAGGGGATAAAAACTGATGTGCTTATGGAACAGTTAATTAAAGATACCTGTTAGAGAGCCGGTGATAGAGTCTAGCCCAGGGCTTCCCAACCTTTAACTGTGCATATGAAATACCTGGGGATCTTGTTCAAATGCAGGTTCCGGTTCAGAAGTCTAGTGTGGAACCTGAGAATCTACATTTCTAACAAACCCCAGGTGATACTAAATGCTGCCAGTCTGTGGACCATACTCGGACTAGCAAGAGGCCGGAGCTCAGGAGAATCATCTTCCCTGAAGATACAGATTTGGGAGTCAACAGAATGATAGATGTTAATTAAAACCACGGAAATAGATAAAAATCATCTGGAAAGCATGTACAGAATAGTATGAAAACAAAACAGAACAAATCCTGAGCCATGTAGAATGCCAGTGTTTACAGGGCAGGTGGCAGAAGAAAGGCCTACAAAGGAGTCTTGAGAAGGAATGGTCAGACAGAGAGAAAGAGAATCAGAAAAGATTCATCACGAAACCAAACAGGACCCTCAAGAAGACTGGTTTGGATGGCAGTGTCTGCCGCGGCAGAGCGGACACTCTCAACAGGGGCAATATTGCCCCTAAGGGAGCAAATACATTGATTCAGGGGGGAGTGCAAAAACTTAAATTTACATGGTTTATGGTCCTCCAAAGGGTCACTGTAACATAGATGTACATTATCTGTGATATTAGAATTTTATGGAGAAGTCAATTAGGAAAAGGTGTCTAAAAAGGCTTCTTGGGTGGGAGAGCAATAAGGAAAAACTAGTTGAGAAACGGAGCTGTAGAGAAGTAAAGTAAGACTTATGAATAAGGAGGTTATGGTGAAGGAGACTTCAAGGGATAAAAAGGAGTGTGCCAGGGAGACAAGGAGAAGGACATTTCAGAAGGCCACAACCACCTGTGCAAAAGCAGAGCAATGTAAAATAGCTTGGCGGATTTGGGGAACTACAGGCGGTCCACTATTGCTGGAGGGTTAAGGTACAAAGTGGATAATGGCGGAAGATGAGGTGGAAAAGTAGGAAATGGGTCAGCAGGGGCTTCGTGCATTTTGGAATGACCCAACTGAAAAATGCAGATTTCTGGGTCTCAGCGATCTGGCTCAGGGAGGTTTGGAGCGGTGCATCAGAACCTGCACTTTGTGTTAACTCTAGGAGTGATTTGGATCTACACATTTTGCAAAACTCTGCAGTAAGAAATGGTGGGCCGCTGACAAATTGTGTTAGGAAGTAACATGGTTAGATTTGTGTTTTAGGAAAATAGCTCTGACTGCGGTTATAGAGGACGAGTTGCAGGAGGCATAGACTGGAGATAGGAGATGAATAGGGTATCATCAGTCCCACTGAGTGACGAGGACTGAACTAAGCAGAGCAGTGAGATTGGAGGATGGAGAATGGTGAAGGCTGATTTGAGATAGCTTTAAGAGATAAAATCAATATTACTGATTAAGTGGATATGGGAGGAGATGAAAGATGAGGATGACTTAAATTTCTGGCTTACTTGAGCGGAGTGCCAAACAAGATAAGAATTAATAACAAGAGCTAACATATGTTGAGCTATGTGCTAGATGCTACCTTATATGCATTTTTTCATATAGTCTTATACTTTCTTACATTAAGAAGTGGATACTGTTGTTATGTCTTTTACACATAAGAGTACAGAGAGGTTAAACAACTTGCTCAAGCTTGGTAAGTGGCCACATTGAGATTCAAACCCGGCAGTCTGATTCTTCAACCTGTGTGCTTAACCCCTGTACTGTACTATACTACCTCAATAAACAGGAGTGGGGAGAGGTGTGCGGCAGAGGTAATACCCAGGGAAACTGGTTACCCAGATCTGGAGATGGAGATGGAAGCTGAAGCTAGAAACAGAGATGTGTTGCCAGTATATAAAGTGGTGGTGCAAACCATGAAAATGGACGGGATTACTTAGGGAAAGGGCAGAGTGTGAGGAGAACAAGAAAGTAGAGCCTGGAACCCCAGGCAACACCAACTTGTAATGGGCAGGTATAGGAAGAGGCAGCACTGAATTCAGCTGAAAAGCAACCATCAGGACTAGCCAGATAATCAAAATAGAAAGGGACCATTGAATCCCAAGGGAGCAGAAGAGTTTAAAGAAGAAAAGAGCTCTCAACACTGTCGCGTGCTGTGAGGGTCGATCCAGAGAAGTACTAAACTGTCCATCATATTTGGCAATTAACATAGTCATTAATGACCTTGGCGAGAGAACTTTCTGGAGAGTGATGGGAATAGGAACTAAGGAAATGGACAGGAAAGGAACATTAATCTGTCCAAAAGTTTGAATGAGAAAGAAAGGAAAGAGAAGGGCAGTGGCCAAGGGAAAGTAGGGGTTGAGGGGTAGCTTGTTGGGTTTGTTCTAAGAGATTTAAGAACATTTGTAGGCTGAAAGGGAAATATTGGAAATATGAGAAGGATAAGAAAAGGAGCAAAGCCTCAGAGGAGGCAGGAGAGGATAGGGCGAGTGACTTTGGAAGAAGAAGCACTTCTGAAGCTAGAGCAAAAGAAGTCAAGGAGGATCTAACAGAAGTGTGCGGTGGCCTGCTAGTGAACTGAGTGCCTGCCCGGTGGCCTCTGCTTTCTCTGTGAAACGACTCTTGCCCTCTTTTATCGCTTGCTCACATGCCTCTTTGAATCCTTTGATTCTGCTTTTTGTAATCAGTCTCTTAGGAGGTCATCTCGTCCCTTCCAGATTCCCTTAAATGGGACTCACTCTATCCATGTAAACATGGGAGGAGATATTAAAACCCAACACAAGACAGTGACTCCTAACCTCCAGACTTTGTCAAGATCACATCTTGTTTGCCCACTTTGGCTGTCCCTCATCCTTGCCTCTTCTGGTGTCTCTTAACCTGTTTGACTGATCTCAGCTCCCAATATTTTCCTTTATCTCATTCTGATAATCCATTTAAGACCTTCATCTCTAGCTCGGCCATGCCCTTCTTCCTTCCACAATTCTGTTGCTTGCCCTCTTGTCCCATGTCATTTCAGCCTTCTACCTGACAACGTGGGGTCTATGCCAGCTGGGCCCTCTCTGTCCTGCTTCCCTCCTAGGAGAGGGAGAGATTATTGTCCTAGAATGCTGTTGGTTTCTAATACTTCCACCTGGGGGCAGTGAATGGTAGAACCATAAAACCCTGCCTTGTGCCTTGGCAAGCTATACAAGAATGGAGAACTAGACCTCTAGCTCTTAGTTACTACTCACTACTCACCTCAAAGCTACTAGAGCTGTATCCTCAAGAGCTCCAGTCCCTCATGCATAGATAGAGTGAATGACAGTGAAGTGCATTACAGTTCCAGTTCCCCAAAGGGCTCTATGCACAGTATAACTTGTTAACCAAGCAGCCAGACCCCTTCCTCTACCTGCATCACCGCACCTCTAGCCTTTACAAACAAATAGATAACTGCATGAAAATGGAGGCCTAGATTCAGTGTCAGCCACACTGCCTCACCACCAAGGCACCTCCTTCAACTACAGAGGGCATGTCTACATCACTTCCTACTCATACCTGTTCCATGCTGGCACCTGCAGAACAGGCACCAGACGAAACAGGCCTTTACCATGGTAGCCTAGATCCTTCTGTCAATACATGTCCAACCCCTAGGGCACCAGCCCTTTCATCAAAAAGTGCCCAGCTGGACAGCAAAATAGGAACCAGCTAAGGTATGCTTTGTCCCTATGGCATCCCCACCTCCAACCTCTAAGGGATAAGATATGTTCCTATAGTTCCTATGCAACTGGAGAAGACAATATATCATGGTGTTTTCAGTGTCACACAGGGAATCCTGGCTCCATCATCTGCTAGCTGTGAAAGCTTTCTGTGCCTCAGTGTCCTCATCTGCAGTTTGGGGATAATAAAATTACCTACTTCATAGGGTTTATAAGGGTTAAATCTGATAATTGCGTTAAAGAGCTTAGCAAAGAGACTGGCACATAGTAAGTGTTTGATAAAAGTCATTTGTTATGTCCATACTGGGTTACACTCAGGGGGTCTTTCATAGCCTCTCAGACAAGTCCCTCATCCAGCAGGTCCCACTGCCTATCTAACTGAAATCAGCCTTGGTACTTTTGTCACCCACTATACTTACACTTCCTCTTTGACCATAAGCTGCTCCTGGCTGAGTGCAGACTGTTCACTATTGCCCTCAAGACTCACGTCCTTTGCCGTGGCAGAGTTTTGCGGGGGTAATGGAAGGATTACAGTAGCACTCTCTCCAGGCCAAGCCCCAAAAAGTGTGAAAGTGGTGTTTCTGGAAAGAATTTACATAGTGCTGGATAAGAGAGAAGCCTTTCTGAAATGGAGTCCCCTAGGATAATTGGCAACGTCAGCAATCCCTTGATACCACCAGCAGTTCACCTGTGCATCTTCACTACCCCAGTAACCTTTCTCCTTGGGAGAAGGGAATTTTGTCCCCAGACACAAAATGACCTTCCAGTAGCTGAAGGCCTTCTGCCCCAGCCCTGGCCTATACTGTTATATACCGTTAACTGATGCCTTCAACATCCGGGTATGGGAGGGGAGGAGTGGGAGGGGTATTACTCCGTTGCAGGAGGACCTGGGTACTTTGATCTCTGCCCCGCACCCACATCTCCAGGAAGTTGGCCCTAACCAAGCTCAGTTACCCCAAGTGAGAATGAGAGCTCTTAGTGATCAAGGCCACTTTCAAGACAGGGGGACACTTCCTTTAGGAGAGACAGGCATTTGTGATCATTAGCTCGAACCATTATAGCCCAGAAGAGTCAGGGCAGATTTGTAAACTCAACCCATACCAGGTGAAGTAGGCTCTTCGCAAAGAACCCATTCTGTTTCAGAATTCAGAATATCAAGGGTCAGTAGAAACAGGTTCCAGCCTGAGAATGTCACAGCCATTTACCCCAGCCACAGCGTAAGGAGCAGGCGGATACATCTGTAGAAAATAAAGATCCAGGTTCATCCTGGGGCAGCCCAGAGGTTTATGTCGTTCCAAGATGCCCCATTCTATTAGGATTGGGATTGTCTGTGTCCATGGGCACCACTCCACAAGGCCAACACAGCCTATTTAACTTTGCAGATAGTCCCATGGAGTGTGTTTCATACTGTGATCTGCAGACCACCTGCATCTTAATCCTAAAATGAAGATTCCTGAATCAGACCCTCTAGGAGGGGAGCCCAAGAATATTCATTTTTTCCCAGTGCCTCCCCAGGTGATTCTGATGCACAGCACACTTTGAGAATTCCTGGTCTAAGGGTTCTTCTAGTTACCCTAAATCTGACCTAACCTCTAGTATGCCTTTACGATTCCTACAGTTGAGGCAAAGACAGACCAAGGTAACCTTCAGGCCCTTGGAACATTGTCCCAATGAACTTCAATGAAAATTTTCCCTCCTCCCACATCTGTAACACCTCCTTACTGGTGGCGGATCCCTTTTTCCCTGTTACCCCAGTTCATACCAGCCATTGCTGCCCATGCATCTTAAAGGTCTTCCACTTTCGCAGGTCCCATGGCCATGTGCTCTCCAATCACAGCCCATAGTTCATACACCAGTCTTGGAGGATGCTGTTCAAAATCCTTTTCCTCCACACTTCCCTCTCCATCATACCACTGCCAGCAGACAACCTGCCAAGTGATATGGATTAACCAGGTCCTGGGGGAGCAGCACTTCTGCTACACCTCCAACACCTAATACATGAATTCTAACTCACTACACCCCTCCGTCCAGACCTCTTCCCTTCATGGCATTAATTTTTTCCAGCCCACTATTGCCCTGGCTAGTTGCTGGAACCATTGACATCCCTGAGCCTGGTCAATACTCTGGCCACCCAAGTATAGACTACCCAAGGATGCATTCAATTAACCTACACCATACAACATGGCATAGGGGTTAAGAGCAGGGACTCTGAAGTCACACTGCTTGAATTTGAATCCCAGCACTGCCACTTTCTCTGTGACCTTCAACAACTTACTTAAACTCTCTGTTCCTCAATTTCCTTACCTACAAAATGGAGATAATAATAGTACCTACCGCACAAAGTGATTGTATTACATGAACTGTATGTAAAGTACATAGACTAATGTACGGCACATACTAAGCACCAAAGTGTTTGCTGTTGAGTGGTATATGAATTACACTAACTGGATCATTCAGGTGTGAGATACCAGTTAGATTTCCTTTTGGCACAGCCCCATCTGCCCATGCCAAAAATTGAAGGACTCTTACCTAGAAACCTTTGAAGTGAAATTCAGTCATCCGCCCATAGACCTCCTACTTCAGCAGCCCCTGGAACTTCGTGCCCTTCCTACTCCATGATCACTCATCCAGTCTTTTGCTACTTCCTGGTGCATTTGTCTACCTTGTACCCTGCAATTAGCCCCAGCCACCTAAGGCTGAGAGACCTAAGCCTCAGCCTAAGGCTGAGTTTCGTTGTGAAAGAGGTGCTAGCTTTCTAACAACATCATGGTTGGCCCACTGCCTGATCCACTGGAAGGTTGTTGATCAGGAAATAGTTTGGGGGACCACCCAAGGGGACCTTGATCTCATAATTCTATTATAGGTATGCTTCCCCCACTTAACCTCAGCATTCTCTCTTAAATGTAATTTTGGTGTTCGCTTTCAGGTCCAGGTACCAGAACTGGGAGTAAATTACACTCTTAGTTATGCCCCGCCCCTTGCCTCCACCTCTACCTCCTGACCGCAGATCAGCCGGACCCCTCTACCAGTCTCATTAATAAAGGAAATGATCAGACTGTTATGCCCAGAGACCAGGGAAGATATTTTGAAAGTCTGAACAAAGATCGTGACAGTGGATGTGAAAAGGAAGGAGAGCACTTGAGAGTGATTTTAGAGGCAGAATTGACTGAACTGGGTGATCAATTAGCTGTTTGGAGTAAGGAGAAGGGAAATGTCAAGAATACTCAGTTCCTTGCCCAGGTAGGTAGCAGCGTTGTTACTGAGATTGGAAATAGCTCTAGCTCACCAAAAAACTTACAGAGATATCGAGGGGTTTGTGACATACAGAAATCTGAGTGGGTAAATGTTGGTAAGTAGGAGAAGATAGCAGAGTGTAGATTGGTTGGTGGGTGTCTGGTTGACATCCCAAACTTAATATGTCAAAACGTAACTCCTAATCTTCCCCACCATGTGGCAGCCCTATTCTTCCAGTTGTTCAGGCTAAACCTGTTCAATCTAAACATCATCTTTGACTCCTTTCTTTCACACCCCACATTCAGTGTGTAAAAATCCCTGTCAATTCCGTCTTCAAAATATATCCAGAATCTGACCGCTTCTCACAACCTCTAGCATTACAGCCCTAGTCCGAGCTGCCATCATCTCTCCCTTGGACTTTGTAACTGCCCCTCAACTGGTGTTCTGCTTCTGGCCTTGCTCCTCTTTGGTGCATTCTCCACACAGTGGACAGAGTGATCCCGTTAAAACGCAAGTCAGGTCCATCACTCCTCTGCCTAGAACGCGGCACTGACTCCCTGTTTCACTTGGAGTAAAAGCCGAAGTCCCTACCATGGCCTTCAAAGCCCTGCACAATCCTCCCTCTTCGCCCTTCCCCCTGTAGAACTACTGTCTCTTCTTCCTTTCCTCGCTATTCTCTGGCCACTGGACTCCTTGTGTCCCTTGAACATACCAGGCATGTTCCCACCTCTAGGCCTTTGCGTTTGCTGTCCCCGCTGCCTGAAATACTCTTCCTCCAGATAATGCCCCTTCACCTCCTCTAAGTTTTTCTTCAAATATCGCTTTCTCAGTAAGGCCTTCCCTCACCACGTTTTTAAATTTGCACTGCAAAAAAGCTCCCACTGGGGGCCGGCCCTGTGGCACAACGGTTAAGTTCGCATGTTCCTCTTCAGGGGCCCGGGGTTCGCCGGTTCGGATCCCAGGTGTGGACATGGCACCACTTGGTAAGCCATGCTCTGGTAGGCGTCCCACATATAAAGTAGAGGAAGATGGGCACGGATGTTCGCTCAGGGCCAGTCTTCCTCAGCAAAAAGAGGAGGATTGGCAGTCGATGTTAGCTCAGGGCTAATCTGCCTCAAAAAAAATTTTTTTAAAAAAGCTCCCATTGCCCTTTCCCTGTTTTATTGTCCTCTATACCTTTGACCATCTAAAAAATTATTTGATTTACTTATTATTTATTTTATGTCTCCCCCACCACACTAGAATATAAACTTCATGGGGCTAGGAATTTTTATCTGTTTTGTTCATTACTATAGCTCCACTGCCTCAAACTCTACCTGGCTCATAGTAAACCCTCAATAAAATTTTGTCAGGTAAATGATCGAGTGTGAAAGTTGGAATGTATGGAGAGGAGTGGGAAACACTGATTCCTAACCCTTTGGGGGAAGGTCCCTCACGGTGCTATTAGTTGCCTTATTTAATGTCAATGTTTGGAAAATAAATAATAAAGTTATTAAATTGGAAAGATGAGTTAATGCCTTCTCAAGGTAGGCCCTCAATAAATATTTATTGAATAAGTCAATGGTAATATCTTAACAGTCTTATGAAATTTATCAGAACCAGGAGGAGAGAGAGGGACGGAGGGAGAGAGGAGATTTCACCCAGCAGTCAGAAGTTCCGAGGTTTGGGCGCTCACAAAGTCAGACAGGATGTTCCAGCATATTGGACGCGACCAAGCTGGAGGCTATTATATAAGCTTGGCGTTTTAACCAAGAGATCACTAGAGGGCGCGCAAGGTTAAATCAAGAATGTTCTCTGCTTGGTGCGATTCTATTAACGTCATCCACATTTCTATTTATTGATCTGATGTTCATCTAAACTGTTTCATCAGTTCAGAGTGTTCTCCTGAGCTAATTTCTTTCATCAGCCCAGTATCTGGCTCATAATAGGTCTTCAATAAATATTTATAGTTTGAATGAAAGAATGAATATTTAGAATCAGCGATTTTCACCTTGAAACTTTGTGTTTTACTAACTGACTGTGGTCAGTATTTGCATTAAGAAACTATCCTTCATAGTTCGTAACCTGGCTGGTAAAGATAGCACCCATGGTCCTCAGTGCCTACAGAATCCTTAGGCAAGAGGAGGGCAACGGTCTGACTTGGAGTTTGTGTGCTTTGTTTGTGTGAGTGATAGCGTTAGACAACAGCGCACGTTGTAGTGCCTGAGCTAGGCGTCGCTAAAGGCCTGGGCAGCTTCTGCTCCCACATCAGCTCCTCTGTCCCTCAGGAGGAGCTGGCAGCTGGTGAAGGTTGCAGGTCACCGGGCTGGCTTATTCCCCCAAGCCCTACCAAGAACTGTTAGCTTGACTTCTGCAAATGGAGATCTCACTGCTTTTGAAACCTGTCCACAGTGTGTTTTAGAGCTATAGGATCGTGGGGAATGAAGAAAGTTAAACAGGCTTTGCTTTTAGTCCTAATTATCAACGGTTCCCACTGAAATTCTCTGAAGGGATTTTGGGTGCCTAGATTTGCAGCTTTCTGAGCTGGATTACTATGGGGGTGTGGGGTCTTTGTCCTCTCGTCATCTGATGGCTGAAGTCTCTGAGTGCCCTTGATCCAGGCCCATGAGCTGGACCCTCAGTATTAGGTATTTTTTACTAATGGAATCATTTCAAATAGCCTGACAAATATAACCCATTTTTAATAAGCTTTAGTTTTTAGAATAGTTCTAGATTTACAGAAAAATTGAGCAGATAGTACAGAGAGTTCCCACGTACCCCACACCCAGTTTCCTCTATTGTTAACATCTTACATGAATATGACACATTTGTTACAATTAATGAACCAATATTGGTACATTATTATTAACTACAGTTTCTAGTTTACTCGGATTTCCTTGATTTTTACCGCATGTCCTCTTTCTGTCCCGTCCAGGACACCACATTACATTAGTTGCCATGTCTCCTTAGGCTCCTCTGGGCTGTGACAATTTCTCAGACTTTCATTGTTTTTGATGACCTTGACAGCTTTGAGAAGTACTAGTCATAATACTCAGTATTATGTACTTTTCAGTTCTATTTTATTTATTTTAATGTGTTTTTCAGTCTATTTAATGGAATCCTTTCAAATACCCTGAGAAATACAACCCATCCTTATTGCTCTTCCCAGCACCTATTTTCATAATAAATCCGAAGCGTTCCTGAAGCTGGTCCTTGCTCCAGGAGGGCAAGTGTCTACAGCAGTGGTGAATTTTTCCGGCACAGTGTGCGTTCAGAGTAATCCTTTCTATTTATTGTTCATAGTCACCAAACCCACGCTGGTATCGTTTTTTCTCAGAAAACTTAAATGGAAATTGAAGGTGCAAATTCAAAGGATGTGTCTCGAATTAATTGGTCTTTCTTTCTAGTTTTTCTAGTGTCTGACTCTACCGAGAGTCTTCATTTTCAGTTTTACTGTTTAAATGTGAGAACCAAGAGCTCCGTGGAGGAAAAGCAGAAGAAAGGCGAGTTGGATAGAGCCACATGTAGTTCCACAGCTTTACCTTAATTTAATTTTCTACCCCAACCTGTCTTTAATATAAACTGTGTCGTCACCAAGATAAAACTCAGCTTTCCTTTTTTTCCAGCATAGTTTCAAGTATTTAATCCAACTACCCACACAGATTCTTGTACAATTGATGCCACTCGATTTGGTTGGAATGCTAGTTACATTCACTTCCTAGCTGGTCTTTGCTAGAATTCAATGGGCTTTTCTTCTGAGAATCTTTATTTTCCATGCCTTTTATGTACTGTCTTTGGAATTCAGTAAAAATGGCTCTTTAAACTCTTCTGGAGACTGGGGGCAAATCGAGGTAAGGTGTAAATTGAAAGGAATTAAAATCCCTAGTCTTGCCTGATATACTTTAATATAACAGTAATAATAAATTGTGCAGGGTGGATTGAGTCAAGTGGTAACTATGGACTTTATTCTGGACAACTAACAAAACCTCTCTGAGATTATTACAGCTTTTCTTCGGAGATATCTTGAAGGTTGTTAAGCTCTTATTAATGCCTTGACCAGAAATCCCTATCTGTGCATTTCCTGTGGGAGAGATATGCATCCATAAAGAAGGCACCCCAGTGAACTTTAGAGACTTCTGTTTTCCCTTCAAGGCTTATTTCATATAAACAATGTCAATGTTTACTAAAAATTTCTCAGAAATGCGTGCTGATTTCAGTAAATGTAGTGTAAATAGTTGGAATTCAGGTCACTCACGTGAAATAAAATTAATTATTGGGAGTAATGGTACAAATTATGGAACTTTTAAAACTGTTCAGGTAAATAAGGGTCTTTCCACCTTATTAGATGGCAACTTTGGAAAAGGCTCGATGTTGAATGCGGTCCTGGACACTGAATGATTTATCTGTGTTGATATCAAGGACATTGTTGTTTCTGGTGAAGCTGGGTTTTCTCACAGACAATATCATGGCCAGTTAGCTCAGGCTGTTAGAATATAGTGCTAATAAGGCCAAGACCATAATTTTTGTCCTTGTACAAACCAGTTAGTTTTCGCTGATTCTAAGGCTATTGGCTGCACCATTTCCCTTGGCCAGCCTCTCTTCAAAAGCATATTCTCAGTCGCAAAGGAGGCCAAGCTGGGGGATGCAGATTGCTAAGTGTAAATCTTCCCCACCTTTGAAAAAACAGCCCAAAGTCCCCTTTCTCTCAGTGCAGGCTCAGTTGCGTCATTTCCACTAGTTTGCCTTCCCGTGTTGTTATGAGTACCCTAAAATGCAGGACTATGTCCATTGCTTTCTCTATTTTATATTCTATTAGCTCAGGAAAGATTTTCATTCCATTGAGCACCAGACTGTAGGGTATATTTTTGGAAGCAAGTGTAGGTGTACCAGAGCCAAAAAAGGTTGGGAACGACTGTAGGCAAACTGATCTCACTGTTCTTGGAGCTGCCAACTCTAGGCACAGAGCCCTTAAAGTGGACTATAAATGGAGAGTGGGTGGTTAAAAGAAAATCCTTCATGTGGGACTAATTTCTGGTTTGCCACAACCAGGTACATGTGTTTTGTGTGCATGTTTTATGTAGAGAGAAGAAGGCATGCAAAAAGCTGATTTATTTAGCTATATGAAATTAGAATTGAGGTCTAAATAAGAGGAAAATTGTGAGTTGGATAATTAGGGTAGTTAGTACTTTGAATTTTTTATAAATGCCTGCATTTAAACTTATCGTGATAACATTCCTGTGAAGGAGGTAGGTGAGGTAGCAACTTATTGATGAGTCGAAAACTAAAGCAGAGAGACCTAGGTCTCCTGGTTCCTACTCCGGTTTCTATCATTGGAACATGTAAGCCTCTAAGAGGACTTGCTGGACATAAGTATGAAATCAAATTACAGAAAGATTCCTGGTTTTTCACTTTTCCTCTTTGATAGAGGAAACAATGGCGTTATAAATAAACACAGAAACTCTGCATCTGTAAGAGTCATTAAGTCACTTCTAACAAGAGGCAGCAACGTGAACTAGCCTCAGGAATAGTGAACAGGGTGTTATGAAAGGGAGCCCACAGAAGACTACCAAGACGAGGTTTGGACATTAGGCATGGAAATATCTGATTATATAATATGTTAACCAGTCATAAGGTGTAATGACACAAGCTCGGACCTGTTAGCTCGTTTTTCCTTCCCTAGATCATTATACCCAGCAGAGAGGGAAAAAAAGCCTAATGTGTTCTAATAGTGATTTCAGCACTGTCTTAAAGATTAAGTACAGGTGTGCTCCAATTTAAGGAAACTCAGGAAATAAAAAAATACACCTTGTGGGCCAGCCCTGGTGGCCTAGTGGATAAGTTCAGCACACTCTGCTTCGGTGGCCCAGGTTCAGTTCCCAGGTGCAGATCTACACCACTCTGTTAGTGGCCATGCTGTGCTGGCGGCCCATGTACTAAAAAATAGAGGAAGATTGGCACGGATGTTAGCTCAGGGCAAATCTTCCTCAGCAAAAAGGAAAAATAAAAATCACATTGCCAAATGGATAGATGCAGGGGTTACATGGAGAATTCACTTTATAGAAGGAGCCTTCACTATGACAGGATTCACCTATTGAGTTCCTTAAATTAATTTCTCTGGTGAATTCAAGATTTGATTTGCAAAGAGTCAATTATCACATAACTTTTTAGGAATGTATCTGCTACAAGGTTTACCTTAGTATTACTATTTGTAAAATACAGGTATTTTACAATACATAGTCTATGTACCAACATAAAGTAAAAGGCAGATTTCAAGGAATTTTATTTTCCTGATTTTTTTGTAGCACCATATGACCTGTGTGGATTTACATGTAGACCAAAGCATAAAAACACAATTGTGAGTGCTGTCTAGGGAGAAGGAGAGACACAATGGTACTAAGAGAAGATTGGAATTAGATGGGCAAGTGATATAAAAAAGAAAACACTGAAAATTTTGGCCATTTCCAATTTCTGGGAAAGCCATCTTGCTTTCTGTCTCTGGTGTGCTTCTCACCTCTGACCCATTAGTTGAATTTTTCTCTCCTGCTGATCTCCTATAACCATTCCAGCTCTTAAAAGTAGAAATTATCCATAAGGGTACAAATAGCATCATTTAATAAAGCGACAACAATAGAAGCACCAGTAACACATTCCTGGAATGGTTAAGAGGTTTGATTAGCTAGTACTAAAAATAAGGGCAAAAGCACCTTATTATGAAAGTAAGAATGCAACTTGTGAAGCACAACCCTGGATCATAAAGGCTGTAGGCATGGATGGGGATGCTCTTAAATGCTGAAGTTATGGCTAGAAAAAAGGCGGACAGAATTACCAAAACACATTTCAGAACTTCTAGCTAATTGGAGTAGAACACCCAAAATATATGAATAAGTAAATTTCTGAAGGGCATCTTCTCATATCAGAAAAAGCATCAGCTGTTTTTGTCATCATTTCATGTTATAATCAACATATATCAAGTTCTGGAACTACCATCCCTAGCTCTACTAGAACAGGCCTCTTGAAAATAGAGTCATAACTTCTTTCCATTTCTTTAGATCTTCTTTAATTTCTCTCAACAAATGTTTTGTAGTTTTCAGTATACAAGTCTTGCACTTCTTTTGTTAAATTTATTCCCAGGTATTTATTCTTTTTCATGCTATAATATATAAGTAGATTTTCTTTATTTTATTTTTAGATTTTTCATTGCTATGATATAAAAATATAACTGGTTTTTATATTTCAGTCTTGTATCCTGCAATCTTGCTAAACTTGTTTATTACTTCTAATAGTTTTTCAGTAGAATTCTTAGGATTTATACAAGATAATGTCATTCTAGCTTCATAAAATGAGTTGGGAAGTGTTCCCTCTGCTTCTATTTTCTGGAAGACATTATAGAAAATTGGTATTATTTATTCCTTAAATGTTTGCTAGAATTCACCAGTGAAACCATCTGGGTGGGCTCTTTTGCAGAAATTGACATGATGACCCTAAAATTCATACAGAAATGCAAGGGATGCAGAATAGCCAAAATAATCCTGAAAAAAGACAAAGTTGGAGGACTCACACTTCCCAATTTCCAAATTTACTACAAAGCAACATTAGCCAAGACAGTTTATTACTGGCATAAGAAAAGACATATAGGGGCCGGTCCCGTGGCCGAGTGGGTAAGTTTGCACGCTCTGCTTCAGGGGCACAGGGTTCCGCCAGTTCGGATTCTGGGCGCAGACATGGCGTCGCTCATCAAGCCATGCTGAGGTGGCATTCCACAGAGCACAACCATAAGGACCTACAACTAGAACATACAACTATGTACTGGGGGGCTTTGGGGAGGAGAAGAAGAAGAAAATAAAAGAAGAAGATTGGCAACAGATGTTAGCTCAGGTGCCAATCTAAAAAAGCGACATATAGATCAATGAGATAGAAATGAGAGTTGAGAAATAAACCCATACATCCATCGTCAGTTGATTTTCAACAAGGATACCAAGACCATTCAACCAGCAAAGAATAGGGTCTTCAACAAATGGTTTTGGGATAACTGGATAACCACATGCAAAAGAATGAAGTTGGACCTTTACTCACACCATATATAAAATTAGCCAAAATAGATCAAAGACCTAAATGTAAGATATAAAACTCATTGAAGAAAATTTAGGAATAAATCTTTGTGACCTCAGTTAGGCAGTGATATCTTAGATACAACACCAAAAGCACAAGTGACAAAAGAAAAAATGAATTGAATTTCATCAAAAGTAAAAACATTTGTGCTGCAAATGATATCTTCAAGTAAGTAGAAAGACAATCCATAGAATGTGAGAAAATATTTGCAAATCATATATCTGATATGGATCTTGTATCCAGAATATATATAAGACTCTTACAACTTAAAAATAAAAAGAGCAAGAACCCAATTGAAAAACGTGCAAAGGATTTGAATAGACACGTCTTGAAAGAAGATATACAAATGACCAATAAAGACATTAAAAGATGTTCAACATCATTAGTCACTAGGGAAATGCAAATCAAATCTGCAATGAGATACCACTTCACACCCGCTAGGATGGCTGTCATCAAAAAGATGGACGGTAGCAAGTATTCAGGAGGATATGGAGAAATTGGAACCCTTATACGTGGCTGGTAGGAATCTAAAATGGTGTAGCCACTTTGGAAAACAGTTTGGCAGTTCCTCGTAGTTAAACATAGAGTTAAACCACGTGACCCAGAACTTCTACTCCTAGGTATATACCCGAGATAATTGAAAATTTATGTCCACACAAAAATTTGTGTATGATGTTCGTTACAGCATTATTCACTATAGCCAAAAGGTAGGGGAAAAAAAATGTCCTTTAATTGATGAGTGCAAAATGTGGTATATAATACAATGGGATATTGCTTGACAATAAAAAGGAAGTACTGATGTAGGCTACAACATGGGATGAACCTCAGAAACCTGCTAAGTCAAAGAAGCTAGTCACAAAAGACCGCATATTGTATATTCCACTTACATGAAATATCCAGGGTAGGTACATCTATAGAGACAGAACATAGATTAGTGGTTGCCAGGGCCTGGGAGCTTTCAGGAAAAATGAGAAGTAGTGACTGCTCATAAGTAGGGATTTCGTTTTAGGGCGATAAAAATGTTCTAAAATTGGACCGGCCCCCTGGCCGAGTGGTTAAGTTCTCGCGCTCTGCTTCAGTGGCCCAGGGTTTCGCCGGTTCGAATCCTGGGCGTGGACATGGCACCGCTCATCAAGCCACGCGGAGGCGGTGTCCCGCATGCCACAACTAGAAGGAACCACAACTAAAAATATACAACTACGTACTGGGGGGCCTTGGAGAGAAAAAGGAAAAATAAAATAATTCTTTTTAAATGTTCTAAAATTGATCATGGTGATGGATACACAACTCTGTGAACATACTAGAAGCCATTGAACTGTACTCTTTAAATGGGTGAATTGCATGGCATGTGATTTATAGTTCACTAAAGTTTTTTTTTTTTTTTTAAAGAAGAGGCAGAATCAGAACTTCTGGGTCTTATAGTAGACTTATTATGCATTTTAGTGACCAGAAAAGAAATCTTTTTCTGAATAATCAACATTCTGTTTTACTGTCCAGTGGGAGAAAAGGATAGAGAAACTGAGGAATTAACCCAGGGATCCCTCCAAAGTTACCCTTTTCAGAAAACTGATTCTGATCATTGTTTTTCTTCTTTAAATAATATAGATTTTATATAGTAATACCACAATTAAAACATTCTCTTTGCAGTGCAAATTTTCTATTAGGGGGTGCTTTTCACATGAAGTAGAAATCAGATCCATTGGTTATCCTTCACATATAAAATAAAGGCCAGGCACTCCCCAGGATAGCTTCAAAACTCTGCCCTTAGCCTACGTTTCTAGCCTCCTCACCTACCATTCCCTGCTCTAGCTAATTTTTCTTTTCACACCTGCTCTGTGCCTTCCCATGTGCTCCCTGTCTAGAATGCCCTACACACCTATTCTCATCCTGGAAAACTACTTCTCCTTCAAGGCACAGCTTAATTGTCACCTTCCTGGAGTTCTTCCCGACTCCCATAGACAGAATTAATTGCTCTTGCCTCTGTTTTAATAGTATTTGTTTTTGCCTCTAGCATATCGTGTTATATTATAATGTGTTAGTTTAGCAGCAGTCTTTGTCAGCCAAGCCTTTGATAACAGAAACCAAGTGTTTACTTCTGTATCCACTAAATGTACGAAGTATATGCCTGGCCCATGATAAGATAACAATCAAAGTTTGATGAATGGATGGATGGATGGACAGATGGACAGACAGACAGATGGATAAACTGAGTCAGCTTGCTGGTTGTAGTCTGGAAAGGAAGCATAAGATAACACTCCTCCCCCTACCCAGCTTCTTGATCATCAGCAATAAGTAAGTACTATTTCCTAAATCCCTCTGAAATGTCTAGTATCATGGAAGATCCAAATATATATATATACATATATATATATATAAATTATGGTCCCTGCCCTTAAGGATCTTATGTAATCGAAGAGACAAGACTCAGATGTATAATGTAACTAGAAAACAACATAAAATAGCAGATGAAAGAGTGTTCAACAATTTAAAGAAGATTATAATTGCTATCAGAGTTCAGTAATAAGGAAACTAAAACTTGTTCCTACTCTCAGATGTTGGGGCTACACAGCACAGCATCTCAGGCAACTGAGGCCCCTTTAAGTGCCCCTCTCCAATGTAGATTTCCAAAATGGCAACAGGAGGCTGACAGCTACCAGTGCCACGGAGAGCAAGCAGCAAGCTGCCCAAATAATCCCCAAGCCAGCCTCGTCAAGGGAAAATGAGTCATGGCTTCTTGGAGCATTTAAAGTTTTGGGGCTCTCTTACACTCAGTAGGGAATCCCTGTACCTTTACCTCTTTTATGGAACTTTTTAAAAAATCCACTTATTCCCAAATATTTACTGAGTGCTGTGTTAGTTTCCTACTGCTGCTGTAACATTGCCACAAATTTAGTGGTGTAAAACAACAGGAATTTATTCCCTTACAGTTCTGAAGACCAGAAGTCCGAAATGAGTCTTACAAGGCTGAAATCAAGGTGCCAGCAGGGCCACACTCGCTCCAGAGGCTCTAAGGGAAAATCTCTTTTCTTGCCTTTTCCAGTATCTAGAGCTATATTCCTTGCTCATGGCCCCTTCTTCCATCTCCAGAGCCAGCAACGTAGCTTCTCTTTCCCTCTGACTCAGCTTCCGTTACGAGGCCTTCTCTTCTGTGTCAAATCTCCCTCTGCTTCCCTCTTAAAAGGCCACTCATGATTACATTAAGGACACACTCAGATGATCCAAGATAATCTCCCCATCTCAAGATCCTTAACTTAATCACATCTGCCAAGTCTCTTTTACCATACAATGTAACATTTACAGTCTGAGGATTAAGACACAGACATCTTTGGGGGCCACTATTCAGCCTTCCACGAGTGCCTACTACATAGCAGGCTCTGTGATAGGCACTTGATACCCCTGCTGCACCTACTGTATTCAAAGCTTCTCTCTCCTCCTGCACTGTAAACTCCTGGAAGAAAGAGTCCACGTTGCTTTCTCTCATAATGCTTAGCAGCATGCGGTCTTGCTTGTAGTATGTAATAGATGCTCAGTAAATTAATGAATGATATGAGCCATACCCTGTCACGTAGTAGAACTTAAATTAACTTCATTCAAAAAGTATTTATTGAGTCAGAGAGGGGAAGGGTCTTTGATATCTGGATAGTCAAATACAATCCAGCAAACAGTTGTTGAGCTCCTACTATGTGCTCGACACCTTGCTAGTTATTAAAGATAAGGACAGGAGTAAGGTGGTCCCACCCCTGAGGAGAAATAGTGAGCAGCTAAGTGTGCCTGCGCTGGCTAAGAAAGGTCCAGTTGGTGGAGAAGCCGTTTCCCAATCAACGGGCACCTCTGAGGGGTCCAGGTTAATGGATGCCCCATCCAGAAGGAACCCCGAGGGTCATCTGGCACCACCACCACCATCATCCCAGCCATTACCCCACCTTCACCTCCCTATGTGCAGTTGAATTCCCTCTCCAGCATCACTGCCTAGCGTTCTCCAGCTTCTGACCGCGCGCCTCTTATCACACTTTGTGGGGAGCCTACTTTGCCCAGCAGCAGACCATTTGATCCTCAAGCCACTCTAAAAGTTAACAAAATTCTTTCTTCCATTGAGCTAAAATAATGCTACTGGTCGTCTGAGCTCTTCTGCCTCCTGCAGCCACAAAGAACAGTCTACTTTCTCAGTCCAGCACAGCCATTCAGATATTTATAGAGGCTCCCCTGAACCTTATCTTCTTATTCATCCATTTATTCATTCAACAAACACTTTCTGAACATCTCTTGTATGCCTGTCATTGTGCTAAGGATGGGAGATCCAGAGATGAGTAGGATAAAATTCTCTCTTCAAGGAGTTCCCAGTCTAGTGGGGAGGCGGCCTTGTGAAAAGTGCAACATGGCAAGTGTTCTAGGAGAAGGAGACACAACACGCTGTGGGAACTGGGGGAGGAGACCAACCAGCTACACCTAGGGCTGTTAATAGGTCAGGAAGGTGATATTTGAGCTTGGTCTCATTCATTTGTTCAGTATTTATTGAGTACCTACTATATGTCAGGCACTCTGCTAGGTCCCAGGGACACAAGAGTGACCTAGGAATTTACCAGGCAGAGTATGCCAGGCAAAGGGATTAGCATTTGTAAAGTCAAGAAGGCATTCATTTACTTAAACATTTGTTTTGGTTGTTGAGTTTTTACTGTGTTCCAGGCAAAGATGCTAGGAACTGGAGATATAGAGATAACACACTGACACTGTTCCTGACTTTAAGAAGCTTGTGGTCAATTTGGAGATACTGAAAGTAAACTAGCACTCTGGTATAATGTGATTCATGGTTGTAACAGGCACAAGGTACTGGGGAGCACATAAATAAAGCTGCTAAGCTCAGCGGGGATGTGGCGAAGAAATGTGTCCGGAGCAGGCTTTTTTGAAGCATTAAGGCTTAATTAAGTTGTGATGCTTAAGCTAAATCTTCAGGGGCAAAAATGTATAAGCCATGAAGATGTAGGGGAGAAGGATAAAGAAAGGGGAACTGAATACGCAAAGGTAGGAAGGCATAAGAGAATAAGATTTGTGACGAGAGTTGTCAAAAGTTCAGTACAGCCGAGGCAGAAAGTTTGTATGGGCCAGTGGCAGGAGAGGAGGATGGAAATTTAGATGAGGCCAGATCCTTAAGGACCTTGTGTACTGTACTAAAGTGTTTGGACTTTATCCTGAAGGCAGTGGGGAGCCAGAAAAGATCATTAAGCAGGGAAGTGACACAATCAGATTTTTCTTTGACAAAAATAACTCTGGCCACAGTGTGGAGGATTAAATCCAGGGGGTGAGACTAGAGGCAGGAAGACCGGTTAGAAGACCTAGGTGCAGTCAGCCAGGAGGGTGATAATGAGGGCAGTGGCAGAGGAAACAGGAAGGAGCGGCCAGAGGGAGAATTTACAAAGTAGAATCATCAGGGAGAGGAAGACAAAATAATCAAAACTGACACTAAGGTTGCCAGTTTGAAAAATGATGGTAGGAATATGGGAGGAAGAGTAGGTTTTGGGGGTGACGATGAGTTTGTTGTGCTTATGGTGTCTTTGAGTACCTGAGAGGCAGAAAGATGTCTGGTAAACAGCTGATTATAAGTGTCTGGAGTACAGCAGAGTGGTCTGGGCAAGAACGAGAATGGCATGTGGAAGTAACAGTCCTCAATTCAACAAATATTTATTGAGTGTCTATGTGTGTTATACACTGGAGGAGTTTCCTGATGTTCCTGGCGTTACAAAGATGACTAAGACAGTCTCTGCCCTCCAAGAGCCCCGCCTCGTAGGGAGAACAGATGTTGAAACAAGCAATGATAAGGCGTTGTGGAAACGCAGCAGTAGAGGTCTGCACAGGATGTTCTTATAGGGGCATTGACAAGAAACACCTAACCTGAGGGAAAGGGGGAAGGCCTCCTGGATTAAGCGCTGTCTCAGCTGAATCTGGAAGAAGACATAGGAGTTAACCATGTAAAAAAGAGAGGGAAGGGCATGACAACAAAAGCAAAGTCAGGGAGGCAGGAAAAAACATGGCGAACGCATTGCAGTATTGCTAGAGTACAAAATACAGGGATGAAACTAGAGTAAATAAGGGCTGGGTCACGGAAGGCCCTATATGCCACGTTCATGTAGTTTGGACTGTGAACATTGGGGAGCCAGTGAAGGTTATGAGGAGAAGGACATGGTCAGAGCTGCATACATGTGGATCACTATGATGGTTGTATTTTCCTCTCCTAGAATATAGGCTCCATGAGGACAAGGATTTTTGTCTCAGTGTCTTGAAGAGAGAGCATCTGGTAGACAATAGATATTTGTTGAATGATGGAATTAACATAGGCCCTCAATGTGAGCAGCCAAGACTAAAGGCAGGGAGATTGTGACGCTAGTCCAGAGTGTGAATGATGAAAGCCTAGCCTGAGATTGGCAGTGGGAGGTGCAAAGGAGCTGGAATCAAGAACTCTGCACCAAGCTTTGGTCTGAGTAGATGATGATAACTGCAATGATTTTATCTTCCTTTCAATATAACATACTGACAGTCTGCTGTGTCCTGGATGCTGCTAGATGCCAGGGATGCAAAGATGACTATGATATGTGCCCTGCTCTTAGGAAGCTCTCAGTGTAGTGGGGTAGACAGACCAACCTGTGAAAAGATAGGTGTGGTATAACGTATGTATTAGTTCTATGACAGAGTTCTGAACCGGTGGGGGCACAATGCAGAAATAGCTAATCCACGTGGGGCAAGGCTTCATGGTGGTAACATTCGAGCTGATTGTCAGATATGGAGAAAAAGGTTGCCAGGTAGAGCAGGAAGAGTATGGCATTCTGGGGTGAAGAATCATGTGCGGGTATATGGAGTTGTGAGAGGGCTTGCTCAGGTTCCAGGACCAGTGAGAAGCTGGGAGCGGCTCCGCTACAGGGATGGCAAATAGGTTTCATCTCATGTGCTAACTCCCAATCAAAGGTATCACCATCTATCCAAACAAAAGTTAGAAACACAGGCATCCATTATCTCCACATCCCGCTGATTCTACCTCCTAAATAGTTCTTGACTCCAACCCCTTCTTTACATCTCCCATTGCCAATCTCAGGTTAGGTCTTCATAAAGGGCAGTGTTAAGAAAGATTCTGAGGCCCCATCTTGGCTTAATGGGAAAGAGTAATGTGATCAATTAGCAATGTCTGCCATGGATGTAAAAGTGAGGAATGGCAGTATGCATGTCACATCCCTGGGCTAGAGCACAGGATGTGACGTCAGGAATGGCAGGAACTGGTGCCTTAGGGTCCAGTTTTGAGAATGTTAAGATTGAAGTACTTATGGGCTGGAGGTGTCCAGTTGATAAGTAGATAGAGCGCTGAGAAGATAGGTCAGTGATGAAGATGTAGATTTTTGGAGTTTATCTGTGTTTTGATCAGAAGTAGATAAACTTTTTTCTGTAATAGTCCAGATAGTAAATATTTTAGGCTTTGCTGGCCATAAGATCTCTCTCATACCCATTCAACTTCGCTGTTGTAGCTTCAGAGCTGCCATAGACAATATTTAAATAAATGATTATGGCTATGTTCCAATAAAACTTTATTAACAAAAACACATCAGGCTGGGTTTGGCCTATGAGCCATAGTTTGGCAGCCCCTGACGTAGGTGATATACAGCATACAGTCATGGGATGTGATATAGGACAGCTGGCGCCGGACGAACTTGAATTTCAGTCCCAACTCTGTACATACTAACTTTGTGACTTTGGACAAGTCAGGTAAACTTTCCTAACTCTGTTTCCTTCTCTGTAAAAAGGAGATTCGTGCTAGTGCCTGCCTTACATGCTTTCTGTGAGGAATAACTG
The DNA here is from genome assembly GCF_041296235.1 of Equus asinus. Classification (NCBI taxonomy): domain Eukaryota; kingdom Metazoa; phylum Chordata; class Mammalia; order Perissodactyla; family Equidae; genus Equus; species Equus asinus. The sequence continues at coordinate 57,717,162 of NC_091820.1, read as the reverse complement.
AGCTGTTCCATATGCACACTAATTATGGTACATGGCACACAGTAAACACTCAGTAAATGTTTGCAATTATTAATATCACTATTACTATTGGGATTGTTCGTGTTGTTAGAGGTTTTAATTAAGATCATAAGAGTGGATGAGATCATTGGGGAAAAGTGAGTCGAGCAGAAGAGAAGAGGCAAACAGAAGGGAAGAAACCAGAGAAGGAACTGGCAACATCGTAGGAGGGGACCCAGAAAGAAGTAGTGTGTACGAATCTAAGGAAGAAAACTGTTTTAAGAAAAGGTTGAGAGGCGAAGGTCTTCCACATTAGAAAAATAAGCAAAGGACATGAAAAGGCAGTGATCAAAAGGCATACGAATGGACAATAAACATATAAAAAGATGTTCATTTTCACCCATAATCAAAGACACGAAAAGAAAATTGTGTTTTTGTTATTTGTGAGATTGGGAAAGATTTAAAAGATTGACACAGTGTTACCAAGGCTGTGGGGAAACAGGCACTCTTGTGTACTTACTGGTGGGAATGTAAATTTTTTTTGGACTTTCCAGAGGACAGTTTAGCAATATGTATCAAAATGAAGAAGAAGCGTATTCTATGAAACAGCAATCTTACTTCTGGGAATTTACCCCAAAGGAGATAGAAAATTGTACAAACACATTTTAAAACTACACGTAATGATGTTGATCTCAGCATCACAATAGCAAAAACAACCTAAAATATTCAACAATAGGAGAATTATCATGGCAGATACGCACAGTGGAATACTATAAGGCCATTAAAAGATTATGACATAGCTCTATACTTATTGATGTAGAAAGATGTCCATGACATATTGTGGAAGGTTATAAAGCAACAGTGTAACAATTTCACCATTAAATAAAACTGCTTCCCAGGAAATAGTGTTTTTATTTTTTTTTAGGTAGTGAGATTTCAGGTCATTGCATTTTTTGTTAAAGTTTGAATAGTTCAATATATTTTACTGAGCACATGCGTTTTATAGAAACAGTAACAAGTAGTGTACTGGTAAGCCAAATCTCTGAAAAAATAAAGCCCCAAATTTGTAGCATTTGCTAATTTCAATGATATAAATACTCCTAAGGGGTTGCAAAATTCCTGAATATTTAATAATTAGCTCTCACTAGCTGGCTTTGACATACCACTGGCAATAACTCTATTTAAAACAAAAGAAAGAATCGGGGTATGTTGACCAGGGTCAAATGCTGGTAAAGTAAGATGAATATTAAAAATTATTTCTCACTGGTGAACCTAGTAAAAGGAGCTTCAGTGGAACAAACAGTTGCAGAATAAATAGGAAAGAAGGAAGTGGAGAAAGCAAGCAATTTTTGTAGAAAATGGAAGAAAAGTAATAGTCTCTTGAGGGAAATATAGAGTCAAGGCAAGTTTAATTTAGGGGGGCTGGGAAGAAATACCAGAGACAACACTATAAACTTTTTCACTTTTAACTTTTGAATAATCTTTAGAGTTCACAGTGTGCAGGCACATGAATGTTCTTGAAATAACCCTTAGAATTGGTATTGTTCTGATTCCCATTGTATATGTGGGGAAGCCGAGGCTCAGAAAGATGAAGTGGCTTGCCCCCGGTGTCACAGAGTGAGCCACATTTGTGTGTGCCTGTTGAGCTCCACCCACTGGTTAAGCCCTGGAAATATCAAGATGGATAAAACGTGGCCACTAACACATACACTGCAACCCTTCTCCAATCTGGGTCTTACTCTCCCTTGGTTTTAGGTTCTTTTTCTGCTTGTCCTGGGCAGGCCATGGTAAGCTGTGAACCTGGATGTGGGTTGTTTGTCCCTGCTTGGGATGAGAAGAGAAGAAAGCCTAGCATGGGAGGGCAAGTGGTTATTAGTGACAGTGAGGTTGAGTATGTTGAGGACTGAGAAGGGTCTGTTGGATTTGGCAATCAGATGATTACTGGTATATTTTCAGTGCTGTAAAAAGAGAAGCCTAAGGAGCAAATGAACGATGAGAAAATAAAGGAGGCAGTAGAGACTAAAAGATTGAGAGAGACAGAGACTGGGAGAGAGAAGGGGAGTTACAAATGAGGCCTAGTAAAATGTGGATAATTTTAAAAGCACTTCTTTTTAATGCTCAAATTATCCCAGATTTGGCCAGTGAGAGCCCCTTCATGCCAGCTCCTATGTGTTTCTCACATGACCCTGTCAGCTCTTTCGTACATCCTTGCTTTCTGGTGAACAAGGTTTCCCCAGTTCACACTGAACTTTCCCTGCCCCAGCCCTGGGATCTGCCATTTCTCTCAGAAACCCTGATCCTTGTTGGTAGGAAATGGTATTTCAGTATCACAATCTAGGCACTAGGTATGCTCATTGCTACTAACGTGCATTGCTTTTAGGTCTTTTCTGTAGACTGAGCTAGGAAATAGATATTTTTTTTAGAAACTGTGAAAATATTAATAGAAATGGAGTATAACAGTAAATAATAATAATACATTAGTCCATAGTGATATTCTGTAGAGAGAGGGGAAAGGGAGAGAAAGATCTTTCTAGCAGAATATTGGCTAATAAATGTAGAAGGAAGATAGAATAGAAAGTAACCATTTTGCAGCCCCCATATAATTGATTTTGGCAAAGATCATCAAATGGATGCTAAAGCCATTGAGTAAAAGGGTCTTGTGGAACAGGATATTCACACAGTCTCAAATTATCACCCCACAGATTCTTTGTTAATTACAAAGGGGGAAGTGTACGATTACAATGGGAAAATCTGGCAGTCACTAGGTTAAACAAATGATTAAACTCAGCATCGTCAACAGCAGGACAACCTGACACTGCCTCCTAATGTGATGTAATAAGAAGTACAGAGCATCATGTATGAAATATTCTTGCTAAAAATGTTTAGCCTGAATCTAAATATAAAGAAAGAATTAGACAAACCTAGAGTGTGGGACAGCCAATAAGTTAACTGACCTGGACTCTTCAAAAAGCCATTATCATGCAAAACAAAAGAAGGTAGAGGAATTGTTCTAGATTGAAAGAGAACAATGAGCTCTAAAGTCAGATGCCATGTGTCAACCTTGAATTCTGAATTGGGAGGAAATCATAAACAGCTGTGAGAGACATTTTTGGAATAATTTGGTAAATTTGAATATGGACTATATATTAGCTGATATTATTGAATTAATGTTGATTTTCTTAGGTGTGATAATATGGAAGCCTTCTTTTCCTTAGGAGATGCATGCTGAAGTAGTTAGGAGTGAAGTGTCCTCATATTTGTAGCTTACTTTCAAATGGCTCAGCAAAAAGTAAGTGTGTGTGCATATGTGTGTGTGTGTGTGTTTGGAGCAAGAAAGAAAAATGTGGGAAATTAGTAAAAATTTGTGAATCTAGGTAAAAGATATGTGACTGCTTGTTGTATATTCTTTCAACTCTTCTGTAGGTTTGAAAGTTTTCAAAATAAAGACTTAGAAAAACATCTTTTTAAAGTCTTTGAAAATGTATGGTGAGATTCAACAAGTGGTACTGGGACAATTGGATATACACACGCAAAAAGATGAAACGAGACCCTTATCTCATACCATACACAAAAATTATCTCAAAATGTATGCAAGACCTAAATGTAAGAGCTAAAATTATAAAACTTATAGAAGAAAATGTAGGAGAAAATCTTTGAGACCTTGGTAAGGCAACAATTTCTTGTATGCAACAATAAAAGCATGATCCATAAAACAAAAAATTGATAAGCTAGACTTCACCAAAATTAAAAACTTGTACTTCAAAAGACCATTATGTGGGCCAGCCCACTGATGTAGTGGTTAAGTTCGCACGCTCTGCTTCGGCAGCCTGGGGTTCACAGGTTTGGATCCTGGGCACGGACCTACACACTGCTCATCAAGCCATGCTATGGCAGCATCGTACATACAAAATAGAGGAAGATTGGCACAGATGTTAGCTCAGAGACAATCATCCTCAAGCAAAGAGAGGAAGATTGGCAACAGATGTTAGCTTAGGGCCAATCTTCCTGACCAAAAAAAAAAAGAAAGAAAGAGAGAGAGACCATTATGAAAAGGAAAAGACAACTCATAAACTGGGATAAAATATTTGCAATTTACATATCTGATGAAAGTCTTGCATCCAGAGCGTACAAAGAACTCTTACAGTTCAAGAATAACGAGACAATCAATTTAAAAATGGGCAAAAGATTTGAATAGATATTTCACCAAAGAAAATATATGAATAGTTAGTAAACACATTAGAAGATGCTCAATATCATTAATCATTGGGGAAATGCAAATTAGAACCACAATGAGATACCACTACACATCCACTAGAATGGCTGTAATAAAAAAGACACAGTAAATGTTGGCAAGGGTGTTGAGAAATAGGAACCGTCATACATTGCTAGTGGGAATGTGGAGTGGTATGGACACTTTGGAGAACAGTTTAACAGTTTCTCAGGAAGCTAAACATAAATTTATCATACATCCCTGCAATTCTATTCCCAAGAGGAATAAAAACATGTCTACACAAAGACTTGCATGTGAATGTTCATAGCAGCTCTATTCTGTTCTGTTCTATTTGGTTATTCAAAGTAACCAAAAACTGAGGACAGCCCAAATGTCCATCAACTAGCACATGGATTAACAAAATGTGGTATAGCCATATAATGGGGTACTATTCAGGGATTTAAAAAGGAATGAAATACTGAAACGTGCTGCAACTTGAATGAACCTCAAAAACATTATGCTCAGCAGTGATGCTCATAGGTATCTACCCAGTTGAGTTGAAAACTTATGTCCACACGAAAACTTGCACACATGTTTATAGCAGCTTTATTGATAATTGCCAAAATCTAGAAGCAACCAAGATGTCCATCAATAGGTACATGGATAAGCCTACTGTGTTACATCCACACAATGGAATAATATTCAGCAATAAATAAATGACCTATCCTGTATTGTATAATTGAAATTAGCCAAGAGAGTAGAACTTAAATATTTTCACCAAAGGAAAAAAAAAGATAAATATGTGAGGTGATGGGTGTGTTGATTAGGTTAGATGGGGGCCATTCTGTCACGATGTGTACATTTATCCAATCGCCACGATGTACGCCTTAAATATCTTACAATTTTGTATGTCAGTTATACCAAATAAAGCTGAAATTTTAAAAAATGAGCTATCAAGCCACAAAAAGACATGGAGAAATTTTAAATGCATACTGCTAAGTGAAGGAAGCCAGTCTGAAAAACCTACACGCTGTATGATTCCAACCATATGCTATTCTGGAAAATTCAAAACTATAAAGGCAGTAAAAAGATTAGTGATTCCCAGGGGCTTGGAGGGAGGGAGAGGAATAATTAGGTGGAGCACAGGAAATTTTTCGGGCAGTGAAACTATTCTGTATGATTCTGTTACGGTGGATACATGGCATCATATAACTGTACAACACTAAGAGTGAACCTTAATGTAAGCTAAGGACTTTAGTGAATAATAATATATCAATAGTGTGACAAGTGTACCATGCCAATGCAAGATGTTAATAGGGGAAACTACGTGAGGGAGAGGGTATATGGGAACTCTCTGTTCTATCTGTTCAACTTTTCTACAAATCTAAAACTCTTCGAAAAAAACTATTAATTTAAAAAAACATTTTGCTAGGTAAAAGAAGCCAGATAGAAAAGACCTCATATTGTATAATTCCATTTACAATGAAATGTCCAGAAAGACAAATCTATAGAAACAGAGTAGATTAGTGGTTGCCTGGGTCTGGGGGTAGGAACAGGGATTAACTGTAAACAGGCATGAGGAATCTTATTGGAGGGATGAAAACGTTCTAAAACTGGATTATGGCGATGGTTGCCCAACTCAGTAAATTTATTAAAAATCATTGAATTGTACAGTTAATATGGTGAATTTTATAGTATCTAAATTATACCTCAAAGTTATTAAATTTATTTGATCTCATGTTTAAAAATTATCCTTGTAAGTGAATCATTTATATAATGTGTAGTGAGATCCCCTGTTCATTAATCAGAAAACAATATTGTTAAGATGGCAATACTCCCGAGTTGATCTACAGATCCAACACAATCCTTACCAAAATCTCAACTGGCTTTTTGTAGAAATTGACAAGCCCATCCTCATATTCACTTGGAAATGAAATGCAAGGGACCTATAACAGCCAAAACAATCTTGAAAAAAAAACAAAATTGAAGACACACTGTAATCAAGAGAGTGTGGTACTGGCATAAGCAGAGACATATAGATCAATGGAATAGAATTGAGAGTGCAGAAATAAACCTTCACATTTATGGTTGATTGATTTTTGACAAAGGTGCTAAGACAATTCAATAGGAAAAGAATAGTCTTTTCAACAAATGGTGCTGGGACAACTGAATCCACATACAAAACAATGAATTTGGACCTCTACTTCATACCACACATAAAAATTAACTCAAAATGGATCATATGCCTAAATATAAGAGGTAAACTATAAAACTCAGGAGAAAGCATAGGAGTAAATCTTCATAACCTTGGGTTAGGCAAAGCCTTAGATATATCACCAGAAGCACAAGCAACGAACGAAAATATAGCTAAATTTGACTTCATCAAAATTAAATTCTTTTGGACTTCAAAGAACACCATCAAGAAAATGAAAAGAACATAATAGGAGAAAACATTTGCAAATCATATATCTGATCAGAGGTTTGCATCCGGAGTATATAAAGAACTATTACAACTCAGGAATAAAGAAAATAAGTCAATTAAAATATGGGCAAAGGATTTGAATAGATGTTTATTCAAAGAAGATATACGTATGGCCAAGAAGCACACGAAAAGATGTTCAACATCATTGGTCATTAGGGAAATGCAAACCAAAACCACAATGAGATACCACTTCACACCCACTGGGATGGCTAGAATCAAAAAGACAGATAACCACCAATGCGGGTGAGGACAGGGAGAAATTAGAACTCCCATACGTTGCTGGTGGGAATGTAAAATGGTGCAGCCACTTTAGAAAACAGTTTGTCAGTTCCTCAAAACCAAACCATATGACTGCAGACTCGCATCGTTATCCATTTGATGTTTCTTAGGAACAGGAAGAAGGCCAATGTGAGTAATGGGGACAGTGGCAAGAAAAGACAGAGAAGTTGACAGGGGCCACATCGTGCAAGGCCTTGTGGACCATGGTAGGACTTGGGATTTTATTGTGAATATGATGGCATTTTGAGCAAGGGCTCTTGGGTCTCAGTGAGTTTGTAGTATCCGTCGTAAGGGGTGAGAGGCAATTAAAGAGAAGTCAGCGATTACTGAACAGCCTTGGAGCCCCACCTGCACTTGGGAAGCCTAAGTGCGTAATGGCGTACGTCGGCAGTTTCACAGTTTGTTCCAACAGCACATGGCCATCCTAGCTTTGGGAGCCGGAAAAAATGGGTGGTCAGGCTGATTTAAGGTTGGGGTTTGAGGTTCAGATGCTGGGAGGAAACTGGCTGAGGTAGTTTACCATGGTAAACTAACTCCGAAGTAAGGTAGGTTCTTACAGAAAAAAAATTGAATTTTCAAGAGCCCTTAAGAAAGGAAGTGCTGTATTTCTGCCTTTTGCCATCTTTCACTGCTTTGCTGTAAGCAATTAGAAGCAATTAATTTAGTGAAAAGAACATTGAGAGTCAGAGACTTAATATGAGCCTCAGCTTTCCCAGTGACCGTGACACCAAGGTAAATTGTCAAAGCTGACAGCCATAAGAAGGCTAAAGAAATCATCTTTCTGGCTACTTGTTAAACCACACCAAGAAATTAGCTTTATACCATTAAATAAAACTCTTCAGCCTTTCCTGGCAACAATTCTCCCGAATTTCCTCTGTCTCACCAAATTTCTCCTGCCACAGTTTTGTCCATTCTACCTTGTGCTAATGATCGCTTGATGCGATATTCCTTCATAGAGTAAAAGATAGTTTAAATCAGATCCCATCCCTCCTCTGCTCAGAACCCTCCCATGGCCTCCCAACTCGCGGATGATAAAGTCCAAATTCCTCGTGATGGCCCCTGTGATTTGGTGCCATCCGCACTCATCTTGTGCCCCTCTCCTTCATTACCTGTGTTCCAGCCACCCTGGCCTGTCAGCTTGTCAGATAGGCCAAGGAAGTTCTTTGCTGCCTCAGAGCTTTTGCAATGCTGTTCTCTCTGCCTGGAAGACTTCTCCATCTCAGTATGGTGAGTTTCCTTCGCTTTTCAGGTCTCTATTTAAACACCACCTACTCAGAGCAGCTTTCCTGACCAGCCTATCTGAAGTAGCCCGCCTCACCCCATTACTCTCTTTCACATTACTGTGTGTTATTTTTGTAATATCGCTTGTCAAAATAAGCTGTTTTCTTGTTTGTTTTTGTATTTTTATCTGCTTCCACGCATCCTCGCCCCCTCCCGTGTGAGATCCTTGGGATCTGTCTTATCTGTTAATCGCTGTGCCCGGAATGTAGAACAGAGTGAGGGCTCACTACAAACTTGCATGTTGGGAGAGGAAGGAAGGGAGAAGCTCTTTTGTCACCTGCGCCTCATTCAGATTGTTTCTCAAACCCTTAGTCATTTGTAATGTTCTCTACTGGACTCTTCTACAGGTGGAATAAAATCCTGATTTCCTGACTGATCTTGAATAGTCAAGAGACGATTATCATATTATAGACTTTCAGACTCAGAAAGAACTAGAAGTCATTTACTCTAACCTGTCTTTCCATATAGAAACCTTTCGCACAGCATCTATCCCAGGAATTCCTTAGAGGTGCCTCAATGGCAACTACAGGAAATAAAGGGGTGGCTAAATCACGGGGTTCTGGACCCCATCTGTCCACCCCCTACTCACCCTTTAACCGAAGCAGAGTTGATTTTGTTTGTTTTATATATTGAGATTCCGCATAAAATTTCATTTGGAAAAGAATGTTCTGCTTCTTAAGAAAAGTTTACAAACTACTGATCTGACCTGTGCCTGACTTTCTCGGTGACTAGGAGTTTGCTGTCTTTGTATTCCTTCATGCTGTCTTTACCTCCTGGTCTTCAATAAGGATGACAGCAGTCACCATTTATGCATGAGCTTGTCACTGCAAAGACAAACGTACCGCCAAACGGTTCTTTCTACATTTAAAGCCTGTCCATTGGTTTGAGGCAGTAGCCATGGGTTGAAGCTGTTTATTTCGTGTTTGATCTTGATGCTATACATCAAGATGGTCTGTGCAGTCTCCCAGCAGTCTATAGCTATGCTGCAGTACTCAGAACCGCTTCAAATCTGACCTTACCACATATCTTCCACTCTCCTTATTTGTTTCACATCAGTGAATTACCTTCTGTGTTTCGATATTAAAGTTCACCCTAGTGATATCCACCCACTTTGCCAATTGATTCAAGTCACTTCAATTTTAAGTGTGTCTGCCAAACAGTACCGCCACATCTAACTTTAGTTTGGGACATATTTAATGCAAAGATCCCTATTCTATCACACATTTTAAAAAAAAGCTAACGGCATGTCTCTAGATCCAGGACCAGCCTCTACGTAAATCCATGCTTTGTTTCTTGTTTGTTTGTTTGTTTGGGGGAGATTGGGCAATGAGTCATGGACCCTTAAAGTTTTCTCGTTTGGGTACTGACCAGTCTGTTTTTTAGTGATCTGTTCCACTGTTTTTCTAGTTTATCACATTTGAATTTGTAAATGTATAATCTGAAGGTTATTTTTCTCTTTTATTCAAGGTAAATAATATGGATCCTTTTCTCTATTCTCTAGACATTTCATCATTCCTATAAATTCTTTAAAATAAAAAGTTTTTTCTCAGAGTCTACCATGTGCCAAGCACTGTGGTATAAAGATGAGTAAGATACAGTCCTTGCTCTCAAAGAATTAATAGTCTAGCAGAGGAGACAGGTACAGAAAGTAATCATTGCAAGCCAGTTTGATGAGTACTATGGTAGAGGTCTGAATAAACTGCTGGAGCACAAAAAAGGAATCAACTTTCTCTGCCTGGGAAGGGAAGGTGGAACTTCAGGGACATCTTCACAGCTAGATCTTAAAGGTTGGGTGGGAGGTTGTCAGAGGAGATGGAAGTCATTCTACAACCAAGACTACGTATGGGCAAAGCCCCAGAGACTTGAAGAATATATTATGTTTGGGATAGGGAGAAAAGTTTGATGTGGTTAGGTTGTGGGTACTTGAGGAGAATGGTGAGATAAGAGGCCTGAGGAATAGGCAGGAGCAAAATTATGAAGGGCCTTGTGTACTATGCTAAAGAAAGGATCTTTTTTCTGGTCGGCATGGGACTCACTGAGGGGTTTTTAAGCAGAGTAGTGATATTGTCAGAATTGTGCTTTAGAAAGTTATAATGAGCAGTGTAAAGCGTGCGATAGAGGAGGTTACAGTGGGAGGAATACAGGACTGCTGGAGGCTCTGTGCTGTGCAGCCAATTCTTTAAGTACCGTGGGATGTAAATCATTTTGGTTTCTGAACTGTACAAGAGGAATAGCCATTTTTTTCCCCTCCTTCACGTGGAGCTAATGAGAATAAATGAGATCATATGTCCTCTGAGCCTCTTAGAAGAAAGCTTCCAGGTTAAGGCTAGGTGGTTGGAAGTTGAGACAAGCATAGTCTACCCCATGTGATTGAACTCTTACTCATGCGTATCTTAAGTATTTTTTTAAAATGTGTATTAGTCTTTTCTTACAGCTCGATTCAACTCAATTGTAAATTCCTCAGGGGCGGGGTCCAGGACGTCTTGCCTTGTCTACAACCTCTAGTACAGAGACGGAGCACAGAATGAGTCCTCAGCACCTACCTACAGGCTGATCGCATACAGTGTCCCCTCTTAGGCAAACTACCTGAGACTGAGGCGTCAGGAATGCCACAGTACTACTGTGGACTACTTAGTAGTGTTATATGTCAGGGCTCATTCTCTAAGGGTAGCCAAAGATTCCAGGCCTTGTTCAGCCAGGCCCATGAGTGCCAGCAATGCCCCTTTGCTTCCTGCCTTGGGCATGACACCCTCTTATGAATTTAAGAGGTAAATCATGGAAGTTCCCCTTGTATAAAATAGAAATAATTACAATTTTGCTAGGAAGTCACAATCTACAGATGAAAGATGTTGAGTTAGAATGTGTACATATTATAATTGTGAATAATATTTCAGAATTTAGCTAGTCATTTGTTTGCAGAAAAGGTGTAAAAAGAATGCTCAAAATTTTATATTCTGTCTTTCTAGTATTTTAATTAACGTAGAGATAACATGACAACACTCTAAGTGTTCTTAATCCAAGTTTTGAATAATTTCAGTAATATCTGGTCAAACTTTATAGAAGGGCTTAATCCTATGGCCAAAAGAATATTTGGGGAGCATCCATATGTTTTTCTTGTATGTCAAAAATTACCCTAGATTTGCCTCAGTAGAAGCCAGAAGGTCTGAAAGCATTCTGTGCATTTTTAAAGCAAGCCCTCTTCTCTCTCCTGACTTGGCAGAGGTTGTGATCAGTTCACTGAACACAATGGCATTCCTCCTATCCACACCTAATATGAACACCAGCCCGTGAATGGGGTCTATTCCGTAGGTTGGGGGTGCGAACACATAAAATCTTTGGCTCTTGAGACACTCATCTTGTGTGCCAGGACCAGGTGCAGAAATACAAATACATATATATTAAGCCCGGGACAGCTGCTTTGCCGGTGCTTTTCTGTTTTTTCCTATTTAACTAGAAAGGTTGAACAGGCACAATTTCCATTAATTATACCTAAAATGTTATTTTTCTTATGGAGGAAGAGAGTACATTTAATTCCTCAACCTAGTATTGATGTCTAAACCGTTGAGGCTTTTAAGTTCATGGAATGAGAGTTTAAAGTACAAAGTGATATTTTTGATTAACCAGAATGCTCAGGGATGGAATATTCTGGTTAATTGAATTTTCTGGTTCAGGGGACAGTTACACCAGACTTTTTGTGTGTGTTTTATACATATTATTTAACCTCTTTTAAAAAGCGTATCCATACATTTCTGCCTTAGTAAGCACAGTAGACTGAACCCGACTGAATCTTGCTGCCGTCACTTAGTTACACAGTGTTCAGGCACCCTAGATTCTAACTGGATGAGATCATTGAAGGTATCAGATATTGACTAAATCTGGGCTGAACCTGGGGTACACGCTGGGAAATTGTTTTTGGAAACTTGTTTGGTTTCTTCTCATTTACTTCCTTCCCTAGAAGCAGAGTATATCAGAAAAATTTACTAACCAAGTAAAGACTCTGACTTGCTAATCTATACTTTACTGAGTAAAAACATATTTTAGAGAAGGAAAATTCTACTTATGTCATCAGAGAAAAATCTGCTAAAAAAGCTTAGATCCAGAAAAATGAGCCCTTGCACGTCGAAAGGAAACGAGTGAATTTAGTTCATTGTGATCTGTCGATTCAGTTTATTCCCTAGCCCAATTAACCTTACAGCAGTTTTCAGGGACTCACTCACCACTTTGACTCTTCTGTAGTGCAAATGTTAGGTTCTGTTTATAAACTAAGATTCTCGGTGGTAAATAGAATGCTTTCCACTTTTTCCATTAGTTTACTTTGGACGATATAATTATCCAAAGGGAAATACGGTCCGTGGATTCTAAAAGTGGCCTTCCAGCACTTTTCACCAGAGTGAATTCATAGTCAGTTTTCTTGATTCCTTTTCAGGCAAATATTACCTTATTTTTACTCTCCCAAGTCTTCATTTGTCTGCAATAGTGACTGCTTATCATGCCAAATGGTGTGGAGAGAGTGAGAAATGTGTAGAATTATGTTGCTGTCACATTTTTTATTTCCTGAATAACATTTTCGGTTTTGTCACGCAGTTAATGGATTTGTTTCTGTTAACAAGTAGGGCCTTCTTGACCTAATCCTTTTTCACACATATTCCTGTATAAATTCTAAATCCAAAGGTGCCGGGTCAGTAGCTAAATTGGGTTTATAGAAGAGAGGACCACCGCAAAGTCAATTTGTGTAAATTTGCCCCTAGGTCACTTACTTGCCTTTTGGGGGAATTTTAAAAACCTATTTATCCCAAGTCCAAATAACCTGAAAGTTGAAATGATTAAAGTTTGGTGGGTTATTGTAGGAGAAATCTAGAGAGAAAGTTGCTACTAGAAGGATCTGTGGTGGTTCATTTTTTAACCTTAAAGTTCTTAAATCCAAATCAGAAAATGGCAAAGGGGATGGAGGCAAAAAGGAGTGAAGAAAAAGTAGTAAAGTGGTAAACGAGGAAAGACAAGTGAAGAGGTGAGAGAAAACTGACAAAATAGACTAATTTCACCAACATTACAAAATTGAAATGGTGAAATGGGCATAGACATGAAGGAGAAGTGGAGGAAATGACAAGGAAGAGAAAAAGCAATAGATGTTGATAGAATGACATCAGAATGGTTTAGCAAAGTGATTTATTTATCTTGTGGGCTGAGGAGCCAGACGGCCTAAATTCAAACTCAAGATCAGCCACTTACTAACAGTGTGACCTTAGACAAGTTACTTAATCTCCCTATGTTTTAGTTTTCTCATTTGTAAAATGGCCCATCTCACAGGTTTGTTGTGAAAATTGATTGAGTTATCATATTGAAAGCACCTAGTACAGTTCCTGGCACAGGGTTATCACTCAATAAATATTGGCTATTATTTTTATTATATGCCAACAACAGAGAAAAGCCAAACCATACTACCAGCTGGTTCCAAAACAGCTAAAATGAAAGTAAAGAATTATAAGAGTTATGCTAACACTAAAAGAAGATAGGTATCTGATCAAGTCTCAGGAAGGTCCAAATAAGAAAACACTGGAAATCTATAATGCTGACTTTTGATACCGGGACTGAAAAAAAATAAGATGATTTTTGCAAAATCTTTGCCAGCAACAATTAAGCTGTTGAACAGTGCAGGTATCTGGCTCTGCCTGCATGAGGTAGCCACCTGATGTTTTATATAAATGTCTCGAGCCAAGAATCCCTGATCTCTGGCCTGACGGACATAAAAACAGTAAATGTATATGAGCAAATGCAGCCAACTGAGCCCTGTGCTTTTTCTTAAAGATTGACTTTGTGGTTTATAGTTCACTAGGGCGTTTAAGAAACTAGATGTTTCTGGTAAAGAAAAAAAATTGCCTAACCACAAAGCTGCAGACACATTTCTCAAAGCTGTCAGAAATGTGTTTGTTGAACCTGGTCTATCCTCTGAATACATTTGTGTTGATGATGTGAAAGACAAAATGCACTGGGCAGTTGAGGGCAATGATTTTTTTCAGCTATTGCAATAGGGAGAACACTTATTAATGAGGAATATGTCAAAGAAAAGGAAGAGGCTCTGGGGTTTTATAGAGGCAGGTAAACAAGGAAGTCATCCATGAGTCTTTTGGGAGTCCTTAGGAAAGACAGAGATGGGTCTTATCTCAGAATAATATGCCAGATTAGGATGGTCCCTTGCAGTTATCCTTTTCCTGGAAAACAAAAGGGAAGGGTTTCTTAACCATCACTGCTTTTGGGGGAGCACAATGCTCAGATAAACTTCAATGTTATTTTCCCCTTTTGTTCAAGATAAATATCATTCATCACCAAGCAACTCAAAGGCGATCATCAACCTCCTGAGTGGGGTGAAGCAGGGTCTAAGAAATAGTCTCTTGAAGACACTTCATGTTATTCCTGTAAAACCAGTTGAACCATCTGTTGAGAGGTGGTGGCAAAAGTCAGTTGTTTTTAGGGTCTTGGAATCAGCATCTTAAAAGAAGGAAGACTAAAATGAAAAAAACAGAAATACAGATATAAAAGGTTATATTATAGAAAAGAGCCAAGAACCGAACCCTGAAGGTAACCAGTCAAGTGGATTCTAAGACATTAGTGGAGGAAAATCTTTCCATCTTGCAGCACCACTCATGGAGCCAGAACGTCACTGCTGTTGGTGACATTGTCCATAGTCTAGGTTATCTCTCACGTAAAGACGTGCATGACCTGAGCATTTCTCCAGACTTCCTTAGTGGTCTAGGCAGCAGCTTGTTCAAGGAGAATTCCAGTTATGCGTGGTCTGCTGTGGTGATGGGTTCTTCCAGGTTTATATCGGACTTTGGCTTGCAGGGCTGCTTCAGATCCCAGAGAAGAGAGCAAGCTGTAAGGCAACATAGGGTCCCAATAGGGATTTGGGCAGTCAGGTTTTAGTTCTTGGTGACTCCCAGTCAGGTGAGGAGGAAGAAAAATTGGAAAAGTTAGTTTAGAGTATGTTAGCCAGATAATGAAGAAAACTGGAAGAATTGAAAATTTGGTAAGGATCAACAATTTGGGCAAGGTAACAAGATCCAGTCCACTTCTCAAAAAGGTACCCAAACTGGTTTTTCCACATGAGGAAGGAAGTCAATTATATCTCTACCACGGAAGACAAAGTTTGCATACTCATCAGTAACCTGCAATTTATAAAGAGATGCAAAATAGCTCAAAGACAATAACTAGATTGTGATAACCTGGAATAGTGTGCTATAGATGAGGCGGAGTTTTCCTTTGAAACACAAAATTTCTCTATACAGTCACCCCTCTTTTGATCAATGATAATCTCAAAGAAAGGTTATTCTTGACCTCAAAATAAGGTTGGTCTCACAAGCAACAAAAGAAAAGAATAGATAAATTGGAGATCATAAAAATTAAAAACTTTCATGTATCAAAGGAAATTATCAAGAAAGTGAAAAGACAACTACAGAATGGGAGAAAATATTTGCAAATCATATATCTGATGAGGGTGTGGTATCCAGAATTATAAAGAACTCATACAACTCAACAACAAGAAGACAAACAACCCATTTAAAAATGGGTAAAGGACTTGAATAGATATTTCTCCAAAGAAGATATACAAATGGCTAACAAGCACACAAAATGATGTTTGACATCATCAGTCATCAGGGAAATGCAAATTAAATCTACAATGAGACACAAGTTCACACCCACTAGAATGGCTAGAATGAAAAAGAAAAAAGAAAATAGCAAATGTTGGTGAGGAAATAGAGAAATTGGAACGCTTGTCCACTGCTGGTAGGAATTTAAAATGGTGCAGCCACTGTAAAAAAACAGCTTGGTGGTTCCTCAGAAGTTAAACATAGAATTACCATATGTCCTAGCAATTCCATCCTAAGTATATATCCAAAATAATTGAAAACAGGTACTCAAACAAATACAGTCATGCGCCACATAAGGACATTTCAGTCAACAACAGACCGCATATACAATGGTGGTCCCATAAGATTAGTACCATATAGCCTATGTGTGTAGTAGGCTGTACTATCTGGGTTTGTGTAAATACACTCTATGATGCTTGCACAATGACAAAATTGCCTAACAACCCATTTCTCAGAATGTATCCCCGTCGTAAGCAACACATGGCTGTACTTGTACACAAGTGCTCATAGCAGCCCTGTTCACAATAGCCAAAAGGTGAAACAACCCAAATGTCCATCAACGGATGATTATATAAACAAAATGTGGTATATACATACAATGGAATATTATTCAGTCGTAAAAAGAAATGAAGTACTGATACATGCTACAACATGGATGAACCTTGAAAACGTTATGCTAAGTGAAAGAAGCCAGATGCAAAAGATTGCATCTGTATGATGCCACTTACATGAAATATTCAGAATAGGTAAATTCATAGAGACAGAATGCAGATTGGTGGTTGTCAGTGGCTAGGAAGAGGGAGGAATAGGGAATGACTGCTTAATTAGCGCAGTGTTTTCTTTTGAGCTATGAAGATGTTTTAGAATTAGATTGACTTGGAGGTTGCACAATATTATGAATGTACTAAATGCCACTGAAGTATATACCTTAAAATGGTTATTTTTATATTATATGAATTTTACCTCAATTAAAAAAATTAAAAATAAAAGTTAGGTCTCATGAGATTTAGCCTGATTATTTACATAGGTGCAGCAAGAGTTGTAATTTACCACATAGACCTTCTTAAGATTGCTTTACTGGAAGTTTTCATAGGAAATCTCACTTTGAAATTTTAAAAGCCTATTAAGGCTAGGAAGCCAAGATAAGATTTTATCTGCAGTACCTATAAATTTGGGAGAATTCCTTTCTTCTTGGGGTCCCCAGAATATCCTATAGTTACAGGGCCTGCCGGGAAGTAACCTTCCTTCCTCACTTGTAAGTCTGGGAACCATGTAAGCCAGGTACCAGGCCAGTTTTCCCAAGAGGGCTTTGCGTGCATTAGCTCAATAAAGTTAACCTTATTTCCTTAAAAGTGTCTGATCATATCTGATGCAATGAGCATCATTCACAAATATGACATTCCAGGCAAGGCCTTGGTTACATAACCAATGTTTCCAATATGTCCTGATAACAAGTAGGATGGACAGATTCTTATTGAATGTATACAGATAATTATATTGCTATGAAAATAAGAATACTCGATAAGAGTTTCTGAATCTTATAGGGCTCAGGCAGGCGGAATAAGATATCATTTATGAATGTTTTATTTCTGTTTACAAAGGCATGGTTTACTAAATTATTATGAGTTATAGATAGTGTAAGAGAAAAGGAGAAATGAGTTCCATATGTGTCCAGAAAATAGAACATTAAAACATGAGCAATATTCTAAACAAAACCCACCATCATCCCTCATCAGTTCATTCAGGTCTATGTAATTAGTTCTTGTTCCACTCAGCCTTGCGTTAGCAGTCTCATTAACCCATCTGCTTCTCGACTAGAGTTCTTAATCCTGACTCAGTTCAGCGGTGTGGTCTCAAAGTTGTTTAAACTATATTATCAGAAGCTTGTACCCCACAGTACTTGGCATAATCCTTTTCCATGGGGCTCTGAAACAGTCTTTCTTTGTTAAAGATGAAGCGCTCTAGCTTGTTCTTGATTATCAGTGCTTTCAGGGACACATCACATTAAAACAGTAAAAAAACTATCTGTACATGGCAAAAGACTTACAAGCTGTGGGTAACTTGCTACTGATCATTTTCAAAAGTGGAAGATCTGATGAGAGTTTATTACGAGAATAATAATGCAGGTGACAAGGACATGTGGTTATTTCTGTGGCATGCAAAACAAGACAAAAATCAATCCAAAGAAAGTCTTTATACAAAATATCCATAAATATAATGATTAACTTTATTTTCAAAGAAGAGAGAGTATCATATCTAATTTGTAACGATGGATGAATGTAATCTTTATAGAGACCAAAATCTTCAAATATAACATATAATAATCTTGATATAATACGCTGTGACTATACCAAGCATATGGTTAGAGTACACCCAGAATATACCACGAACATCAAGTAAAGAGCTTCAGTAAACTGGAGTAGGTCTTCAACATCCATATATTAATAAAATTCCATGCATAAGTGATGTGACTCTCCAATTGAAAACTAATGACTTAGCGGATGCTAGATTCAAAATCAAGAAGCAAAGTTGAGACCAAGTTAACATTTTAAAAATTTAAAAATTATGACTAAAAACACTATACTATAGTTGTCTAACATCTGGCAAAGCAGCACCAGGACTCACAAAGAGAAACATATCATGGGCAACAAGGGAGTTGATGAATCTCTAGGAACTTCCTATACAGCATACAATTTCTGAAATATTTATATCAATAACGTTTTGCCTATACCAGTTTAACCTAGAGAAGGCTGAGCATCTCTTCTGATTTGGCAACTCTTCCCATGCATCTTATCAGTAGTAACATATCAATTAAACCTAATTATTTCTAGTACCGCTCTTTTTTTTTTTAAAAGATTGACACCTGAGCTAACATCTGTTGCCAATTTTTTTTTTTTACTTCTTCTCCCCAAAGCTCCCCCAGTACATAGTTGTATATTCTGGTTGTGGCCTGTGGGCTGCTGCCTCAGCATGGCCTGATGAGTGGTGCCATGTCCGTGCCCAGGATCCGAACCGGCAAAACCCTGGGCCGCCGAAGCAGAGAGCACGAACTTAACTACTTGGCCACAGGGCCGACCCATGTACCTCTCTTTCTATGAGGTGAAAGAACAAATTCTTTGTGATTTTCCAGGGGCACTCTGGGACCCGATTAAAATAGGATGATGGATTACTGAAAAGCAATAATTGGTTCTCTATTTCATCAAAATGACAATAGACAATTTTAAAGAGTAAACATAGGCAATAATATGATTGTAAAGAATCTCATCTCTTTCCTAAGTGAGAAAACTGCTTTCTTAAAAAATCAAAGACATAATAAAGTCAACATAAACTATAGAAGGTTATTCTGGTAAAATACAGAATCTTTGTTATCGAGAAAGATTATTTAGACAGTAAAGCAAAACCTTTACAGCCTGTTATTAAGAGAAGACCAATAATCCAAAAAACTTGTCATTTTAAGAGAGTCAAATTCTAGTTTTGCATCAGTATAATATTTGATACTAGAGTTCTTTTTGGAAATCTTACAAATAAGCCCATCAAACCTTAGCCAACTTTGATTTCAACAAATGAAATTCCTCTTCTGTGAACCTTCTACGACTTTCTATGTCCATACACATCCCTTATAGTACAACTTCTCTAAGTGGCAAAAAAGAACATGTTCATTAACAGACCCAAACACATATAGCCTCTGTGGCATGTAAAAATAAGAAGCAAAACATATAAATCCAAAATTATGCTTAGTGACTAATGCATTCTCTTACTTAGAAATGATCTAGGTATCCAGTGAATACCCATTAATTAGCTCAATTTAGTATCAGCCTAAAGTTATCAGTTACCTAAAGAGCTTGTAAATTATCTTCAAACTGATATGCGAAACAATTACTGTTGAAATAGTTTTCAAAATGATGGCTCAGTTTGGTTAAAGAAATTTACATTTGTTATAACCTCAAACATTTAGTAGAAGCAGTGTTAGTTCATTCAATCAGTAAGCCTGTGTCAATTTGCAAAGAACATACCTGAGTAGAATGAAAATCTAGATGTATACTATAATTAACAAGGATAAAATAGAAAAGACATAGTTGTTTCTAATAAACCAAAATTATTAAATTAGTCTTGCTTGCCGAAGATTTACCTAAGTTATGTAAACTTGAATTCTTAAAACTTTTGAGTTTGTTTTTTTTTTTTTTTTTTTAAAGATTTTATTATTTCCTTTTTCTCCCCAACACCCCCCGGTACATAGTTGTATATTCTTCGTTGTGGATTCTTCTAGTTGTGGCATGTGGGACGCTGCCTCAGCGTGGTTTGATGAGCAGTGCCATGTCCGCGCCCAGGATTCGAACCAACGAAACACTGGGCCGCCTGCAGCGGAGCGCGCGAACTTAACCACTCGGCCACGGAGCCAGCCCCTGAGTTTGTTTTTATAGGAATACTTTTTTAGCACATTAAAAGTCTTAAAAGTTCAATTCCCTTATTTTCTGGGAATTTTAGGAATATTCTGTTTATCTAAGCACTTATTTATTTCTATAAACCAATGAGAATAGAGCACCTTTAATTTAAGAAAATATTAGGAAAATATTACACATTCACAAAGGCCTTTCTGATTTATAGACATTATTATTATTTATCATTGGTACTATTATTCAGGCTGTTGCCACAGAGAGCATGTTCATTAATGAGGAATATCTCAAAGAAAAGGAAAGGGGTCAGGCGTTTTATGGAGGCAGGTAAACAAGGAAGTCATCTGTGAGTCTTATGGGAGTCATGAGGAATCATGAAGATGGTTCTTTGCGGTCCTTTGCGGTTAACTATTTCTTGGAACACAAAAGGACGGGGGGTTTCTTAACCATTGCTGATTTCTAGAAGCATGGGGCTCAGATAAAATTTAGTACTGTCAATGAGATGACTCTGCTTTGTCAATTTTGTCTATGGAATTTCTCTGTATTCTCCTTTACAGGTCATATTACTTCTACTTGCCTTTTTTGTTTGTTTTTTTGGTTTTGTTTTTCTGTGCATATGACTTGTCTCCCTAACTTAATTGTAGGCTGTCCGAGGGAAGGAAGTATATCTTGTAGTGCTTTGTATTTCTCCTCCTCCCCATCTCCCTCCTCTTTTTGCCTAACACAATGTTCCATCCCACCTCCCCACAAGTTATTGATGTTCATTAGGAACAGAGATTTTCTCTTTCTTCTTGTGCTAAGACAGTAGACTTATAAAATATAAGCTTTTCATAATTGGAAAATAGCATCTAAGAACTTTCAAAGTCACATATTTAACTCTTATTTACAGAGAATTCATGGATGGACAAATGTTTTTCTCTAGTTGTTTCTTTCCTGGTTGCATTCCCAAGGCTAAGCTATTCTTTTGCTAGCTGATCACTGAGTTCACCTTCATGAGCAGATTCAATGTCTAGTGATATTTTTACCAACTTCCTGCTCGCCAGTGTACCTGTCTCATTGATTCAGCCTGTGAACCAGGGCATTGTTCAGAATATAAAACGTGATTATGGAAGAGATTTCATGAAGAAGTTTATGCCTTGTGTAGGTACCAGAAAGATCTTACAGTATAATAGTAGCAAAGATGCCATTTTAAATGATGCTCATGCACTGCCAGAACTCTGTTTCAAGTAAAATATCAGGGAAAAGTTAGGGGAAAAAATGGGCTGGATATTTGAAGTGTCTGTGGAAGCAAAAGAAACTGAAGCATTTAGGATGAGGCCTTAAAAATAAATTATAATACACTTTTGATGATAAAGAATGTTCTTTTAGATCTGCTCAACACAGCTTAATGGAAATGTAATAAAAGAGTAGGTTAATGTTTGCAAGAGGGTAAAGTGACACAGTATCATCAATAGCAAAAAAGTTAAAGGACATCAGTGAAGTCACTGAAGATAATTTTAGTGAAGGAAACAAAATAACTTCAGAAGAGACTGCTTCAATCTCCTTTGTAATAATTACGTTTATGGAAAGGCAACAACTTTATGCTGCCCGGGAGGTTATACGTTTGTACTTTCTACACACAGTTTTTATGAGCAACAAGTGCCAAGACTTACTCAAAGAAAAAAAAAAACCTCTAGGTTATGTCAAAGGGTCAGTACAGAGAATCCAATCTCTAACATCTTCTACATCTGGCTAAGCAAGGTTGTCTTTAAGGCCCCTTCTAGATTCTAGCTTTCTTAAAGTCCTGTAAGTGACAATCAGAGTTCATCATGATGATCCCAGGGAAGTACAAATTTCTTAACTGATTCATGAATCATTAGAGAAAGGTTCTGTTTTGGTCAATATAGTTATAATATTCTAATTCTTTGAAAATCTAGGATCCTCAATGGAAAATGTTACCAATCAACTTGAATATTTACTTCACTGAAACACTTCATTCCCTGATCATTCTGGACCATTTACTATATAATCTTTGTAGGTAGATTTTTGTTTTTCTTAAAAGAAGAGGGAATTGTAAGAGAAGAGATCTCAAGGGTTGGAGCCTTGGCTGTAAAGACTCCCTTGGATTGCTTTTGGCTGTTGGCTGTAGCAACTTGTTTTCTTGCAGAGATGAAGCATCTGGTTTTTGTTATCTCAATGATGCTGTCCTGGGAATATTACGATTGCGACGGAAATTTGACCGTATTCTCTATGTGGATTTGGATCTGCACCATGGAGATGGTAAGCCCTTCACTTCCAAAGGTGCCTCGCTGCTAGGACAGCAGATTTTTATCAGTAAAGCTGCTTCTAGGCAACTGGTAAGAGGAGAAATGCCTGATGCAATTGAAATTTTCCTGATTGAAAATCCTAAAGTAGGTAGAGATTCTTCTAATTGATGCAATTCCTCCTTTGCTGACCAAGACACTTTAAAATACCATGTTCCTGTAATTTCTCCTTTCCCCTCCTCTAGTAGCAGAGCTCTCCAGTTAGAGAACCTTAAAAAGTGGAAATTCTACCCAGTGTTTACTCCAGTGCTCAGTAACCTCCCTTGGGCCACTTCCATAGGTTCAAGTGAAATCCACAATTAGCGCTGACGGTTTGGATGCTTCTCTCAAGATAGAATGGGTGCATGATGGACTAACACTCTGAATTTTTCACCAGTAGGGATACCAACTCATGTAGCAATCAGAACATGTGCCGCTTTCTTTATATTGCTAAAATACTTAATCCTGCACAAACCCAGGGCATGTTCTCTAACTTTTAATAGCAGCAGAATCTTTAACAATTTGCCTTAACCCCGTTAATCCCCTCTTTAGAAGACTTCACTGAAAGGATGTGTCCAGCCCTCCTATGTACTTTCCATCTGGAATGTAGAGCTTCAGTGACGGTACTCACATTCTGTTTCTTTAATAAATCCTGTATGTGACACATATTTCCATTGATCTAGAAACACTTATTGAGTAAAATTAGTTGAGGATGTTCCCTTCCCTCCCCGACATCAGTGATTGTTGCTTCTCTGTTTCCAGGGATTTTTGGAGACAGACTAACATAATCAAGGCATAAGAGAGGAAAAGAATTGGGGCCGGCCTGGTGGCGCAGTGGTTAAGTGCACACATTCCCCTTCGGCGACCTGGGGTTCGCCGGTTCGGATCCCGGGTGCGGACATAGCACCGCTTGGCGCACCATGCTGTGGTAGGCGTCCCACATATAAAGTAGAGGAAGATGGGCATAGATGTTAGCTCAGGGCCAGTCTTCCTCAGCAAATAGAGGAGGATTGGCAGCAGTTAGCTCAGAGCTAATCTTCCTCAAAAAAAAAAAAAAAAGAATAGTATATGATGGAGGCTAGCTAGGGTCAGCTCTGCTGCCAAAACAGAGAAAGAAAGCAGAAGTTATGGGGGGAACTTCCCCAGGGAGTTCACCTAGATGGATGCTACCATGGAATGGTGACAGAAAATTAAAGGTAACAGAGAGAAGAGAAAAGGGTTAAAACAACCAACATACTATTT
Source organism: Equus asinus (assembly GCF_041296235.1). NCBI lineage: Eukaryota > Metazoa > Chordata > Mammalia > Perissodactyla > Equidae > Equus > Equus asinus. Next base: position 57,693,349 of record NC_091820.1, on the reverse strand, counting down.
TGAGAGCCACATCCCTTGGATATTGGAATACTCAGCCAATGCAAAACACCACCTTGCTCCAAAACCTTCAGAGGCTCCTTATTGCCTATAACAAGGGCAACATTTGGCCCACGGCTTGTTTTTCTATGGCCAGGGAACTAAGAATGTTTTTTTATGTCTTTACAAGGTTGTAAAGAACAAAAATGCGATAGAGACCATGTAGTTTGTAAAACATAAAATATTTGCTATGTAGCCACTTGGTTTGCTAAGCCTTGGCCTATAGTAATGGTTCTCAAACTTGTATGTGTATCCTGATGACCTGGGGAAGCTTATTTTAAAATGCAGATTCCTGGGCCACATTCACCAGATGCTCAGATTTACTAGACTATGGGAATCTACATGTTAACAACACCCCGGTTGTTGCATAGGCCGTACTTTGAAAAACAGTGGTCTTCACGGTAAAGTCCACACTCTGCCCTGTCTTTTGAGGTTTGCCTCAGAGGCCTCACCTCCTCTCCCCAGCCTTCTCTCACTACTTGCTGTCCAGGCTGCTCTACTCAGTGATCCCCAGACACATCTCACTGTTCCCACCTCCCTGACTTTGCATCACTTTTTCCTAACTGCGTTTTGCTTTCTCCTCACCTTTTGCTTCTCCCAAGTTCTACCCAGGAGTTTACGTTCCAGTAGTAGCAGATTTGCCCTGACCACTCCAGCCCAAGTGTTCTCTCTCCCTGCTCGAGTCCTGTATTATTTATATCACTGACTTGATATTTAAGTATATATTGTCTTGTATTGTTAGTAAATTCTTTAATGTGTCCATGTCTTCCTCTCCCATAGAAACTTTCAGTTCCTCCGGAGCAGAGATCAAGTTGTTTACTTCTTTCTGTCCTGCACAATGGCTTGAACAAACAGAACTATGCATATAGTAGTGGTTCAGTAAAACATTTGTTGAATGAATGAATGATTATTAAATTCAAACTATTAGTATCAGAGTTCAAGAATAGAATCAACCCTATTGAACCACATAAGAATGAAATAAGACTGTCACCTGAAACCGTTCTTTCTATTTGCAATGTTATTTCTACACCATTTAGAGTTTCCTGTTTTAGCCAACTTTTATGGTGTGTTTCATTTCAGTTTATTTCCCCTCTTCAGCACCTCCCTTCCAGTGACCCCTGCCCCACCTCCAAACTCTTACACATTTGGTTTATTTTAAATCTCCCGTGCTCCCATAACTAGCATCCTGTGGTGGCTTCACCAGCATTCCTACCCTGTCCTCGCCTTCTCACGTCTACCTGACCACTCTTCTCTTTCACACCAAGCCCCATACCCTCCGCCTATCTGTCTATGTCCTTTTTTAAAGTATGATTTTCTAACAATGCCTAATGGCATTTCCCATGAGAAGAGATACAAATGCCTACTAAACATATGAAAAGGTACTCAACACCCTAGTACTCAGAGAAATGCGAATTAGAACAAGACCATTCTTTCTGCCTAAGATTAAAAAGAATAATAATAACCCATGCTAGTCAGGGTGTGAGAAACTGGGAACTCTCCTACACCGTTGATAGAAGTGTAAATTGGTACCGCCTTTCTGGATGGATAGATAATCAGGGTTTTCATGAGGTATCCTTGTTTATACTTCAGTTTCTAAGTTAAAATGCTCTTTTTATTTATTTTGTTTTATTTTAATTTGTTTACTTATTGCTTTGTGCCTGGAGCCTTTAACTGCCTCCCTAGGGCAAAACATAAGGCTTGGGAAATTCCAACATACCTGTGATATACAAATGGAGTTAAGATTTTTTTAAGGTCTCTGTTGGCCTCTGATGAAGACTGAAAGCATTAAGTAAACAGAAATAACTTTTTTATTTGAAGTATAAAAGAGGATAGTACATGAATTTGCTAATAGTCCTTCCATTTTAGAGATATGGCATCTGGATATAGTATGACAATATGTGATTCTGGAAGGAAAGCTGTGGAGGTGGGCAGTGTGTTTTTCTAAATAAGTAGTGGCTCCTAAGTATTACATCTACTATCTCCCAGGCCTCGATTCACTTTCTGACTCTGTTTACATGGAGAGGAGACTCCTTTCCAGAAAAGGTTTTCCCCTGTCTGTCTCCAGGCTTTAAAACTCCAGGGCTACTTTCGACCTTCCATGTTTTAGCCAGAAAGATGTTCTGTAAGTTACTTACTGCACGTGGGACTTTGGGTGAACTGCATTTATAACCAGATCTGTATCATAGAGAGGCACTTGATAATTAGATTTTCACTATATAATGCCTACTGTTGGTATTGGTCACGTTTTTCAAGGGGTTGCCACATTATACGTCTTTGAAAAAAATCCCCAGAGTTTAACTAGAACCACGGAAACAAAGCAGAGCATGCAACTTCCAAGATGGTGCCAGTTTCCTCTCTTCAGCTCTGTTGATAATGCCTTAATTCTGAGCGTGAGCCCTTCCGCACCTTTTAGAACAGATTGTCAAAGGGGGCCTGGACATCCCGTTGCTTGCAAAGGGGAAATCAAGCTATAATTTGCCATGAATTTGAAAAGGATCCCCAAAACTCACTTGGGGCCAAAGTTCTATTTCATCCTATAATGACAGAGATCAAAGACCAGAGGGTTCTCTTACTTTTATTCCTCAGCTTGTTAGCTTTATTATTGCTACCTTTTCATTTCTCTTCCTTCCCACAGCTGCTTTCTAGAGTTTCAGTTGTTGAAAACGGGAGCTGTATATGTGAACTGATTCTTGTCTATATCTTTCTCTGGTAGGTGTAGAAGATGCCTTCAGTTTCACCTCCAAAGTCATGACAGTGTCTCTGCACAAATTCTCCCCAGGATTTTTCCCAGGTAAGTGATCTGTATGCTCAGTATTACATTTGAGAAATAAATATTGCAGTTCTTCTAGACATTTTTTATATCTTATATTTGGATAGTTCCATGCTGTTAATACCTCATTGGTGCTACTCTATGCAAAATTTTAACACAAGTCATTTCAGGGGACAACGATAAGAGGAATGTAATACTGTTTCTTTTTCCAGATGATTTTTATGGACTGTCAACAGACAGCTCACTTATACTTACTGTACTATCAGATACCGCATGTAACTCCTAACAGCCTGATAATTGGACTTTGATATTGCCATTATGTCAATGTAAAGACATATGAAAAGTCAAGCAATGGAGTTAATCCCTTTTTTCATTTGATCCAATAAGATGGAAGCTAAGATTTTTCCATTTTCTTATGGTTTTCCTGCTTTCCCAACATTGTTTACAGCTGTTACTCCTCCATATTATTCTTCTTAATTTAATTCCCTTGGAAACCATCACTAATTCAGGATTGTTCTCCTAATTGACCTTTTGGCCTTCTGAAGTCCTATCGGAGAATCCTTCAAGTTTTCTCATTCTCATGTTCTTAAAGCTGTTTACAGTGTTCCTCTCTTCTACAGGAACAGGTGATGTGTCTGATGTTGGCCTAGGGAAGGGACGGTACTACAGTGTAAATGTGCCCATTCAGGATGGCATACAGGATGAGAAGTATTACCACATCTGTGAAAGGTATGCCAGTCATGCTGAGCCAGTAACAAGTGCATTACATTTCTATAGGATGAAATGGCCCCCAATCTCACAGAATTCTTGTTTTCAAGGAACAATTTGAAGAAAAAAAAGCCACTGTATCCCCACATAGGTTTCATATACTGCTCATTATACTTTATTTGATCAGGTAACCAGCCCCTGTTTGGGAGAGCCGTGTTTTGACTAGAGACACACTCTTGGTTTGATCTTACCTGCTACCCCACATGGCGAAGGCCATCCTAAGAGCAGAGCTTCTCGGCTGTCCTTGGGAATCCCTTGTCTGCTAGTTCCTTGCCTAAAACCTGAATGTGTGTGATTTCATTAGGCTGGGAGGGTCCGTTTTGGTTTTCCATTATTGAGATCTGCTTCCATCCACTGATGTGAATATTAGAGAGTTCTTTATCATGAGTTTTTGAGTTCTATCTGTTGTGTTAAAGTTTCGGTCAGAAATCTGTTCTTTTTACGCTATAGTTAAGGGTTAAATGAAAGCCGCTTGTAGGCAGACAGTTTGGTGCCAATGTGTAGACCATTTGGGCTGAAAAGCCCTACAGAAGGCAGGGACTAAACTCATATTCATAAAAACTGAGATTGGTCAGGTACAAATTCACTGCTGACATTGGCAGTAGAGAAAGTGAGTCTGACTAGAAGTCAGCAAGTCAACATTACTTAAGGTAAGTAATGGGGATGGAGGTGCTTTTGATCCCTCCCCTACTCAGCTCAGGTTCCTCCCAAGCTCTGGTGGAAACAGGGACTTCCCAAAGGAGCCTGCACTGGCCATCACCACTGGCAGTTGTATAAACACAGTAGAAGTATTAAAAAATAAAAACTTTCTGCTTCAAAGATACCTCTTAGCTCAAGAGATTTGGCAAGCCAAGTCACCTTGCAGCAGTGCTAGCCTCTTCATGATGTTGATCATGTCCCCTGGCTACCTCTGTATTGTCAGGCTGAAGAGGCCTTTTTTTCCTAGAGCCTGCCATTGATGGTTTTAATTGCCCTTCTTTGTTCCCCCTAGGCTCTGTTCTGTCCTTGAGATGTGCAGATCAGAGCCGCTATGTAACTTGACCCGATGAAGATGTCCTGTGGTTCTGTGTAAAAAGGAGAATTATTTTGTTTTCCCTTAATCCCCTTCTTGACAGTGCCCAACATTTTGCTGCCCTTTTTTTGCCATAGCGGGAAGCTAGGTTGTTCTCTCTAGTGCTCCGTCCACAGGGTTCCCTAGAGCTCCTTCCTGGGTCTTAATGGAAAGGTCAGCACGCATCATCGTTTAAGTGTAGTTTGTGTATCTGGCCCTCCCAAAATGGCTTGCCTTACACGTGCCCCTAGTGGAGCTCATCTGCCAGTCATAAAACCTCCTGAGATCTTCCTTTTTCCCTCATCAACTTGGCATTTCCCAGCCTGGAAAAGCTGAGTATCATCTGCAGACTTGAGGATTTTCCAGGGCCCGCCCCCAAGGACGTCTACTACTTACCCTTCCGCAGTCGGATAAATGTTTGTTTCTCCCCTATATTTTCTTTTCTTCTCTCTCTATAAACCAGTTCCTAGTAAATGATTAAAAAAAAATTAAATCCCATGGTAATTCATGTTTTAAAATAGGCTTGGTATCAAATGTAATTAGAAGCATTTTAAAAATGAGTTTAGTCCCAAGGAACAGATCCATGGAAGATCACACGTGATTTCCCTTTACAGAAACCATATTGCCACCCCCACCCCAGTGTACATGAGGCCAGCATTTATTAAAGCTTCTTCCAGCTTGCCTACTAAAGTACCAGACACTTATCAGTTTATAGTTCCCAGGGCCCCTTTTGCTCATGGAGCCACACTGGCCATCTGTACAGCGATCATCCAGAGTAACAGGTCCCAGGTTTTCATTAGAGGTACAATAATTTTTCCCTTTGATTTCTTTCAGAAGTCAAGTCTGGTCAGGGTGTTGCGTGAAGACACCTCTGATTCCAAGGGTGCCAGGAGGGCTTCCTGACTCAAACATCTCTCCCATCTGTTGGGCTAATATCTGAAATTCCTTTCACAGGAAACATACTTTAATTCTACAATTAAAACTAGGCCTTAAAATGGAATTTTGGCACAACCTGTCCTCCTCACCCTCACTCTGCCGTAGATGTATGGTTTCACAGAGCTTTTCTTGATAGCAGACTTTGAAAGGGTTAGAATGTGAGCATGAGCATTTAGAGGAGCAGGAATTGGGTAGTGGAGCAGTAGAGGGAGAGGGATACAAAAAACAAAACAGTCTTTGCCAACTGAATAGTTTTGAAAAGGGTCAGCCCTGGCAACTGTATCACTTAGTCCCAATCATTACACTTTTGACTACTTCTAGCTTGTTGCTTAGAACCAGTCTCTCGCACATTTGCCATTATGACCTCTGACCCATCTGCCTACCCAAAAGCTACAGTAGGCATAGGAATAGCTTACTCATGTAGAAGTCCTTCAGTATATCTGCTGTGTCCTTTTTATCTTTTTGGTCCCACGAGCCCACTGGTTTTCTGGCTCACTCCTTACCTATGGTAAATAAAGGACCTCTTATTGCTGGTTCACTTACAAGATGCTCTAATTTTCGTTTGCCACTCAATTTCTAGTTTGCTCCTGAACTGCCTCTCCCTGTGGGATTCATAAGCCCTTTTTCTTTTCCTTCCTTCCTTCCTTCTTTGTTTTATGGCTTTTTCCTCTGATATAGCCTTTTTGACTTTGCCAGCTAGTCAGACAGGAACTTAAAGGTTTCATCTTAAGGTTGAATATACCCTCTTTACTAAAAAAAAAAAAAAAAGGCTTAGGGTTGCTTTTTTTAATAGACCACATATGGGATCTTTACATGAATGTTTTCAACTCGAAAAGACCTTGGGTTCCATTTATGTAAAAGACAAGTTCCCAGTCAGAGCTCCCTTGGTCGTTCAACACTAATTTAGAAGGGCAAGGGTCACTGAATCCCAAAAGCTTTCTATAATTTCCATGGGAGCTACTAGAGTTGGTATTACAAGTAATGCCCTGTTTTAACTAGCATAAAGGAGTATCAACATTGTTCTTGTAAGCACACCTCCTCCTTCAGATAGAAGCTATAGACCTCGTATAGAGATGGCAGAGGTATATTATCTTCTTGATTTACATGAAGGCCCACCCCCATCCTGGGCCACATGCACACATACAAGCAAAGTTTGATGGGAGAGGGAGGATGTTTTGCCAAAGGGAGGGTTGGCTCGTTCCCAAGCTATGTCATCTGAAAGAGGAAATACTGCTCTGCCTATGTTTAACCTGTTTGCTTCTCTAATTGTATTTGAATGCAATGGGAGATAGTCTTAATAATGTTTAAGCTATTACCTAAAACTCTGTGTTGATGACTTTAGGAGTATTTACAGTTAAGGACTGTGGGAGAGAAGGACAATAACAAATACTTCCTTGCTGTTGGTTCAAGAGAGGTTTTGATAAATAGTAGGGTACCACTCTGGAACCTCAAACCTTGCAGGATGACCAAACTACTTGCCTACGGTGAACTGCCATGACATATGCATTCTTGAAGAAGAAATTCAGAGTTGTGCTTAAACTTCTTAGTTTGTTTCCTTCCTATCATTTTATAACCATAACAGCCAGAAAACATTCTTTACTAAATGTCCCATTATTAATATATATCTCATAGGAAAGCTGTGTATATATATGGTGCTTATAATGTGTGTGGATACAAAATATACTGAAGTTGACAGTTCAACTCTTTGAAAAAAGTTGAATTTATTAAGATTATTCAACTATTAAACTTTGTAAGATAGTTAAGTACAGACACTGCATAAATATTTCACCAAAAGGAAAACATACTGTTAAACAGACTTCTCAATGAATAGGACTTATGAAAGACTCTATTAAACAGGACTTCACATTCAATAGCAGTCTTTATATCCACATATGCAAAACTTTGCTAGTAAGAGCTATCAACCCAACCAAAGAAATAATCTTATTCTAGTGAACTAGGGCTCATAATGGTAGTTATTAAAATAAGAATCTACCTGTATTTGGTCCTGGGCTTTTTTACCTTGAGTCCTATGGCTTATATTCTTTAACTCAAAATTGAAAGAATCCTTTTTTGCCCTGTGGCCGAGTGGTTGAGTTCGCACGCTCCGCTTTGGCGGCCCAGGGTTTGGATCCCGGGCGCGGACATGGCACCGCTCATTAGGTCATGTTGAGGTGGCATCCCACATGTCACAACTAGAAGGACCCACAATTAAAATATGTACAACTATGTACTGGGGGATTTGGGGAGAGAAAAAAAAAAAAAGACCACTAGCCTAAAGAAAAATTCAGAGATCACAGAAGTAAAAAGAAAACAATATTTTTGCCTCTTTTATGAAAGAAATATTATACTTTTCTATCTTAAATAATTTTTTATAGCTCTTCAACTGCTTTTTTCAAACGTTAATTCTACTGTGCATGGGCTAACCAGAGGAGCCTACCCAGGAAGAACGTGTTCTCTAGGACAAGAGCAAACTCATTAAAGGAATGGCTCATTTAAGCCTAAGTGTTTGGTCCTGTGGGGAATTCTTCTGTCCATCTATGCTGAGCTCCACTGCTATCCAACAAGGAAGAGAAAAAAATATCACTACTGCTTAATCTGGTGTTTCTGTAGTATATGTTTATTGTGCGAGGATTTTCCGTAGACCCTGACATGGCCTCTGAAATACAAATCAGTGGTGTTTTAAGCACAGGATCCATTCCTGTGGGTCTGGGGCCAAATTCACCTCTCAGAATCCACTCTGACCTTCCTACAAAAGAATCAAGCACCTCACAGGATTTTTAAAATGTCAATTAACAAGGATAAAGGGGGGAAGCTACCATTCAACATAGGGGACTTGAGGATCTTTAATGACGCTATTTTATTCATTCATTTGGCAAGCATTTATTGTCTCTCTCTGCTAGGCACTGTACTAGGCACTGGTGGTGGTAAACAAGACGGAGGAGGCTCCTGCACCCTGGAGCTTAGCTTCTAGGGAACACTTGCCTGTGCCAGGAAGTACACTAAACATTTATTTGGTCCTTATAGCCATGTACAATCTACAGTACCTACAAAGGTGAGTATTCTTATTCCCATCCTACAAATGAGAAAGCTGGAGCTTAGAAAGATTGATTTGCTTAGGACCACACAGCTAGTAAGTGGTGAAGCCAGAATTTGAACCCACATCTGTCTGCCTCTCACCCATCGACTATATTGTCCCCCAAGTGTCACATGGAAGTATGAAATTTTTTCACAAGGGAAAAATACCATCCCCAAGACTTCTTAGAAAATTTTATATCAGGGGATTGCAGAAAACCCCTAAAGAAGAAGCCATGTAACTTTATGCAAATGAATCACATGACCTGTAGTATACACAGTCCACTGTGTTTATGTTTATGAAAGTGCAACTTAGATTTTTGCCAAAAAAAAGAGAGAATCTCATAAGGATTTAATTTATAATTTTATGGGTAGAAAACAAGAATAAATATTGCCAGATTTTACTTCTTAGGTTTTAAATTCCTATTTAAAGTTTGGAAACATGGAGATTCTGTAAATCTGCCTTTTCCTTCATTTTCTTTTTTTTTCTTTTAAGATTGGTACCTGAGCTAACATCTGTTGCCAATCTTCTTTTTTCTTTCTTCTTCTTCTCCCCAAAGCCCCCCAGTACATAGTTGTATATTCTAGTTGTAGGTCCTTTTGGTTGTGCCATGTGGGACGCTGCCTCAGCATGGCCTGACGAGCGGTGTCATGTCCACGCCCAGGATCCAAACCAGTGAAACCCTGGGCCACAGAAGTGGAGCACGTGAATTTAACCACTCGCCCATGGGGCCGGCCCCTCCTTCATTTTCAATGGAGAAAATCCTGACTTCCTGCTTTAGAAAGTGAATAGTGTCACATGTCATTTTATAGAGGTCTTCTCATAGAATTACATCCTTTTCATGTGGTTTTTTTAGACTAGTATTGCTAAAAATTTTTAACATGATGCATTTTTGCAACTATAGGCATAACTTATATCATCTCTTGGCCCTGGCAGAAGGCCATATCTACATATAGGGTAGAGTTTCTCCATCCATGCTATAAAATGCTTATCCAATACCAATGGAATAAAATGAGAACCAAGGGACATCACTAAAGGACATTTAAATGAAATGTTTTCTTTCACTATTGACTTTTAATGTTAATATTTAGAGAAGAGATGTTTTAATGATGATAGGTTTTTCTTTCATTATAACATAAGTCATCCAGAATATATCTTCCACTTGGGACTCCAGATTCCTTATCCAATTTTAGAAGCAAGTAGATAGATCCTCAGTGAAAGAGGATGCAACAATGATAGCTTACTCCTTTGGGTTTGGTGATGTGGCAAAAGCAACACATAAACATATATCACACATAAATATGTTAAACAATACAAATTTTTTAACTTCTCTTTCATTTGATGAGAAGGGAAGAACTCTAGAAATTTACTCCTGAGAACAAATAATTATCTAGCCTTACTTCCATCTTCATCCCCATTTTCATCACAATCTGAGAGCTGGTGAAAATTCTTTACAAAATTATTCTGCCTCTCTTCTGTTGGGTCACAGCAGCACCACCTTCGTCATCACTAGCTCACTTTGCGCCCAGTGATAAAGGTAATGGGAGCTGCTAAATCATTTTATAAGCCTTGCATTTTGAACTCAGCCCTCTGTAAGTAAGATATTTGTATTAAATGCTTTTGTGCTATTTGATAAACTTCTATCCTGCCTCTACGTGGTATGGCAGATGTAAAATTGCCTACTGTTTCTGGAAAATGGATGACTCAGACACTGATTAAATTCACGCTTAATGTTAGCCACAGGTGGAAATGAAGCCAAAGTGGGCTGTTCATTTATTCTTCCTAGTTTGATGTGTCTTTTAAATTATTAAATTCAAAAGACAGTAAGTGCCTAAGATTATAGGATAATTTGGAGGGGGGATACTGTGCTAATGATCTGAGTTGCCCTGAGCCCTCTCTCAGTGAGCTCACCCTGCCTGTCCCCAGTACTTGGTTAGGGTTGCAGTGGAAAGCTGGTTTTTTCCCTCACCTGATCTTTTGGACTTTGAATCCAGGTGGTTAGAGGGACAGTTCTTATGTTCCTTCTCCATCCCCTCTCAGCCAATGTCTCTTATGACCATTTCCTAAACTCCAGCACCAAGTAGCCCTGACAGCATGAAAGGTCCCTGCCCACAGCAAACAGTCTGCATAGGTGATATTTTTTCATTTAAGTCAAGGAGGACTATCTCCTGGCATTCCAGCACTCTGATGTGCGCCTTCTCCACTTCTTAGTGCTAAATGACCCCTGACCCTTGGAGAAAGCCACCTGATTCTTCCATAGCAGCTTACAACCTGAGGCTAGAACATGCTCTGAAACTACCCAGAGACAGGCAGACCTTGCTCATAAGTGGAAATCTTGAGAATTCCACCCTTTAACATAGGGCTACTCTGAAAACAATCCTAAACTTGACTACATCTGTGCTTGATAGAACATTCTAACATCGAAATTCAAACTACTCCTCTCAGCTGCTTCCCACCACGTAACACCCCCCACCACCACCCTAATTCTGCCCCCTCCCATGTTCTTTCACCACTGCTCTGTCCCTTTGGTCCAGCCTAGAAGACCTACCCTTTAAGCTCTGCTCTCACGTGTTACAGCTTTGAATGACTGTGCCTGACGCTGCCATTCGCCCGGCAGCTGCCAGCACTGATGAGCTGCCTCGTTGTGTTCTGTTGACATGGACTGTATGGAGATTAAGTTAAATCCAGGATCCCCCACCTGAGGAGAAGGCCTGATGCTAAGTTTGGCTGGGCTCTGCTCTCTGTGCGCTGTTACCCACTGCGCTATCAGGAGAGAGCCGCATCCACTGGTACTTAAAGGAAAACCAAAGGAAAGACTCCCCAAAAGGAGCCATATCAAATAACCAGCTAACAAGTTAACAAGTGAAAGGGTATGTATGTATGCCAGGCACTGAAGGCAGTGCCTTTGCCTAGAGACCATGCAAGTGCGGCGGAGGAGCAAGCTGGACGTGAAGGGGTTTGTGTGTGCCCCCTCCAGGGGAGAGAATCCTGAAGAGGAAGGTGAGGGCTGGTGGGAGGGGGTGGGCAGGATGGAAACAGAAAAGTATCTATCCTATTTAAATATAGGCAAGCCTCACCAACCCAGCCTGATTAGAGGAAAGCCAGACGGAATCATGGAATATTTCTAAATGCATTTTTATTACTTTCAAGCACTGGACAAGCTCGTAATTCAAACTAGACTAACAGCATCATACAACACCTCAGGGATGGAGCTTTAAGAATCATTTGTAATTAGCATATCAATTATTTGTATGTAAGTGGATTGTACAAAGTGCATAAAAAGTTTATTCTCTTAAGTAGGACAAACGTTCCCCAGTGCAATCCTGTTTACACTATTAATTTGCTTAGCCAGCCCTTTTTGTGCCAAGATAGATGTATGTAAGAAATGCTTATTTCCTCAGGGAAGAATGAATCGCTTCCCTGTGTTTAGTCCAGTAACTAAGAAGCGGAGCGCCACTTGATTGGATTGGGATTTCCAGGATATGGAGTTTGGAATTTGCATACAGACTAGAGAGATTTCATATGGAGAAGATCTGGCAGCCGTTACCAGAGACCCAGTTTCCCCATCTGGATTTCATTGAAGTGATCTGGATTTCATCAAGCAACAGGACACTGATCCTAAATGATCCACCAGACACTCTAACATAGGCATGTTTAAAACACATCCTGCCCCAGAAAAAGAACTGTTAAAATATGATGAGTTGGAGTTACTCTATGTGCAGTACTTAAAAGTAATAAAAATGCATTTCTTTTTAAGTCGCACAAAAACCATGCAATATCAAGTTAATGATGAAAATCAATCCCCAAACTCTTTTTTGCGCACCTCATTGGGTGACGGCATTGCCGAGACTTCCAATCATCTGGGAAAGGAGATTATATTTTGATGAGCTGCCCCAGGTGCTAACTATATGGTAGAATTCCGGCTTTGAATCTTAGGGAGGCCCTCCTGGGTAAAGGAGGGGGAGGGAAGGGCCGGGGGCATGTTGATTGTTAACAAATCATTATTGTCTACCTCTGTTCCAAAATAAGAGCGATTGAATTGAAAAAGAAGAGGTATCAGGTATATGGGGAGTGTAGAAAATATGATTAGGAAATGAGAAACAGAGATAGAGGCCTGTGTTTCTACCCGTCTGTATTAAACTGTGCTCTAGGTAAACAGTGAATTCTTCAAGGCTTAGAGAGTAAAACTTCAGCGCAGAGAGCGTAAGCACAAGCAGTCAATATACACACAAATGTTGTAACTACAGTCTGGAATGGCTCCAGCTCTCCCCTTTCCCCCAAGGGCATCGCTATCCAAGGTCTGCAAAGGCCAAATAGCTGTTTGGCTTCCAATCTGATTTTTTGCCTAAGAAATCAGAGAAGTCGGTTTCAATTTTAATAATATATTCTCCCAGCCTCTATCTAACAGAAAGGCACTTGTGTTTCTGCCCCTTCTTAAAGTGAATTTTGTGTTTGGTGAAAGGTAATAGATTGGCAGCGCTGGAAAAGGAATTACTGTATTCCCAGAACAGGTATAACAGGCAGTGACACTATGAAATTTCTCTCTGCCTTTAGGGAGCATTTGAGTACTATTCAGGAAGTCACTGCTCTGGTGTGCTGTGCTGAACTCAACCGTATCCTAGTGGGCTAGAAGAATTAACATCGCACTCGGAGGGCCTGACTTAAGGCCATTCATTTATTCATTCAACATTAGGGAATGCTTACTATGTGCCTGGTGCTGGGAGAAGACTTTTGCAAATGTTGTATCATTTAATCCTCACAATAACCCTGTCAGGGAGAGAATATTCATCTTGTTTTACAGAGAAAGATATCGAGGTTCAGAGAAGTGAAGTGATTTATCCTATCTGCTGTCCAAACTTTGTCTAACTCCCAGTACAGTGTTCCCGCTGAAGTCCGTGTTGTTGAGGCTGCAAAGTGAATGGATGAGACGTATGCCCAAATAATGTGACACAGAGCAGAATGCAGTTTGTGCTATGTGAGTGGCCCTGGTGGTTACCAAGCAGTGAAATGACCTACCCCAGATCAAATAAAGTCATTAATACGGCTAGCCTTAGGATTCCTATTCTTTAAGTCTTGCTTTTTTTTTTCTTTTCCTCGGCTTAGCTCTCCAGACCAGCCTGCCTCTCCGCCCACCCCACCTCCTGCCCAGATAATATATACTCTGCTTGCTGGGGCCTCTGGCCTTTCAGAAAGAGGAGGGGCAAAGACCCCTGGGGTTTGGTGAAAAGAGCACTGGATTCAAATTAGAATTAGAATTGGTGTTCTAATTCTAGCTCTGAGGATTCACTCTAGGCCACTGGTAAGGCCCTTTAATTCTGGATGACTCACTTTCCCCTGTGTGAATGAGAATGGTTTACTTCAAAGAGGTAAAGAGATAAGTAATAATAAACTAAAAATAGAGCACGGTCCTTTTTGTTGCCAGGGTGACATATAATTGATGAGTAGAATTACTTACTACACGGCATGTTTAGAAAGAGATGCCAATTAGAATCTATGTTTCCATATAATGGACTCAGCAATGAGAGAAAAGATGCACCTGTAAAAGTTTAAGGAACTATCTCCTGAAAATTCAAACAGCAAAAGTGATGTGAGGATTGTTTGTTGGGCGGGGGGGGGGGGGGGGGGGGGGGGGGGGGGGGGCGGGGGGGGCGGTGGTTAGGGTTTAGGGGTTTGAGGTTTTTTTTTTTAATTTTGTGGCTTTGGGTGTTTTGTACTAAAGATGTTAATGGAAACAGTACAGCTTGTCTGATGCTAAAAGCAGAAAAGAGAAACTTTTAGGAAATTAAATGTCTTCTGGATATGTCCAAGAGGCGCCCATGGCCCCAAACGAAATGACACATCATCCTTGCCGAGGGAGGCTCCCCTCCCCAATTCCCCGTCCCTGAACCGTTTGTAACAGATATTCAGGGATCACTGAGGTATTTACCATATGCTGCAGCCCCTGGCAGGTTGAGTCTTTGCAGAATGAGTCAGCAGTACCTGAGTTGAGATAGGATTGAGGGAATTTAGAAAAAACGTACCTGTGAAAAGTTTAAGAGCTTCCATTTGGGACTGGTTAGTGATACTTTGGGTCCTTAACACAATCCCCCTCTGAATCCCTCCAATGCAATAGGTTTCAAATTTATATCGTAGAAAGGGCTTTGCTGCTGCCAGTAACCTTTCTCAGGCTGACTTCGGGAGCTCATAGCATCAGTAACAAGTATTTCTCTCTCCTCTCCCTCTGCGTCCTACTCTCCTTGGTTTTTCAACTTTGAATTCCTCGTTTCTTTAATCTCCGTTGAGGAAGTCTCTAGAGGGGATTGAGAGTGCTTGTTGGAAAACATAAAGATGATAAGGCTGGTCTAGGCTGGTCTGCAAGCTGGAAAGTCAGGAGACTGAACCTGCTGGGAGCGGGTGCCTATCAGAGGTCTGACTAGAGGGACAAGTTTGGGTTACCACATCCTACCACCAGCATTGATTAAAGGTAACTGTAACACCATCTCTCTGGCATCCCATTGCCCTGAGATGAATCTTTTAGGATTTTAAGTATTTAAAAACAAACAAAAGAAAACCAGGTTCTACCCCTGGTATTAGAGGTAAGGTGGTACCAGTCAGTGATCTGAAGGGCACACTGGAGAAGAGAAGCTGTCGTCTACCTTGATGGAGTTAAAGAAAAAAGGGTAACCATACAATTTGGTTCTTGGGCTTTTCTTTTTTATCTAAAAGCATCATTAATGTCATCACCCCTGGCTTTTGTCCTCCTCAGGCACCAACCGCCTTCCCCAAATCCATGCCTATAGAAACAGCTGCCACAGCCTCTCTTCCTCATTTGCATAGTCTTGTCTGAGAACCAGACTGCTGGATACTGAGGGGTCAAGTTTCTCATCAAGAAAACTGCATTTCAAGTGACTGTCTTGTTTGTTTATAGGGAAGTTACTAATGTAGTGTAATGAGATGCCTGTCCTCCCCCTCCTTTCTGGGTAAGAGATTTTATATTTTTCCAAAACCTAAAATTAATGATTTGCAGTGTAGCACACAGTACTGTTACAGTGGTTAGGGAAACTTTCCCAAAAGCAATCTGGAGTGATATTTCATTCATTTATTCATTTAATGACTATTTATTTAATGCCTACTATGTATAAAGTATTGATTCTACCCTCAAGAAGTTAGTGGAAATTTAAAAATAATAGATGCATAAAGAGATATACATATATATTCATATTCACACACATTTGAATAAAATAAAATGTGGAAAGTTATAAGAACCGTAAAAGAGAAAATGCTGTGGGCACTCAGAGAACACACTTCAGAAAAAGGCTTAATTGAGGAGGTAACATTTGCTGTGGGTTCTAAAGGGTAGCTAATTACTATATCTTTACAGAGTGTGTGAATGTGTTTTTATGAAATCTAGGTCAAGTTTAAATACACAGAGATTGTAGGGAAGGATGTTCTACGCAGAGGGTATAGCAAGATCAAAGTCAGAAGAAGCTGAGCTGTGTACAAAGAACAGCAATGGTTTAATTTGGCTAGACTGTAAAGTACATAAGAGGGACAAGTTGCGAAGAAGATTGGAAAAGTGGGTGGGAATCACATCATGCAGGAGCTGGAATTCTTAGCTATGAAAATGTGTACCATATTCTGTAGGCATTTGGGGAGCTGCTGAAGGTTTTAGAATGAGGGAATAATATGATCAGAGCTTGCTGAGAAGATTAACACTCAAAAAAATAATAATGTTGTGGCTGCTACTGCTCTTATACAAAATAACGTGTGCAGAGTGGCTGGCACAAGCACCTGATGCATAGTAGCTCAGTAAGTCATGGACGCAGGTATAATCATTTTTTATGAAGGAGATGGAACTTGAGCTAGCCTTTAAAGAATAGATAGGATGTAGACATGCAGAAAGGTGACTTTCAGGCACAAGGAAGCGCATGACAAAAAGCATACTTGTAATAAAGTGCAACGTGAATGAGGTGAACCATGGACAGTTCAGTTTGCCTACAGAATAATATGCGTTAAGGAGTTATTGGAAAATAAGATAAAAAGGTGGGCTAGAGTCAGATCTTGAAGGACTTTGAATCATAGGCTAAGAGTTTTAAGCATTATGTAGAGATAATGGAAGGATGTTGAAAGGTTTTGAGTAAGGAAGTGACTTAATCAAAACCATCCCTAAGGAAAAGTAATCTGATGGTAGTGTGTGTGTGATGGATTGGAGAGGTAAGAGACTTGAGGCAGGGAAATTAATTAGGAAGTTATTTGTATAATCCACGAAGAAGGTTATAAGGGCCAGATTAGACTACTGCATAAGGGCTAGATTCGACTACTAGATTAGAGTGGGAGTTGAGAGGAGGGAATGGCAAAGGGATTGGTGCAAGACTGGTAACTGAAGAGGAGCAAGGAAAGGGAAGGATCACGAAGAACCTCAGTTTTGAACACGGGTGACTGAAAGGATGGGGTATCATCAGCAGAGACAGGGAATAGAGGAGGAGGTAGGATGACAGATTCGGCATAGTCAAAATGGAGCTGTAAATTACAGCTAACTTTGTAGAAATTGACAAGCCGACCCTAAAATTTATATGGAAATTCAACCCAGAATAGCCAAAACAATATTGAAAAGGAAGAACAAGTTTGGAAGACTCACACTTCCCAACTTCAAAACTTACTACAAAGCTGCTGTAATCAAGACAGTGTGGTGCTGGCATGAGGATAGACATATAGAGCAATGGAATAGAGTTCAGAGTCCAGAAATATGTATAGTCAATTGATTTTACACAAAGGGTGCCAAGACAAACGGAGAAAGAATAGTCTCTTCAGCAAATAGCATGGGTACGACTGGATATCAACATGCAAAAGAATGAACTTGGACCCTTACCTCACACCATATGCAAAGATTAAGTCTAAGTAGCCTAAATGTAAGAGCTAAAACTATAAAACTCTTAGAAGAAAATATAGATATAAATGTTCATGGCCTTGAATTAGGTAATGCTCTGTTAGGTATGACACCAAAAGCACAAGCAACAAAAGAAAAAAATAGATACATTGTATTTCATCAAAATTAAAAACTTTTGTGCTTGAAAGAACACTTTCAAGAAAGTGAAAGACAATCCATAGAATGGGAGAAGAATTTTGTAAATCATGTATCTGATAAGGAACTTATATCTAGAATATATAAACACTTACAACTCAGTATTAAACAGACAAATGACCTAATTTAAAAATGGGCAAAGGACTTGCACAGACATTGCTCTAAAGAAAATATACAAATGGCCTAAAAGATACTTGATATCATTAGTCATCAGTGAAATGCAAACCAAAACCACAATGAGATGCCACTTTACACCCACTAGGATGGCTGTAATTAAAGAAAAACAACAGAAAATAACAAGTGTTGGTGAAGATGTGGAAGAATTAGAACCCTCATACGTTATACATTGCTGGTGGGAATGTAAAATGGTACAACCAACTGTGGAAAACGATCTGGCAGTTCCTCAAAAGGTTAAACATAGAGTTACCATACGGCCCAACAATTCTTTTTTTTTTTTTTAAGATTTTATTTTTCCTTTTTCTCCCCAAAGCCCCCCGGTACATAGTTGTGCATTTTTAGTTGTGGCATGTGGGACACCACCTCAGCATGGCCTGGTGAGCAGTGCCATGTCCTCGTCCAGGACTCAAACTGGCGAAACCCTGGGCCACCAAAGGGGAGTAGGCAAACAACCACTCGGCCATGGGCCGGCCTCTGACCCAACAATTCTCCTTGTGGGTATATACCCAAGAGAAATTAAAACATGTCCACATAAAAACTTGTATGTAAATGTTCATAGCAGCATTTTTCATATTAGCCAAAAAGTAGAAATAACCCAACTGTCCATCAACTGATGAATGGATAAAGAAAATGTGGTATATACAAGCAAAGGGATATTATTTCGCCATGGAAAGGAAGTATGATACATGCTACAACATGGATGAATTTTGAAAATACTATGTTAAATGAAAGAAGCCAGTCACAAAAGACCACATATTATATAGTTCCATTTATAAGAAAGGTCAAATTAAACAAATCCATAGAGATGGAAAGTAAATTAGTGATTGCCAGGGGCTGCGGATTGAAGACTGTTGGGAATGGCTAGTAACTGCTAATGGGTACAGGGTTTCTTTTTGGTATGATGAAAATATTCTAAAATTCATTGTCATGATGGTTGCACAACTCTGTGAATACACTAAAAGCCATTGAGTTAGACACTTTAAATGGCGGAACTGTATGGTATGTGAATATCAATAAAGTTATTTTTTAAAAAGATTTAAAAATATTTTTTAATGGAGCTGTAGCCATTAATGGCCAGCTGCAGATTTTTGAGCAGTATCAACTGTCAGTTGCTTCTGAGAAGCTGAAAAAGCTAACAGAGAAAAGGCTTTTGGATATCATGACCCAGAGGTCTCTCTCCTTTCAAGAGCACGGTTTCAGGAGAGTAGTAAGATCAGAAACTGGATTGCAGAAAGTAAGTATAGGTGGCCAGTAAATGAATAAATCTGGCAGTGCCGAGAAGGGGAGGAGGAGATGGTCAACTTGTAATCTAAAGGCATGAAATCAGTAGGAAAGCAGAGATTAAAGATGTAAGACAGAGCTCATTGGTAATACAAGGCCCTTAGAGCAACAGGAAAGAGGATCTAGTGCCTGGGTGACGAAATTAGCCTCAAGGAAGAGGAGGAATATGAGGGAAGACATTTTCAGGTAAAGAAAAGAGGTAGAGGAAGGCATTTATTACACACAGCTTCAACCAGCTCAGTCAAGTATGAGGCGGAAAAAGTTTGATCTAGAAAGAGACACATCCAACCTTTTCTTCCTCGTACTTGACTGAGCTGGTTGAAGCCATGTATAAGGAATCAGCAGTTACCTCTGGAGAGGGAGCAGAGATGGAGAGAGAGGGATTTTTCACTTTTGTTTTATAGACTTTTATATTTAACTTTTTTAGCATCAAGAATATACTTTCATTATATTTGTATTTTTTAAAAAATTGGACTAGATGCTTCAAGAAATGTAATTACCAATTGGAGGTGAAGCGAAGGATTGCCAAGCTTCACAGAGGGAATGGCACATGCTCATCACTCAATAAATGTTTATGGAGTTGTTGAATTGGAGTTGTAAGGATAAACTGTAGAGGAAGCAATTGGTTCCATTTCTCAGCTTTCTCCAGCAGAATACAACGGAAAGTTCTGACAGTGTGGTTTATCCAAGGGCCTTAATGATTAACAAGGCAAAAATGACAAAGGTGTGAGGGAATTAAGTATACTAGTAAGAGTTTTTTTTTTTCAAGATTTTATTTTTTTCCTCTTTCTCCCCTAAGCCCCGGTACATAGTTGTATATTCTTCGTTGTGGGTCCTTCTAGTTGTGGCATGTGGGACGCTGCCTCAGCGTGGTTTGATGAGCAGTGCCATGTCCGCGCCCAGGACTCGAACCAACGAAACACTGGGCCGCCTGTAGCAGAGCGCGCGAACTTAACCACTCGGCCACGGGGCCAGCCCCAAGAGTTTTTGAAGTGACTAACCATATTCTCCAAAACGAGTAGTGAAGCAAATGAGGTCAAAAGATAAGCTGATGGACTTTGAAAATAGGAGAAAGACTAGGAAACAGGAATTATAATGCGAATAAAGAGAAAGTTCAATGGAGGAAACATGGAAGGACAGAAAATTATACACAGAAAAAGTAGTTCAGATTTCAGGGTCTTAGAAGTGGAGCGATTCCGAGCGCTTCCTTATCACACCCCGGAGCACAGCTGTGCCTAAGGATGACTAAAGTGTAGTGCAGGTGGACATCACTATGGTTCAAAAGGGGAAGAAACTGTGATGTCGGAGAATTAGAAAGGTCACAGGGAAGGGGCAGGTCTCTTGTTCAGTCGAGCCCATTGCCCGACCTAGTGCCTGGTATGTAGCAGGCATTCAGCTAATGTTTGCTGGATGAACAAATGAATAATATAGCACATCATATTTATTTGTTTCCATCTTCTTCCCCTACTGGATTATAAGCTCTTGAGGCTTAACTCATTTCTGTATTTCCGGTGCGTGGCACAGGGAAGAGTGGGTGCTTGAATCAAGACTTGAGTGAGTGAATGAATATTGAACTGCAGGGAATGATGACAAGGAAAGGGAGAGACAGAAAAATTGTGAATCAGGTGTGAAAATCCTCAAGGGAGGTGAAAGAGTACATTGTGGCTCTATAGGTAAGAACTTTGACAGTATTTGAATACTATGAGCAAATTACATTGACCTCAAAAGAGGAGAGATTGATGAGAGGGAAGAATACTGGATTTGGAAGTAGTAACAGGAAAAGGAATATTCCAATTTCTCTTTCCCTTTCCCCTGAATTCTGGAGGAATGGAGCACAGTGTTTTCTCCCTTGACCGCCCCCCCCAACCCAATCTGTCACCTAGCCCTCTCAATTTTTCCAAATTTAGCTTATCTTGCTTCCTGTTGCTCTTATGCCTAGAGTACTTAAATACCCTTTTTGCCGACTGCTCTGCCTTCAGGCTTTCTTTCTTTGGCCTCATATGCCACAGCAAAAATCAAAGTTCCTAAGCATTATTTTTCAACAACATCAGTACTTATTTCATACTTCTCCAGTGGCTCCCATTTGACCATCAAGCCAAACAAAAACTTCCAGTCTTGAATTTGAGTGTCCACAGTGTAGCCCTCTGCAAGCTGTCCTCACTTCCAGTTGCTTTAATGTTTTCACTGGGTACAAAATACCCTACCTGTATAACGTTAATTAAAAAAAAAAATACCCTACCTGTCACAAAGCTTCCAATTACCCCTCCAGAGCCCTCTTCATCAGAACTCCCTGAGGATGTCTTCCCTTCCTGACTATCCTTCAAACAACTATTCCAGAAATACCTACCTTCCTTTATGCTTTCCGCTCTCTTAGTACCAAACACTCATGAATGTTATATGTATATGCTTTCCTTGCGTGTCAGTACGTGTCGCCCTATCAATTCTACCGCAGAAATAGCTCCCAAATCCATCTCTTCCTCGGTAACCTTGCTGACACTGGCCTGGACAATTGCAAAAGCCTCCTGATAACCTTCAGTGTATCCTATGCTATAGTCAGATCTTTTCGAAATGTAAATCTAAGCGTGCTCCCGACACACACACACACATAGATGCCCACAATGTTTGAGACATTTCATACCCTCTCAGTCAAAGTCCAAGCTCACTAGCCTGCCTGGCATTTCTGGCCGTTAGTGCCCTAACCCCTGTTTACTGCACTAGCCTCACTCCCACCACTCCGTTTCAAGCCTTCACGCTCTTGTGTGTGCAGTTCCTTCTCTGAACCTAGTCCCCTACCAATAACCCCCACAACCATCCCTGCTCCCAGCTCTCCTACCTTCACCCCACATGTTTGTAAACTTTTCCTAATCTTTTTTTTCACTTTTTATTTCAAGATAATCATAGATTCACAGGAGGTTGCAAACAAATGTACAGAGAAGTCCTGGGCACCCTTCATCCAGCCCCCGCCAACGTTGAGATCTTACACAATTATAGTCCATCAAAATCAAGCTGACTGGTACAATCCGCAGAGCTGCTTCAGTTTTCACCAGTTCTACATGCGCTCATGTGTGTGTAGCTCTATGGGATTTTATCACATGTGTAGCTTTACATAACCACAACCACCGCCACAATCAACATACAGAACTGTACCATCACCACAGGGCTCTCTCATGCTGCCCTTTTATGGCCACCCCCTTCCCTAACCCTTGACAACCACTAATCTGTTCCTCAGCCCTCTAATTGTTATTTCACAAAAGGTGTATAAGTGGAATCATGTAGTAGAGATTTGGGGATTGGCCTTATTCACCCAGCATGATTCCCTTGAGATCCATGCAAGTTTTTTGCGTGTATCAATAGTTTGTTTATTTTTATTGATGAGCAATATTCCAGTGGTATGGAGGTACCACAGTTCGTTTACCCATTCACTTGTTGAAGTACATCTGAGTTCCAATTTGGGTTGTTAGAAATAAAGCTGCTATGAACATTCATGTACAAGTTTCTATATGAAAATAAGTCTTAATTTCGCCGGAATAAATGCCCAAGAATGCAATTGCTAGATCGCATGGTAAGTCTATTTTTAGTTTTGACAGGAACTGCCAAACTGTTTTCCAGAGTGACTATACCATTTTACATTCCCACCCACAAGGTATGTATGATCTAGTTTTTCCACATCCTTACCGGCAATTAATATTATCATTATTTTTCATTTTAGCCATTTTGATAGGTAGCTCATGGTAGTTCTCATCTTTTAAGACCTAAGTCAAGAGTTACCTCTTGGAGCCTTTTCTAACACCCTCTGGAAAAGTTGACTACTCCTTCCTCTATGCCATCCCTGATGCTTCATTTATCATTGTATTTTGATTATTTATTGACGTAGTCTGAGTCTTCCCCTCTGTTCTGAGCTGCATGAAGATAAGAGCGGTGCCATATTCATCTTTGTTCCTGCAGCATCTGTACAGTTACATGCTGGACACACAGAGGGCACTCAGTAAGTGTGTGCAAAGTGAGGGAAAGAATGAATGGAAAAACATTAGTCTTGCTTGCCTCCTCCTCCTCCCCATTGAGCTTTTTAGAACAGAAATCATGCCTTTCTCTGTGTCTCCTGGCAGCAGTTAATATGGAGCTCTGTACGTGTAGATGCTCAATAAATGTTGGCTAACTATTCAGGTGGCTTATCTTCCTTCTGCACCCAGGAGATAAGCACATGAAAGAGAGAATAGGCCCGAGTATTCCTGTATTGAGGATCATATGTCATAAGTTTTATAATAGTCTCATAATCTCCACAATCACTCAATATTTGTCTGTGTAGATGAGAAATCAAAACAAAACCATCTTTTGAGTCAAAGAATGCCTCTGCAGCTGAGCACTTTGCCATAGTTTCAATACCCTGGTTACATATGAACTTGGGAGGACAGCATTTTATATCCCTGAATTCTTTCTGCAGTTTCAGAAGGATCTGGAATTTTTCTGTTTTTGCTGCACTGGTATAATTTGACATGTTGATTGTGAAGGAGTCATTAACCCTAACATTTTTGATCACTTTTTGACTCTGCATTTTCTCAACTCTGAAGTATGTTAATTTGCACTTGTTTATATGTCTCTGTAAGAGTCACTGAGGCCCCTGAGGACTGGTGTATGTTTTGTCTGGGAAGTAGATTGTAAGCCCCTTGAGAGCAAGGATCTTATAACTCCTAGGAATGCATTCTGGACATTGTCAGCGTTCAATTAATGATAATACTGGAAGCCTGACTGAGGTCATCTGTCACATTGACTACTTCCTTTTCATCTATAAGGCTTCTAACTGTCAAAAATGCTGTTAGATTGATTTGATAGCATTGAATGATTCTACCCAAAATCATGCTCATTATTACCCAGTACAATTTGGTTTTTAGGGTGCTTTCAGATTTATAACTTTGGATCGGTTGTTACGGTTCCCTGCCCAATAACACTCTGGTTACATACAAATTGCAGAGGGCTGCATTTCATAACCCAAAAGTCCTTTAGTGTAATAAAAAGTAAGCTGATAACATCTATGCTTTCAAAGCATATAATTCTCTTCACCAGCCCCCATCAATAACTAGGTGATAAACTCCAAGTATGCTGATAGTCTTAAATTACCACAAATAATCCTTAATAACGATTCGATGCATATGTCTTATTTTCCCAGATTGTAAAATGGAGTAAAAGTGTACACTCTGTCCTATGGCTGTTGAAGTTAAATTAATATGAATTTAAAGGAAGTCTGAGTTCTAAAACAGAAGGGCAAATTCAGTCCTTGGGGAGGGTAGAAGTAGGGGGCAGTTGTTTTTGTAAGTCAGGTTTATTGAGGTATAATTTACATGCAATCTGACTCAGCCTTTTTAGATGGAAAGTTTGATGAGTTTGACAAGTTGGGGTTTTTTCCTGCACTATTTGCTGATTCATCTATACCTCCAACTGGCCCCATCACCACCACTCCTAGACCAAACTGACCTATCTTTTTCTGACATTTTGTATCCTTTCTCTTTTCTACAGTGTACTAAAGGAGGTATACATAGCCTTTAATCCCAAAGCAGTCGTCTTACAGCTGGGAGCTGATACAATAGCTGGGGATCCCATGTGCTCCTTTAACATGACTCCAGTGGGAATTGGCAAGTGTCTTAAGTACATCCTTCAGTGGCAATTGGCAACGCTCATCTTGGGAGGAGGTGAGTACACAGGAAGGTCACCAGGAGAATTTGTTGACCTTCCTCCACGTTTTGTCCATGGACACTGAGGAAAACTTGGCTTTCTTAGGCTACCTGCCTGTGGTCAATGAACTCTGCCACCTTCAGAGTTCAGCATAATAAGGAAGTGCTCTGACACACTTCTCCTCAGCTTGGCATGTGCGGTGACTCCTTGGCACTCTGAAGTCTGAGTTTTAATTCCTGAAGCAAAGGTCCTTAGGTTAAAGGTGACATCAGATCTTATTAAGAATAGAAGATGTTAAGCTCAGTGGACTTTGATCCATCTTCTCTCAGTATAGTCTTTGATGCTCAGTTCTAAGAATCATCTTTTGGAAACATACCACTAAAATTCTAACATATGAATTAATTAAATATCTAAGCTGAATTCAGAAATGACTTCTCCTCCCCTTAAAAAGCATGGATTTGTTACAATAAAGCAAAAATGAGAGATCTAAGGAGTCTCTTGGGCATTCTTGCCTTCGGCGTATAGTGATGTTTTATATTATTTAACCAACAGAAAGCTGGGTCTGTTTAATAGAAGCATTTACACATTTGTGAAAGGGACCTTTCACAATCTCAGCTACCTTGAAGATGCCTTGCTTAGAATCCTCTGTCTATCTGGCACAATCTTTATTTCATGGGATGAATGAATTGGTGTGTTAAAACAACATGATCAAGCAGATTGAGCTTGAAATATGTGCATTATGAAACAGCTAATAGTTTGTTGCTTTTGTCAACCTGTTGTAAACACCAAATTAGAGGAGATCATGGGAAATCCTTATAAAACTGAGTGAGCATTCAACACAAATCCACAAGCCTGGTCCTTTGGCAGCCTCCAACCCTAGAGGGATCAAAATTAAAAGTGCTTACAAGAGACAAGCTCTTATGAAAAGCTGGCAAGAAATGTATTAACTTCAACTCAGGGAAAAGGCAAAATTGATAGGTACTGCATGACATATTGCTTTCCTTGATGGCACTAAAGATGGTGATGGCTATCCAGGTACAGGTAGGGAGAAGGAACGAACGCCCTTTCCACAACGTACGTCTGTGCTCATTCAACTTTTGTTTGAGGCTACAGCCTTTACTTAGCATTTTCAAAGCCTCTTTGCTTTCTCAGCCCAAAGTTTTGGCTTTTGAATATATAACTCTTCTTATGCAATACGTGTACTCCTGGAAAGGCCTGTGCATAAATGGAGTTTTTGCAAATCAAATCGTATTGTATTTGCACCAGAGAGAGCTTACTATTTAAAACCTGTAGTGACTCTTTTTGGAATCAAATAATCATGCCCAATAAGTCCATCTTATAAATTCAGATTCTCCACCTCAGGAGTGTTTAAAGTAATACCTGTAATATTTCACTTAAATTCTCAACCGCCAATAACACATAGACAATTAGTGGGAATGGCCATGGCTCAAGCTTCAGTGGACCCCATTGAGGCCTAAAAGCCACATTCCAGAAGCCCCAGCATCCCTCATCTTTCAAGGAGTAGAAAGAAAAGGGTGGCCGTATGTCCAAATTTATATGTGTTATCCCAGTGTAATTATTAGTAGTGTCCCCTTTTACTCTCAAAAATGTACCATTTTGGATGATAAATTTTGTGATCACTCTACCTAAAATAGATCAGATTCTATTTCCCTCAGGCTGCACTGAGGTTAGGAAATCATTCCATTTTATCCTTACACTCTTGGAATTTAGCTAAAGGCCAATGTTCTAATGCTTGCATGGCAGAACACATCTATTCAGCACAAAAATATGCTGATTATTAGCCAGTGTAGTATGGCTGCTGGGTGACTGTGACAGGACCTGACGAGATAGGTCAGAGCGTCAATCAGCAGTCCCTTCCTCATCTCATTCTCTTTGATCTCTGCCACTAGGCCTGTGTTTTGTGAAGAAAAGGAATGCTGATATTAAAAGAAGGAAGTAGGTTCCTGTCAGCATTTTCCTTTTCTCTTTCCTGGATTTTTCTAGGGCTGTATCTGCCAATAGTTTCAACATTCAAATCACATCCAGCAGTCATTTTATAGAATTGTTGCAAAATTCATCACAGAAACCCTCACGCTGGGTCAGTCACCTCAAGAGACCCAGGTTCCAGGGATCTCAGTCTTGCCGATGACTCTTAATGGGATTGAGGAGCTTGGAGTCATGGGGTGCATGTGCGTTCGGAGATAAGGGCCTCTTGAATCTCTGTGGGCCTTGGACTTCCCAGTTCCACACTGTTCATGGTCTGACTGGTCCATTAAAGTCTACCCGCTCGGTGGTTCACAAATATCATAAAGGGATGTTTAGGTGAAATTCTACGAGTTGCAGTTGTCTTTTTAGCCCTTTTATTAAAACATTTTTCTCTCCTTCCTTACCCCTCTTCCCTCTTCTGCTGTTTTGTGACTGTTCTTTCCTAACTTCACAATTCTTGATGGAGACAGGCGGCTATAACCTTGCCAACACAGCTCGATGCTGGACATACTTGACCGGGGTCATCCTAGGGAAAACACTATCCTCTGAGATCCCAGATCATGAGGTAAGTAAGGCTCTGACAAGTCCTCTCTTCTTTAAGGGGAAGAGCTGAGTCATTCCACCTAATCAAAATCACGTCCTCGCCACTCAATACCGTTTTGTTGAGAGACACTCCAATAACAATAACACACTGTCTTGGCAGAATAGTGGACTCTTGTTCCAAAATATTCAAGACCTTCTGCCTTTTTTTACAAGAGATCTCAAAGGCCAACCAACTTTAATTTCTCAATTAATTACAGAGACTGTGGGAAGGGGTCACCTGTTCACACAAAGAAGTCTTTGGAATATATACATATTTTCATCCCCTAGCCTCAAGAAAGGAAGGGCAATTTTTAAAATGTACAAGCTGCGTTCTCATCTATCTTTAAAAAGTCCCATAGGCAGTATGTCACACCTATGTCCTTTGGTGGTAGTCCTGGTCTCTCAGTTTTCTTCGACTAGTATAAAATTTAAGAAACATATAATCCCCACAAAGACAGGTCTGGTGTTTTTCCAGCGATTAGAGGCACACAGAGGCTGGGGCGGGACCATCCAAAGTGTGAAACATGTCGTTTGAACCCTTGCCATTGTCTTTAGTCACGTGAGATGGGCTTTACGTTTTCCAAGGCAAAGATGTCTGTTCTAGTTTTCCCAGAACAGGTTAATAGTAAGCTGTCTGGGACCTGTGAGTGTGTTGATAATCCCTTATCCGAAGGTGTACGCCTTCTCTTCCCCGCCCCCCCGACCCAGCAGGAAACATGTTATCACAGATCAGGATGTGTAGCTGCAGGTCTTAGACTGTATAACTTATAATAATGAAGCAGGACCTGCAGCCCCGCCTTCTCAAGCCATTTCCCGAGGAGTAGAAACGATACTTTGGTTATAACATTTTGATTCCTGCCAGATGCAGAAGCTGTACACTTGGGAGCTTTATGCTTTTTAAAGTTACTATTATTTTTTTAAAAAATTAGAAACAACTTAAACTAATTTCCTTCCAATTTTCTTCTAACCACAGATGAGATGTAATATGTATCTCAGAAAAACCACTCAATGCATCTAGAATACAAAAAGAAGGCATGCTATAATTTGAGACAATTTGCTGGTGTCAGGGTTAATAGAAGTCTCTTTTCTTGACTTGACTTACCTTTATTCAGTATTTGGAAGCTTTATGAAACATAAAGGTAAGCGAACAAATTACTTTTGTGAACAAATGTAATTGCTGTTATTGCTGTGGGAATATCTCAGATTGCATTGTAATTTAAAGCACTGAGACTTTAAAAACTGATCAAGTTATGTCAAAAAGTAGTTTCAAGCTGTAGAAGCCTGAATTGAGAATGAGTGTTCTGTTCCTATGAAACAAGGCAAATCCATAGATTCATCTGTCTTAAAAGGTTGATAGAATTTTAGTAAAGATGAATACCGCCTCTGGTACCTGGAGAAGCTATGTGCCTGAATGGATGTGGACTTGGCCTTATAGATAGACATGTCCTGTCTTTATACGGATATATTCTGTGAGATTAAATGAGATGTAATGTATGTCAAGTGCCTAACACACAGCTCTTGGCACATAATAGGAACTTTTGAAATGAAGTTTTCTCCTTCCCCTTTGCATGCTCCCAACAATTTCTTATACCCAGACATTTATGACTTTGTTGTTCATAAATTTGTCCAAACCCTTTTTGAATCCCTTCTGTCGTATCCTTCTGGTATAAGAGATGTGAGTCATCCAAGAAGGAACAAAGAGGAAAATTGAAATAACAGTCTTCCAGGTACAATAAGATAACATTTTTATGAAAATTGCCAAAAACAGACTACGCAGTGTGAAGGCATATAGAAGCTTTGTGCCACGGTACGTAGTTGCACACAAGTATCCTGTGGCCCTCTGTAATCAGATCAACAGATGGTAAATCAAGAAATATTTACTCAGCACCCATTGTGGCCCAGGCACTGTGCTAGGTGTCTGGGAAGATGCAAAGACACTAAGACCTCAGCCCCTGCCTCAAGCAACTTGGGAGAGAGGGTGGTATAAGTGCTGGGGAGATATGTAGATATATGAATAATTCTATTACGGAGCAGAATAAGAACCACAAGACTGTAGGAACAGTGGCTATGGGGATGTGCATCAAATATAAAGGGGATACAAAGGAGTAGACAAAATACTCTGCCT
Organism: Equus asinus; assembly: GCF_041296235.1. Taxonomy (NCBI): domain Eukaryota; kingdom Metazoa; phylum Chordata; class Mammalia; order Perissodactyla; family Equidae; genus Equus; species Equus asinus. Next base: position 57,663,836 of record NC_091820.1, on the reverse strand, counting down.
CCCAGAAGCTGAAAATATAATTGAGAAATCTAGTTGGTCAAAAGGTCAAGGCAGTGCATCAGTCAGCCGACGTCTGGCTGACCCCCTCACAGTCTTCACTCTCGGACTTGGGCTTTTGTTCCTCTGTCTCCTAGGATAATAGTCCTCCTCCTCCAAATGCCCTTTCCCCACCTCTCTACTGTCTTCCTAGGTCCAGCTTCAAGCCCTACGCCTTTACAAATCCCTTACCTAAATAGACCAAGGCCCTTTGAGCTCTTCCTTCACATTCATTTGTTCCTTCATTTATTTAACAAGTATTCACTGGGCCCCTACTACTTGCCAGGCCCTCATCAGACCTGGAATCAGAGACACAAAGACTAACAAGATAAACCCAGTGCCCTCAGAAATATCATCATCTAATAAAGGTGACGGAACAATGTGCTCAAATCCAGGACAGATGAGGAGCATAGCGGAAATGTTTCACCAAGGCTTTGAATGGAATCTTGGAGGTTGGTCGGGAGTTTGCCAGGTGAAGAAGAGGGAAAGACATTCTAGGCAGAGGGGACAGAGATTGGAAAGGACATGGTGCCTCATGGAACCAGTGAGGAGTTTGATATAGTAGTAGAAGCTAGAGTTTATGAGAGAGAGTAGGAAGGATTAAGGCTTGAATGGAAGTTGGAGCCAGGTTATGAAGAGCCTTGAATGCTATACTAAAGAGTTTATACTTTTTTTCTGTGAAAACAGATAAGTTTTGGATTTTAGAAAGCCCATTTGGTAGCCCATGGAAAATAGGTTGCAAAAGGGAGAGACTTGAGAAAGGCAAACCTGTTAAGAGGTTCGAGTACGCTCCTGTAACACTTACAGTCTGTACCATTCATTCTATCACCTGTGTTTTGGTTGTCTGCATTCCCCCTCAATGGTTAGCAGAGTGTTAACTACCCACCTAGTTGGTGTTCATTGATTGAATGAACAACTGAATAAATGAGTGTTTAAATAACGTATCTCAACATTCACATTGGGAAACTTCTATTTTTTTATTATTTTATTGAGGTCATAGTGGTTTATAACATTGTGTAAATTTCGGGTGTACATTATTATATTTCAGCTTCTGTACAGACTGCATCGTGTTCACCACCAATAGTCTATTTTTTATCCATCACCATACATAAATAACTTCTATTTTTGATGAAAGAATTGGAAGCATAATCTAGCCTCTTTCTAGAAATTGTTTAACCCCAGTAGCAACTACCTATCCTTTGTAAGAAGTACTAGGTATCCCAGATATAGGAAATAGACATATCCATGGGAAAACACTAGGTTGCCTGTGAAGGGCAGGGAGTTGGGAAGGCAAGCCCAGCATAAACATTACAAGTGATTAGTGGTAAGATTTCAGTCATAGCCCTCAAGAGATACAAAATCAGTAATGCCATAAAGCCAGTGATCAGGGAGTTAGTCCCAGCCCAGGAGTTGGAGAGCCAGGTTGGCTGGCGAGGCATGGAATAAGGAGGCGATCCCAGCTGGAAGCAGAGTTCGACCCAGCTGGGAAAGCTGAGAGAAACAGAGCCTGCCCCTATGATTAGCCTAGGTATCTATACCATAGGGAAATTTCAAAGGTGACATGGGGTCCCATAAAAAGACCAGTACGTGGCTAATTTAGCAAATCGCCCACTCTATGTAATAAGGCTTATGGACTATTATATATAAGAATGTTCTGTAATCCAGTAATGCTATTTGGATCCTATGATCTAGGATAGAGTACGGCAGTTATATTATATCATGTATTCATATATAGGTATATGTATACATATATACAGATATATCAGGTAAATGTATATACCTGAATCATCAGGTAAGTTTATTAACAAAATTTAGTGAACAAAAAATATGTATTTAACCAAACCACTTTTAATAGACTGGTTGGACAAACTATGCCTCATTCATGTGAGGGAATATATGTAGCCATTGAAAAGAATTAAGTTGATTATATAGGAGTGTATGTTACTAACGTGAAATAATCTTGCAGTGCAATCTGTAGATTGCACTGAATCTGTACATTGATTTGGGGAGAAATAACATCTCAACAATATTTAATCTTTCAATCCGTGAATTTGCTATGTCTTTCCACTTACTTAAGTCTTGAATTTCACATTTTAATTTGTGCTTTTCAGTGAGCAGGTCTTGCACAAATTTTGTTAAATTTATCCCTAAGTATTTCATGATTTTGATGTTATTATAAATGGTATTTTTTAATTTCAATTTCCAATTGTTTGTTGCTAGAATATAGAAATACAATTGATTTTTTATATTGATCTTGAATAATGTAACATTGCTAAACTCATTAGCTCTAGTAGCTTTTTTGTAGATTCCTTAGCATGTTTCATGTATACAAACGTCATCTGTGAATAAAGAGAGTTTTACGTATTCCTTTACAATCTTCATGCCTTTTATTTCTTTTTCTTGCCTTACACTGATTGGGACCTCCAATACAATGTTGAATAGAAGTGGTGGGAGTGAACATCTTTGTCTTGTTCTCGAGCGTAGGGGGAAAACTCTTAATCTTTCACTATGAAGTGTGATGTTAGCTATGGGTTTTCTCATAAATGTCCTTTATTAGGTTGAGGAAGTTCCCTTCTATTCCTAATTTACTGAGAATTTTTCTCACAAATGAGTGTTGAATTATGTCAGATACTTTTTCTTCATCCATTGAAATGATTGTATAGTGTTCTCTTATTCTGTTAATACAGTAAATTGCATTAACTGTTGCTTTTTTAAAATGTTAAACTAATGTCGCATTCCTGGGGTAAACCCTACTTGCTCATGGTATATTATCCTTTCTATATATTGCTGGATTCAGTTTGCTGAAATTTCGTCAAGGGTTTTTCAGTCTCTGTTCATGAGGGATGTTGACCTGTTGTTTTCTTTTCTTGTAATGTCTTTGTCTGGTTTTGCTATCAGGGCAATGCTGATCTTATAAAATGACTTGAGAAGTATCCTCACCTTTTCTGTTTTCTGAAAGCATTTATGTAAAATTGATACTGTCTTACTTAAATATTTAATAGAATTCACCAGTGAAAACGTTTGAGCCTAGGTTTTCTTTGTAGGAATGTTTATAGTTTTGAATTCTATTTCTTTAATAGTTATATAGCTATTTGAATTTTCTATTTCTTTTTGCTTCCATATTGATAATTTGTCTTCAAATAATGTGCCCATTCACTCATAATATTCCCTTATTATTGTTTTAATGTCTGTAGGAGTTGTGGTGATATCCCCTTTTTCGTTCCTAATATTGCTAATTTTCCTTTTTTCTTGATGATTTTAGCTTGTAGTTTATCAATTTTATTGAACTGCGTTTTTTTTTTTCAAAGAACCACCTTTTAGTTTCATTGATTTTATTTTTCTCTTTCATTATTTCTGCTCATATCTTTGTTATTTCCTTCCTTCTACTTACTTTGTATTGATTTTTAGTTCTTTTTCTAGTTTCTCATGATAGAAACTTAGTTCAGTGATTTTTAAACCTTTCTTTCTAAGCATTTTATGCTATAAATTTTCATCTAAGCACTGCTTTAGCTGCATCCCACAAATTTTGATATGTTGTTTTCATTTGGTTCAAAATATTTTCTAATTTTCTTATTTCATTGATGGGCTATTCAGAACTGTGGATTTTTAAAAATTAATTTCCAAATATTTGAGGACTTTCCAGACATTTTTCTATTTATATTCATTTTAATTTAATTTTGTCTTGCTCAGAGAACATACTTTGCGTGATTTCAGTCCTTTTTTTTTTATTGAAATTTGTTATATGGCCCAGCATATGATCTATCTTAGCAAATGGTTCATGTACAATTTGCAAAGAATATGTATTTTGCTGTTATTGACTTGCATTTTCTATCATTATCAGTTAGATAGGTTGGCTGAGTGTTGTTTGTGTCTTCTGTATCTCTACTGATTTTCTCTCTATGTGTTCTGTCGACTACTGAGAGAGTTGAAATCTCCAACCATGGTTTTGGATTTGGCTGTTTTTCCTTTCAGATGTGTTGGTTTTGGCTTCGTGTATTTTTGAAGCTTTGTTATTAGAGGTATACACATTTAGAATTGTTAGATCTTCTTGATGAATTGGCCCCTTTATTATTAAGGAATATTCTTCTTTGTCTCTGGTAATATTCCTTGTTCTGAAGTCTACTTTGTCTGATTTTTATATTATCACACCTGCTTCATTACAATTATTATTTGTGTGGTATATCTTTTTCTGTCCTTTTCTTTTAACCTATTTGTGTCTTCACATTTAAGTTGTATCTCTTGTAAACAGCATATAGTTGGATCATGATTTTTTAATCCAGTCTGACAATCTCTGCCTTTTAGCTGCGGTGCCTAGACCACTTATGTTTAAATAAATTATTTATATGTTTAAGTTTAAGTCCATCTTCCTATTTGTCCTATCTGGTCTTTGTTCCCTTCTTTCTATTTTGCTGCCTTCTTTTGAATTAAATGAATTTTATTTTAGGATTCCACTTATCTCCTTTATTTGTTTATTAGCTATAACTCTGTTTTGATTTTTTGTGGTTGCTCTGTGGTTTACAGTATACATTTTTAACTTGTAATAGTCTACCTTCAAATAGTATTACACTACTTCATGTATAATATAGCACCCTTATGATAGTGTTCTTCCGTTTTTCCCTTTTTCTTCTTTTGTGCTATTGTAGTCATATATTTTACTTTTGCATATATTATAAACCCCATGATACATTGTTATGTCTTGCTCTAAACAGCCAATTATTTTCTTTAATTTTTAAAATATTAATTCACTTAAAATAAGAATAATAAATCCAGAACATGTTAGCACAAATAACACATTGTGATTAAGAAACTATATTTTCCAAGACAAAAAGAAATTTCATGAGAAGAAGGGCATTGCTGTACATTTTTGCACATCTCTGTAACATCTGGCTTAGTAGATGATGGCTGACTTCTACCTGCTTCTACATTCAGTGTGTTTTGATGTTGTTTTTATTAAACTATATGAAGAAAATCCAGGTTCACGTAGATATGTAGTTGGAAAAAGGAGGAATATTTTAATAACCTTTATGGATAATTATGGATATTCTTCTTTGATACTACACAAAAACCCTACAAATGATACTTTCTTAAAAGATTAATGCTGTGTGGAATCTGAAACCATGTCAATGAACTTTTTATATAGTGTTACATCAAAATTCATTGATCATCTTGTACTTTGAGTGGATATTTGACCCATATTATACATATTGATTATTTGGAAAATATTGGTTTACCAAGTTATGCAAATATGACAAATGTTAAAAAATTTTATGCAATATCAAAAAATCACATTAATTGATATCACTACTGATCTCACTGGAACAAAGGTTAAGTTTTGGGAAGCTATCAAGCTTACAGTGGCAGAATGAAGTGTTTTTAAAATTCTGATTTTCACTCAAAAATGTGAATATTATCATTGGTGACAAATAATGTCAGTTATTTACCCTGAAGTGATAGGCTCACTTCATTTTTGAGACAATATCTACCAAATACGCAAGTATTTAATCGTGGTTTTTCCATGTTTCAAGAAAAAAATGATATTCCATGGAAAGTGGCTGGTTAAGCCACAGCACAATCACGGATGTGCTTTCTCAAGACCGCCAGCATAGTGTAGCTTACATCAGAAGCACCATTTGGTCACACAGAGTATTAAATCCAGGATCAAGATTTAATAATTTTTAGTGCTTCACCAAGAACATTCTTAAGTGAAGGTGGATTTTTTTTTGTGGTGAGTACATAGCAGTAAAGAATACAATGACTGCTGGTATACTTTGGTGCTACTGCCTTAATTTATACCATGATGCCAGCAGTTTTACCCGCCATTGCTTTTGCACCTCTGTGCAAATATAGGCAAAGTTGCTCCAGGATAGACCATGAGATTCAAATAAGTTATTCAGCACTTTCAATATTTTAGAACCACTTGTGTGTGTTGTCAACTGTTCATGTAAAAAAGGTCTTCTTCAAAGATTAATTAGTGCTGATACCACATGACTACAAGCAAAACAGCAAGTCCAGCCACATTTGTAGACTTGTCTGGTTGTAAGGTCAAAGTACAATTCTACAAATGAGGTAGTAACTAAGTCTTCATGTTTAGAGCTAAACACTTAAATAAACAAGCTACTGTGCCATTGAAAAGAGGCAGTATTGTGAGTGGTTTTACCAACTTTTCCTCTGGTAGGCATTGAGCAATGTGAACGGTCCAAGGCTTTATTGGTCTCTAAGCTATCGTATGCATTTCTTCAGCCCACACAGTGCAATAACTTACACATAAGAGGCTTCAGTGACTTTTTCATTTCTAGTTTGAAAAGCTCTAACAAACAACTTTTGGTTTTTAATAAGCTCATCATATCTACACTTAAAACACTCAATCTCTTCCCCTTTAACTATTAATGAATGGTCTGAAAATAATGCCACAACTTAAATAGTGAATTATTTTGAAACTTTTTGAAAATGTTCTATGCATAAGACACTATAAGGTAAATTAATGACATATATAAAGATAATTTTAATCATATTTTATTTCTTACTTACAATTTCACCCATGTCTTTGAGGTAAATGTCTTTCTTCCATGAGTTGGAACCCTCACTGATATTTCAGTTTCATCTTTTTCAGCTTCTTTAAACATAGATGTTGTAGCTCTGGCTTGAGAAAGCTAGTCTTCTAATCTTCCTTTATTAAGCCAAACAATCCATGTTCTCATTATGTTACTGTCCAGGTGGAAGTAAAATTCTGGGATTTCAAAATAATGATTTACTAAACAATAATAAAGTTACAGAGATTATAGCAAGTATAACTAAGGATACCTTTTCCATGTGCCTCTTGTGGTTAGGGAGTTCAGGCACTGGTCATGGTGCCAGTACTTCAGAGGAGAGAACTGAGAAGCTTAAAGGAAGGGATGGAAGAGAAGACCCAGAGCTCAGCCAGACAAGAGGTCTCAGAAGGAGCGAGCACCTGCTGTGTGGGCCCCAGCAGGGGGTGCAGGGAGGCTAGACAGCTACTCATACCAGCCAAGGGATGCAATGCTCAATCTAGAATGCACCAGCTATGAGCAGCTCTGGACCACAACCCCCAGCTGGGCTGTGCCACCTTTTGGCTGGACTGTGTTGCTCCGTTCACTCTGCCACCAGGCTGACAGCCTGCCTCACTGCTCCATGGCCTTCAGTGGCATTCCTTTGCAGTCAGTACATATGCAGCCACCACTGGACCTGCTGCTCCCAACATGGCCCTAAAACTATTTAAATAAATTAAAAGATGAGTAAGAAGATACTTTATATTTACCCGTATATTTACCCTTTCTAGCATTTTTCAATCCTTTGTGTAGATCCAGATTTCCATCTGGTAAAAGTTACATTCTGCCTAAAGAACTTCAGTTTTTCTTATAGTATAGGTCTGCTAGCAACAAATTTTCTCAGCTTTTGTTTGAAAAGTCATTATTATGTCTTAATTTTTGAAAGGTATTTTCATTGCATACAGAGTTCTAGGTTGATAATTTTTTCTTGCAGAACTTTAAAGACATCATTCCATTGTCTTCTTGTTTGCGTATTCCCTCCTGAGAAGTCTGTAATCATTCTTTGTTCCTTTGTGTAATACGTGCTGTTTTTTCTCTGGCTGCTTTTTAACTTTGTGACTAGTTTTCAGCACCTTGATTACAGTTTGCCCTGGTGTGGTTTACTTTGTGTTTATCCTGTTTGGAATTCATTAAACTTCTAGGATCTGAGGGTTTATAGTTTTCATCAAATTTGGAAATACTTCAGCCATTATTTCTTTTCTGTCATCTCTCTCTGTCCTCTACTTCTGGGACTCCAGTTAAATCTGTTAGACCAGTTTTATTGTCTCATAGGTCACTGTGAACCTTTTAATTTTTTTCAGTCTTTTATTTTTCTCTGTGATTCATTTTGGAGAGTTTCTATTGCTTTGCCTTCAAGTTCATTGATCTTTTCTTCTGCAGTATATGACTGCTGTTAATCTCATCCAGTGAAATTTTCCTTTCAAATATTGTATTTTTCATCTCTAGGATTTCTATTTTTAAAAGCGTCTTCCGGGGCCGGCCTGGTGGCGCAGCAGTTAAGTTCGCATGTTCCGCTTTGGCAGCCCCGGGTTCGCTGGTTTGGACCCCAGGTGCGGACATGGCACCACTTGGCAAAAGCCATGCTGTGGTAGGTGTCCCATGTATAAAGTGGAGGAAGATGGGCATGGATGTTAGCCCAGGGCCAGTCTTCCTCAGCAAAAAGAGGAGGATTGGCAGTAGGTAGTTCAGGGCTAATCTTCCTCAAAAAGAAAAGTGTCTTCCAAAAAGCTAAAATCTTTTTAAAAAAAAAAAAAAAGGATAACCAGGGAAAAATATCTTCCATTTCTCTCTTCATTGTGTTCATCTTTTCTTTATATTCTTGAACATATGGAGCATATTTATAATAGCTGTTTTAAGGTCCTTGTCTTCTAATTCCATTATCTCCATCATTTCTGAGTCTGTTTCTGTTGACTTAATTGTTCTCCAGGTTATAAATCACATTTTCCTGCTTTCTTGTATGTTTACTAATTTTTTTAATTAGCTATCTGACATCATGAATTTTGCATTGTTGAGTCCTGGATTTTTTTTTATTGATTTAGAGAGGATTGTACTTTTTTTCAATAGACAATTTATTGTGGATCAGTTTGATTTGTTTTGAGGTTTGTTTTTAAGCTCATTTAGAGTAAGTCTTGAGTAGGACTCTAGGGCTAATTTAGCCATTTTGAAGGTACTGCCCCTCTGAAGTCTCTGCTAATGCCCCATGTATTCAGTGAGGTCTCTCCACTTTGGCCCTCTGTGAACTCTAGGAAGTGTTCATCTTACAACTCCTCAGTAATTGTTTTCCTGAAAGTTTTTCTAGACTGTCTTTGTGAAGTTTTACCCTATCCATGTTCAGGTTGGTATTCATCAAAAGATTCAAGGGAACCTCTACGCATATTTCTAGCACTCTTTTTTTGGCATAGCTCCATCCCCGCAATTTCTAACCACATTGACCTTTCTGAACTCCAGTCTCTGTGTCCTCTATTCAGAGATTGCCAGACTCTGTTTAGATCCTCCCCACCCTCACACCACAGTCCAAGGATTACCTCCAGGAAGAAAGCTAGGGTGATGGTAAGGCTCACCTCATTTGTATCCCTTTTCTCTCAGATGGCTATCTTTTGTTGCACATTGTCCAGTATCTGAAAATAAATGTTTCCTATATCTTGTCAATTTTCCAGTTGTTTCTAAAAAGAAAATTCCACATCCTCTTTTGCCTCATAGCCAGAAGCAGAAGCCCTTTACCTACCTGCTTTCAATTTTTTTTTCTGCCTTCATTTTTAAAGGTATTTTTTTCTGGTATGAAATTTTAAATTGACAGTGTTTTAGTTTCTTCCGGCCTCCGTTGTTTCTGTTGGAAAGTTAGTCTTGTTCTTATCATTATTTCCCTGTATATAATTTGTCTTTTCCTCTGGCTGCCTTTATAAATTTATCTTTGTTTTTAAGAGCTTTGACCATGATGTGCCTCAATATACTTTTGTTCATATTTGTCCTGCTTCGGATTCCCTGACTTCTGGGATCTGTGGGTTGCACTTTTGGATATAATTTGGAAAATTATCAGCCAGTATTTATTCTTTTTTTTTTTTGCCCTATTTTCTCTCCTGTCTTTCTGGGACTCTGGTTACACATGTGTTAGATTGATTGATACTGTCCTACAAGTCACTGACACTCTTCTCATTTTTTTTCCAATAGTTTTTCTTTGTGCTTCAGTTTGTTTGATTTCCATTGATCTATCTTCAAGTTTACTAATTCTTTCTTTTTTAGTACTCAATCTACTATTAATCTCCTCCAATGAATTTTTTATCCTTTCCCATCCAATGATTTTTCAAAACTTCTTCATTTTGAAACGGTTTTAGATCCACAGACAATTGCAAAAGTAGTACAAAGAGGTTTCATGTATCCTTCACTCAGTTTTCCCCAATGGTAACATCTTATGTAACTGTTGTACCATATCAAAACCAGGAAACCAACACTGGTACACTCCATAGGCATTACTCGGATTTCACCAATTTTACATGCACTCGTGTGTGTGTGTGTGTGTGTGTGTGTATTTAGTCCTATGCAATTTTATCACATGTATAGATTCAGGATACAGAATTGTTCCATCACCACAAAGATCTCCCTTGTGCTACTCTTTTATAACCGCAGCAGCCTTCTTCTCTTTCCCACCCCATCTCTAATCCCTGAAAGCCACTAATCTGTTCTTCATGTCTATAGTTTTTTTATTTAGAGAATGTGATTTAAATGGAATCATGCAGTATGTGACCTTTTGAGATTGGCTTTTCTCACTCAGCATAATTCCCTTGACATCTATCCAAGTTGTTCCATGCATCAATATTTATTCCTTATTATTGCTGAATAGTATTCCATGGTATTAATGTACCATAGTTTGTTTAACCATTTACCCATTGAAGAACAACTGGGTTGTTTCCAATTTTTGGCTATTAAAATTAAACATTCATGAACAGTTTTTGTGTGGATGTAAGTTTTCATATTTTTGGGATTGATGCCCAGGAATGCAATTGCTGGATTATATGGTGTAAGTATAGGTTTACTTTTTTAAGAAACTGCCACTTATGCTTTCTTTTTATTACTGTTTATATAGTATAGCTTTTTCCATCATTTTTATTTTAATTTCTCTATATCATTATATTTGGAGTAGACAAAATATAGTTGGGTTGTGGTTTTTCGTGCATTCTGCCAGCCTCTGCCTTTTAATTGGTATGTTTAAACCATTTTCCTTTAATGTAGTTATTAATATGTTAGGGCCTAAGTCTGCCATTTTATTGTTTGTTTTGTGTTTGTTCCATGTTTTTTCCTCCTGCCTTCCTGCAGATTTTCTTGGACATCTTTTTGAAGAATTCCATTTTTATTTAACTATAGTGTTTTTGAGTGTATCACTTTGTATAGATATTTTGGTAGTTGCTTTAGGTGTTAGATTATATACGTAACTTATCACAGTCTATTGCTATCAACATTTTGCCACTTTGAGTGAACTGTAGAAACCTTACCTGCCTTTATGTCCCTTTACTTTCCTCTCTAATATAATATCTTAAAATTTTCCTCTACATTGAGAACTACATCAGACAGTGTTATAGTTTTTGTTTCAACCATCAAACGTAATTTTTAAAATTCAAGAGGAGAAGGAAAGTCTGCTGTATTTACCCATATTTTTACTCTTTCTGTTATCCTTTCTTCCTTCCTGATGCTCTAGGATTTTTTCTTTTATCATTTCCTTTCTGTTTGGAGAACTTCCTTTGGCCATTCTTTTAGAGTAGGTCTGATGAAGACAAATTTTCTTTGTTTTCCTTCATCTGAGAATGTCTTGATTTCTCTTTTACTCCTGAGGGATATTTTCACTAGCCATAGGATTCTGGGTTGGCAGTTCTTGTCTTTCAGCACTTAAAAAATGTGCCTTTTCCTTCTAGCCTCCGTGGTTTCTGATGAGAAATCCACTGTCATTCAAATCATTGTTCTCATATTGGTGGGAATGTAAAATGATGACATCATTTCTCTCTACCTACTTTCAAGGGTTCTGTTTTTGTTGTTTGTCTTTATTTTTCAGATATTTGATTATGATGTAACTTGGAGTGGATTTCTTTGGGTTTGTCCTGTTTAGGATTCATTAACCTTCTTGAATCTGTAGGAGTGTGTCTTTCACCAAATTTGGGGAAGTTTCGGACATTATTTCCTTGAATATTCTTTAAATGCCACCTTCTTTATCTTCTCCTTCTGTGACTTTCGTAAGACAAATATTTGATCTTTTGTTCTTGTTCCACAGGACCCTAAATCTCTGTTCATTATTTTTCAGTCTATTTTCTCTCTGTTGTTCAGATTGGGTAATTTCTATTACTCTATTTTCAAATTCGCTGATTCTTTTCTCTGTCATCTCTATTCTTCTATTAAGCCCATCCAGTAAGTTTTTTATTTTGGTTATTGTATTTTTCAGTTCCAAAATTTGCATTCTTTGTGTTTTCTGGGTTTTTGTTGATACTTTCTATTTTTTCATTTTGTTTCTAGCATGCTTGTAATTGCTTTTTGAAATATTTTTTATGATGGCTGCCTTAAAATCCTTGTGAGATAATTCTAACCTATGTGTCATCTTGTTAACATCTGTTGATTGCCTTTTCTCATTCAAGTTGAGATTTTCCTGATTCTTGGTATGACGAGTGAATTTTTATTTGAACCTGGAGATTTTGGATTATATATTATGAGGCTCTGGCAACTCTGAACTCTGTGCTCTGAATTCTCAGGTTAATAAGCCTGCAGCTTTCTGCCTGAGCTCTAGCACACACCACACAAAATATATATAACTATGACTGTTACTCAGTGTAGTTTCCTTCTTTCAAGGGTTGAATTTCCTCTAGTTTCTGCCTGTTTGGGGATGCTCTTTAGTACCTTCAATTTATCATGATTATTAGTCTGATAGAAGCTATTCTATTATGACCAGAATCCAGAAGTCAGGACTTATTTTTCATTGCATACCTTTTGGTACAAAGTCTTACCATGTATGAATGACTTCCCTAAAAATCTGAATAAATTATTGAAATTAAAAGGTAAAAATCAAATAAATACATTTATTGGACAGACCCACGTTCATTGACCAGCTCCAAGAGGTGATCATAGTAACAGTATATGCTAGACAAATTCAGCAAATTATTTAACCAGTGTGTGCCTCAGTTTTCTCAGCTATCAAATGGGGATTATTGTGAGAGTTAAATATATTGGTCCAGGTAAAATGCTTAGAACAGTGGCTGGCATATATAAATAATACATATAAATATATTACTAATATATATGTATAAATTGAATTTTAGATATTATTGTTAATGTCAGAAATACTGGTAAAACTTCTCACAGCCAAGGACCTGTTGCTCCTTAGTCCCTCATTGCTGAGAATTTGGTACCCAGTAAGTGCCTAATAAATAAAAAAACTGAACACGGTGCTGCTGTATTGGATGCTATGTGGATTTAGCCTAACAGCCCTCGCTGACACTGAGAGCTCATGGAACAAAATATTGGAAACATCTCTAAATGAAATATTATCATTTTATATGAACATATGTGAATATGAGTGAAAACAAAGACTAGACATTTTATATTTGAGTTTTATATTTAGATAAGGTCATAGTGCCAGGCATTCAGCAAACTATCCTCCTATTGCAGAAAGGCTTCATAGAGGTAGGATTTAGGAACTGTTTAAATGAGAAAAGAACTTAAGATTTATTAAGCACCAATTATATCCCATGTAAGTATATCCATATGCTAGATCCTTTATATGTATATTATCTCATTTATATCTCTTAGCAACCCTGGGAGGTAGGTATTATCTCCCATTTACCTATGAGAAAAGTAACACTCAGAAAGTAACTTGGCCAGGATCAGCTAGTAAAATAGCAGAGCCAAGATTGAAACTCAAATTTTTCAGATTTCTGGGCTTAACCTCTTTTCCCTACTTTCAGTGATAAGACCCAGGGTTTTAGTATAAAGAATACATGAGAGAAAAATAGACATTTATTAAACATCTACTACTGGCCAGACAACGTGCCACATGCATTATTTCATGTAGTGCTCAAAGCATTTTATTCAATCCTCACAACCCTATGAGAAAGAAGAAAACTAACATTTCTTGAGCACCTGCTGTGTGCCTAACACTTCAGTAGGGCTTAAACAAATTACTTGTGTGGTCTCCTGACAGCCCAGTGAAACCTGTATCATCCCCACAACTAGGAAGAAACCAAGCTGAGCTTCCACCATACTCGCCTGCCTCCCGAGGCAGCTCTAAAGGACACCCCTCCAGAATACATATTTCTAAGTATTTTGCAGAATATGCTTTCCACAAAACACTCCTTTTTAAAGTACAGCAGACAACACAAAGATCTCTTCATACCAGTGGCTTTTTAATCTTTTGGGTGGTCATGTACCCCTTTGAGAATCTGATGGCCCCTCCTCCCAGATAAATGCTTACAATTACACAATTTTGGATACAATTTCAGAGCATTCAGCAATTTCCTAAAGCCCATCAATGGACTCTTTGTTTAAAACAAACAAACAGAAACCTGCTCTAAAGAACAGAAATAAATCTTAGGAAACACAAGAGCTTATTAATGCTTCAATTATTGAGTTTTACAAATCCTCTAAAAGGCTAACACCTATATTTGGCCGTTCTGTTATGTTTCACAAAGTAGATGGTAGTCCTGTTTCTCTTTTGGTTTCTCAGCCTTGGCACTGTTGACTTTTCTGGTCGTATAATTCTTTGTTCTGGGAGGGCTGTCCTATGTGTTACAGGATGCTGAGCAGCATCCCTGCCCTCTACCCACTAGATACCAGTAGCACACTCCCTGCACCGCCTCCAGTTTTGACAACCAAAAATGTACCCAGGCATTGCCAAGTGTCCACTAGGAGGAGGCAAAATTTCCTCCTGTTGAGAACCACTGGTTTGTAGTAACTCCAGTCATCACTCCTGAGTCACTCACAAGCATAAAGAGCCTAAGAGCCAGACTTTTTAAAAGTATATCCTTTTCTTGCTTGATTAGGGTCTCCTACAATACTTCTCAACTGGGTTGAGCAAGATGATTTATCTCAACAATTAAATTGCTAGCTGAAGTTGTAAAGTTTTTCTTACCTAAGAGACCAAAAAGAAAGTTCATATGCCCCCCTGCTTTATTGATTGAATGATTGCCTTATCAACTCATTCAGTCATTCAAGAAATATTTATTGAATGCTAACAATGTGCCAGACACTGTGCCAGGTGCTGGTGAACAGTGTAGTTTTGGTCCATGTATCATGGAATGTGCAATCCAGCAAGGAAGACAGAACAAATGAAAAATAAGTGAAAATAATTGTGCTAAGTGCCATGATGGAAGCACACAGATGGTAGTGATAGAGACTAACAAAGGGATTTAGATAGGGTCATTTAAATCAGAAGATTTGAGGCTAGAACTTGAAGGGTGAGAAAAAGCCAGCTAGGTTAGAAAAAGAAAACCAACTAGAGGGTAAGTGTTCCAGGCAGAGTAGGCAACCATGTGCAAAGACCCTGAGGCGAGAAAGACCGTGATGTGTTCTGGGTACTAAAGGAAGGCAACTGTGACTAGTGCTAGTGAGTAAGGGACGGGGGAATGAGATGGAATAGGCAGGGACCATAAGCTGCAGGGCCCTGTAGGCCATGGTGAGGACTTCAATCTCAGTCTTAATAAAGTGGGAAGTCACCAAGGCTTTTAACCAGGAGAGGTACCATGATTTAATGTACATTTTAAAACTACTCTGGCTGTTGTGTGGAGTTGGGGAGAGCGAGGTTGGGGGGGGAGGCAAGAATGGAAGTATAGAGACCAGTTAGAAGGCTGATGCCAGTTGAGAGATGATGGTGGTGGCAGTGGAGATGGAAAGAATGATATATTTTGGAAATAGAATTGACATAATATGCTAATGAATTAGATGTAGAGGGCAAAGGAATTGAGGAATCAAAGTTTCTGACTCGAACATTTAAGTGGACGCTGGTGGGATTTATTGAAATGGGAAAGACCAGCTTGGTAAAAGAGAAAGAGAGACATTCTTTTCCTGATCAAGTGAGCCACAAATGTGGATACCTAACTGGTTATCCAGTGAAAAGGGAAGAATTCAGTTCAAGAAAGATTTATTAAGCATCCCCTCTATGCTGGGCACAATGCTAACTAAGGGTGCAAAGAGGGTAAAAGACACGTCCCTTTGCCCAAAGAGCTTACAGCCTGGCAGGGGGACAGATATAGACAGACAACTTCAATTGGCTGTGGTAAGTGCTAAGTTGAAAGTATACATAGAGTCTATAAAGTCACAGAAGTGAGTCGATTAGTCTGACTGGGGCAGAGCGTGGGGGTTAGGGAAGGTATTCTGAAGATGATGTCTGAGCTAAGGACTGAGCTGAGTATTAGCTAGGCATACAAGTGTATGAAAGCATAGGAGGTTAAGGAAACAGCAATAGAAAGACACACAACACTGAAACAGCATGACACCTTTAGGGAATTATAAACAATGCAGTATTGCTAGAACATAAACTTGAAGGCAGGGAATGGGAGGACATGAGACTAGATACATAATGTTGACATTAGCTAATGATTATGGGGCACTTGTATTTCAGGCAGTGTTCTGAGTGCCTTACATGGATATCTCATGTATTCCTCACAATTATAACACAAATATGGAAACTGAGACTGTAGGAAATTAGGTACCTTGCCCAAAGTTGCACATTGTTGGAGCTGAGATTCAAACCAGGCAGTTTAGCTCCAGAGCCCAAGCTTTTAACCACAGAAAGTTGTAAGTGTCATGCTAAAGAACTGAGAATGTACCTGTTGGCAGTACTGAGTCATGGAAGGGCAGTGGCATGGTCAGATCTGTGTTTTGATGAGATGACTCAGAATAGATTTAAGAGAGGCCAGGCTGGAGACTGTTGCAATACATCAAGCAAGTGATTAAGAGAGTTTGAAGTAGGGATGGAGACAAAGGAGAGATTTAAGAAATTTGGGGGAGACAGAATTAGCACAACTTGGTAATTAATTGGATTCTGAAGGTAAAGGAAAAGGAGAAATTCGGGATGTCACCATGTTTTCTGGTTTGGATGACTAGATGATGTTTCTCTATGATGAATACAGCAGCAAGAGGAGCACTATAAGAGAACCATTTTTTACATTGAGTACTAGGTGCCAATGGAACACCCAAGCGGATACGATCAAGATGCAGCTGGATATTAGATTCTGAGTTCAGGGGTTAAGTCATGACGGAATGTAGACCTGAGTATTAAGAGCATGTAGTTAAAACCATGAGACTAAATGGGATTATCCATGGAGAGTGTGTGAGAAGGAGACCATAGGGCCAAAGAGGGAATCTTGGAGAATTTCAGTGTTTAAGGGACCAGCAAAAATGAGCTCACAAAGACGACTGAAAAAATATGTTAAGGATAGGCAGTACAGCACAGTGATTAAAGTCATGGGCTCTAGACCCAGTCTGTGTGATTTTATATCCTCCAGGCTCTGCCACTTACCAGCTGTGTTACTTTGGGCAAGTTACTTCTTCTCTTTAAGCCTTGACTGATTGAGGATTAAATGTACATGTAATACATATAAAGCCCTTGGAATAGTACCTGATAAACACACAGTAAGTAGTAGCTAATACTTACAGGAAGAAACCCAGAGTAGGATTACAGAAACTAGAAGTTGAAGTTTAAAAAAGATGGAGAGAGGGGCTGGCCCCGTGGCTGAGTGGTTAAGTTCGCGCGCTCCGCTGCAGGTGGCCCAGTGTTTCGTTGGTTCGAATCCTGGGCGCGGACATGGCACTGCTCGTCAAACCACGCTGAGGCAGCATCCCACATGCCACAACTAGAAGGACCCACAACGAAGAATATACAACTATGTACTGGGGGGCTTTGGGGAGAAAGAGGAAAAAAATAAAATCTTTTAAAAAAAAAAGATGGAGAGAATTCTGAGATGTGTCTGATGCAGCTGAGAGGTCCAATAAACTAAGGACTTGGAAGTAGGAATTCGATTTGGCAAAATAGAGGCTATTGGTGACGGTGATGGGAGGAATGTCAATACAGTGGAAGGGGCAGAGGCCAGACAATAGTAGGTTGAGTGGTGAATAGAAGGTTAAGAAAATGACAGCAACAGGTAAGACTAATTCTGTCAAGAAGCTTGCTGTTTAAGGAAAAATCTCAAGTGAGAAAAGGGATATGTATAAGGATGCTTGCCTTAGGTTTTTTTTTATGATGGCAGAAACCTGGAACTGTTCTAAATGTCCAAGAGTGAGGGAATGAGATGTCAATAGTGGGGTTGGGGAAAGTGGTAAATATTGGAACAGTAATTGAGGAGAATGGGAGAAGGAGCTGACCAGAGACAAGTGAAAGGATAATGAAGAAGCCTGGAAAGTGCATCTGAAGTTGGAAACAATGGCTTGGTGATAACAGTCTGTCCAGTGGTGCAATTTTCTTCACTGGTGTCAGAACAGAGAAGGCAAACTGGGGGGGTTATCTGGAGTAGCGGCGATTCCAGGCAGATGGGGCAAAAGGACAGAGGTTGAAGGTGATGGTGAAAGAGGGTTCACGTGTATAATGTGGTCCAGGATGGATGTGAAGCCAAAAGAGGGCAGACAAGCCGGGAGAAAATAGGGAGCAGGGCACTGGGGTGTCTCTGTGAGGTGAGAAAGCAAGGAGTGGGGTAAAGGCACAAGAGAATTGGTAGGACCAGAACTTGGACTCAGAATGTAAGATATTGGAGACTGCATGGTAGAAAGAGCATAGATTTTGTGATCAGTCAGATTGGAATTTGAATTACGGCTCTGATAGTAAGTAGTTATATGACTTTAGGCAAGCTCCTTGAACTCTGTAAACTTCAATTTCCTTATGTGTAAAGTAAGTAGAATGATACCCATTTCATAGAAAAACAGGCACATGGTCATGGTTCGATAGCTGTTAGCCCTCTTCTCTCCCACTCAACATTTATCGGGCACCGATTATGAAACATTTTTTTCTGGAGACACCAAGATAAGGGTCACTTCACTTCCTTTTAGGGACTCATGGTTTAGCAGAAGTGACACAAATACAAAGAGGTAAATAACAATACAGTGTAAACAGATAAATTACAGTTTAGTTGCTAGGTACAATGATAGCGGTAGGAACACAGCGCTGTGGGAACTCAGTGAAGGTGTGACTAATAGTGCCTGACAGAGTGAGGGAAGGCTTCCCTGCAAAGCTATTCACAACCCAGTTTTTAGTTCTAATGCTGCTGGAAAGAAAGTAGCAGGAAATGAGGAGATGACGCTTTAAGGGGGAACAGCAAAGAAGCTTTTGCTTTTCTTTTCCTAGACAGCATTCCAAGGGGCAGCAGGTTCAAGAGAAGCTGTTTGTTTAAGGAAAATGACCTGTGCAGATCTGTTAACTGAGTAGAAGTATGTAATGAAGTGAGAGACATGTGAGGTGATTGAGAGGAAAGGAAATAATCAAGAGTTCAAGGTTCCAGAGGAGGTAAAATCTGGAGGCCAAGTTAGGGGTTTACTCCTAGACAGGATACAAAATAACCCTTTCTCTAAAATGAGGGGAAAGAACAAAAGATAAAAATAGGCGCACATAATTTACATCTAAAAAGAGGAAAGAAGTCAATTTCTGGAAATTTCATTCTATTTGTACGCAATTTTTCTTGGTTTTTATAAACCAAGAATATTTCCTTAACACATTCACAATGAATTTGAGGAGCTGATTCCTACAACTGATGCAGCCGCCAACTGTTGGTGAAATGGAGGAAACGGAACCTCCCCTCTGCCCCTGGAGAAGGGGGTGCGGCAGCAGCAGGAGAGGCCTGGGACGGGCGCCGCACCTCCTCTCCCTCGCCCTCACCTTCGGGTCCTAATTGGTTACTACGTGAGCTCCTCATGCCCAGTCTAATCTTCCTTTGCTCCAATCCACACACAGGCACACCACACAAAGTGATTGTCCAACTCGAATTTTGCCCACTTCTGAATAGAATTGGCGGCCCCCACGGCAGCTGTGCTGGCTTAAGGGACCCAAAAGCATTTGGCTGCATCATGCTCTCTCCTGACCTTTGCAGCCAGTGACTCCCCTTTCTGGGATAACATCCCACAGTGACTTCTCACTAGTGTGCACCTCTGGGAAGACCTTCTGAAATGAGGCTTGCTGGCCGTGATATGGAGCTAGCATCTCTGCCTAGCCCCACTAGGATCCAGTAGGCAGCAGCCCCGGGCACTGGGAATTTACCAGCCACTTTATACCCAATAACTCTTCACCTTGCATCGTTTAATAAAATCAGAGGAATTAATTAAAACTGCATTGTAGAGACCTCCAGCATATTGCTGCTTTCCTGCTTCTGCTCTAAGCACATGCCAAGGTAACAAAATGTCTGTACAAGTTGGAACCAACTCCTTGTCCTTTTACTGTTAACATGAAAAATGTCTACATTTCCTGCTAGATCACACATTGGCCTTGTAAACTTTAGAACTGTTTTTATAACCAGGAGAAAATTCCAGGGGAGGAAGAGTATCCGTGCAAGGAGATAGAGTTTCTTCCAAGGTGACAAAGAAAACAGTTTCTCCTTAGAGGAGCACACCAGAAGGCCAAGGGTGCGGGAAGGTGAAGAGAGTCTGCTTCTCTAAAGGGAATTGGCAGACCTCCCTGAAAAGAAGCAAAAAAGAAAGGAAACTAGTACTTATTGAGCACCTACCATGTGCCAGGACTGTGCTACATGCTTTCACAGGCCTAATCTCATTTAACCCTCACAACAACCTTGTGAGGTATTTATCTACATTTATAAGAGAGAAAACTGTTTCAAAGAGGTTAGCTGATTGGCCCGAGGTCACACAGCTCGAGAGTGCGTAGTAGAGGGGAGCAAGGGAGGACCCACAGAGATACTTGGGCGAGAAAGTAGATCCCTCTAAACCCCGTTTTGAAACTAGAGGATTGGTTTCTTTTCAGACTCATCGTATCAATAGGCAGCACTTTTCTATTCCTGGAGTGACCTTAGACTGGAAGGTTAATCATTATTTTTAAAAAGGAACCAGCATTCTTTGGTCACTTTGATTACTTCCCTCTTGCCTCCATGTTCATTCTCTCAAATCCTCCAAGTTAATCTTCCCGACCGCTCACTTCCTCAGCTTACTAACGTACATCCTCTATTCTTTCTACTCATTTGTTAGTTCTTTAGTTTAGCCAACAATCATCTATTACATGAATACTATGGCATCACCATTCTTCCAAGGCCTAGAAAAGCCAAGGTAAAGACCCACTTCCTGCTCTGGACACATTCGCAATCAAAAGGGGACCACAGATAAGGAAACATTGGTTGAAGTCCCATTATAGAGGTCAGTGGTGTGTCCACGTTTTGTAGACCGGAAGCTTACTCGGTTTTTTTGGAGGGGCAGGGACGCTATTTAAGAAAAAGAAGATAAAATTATGAATATAAAATTAAGTGCAAGTGAATATTTGGAATGATAAAAGAAACTGCAACAATTTATGGATTTTGAAAAGCTGAAAGATACTACAAACATCATAAAATCCAAAACCATTCTAACATATGTTTTGTTAATTAAATGCGTGATGCATCTATAGTACTTTTTTCCTACTTTATTGGGCTGCATATGCTTTTGTAACGTCATTTTAGATAGAAAAAAATAGAAACATAATCCACTCATTTCCTCTAGCATGTTTGATCAAAATTTCTTGTTTATGATTGATGGAGGGTGCATTAGCGTGCTCAGGCTGCTGTAACAGAATGCTGCGGAATGGGTGGCTTAAACAACAGAAATTTATTTCCCATGGTTCTGGAAGCTGGAAGTCCCAGGCCAAGGCCCAGCAGGGTTCGGTTTCTGGTGAGAGCCTTTTATGGCCTTTCCTCTGAGTGCACATGGGCAAAGAGAGAGAGATCTCTTTCTCTTCTGCTTCCTATAAGGCCACCAATACAATCGGATTAGAGCCCCACCCTTATGACCTCATTTAACCTGGATCACCTCCTAAAGGCCCTGTCTCCAAATACAGTGATATTGGGGGTTAGGGCTTCAGCATATGAACTGGGAGGGAGGAGGGCACAATTCAGTCCCTAGCAGATGGGGTGCATAAAACATGTGACTGTGCACACAGCCGTACTTGTTGTTTATAATACTGCTAGGAGGTTCGGGTCCTCATGATAAGTTCTATTTTGCACAATTCCCATGAAAAAACAAAAAATATTGTTCGTTTATAGTTATATATGCTGTATTGGCTGTATATCTGAAAGGAGAAAACTTTCATTTTGACTAGGTATTGTTAAAAAACAAATCCTCCACTTAAAATCTAAATGTGATGATTAGAAGGATTTTCCACAGGCTGACTTTGGACTTTGTTCATTTCAAACTTTGATTCTCCTCCACTACCCAGTGTATCTGAGACCAGGCACTATGGGATGCATTCATATCACAATACTACTGGCTCTGTCTTTCTTTGTGTAAAGATGCTGGGTGAGTCAGGACATTTATGGGAGCCTTCCTGAAGCCATTACTACACCATAGCAATAAATTAACTATACACATAAGTTACTGCAAACTGCATAAACCCAAACAAAACCTCTTCACAACTCAACTTCCTCTTAGCCATTCCAGTGCTGCCCACCACAAGGGGGAAGTCTGATGGAGGAAAATTCAGACTGGATAAAACAGGCTTAACCAAATGTGGTCAAATATCTTACTTTGCAAATTAGATGAAAACATATAACTTCGTAAAAGTAATGTTACAGCCCCTCCCAAGACCTTAGAAAGGGTCTGTCCAAGTGAGGGGCTTTGACGATTTATGATTAGCTTCATGGTAAATTAGCCTCCAAAGAAAGATATATTCAAGGTGCTTTAGGTGGTCAGCAAAAGCTTCACAAGGGAGGTAATACTTGAGCTGAATCTTTAAAGATACTCAAGGGGAAGGACATTTCAGGAAAAGCAATTGTATGTACAAAGCCGCAGGGGAGTAAAAGAACACAGGGTCTTGGGGAACTATAAATAGTTTACTGTGTCTGTGGGGCATCTGAGGGAATGGTGCGACGTGAAGCAGCGGAGGCAGACCTACAATTGAAAGATATCAGACTCTTGGAAAGTCATGGAAACCCCTGCTTACATCCTTCCCTAAGCTACCTTAAGCTCTCTGGCCCTCATTGTGAGAAAGAAGTTAGTTTTATCTGTTCCAATTAGGAGTGTGATAAAACAACTAAACAGAACATCAGGGAAGATAAAGAAGAACTCAATACCACATCAACCAAGAGGATCTAATTGACACATATAGAACACTCCACCCAGTAACAGCAGAATACTCATTCTTTTCAAGAGTCCGTGGAACATATATCAAGATAGATCATATTGAAAACGATAGGGCAAGCAGTGCCAAGCTCCCACCACCCCACAGAAATAGAAAAACAAACACTGTCAGAAACAAGTTTGTCAAAACTCTGGAAGACAGTCAAAGGTTTACAGCAACCAAGCAAATGCCAAATCAAGGAAAAGTCAACTTAAAAATGTAAGAAACCACAGTGACTTACCACTTCATACCCATTAAGATGGCTATCATTAAAAAACGTAAAATAACAAGTGTTGCTGAGAATGTGGAGAAATTGGAACTCTTGCGCATTGCTAGTGGGAATGTAAAATTGTGCAGCTGCTCTGGAAAACAGCTTGACAGTTCCCCCCGAAAGTTAAAACATAGAATTACCATATGATCCAGCAATTCCACTTCTAGGTAAGTACCCAAAAGAATTGAAAGCAGATACTTGTATATCAATGCTATTGCAGCATTATTCAAAAAAGCCAAAAGATGGAAACAACCAAAATATCCATCAAAAGATGGACAAATAAGAGGAAGATGGACACGGATGTTAGCTCAGGGCCAGTCTTCCTCAGCAAAAAGAGGAGGATTGGCGGCAGAAGTTAGCTCAGGGCTAATCTTCCTCAACAAAAACAAAAACAAACAAACAAAAAGAGAAACTAAATTGGGGCCAGCCGGGTGGTGCAGTGGTTAAGTGCGCACATTCTGCTTTGGCGGCCCGAGGTCCACCGGTTTGGATCCTGGGTGCGGACATGGCACCACTTGTCAAGCCATGCTGTGGTAGGCGTCCCACATATAAAGGAGAGGAAGATGGGCACGGATGTTAGCTCAGGGCCAGTCTTCCTCAGCAAAAAGAGGAGGATTGGCAGCAGATGTTAGCTCAGGGCTAATCTTCCTCAGGAAAAAAAAAAAAAAGAACAGATAAACATAATATGGCATATGCATAATGAAATATTATTCAGCCTTAAAAATGAAATTTTAATGCATACTACAATGTGGATGAACCTTAAAAACATTATGCTAAGTGAAATAAGCCAAACACAAAATGGCAAGCATTGTATGATTCTAGTTACACAAAATATCTACAATAGGCTAATTCATAGAGAGAGAAAGTAGATTAGAGGTTACCAGGAGCTGGGGGGTGGGAGGAATGGGAAGTTATTGTTTAACTGGAAATAGATAGTGATGATGGTTGCACAACATTGTGAATGTACTTAATGCCACTGAATTTTACATTTAAAATTATTGCAATGACATATTTTATCACAATGATATACAAGATTTAAAAATAAAGATAGACTGTATCACAGACCATAAAAGAATCTTCAACAAATTTAAAAGAAGGAAATCATACATGGTATATTCTCTGACCAAAACAGAATCAAACAGAAATCAATAAATCAAAGATAACAGGATAATCTCCAAATACTTGGAAACTAAAGAACACACTTCTGAATAATCCATGGGTCAAAGAGGAAGTCTCAAGGAAAATCAAAAATTACACTGAACTGAATTAAAATGAAAATATATCAAAATTTGTGGGACGCAGCTAAATCAGTTCTGAGAGGAAAATTTATAGCACTAAATCTTTAATTTAAAAAAGAGACAGTCTCAAATCAATCATTTAAATTGCCACCTTAACAAACTAGAAAAAGAAGAGCAAAATAAACCCAAAGCAAGTAGAAAGGAGGAAATAATAAAGAGCAGAAATAAATGAAATTGACAACAGAATAATAATGTAGAAACTCAAACAAAAAGGCGGTTCCCTGAAAACAATAAAATTGACAAATCTCTAGCAGGACTGACAAAGAAAAAAACAGAGAAGACATGAATTACCAATATCAGGAATGAAACGGGCTCTCAGCACAGACCCTGCAGATATCAAAAGGATAACAAAGTACATCTAACAACTCTACACACATAAACTTGACAACTTAAATCAAGTGAACTACTTCCTAAAAAACCACAAACTGCAACTCACCAGATATGAAATTATTTGAATAGCCTATAATTATTAAGGAAATCGAATTTGTAATTTAAAAGCTCCCAAAAAAGAACCCTCCTGGCCCAGATGGTTTCACGGAAGAATTCTACCAAACGTTTAAAGAAGAATTCAGGGGCCCTCCTGGTGGTGTAGTAGTTAAGTTCACGCACTCCACTTTGACCTCCTGGGGTTCGCAGGTTCGGATCCCAGGTGTGAACCTATACACTGCTCGTCAAGCCATGCTGTGGCAGCATCCACATAAAATAGAGGAAGACTGGCACAGATGTTAGCTCAGTGACAATCTTCCGCAAGCAAAAAGAGGAAAATTGGCAATAGGTGTTAGCTCAGGGCCAATCTTCCTCACTGAAAAATTCACACCAAATCTATACAATCTTTCCAGAAAATAGAAGAGGAGGAAACATTTCCCAACTCATTTTGTTAAAGCAGGATTATCCTGATACCAAAACCAGACAAAGACAGTACAAAAAAAGAGAACTACAGACCAGTATCTCTGCTCTGTGCTTTCCACAGCTGAAAGACATAGCAGGCAGCATCTCAGGAGCATACAAAACAGAAACTGTCCCTATTTGCAAATGACATGATTGTCTACAAAGAAAATCCCAAGGAATCTGCAGAAACCTCCTAGAACGAATAAATGAGTTCAACAAGGTCCCAGGATACAAGATCCAAAAATCAACTGTATTTCTCTACACTAGCCATAAGCACATGGAAACCAAAATTAAAAATACAATGCTATTTATAATCAGTAAAAAAAAATGAAATACTTACATGTAATTCTAACAAAATATGTACCAGACTTGTGTCTGGAACTGCAAAACACTGACGGGGGACATCAGAAATCTAAACATGTACAGAGACTCATTGTATGCACGGATTAGAAGACTCAACATAGTAAAGATGTCAGTTCCCTCCAAATTTATGTACAGGTTTAATACAATTCCCATCGAAATTTCAGCATGTTTCTTGAAGTTATAGATAAGATTAGTATAAAATTTGTATGGAAAAACAAAGGACCTAGAATAACTAAAACAATTTTGTAAAAGAAAGATAAAGTGGGAGGAATCACTCTACCAATTTTGAGATTTAACGTATAGCCACAGTAATCAAGACTGTGTCATATTGGCAAAGGAATAGACACATCAAAAGAACAGAATAGAGATGCCAGAAATAGACCCACACAAATATGGCCAACTGATTTTTGGCTAAGGTCCAAAAGCAATTCAGTGGAGGAAAGACAGCCTTTCCGATAAATGGTGCTAGAGCAGTTGGACATCCATCAACAAACTGGGAAATTTAGTTTAAGAAGAAACAGAAATTGTACTGTTTTTACAACTTCTCTGTAGATTTGAAAGTTTCCAAGATGAAAAAAAAAATAGGAAGAGACATATAAAATATATTGCAATTATATTAATTTACAGTGGAAGATACACGTCAGGTAACTACAATAGTTTTATCTACTCTAAGGACTTTTTCCCATGATCAAGGACCTGGGAAACTGAATTAGTAAGTCAGAAGGTCACTTGGCGAACATGGAATCAGAGGGAAAGAAGTGGAATGGTAAAGGCCGTGCGTAGAGAAGACCTTCATAACTGAGTATAC
The DNA here is from genome assembly GCF_041296235.1 of Equus asinus. Taxonomy (NCBI): domain Eukaryota; kingdom Metazoa; phylum Chordata; class Mammalia; order Perissodactyla; family Equidae; genus Equus; species Equus asinus. The sequence continues at coordinate 57,637,345 of NC_091820.1, read as the reverse complement.
ATCCTTAGAGACAGCAATATGTTTGTCCGTCAGAGGTGGGGTCTGCCCAGCTCCCTCTGCTCTCCAGCCGCCACACAAATGCTCACACTTCACTCCTCCCTCCCTCCTCGCCCCTCTGCACAGTGAGGAGATAAATGGTCACAAACAGTGACAAACAGTCACATATCTTTACTATCTAATTCTTTTTCGAATAACTCGTACACCATCTTTCTGTAGCACATTATTCTTCAGACAGTTTACGGAAAGCTGATTAGATTGCAACTTTTTTCGAGTACATTCCGGTCCTGCAGATATGCCCTGATCACCTTGATTACACTTGGATATTTCCCAAGTCTCCATCAGCAGCACATCTACAACTATGTCTTTGTGCTATTTCATTCTCGGAGTCCTTCTCAGCCTATCTCCAAATTCCCGGGTCGCCTTACCGCAGCCTAGACTCTGACTACATTTATTTCTTTAGTTTAATTTATTTTGCCAAGGCCCCGTCATAGACAGGTTTTTTTCAAGGTATTGACAGTATTACTGCTTCTTTGGGTGTCTTTGCCACTGCTCTACAAATGTGTTTTTACAAGTAGGATGAGCTAAAGAAGGCATAATAGATAAAATGATAAAATTAGATAATATATATGAAAGTGCTTTGAAAGTTAAAAGCGCTGAACAAATGTAAGAGCTTATTACCGCTGTAATTTAATAGGTAAAAGCCAGCGGCTGCTTCGGGCCAGGCCTCCTGGGAGAGCAGCACTTGAAGATACTCTGGCCAGTCTGCTCTGTAGTTTTGCCACTCCCATTTCTCTCCCATTTGCAGTCCTACCATGGGACGATGAGTCTCTGGGGAGAGAATCCATGCAGCCAAAGCCACAGAGACTGATTTATATGGCAGACCCCAAGGTGGTCATTTATGATAAGCAATGTATTAGGCAAGACGAGGCTTTCGGCATCTGCATAAGGCCCTTCTGGCTGGTGGGTAGTCCCAGTGAAGAGACTAGTTATAGACCAGAAAGCTGCTTGGTGAACGCATGATTAGAACAACAAAAAGGAAAAGGATATTCTCCAAAGTTTTTTTTTTATTATTCAAACCTAGGTACCTGAGAAATTGCCTTCCTCTATACTGGGAATAGTTCTGTCTATAGAACCAAAGAGGCCATTGTCCAGAAATAGAGTCCTCTCCACGTCATTTGATTTCTGGAGACACACTGACAGATTTTCTCTTCTCCACCCATCTCACTTTGCCAGTCATCTTAAGCGTTACCTTACCTCGAGACAGTCATGTTACAATTTCCCACATTGCAGTTTATCTTAACATTAGTAATATTGTAAGGTGGTCATTTCTTGACACTTTAATATCTCCATTTCCCAATATGTGATGGGTTACCATGGCAGGCAGGTCCTATTGTTCACCACTTCCAAATTTGCTCACTAGCAGTGCCGCAAAGAAACAAGCTTCATTTCTTAAGCTTATTCATCCTTTTCCCCCCCTTGTATATAGCCAAAGTGCACTCTAGTGCCTTTAGGATATTACCAAAAGCCAGCCTGTTGCTTTAGTGCCAAAGTGTGGGTGCTGCCTGAAGGCAAAAAGGAGGCCCCACAGGTCTGTACCCAGCACCAATTGTTTGGTAACCAGAAATCTAGGCTGTTAAAGCTCAAAGGGAGGTGAGAAACTGAAGCTTAGCAAAAGTAAATGATTCAATAAAATAGTGTATATGAAAGTTCCTAACACAGGGCCTGACACACAGTAGGTTCTCAAGAACAGTTTGTAAAAAGAAATGAGAAAAGTGTCCAAAGTCTCCCAAATACTGAGTGGCAGGGCCAAACCTCCCGCACCTAGTTCTTTCCCCTCTAACACAGTGCCTCAAAAGTCATCTTTAAAAATATTTTGCTTTCCGTGCTACTTTTAAGAAGGATTCTGTGGCGAGGAGCAGAAGGGAGTGTCTTTGCTCTTATTTCGCTGTGGACCAGAACCTGTTGACTTCAGTGTCAGAGTAACTTTCCTTGGAGCCTTCACTGAGCCCCTTCTGAGCCCCCAGAGCCCTTTGATTAAATTCTGCCTTTTATCATCATTTGCACTTCCTTCTCTCCTTTTTCTGGTTTCTTTAATATAAACTCTTGAAGTGTCCACTTACTCATCTTTACATCCCCCACAGTGAGTGCCCAGCATAGAGCCTGGCACATAGTAAGTGCTCAACAAATTTCAGGTGACTTGAACTGAATTCCATTGGCCCAGCTTCTGTGATCCCCCATGATTTGGTGCCTGAGTCCTCTCCTGTCTCCAATTCCTTTTAATAGTTTACACTACATGCCGGGTGAAACTAGATATGCTTTTCTCAAAATTCAATAGAACTCTTTTCGTCCCTTTTTCTTCACTACCATTTTTGGTGAACTCTGCTTCCATCGCCCCTTTCATTCATTCGTTGGTTCACTCGCAGATGTTCATTGATCTCTCGCTATGTGCTGGACACTGGAGATACAACAGTGAAGTAGACAAAGGGGCCCTATCTTTTGGAACTTGTAATCTTCTGGGAGATCAGCAGTAAACAAATAATATAATAATTACAGATTGCGATAAGTGGTAAGAAGAAAATAAACAGATGATACGAGATCAGGACTGACCTCTCTAAAGGGATCAAATCTAGGTCGGAAGTACCAAAGACGGGAAGAACCCTGCCAAAGAGGGGCATTCCAGGGAACAGCATGTGAAAAGGTGGGAAAGAGCTCGATGTGCTCAAGGAAAAGCAAAAAGGTCATGTGACTGGGGTGTATTGAGTGAGAGGAGAGTGGAGTGCAATGAGGTCAGAGAGGCAGGTGGGAGCCAGGCCCTGTAGGAGCCTTGTAGGCCTGGGTGAGGAACATGACCTGACTCTAATTGCAGTGAGAGCCAAAGAGTTTTTAAGCAGAGGAGTAACTTAATCTAACTGACATTTTTAAAAGGTGATGCTGACTGTTGTGTGGAGACCAGATAGTGTGGCGACAAGAGAAGGGGCAGAGAGACCACTGTCAAGGTTAATACAGTGGTCCAGCTGAGAACTGCTGGGGCCTGGACTAGGGTGGTGCCAATGAAGATGGAGAAAGTGATTCAAGAGATGTTTTTGAGGTAGAATTGACAGGATTTGCTGACAATTTGAATGTGGAACCTCTTTGTTTTACTGTTTAGGAAGTTAAGGCACAGAGAGGTCAAGTTGATAGGGAATAATTTTTGTGCTCTAACCGAACCCGGATTTCCTAACCCCTGGTCTCATGTTCTTTGTACCTACTCTGCCTTTCGTAATGTTCAGCAGTTCGCACTACCTTTATGTCTTCTTCCATATGGAATCATTCACCAAATCCAGCCCCCTCCTTTTCTGTACCTCCCTAAATCTCCCACCTCCATCTGCCATGCCCGGGCTGCTCTGGGTTATTGTGACTGCCTTCTGGCTGGCCTCACTGCCTCCTTCCAGGCTTGCTGTGCAGGTCATTTTTCATGGCTTCACTTCAACTGTGTCTCTAATAACTCTCCAGCAACTCCCTGCTCATTCAAATGAAAATCCAGACTTTGGGCAGTGGCTTCACAGCACTTCTCCAGCTAGCTCCACCCAGCCCTTCCTGTTTGCTCTTGTCTCCTACTGTAACCCAGCCCACACCTTCAATTTTAGCCTTTTTGTGGCTACCCCCACCACCACCACCTCTGAGCTTTTTAGGCCAGCTGCTTTGTGTATGAAATTCTGTCCTTCTTCTGTTCTTTCTTCTTGACTGGCACAGTCAGATGTTTTTCCTGAATCATTTCAGTCATTTATTCTTTATTTCACCAAATAATAATTAAGTACTTCCTTTGGGCTGGACACTATTAGCTACTGGGATGAAAAAATCAGTAGAAATGATCCCTCCCCTCTAGGAACTTCCAGTTTGATGAGAGAGACAGATCTCTAATCAAATAATCACAGTGCGTTGTATTAAGTAGTACGGGGGCTGTAGATAGAGAATGCTGGAGGTTTACACAGAAAGCAGCAACAAACTCTATAGAGGGAAACAAGAAAGGCTTCACAGAGGAAGTAGCATTTGAATTGACTAGAAGGGTATGTAAGTATTTCTCCTGTTGAAGAAAGGGAGTAAGGACATTCCTGGAAGAAGGAACCTGTTGTTATGTGATGATAATAATAGCTGGCTTGTATTGGTTTTCCAGGTACATGTGCACTTGTGATAGGGTAGAATATGCTTGGATTACGGCGAGAGGTACAGTGTGGCTGGAGAATGGAGCGTGTAGAGAAGCATATTGGAGAAATGAGGCTAGAGGGAGAGGTTGGGACGAGATTCTACAAGCAGTAGGAGCCAGTAGAGATCTTCAAAAGAGGGAGTGAAATGATCAGTTTGGGCGCTGTGACAGCTACAGTGAAGTTGGTAGATAGGTTGTAGAACCATGGAGGTGATTACAGTGGTCCCGTGAGAGATGAGAGCATGAACCAAGGTGAAGGCAGAGGGAACAGAGAAGAGGACATATTTAAAGTAAAACCGACAGGGTTGGGAGTCTAGTTAGACATGGCAGAGTGGGAGAAAGCAGAATCTGGAGATGACGCCAAGATTTCTAATGGAATACTGTTTCCTGGGACAGGGAACAGAAGAGGAGGCAAGGGTTTAGGACAGAAAATCATGTTTATTCTAGGGCAATTTGAGTTCAAGTCCCCAGCATACAAGTAGGAAAGTCCAGGAAGCAAATGGATGTAAAAGTGTGGTGCTCAGAAGAAAGTCAGCTCGCCACTCAACATCTAGAAATTCGTCCATTCTCTGATAGCTATATCTCTTCCTATGTGTTCTGAGTGTTATACTAATTGTACACTGTCTACGTTAAAAATCTGGAGTCCTCCTCACTATCAAGCTTAAGTCCTTGCAGTGGCCTACAAAGCCCTACATGATCTGAACTCTATCACTTCTCTCCCCCCATTTCCTACTACTCTGTCCTTCACCACACTGGCCTACTTGCTGTTCTCGGAGGTGCCAGGCACATTCCCACTTCAATATTTTGCACTGGATCTTCCCTCTGCTTAGAATGCTTTTCCCCATCAGTGATCACATGACTAACTCCTTCACCTCCTTCAAGTCTTTACTCAGTTGCCACTTTTTCAATGAGACTTACCCTGACCACTATATTTAATACTACAGCTGCCCATCCCTCCTCCCTGGCCACTCACAATCACCGTTTTTCTAATTTTTTCTCCCATGGCATTAATCATCTGCTAACATACTGTGTGATTTACTTATTTATTATGTTTATTGTTTATCAACTCTGTCCCTCCTCTAGAATGTAAGCTGCTTGAAGGCAGAATTTTTCTCTTATTCACTAATACATGTCAAGCACCTAAAACAGTGCTTAGAGCATGATAAATGCTCCGTGTATGTTTATATTTATCAAATAAATGAGTGAAAGTAAAAGTTCCTGCATCATTTTCCCTCCTAAAATTTCTGTCTGCCATGGGCCTTGTACCTCAGAGCCAAGTAGAAATATAAGAAGAGAAAATCAAGAGATATAAGAATGATAACTTAGTGCCATTGGGCAGCCACACGTTCCTGATATATTAAAACAAAGCCTTTCTTAGCTGGCCCCTTTCATAGTGTCTATTAGATTCTTATTGCTACTGTAACAAATTACCACAAACTTAGTGGCTTAAAGCAACACAAATTTATTCTCCTACAGTTCTGGAGGTCAGAAGTCTAAAATGGGTTGCAGGACTACATTCCTTCTGGAGATTCTAGAGAAGACTCTGTTTCCTTCCCTTTTCCAGCTTCTAGAGGCCTCCTGCATTCCTTGGCTCATGGCTCCTTCCTCCATCTTCAAAGTGTATCACTCCAACCTCTGTTTCTGTCACCACATCACCTCTCTGACTATGTCTTTCCTGCTTTCCTATTTTCCTTCTGAGGACCCTTGTGATTACATTGAGCCCATCCATTTAATCCAGAATAATCTTCCCATCTCAAAATCTTTAACTTGATCATGCCTGCAAAGTCCCTTTTACCATGTAAGGGAGCATATTCACAGGTTCTGGGGAATAGGACTTGGGCATCCTCAGGGAGCATACAGACTAAAGACACAGATTGACAAGAGTTTATTCAAGGATGTAACCTAGGTCTGAAGCCACCACACACTCTGGGGACATATGTAGATTCAAATATTCGAGAGCAGCACTATCCAATAAAGCTTCCTGTGATGATGGAAATGTTCTATATCTGTGCTGCCCAAGGCACCAGCCACCAGCCATGTGTGCTTATTGAGCACTTGAAATGTGGCTAGTGAGACAGAGGAACTGAATTTTTTATTTTATTTTAATTAAATTTAATAGCCACATGTGGCTAGTGATTACTGTATTGGATAGCACACTCCTAGAGCTGAGGGAAACAGACAGACAATAAGGAAAATGTTTTGTCTTAGCTTTGGGTGGAATTAAAAACAACAAAAGAAATACCACCCTGAGATTTTGTGGCACCTGGATTTGGAGCCTGAATGTATATTATGTGAAACGGTCCAAAAAGCCACAAATCAAGAATTTTAATTTAAAGTGGACTGGCTTTGTGATGCCTCCAGCACCAAGGAGAATCAAAGGGAACTCTTTCATGGGAGACTGCACCCTCAGTCCCAGGCCTCATGGAAATCCCACCGAGAGTTCTGACAAACATTAGTCCACAATGAAAAGTCACGATTTACACGAGAAAACTGACTGCCAGGAGAGAGAAGTCAACAGGAAAATATGTATATAAAACATAACCAGACCCACAAAGATTTTAGATATTGAAATTATCATACAGAGTATAAAATCGATATGTTAAATAAGTTTAAGGAAATAAAAGGGTACAGAGCAAAGATCGAGAGACTATTAAAAATGACCTTCTAAGTTTGAAAAAGAACTAAATAGAATATATAGAAATAAAAAATATAATAATTGATATTAAAAACCTCAAAAAAGGTTTATGCACCAACTGAAAAGAAATTAAGAAACTGGAAAATAGATCTGAAAAAATCACGTAGAGTACAGCACAGAGGTACAAAAAGATGGAAAATATGAGTGGTTAAGACATATAGAGCATAGAGCAAGAAGGTCCAACATTAATCTCTTTAGAATTCTAGAAAGAAATGATAGAAAAGGGGGGAAACATTCAGATAAATCATAGCTGAAAAATTTCCAGAATTTCCAAAAAAACAATCTGCAAGTTCAGGAAGCCTAAGAAATTCCAGGCAGGATAAATAAAAAGAAATTAATATCTACATACATCATAGCCGAGCTACAGAACACCAGAGACAAAGATAAAATCTTAAAACAAGTTAGAAAGAAAAGACCAATCATGTACAAAACAACAACAATTAGACTCCCAGCTGACTTCTCAACAGCAGCAATGGAACCCAGATTAGAATATAATGTTGAAAGTACTTAGAGAAAATAATTTTCATCTTAGCATTACATATTCTGTGAAGCTATCTTTGTAGGATAAAGGCAACATAAAAGCATTTTAATCTAAAAAAATTTTGAAAGAGTTCACCACCAACATCTGTCACTAAATAAGGAAAATTATCCAAAAGGAAAGTTCTGAGATATAAGAAAGAACTTTAAGTAGGAAAAAAAGTTAAACGTGGGTAATATTAGTAATTTATCATTTGTGGGAATAAAAGAGGACAAACAACACAGAATTTAAAGGCTTCACAATAGTAACTCATGTTGTTGAGGATTAGAGTCAAAGCATTCTAAGGGTCCCTTTGAGAAGAGGGTAAATGTATTAATTAACTCTGGATTTTATTGAATTAAGTTAGCAGGTTAGGATTTCAAGGGTAGCCACTAAAAGAATAGGAAAAGAATGAGTATACTCCAAACTAATAGAAGTAGAAAAATGGAATGAGGAAAAATAAACCGTAATTAATTCAAAAGGGGAAAAAACGAAAAATGGAACTCATAGCACAAAGTAAGACAATATAAATAAATCCAAATATATAGCTTTTTTCCCTAAAATGCATTTTGTGAAATTTAAAAACACATTTTTAAATAACCCTTTGGGTCAAAGAAGAAATCTTAACCGAAATTAGAAAATATTTAAAAATAAGCTTGTACATTGCACCTAAAGGGGTGGTTTGAGAAATGTTTATAGCCTTAAATGCATATATTAAAAAGGAAGAAAGGCTGAAAGTTAATGAGCTAAGCACTCAACTTTATAAATTAGATGATGAACGATAGAATAAATCCAAAGAAAGCATAAGGGAGGAAATCATAGACATGAAAGCAAAAATTATTAAAATAGAAAACAAAGATAAGTAGAGAAGATTATCAAAGCCAGGAATTAGTTATTTCAAAAGATAAATAAATTGACAAATGTCAGGAAATATTGATCAAAAAAAAAGAGAAGTAAGTCCAAATAAACATTATTAGAAAAGGAGGACATTCCTATAGATGTAGTAAATTTTAGTAAAAAGATACTTTGAATCACTTCATGTCAGTAAATTAAAAAGTGTCAACCCAAAGAACAAATTACAAGAAGAAGGTAACTACCAAAATTGATTCAAGAAAGAATAGAAAACATGAGTAGTTATATAACCATAAAGAAATTCAGTCACTAATTAAAATATTCCCACAAGGAGAACACTGAATCTAGATAGTTTTATGAAATAGTCAATGAAGAATTAATTTCAATATTAAGAAAATTCTTCTAAAGAGTAGAAAAAAGGGAGCATTTCCAAGCTCATTCTATGGGACTAGTACAACCTTAATGCTAAAACCACACAGGGGCAGTATTGGGAGTGAGCCTTACTTGATGGATGGGCAGCAAGGAGAACAGTGTGTCTGGGGCTGAGTGAATGAGAAGAAGAGTAGTAGATGATGAGGTCAGAGATTTAACAGGCAACTATATGTGTACAGCCATGTAGACTACTTTAAGAACTTTAGTTTTCACTCTGAGAAAAAATAGAAGCCTTTAGAGTTTTGAGCAGAATGGAGACATCATCTGACTTATATTTAATGTGATTCTCCCTGACTGCCATGTTGAAGTAGTCTTTAGAAGGGCAAAAGTGGAAGCTGGGAAACCACTGGGAGCTGTTTCAAAAATCCTTGTAAAAGATGAAAGTGGGTTAAAGACTTCCAGAATGGTGGAGTAAGAAGCTCTGCAGAGCTACTCCACAGCAAAATAACAATATAACTGGTGATAATTATTTTTAAAAAACAATTACTTAAAGTCTCTGGATGTTTTCTTAGGGCACACAGCAAACACAGAAACATTCATTCAAGAAAATCTGCTAAATCTCAGAAAGAACCCATGGCCCAAGAGCCATGACTCACTCTCTTACCACAACTCCCCACCCCCCAACTCTGCTTTACAGAGTCTCTGCCCCAAACTCACTACTCTGAGCAAATGCAGCCAAGAAGATGGTGGATCTTTCTCCCCACACTTCCCAGTCTGAGGTTATGATTTCACCCAAAGAGGAGCAGGCTGCTCAAATTTCTCATCTCTCCCAGCTGTGTTACAGAAGCTCAATTCCAAGCAGGATGGCCAGAGGACCAGCCCTCTTTTCCTCCACCCAGCTCCCATTCATATAGCAGAAGCTCTACCTTGGTACATCAGGCTGAGAATACTGAGGCCCCGATTGTGCCCAACCCACCTCACTCACAGGGCGGAGGTTCCACACTAGAAAGGGCAATTTGAGGAGACTAGGGGTTTCTACCACCCTCCAGTGCTGGTGAAGGCAGGGTGTCACTCATGGAAAAGTATGTTGTTGTCCCCAGCTCCAGAGCAATGACACAGGGGTTCTGCCCAGGGGACAAAGGTCAGCCATAAGGTTGAAGAACTCTCAGCTCTGCCTAAAGGGACTAACTTTATTTGGAATAGAGAGTGGAGAATTCTATGCCTAAGGGTATTGTAAACAAAACAAAAAGAATGGAAATTTGGGTGGAGAACAATTAAAAGAAATCAGATTGCTCCATAATACAGGTAAAACAATAGAGCAGTCAGAAGTTTAATACAGACAACCAGGGAAAGAGACAGCAAAGAAGAGGCCTCCTGGTATCACAGTCAGCTCTGAAAGTTGAGAAGTTGTGCACATGTGCTAGCCTGTTCCTAGTCAGGAACAATCAAAGTAGGTCATGGAGCAGACTTGAAAGCATCCCCTCAGCTGCACACAGACCCGTCAACACAGGGCAAAACTTCACTGGCACAAGCAACTTAGAAATACAACTTCTGACTAAACATCCACTGCACAATAAGCTACTCTGACCCAGGGGTGACTCCTAGAAAGCCAGGCTTAAAAATAACATCACACTCATCACTGGTAGTCTGGAAGAGTATGCTCATGCCCAAAGCTGTGACCTCTTAGGAGCCATCAGAGAGGAAACTTCCAAACATTTAGTCCCTGGTTGAACAGGGAGCAAAAAATATGAACTCTCTGAATTGTGATAGCAGCCTTCAAACTACAAACATATCTGATGATAAAGGTTAAAAATCTAACTGGCTTAGGAGGCTTAAGCACAACCTTGACAATAAGTGGCTTGTGCCAACCCAGGGGTAATGCCTAGGTAGTCTGGCTAATAGATAAAAACAAGGGGAAAAATCTGAGCAGGGACATCGGAAGCTTCACATTGCAGAGAGGATAAACTTCACAAAGTTTATTCAAGTTATTGAACAAATAACAAAGCAATTAACAACCTGGAGTGGGGTGGGGAACGAGTTTCCCAAAATTCCTACTATATATGATAAAAAATGTCCAGGTTTCAACAAAAAATTGAGACATGCCAAAAAGCAGGAAGTGTGACCCATACACGGAAACAAAACAAAACAAAGACAGGCAAGAAAAACTGTCTTTGAAGAGGCTCAGATGGTGGACTTAGCAGACAAAGATTGCAAAGCAGTTGTTGTAAGTATGCTCAAAGAACTAAAGGTAACCATGCTTAAAGAAATAAAGGAAGGTATGACGGCAATGTCTAAGCAAATATAGATTATCAATAAAGAGACGGAGATTATAAAAAGAACCAAATGGATATTCTGGAGTTGAAAAGAACAATAACAAAAAATTTGCAAGAGGGGGGCTCTACAGTAGATTTGAGTTAGCAGAAGAATTAGTCAACTTGAAGATATATCAATAGAGGTTATGCAATCTGAAGAACAGAGAAAAAATAAAGATGAACAGAGCCTCAGAGAAATGTGGGACATACCTAAGTGCATCAACATATGCATAATGGGAATACTAGAAAGAGAGGAGAGCATGAAAAGGACAGAAAGATATCCAAAGAAATAATTGCTGAAAACCTCTCAAGGGTGATGAAGAACATTAATCTACACACCCGAGAAACTCAATTGATTCTAAGTAAAGTAAACAAAGAGATCATACCCAGAGCCATCATAGTAAAATGTTGAAAGACAAAGAGAAAATCTTGAAAGCAGGAAGAGAAAAACAGACTCATCACATACAAGGGAACCCCAATAAGATTAACAGCTGATTTCCCATCAGAAACTATGGAGGCAAGAAGGCAGTAGGGTGATATAGTCAAACTACTGAAAGTTAAAAAAAAAAAAAAGCACCAAGAATCACATATCTAGCAAAAATGAAGGTGAAATAAACACATTCCCAGACTGAAAAAAGAAACCTGAGAGAATTCATAGCTGGGTTACCTTTCTTAAAAGAAATACTATGTGAAGTTCTTCAGGTTAGAAGCAAGTAATGTCAGACAGTAATTTGAATCCACATGAAAAACAAAGAATGCTGGTGAAGGTAATTGTGTGGGTAATTAGAAAAGACACTACAATTAGAGATTTCTTTCCTCTCAACTGATTTAAAAAGCAATTGCATAAAACAATATGAATATGATTGTATTGTTGGGACTATGATATATAGAAATACAGTATATTTGGCAATAACAGCAGAAAGGAGGAGGATGGGAACAAAGCTATATTGGAATAAGGAGATGACACTAGATGGTAACTCAAATCCACAGGAAGAAATGAAAAGAACCAGAAGAGTAAATAAGAATATTAATAAACCCTGTAAGTATATATTTGCTCTCCTTCTCTCAGCCTTTTTAAAAGACATAAAATTATATATAAGGTAATAATTATAACAATGTATTGTTTGATTTGTAACATATATAGATGTATATGTATGTATAACAATAATATGAAACAGAGGGGGAGGCAATGAAGTTATATAAAATGTTTGTATTTCACTGGAACTAAGTCTGTATAAATCTGAAGTAGATTCTAATAAGATGTATATTATAAGCCCAAGGGAAACCACTAAGAAAATAACTTAAAAATAAATAATTAAAAAATCATGAAAGGAGTTTAAATGGTACATAAGAAAATATCCACCTAATACAAAGGAAAGTAACAAAAAAGACATGTGGTATATATAAAACAAAAGGCAAAATCCAAACATGTCAATAATAACATTAAATGTGAATAAACTAAACAATCTATTGTCAGACTAGATTTTTTTAAAAGACAAGATCTAACAATATGCTGTCCACAGGAGGTACACTTTTCATTCAAAGACATAAATAGATTGAAAGTAAAAGGATGGAAAATGATATACCATGCAAACAACAACCATAAAAAAGCTGGAGTGGTTAAACTGATATCAAAAAATAGACTTTATGACAAAAAACATTACTAGAGATAGAGAGAGAGAGACATTTCATAATGATAAAAGGGTCAGTCTGTCAAGAAGATACAATTATAAACACATATGCACCTAACAAAGGAGCCCAAAATACATGAAGCAATAACTTACAGAATGGATAGAGTGGAAGGGAGAAATAGACAATTAAATAATAGTAATTTAAGAATTCAATACCCACTTTGAATAATGGATAGAACAACTCAGCAGAAGATCAAGGGAATAGAAGACTTGGAACAACACTAGACTAGACCTGACATACATCTATGGAATACACATTCTTCTCAAAAGCACATGGAACAGTCTCCAGATTAGCCATAGACTAGGCCATAAAGCATTGAAGGAATAAAATCATGCAAAGTGTGTTTTCTGACCACAATGAAATGAAAGTAGAAATCAGTAACAAAATGAAATTTGGGAAATTCACAAATATGTGGAAGTTAAACAACACACTCCTAAATAACCCATGGGTCAAAGAAAAAAATCACAGGGGAAATTAGAAAATACTTTGAGATGAATGAGAGTGCAGAAACACCATACCAAAACTTATAGGATGAAGCTAAAGCAGTGCTCAGAGGGAAATTTATAGCTATAAATGCCTGTGTTAAAAAGAAAGATCTCAGATCAATAACCTAACCTTCCACCTTACAAAACCTGAAAAAGGAAAGCAAACTGAACCCAAAGCAAGCAGAAGGAAGGAAATAACAAAGATTAGAGAAGGAATAAATGAAATAGAGTAGAAAAAAAAGTAGAGAAAACCAATGAAACCAAAAGTTGTTCTTTGAAAATATCAACAAAATTGGCAAACCTTTAACTAGCTTGACTAAGAAAAAAAGAGACGACTCAAGTTACTAAAATCAGAAATGAAAGTGGAGACATTACTACCAATTTTACAGAAGTCAAAAGGATTATATTACAACTCAAAAGCAAAAAAACACTCCAATTAAAAAATGGGCAGAAGATCTGAAGACATTTTTCCAAAGACATGCAGATAACCAACAGGTACATGAAAAGGTGCTCAGCATCACTAATCATCAGGGAAATGAAAATCAAACCCACAATGATATGTCACTTCACACCTGTTAGAATGGCTATTATCAAAAAGACAAAAAATAAGGGCCAGCCCCATGGCCGAGTGGTTAAGTTTGCACACTCCGCTTCGGCAGCCCAGGGTTTCGCCAGTTCGCATCCTGGGCACAGACATGGCACCGCTCATCAAGCTGTGCTGAGGCAGCATCCCACATAGCACAACTAGAAGGGCCTGCAACTAGAATATACAACTATGTACTGGGGGGCTGTGGGGAGAAGAAGAAGAAGAAGAAGAAGAAAGATTGACAACAGATGTTAGCTCAGGTGCCAATCTTAAAAAAAAAAAAAAAGACAAGAAATAACAAGTGTCGGAGAGGATGTGGAAAAAAAGGAAACCCTTGTGTACTGTTGATGGGAATGTAAATTGGTGTAGCCACTTGGAAAACAGTGTGGAGGTTCCTCAAGAAATTAAAAATAGAACTACCATATGATCCAGCAATTCCACTTCGGAGTATTTATTCAAAGAAAACAAAAACACTAATTTGAAAAGATATCTGCACCCCCATGTTCATTACAGCGTTATTTACAATAGCCACGATATGGAAACAACCTAAGTGTCCATTGATGGATGATTGGATAAAGAAGATGTGGTATGTATATACAATGGAATACTATTCAGACATAAAAAAGAAGGACATTTTGCTATTTGCAACAACATAGATGGACCTTGAGGGCATTATGCTAAGTAAAATAAGTCAAACAGAGCAAAACAAATACCGTATGATCTGTTATATGTGGAATCTAAAAAGACAAACAAAAAAAGCAAGCTCAAAGATACAGAGAACAGATTGGTGGTTGCCAGAGGAGAGGGATGCAGGGTAGGTAAAATGGGTAGAGGGCGTCATAAAGTACAAATTTCCACTTATAAGTAAGTCATGGGGATGTAATGTACAGCATGATGAGTGTAGTTAATAATACTGTATTGCATACTTGAAAGTTGCTGAAAGAGTAGATCTTAAAAGTCCTCATCATAAGAAAAAAAGAATTTTATAACTGTTTACAAAAGGGTTATAAGAGAAACGCTATGAATAATTGTATGCCAACAAATTACATAATCTAGATGAAATGGGAAAATTCCTAGAAAGGCACAAACTACCAAAACTCAAGACTCAAGAAGAAATAGAAAATCTTCATAGACCTATAACAATTCAACAGATTGGGTTAGTAACCAAAAACCTCCCACCAAAGAAAGGTCCAGGACCAGACGGCTTCATTGGTGAATTCTACCAAATGTTTAAAGAAGAATCAAAAGCAATCTTTCCAAACTCTTCCAAAAAATAGAAAAGAAGGGAACACTTTCTAACAATTCTATGAGGTTATTATTACTTCAGATTTCAAAACTTACTACTAAGCTAAAGTAATCAAAATAGTATGGTACTGGCATAAGGATTGACATATAGATCAATGAAATAGAATTAAGAGTCCAGAAATAGATCCTCATATTTATAGTCAATTGCTTTTTGACAAGGGTGCCAAGACAATTCAGTGAGGGAAGGAATAGTCTTTTCAGAAATGGTGCTAAGACAACTGGTTATCCACATGCAAAGAATGAAGTTGGACCTCTACCTCATCATCTATAAAAATTAATTTAAAATGCATCAAAGATATAAGTGTAAGTGCTGAAACTATAAAACTCTTATAAGAAACATTAGCGTAAATCTTCATGACCTTGTATTAGGGAATGGTTTCTTAGGTACAACACCAAAAACAAAAGCAACAAAAAAAAAAGTAGATGAAGTGCACTTAATCAAAATTAATTTTTTTTCTGCTACAAGCAATATCTTTGAGTAAGTGAAAAGACAACTCACAGAATGGGAGAAAATATTTGTAAATCATATATGTGATATGGGACTCGTATCTGGAATATATGAAGAACTCTTACAACTCAATAATAAAAGATAAATAGCTCAATTTAAAAATAGGCAGAAGATCTGAATAAACATTTCTCCAAAGAAGATATACAAATGACCAACAAGGACATGGAAAGATGTTCAACAATGTTAATCCTTACAGAAATGCAAATCAAAACCTCAATGAGATACCGCTTCATGTCCTCTAAGATGGCTATAGTCAAAATGACAGATAATAACAGGTAGTGTCAAAGATGTGAAGAAATGGAACCCTCATAACAGTACCATTGGGAATGTAAAATGGTGCGGCTGCTTTGGAAAACAGGCTAGAAGTTCCCTTATGACTCAGCAATTCCACTCCTAGGTATATACCCAATCAAAACATATGTCCACACAAAAACTTGAACACAAATGTCCATCCATAATTATAATTATTCATATTAGCCAAAAAGTAGAGACAACCCAAATGTCCATCAACTGATCAATGTATAAATAAAATGTGGTATATCCAGACAGTGGAATATTATTTGGCAGTAAAAAGGAATGAAGTATCTGAAGTAAAGACCACATATTGTATGGTTCCATTCATATGAAATGTCCACAATAGGCAAAGCTATAGAGACAAAAAGTAGATTAGTGGTTGCCTAGGGCAACATGAGGGGAGGGAATGGAAAGTGACTGCTAATGAATACTAATGAATACTATTTTCTCTTAGGAGGAACAAGAGTACTATAAAATTAGATTGTGGTGATGGTCATCCAACCCTGTGAATATACTAAAAGACATTGAATTTTACACTATGAATGAATGAATTGTATAGTATGTAGATAATATCTCAATAAAGCTGTTTTTTAAAAAGATAATGGTGGCTTGAACTAGTGTGGTATCAGTGTAGATTGTAAGAAGTGATATGAATCTGTATGTATTTTGAAGGCAGAGTGAGGAGGATTTTCTCACATATTGTGAGTGGTGTGAGAGAAAGCAAGGGCTCTCAGATTTTGCTCTGAGCAATTGGAATGGTGGAGTGAGCACCTGAGATAGAGAAGACTGTGGGTTGTGTAGTTTCAGGCGATAAGTTAAAGAATTCAGTTTGGACATGTTAAGTTGGAGATGTCAAATAGGTTGAAGGAATACATATATATATCATTTGTGTGTATGTGTATACACACATATACATACACATGTACATATGTGCACATAAACACACGAATGATACATAACATAATTCCAGACAGTGAGATGAACGAGCATTGCAAAATTGGGTGTCAACATACGGATAGAATTTAAAACCTTGAGAATGGATGAGATCATCAAGGGAGTGTGGCTAGCTAGAGAAGAGAAGAAGTCTAAGGACTGGCCCCTGGGACAGTCCAACATTAAAATGTCAGGGAAACAAGGAAGAACCAGCAAAGAAGACAGAGAGAATAGCCAGTGAGGTAAGAGGAAAATGAAAAGTGTGTGCTGTCCTGAAACCCAAGTGAAGAATGTGTATTGAGGAGGAGAAAGTGACCAACTGTGTCATATGCTGCTGAGAAATCATGTGAGATGAGGACTGAGATTTGACTATTGGACTTAGCAACCATGCAGTCATGGGTGGACTTGCCAAGAGCAGTTTTGATGGAGCTAAGTGGAAAAGTCTGATTGGAGTACATTTAAGGGAGAATGTAAGGATCTCATTTCTATATGTAAATCTTGTAATGTAAGAAATGTAAATCTCATTTCTATACACCAGCAACAAAAATCAAAACTGCAATTTTTATTTATTTATTTTGGTGAGGAAGATTGGCCCTGAGCTAACATCTGTTGCCAGTGTTTGCTTGAGGAAGATTGTCGCTGAGCTAATGTGTATTCCAGTCTTCCTCTATTTTGTATGTGAGACCCTGCCACAGCATGGCTTGATGAGCAGTGTGTAGGTCCAGGCCCGGGATCCAAACCAGCGAACCCTGGGCTGCCAAAGCAGGGTGCACGAACTTAACCACTACACCACCAGGTCAGCCCCCAAAATGCAATTTTTAAAAAGATACTGTAGCAATAAAAATATAAGGTATCTATGAAAAAATACTAACAAAAGATGTGCCAGAGATCCTTTATGGAGGAAATAATAAAACCTTATTGAAATGGAGAGCTGTGTCCTGTTCAAAAGTAGGGCTACTTGATATTATAAAGATATCCTTTCTCCCTGAATCAATCATAGTCAATGTAATTCCAATCAAAATCCTAGCAGGATTTTTCATGGAGTTTGACAAGCCCGTTCTAAAATGTATATGGGGGTACAGAGAAAAGGCAAACCATTCTTGAAGAGCAACAAGGCAGAAAAACTATCAGATGTTAAGATTTATCATACAACTATGGTACTTGAAAGAGTGTAATATTGGCACAGAGGTTTAACAAATAGGCCAGAGGAGCAAAATAGAAAACTCAAAAATAGACCTGTACTTATTTGGAAATTTGATGTATGACAGGTAGCATTGCAAATAAGTGGGGGAAAGGATTAACTCTTTAATATCTGACTGGGGAAATTGGTTATTGATAAATAATAAAATTAGATTCATCTCATATCAAATACAAATCAATTCTGGTTTTATTAAATACTTTAAACTTTTAGAAGAAAATAGAGTTAAGAGGTTCTCACCTGGCAGTATTGCCAACCTGGGAACATTTGAAAATGTACAGGAGTGTTTGAGGTTGTTATAATGACAGGAATGGTGCTAAAGGCATTCAGTACCCAGGGTCCAGGAATGCTTAGTGTCCTGCAGTGTGAGAGCCAGCCCCACATAAAGGATAATTGTCCTGACCTAAAGGCCAGTAACCTCCCTGCTCACAAAGAAACACTGATATAGGAGACTTTCTCCATGATCTTGGGATAGGGGAGAATTTCTTTAAAGAAATACAAAAAGCACTAACCATAAAGGAAAAGAGTAAGAAATTCAATTACGTTAAAATGCAGTGCCTCTGTTGACCAAAAAACACCATAAAGTGAAAAGACAAGCCACAAAACAGAACATATTTAGCACTTATGTAACTGACAATATGCTAGTATTTGAAATATACAAGCCTCATATACCAATATGTAAAAAAGGAAATCCAGAAGAAAAGGGGGCAAAAGATAATGAATAAGCTTTTCACAGAAGAGGAAATCTGAATGCCAAGAGACATGAAAAGATGCTCAACCTCATTAGTAATCAAGGAAACGCAAATTAAAATCACGGTGAAGGACCAAAAAAAAAAAAAAAAGCCAACAGAAAATTCCATTTTGGTCCAGATTGAAAAAAATAATGTAAACGATACTAAGTGTTAGTGAGGATGTGGACACTTACACTAATGGCAGGAGTGTATATTGGACGACCAATCTGGCATTATCTAGCAAACTTGAACATGTGCATACTTTACAACTCACTGATTCCACTCCTAGAAACAGACCTTAGTCAAATGGGCAAGTATACTGTAAAGAAAGTTTATAGCAACATTGTTCAGAATAGCAAACAAACTAGAAACAACAGATGTTCACCCACAGTAGCGTGTCTCTCTTGCCAACTTACACGACAAAAGACCAGGCAGCAGTGAAAATAAATGAAACACCACTGCAGATAACAATGTGAAAGGTTCTCAGATACAATTTTGAGTAAAAACAAATTGCAGAAAAATTTCGCACGATACCAATATTTACAGTTCAAAACCAAGCAAAACTAAAGAATATATTGTTTAGAGAGACATATATGTAGGAAGACTAGAAAGAAATGCGAAGGAGTAACTTTTAAAAGTTGATGATTGTGGGTACCTCTGGGAGAAAGGCCGGGTGGTGGCCTGGAGAGGAGCATGCCGGGAGCTGCGATGGCACTGATAATACTCTGTTAGGGCAGATGCTGGGCTCACAGGTGTTTCTTCCATTATTATGCTTCATAACTTATATATTAAGTGTTTTTATGCAGCAATTACATACAAATATGATTTACATATATTAAGCAAGTTGTATATATCAATTGGATCACTTCTTTAAATGAAGAATGGAGAATTGTCTCCTGAAACTTTCAGGCTAGGACCTGCAAAAGAAGAAAAGATTATTTTAAGCAGCTGCATCTGTTCACAGCAGCAAAGATGCCTTTGGAGGCAGTTCTCCCTGGTCCCCTCATCCCGTGGGCCATGGACCCAAAGGCAGGCTGCAAATGGCACTAGGGCTCTTCCCCAGCTCAGTCAGGAGTTTAGGAATAAGCACGCCCTCTCTTATGATCAAGGGTGTGCTCACTGGGCCTGCCGATATTGTCATGGGATAGCAGTTGAAATAGCCAGGAGAAAAACGTACAGACTTTGCCACGGTGGGTACATTTGGGGGTCTCTGAAGGTGGGGGGGTGGAAGGGTAGACAGAAAATACTGGGCTAGTAGAAGAGAGACTGGGTTGCTTTCTAAGGGCATCTGCACTAGCTCATGTGACCCTGGGCAGTTCACTTCCCTTCTCCAGGCTCAAATTCCTCCCCGGTCCTCTTCAGGGTTTAACTGGAATGCACGTTAAAGTTACTTCCAGCCTGAACACCCAAGGAATCTAAGTCCAGTTGAGGAGAAAACAGTTCGCATATTTACACTCCTAGTCTCCAGGTTGGTGAATAATTAAGCTCCTCTATTGATCAGCGCTGTTGCAAGTATTGCTGAATTGGCTCTGGCAGGTGGAAAAACAAACCCACGTGCATCTGCAAATGGCCATTCTTGAGTAAGAAACTCTTGTTTACACAATTAACCTTGAGAGTATCAACAGAAGTAGAAGCAGAGCTGTCCCCATGCCTGCGCAGCATGTCTTCCCTCCTCCAGACTGCCTTTCACTACAGAGGCTGCTATCTCTCCGTACGTGGCCTTCCTTACGCTTTCTTCCTCATGTGCACATTCTGAGAAAAAAAAAAACCTGTCTTTGTCAGATTTTCCTCACATAGCCTCCCTTACTGCTACATTTTCCCTCTGCTTTTTAACAACCACTATCTCTACCAGAAGAGACTTAGATGAGCAAATCGAGCTTTGTCATTTGGAGGATGGACTAAGGGTTAAATTAAAGAGACAGCTGTCTATACAGCTGGCTAGAATGAGGGGAAGCATTTATGCCAGCTGCTGCTCACTTTTATTCCTTCCCACTGCTTGTCTCCCTTCCACCCCTCTGGCCAGGGGTGCTGAGCTGCAGGCTTCTCCGAGCTCCTGGGAAGTTTCAAGTAGTGAGCTGGGGCTAAGATAACTTAACTTCCTCCTGTCATAACTTCCCCTGAACAAAAGATGTTTAAGTCTCACACCCAGAACTGGAAAGGAAACCTCAAATATACAAGCCACTCTTTCATCACTTGCAGATAATCACCCTCTCCTTTGAAATCTTCTAGGCTTATTTAAAGCAATCTTTTGCTCTTAGCACTTTTTCTTTCCCTTGAACTATAGTTTTTTGTTTTGTTTTTCTTAGCAGCACTTTTGAGGAACTGCTTTTCTAAAGGAAAGAGAAACTATGTGTTACTCTGGGTGAGTCACTGTTCTTTAGGCAATGCTGGTGAGAATCTCAAAGATTAACAAAGATTGCCAAGGGTGGCTGCGGTCCAGTACCCAAATGCCCACATAATTTGCCCCCTTTCCATTTTAGGGTGAAAATAATCAGGGACAAGAGGAGGAGGGGATTTATGTGAATAAATAAGATACTGTCTTACAGCCAAAGCAACATTCAGATTCTCAGCTGGCAGAGGAATTCTTGAGCCTGATCTGTAGTGAAAGCATGAGCAAACTGCTAAATGGAATGCAAAGAGAACCCTGGGCTTAATCTCCGTTCCAGTCAGTCTGCAGAAGAGTCTCAGGGCAGTACTATTCCTGGAAGGCGAAGTGCTTACCCACACGCTGCCCCACTCCCAGCGTGAGAAATCCAGGGCTTCCATGACTGTGCCAGCACTCTGGCTCTTATTTCTGCAGTCCACTTGCTTTGGTGAAATAGGAGTGTACGCTGCCTATCCATGAAAGGACCACTCTGAAAGCGATTTATAAACTGTAAAGTACTGGGAGACATCAGGTGGCCCTGTCACTCACCCATTTCATTTGTATACTGCACTCCCTCAGTTGTCTTTTCTCATTATTAGAAAAAAACCCACAGAATTTTGTGGAGAGAGGTCAGGCCCTGCATATAATCAATCATGCACAAGTCCCAAGGCGTAAAAGCATAAATAGGCCTTAATTCTGCATTTCCCAGTCTACACATGGAGAGCACTTGCCAGTCAGCAAGCTTACGAAGACATCATAGAGTAGTCAAGAAATGACCTTAAGAAAACTTTGATGGAGGGGTTAGCTTTAAAGCCTTTTGAAGGAAAAACTCTCAATTTCAACATGCTGTTATTACTTCTGCATTGAAGCAAAAGCCCTGGCGTTTATATAGCCTTTGATTCCGATGTCAAATATCTGACGACTCCTCACAACTCTGCTGTGCAGTGAGAAGAAGACAGTCGTGCCATAGACCATGTATCCAGTGGTGGGCGCTACCCAGAGTGACTAGACAGTAAGATCAAAGAGCCAAGCCGCATCCACTTTGCAGGCTGGGGCATCCGTGGGCTGCATCAAAGGACTTCCATCTCTGGCTAGCACCTCACCTAGGCTCTACATTTGGTAAACAAAGGAACTTGAAATTTGTGATCAAATTAAATTAAAAAAACAAGAACTTCATCATTCCATTCACCCATCTGCCCATTGTTTATTTTGAGTGTGTACTAACAGCACTTTCCAGAACAGAGTAATCCCTACGTAGAGACAGAGATGGCTCTGCTACCAGGGCATGGGGGGAAGGAACGTTGCATTCCTTCCCTCCCCATCCTCCTTTTCCCAGAGCCTATCCAGCTGACAGGTGCCAGAAGGGAAGAAATGTTAGCAAATGTTAGTTTCCAGCCCCAAAGAAGCTGTCACGAAAGGGAGACAGAACAAGGCAGCTCATAAAATCCTTCAACTGAGGGATGTAGCGAGACCTATCTAATTACACAAGATTAGAAACGGTTTAACTTGTTGAGAATGTGCTACATGTGAAATGAAATAAAACGACACCTCTGGCACCCTGTAATGGTACTGTATTGGGAGGAAATCACAAAGAGTTTGTTCACGCTATCAGTAACACACCAGTTTTTCTCATCCAACGTTTTCGACACATCTGGTTTTAATACGGTGGCCAAAGTGAAGTAAGTTAACTTTTCACACACTGTGCTGGCCCTCCTTTTCTTTCTTCACTGTACACTTCCATTTGTGCTGGCGTTGTCCTCTCCCGTGTCCCTCCCCAAGCTCACAGAGGTAGAAGAGGATTATGTGGAGAAACTTTGCTTATCTCTGGGCTCTTGATGATTTTACTGTTCAAATAGCACTAACAATGATTTGAAGGCAAGACTAGTCTTAGTTCCAGCTAAATTCAGCAGGGTTTAGCTTTGTCCTTCTACCTAATTTGTTACACTACCAACACTGAATAAGAATTCCCTAAATAACCAGTGAGCCACCAAACATCCTGATTTTTGAAAATCGGGGAAAGATCATCAGCTATTCTTAACTAGAATGCTCAGAGAATCTGGTATCTGCCTAACTGGTTTCTAGCTAACACAGGAGTAATTGACCATTTTGTGCCTGTGTTGACCAGAAAACTAAAAGGAATTGGTGATTATGTACTGAAGGCCTTCATGATAGGTGTATTTCCCGCGAAAGCAGAACTTTCAAACTACAAAAGGAGTTTCCTTCTACACAGCCCTAGTGAGAAGAGAAAAAAGGGTTTTACTCCCCTGCAACCGGAGAAAGATAGTAAGATTTTGCAAATGGCTAGGATTAAAAGCCAAAGTTTAGATTTTTTTGGTGCTTTGATACAAAAAAAGTTAATAATGTTTACTCGGTTTTTTACTTTCTTTAGATTTTTGCCTCACAGCACTTTGCAAACAGCAAAATTTGTAACTCTAAGCTGACAGGGATTGTCTACTATGATTATAAGATGCAGCTGAAATTGTGCTTGATCTTGACTCTTAGGACCTTTTCCTGTGCTCTATATTCTCTCTAGACTACAGATTGTAGTTGGAAGGAGAGGGGCATGAATGATCTACAGGTCCTCTGAAAGGTGCAAAGTCTTTCCGGTGACTTCTGATGTATTTTTTTCTTTGTCTGAAAGCAATCCAACAGGGAAGTTCTGTAGCAAATGCCTTACCCCTAAGAAGTGACTAATAATGCGGCTTCTCATGCCCTCTGGCAAGCCAGTCGGGGGGATGGTTTGGGGCACGTGTACCATTCAGGGCCTGGAACATCATAAGGCTGGCTGTCTGTGCAGGGCTGGTGCCTGCTGTGTGGCGCCATGAGGGGCTAGCAAGAATTGCTATCTATAGCCTTGACCTAAGAGAAGTACCATTTTTACTACATTCAAAGTCAGCAAACCTTCCTTAAGCACATACTATGTGCAAAGCTTTGTTTGGTTTCTATAATGTTCTCTCTATTGTGTTAATAGATTTATTTTTCAAAGTGACCAGGGAATTTCATCAATCATTTACTGACTACTGCTATGTACAGGCATTGTGCTGGAAATACCAAGATGAGTCAGAGATGTTTCCTGACTTATGGAGCTCAGAGTACAGTGTGAGAAAGAAAAAATTACAATGGCGTGTGAGAGTCAAGGCTCCTTACAGAGATCCGTGTGAGTGCACAGAAAGGAATGATTAATTCTCTCAGGAGGGCATCAGAAGGGCTCACAAAGGAGATGATATTTGAGCTGTATCCTAAAGGATGGGTAGGATTTCACCAGGCAGACAGGAGAGGGGGAAAGAGAATTCCAAGCAGAGGGAACAGCATGTGCAAAAGCTCATTAAAGCATACTGGAGAGTTCTTTTTACCATCACTTGAGAAGGAAATATAAGTTGTACTAATGTTGACTTTGGATTTTTTTCTCGTGATTACACTGCCATTTTTAAATATAGGACATGATATTTTAAGGCAATGACAAGAAAAGGCCTGATAGATTTGAAAGTTCTCCTTATTAAGCTGTGATGCGTATCTAGTGTCTGCACATCGCAGGCCCTCAATAAATGCTTGCTGAATGATGAGTCCCATATCTCTTTCCATTTATAAATTACTACTCTATCAAGGATCAGCTTACAAAGCGAAACTTCTGCTCGTGACTTAGGAACGGATGCTCACATTTCTGCTGTCAGTCACCCAAGCCTCCTCTACTCCTGGGAAGTGTGTCTCTGTCACTGGACCTTAACTGTGTTTATGGGAAGCAGAGAAAACTGCCCTTGCTTTGAATCCTCAGTAACATGGATTTCTACTTGGAGCTCCTCTGTAGAACTCAAATCCAAAAAAGTGCCATTCGAACGGGACAGTCCTCGGTCTGATGCGGGGATTGGCACCCCAGGAACTTTAGTGATCCTGGCTAATGTGGATGGGCACACCTCTCATTTTAAATTTCATAGGAGAACCTAAACATGATCATTCAAACGCTTTAGATGGCAATTATAAAGATATGAGTTGTCTGCACTGAACATCCTTGACAGCGTAACGTGGTACTGCCTGTTCTTTTTTTGTTAAGAAAAAGAAGATAGAGTTTTATTATTTTTATAAATTATGTACTAACATTTAGGGTAGTAATAAATTTTTGCCTTGAAAATCATCAGGGAATAGATGACAGAGAATGTAGTTAGACATAAATCATTTGCAAATTATATGCAAGTACACTTGTAACCCTTTTATTGGATGTCTGGATCCAGTCTTTGGGAAAATTCCCACCAGGGAATCTTGTTTCATTGTGAATCTAAATGTGTCGGAAATCTATTTGTTCGGTTCCAGACCTTAGCGGCTATGTGACTGGCACCTTTCTGGAGGCCGCAGTACCAGGCTGCTGAACGTACGCGTTCAGCCCCTGCCCTGCCCCGGGTAAATTCTTTCCACAAATAGTGGCTGAGTGCCTCCTAGAGCCAGGCCCAGTGCTAGGTTCTAAGAATACAGAAGTAAATAAGACAGCTACTCCCTGCCCCCGTGGGACCTTCTGCCGAGTGAAATGGCTCATAATCTCTTTTGGGTCACAGTCTCTTTTGAAAATCTGATTCCGACTGGCCTTGCACTACTTAAATATTAGGGCGGCAGCTTCCTGTTTCCCCAAATAAAGGCAAGAACTTTTGTCCCTGCTGAATGGAGTCTTGTGCAACCCAGTGGAGGAAGTTACTCTTCCTGGACATTAACCTTAATGCTCTTTTGGAACCTGCAGCCTGGTGGAAAGAACATGGGCTTTTGAGCCAAACAGTCTGGGATTCTGATCTAACTAACGGTGGGACCTTGGGTAATCTACCCAGTCTCTCTGAAGCTCAGTTTCCTCATCCCTAAAAAATTATCTTCATGTGCGCTTTGCAGGGTGACTGTGAAGATTGAATGAGTCAATGTCGCACAAGGTCAGCACTCCAATCAGCATTAGTAAGTGACAAAGCTGGATTTTGAACCCAGGTCTTTCTGCTCCCTCACAAAGGCTCTGAAAATACTGGATTATATTTAAGTCTCACCAAAACTCCATAAGGGAGGGAAGAAACACCACAGCTGAAGAAACAAATGGCTAGAAAGGGAGAAATATGTTAATTTGTGTAGAGACACTTAGGACATCTGTGACAAAGCTGACACCAGCTTCAGAGTCTCAGTATCCTTTCCTAGCTATGAACGATCAGCGTGTCTCCCTGTGCAGTTACATCCATTCCTTCTATAAGCATTTATTGACTGCCACTGTGTGCCCAACTTGGTTGTAGTTGCTTCTGATGATTTAGAAGATCTGATTCATGACTTCTAGAACTTATAGCCTGGGGGGAGGCAGAAGCTGTGCTCAACTTTTTCACAAGTAGAGAAAAATTGCACAAGACAGTGCAGAAACAAAGACCAATACCATAGCCAAACCTAAGTGTACCAGTCAGCTTGGGCTGCCACAACGAAATACCATAGGCTGAGTAGTTTAAACAACAGAAATTTATTTTCTCACAGTTCTGGAGGCTGGAAGTCTGCGATCAAGGTGCCAGCATGGTTGGTTTCTGGTAAAGGCTCTCTTCCTGGCTTATAGATGGCTGCCTTCTCTCTGTGTCCTCACATGGGAGCGAGAGAGAGAGAGAGAGAGAGAGAGAGAGAGAGCAACCTCTCTGGTATCTCTTCTTGTAGGGGCACTAATCCCATTATGATGGCCCCACCCTCATGATCTCAAATAAACCTAATTATCTGCCAAAGACCCCCATCTCCAAATACAGGTACACTAGGAGTTAGAGCTTCAACATATGGATTTTAGGAGTACACGGTGCAGTCCATAGCACTGAGTAAGTGTTATGACCATGAGGGCATGGCTTCTCTTTGCTTAATTACAATTTTTACTATCACCACTAACATTTTAAAATTCTAATACATAGTGTAGTCATTAAGGCTTTTTTCTTTTTGAAACGAGTTGTAAATTGCATTCTAGTCACCATAGTGCCACCGCTATGGTTTATACCCACATCAGCTCTTGCCTGGACCATTGAAATGGTCTCATTCACTCAACAAGTAGTATGTGCTTAGTCTGTGACACACACTCAGGAGTCCAGTGGTTAAGAAGGCTGGCAAGAATCCTACCCTTAAGTGCTTACATTTTAGCCGGGGGGACAACATTAAGCAACTCAATTACCAAATTAATTATTTAAATGCAACTGAGATGACTGCTACCAAGTAGAAGTAGAGGGATTTGAGTTCATATGACATGGAAGGGTGCCCTAATCTGGGAAAGCAGCAGGCAGACGGCAGTTGAGATTAAAACTGAGCTCTGAAGGCCAAGTGGTGGCAATTAGGCAGAGAGCCTGGAAGAAGAGCTTCCCTGGCGGAGGAAACACCCTTTGTGAAGGCCCCAGGTGAGAATAGAGCAGTGCTCCTTTGAAGAACTGAAGATGAGACAGGAAGGCTGGAGCTAGGAAATCCGGGGCTGGGGGGTAAGGTTGGAGAGGTTCATGGAGCCGGTTATTACAGGACCTGGTAGGCTCTGTCAAGGACTTAGAATTCTGAGCACCTAGTAATGGGCAGCTATTGAAGGGTTTTAAGCAAGGGAAAAACGAGATCAGGTAGGGGAGTGTGTGTGTATTAGTCTGCTCTGGCGGCCGTAACAAAATACCACAGGCTGGGTACCTTAAACAACAGAAATTGATTTTCTCACAGTTCTAGAGGCTAGTTGTCCCAGATCAAGGTCCAGCAGGGTCAGTTCCTGGTAAGAGCTCTCTTCCTGGCTTCAAGACAGACGCTTTCTTGCTGTGTCTTCACGTGGCCTTTCCTCAGTACATGCACACAGGGCAGAAAGTGGGAAAGAGAGAGAGAGAGAGAGGGAGAGCGCACATGCCGGTGAGCAAGCTCTGATGTCTCTTCTTATAAGGACACTAATCTTTTGGATCGGGGCCCCACCCTTATGACCTCAGTTAACCTTAATTACTTCCTTATTCTAAATAAAGTCACCCTGAGGGTTAGGGATTCAACATATGAATTTGGGGGGGGACACAATTCAGTCCATAGCAGTGTGTGTGTGTGTGTGTGTGTGTGTGTGTGTGTTTAATCACTCTGACATTTGTGTAGACAATAGATTAGAGAGGCGCACTAGTGGAACCAGAGAGACCAGTTAGGAGGCGATTGTAGCCTAGATTCCAAAAGCGTTTTGGAGGTAGAACCAGAAAGGCTTGTTGATGGATCGGGTGTAGGGGTGAGAGAGAGGCAAGAGTCATGGAGGACCTCAAGCTTCTTTCTTGGGCAGCTGGGTGAATGGTTGATTGATACAGGGAACACTGGAGGAGAAGGAGATGTGTCCTAGGGACAGAGACATCAGTGCAGCTCAACCGGTCTCCCTCCCTCCAATTTTTCCATCCATAATCTGGCCTTCATATCAGTTATTTTTGAGCAATGCAACTTTAATCCTGTTATCCCCCCGCTTCAAACACACACGCACACGTGCGCGCACACACACACGTACATATACACATACACACACAACCTCCCAGAACTTACAGCTTCCAAATTCTTAGCAGAGTACACAGGATCCTTATAGATGGGACCCTAATCTATTTTTCTCACGACACTCACCCTACCCTTGCCCTGAACCATGGTTCTAGCCATGCCTTTGACCAAGATATTCCTTCTACCGGGAATGTCCTTCCTCCCACATGGCTGCCTGATGAAATCCTACTCTTCCTTCAAGCTCCAACTCCCATGTCATCTGTCTGTGAAGTCCTCCCTGGCCAACCCTCCCCTCCATAGGTAACCATTTCTTTTCCGAGATCCTATATAGTACGTAATACATAGTTATCTGAGACCTTATCATATTCCATTGTAATTCATTTGCTCATCTGTTTCCCCGAATAAAGTAAATGCAAGGGCAAAGACTGTGTCTGATACTTCTCTCCAGCCCCAATTCCTACCACAGTGCCTGGAAACAAGTAGGTACTCAGATATAATGATGATAATAATAATAGCAAGCACTCATAGAGTGATCACTATGTGCCCGGCACTGTTCTAAGTGCTTTAGAAGCATTTACTCATCTGTATCCTCAACAATTCTATTATTATCCCCATTTCACAGATGACTTGCCTGAGTTGGCAGAATGGATAAGTGGCAGAGCCAGGATTCAGACGCAGGAGGCTGGCTCTTCACCACCTGTGCCCTGCACAGCCTCCCAGGGTTGTTTGTTGCTCAAATGATTGACTGTTGCTCTTCAGACTCTCTTTCCAGCAGCGCAATCTTCATCTCTTCCCACCCCCACTGTTTCTCTGTCTGTTATGTACTTAGAGTCTAGAAGCTGCTTTGATGATGACTCCAGGGAGCAGGGGGATTATTCTACTAAAACCAGAGGCTGCCGCAGGAGGAGAGCTACAGAAACGCCCCCTGCCCCCTCCGTCCTTCCTTTCTCTCCTACTACCCCACTCCTCAAGCACCGGATCCCTGCTTCCTTCTGCCTTAGGAAGAAGCCAAAGGCTTTCCCTCTTTCTTCCCAGTCTCATTTTCCTACCCTACTTGGCTGCCAGCTCCTCCCTACCAAGCCTTTTGTAGTCTAGGAACTAGGCTTAGCGAACTCCTGCAAACTCCAGTTCACACTCAGGCTCAAATTGAGTGTGTGCCCTGTAATGCTCCCAGTTGGGCCTATCTCATTTTGTCTGCCTGATATTTTGTTTAGTTTTGTTTTTGAGAGGGAGTGGGGTTTTTGGTTTCGATTCCCTCAAGAGAGAGAGGTCCCTGTTTTCTACTCTGAGCCAGCGTTAGCCCAGCTCCAGAGTGGAGCCTCACCACCACCCCGAGACCAATACAGCAAATACAAAGAGAAGGTGGCAGGCGGGGTAACAGCTGCACAGTTGTGTTCATTCCCCCACTTTGCATTCCCTCAGCATTTAGGGACTTGGTTTTGTGCTGTTTTGTTTACATTTTGAGAAAGGTGATATAGGGTAAAAGCATGGGTCCTGGAACCAGATACACCCACCACTTATCAACTGTGCGACCCAGGGAAGTTATTTAACCTCTCTGTGCCTCAATTTCTTCATCTGTAGAATGGAGCTAATATAGTACCTCCTTCATAGGGTGCTTGTAAGGATTTAATGAGTCACCCATGTGAAACACTTAGCACTATACCTGGTACATAATAAGTGCTCAGTAAACATTAACTGATATTATTTTTTAAGTACAGTATAGTAACAGAGAAGAATGTAAAAAATGCACATATTCCCACCGTCCAGAATTGAAATTGGTTAAGATTTTATCTTAGCTTTGTGTCTTTTCTTAAAAGTAAATTATTATAGATAAGTTGAATATTCTGTGACCCTCATCCAGTCCTATTCTGCTCCCGATTCCCCAAAGGCATCCATCATCATAAATTTGATGTGTGTCTTTCCAGTCCATTTTCATAGTAGTCAGAAACAAGATTTGGTATGGAGGGGTGAGTGGTTTGTTTTTTTATTTATAGAAATGGTACCATAGTGTACATATCGTTACGCAACCTACTTTTTTCATTCAATGTTGTTTTTGAGATCTATTCATACAGATGTAGTTTGTCCATTTAACTTCTCTATAGTATCTCATTGCGTGGATAGTCTATGTTTTATTTATCCATTCATATCTGTGTGGACATCTGGATCAGGCTTGGTTTTTGGCCACCGAATTCAGCCAGTTGCAGTGAGCATTCTTGTGCTTGTCTCCTTGGGCACGTGTGCAAGTTTCTGGGCAGCACAGAGCTGCAAATGGAGTTGCTGAGTCATAGGCTCTACCCACTTTCAGTGTTTCTGGATGCTGCAGACTGGAGGAGGCAGTAGGGTGCAGTGAGTAAGAGCGTGACCTGGGGTTCAATAGATCTAGGCTCAAACCCCAGCTCTATTGCTTCCTAAGCTGTGTGACTCTGAGCAATTCTTTGTGCCTCAGTTTCCCTATCTGTAAAATGAGGAGAACAGTACATACTTCATAGGGTTGTTGTGTACATTAAATGGGGTAAGACATTTAAGATGCTTTAGTGACTAAAATATAGTAAGTTATTATTCTTTTTTTACTATATTTTATCACATATTTCCCCCTCAAATCTGAGAGTAAAGCTTTTGTAAAGTATAGTGAATAGAAAAAATGTGAATAGAATGTGAATAGAAAAAAATACTAGAAGGACATTCATCAAAATGTTAACTGGTGGGCTGGCCCCGTGGCCAAGTGGTTAAGTTCACGCGCTCCACTTCAGCGGCCCAGGGTTTCACCGGTTCGAATCCTGGGCACAGACATGGTACCGCTCATCAGGGCACGCTGAGGCGGCCTCCCACATACCACAACTAGAAGGACCAACAACTAAAATATACAACTATGTACTGGGAGGCTTTGGGAGAAAAAGAAAAAATGAAATCTTTAAAAAAAAAAAAAAAAGCATGCAAGCAGGTTACTAGGAAAGCTATAGGATGAGAAGAGACTATCCAGTCCACTACCATCCATCCATCCATCCATCCATTCATTGAAAGTCTGTTATGTACTAGGTACTGAGGATAGATACAGTGTGAATAAAACTCAGCCACAGGGCCAGCCCCCCACATTCCTTTCTTTTGCTTCTTTCTCCTAAAAGTAGAATACAGAATAGCAAGGCTGGGAAGATTGATCTATAGGAGCTTTTTTTTAAATTACTGAGGTTATAATAGTTTAAAACAGTGTGAAATTTCAGTTGTACATTATTATTTGTCCATCACCACGTAAGTGCACCCCTTCACCCCTTGTGCCCACCCCCAGCCCCCTTCCCCTGGTAACTGAACTGAACTGTTCTCTTTATCCATGTGTTTGTTTATCTTCCACATAGGAGTGAAATCATATGGTGTTTGCCTTTGTCTATCTGGCTTATTTCTTAACATAATTCCCTCAAGGTCCATCCATGTTGCTGCGGATGGGATGATTTTGTCTTTTTTATGGCTGAGTAGTATTCCATTGTATATATATATATATATATATATATATACCACATCTTCTTTATCCAATCATCAGTTGATGGGCACTTGGGTTGCTTCCATGTCTTGGCTATTGTGAATAGTGCTGCAATGAACATAGGGGTGCATAAGTCTCTTCGACTTGTTGATTTCAAGTTCTTTGGATAGACACCCAGTAGTGGGATAGCTGGGTCATACGGTATTTCTATTTTTAGTGATCTATAGGAGCTTTTTGAGGGGAAGAGAGAAGAAATCATTTAATGTCCCTTAATTTTTTTGAAACAGCTTTATCAAGATTAATTCTCATACCATAAAATCCACCCGAAGTGTGCAACTCAGTGGTATTTAGTATGTTCACAAAGTTGTGCAATCATTACCACTATCTAATTCCAGAACAGTTTCATTCCCTCTAAAAGAAATCCCTTACCCAGTAGCAGTCAATCTCCATTCCTCTCCCCACAACCCCAGTGACAATTAATCTACTGTCTGTCTCTATAGATGTACCTATTCTGGACATTTCGTATGAATGGAACTCTAATATCTGTGGTCTTTTATCACTGGCTTCTTTCACTTAGTATGTTTTAAAAGGTCATCACATCACAACATACATCAGTACTTCCCTTCTTTTTATTACCATATAGGAGCTTTCTGAGTTGGTAATTTGTGGTTTAGGTTATCACAGTATTTCCTACATTTTGGACAACTAAAGGAATTCATCTGAAACTGAAGAGAAGCCAGCATGACTACAACCCAGAATAAATGAGATTACAGCCATCCTCATCTTTGGCAGTGACAAAATTATGCTGAGCCAAAGATCTGTCTTCATAGGATGGAAGGCCCAAGTTATGTGCTGTGACCTCCGGCTGGCGCTGGTCTAGTCTGGGAAGGGCTTATGGGTGCTAGTATAATGGGATGAGGCAGGTGCCTGATAGCTTGTGTTTCTGGCTTGGGCAGAGCTTGGGTGCAATTCCTCGTCTTCAGACATCTGAGAAAAGTATGTCAGGGATCTCCTGGTTCCATTTGTTCTGTTTGCCAGTAGGCAGAGTACACTGCACTGTGCAGACAGGTTAGACAGTTTATTGTAGGCTGATGAAAGCAGATTAAAAAACCATCAGCTTGGTGGGAAACTAGCTCAGAATCCAATCCAAATGTCAGCTGAAATATTTACACAGCCAGGAGATAAACCAAGGGAAACAGTGTGCCCTTTGTGTGTGCCTCTGAGTGTGCAGGCACACACAGAGCTGCTGACCATTTGTCAACTTCCAAGATTTATTCTGCTGCCTCTGGCAAGGGACAGCCTAATGATTTAATAGCTTGTCAACACCTACACAGAGAAACAAGGACTGGCACTTCCTCATTTCTTATTTTCTTTGCTTTAAATAGGAATTCCTATTCTAAGTCACTAAAACCTGGAACTCAGACTGTCAGGTTTCTCTTGACTTGAGTGCACAGTTCCTGAATCTGAGCATGATGAATGTTATAACTTTCCTGTTATACAAACACCGGGTTGCTACCCTTTCAGAAGAACCCAGTGAGTTCATGTCCTAAAGCCTGAGTGTCTGCTTCAGACCATTGCCGTGAGCCAGTTTCAAATGGAGTGAAACTGTTTTGTTTCTGTCCCATGAACCTCTTGAGTTGAATGCCTGCTTGAGCAATCCAGTGCCTAGTTGCCACATTTACGTTTAAGATGGAGAAGTTATTTAGAGGATTTAGTAGGGGAAAAGACGGGACTTCTTGTGCAGAGTGTTATTCTCCAGGCATCTTTTGGCAGTTGTAAGTTCCCTGAAAGCAGGGACCGTGTCTATTTCAGCTCAGCAAATCCCACAGTGCCTAGTACAGCATCTGGCACACAGTCACCTTACTTGACGATTTTCAGACAATTCTAGTGAATGGAATGACAACTTAACAAGAGGGTTACATTTTATATTCGAATAATACTTTGGGTACACTGGGCCTTTGTCCCAAAGAGAGGTAGTATGTGGAAGTGGCATAGAGCTTTACTTCTCAAACTTCCATATGCATGTGAATTACCTAAGGCTTGTTAAATTTCAAATTCTGATTTAGTAAGTACAATGCAGAGCCTGAGATTGTGCCTTTCTTGCAAGCTCCCAGGTAATACAATGCTGCTGGTCCCAGGATCACACTCGAGTATCAAGGGTCTAGAGCTATGTTGTCCAATATGGTAACCACTAGCACTTGGAAAGTGGCTAATCCAAATTGAGATGTGCTATAAGTGTAAAATATACATCAGATTTCAAAGACTTAGTAAGAAG
This sequence comes from Equus asinus, assembly GCF_041296235.1. Lineage (NCBI taxonomy): Eukaryota > Metazoa > Chordata > Mammalia > Perissodactyla > Equidae > Equus > Equus asinus. The sequence goes on along the minus strand of NC_091820.1, from coordinate 57,603,121 downwards.
AAAATGTAAAATATCTCATTAATAATTTTATATTGATTATATGCTGAAATGACACTATTTTGAATATATTGGGTTAAATAAAATATATTCTTAAAATTAATTTCACCTTTTTTTTTTAATGTGGCTACTCAAAAAGTTTTTAATTACATGTGTGGCTCACATTATATTTCTACTAACCAGCACTAGTCTAGAGCAAGGATCAGAAAACTTTTTCAGTAAAGATACAGACAGTAAATGTTTCAGGCTTTTCAGGCCATATAGTCTCTGTCCCACTATTCATGTCTATTGTTGTAAGCACAAAAGCAGCCATAGACAATACATAAATGAAAGAGCATGGTTGGGTTCCAATAAAACTTTATTTACCAAAACAGGTAGAAGTGGTAGCCTTGAAAATCAACAGCTCACAATCGTGGTGAAAACCAGTGGCCTAGCAGCCACCAGAGGGGGCCAAACAGTGTAGGAGCTCCTTCAAAGCCTCATTCCTAGAGAATTATTATTTGACCAGTCTGGTGGTTCCCTGGAGGACTCTACTTGCAAGGCTTTCTTTATTAGACCTGTCTCAAGAGCTCATTCAGTATGAAAAACGTTTTCCCTGGGGCATTTGTCAAAAACAGTTAGAGGCAAATGATAAACCTCACAGCTGCCTGAGACAGTAGGTAACAGTTGGGACCAACATTAGGCTAACCATAAAGCTTAAAAGGAAAAGCTAGGGAATGAGATGTCCATAGGGGCTTTGAAAAGCCCCAACATATTCCTAGGAATCTAGAAGGGCACGTGCATGCACAGAGCGTGCATGACTTTTCTGTGTGCACGCTCAGAAAAGACCTGAGAAAGGCCTAAGTTGTTACCTCTGGCTGACCTTCAAACTTTGTACAAGTAAAGTGCTAGGTCAGAGTTATCAAGTGCCTGGCTGAACATTGAGTGTGTGCCCCCAACATGCACAGAGAACCTCTTGCCAAAGACTGAGAGACTTACTGGTTCCAGGCATTTTAGGAAATCTCTGTCCAACCAATAGCTGACCACTAAGCTAACCAAGTAGAGACCTCAGTGGCCACACGTGACAAAGAATACAGACTTTACAGAATGAATTTGGAAAAGTCACTAAACAAATAAACACCACCAGCCACAACAAACCCTGGGCAGGGGGAGAATCTGATTTCTGGAGTTACCACATTATATAATTTAAAATGTCCACTTTTCAACAAAAATTACAAGACATATGAAGAAACAAGAAAGTATGGTCAATACACTGGAAACATTAATCAACATAAAGTGTCCCTGAAGATGTCTAGACATTGGACTTACTAGACAAGGACTTTAAATCAGCTATTTTAATATGTACAAAGAATTAAAGGAAAATATGAGAACAATTTCTCATCAAATAAAGAATATCAATAAAGACAAAAATTATAAAATAAAATAAAAAATATATAAATTCTGGAGTGAAAAAGTGTAATAATTGAAAAAAATTCACTAGAAGAGCTCAACAGCAGATTTGAGCAGGCAGAAGAAAGAATCAGCAAATGTGAAAACAGATCAACTGATATTGTCCAGTCTGAGGAGCAGAAAGTAAAAATAATGAAGAAAGATGAACAGAGCTTTAGAGACCTGTGTGACACTATCAACTGTACCAACATACACATAATGGGAGTTCCAGAAGGAGAGGAGAGAGAGAGAAAGGAACAAAAAGAATATTTGAAGAAATAATGGCCCAAAACATCTCAAATCTGATGAAAGACATTGATCTATACATCCAAGAAGCTCAACAAACTCCCAAGTAGGATAAACTGAAAGAGAGCCATACTGAGACACATCATAAACTGCTGACTTCTGACCAGAAACCATGGAGGCCAGAGATTCAAAGTGCTGAAAGAAAAAAAAAACCTTTTCACTAAGAATTCTGTACCTGGCAAAACTATTCATCAAAAATTAAGGGGAAATTAAGATATTCACAGATAAACACTGAGAGAATTTAATGCTACAAGAAATACTAAACCTACTCTACAAGAAATCCTAAAGAGAATCCTTAATGCTGAAATGAAAGGACATTAGACAGTAATTTGAATCTATATGAAGAAATAAAGACTACCATAAGAGTAACTACATAGGGAAATATAAAAGTACAAATGTATTTTTCTTTGTAACTTTTTTCTCCTATATCATTTAAAGATTTTATTTTTTCCTTTCTCTCCCCAAAGCTGCCTGGTACATAGCTGTATGTTTTTAGTTGTGTGTCCTTCTAGTTGTGGCATGTGGGATGCTGCTTCAGCATGGCTTGATGAGCAGTACCATGTCTGCACCCAGGATCCAAACCAGTGAAACCTTGGACCGCCAAAGTGGAACACGTGAACCTAACCACTCAGCCACAGGGCCGACCCCTCCTATATGATTTAAAAGACAACTGCATAAAGCAATAATTGTAAATCTGCTTTGATAAGAGCACAGTGTATCCAGATGTAGTTTGTTTGATACTAACAGCATAAAGGAGGAGCATGAGAATGGAGTGGTATAGTAGCAAAGTATTTGTATAATATTGAAGTTAAATTGGTATTAATCCAAACTAGATCGTTAAAACTAAAGATGTTAATTATAATCCCCAGGTCAACCACTAAGGAAAAAATACACACACGCACACATATATACATATATATTTATACATAATACATTAAAATATATTTAAAATAACAAGGGAATTAAAATGGTACATTAGAAAATATCTGTTTAATAAAAAAAGAAGGCAGTAATGGAAGAAGAGAGGAACAAAAAAGTATAAGATGTAGGAAACAAATAGCAATGTGGCAGATGTAAACCATACCTTATCAGTAATTATATTAAATGTAAATGAATTAAACACTCCAATTAAGTCAAAGATTGGCAAAATGGATTAATAAAACATGATCCAATCATGTGTTGTCCATAAGAGAAATACTTTAAATTCAAAGTCACACATAGGTTGAAAGTAAAAAGATTGCAAAAGGTATATCATGCACACAATAACCAAAAGAGAGCTGAGTAGCCATACTAATAGTAGACAAAATAGACTATCAAACAAAAATTGTTACTAGAAACAATGAAGGACATTTTTATGATGATAAAATTGTCGGGCATCAGGAAAATATAACAATTATAAATGTATATATTGCACCTAAAAACAGAGCCCCAGAATACATGAAGTAAAAACTGAAGAATTGAAGGGGGAAATAAACAATTCAACAACAATAGTTGGAGACATCAGTACCTCACGTTCAACAATGGATGAAACAACTAGACAGAAAATCAACAAGGAAATTGAAGACATGAACATCTTTAAACCAACTAGACCTAGCAGACATATATGGAACACACCACCCAGCAACAGGAGAATACACATTCTTTTCATGTGCACATGGAACATTTTCCAGGATTAGAACATACATTCGACCACAAAACGAGTCTCAATAAATTTAAAAGGATTGAAATCAGATGAAAAGGAATGAAATTAGAAATCAATAAAAGAAGGAAATTTGGGGAATTCACAAATACGTGAAAATTAAACAGCACAGTCCTAAATAACCAATGGGTTAAAGAAGATATCACAAAAAAAGTTAGAAAAGACTTTGAGATGGATGAAAACCAAAGAAATTGTGCCAAAACTTATTGAATGCAATGAAAGCAGTGCTTAGAGGGAAATTTGTAGCTGTAAATGCCTATATTAAAAAAGAGGAAAGATCACAAATCGATAACCTAACCTTCCACCTTAGGAAACTAGAAAAAGAATAGCAAACTAAACCCAAAGTAAGCAGAAGAAAGGAAATTTTAAAAATTAGAGCAAAAATAAGTAAAAAAGAGAATAGAAAAGTGAGAGAAAAATCAATGGAACCAAAAGTTGATTCTCTGAAATGATCAACAAAATTGACAAACTTTTAGATAGACTGACCAAGAGGGGGAAAAAAAAGGACGATTCAGATTACTAAAATGAGAAATGAGAGTAGGGACATTACTACCAACATTACAGAAATAAAAAGGAGTATAAGGGAATACTATGAACAGCTGTATGTCTACAAATTATATAACCTAGATGTAATGGACATATTTCTCGAAAAACACTACAGAAACTAACTCAAAAAATAGAAAATCTGAATAGACCTATAACAAGTAAAAGAGATTGAATTAATAATTTTTTTAAATCCCACAAAGAAAACCCCAGGCACCTATGGTTTTACTGGTTAATTCTACCAAAATTTAAAGACTTAACACCAATCCTTCATTTAAAAAAAAAATAGAAGAGGAATTAGCACTTCCCAGTGTATTATACAAGGCCAGTATTACCCTGATACCAAAATTGGACAAAAATATCACAAGAAAAGAAAACTACAGACCAGTATCTCTTAAGAATGTGGAGACAAAACTTAACAAAATACTAGCAAACCAAATCCAGCAACATATAAAAGGACCATACACCATGACCAAATAGGATTTATCCCAGGAATGCAAAGTTGTTGTAACATCTAAAAATCAATTAATAAAATACACCATGTCGATAGAATAAAAAGAAAAAAACATGATCGTCTCACTAGACACAGAAAAATCATTTGACAAAATCCTATACCTTTTCATCATAAAAACACTCAGCAAATTAGGAATAAAAAGGAACTTCTTCAACCTGATAAAAGGCGTCTATAAAAAAAAATCTACATCTAATATCATGCTTAACGGTGAAAGACTGAAATCTTTCCTCCTAAGATCAGGAAGAAGGATGTCCACTCTTGCCATTTCTGTTCAATCTTGTGCTGGAGATTCTAGCCAGGGCAATTGGAGAAAAAGAAATAAAAGGCATCCAGATGGGAAGGGAAAAAGTAAAGCTGCCACTATTTGCAGATGACATAATTTTGTATATAGAAAATCCTAAAGTATCCACAAACAAAAAAATTATTAGAGCTAAAAAATGAGTTCATATGGCCCAAATCTGGAACACTGATGACACCATATGCTGGCTGGCAAGGATGTGGAACAAAGAGGAATTCTCACTCATAGCTGGCAGTAATGCAAAATGCTACAGCCACTTTGGAAGACAGTTTGGCAGTTTATTACAAAATTAAATATATTCTTACCATATGACCCAGCAGTCACACTCCTTGGTATTTACTGAAAGTAGTTGAAAACTTATGTCCACATAAAAACCTGCACACAGATATTTAGAGCACCTTTTCATAATTGCCAAAACTTGGAAGCAACCAAGATGTCCTTCAGTAGGTGAGTGGATAAACAAACTGTGGTACATCCAGACAACGGAATATTATTCAGCACTGAAAAATAAATGAGCTGTTAAACCATGAAAAGACTTGGAAGAACTGTAAATGCATATTACCGAGTGAAAAAAGCAGTCTGAAAAGGCTATGTACTGTATGATTCCAACTATATGACATTCTGGAAAAGGAAAAAATATGGAAACAGTAAAAATATCAGGGGCACGAGCCAGCCCTGATGGCCTAGCAGTTAAAGTTTGATGTGCTCCACTTCAGCAGCCCGGGTTTGGTTCCTGGGCACAGAACCACACCACTCGTCTGTCAGTAGCCATGCTGTGGTGGTGGCTTACATAGAAGAACCAGAAGAACTTACAACTATACACAACTATGTACTGGGGCTTTGTGGAGGGGGAGAAAAAGGAGGCAGATTGACAACAGATGTTAGCATAGGGTGAATCTTACCCTGGGGGGGAAGAAATAAGATCAGGGGTTGTTGATGAGAGGAGAGATGATTAGGCAGAGCATGGAGGATTTGTAAGGCAGTGAAAATACTCTGTATAATACTATACTGATGAATATATGTCATTATACATTTGTTCGAACCTATAGAATGTACACCAAGAGTGAACCCTAGGGTAAACTGTGGACATTGGGTGATTATGATGTGTCAGTGTAGGTTCAATTGTAACCAGTGTACCACTCTGGCAAGGGATGATGATAATAAGGGAAGCTATGCATGTGTGGAGGCAGGAAGTACATGGGAAATCTCTGTACCTTCCTCTCAATTTTGCTATGGACCTAAAACTGCTCTTAAAAAATTGTTTTAAAAAATGAGTTCCACAAGTTTGCTGGATACAAGATCAATATATAAAAATCAATTCCATTTTCATACATTAGCAATGAACAATCCAAAACGTAATTAAGAAAAAAATTCCTATTACAATAGCATCAAAAAGAATGAAATACTTCCCAATAAATTTAACAGAAGGATTACAAGACTCATACACTGAAAACTACAGGATGTTGTTGAAACAAATTAAAGAAGACCTATGTGTATGGAAAGACATCTTGTGTTCATGGATTGGAAGACTTAGTATTCTTAAGATGGCAATGCTCCCAAAATTGATGTACCAGTTCAACATAGTCGATATCAAAATCCCAGCTAGTTTTTTTTAAGAAATTTACAAACTGATCCTAAAATTCATATGGAAATGCAAGGGACCCAATATCCAAAACAATCTTGAAAAAGAAGAACAAAGTTGGAAGACTCACACTTCCTGGTTTGAAAACTTACTATAGAGCTACAGTAGTCAAGACAGTGGTACTGGCATGCAGAGAGACATATAGATCAATGGACTAGAAATGAGAGTCCAGAAATAAACCCGTACATCTATGGCCAATTGATTTTTGACATGAGTGCCAAGACCATTCAATGGGGAAAGAATAGTCTTTTCAACAAATGCTGATAGGACAGCTGGTTATCCACATGCAAGAGAATGAAGTTGGATACTTGCCACACACCATATATAGAAATGCACTTGCCACATACCATATACAAAAATGAACTCAAAATGGATCAGAGACCTAAATGTAGGAGCTAAAACTGTAATACTCTTAGAAGAAATGTAGGTGTAAATCTTCATAACCTTGGATTAGTTTCTTCAGTATGACACCAAATACCCAAGGTACCAAAGGAAAAACAGATAGCATGCTCTTGCCACAATAAAAAAAAAGAAAAAAAAATTGGATTTCATCAAAATTAAATACCTTTGTGCTTCAAAGAACACTATCAAGAAAGTGAAAAGACAACCCACAGAATGGGAGAAAATATTTGCAAATCATATATCTGATAAGGGACTTGTATCTAGAATACATTTTAGAAACTCTTACAACTCAATAATAAAAAGCAAAGTAACCCAATTTAGAAACAGGCGAAAGGACATTTGGTGAATTGACATTTCTCCAAAGAAGACATACAAATGGCCAATAAACAAATGAGGAAATGTTCAATATCACTAGTCATTAGGGAATTGCAAATCAGAACCGCTATGAGATATCACTTCACTCTTACTAGAATGACTATAATCAAAATATAGACAATAGCAAGTGTTGACAAGGATGTGGAGAAATTAGAACCCTCATACATTGCTGGTGGGAACGTAAAATGGTGCAGCCGCTTTGGAAAACAATCTGGCAGTTTTTCAAAAAGTTAAACATAGAGTTAAAATGACCCAGAAATTCCACTCCTAGGTATATAACCACATATGTTCACACAAAAACTTGTACACAAAATTTCAGAGAAGCATTATTCATAATAGCCAAGAAGTAGAAATGACCCCAATGTTCATCGACTGATGAGTGGGTAAACAAAATGTGGTACATCTATACAATGGAATATTGTTCAGCAATGAAAAGGAATAAAGTACCAACCCATGCTACAACATGGATGAAGCTTGAAAACATTATGCTAGGTGAAAGAAGCCAGACACAAAAGAGTGCATATTATATGATTCCATTTATATTAAATGTCCGGGATAGGTGAATACATAGAGACAGAAAGTAGATTAGTGGTTACTAAGGGCTGTGGGGAGGGGAAAAGAATGTTTATTGGGTAGAGAGGTTTTTTCTGGAGTGATGAAAATGTTCTGGAATTAGATAGTGGTGATGGTTGCACAACCTTGTAAATATACTACTACTTGTGAATATCTGAATTGTGTACTCTAAAAGGGTGAATTATATCCTCAAGGGGAAAAAATAGACAGAGGGACTGATTTGGCCTGTGGGCCCTAGTTTGCTCATCCCTGTTCTAGAGCAATGGTCTTTGGAGTCACACAGACCAGAGATAGGATCCTAATTTTCAATTTATGAGTTCTGTGACCTTGGACAAGTTACTTCACAGCTTTAAGCCTCGCTCTTCTTCTTTATAGGATGGGGATATGTACAATACCTGCCTTGTATTGTGTGAGGATAAAGTTAGGTCAAATGGAAGCTCCATGAAAGCACTCTTTCCCCAGGGCCTAGAACTGGCTTGTGTTCAATGTACATAAATAAATAAATAAAGCATTTAGCACAGTCAAAGGCTCACAGTAATAAATACTAATAGCAAACTCTTATATACCACTTACTGTTTGCCAGATAATATTCTAAGTGCTTTGTAGAACTTGATCTCATTTTGTTATCATCCCCATTTTCCAGATGAGAAAACTGAGGCACAGATAGTATAAGTTACTTGCCCAAAATCACACAGCTAGCAAATGGTAGAGCCAAAATGAAAACCCAAGTGGTCTGGCTCCAGAGTCCATGCAATAAATATTGAGTGCAAATATGATTATTCTTATCATAATTATCATAGAGTTTAATAAACATCTGGATCCTACTTCTCCCTTAGTTGTCTGAGCACACACTAGCACCTCTATGTCCCCAGCATTTGATTCATTGAAGATGCTGCCCACGTCTCCGATGTTCGCTATGAAGCATATTCATTTTTTCATCCGTCCGTTCATTCATGCATTCATTAAGCATGTACAGTATCCCTACTATGTTCTAGGCCCTGTGCTATATAGATATAAAAAGACCTACCCTCTATTCTCAAAGAGTTCAAAGTCTAGTCGGGAAGAGAATTATAATCCAGCTGGTAAGTGTTGTAGAGATCCATGCAAGCATGCTGCGGAAGCAGAGAAGACCCAGGGAGTAGTGTGGAGGTGGGAGGAAGGAAGGGCCTGTGAAAGCTTCCTGGAGGAAGTGGTACCTAGAGAGACATGTGGATTAATCAGGTATAGGAGGGGGCGGTTAAGTGAAGAATAAGGTGAAAGTACACGTGTAGGCCGAGAGGTCCAGGAGCCCTTGGTGAAACCCAGCGCAGAGGCCAACATGACTGAAAACCAGCTGCAAGGGGACCTGGAAGAGCTCATAAGGGCCTAAGTGCCCTGCAAGTTTGAACTCAAGCAACCACCCAGCATTGCCTCTCCACCCTACCCTCCGGTATTTTTCTTTGCAGCACTTATCACTATCTGACATATATCCTTGCTGTTTATTTACCATTTGTCTCCTCCCACCAGAGTGTGAGCGCCATGAGGGCAGGGACTTTGGTTTGTTCACTGCTCTATCTCCTTTGTCCACCACATGCCCGTGTTTGTATTGCCTGGTGATGGTAGGCCTCAACAAATATTCTTAAATAAGTGAAGTAAATTGAGTAAACTAATGTCCTGGGAGCTCTAGGGAAGACAGAGAGCATTCAGATACAGGCTCCACCCCCGGGAGCCTTACAGGCTAGTGGGGGCCTTAGCACGTGGCCCTGAGCACCTATTACGCTCCGTCTCTCTCCTCTTTCACTTCCTGCCTTCTTTCCCAGAACTTTCAGACTGTCCTCTCACCATTTAAATTTCCGATTCCCTCATGCATCTCTCTCCACCCCATCCAGGACTTTGCACTCCCGGCCAGTGGCCCATGCTCCAGGCCCCCCTCCTGGCTCTGCCCATCTGAAATGTCATCGCTGATAGCTGCCTGCATCTGTTAGGTGTGGTTAGCATGATCAAACTAATTTTCACTAATATATGAATCACTGCCAGAGCAGTCTAGGGTGTATGATTTTTTTCAACTTTTTGCTATGGAAACTTTTAAGCATATACACAGCAAAGAGAAGAGGACAGTGAACTCCCATGTACCCATCACCAGCTTCAACAAGGCTCAATCTTCTGCCATTCTTATTTCTTCTATTCCCCATTTTTCTATTGAAGTATTTTTTTTTAATTTTTTTTTTAAAGATTTTATTTTTTCCTTTTTCTCCCCAAAGCCCCCTGGTGCATAGTTGTATATTCTTCGTTGTGGGTCCTTCTAGTTGTGGCATGTAGGACGCTGCCTCAGCATGGTTTGATGAGCAGTGCCATGTCCACACCCAGGATTCAAACCAACGAAACACTGGGCCGCCTGCAGCGAAGCGCGCGAACTTAACCACTCTGCCACGGGGCCAGCCCCTCTCTTGAAGTATTTTAAACCACATCCCAGGTACCACAATGGTAATTCCACAGTTGCTGGCCTAGAAATATTTCAGTATATTTTGCCAACAGATAAGGACCTTCTTTTAGCATAACCACAATACCATTATCAAACTTAACAAAATTAATAGTTCCTTAATATCATCTAATACCAGTCAGTCACGATTGTTTTACCCAATTGTCTCAAAAATATTTGTCTGCATGGATTTGTTCAAATCAGGATCCAAACATGGTCCACACATTTGTTGTGTACTTTTTAGGTTTAAGGCCACTTGGCAGAATTCCGGGCCGCATGGACAAGTGGGGCCTAATCAGCCCACAGCCTCTCTGAGCATCCCGGAGTCCCCACTCCTAGGAGCTGCAGGGAGGCCACTCCCTGGCTGGAGAAAGGACTAGCCATCCAAACCCCCATCAGAACTTTTCTCTGTTCCCCAATAAGGAGTGGAAGGATTGTCACCTCAGGGTGGGATGGAGAGGAGAAAGGAAGGAGAACCAGAGAAATGCCTTGCAGCTAGCTTTCTGCTCTGCCTCCTGTCTGGACACCCCCAACCCCCACGCCCATCCCAGCTGCCCTCAGAAATAGTGGGTTCACTGTGTAAAAGTAATCATGATTGCAGTCCTTCCTGGGAGCTGCTTACCATCAAGCCTAATTACTGCACAGCACAATAATCATTATGCTTATCATTAAAGATGTGTCAGATTGACTTTGTCATGAGTTTTATTTGATTTCAATATAAAACTGCTCCAGTACGCACAGCCTTCAGAGCTTGTTGCTCCTGGTCCCTACCAGGGAGCGGAAGACCAGCTATTGGCAAGCCAGCAGCTGAGCATCCCATCCTGTCCCGTCCCATCCCATCCCGTCCTGTCCTGTCCACTTCCATGTGCACTGGCTCTGCTGCAGCCCGGGCCAGAGGTGCCCAGCCGCCTGCCCTTCCTCTCTTCCTCTCCACGGGCTGCACATCTGGGCTTGAGGCCCGATGATTCACACTTACAAACAGAAACAACCAAAACAACAAAACCCTGCAGCCTCTGCCAGCATCAGCTGCTGCTTCCCCCGTCCACAGGGATCTCAGTCAAGCTTCTTATTGACTCAATCCCTGCAACGTCTTCATTATTCTCCCCATTTTGAGGATGGGGAACGTGAGATGAGCCAATGTGTCCAAAGTCATCTAGTTCATCATTAGCAGAACCGGAGGCTGTGGCTGCTGAGCTGGGGCTTCTGTGGGAGCCGAGGCCGGGTCAGGCTCCATCCGTTAGGCATTCCTCTCTGGTAATGGATGCGTTTGCAATTTTCAAATACACTAAATGATGTTGTCTGTGCTGCTGGGCAACTTCCCGAGAAGCAAGCACAGGGGAGTTGAGCAGTGGGAGTGGAGAGCAGCACTTTTCTAGCTCACGTTTGCAAGTTGTGGGAACCGAGCCAGTAGCCTGAACCAGGAGGCCGCCCAGGCCTTGCCTCATTGGTACATTGTCAGGCTACCTCTTCCAGCAGGTTTCTTGCTGCTTGCCAGCACCAAGGCAGTCACTAATTAGGTAAACCAGTGTGGAGGAAGCATGTATACCATGTCAAATCATCGCCTAATGAGCCTGCCCTTTGGTCCCTGTGCAGATCCAATAAATGAGTTTGGCGTGTTGATGCTCAAATGCTCGTTCGTTCAGGCGGCCTTGAGGGAGGGCCACCTTTGTGCCCTGCTCTGCGCTAAGTAAAGTACCATGTGGTTCTTGCTCCTGAGAGCTGCTCTCATGGCCTAACGGGGGAAAAGGGTGTGTAAACAAATACGCCAGAGTGGACCCGAGGGCTGGAAAAGGCCTGGCGGAGGCACAGAGGAGGGCACAGGGAGCTCTGCCTTTGGGGAGTCAGTGAGGACTTCAGAGAGGCTACATTTGAGCTGGGTCTTAAAAGATGAGTAGGAATGGTCCAGGCTGAGAAGGGAAGGCCAGGCATTGTCTGCAAAGGGGATGGTGAGCAGACAGGCAGGGAGGTGTGATAGGAACCCAAGATGCTTTTGCAGATGTAGGGTAAACAACTTTCATTAACATATCTCAAGGCCTTAATAAGTTAGGGTCAGACTTCCAGGTGGCCCAGCACTCCTGTTTACTGATTCTCCACGACCTTTGCTTCCCTGCCCTACTTTTTGTGCCAGCCTTTTGGCCTTTCTGCAGTTCCTCTGCACTTAGCTCAAAAGGCGATGCTGAAATATGCCATTTCAATGTGTTCATTCTTAATTTTGCACCAATCACATTGGCCCACTGAATGGCTTAGCTTAGGTTTCTTGGAGCTGCAAAAGGAGGCCTTTTTTACCTAGAGTCAAACCCAGGGAAGCAGGGCCTGCCATAGGGAGGGATGGTGCAAAATCTCTGGGGACACCTGGACTCCATGTGCTAGGCCTTTGCTGCCCCGTGTCTGTTCTCAAGCAAGCGGCCTGTTTGTTTAGCTGCTGACTGCTGTCTTCGTTAGAGGGACATTAAAATACTGTTGGTTTGAGTGTGGCAAGGTAATGAATCGTCCTCGTGTGAACTCTTAAATAAACTATTAGGGAACGAGCCTAAGTGTACCTTTACTAATCTGCTGATGAGCGTCAGCCACATCTAGAGCACTGAAGGGACCCAGCGGCCACAGGTTAGTTTTTGTAATGAAAGTGAAACCTCCTCCATTTGTCTAGCCTCTAGAACTTTTTACAAAATTTCTTCCACTGATCCACGTTAACAGCCCTTTAAAGCTGGCAGGGTGGAAATTTGTGTCCCCATTTTACCAATGCGGAGACTGAGCCTTGAGGGGTTAAGTGATTCCAAGTGGTTCCGATGTTATGGGAAACCGAGCCCCACGATCTCGCAGTGCTGGGAGCTTTCCTACTGCCCCGAGCTGCCTGCTGCTGAGCCAGCCTTTTCCCCATGGCAGGTGGGTGTGGGCAGAGGCAGCACTCACACGTTTACAGGACAGCTGGCTGCGGTTAGGCACCCAATCTACAGGTTCCTCGCACTTTTCGCAGCACACTCCCCTTAAGAAGGCCCTCCGGATGTTTGCCATGTTAGCATCAACTGGTGCGGCAGATAAAGAGTGATAAAGAGCAACCTCGGGAAGCAAATCCCCCTCCAAGATGTAAGTCATTTACTCCCTTCTTACCAACAGGATCAGGTTCAACCTGCATAAATCTATTTTAGTGTATTTTAATTGCTTGTAAACTAAGTGTTTCCTGGATATGCCACTGACCATGAATAATTAGAATCATTTCAATGACTGGGTTTTCGAAAGTGAATGGGAGAGCAGACAAAAAGGGGCTGCTCTGAAGGGCGAGTCATTTGTTAAAGCCTGAGTGGGAGCCTTGTCTCAGCCTTCTCCAGTTTTATTTTGTTTTTTCATGATGTCACTAGAGCCGCCTGTTTTTCAGCTACTCTGGCTGCCCTTCAATTTTTATGCATCTCTCATGTTAAGTAACGCCAGCTGCTGACAACCATCGGGCCCAAGTGGCCACATGTCAGAGTCATTCATTCACTCAGCAGAGACATATGAAGCACCTACTATGTGCCAGGCCCCTACCAGATCTCAAGGATAAAAAAAAGAATAAGGCCCAGTTCCCAGCCTTGAGGAGAACACTGCCTACCAGGGGAGACGGGCACATGAACAAACAATTACTCTATAATGCGATAAGTGCTAGAAGAGAGAGGTGGACAGCGAGCTGTGGGAACGCAGAGGAGGAACGTACTCCATCCGGGGGTTGGGGCTGGTGCAGCAGAGAAGCAACATTTAGCAGGGGCTCAAAGGCAGCAGAAGAGTTGTCCAGATAAAGGGGAGCGGGGAGAGACCCTACAGTTCAGTGTGGCTACAGTTTAAAGGCCACAGCTCAGACCGCGGTGTGAGATAAGACTGAAGCAGTTGGTTGGGCCAGAGCGAAGGCCTTTGTCTGTCCTGCCTTAGAGTTTGGACTTGGTCCTGCAGTCAGTGGGGAGCCAACCATGGTTTTTAAGCAGGGGGCATGACATGATCAGATCTGAATTTCTGACAGAAAACTCAGGGAGGGACGGGAGACAGTGAAATCAGTTAGAGGCTGACTCAGAGAGCATGGTTTTGTTTGTCTTCCCTCTGGACTCCAGGTGCTCCCTGCCCGAACGTCTGTTGTGGCCCTTACCACAGAGCATTAGAATTAGCGTTTGCACAGCTGTCTCCCATCCACTCCTTGAGGGCAGGGGCTGAGTCTCATTCATCTCTTCGCACCCAGAGCCTGGCACACAGGAGTGCTCAAAAGACATTGGTATCAAGTGAATTAGGGAACAAATGAATCAATAGGTTCTAAGCAAGTACAACTCTTATTTGCCCTCAAGTAACCACTCTGATGGCGTTATCAGAGATAAATCCTACTCTGCTGGAGTAGCAAGTCCATCCATGACTTTTCCCCTGCCTCTGCCGAGAGCATCAATCTATCATTGTCCATCATGAAGGAGAGATGCACTATTCAGAGAAGACAAGAAAGCTGCGTACAGAGCTGTGCTGGTGCTGGTTATGATCCAGTACTCTCTTCTTTCTCATAAACAGTATTCATTGTTTAGAATATATCTTCACTGTCCTCATTCTGCTCCTTCTGCCTTTCTTACCTTCTCTCCCTTCCTATTTAAGTCTTACTCATCCTTCAAGGCCAGCTCGTTTGCTTCCCATCTCCTCCATGAAGCCTTATCCATTGCCAGCCCCCATACTCAGAATTAAGAATTCCCACATGAGTTCCCATAGCTGTAGAGAAATGATTCACCTCTAACATTCATCTCATCGTAGTTATTCCTGTATCTGTCTGCCTTCTCTACTAGACGGTAAGCTCCTCAAGGCCAGGGATTGTCTGCTCCATCATTGTCTCCCCAGCCCCTCCCACTCTGCATCCTGCCCAACAGATAACCAGTGAGTGTTTTCAAATAATACCCAAAGCATATTTCTTGCTGTGTGGCTGGCCCGTGAAAGATAATGATAGTCTTGGGAGTACCTGATGCCTCTCTCTATCTTCTTACACATGGTTAGATATGTTTTCCTTCATCTGACAAATAGCGAGGAAAAAAAATCATCGCTCATCAAACAGTGGGAATATCTCACAGAGACAGAGAGCCCCTAATCTCTATCCCCTAATCCCATACCATTTCAGGTATTTTGAAAGCACAAAATCCAGTGCCTCTAAATAAAGCAGAAGCACACTGACCCATTCAGGGTCATAAGTTCAAGTCTTTGCTGAGGAGCTTACTGTGTGATGAGACTCATGTATGGTACTGAGTGAACAAAAGGAGAAGATGGACATTCTCTTTGGAGGAACTTATACTGAATTAGCTCTACTTGGAACACATTAAGCATCAAGTACCAAGAATTCAAGTTTTCTACGTAGGAATTTCCAGCAGACAATTATAAATGCAAGTCAGAGGCTGAGGATAAGCACTGGATCCAGAGATGTAGGATTTCTGCATAGGGGTGATCAAAACAACAGCAGAGAGTGTGAACTCTTGCAGAGAGAGAACAAAGAGCTGAGAGTACCTGGAGCACCCACATTTAAGAGACAGATGGAGGGAAAGGGTCCAGGGAAGGAGACTGAGAAGGAACAGGGAGAGGAGTGGTGGTGAGAGAGAAGATAGTGCCAAAAATGAGGGGGTAACTGATGACACGTGCTGAGGAGAGATCCAATAGGGCGAGTGATAACTGAAAAGAAGACATTCTTAGGAAGATCACTCTTGGTCTCCGAAAGCAGGAATAGCAAATATAGGGCACATATGACTATATCTCCCGAGGCCCCACGCTGCCTACCATGTACTCCCATGGATTGCATGACAAACTGATCACGGCACATTTCCCTGCTGAACCTAGACACAGCCTCAGAATCTTTCTCAACACAGTACCCCAAGCAGCTACTACCAATCAATCAGAGTTGCCAACAAGCTAAAATCTCTTTGCCATCCTCCTTCTAGAAAACAGTTCAATGGAGGTGTGGGGAAGAAGCAGAGAGCAGTGGGTTGAAGTGTCTGGGAAATGAAGAAGTCGAGGTGATGAAGAAAAGAGAGATCTTAAGAAGTTTAGCAGTGAAGGAATGGAGAGAGAGGGCAGTTGCTTGGCAAGCCAAGGCAGCACTTACTAATCCTCTAGTAGAATCCATTTTCAAGGTCATCTTAGTACTTGTCCAACAGCAAGCCAGGTAAAACAATATCCCTATACTCTCCCTTCTTCCATCTCCACCCTTGGCTTAAGGAAAAGTTGATGTAAAAAAGCTTCATGTGTAGGCTTATTTCCAAAATATTCATTTGATTAACAGAGACATATGGTATAACCAGAGCTGGCCCTGCACATATTTATGAAGGAGGAATTCTCTCTAATAGTGGAAATTTGAGGATCAGCAGTGATGTGGGGGAGGTATTCGTCTTGGCCAAGACCCTTTCCCCAGACCCCTGAAACCATGTCCTAAAGGAAAGCCTCGGCCTGCGGGAGACCCTTAGTGAAGTAGCAGCCACCCTGCCCTTGTCTCCTCTGCCGCCTCCTCTGTGCCTCCTTCCTTCCCTCACCAATCCCCCCCCTTTTTATCTCCTCTCCTTTGTATCACCTCTTTACCTCCTACCTCTCTTTCCCACCACTTCCAATTTCTTATTCCTGCCTCCTCTCTTCCATTTTTCTTAGTCCCTTTCATTTGGATCCTTCCCTTCTTGCTCCCTCTGTCGTCTTTCTGGCTTTAGGTTTTTGGATACAGGGTAAGCTCTTCGGAATTCACCCTCGTTCAGTCTGAAGGGGCATTTGTAAAGAGATCCAGTGTTACTACTGTCCATTGCATGCAGAACTGTTTCTTTGTACAGTTGTTAAAGCACAATAAACAATGACATCTAGCATTTAATAATAATATTTACTGAGCATTTACTCTGCCCCAGGCACTGTTCTAAGTGCTTTACATGAATTTACTCACTCATTGTCACAAAAACTCTATGAGGTGTGTTCTGTTATTATCCCTATTTTACCAACAAGAAAACCAAGGCACAGAACAGGGAAGTAACTTGCCTAAGGTCATATGTCTAATAAATGGTGGAGCAAAGATTTAGGGCTCATCCCATTTGACCTCAGAAATCTCAGTCTTTAACCACTGTGCTTCTTACTTCATGATGTCTTGGACAGCCCATTGGGCTGAAAGTCCAGAGCCTTGGGTTAAAGTTCACATCTGTTACTTTAGCACCATGATCTCGGACGGGTCACCTCACTTGTCCAATGCCCCACACATGTGAGGACAATCTGTTGTACTCCAGCCAGTGCCACACAGTTGAGCTTGGATTTATTCCTCTGCCCTTCCTTTAATGATATCTTTCTCTCTCTATTTGGATTTTCATCTCCTTGAGAGCAGTCACCAGACTTTATTCTTTTTTTGTACTCAGCTTCCCCCCCAGGGCCTAGAATAACACTCAGCACCTAATAGAACATATGCGTGCATGTGCGCACACACACACATGCACACACACAATACACATATACGAATTACTGTGGATTGACTAACATAGGAATCTTAGTGCATACACGGTACACTGAAGGGCTATATACGTGTGTTCGTGAAGCCTCTAAGTACTTTAGCTAATGAAATAAGAATGGTGAGTATTGGACATATTCTTTGCTTAAATATAATTGGTGCTCAAATAAGCTAACATTTACCTGATTATTTTGTTTAATGAGCTTTTTTCTACACCAATAATTAAAATACCACTAGAACATCTGAATAATGAAAGTATGTCCATGCTCTCTTCATTCATTCACTCATCCAGATAGTTCTTGGCACTGGTATATGAGCCTCACCATGAAGCTGTTCTTAAGTACTGACTCTGTGTTCAAGGGGTGAGTTGAGTCCTGCTGGTGGGATATAGATGTGGTCCAGACAGGAGGCCAGGTCTCCATCCTCCCGTCCACCTCCACATGGAACGTCTTATCTCCAATAGCCCATGTCTCCCTGGCCTCTTGGTCATGCTCTGGACGCTCCTCATTCCCCATTCTCCTGCCTACAAGCAATCGCCTCTGATGTGCTGCTGCCTGCCAGTTCAGTCCAACAACTAATGGGGTTATTATTTTTGTCTGTGTTGTAAAGCCATGGCAATAAAATTGACTCCCGATAATACCACTGCAATTTTATGTCCTTAAAATGTAGCATAAATGATATATATAATAACCGAATTTCCTGTAAACAGAAATGTTTTTCTGGGGAAAAGAAGGCTTTTTTGTTTCCATCATGATTGGACCCAGGTTTTTTGATGGAGTGATTGGTGATAAAGGAAAGGTTGAGAAGTATCGTACAAGACCATGTTATGGTTCAAAGCGCTGGTGCTATGTTACTCTGGTTGTGATGAGTTCTGTCCACAGGGCGATTCAAGACAAGAAACGTTCTTCCTGGTCAGGGTCCACACCAGCCACCAGCACAGCTTCCCCAACTGAGGACAGAGCAAAGCCTCAGGGGGCTGTAAGAGGAATTGGCACTGACCTTGGACTTACCCTGATAGAATCAAAATCGAATTTTTAGGAAAAGGTAAACTTTGAATTAGCAATAAAAATTTTGAGAGCTAGTTGGAGTATTATAAAAACAGGGCTGGCTAGCAGCAGTGTCATCATACCCCCTACTAACTAGGAGAGAAGGAAGCTAGTTTAGCCACGGGAGCGTGTTGCCAGCGTGGCAAATATATCCCGCTAAGCATTTTCCTCATGCTGAATCTCATCCCTAAGGCTCCATGAGATTTCACTTTACTGTTCTCTTTCTTCCTCTCTGGTTGCTCTTTTTTCTGCCTATTCACTAGATCTTTTTATCCCCCTACTGCCTTAATCCTTGGCCATGACCTCACTTCCATACACCATCGTCACATCTCCAGCTGCCCACTAGACATGGTGACCCAGATGGGCTACTGTCATCTCAAACCCAACTAAACCCAAGCCCATCACCTTCCCTTAGCCAGACTAGCTCTTCCTGCTAATTTACTCCAGCTCTGTCAGTGGCACTGCAATTCTCCCACTTACCCAGCCTCAAAATCTAGGAGTCAACTTTGACTTCTCCCTTCTCTCTTTTCCTCCACAGCCAACCAATTGCCAAAGTCCTAGTGAGCCTACCTTCGATGTCTCCCATCCTTCCCACCCCCACAGCAATCGCCCTTGTTCAAGCCCCCATTACCTCCCCCTTAAACTATTGTGGTAGCCTCCACACTGGTCACCCAGCCTTTGTATGCTGCTCCCGGGTTTCCTAAGGCACAACTCTGGTCCTGATGCTGCCCCAGTGCCTGTTGCATCAAGACCTGTCCCCTTAACCTGGGATTCAAGGCTTCCCATGCTTTCCTTTTCCTGCTTTAGCCAACTTACAGTACTTGCTGGTCCCCAGACTTGTCCTGCATTCTCTTGCCTCCACTGACTGCTCCCCGCCCCACCCATCCCTGCTTGTTTGCAATCAACCCATCCTTCAAGACCCTAATTCTCCCTACTGGATGTGAATGTCCTCAGAATCCCAAACACATTTTCTTTCATTCATTCGGCAAACATGAATTGAGCACCTATTATTTTCTAAGCCCTATGCTAGGAGCTGTAAGTAATATAAATATGAATAAAACAGTATTCTTCCCTTGTGGAGCTCCAGCTGAGGAGCCAGAAAGACAGACATAACTAACTCTAAATCCCTATCAGGCTGCCTCTGACTCCCATCCTGAGGGCTCTTCCCCTCAGCCTATAAATATACTTAAGACCCTTCCATCTTAAAACAACCACCCTGCCGCAGCCCCACCCCTGTATCAAGCGCCTTCAAAAAGAGTGTATTCTTTTTTTTTTTTTTTTGGAGGAAAATTAGCCTTGAGCTAACATCTGCTGCCAATCCTCCACTTTTTGCTGAGGAAGACCGGCCCTGAGCTAACATCTGTGCCCATCTTCGTTTACTTTGTATGTGGGACGCCTACCACAGCATGGCTTGCCAAGCAGTGCCATGTCCGCACCCGGGATCCGAACTGGCAAACCCCAGGCTGCCGAAGCGGAACATGCGAACTTAACCGCTGTGCCACCAGGCTGGCCCCAAAGAGTGTATTCTTACCATCGTTCTCATCTCCACTTCCTCCCATCCAACTCTTCAGCCCACTCTAGTCAGGCCTTGTCCATACCCTCCACTGGCTTTGCTCCGGCAGAGGTCTCCTTCCCATGGCCAATCAGAAGACCGCCCTCCTTTTGTTTAACCTCTCTACAATATCTCAGACTGTCACCAGAACTGTTTCCACTCCCTAGGTCCACCTCTGAAAGTTGGCTAGTGCCATGATTCTTTCCTTGACCCTCTTCTCTTCTCACTCTGTAGTAAGCCTGCCCTGCTAGCCACAGCAATTCCTTGGCAAGTCTCATCCTATTCCTTTATGTCATTAACTCCCAAATCTATAACACATATGCTGTATCTTAGGCCCAACCTCTCTCCTAAATTCCAGACCACTGGATCATCAGGATCCTGACCCTCAACATGCTCCCCACTGAACCCCTCACACACGTACACCCCACCATGAACCCTTGTCCTCTGCCTGTATTCCTCATCTTGTTAATGCGCCTCCCACACAGAAATCCTCGACTCTCTCCTTCCTTACTTCTCACATCCAATTCATCGTTTAGTCCTATTGATGCCATCTTCTAAGTTTTCCAGTCTCTCCATTCGTCCCTCAACTGTTCTGGTTCAGGCCCTGTTACTATCATCCTGGTTCTAGCACCAGCCTTCTCACTGGTCTCCCTCCTTACATTCTCCCCCTCCAATTCCATTCCATTCTCCACACTGTAGCCAGCGAGTCCTCTAAAGTGCACACACACCTGACCTGTTGATTGCCTCATTTACAAACTCCCCCAAGTTTCCAGTCACTTATACCGCAGATAGTTATTTACCACTTACTAGGTGCGAACACTGTTTTGGGAACTGCAGTACAGCAGGGAGCACAACAATGTTCTGCCCTCATGGACCTTCTAGTCTGGGATAAGGCCAAATGCCTTAGTGTGGGGAGCAGGCAGTGCCTACCTTGAGATTCATGCCTGCCTCCCCAGTCTCGTGTCCTGATTCTCCTTATGCCCTACCCTCAAGCCATATCAAATTAATTTTGGTGCCTAAAATGTGCTATTCTGTTCCATACTCCCTGCCTTCGCCCAGGCTCTCTTGGGAATGCCTCCCTCCCACCACCCATCTCCTTTGCAGATCCCTCCTGCACAATCACTTCCTCTGGGGTAGTTTAGAGTCTTCTATAGGTAGTGCTGATCCCCAGAAAGACCTGGGTTCAAATCTCAGCTCCACACATGCTGTGTGACCTCTGTCAAGTTATCTGACTGTTCTGTGCTTCAGATCTTTATTTAAAAATGGAAATAATTATGGTCCTTCCAAATGAGTTGGTTGTAAGAATTAAGTTAGTCAATCGATAAAAAGTGCTGAGATACTTTAGGTGCCTGACACATCATGAGCCTTTAATTCGTGTTACCTGTTACTACTTTTATCTTTAGTATTATTATCATTCTACCTCACATCACACTGCTCTCTAATAATCCCTCCTACTAAATATGTCTTACTGTCTTTGTACCCCAACGACTAACTTAGTCAGGCATGTAGTAGGCACTTATAAATGTTGAAGGAGGGATAAAAGGATTGGCTGCCCCAGGCTCGTGACTTGGTTTCCTGTGACAAAATAGGGTTACAAAGGAGTAACAGCAACCTTAAGGCCTCTTCTGAATATCTTTTCAACCAAATTTCTAAGTGTACGCTGTTTGCACTTCATGAGCAGGAGCTGGAGAGGGGTGAGCAAGAAAGGCGTGTCGAGTGGGGCTGAACTGAATGAGAGCTGAGCTATTTTCATTCCTTTCTTCATTGACTCCTGGGTTGAGAAGGGACCAACTTCCCTAAAGTTGCCATTACCTTCAACTGCTATCCCCCAGCCCCACCTCATACTTTCCATTTGCCCCCTTTCCACCAAGTTCCCCTCAAAAATGTATAAACTGAAACCCAGAAAGCAAAAGGAGTGCTGAGGGAAAAGGGGAAGGGGTGGAGAAGGGTTAGCACCTCCCTCTTTCCCTTTGCTGAGATCAAAGCCAGGGTTTTCACTTAAAGGCCGGCTGGCCTCTTTCATCCCCTGCTCCACCTGTCTGGGAACCGGATCGCTGCTTGCCCATTTCATTTCCTCTTCAGCGCTGGAGGGCAGTCTCAGGGTGGGGCCTCAAGCTATTTCTAGCGCTGGCCAAATCCCTCCACTCCAACATCTCCTTTGCCTTATGTGATCAGATTTCCTCTCCACCTTGCCAGTAAGTAACAAGTGGTGGGAGCATAGGGCAGGAAACTGTGCGAGCAGTCAGCGTCTCCACAGGCCTTCGGCAGAGCTAATGGCTTAAGCAAGTGGGAAGGACACTGGGGCTGCTAGGCTTTGTCTGGCAGGAGGAACAGGCTCTTCTTTCTGCATCACAGCCCCAAGTGCTGGGCCCAACATCCTCCAGGGTATGGGGGAGACACCAGTGAGGCAAGGGCCTCTTGCCCCCCGGAGAACGGAATTCACATTTCCTGCAGTCCTACTATATGCTGGGCCCTGTGCTAGGCCCTTTTGTATATATATTATCTCAGTGGTTCCTAACAACCCAGCCAGATCAGCATTTATCATCCCTCTGGTAGCAATGACAAAACAGAGATTAAGAAACTCGCCTGAGGCACGCAGCTAAATCCAGTATGAAAAGCCAGCTCCGCCTGACTCTAAAGCCAGTGCTCTTTCCACCTCATCATGCTGCCTCAAGAGTCTAGAAAAGCCGGTAATGCTGTGAGTTGGCTCTCTGCATTATTCCACAGAATTAACTGAACAACCAGCTAAACCTTTTGTGAATTAATTTCATTCAACATAATTTTAAAATAAAGGTTTAAAGAGAAACTTTGATGACTGAGTTCAACTCTACAGGCTATAAAAAAAGAATGTGACAGAAGTTTCTGCCTTTGCAGAGTTCACAGTTCCAGTAGAAAAGGGTTAATGAGTACAAAAATAAAAGCATAATGTAATACAGAAACAGAAATGCCACAAGAGAGCCAGTGAGGGGAAGAGGGCACCACCTTTGCCTTAGAGCCTCTGCCTTCCTGGGGCCTGTCGCTTCCCTCAGCCCCAGGCAGAGCCTCCCAAGGACAGGATGAGCCAGCTGCCTTATGGAACTGGATCACAAAACAGGGACTTTCTTCAGTCATCTGTGTCCCCTAGCCTAAGAATAGCGCCAATAAGCAGGACCTGGGAATAATATTTGATTGCAAAGGTAAGGAGATGTTTAGGAACCTAGACTTGGCTATTACCTGCAGGCAGCCTGCTTCAGCAAAGAATGGGTTATTTATGGGTTAGTTACAGCCAGGTGCTAATGCAGCCAGGACAAGAGGTTCAATCCCAGTGGAGCTGAGTTCTGTTACGTGGCAGTCAGTACTGTCCCCAGCTGACCATCTTGCAACCATGTGCTCTTGGTCCAAGAGCGGAATAAAGTAGGAGAGTGGGGGTGACCATGCAGTCAGCATTCACAATGAGAACGTGCTGTTCCAAACACTCAGCCCTGAACAGATAGCTCATAACATGTCTTGCTGACAGGACCAGCAGTGTTATCTTCGTGGATGGAAGCAGAACATTCTCTCCTCCTATACCTCAGCGAGGCACCCTGCTCTGATTTTTATAGCACTTTGATGCCAAGGGTTTGAGTCTCGCAGAGTGTCTGCTTCATCACAGCTGCCTTTCTTGTATTGCTCTCTCTAAACCCATCTTTCCGTACCCGTGAAATGAGTGTACTACTTGACTCCCGCTGGAGGAGGAGAGGCCGCCTGAGGAGAGAGGGCCACACCTGTTTGAAGCCTTCTCTTCTAGAGCCACGCCCACAAGGTCCTCAGGCTTGGACTGAGGGGCCTTCCTTGGCTAAAAATACAAACCTCTCAAGTTTCTTTGATCATAATGAGGGGTTAGTGTCTGGATATGTCCCCCAGGTAACCCCTTTTGTCTGTTCCATGTATGGGTTTGGTAGAGACAATCTCTACGCAAGGCCTCTTCCATCTCCAGAACTTGAGGCTTCAGGCATCAGAGGAATAATTCCAGCAAGAAGGAACTAGGTACCTCTCTCCTCTCTAGGTCAGTCCATTAAAAAAAAAGGCATTATAAGCGTTGGCACAGTCTTGGGCATTTTTCTTTTAATTAAATGTGTAGAGTTTTCTGTCATGAATGTGCAGAAGCCATCTCCCCATCAAAGTGCTCCCGTGGATTCCACAAAGACGCCGTTAGAATCCCTAGACGTTGTTCCGCAACCTCTCCCACGGTGCCAGATGTACAGCCAGACTCTCAACGAGGATAATTTGGTGGCAATGGCAATAACCCTGGATTATTTTTTAGAGGCTCTTTGGATGACGTCAAAGTCATGACATATCAAGATCCCTTCTTTCACGCCCTCTGTACCATTTTTTCTGTGGAATTTGAATTTCCCTGGCTTACTTACCGCTTAACAATATCACTATTGAAAGCACATAATGTTAAGGACCATATGCTCTCTCTCCAGAGAGTGTGCACAAATACTATTTCTGTTAAAAACTAAACAGAAATAGTAGCTTTGCATATTTCCCATTCAAAGACTTATCCCAATTGAATGATTTCCTTTGTCATGGAGTATTTTTCCCCAAGCGGGCCCTTATACAGAAGCTGAATCAGATATTGTGACTTACCAAAGGTCACAAGGAGTCATCTAGTGAGCTAGAAATAGAATCCAAAAGCCTTTATTCTGAATCCCTGAATTTAAAAACAAATAAACTCTACTACAAAGAAAGAAAAACTAGGGAAACTGGGTTTATTTGACATTCCTGGGTCGGGGAGTTCAAGGCAACCAAAACTAACAGGCAGCTGTCACAGTGTGTCAGGACCAAGGAGGTGAAGAAGACGTAAATGCTGCCTGCCCTCAGGTTGCCGATAATCCAGTGTGGGGAGATCAAGTCACTGTTGAAAAATCTCTACCCGCTGCAGAATGTGCTCGTGAACACCTAGAGGAGCCCAGAGGAGGTCTCCTCCATCTTCATAGCCCCCACAGCAGCCGACACAGTGACCTGCATGTGATATGCAGGCAAACACTGTCTATTTGTTGAACAAGGGCCATAAGAGAGGTGCCAACAGAATGCTCTGGGGGTTGGTGGAGAGTGAGGGACAGCTTTGTGAAGGAGGTGACATTTGAGCTGCGCCTGGCGGGAGGAGGAGGTTTTTCACAGGCAGCAGGGATTGGGGGAGGGCCTTTGCAGGCCTCGGGAAAGAGCAATGGCAAAGATCCTGAGGAGAACAAAGCGTGGTGTGATTTGGGAGAGCCCAGAGCAGGCTAGCGTGGCTAGACACAGGACGAGGTAGAAGCTAAGGCCGAGAGAAAGGTTGCGCCCTGAGCAGAGAGGACCTTGAACAAACTAAAGAATTTAGCAGTGAACTGTCACTGGAGGCTTTGGCCAAGGGCAATGGCGCAGCCCGGACCAGGCTTCCTCCTGCATCATCCTGCCCTGCCCACCTGGGCCTCCCTCGCCTTGTCAGTGCTGGTGGGTTCCTGTTGATTATTCTGTTTGTATGTGGTTTGGTTTGGAGGTTTTCTGTGGTTTAGTTTGTTTTTTGGCCTTTCCCTTTTCCTTATAGTTTTTCACAGCATATGGTCCTGATTATGTGCTGGAAATCACGCCAAGCTGCCGGCCAGACCGCAATGAGCCCCACCGAGTCCAGCAAATCCTCAACTACATCAAAGGTAAGCACCACCCCTCGAGCCCTGCCCTCCTCATTCCACCCGGCTTGTGGTGGCCCAGCACCGGGGCCTTCCCCAGAGACCATTTGTCTGTCGGTGGTTAATCGTTTCACTGACTTGGAAGGGAAACATCTTTTTGGCCTGATAGCTTATAGCTGGAATTCCACACTGGCCACTCTGGTTGGGATTGTCATTTGGCCAGCTAATGTCACCTTCGGGGGACAAAAGTTTCAGCTTTAGGCACCTCCAATGGAAAACCAGTTCTAAAGTATGCCCTGGAACCCCTTTTCTTTAAGGGCAACAATAAAACCCTCTTTAAGATGAGGGAAGTTCAAGTCAATTCAGAGTTGGGAGCGTGGGGGAGGGGCTCCCAGACATTCTGTTCTTTGTGATTTCTTGGGCCAATAGAGCCTTGAGAGCCTGTGGGTCTACAGGGCCTATAGTCAGGGATTCTGATGATCTAGGAGTAGGTACCTCAGTCTCACCCAGAGCACTGAAGATGGGGCTGCGGCCCTATCCTTGCCTTCCCAAAGGCTGGCCAACAACTCTTCTGGTCTCTGAACAGAGGGAAAATGGCAGTCATCAGGTTATTGCCCTCTTGACCACACTGTCCTCTAGCTGTTTGGAGATGTTGCCCTCAGCTTTCCAGTAGAGCCCTCCTCCCCACCCCAGCTGCTGCTTCATGACTCAACTCACTTCATCTACCGTTTTTTAAAGTAGTTTTGGCATCCATTTTCCTGTTTAATTGAATTTGTGTGTGTGTGTGCATATTTGCGGGGGGCTAATTATTTGTAGAGTTAAGAGGCCAAGAGATGGAGCTGGCCCAGTGGCGTAGTGGTTAAGTTCACCCGCTCTACTTTGGCAGCCTGGGGTTCATGGGTTCAGATCCTGAATGCAGACCTACACACTGCTCATCAAGCCATGCTGTGGCAGCATCCCACACACAAAATAGAGGAAGACTGGCACGGATATTAGCTCAGGGCCAATCTTCCCCAAGCAAAAGGGGAAGATTGGCACGGATGTTAGCTCAGGGCCAATCTTCCTTACCAAAAAGAAAAAAGAGAGAGAGGCCAAGGGTATCATCATATTGCACATTGGCCATTCCGGAGAGTGAAATCCTTGTGTTTATTCATATAATGACCAAGATTGCACCAGTTCTCCTACCTTTCACTGCCTCATTGGAATAGAATCCAGCATGAAAGGGAGGTCTGTTCTGTGCCAGAGTTAGTCTGAGGAAGCACTAACTCTGTCCTGGGGGTCTTTGCTAAGGGTTATATTAAGGCCCTATCCCCTAGTAGAGCCTAGTCTGTGACAACAGTGGAGTCCATAGGCAGGGACTCCACATCCCAGGGTCCTTTGGCCAGAGAAAATTTTCTAAGCTTATGAGTCATAGACATAAGGTTATGCTCACAGCAAGCCTCTCTAAGGTGTCCTATAGCCCTCAGCCGTCCCCAACCCTATTATTTCAAGCCACCTCCCTCTGGCCTCTCGATGTCTACCAACCCCACAAGTCCTCACTTCCTAACCAAATCTTCCTCCCTTGTCCAACCTTTAAGGCCTTTAAAATTCTTCGGTTCCTGGCCCTTCTCCAGTCCTTCTCACTGTGCTACAGCTCTGACTAGCATTAGCACTCCCACCCCAGTCTCCTTCTGCCCCTCTCAGACCCAAGACACATTTCCTGTCTTCTTTGGGACTGATCCAGCTTCTCTTACCCCTCTCCCTTCACCCTTGCCATTTTCCCCGCATCCAGGCTCTAAATCTTGGTAGAGCACAGACAAAGCAATAGAAACAGAAACTAAACAAGCCTCTGCAACTACTTACTCACACCTATGTCTGTGCAGATACCTATATGCCCTCGTGCTTTCCTGCACACGTCCCCACACACATATCTCCAGAGAGTGGTGACATCTTGCTATTGAGGAAATGGAAATGACAAGCAAGAGAAGACATAGGAAGGTAATTCAAAGGGAAGAGGACTAGGAAAGGTAAGAAACCTGAAAGAGGAATGAATTTTTAAAAGACTTGAGATAAAAGACTAGTTTGAGGGTTGGTGAAAAAATAATAGAAAATCTTAGAGGACATGTAAGTTACATGGAACTCAAGATTTTTCAAAGATCCTAACAGATTAAAGCCATACTCTGGTTGTAACACAATGAAATTAAACTGGGAGGAAATGTATGGACCAGGAATTGGGTTCTCAAAAGCAATCGGACACGTACAAGATGTGAAGACATGGCTTAGCAGCATTTTGCCTGAAATGGAGTTAGGGATTTTATTCAACACGGAGCTCAGCGTGAGTCACCAGGGCAAGGTAGCCTCCAGAGAGGCTGATGCAGTCTTGACTTCACTTTAAAAGGGCTCTAGACAAATAGGAGCGTGCTCTGGGAGGTCAGTCGGGATGGCGAGAGGACTGGAGCCCAGGCTCCGAGAGGTCTGGTTGGAGGAGCTGGGTCTATTGGAAGAAAGAAGACCCAGGGGGACGTGGCCTCTACTTCATGTCTCTGAGAGGCTGCCACAGAGCAGAGGCTGTAGACAGAGTCTATGTGGTCACAGGGCACAGAGCTAGGACCCATGGGGAGATATTATAAAAAGGCAAATTTTCATTCAATAGAAGCAAGAATTTTCTAACAATTCGGGCTGTCCAAAGTGGAATAGGCTGCCCAGGAAGGAATGAGGTCTCTGTCACTGGAGACATACAAGTAGAGGCTAGGCAGTCACTTGGCTGTCATACCGTAGAAGGACTCCTGCATTGGAAGAGGGTGATTGTACTAGATTACTGTTAAGGTTCCTTCCAACTCTAAGATTCTAGGATGCTGTACATTAAAATGAGAAAATAGAAAAACAATAAAAAGAATATGATGACAGTGCAGGGGTTGGTAGATGAGTCACAGTTGTCAGATGGGGGGGCGGGTAATGCTGTGTAGAGGAAGGAATTGATGAGGAAAAGAAAAGAAACTAAGTGGCTAAGAGTGAGTGGGGAGGAGCCAGGGAGGGCCGACAGCAAGCAGAGTGGCTATAGAATACTAGGAATGTTCAGATTTTCCATTCCTTTCACATTGACAAAGTCTTGTGTTCTAGCCATGCAAATGAGTAAAGCACACAAGTCCAGAACCAAAAAGAAATTCAGCCAAACCTAGAAGAAATGAGGCTAGAAAGAAGTCGAAATGTTGCTAAAAATGGCCAGGCTAACCTTCTATACTGAGACCGTGCCCCTCCAGCCTAGTGACGCATGCTGCCATCAGATAGTGCGTTGCCATGACAATGGTCAGTGTGGAAAGGCTGCTGAATTTTCTGCATTCTGAAAGATTTCCCTGAACCTGCCTACAAGACTGTCATTTGTTCTTGCATATAAAACCTCAGCGAGGCTGGCCAATTCTCGCCATGGCTCCCTCCCCCCACCCCACTCCTATTCAAAACAGAGAAGGGGGCACAGATTGATTTGGGGAGGTGGGTGGCCTTGAGACAGTACATGGATTAAGATCCACTCTATGGGAGGGAGTTTAGGCAGCATGTCTAGTTGAATTTGTTCAGCCTTTGAGCTTGGGGTCTTTTCTCTTTCCTACCACATCCCTTAGAAGCATGAAAGATGGGATTTTTAACCTATCGGAGATCCAACCTGAGGAGGTTCACCTTATAGAGATGCATTCCACATGCCGCAGGATGACTGGAGGGACAGGCAAATTTAGACCTCACCTTATCCCATCTTTACTGCCCATTAGTCTTTCCAAGAAGAAAAAAAGACAACAATAAAACCATGGAGAGTCAATTCAAGCTATTAGCTTTATACAGAGAAAAGCTATGTTTTGCTCCCACAAGTTGCTCTTCTCGAGCCAATGAATCCTGAAGATATGTGTCATTGTTCACAAGGAAGTATGGGTATGAGAGTGGATCGCTTGGCCTAGTTCATGACCACTACTGTAAAATCATCCTCTCACCATCTTCACGTGCTCAATTTGTTTCCCTTTCCTCTGGTTGACGTACTCCAGGGAAGCTGGCTCACAGTGAACCTTCCAGAGCTGGAACAGTGCTAATGCGATCAATCCCCAGAGTGGCTGGCTCCCCAAGACGGGCTAGCTCTGCATGGGGAAACAGGGGTAGGTTTCCTAGTCCCTGGTACTGATGACATTTGGATCAAGTAAAGGTCCCTAGGGGACCTGCAGCCCAAGCCCAACCTCCTGTGGGTGGGGGTGAGTTGTGCATATGTGAGTATGTGTTGGAGTTGTAACTGGAGATTTCTATACCTGGTCTGAGTTCCCAGACTATAACCCAATTTGCCTGGGATAGAAAAGAAAACAAATGGGGCCAGGAGGTAAGGAGGAAGAGGAGGAGGAGGGGAAGGACACAAGAGGCAAGAGGAGGCCTTGTGTACATCTGCCGTTTCTGACCCTTAATGCAGGGGGCTTAGTACGGCAGCCTCTGCAGTGCGGAGTTGGGGAGATAGACGAGCAGACTGATGTGGATGTGGGGAGAGACCACACAGGTGAAATAATAAGAATAATAGCTACTATTTATCTTACAGATAAGGCTCAGAGAAGATAAGTGACTTGGCCAAAGTCGCCTTTATTCATTCATTCAGCAAGTAATTACTAAGCACCTACTGTGTGCCACACATGGTGCTAATAGGTGGTGGAGTAGACATTTAAACCCAGGTCTGCCTGAACTGGGTCTTTGGATTCAGGCTGTTTGGCCTTTCCGGTGCCCTCCCTCTCTTTGCGCTATTGCCCTGTCAAGTCTACTCATCATCCTCCATCTGCTTTTTCCAGTTGCCCCTAGTAAACCCTTCTCCCCCTGCACTGCACACCTGGCTCTTCTGTACAGCTGATCCGAAGCACCTGAAATCCGCCATCTCCCTGGAAATGGGAGGAAGATAGCCACGGGCGGTACTTGAAATTCTGGCCCCTATCTAGGCCTTTTAGTTCTCCCTAACTCCCCACCCCTGCCATGCCCCCAGCACCCCACCATACTGTGATTGAAGCTTCTAGCTCCATTTGAGCTGGGTAGAGAGGTAAGAAAGGACAGAAGGTGGAAGAAGCCAACTCACTCAGCTCCTGCTGCCTGAAGTGTGCTGTGGTCGCCAGCCCGTCTGCTATTAACAGCTCCACAGCCCCAGGCTGAGACCCTTTGCACATCTACCAGTAATATCCTCAGGAGAACCCTTGTACTGGGTGTAAGCATCACCTCCTCTGGCAGCCTGAAGTCTGGGATTGACATTCTTCTAGGGACTAGCAATTGGGATGTCAGGTCTGGGCATGTCCAAGGCCTGCTGGAACCCCAAGCTTGAAGCGGTGCTCCCGCCTGGTGGGACTCTACACCGTGGAAACTCGGCTTCCTTCCACACCCTCTCTTGCTTCCTGAGAAGCCATAGGAATAAGTTGAAAGGCAGGGTTGGTCCCAAGACAGATTGCCCATTTGTTTTAGGGCTTCTTGGGAGGATTTTGGAGCCTCTCTTTCTCGCTTCATTAAAGAGTGTAAGAATTGGGAAGGTTTGCTGTTGTTGCTGTTGTCGTAAACAGAAAGATAAGTTATAAAAATATCATGCTAAAAATTTTATAAATTCTAGAATCAAAATGGAGGCTGCTCTGCAAAGTTATACTAACTTCGACAGTGGTTTTAACAAACCATGAAAACCCTAGGCAGATTACTTATAAAGACTTGAATTATCTACCTAAATGCAAGAGGTGGGAACTACCATTATTGAAAATGTACTTATGCAACAGCATGTGCTGGATTCTTTACATACATGGTCTCATTTAATCTTCACAATTGCCATATGGGGTAGGAAACTGTGCCCGAAGAATTAGTGTAACAACCCATAGTCGTGTAACAAGTAAGTGGTGCCCTCAGGATTTGAATCCAGGCCTGGTGCCCCTCCTCTCCTTGGCAGTATTGCTCAGTCAAGTCTACTCATCACCCCTGTCTGCTTTTTCCACTTGCCCCTAGTAAACCCTTCCCATCCTGCGATATCTCCCAAAATGAGGTTCTGAACCAGGTTAATTTTAAGAAGTGTTATTATGTCTCCACTTGAAAGCCCAGCTAAGTCAATCAATTTTTTGGAACCTCCCATGTGTTTGGTGCCATGGGAGATTGAAGAGAAGTTTAAGATGTGGTCCCTAAACAACTGAGAAGTCTAGATGAGGAGACAAAACTAATCCCCTTAGACACATCAGGATGTAATAAGGGCTGATGCTATGTAGAAGAAGCAGGGGAGTAAGACTTTAGGGTGACTGCTTTCAGAAGGCTGAGAGGATTTAAATAGACAGGAATGGGGAAGTATTCATAAGCAAGGACAACTCAGATGGGAGAGGGGCCAGGGACAGATTGCAGGTTCCCTTGAGTTTCAGGCCGAGTAGTTCATATTGGATACAATGTAGCAGGAGTCATTCTAGGTTCTGGAATTAGGACATGATATGATGCAGTGATATTTGGAGGGATAATGGTGGTATTCCAAGAGTGAGCCTGCAAGGGCCTAGACTATAGCAGTGGTGGTAGGATACTCCCTTTCCTATTCCTCCTGTATGACTGAGAGCTCTTAGGAAGAGAGTATCAACAGCACTCGGAGGTAGGTCACTTATAGGGGATCAAGAAGAAAGGAAGAAGTAAGATGACTCTGAGGTTTCCAACCTGGATGCCAACTGGGATGGGGAGCCATTGGGGGAGGGAGAACAGTTTTACAGAAACATATATTGATGTGTTCTGTTTTGATATGTTGAATTTGAGGTATGATACAATGTCTCAGTACATCTACATGGAAGAATTTGTTGCAGCCAATTAAAGGGATTTTTTTTTTTTTTGCTGAGGAAGATTTGCCCTGAGCTAACATCCATTGCCAATTTTCCTTTTTTTTTTTTCCTTTTATGTGAGCTGCCACCACAGCATGGCCACTAACAGACTAACAGATGAGTGGTGTAGGTCCATGCCCGGGAACTGAACCAGACCACCGAAGTGGAGTGCACCAAACTTAACCACTAGGCCACCAGGGCTGGCTGTAAAAAGAAATTTTTAAAGATAATTTGATGACATGAGAATGAGCTCATGATAACAATGTTAAGTGAAAAAAACAGGATACAAAATTATTTAATACCATATAGTCTCAATTTTATAAATATACGTAATGTGTGTATGTGGATATGCACAGAAAAACTCTAGAAGGAAATATATCAAAAATGCTAACAGTAGTTACCTTTGGTGGTAGGATTGGAGTTATCGGTAATTTTTCATTTGTTCTTTATTCTTTTTCTATATTTTTCAAAATTTCTACCATAGACATGTATTGCTTTTAGTCATGAAAAAGTAACACGTTTGGGTTTTTTTTTTTTTTAAGAAAAAGACGATAATCTTATATTGGACCTTATGTCCCAATTTTTGGTTTACAAAATCTGGTCACTGCACCTGCACACAGCTGGAAAAATAAGAGACTGAAGAGTGAGTATTTTAAATGTCTCAGGTACTGTTTCCTTTCTTAGGTAACTCTAGGGTGCTTCCATTTGTCTTGAAAAGCAGATCCTCCCTTGACTAATCATATAGAGCCTCTTCTGTCTAGCGGAAGGGCAGAAAATCCAGATAGCTCCCTAGGACCACCTCCCTTTCCGAAATTCTCATTCTCTCCATCCAAAGCAACTGTCTCAGTCTTAGTCTTTCTAGGTTTTCTCTTCTGCTCTGTTGATCTATGTGTCTGTTCCTCCCCACAGTCTTAATTATTGTAGCTATATAATAAATCTTAAAGTCAGAGTGATTCCTCTTACTTTCTTCTTTTTCAAAATTGATTTGCTATGCTAGTTCCTTTGCCTTTCCATATAAGCTTTAGCCTAATCTTGTCTGTATCTACAAAGAATCTTGATGTGATTTTGTTAGGAATTGTGTTAAACCTGTATATCAATTTGAGGAGAATTGACATCTTTACTATGCTGAGTCTTCTGATCCATGAATATGGTATGTCTTTCCATTTATTTATACCTTTTTTTATTTCCTTCATCAACATTTTAAAATTTTCAGCATACAGATCCTGAACAGGTTTTACACCTAAGCTTTTCTTTGTTTGAGGTACTGTATTTTTCATTTTAGTTTCCATGTGTTCATTGCTAGTATATAGAAATACAATTTTTATATATTGTGCTTATATCCTGTGACCTTGCTGAACTTGTTTATTAGTTCTAGGTGTTTTCTTGTAGATTCCTTAGGATTTTCTACATAGATCACCATCATCTGCAAAGAGAGACAGTTTTATTTCTTCCTGTCCAATCTGTTTTTTTTTTTGTTTCCTTTTCTTACCTCATTGCACTGGCTTAGATTTCCAGTATTATATTGAATAAGAGTGGTGAGAGCAGACATCCTTGCCTTGTTCTAAAACTTAGAAGGAAAACATCCAGTCTTTCACTATTAAGTATGGTATTAGCTATAAGTTTCTGTAGATTTTCTTATCAAGTTGGGAGAGTACCCCTCTATATTCCTACTTTTCTGAGAGTTTTTTCATAAATGGGTGTTGAATTTTGTTAAATGCTGTTAAATGCTGTCTCTGTATCAGTTGATACTAATACTGATATATATGTAGTTTTTCTTTAGGATTTGAATGTGGTAGGTTACATGGATTTTCAAATATTGAACCAGCTTTGTATACCTGGAATAAACTCTACTTGGTCGTGGTGTATAATTTTTATATATATTGCTGAATTCTATTTGCTAATATTTTGTTAAGGATTTTACATCTATATTCATGAGGGATGTTAGTCTTTAGTTTCCTTTTTTATACTGTCATCATCTGCTTTCAGTATCAGGGCAAGACTGGCCTTATAAAATGAGTTCAGAAGTGTTCCCTCCTCTTCTGTTTTCTGCAAGAGATAGTGTAGAATTGGTATTAATTCTCCTTTTTAGTAGAACTTTCCAGTGAGACCATCTGGGCCTGGAGATTTCTTTTTCAGGAGGTTTTTTCATTTCTACTTTGATACCATTGTAGTCAGAAAACATGCTCTGTATAATTTCAGTTATTTTCGATTTGTTGAGCTTTGTTTTATGGCCCAGTATATGGTCGATCTTGGTGTATGTTCTGTGAGTACTTGCAAAGAATGTATATTCTGCTGTTGTTTGGTGGAATTGTTCTATTGATGTCAATTAGATCCTGTTGGTTGATAGCACTGTTCAGTTCTATATCCTTGCTCATTTTCTGTCTGGTTGTTCTGTTATCAATTGCTGAGAGAGGGATATTCAAGTCTCCAGCTCTAGGATCTATCTATTTCTCCTTGTAGCTCTATCAATTTTTGCTTCATGTATTCTAAAACTTTGGTTTTTGGTGCATACACATTTAGGATTGCTATGTCTTCTTGGTAGATTGTCCCTTTTACAGTTACGTAATGTCCCTCTCTGTCCATGGTAATTTTCTTTGCTCTGAAATCTACTTTATCTGATATCAATATAGCCATTCGTACTTTCTTTTGATTAATATTTGCATGGCATATATTATTCTATCCCTTTACTTTTAACCTACTTATATCATATTTGAAGTGAGTTTCTTATGGACAGCATATAGTTGGGTCATTTTTTTAGCCACTCTGCCAATCTTTGTCTTTTAATTGGTGTATTTATATCATTGCAGTCAATGTAATTTTGATATGTTAGGGGTTAAATCAGCCATTTTATTTTATTTTATTTTATTTTATTTTATTTTATTTTATTTTATTTTGAGGAAAATTAGCCCTGAGCTAACATCTGCTGCCAATCCTCCCCTTTTTTGCTGAGGAAGACTGGCCCTGAGCTAACATCCATACCCATCTTCCTCCACTTTATATGTGGAACGCTTGCCGCAGCATGGCTTGCCAAGTGGTGCCACGTCCACAGCTGGGATCCAAACTGGTGAACCCTGGGCCACCAAAGCAGAACATGCGAACTTAACCGCTGTACCACTGGGCAGGCCCCACTCATTTTATTTTTTGTTTTCTCTTTGTTTCTCTGTTTTCTTCTTCTTCCTTTACTGTTGGTGACTTACACCTTTGTTCAAATTCCATTTTGATTCATCTGCAGTGGTTTTGATTGTATCTCTTTGTATAGACTTTTTAGTGGTTGCTCTGGGTATATATTATATTGTACAGATGTAACTTATCACAGTCTACTGGTGTCAACATTTTATCAGTCTGAGTATAGTGTAGAAATTTTACCTACTTTTAAGTCCTTTTCCCCTCCACCATTTATAATTGTCTTAAATATTTCCTCTACTTATATTTAGAACTACATCAGACAGTGTTATAATTTTTGCTTCAGTAATCAAACATAATTTAGAAAACTCAAGAGGAGAAGAAAAAATCTATTATATTTACCCATATTTTCACTCTTTTCATTGTTCTTTCTTCCCTCCTGATGTTCCATGATTCCTTCTTCTATCATTTCCTTTCCATTTCAAAAACTTGCTTTAGCTATTCTTTTAGGGTGGGTCTGGTGGCAACAAATTCTCTATTTTCCTTCCTCTGAGAATATCCTTATTATTTCCCCTTCATTCCTGAAGGATATTTTCAATGGATATAGAATTCTGAGTTAGCAGTTATTTTCTTTCAGCACCTGAAAAATGTTATGCCACCTCCTTCTGGCCTCCATGGTTTTTGATGAGAAAACCACTGTCATTTGAATCATCTTTCCCTTATGGGTAAGGCTTTGTTTCTGTTTTGCTGCCTTTCAGATTTTCTCTTTTTCTTTAGTTTTCAGAAATTTGATTATGATGGGGCTTGGCATGGATTTCTTTGGGTTTATCCAGTTTGGAGTTCAGTCACCTTCTTGAATCTGTAGGTTTATGTCTTTTGCCAAATTTGGGAAATCTTTAGCCATTATTTCTTTAAATACTTTTTCAGTCCCACCCTCTTTCTCCTCTCCCTCTGGGACTTTGGTGATATGAATGTTAGATCTTTTGTCATAGTGTGATATGGTCCCTGAGGTTCTGCTCATGTTTTCAGACTAATTTTTGTCTTTTGTTCAAATTGGGTAATTTCTATTGCTCTGTATTCCAGTTTATGGATTCTTCCTCTGCCCCCTCCATTCCGCTGTTGAGCCCATGTGTTGAGTTTTTTTATTTCACTTATTGTATTTTTCAGTTCTAAAATTTCCATTTAGTTTTTATTTATTTCTTCTATTTATTTTGGGTTTGTTTGGGGTTTTTTTGCAAATAAAGATTCACCCTAACATCTATTGCCAATCTTCCTCTTTTTTTTCCTCCCTGATCTCTTCTATTTCTTTACTGAGACTTTATTTCTTCATTTGTTTCAAGCATGTTCATAATTGCTCATTAACGTATTTTTATGATGACTGCTTTAAACTCCTTGCCAGATATTTCCAACATCTGTGTCATCTCTAGTTGGCATCTGTTGATTGTCTTTTTCTTATTCAAGTTGAGAGTTTCCTGTGCTTGGTATGAGTGATTTTCTGTTATATCCTGAACACTTTAGATATTTTTATGAAACCTGGCATCTTATTTAAGTCTTCTGCTTTAGCAGGCTTCCTCTGACACTATGCTGGCAGGGGAGGGGGGCACCACCCCATTACCTCCAGGTGAGGGTAGAAGTCTAGGTTCCTAACTCAGCTGCCATTGACAGCCCTGGGGGGAAGAGGGGAACCTCATAACTGCTAGGGAGGAGTGGAAATTCAGGCTCCCCACTAGACCTCCACTGATATCACCCTGGCCAGGAATGGGAGTGGCACCTTGTTACTGCTCCCCATGTGGCCTCTACCAACACGGTGGTGGGTGGGCCTCCTTACCAGTGAGCAGGGATGAAAGTCCTAGCTTTCCAATCTGCCTTCTCTGACACTACCCTAGTGCAGTGGAAGGGGAGCCTGGTTACCACTAGGCTAACTTTTTATTTTAATGTTTCATTCATTCAACAAATATGTATTTAGTGTTTATATGTGCCAGCACTATTCTAGGCACTGGGGATAGAGATGTAAATAGGACAGGTAAAGGCCTCGCCCATCATGGAGCTTAGATTCTAATGGGGGAGATAGACAATAAGCAAATAAATATTTAATGTTAGTTGCTGATAAATTTTGTGGGGGTGCTATTTTAGATAGGATCATCAGTAAAGGCCTCCCTGAGGAGATAACATTTGGAAATAGAGCTTAATGAAGTAAGGGAAGGAGCTTTGCAAAACTTGGGGTGAAGAACATTCTAGATGAAGAGCAGAATCAAAGACCCTGAGACAAGAATGGATTTGGGGTGTTTAATGTATATGTTCTAATGTGTATTAGAAAAAATATAACTATCCCATAAACTCTGATTTCATAGATATCATTGCTTAGGATGAGGTTAAGTTAAAAAAAAAAAAAGGTCTGTATAAGAGAGGTTTCCACACAAGTGGTATGTGAATATGGCGAAAATCTTGACAGTATTGAAGTTTGGTGAGCAAATCTGTCTCTGAGGTAGATAATGTTATCAGCTCCATTTAACAGATGAGAGAACTGAGGTTTAGGGAGGTTGATTAGCTTGTATAAGATCACACAGCAAGTAAGTGAGGGAGCTGGGATTCCACACAAGACGCTAAAGATCATACCCAAAGTATAGACGAGGAAGTACGGAATTTTCCTTCTGCTTGGTGGAGCTGCTTGTTGTTGCATACAACAAACCAAGAACTTTTGAAGAACAGTTGGAGACCTCTAATGTGTTTAATTAAGCATTTTTTTTCTGTTTGCCCAAAGTACTACATGCCTAAAGCAATTATATCGCTTATTCCCCTCCAGCCTTTAGCTCTAAAATAATCAAGGGGCAAAAGGGAGGTTGGAACTCATTAGAGAAAATAAGGTAAACCACTCAGGGTTCTGGAATGCCTAACTGTTGACAATTCTCTCAGTCTACCCAGAGGCCCTTTAACCAACTGAGATTCAGGTGCTGTCTTTAGCACAGCCGCCAAATCCAGCAGTGCTGAGGGGCGTTTTATGCCAGAGTAAGCAGGCCCAGCCTCCCTGGCCTTGCCGCCGAGGGGCAGCCTTTGCAGGGTTCTCACCACAAAATTCCAGAGGAAGCTTTGCAGACATCCTGCCCCATGGACTCCGCTGCTGTACCTGGACAGGGACATCCCTAAGCCA
This sequence comes from Equus asinus, assembly GCF_041296235.1. NCBI lineage: Eukaryota > Metazoa > Chordata > Mammalia > Perissodactyla > Equidae > Equus > Equus asinus. Next base: position 57,564,143 of record NC_091820.1, on the reverse strand, counting down.
TAGTCAGGCCACCAAAAAGCATTCAATGTTTTGAGAAAGGAAAGCATCTTTATAGCCTCCTGGTTTACCTACATCCTTCTGCCTCTTTGCAGCTCCAAGCATATTTTGGAGGGAGATTTCATAAAGATTTCTAAATTGAGTTAGAATTTCAAGTCTATTGTGACATGCAAATTAGTCCTGCTTGCCCGTTGGCAGCAATGCAGCTGAAGTGCCTAGAGACGGGCCATAAAATGAAAACATCAAAGTGATTAAATGTGCCCGAAGAGCATAATTGAGTGCATGAATAAGAGAAAATAAAACAAATTGATTTTCTCCAGTGCCAGAAAAACAGAATAATTGAGAACAAAATAATAGACTTTGAAGTAATCAAAGTGAGGAATGCACCATAGTGACATAGAAACAGCCAGTTGTGGGAGAGATTTATTGTGTTTCTGTTATCATTTTTACAACTTTAATTTCATTAGCTAATAAATACAAATCAATTGAAAAATCACTCAACCAGAGAGGAGGCAGTCCCAAGCCAAGATTTTTATTCACATCTCTAAAACAGGCTGAGGCGGTGATCCTTAATCTATTTTCATAGGCACACATATCCCCCGTGAGCTGGAAAACAAGTGCTGGGAGGCCTCTCTGCTTTGGAGGTGATGATATTCTCTTCTGCCAGTCACTTTCCACATATAGGTTTACAGGTCCAACTTTCAAAAGGGCCGCTTTTATACCCCGCCAAGATTTCCCACAGACAGAATTGCCTGAGTACAGCATCTTGGTTTACAGAGATGACGTTTTTGTGGCACTGACCAGCACCTATGGTCTTACGCTGGGTCATTCTGAATTCATGTGGTGGTGGCAGCAGCAGCTATGGCAGCAGCAACAGCAGGAGCACCTGCCCCTCTAGCAATACTGCCGAGCATCTGTGGCTCACTGCTTCCGTCATTGTCCCCCACCCCCGCCACAGACACACACACACATATAAGTGACATTGAAATCTAATCTAAAACCAAAGGGCCAAGCAAGAGTGTGCCACTCTTTTGGCTTCCAGCCTGGCGGTCATGATGCTCGGGCGAATCATGGGAGGGGAGCTAGGCTGCGAGGCTTCACTTGCTGACTGTAGTAATAGTGCACTGCGGACACCAAGCTATGCCGGGGCCAGGTGCTAGAAGATCACAGAGCAAACTATTTTTATGGCTCCTCCAAGGAAAGAGTCCCTCCACCCCGCTCCTCAGCTGTCCACAGCTGGGCTCAGTGGCCCTTCCCTTCAGCAGCCCCAGTGATGGCTGATGGGACTCCAATTGCCGTTTTTCCTTTCACAGGCCCTTGAGCTACTCTGACAGCTGTTGGCGCTTCCAGATGTTCATGACACACCCTACCTTCAGGGCTCCACAGTTAGCAGCCATGCCTTTGGCTCCAGTAAAGGTCTTTGGGACCACTGGGACTGTAAACCAGGATGTGCAGAAGGATTTAGCAGTGCTGAGACTGGCACTACTTGCTGGCTCAATCAGGATGGCATGGTTAATAAATTGTGCCTGCCAGGCAATTTGTCCCAGAGAATTTATCTTCCAGGAGGCACCTAGAAACTGAAAGGAGTCTCTCTGACCTTCTGGTGGCGTCCAAGGCCTAATCATGATGTACCTTAAGGTGAATAGAGAATATTAGCATTTAGCTCCTTTGTGCAAGAGAGCAAGAGTTTGTCTTCAGTTCAGGCCTAAAATCCCAGCTTCCATTTCCTACCAGTGTTTGGGTGGAGCAAAATGGAGCGAATAGCTTTCACAACTCTAAAGCATTATACAGATGTAAGGCTGTATTATTCTTCCTACCACTGCTATTCCCATTATCCTGGATTTCCCGGCCCAGAATTTTTGTCTGAAGAAGAAATGTGGAGAAATCATATCGACCAAAGAATCTGGAGCTGTGACTCCAAAACGGCTGGGAGGCGTGGCCGAGCCCAGCAGATAGACCACTCCAGGCCAAGCTCCACAGGCAGGCTGGCTGGCTGGCAGGCAAGCAGCCCACTCCTGTGATGTCACCTCTACAGTTACTTGTGCCTATCCCTCCACATGGAGCCAGCAGATTTAGGCACAGGAGGGGAGAAAAAATGAATCATAGGCTATTTTAGAAATTGCTTCAATTCTGTTTGTGACTGCAATAGTCTCTTGCAAGCTAAGACCAGAGCACCCTAACCATCAGGGTAATATCCTTTAAGTGCTGATATCCTGTAAATGCAGAAGCCTGGTGGGATTAAACCGCAGCCTCAGTTCTAATTCAGGTCAGAGGCAGATAAGTGGTAATTGGTGGTTATACTTAATTGTCATTGAAAGGCTTTCTGATGACAGGAGGGATCTACATTCCAAGGCAAGCAATACGGTTGACAATTAAGAGCTAAAAATTAAATCAGCCGTCCATATCAGCACATGCCCAAGGCTTCATAGAAATTCTTTGTTCTGCCTTTGTTCCCAGGTAGAAAGTGAGACCCTCAAGCCTGGTCGTGATGGGGCAGCCCCCGGGAAACTTTCTCTAGCCTTAGATCACACTAGATGGGCCTCCTCCCCATCTTAAAATCAGAGCTCCCTGTGGCCTCTGGGATAAAACCATGGTCTTCTTAGACACTTGGCGATCTGGCCTCTGCCATCTCTCCAGCCTCTGCCCCACCTCCCCGATGCTCATCCTGTGCTCTGGCCACAAAAACTTTGCAGTTGCCATTATACCTCCTGCTCTGTTCCTGCTGCCTGGAACATTCTCTCCCCCTTTGCCCTTCAAGATGCCACCTCCTCTGTGAGGTCTTCCATGCCCTCTCTGTATGCCCTCGGCACTCTGTACAGACTGGCCTTGTTGCTATGGACTGGGAGGTGTTTGTCTCCATACATGCCTTCCTCGTCAGACTGAGAGCTCCTTGAGGGCAAGAAATGGGTCTTGTTCTCCTCTGTGGTCCCAGCACCCAGCACAGAGCCTAGCCCATTGTCAACTGCAATAAAGGCTTGTGAAGAGGACAGAGACGGGGACCGGACTGGGCTGAGGGAGCTGGATAGGGCAGGGGAGGGGGTGCACCATCCAAGATCCGCAGATGCTGGAGGCTGATGGCAGCAGAGCAGCCTGGGCACCAGCTGTCCGAGAGCAATCCCTACAATGACTTTCCCAAAATGTGCCTCGTGTACCTCTCTATGAGAGACAATTGGAGGTGACACAAAGACATTTTTCATTTTAACAGTCAGATTTTAATGTGTATTTTAAAATGTACTAAGCACATCAGGTCTGTTCTTTGTTATTATTATTATTGCTATTATTATTATTGCTTAGGATAGATGAGGCCAAAATAGGTATTAAAATTTTTAAAGTGAGTTGATATAAAGAATATTGTTACTATTAATACAGATGTTAAATAGATATGACAGTATTCTTTAAAGGGGTACTCATGTGATGGAAGTTTCGGAAACCCTTTTCGACAGTCCTAAGTTTACTTCTCTCTTCTTCTGTGGCGCCACTTAGCCTCCAAGTGTTCTGGGATCACCCCTAGCATTCCTCCAAATTGCTATGATGCCGACTGTCTTCAGAACTCATTTGCCACTTAGCCTGGTGGCAGGCATGTGCCTTTTGTAAGTGTATGTTGGCAGCTCACACGTCTATAAGGGTCTTGAGAGCAATGACCACACTCTAAGCTTCTGTGGACTGAATGGAAAAATGCTTTATCAGCTGCCCTGTAGCTCCACAGATGTTCATGCTTCCACTGAATATTTATAGAGGACCTATTGTGTGGCAGGCCTAGTGGAGGGCACTAACAACAGAGTGATGACCAGGTCCCCACCACACAGAGCTTGTGAGGGGAGACAGACAACAAGCCAATAAACACACACAATGTTCTTAGTGTGCTCAGTGCATAGAAGAAAAGAAAACAGGAGGATGTGATGGAAAATGAGTGACTGGGGGGTGGCCACTTAGATTGGGTGGTCATAAGGCCTCTCAGAGGTGACTTTTGAATTGAGACCTGAATGATGAGCAGAGTCAGAAATGGGAATATCCAGGGACAGAGCATTCCGGGCGGAAGTAATAGCGAGTACAAAGAAGGGGGGATCCTGAAGAGGGAAAAATGGCATGTGTTCCAGCAAAACAAAGAAGCCCCACGTGGCTAAAACAGAGTGAGCAAGGAGGGTGGTGGCAGCAGACAGGAGACAAGGGCCAGACCCTGCAGGGCTTGGTAACTCAGTAGTTTGCATTTTATTCTAGGTGTGATTGGAAGCCATAGAGGGTTTTGAGCGTAGGAGTGATGTGCTCTGACCTAAGTTTTAACAGAATACTGTGGCTCTTATGTAGAGAGTAGGTTGTAGGGGACAAGGATGGAAGCAAGGAGAGCAATTTTGAGGCTATTAGCATCATCCATGCAAAGGGTGATGGTGGTTTGGGGTAAAGTTATAGCAATGATGGATGGAGAGCAGTGAGTGGATTTGGAATATATTGTGGAAGTGGAATTGACGAGACTTGCTAATGGATTGAAAGGGAGGTTATAAATGAAGGAGAAAATACAGATGACCCCTAGTCAATGTCATGAAAGAAAAAAAAGCACAAGGCAAGTGTTCTATATCTGCACTGTCCAGTACAGTCACCACTAGCCACATGTGGCCATTTAAATTTAAGTTAATTAAAATTAAATAAAATGTAAAATTCAGTTCCTTGCTTGCACTAGCCACATTTCAAGTACTCAGTAGCCACATGTAGCTAGTGCCTACCATATTGGGTAGCATAGATATAGAACATCTCCCTCATCCCAGAAAATTCTATTGGACAACAGACTAAAGATTATAAGAGGGGCCACCCATGGCCGAGTGGTTAAGTTCACTCTCCACTTCGGCGGCCCAGGGTTTCACCAGTTCAAATACTGGGCACAGACACAGCACCGCTCATCAAGCCATGCTGAGGCGGCGTCCCACATGCCACAGCTAGAAGGACCCATGACTAAAAATACACAACTGTGTACCCGGGGGCTTTGGGGAGAAAAAGAAAAAATAAAATCTTTATAAAAATTAATAAAGATTACAAGAATAAAAAGCCAGGCCACAGATTGAGAGAAATATTAGCAAAACACATCCGGTAAAGGACTGATATCCAAAATAGAGAAAAAAACGCTTAAAATTCAACACTAGGAAAACAAGGAAGCCAATTAAAAAATGGGCCAAAGACCTTAACATCCACCTCACTAAGGAAGATTTACAGACAGCAAGTAAGTGTATGAAAATATACTCACTATCATGTCACTAAGGAATTGCAAAGTAAAACAATGAGATACCACTACATATCTATTAAAATAGCTAAAACCAAAACACTGACAACCCCAAACGCTGGTGAGGATGTAACGCAACAGGGACTCTCATTCATTCTGGTGGGCATGCAAAACGGTACAGCCACTTTGGAAGACAGTTTGGCTGTTTCTTCCAAAGCTAAACATAGTTTTAACATACAATCCAGCAATTGTGCTCCTTGCTATTTACTCGAATAAGTTGAAAACTCGTGTCCACACAAAAACCTGCACGTGAATCTTTATAGCAGCTGTGTTCATAAGTGCCAAAACTTGGAAGCAACCAAGATGTCCTTCAGTAGGTGAATGGAGAACCAAACTACGGTACATCCAGACAATGGAATATTTTTCAGTGCTAAAAAGAAATGAGCTAACAAGCTCCAAAAAGACATGGAGGAACCTTAACTTGGTATTGCTAAGTAAGGAAGCCAGTCTGAGAAGGCTCCATACTGTACGGTTCCAACCATATGACATTCTGGAAAAGGCAAAACTATTGAAACGATAAAAAGATAAAAGTTGCCAGGGCTTTTGGGGAAGGAAGGGAGGGAGGAATAGGTGGAGCACAGGATTTTTAGGGCAGTAAAACTATCCCATGTGCTACTGTAACAGTGGATACATAACAGTATACACTCGTCAAAACTCATAGAATTGTACAACACCAAGAGCGAACCCTAGGGGCCGGCCCGGTGGCGCAGCGGTTAAGTTCGCACATTCCACTTCAGCGGCCCGGGCTTCGCGGTTTGGATCCCGGGTGCGGACATGGCACCGCTTGTCAAGCCATGCTGTGGTAGGCGTCCCACATATAAAGTAGAGAAAGATGGGCACAGGTGTTAGCTCAGAGCCAGCCTTCCTCAGCAAAAAGAGGAGGATTGACAGCAGGTGTCAGCTCAGGCTAATCTTCCAAAAAAAAAAAAACAAAAACAAAAACGAGTGAACCCTAGTGTAAACTACAGACTTGACTTAACAATAATGTATCAGTATTCATGCATCAACTGTAACAGATGTACCATACCAATGCAAGATATTAATCATAGGGGCAACTGCCTGCCAGGGTGGAAGTGGGGTCAGGGGGGATACGCGAGCTCTCTAGACTTTCTGCTCAGTTTTTCCGTAAACCTAAAACTACTCTAAAAATAAAGTCTGTTGATTCAAAAAAGAAAGACTAAAGAGAGTGCTCACTAGCACCTAGTACCTGGCAAAGAACAGACACTCCATAAATGTTTATTGAATAAGTGGATGAACAAATGAGTCAGTCAGTGAATCAATAGAAGCCAGGCCTCCAGAGTCCTAATTCAGTACTCCTTGTACATTAGAGGTAAGGCGACGATATAATTTATTGTCCAAACCAGGATATTTGAGAGTGAAATGGGGTGCCCTTAGGTGTAAGTTAGAACCGTCTCAGAGATAACCCAGAGGTCACAAACTGGGGGCCCGTGAGCCATGTCGTGCCTCCAAAATTGTTTCATTTGGCTTCAATGTCCACACAATATTCTTTAAAAATTTAAATCACTTGTCCATGTTTAACACTGGAAACTTTGCATAAAAATGTGAATTTCTGACTTCTCTTGAAAAATGGAGAGATCTAGTCATACCAGGTCCACATTCCTGCACAGTAGTGAATGGCTGGAGCTGAGTAGCAGCTGCCCACTTTGTGAGCATGTACCTTCCTGTTTGCCGTAGATTTCGCCATTCTTTGTTGTACCTCCTGCTCTAGGCCAAGTGTGACTTTCCATTTATCATCTCACACTGTTTTGGTTTTGTTTTCTTTTGTAATAGAGTTAAGGAAAAAGGAAACTATTTCTTATACTTATGTCATGATTCAAAGTAGGAAAAGAAAAAAGAATCAAGAGGGCTCCATGTGTCTTGCCAACACCCCCCCCAGCCCCGTCTGCTTGACTCACATACAGTACATTCTTGGCCTCTATAGGCGTTTGACTTTGCCCCCTCTTGTCTGTACTCTGTGTCTCCCCAGGCCCCAGACCATGCTGGACTTTAGAATTTTCTCAGGCTGCCGCCCACTGCTGGAGAAGCTAGATGTGAGGGAAAAACAATGGGCATTATTTAAGGTTACATTTTTATTGTTACCCAAACTCAATATTGCTCATCATCAACTTTTGGTAGAAATAATTTCTGTTGTTTTTCTTAATTGGCTCCAAATGTAACTGGAGAGTGAGACAGAGCAGCAGACAATACAGCACCCACCTTTCCTTTCTGTGAACATATGTTGTGGGAACACTTGGACATGGAATTTTGTTCATCCATCCATTGACTCATTCATCAAGCTCAGGCTGTACTTGCAGATGGAAAGACCCTAGCTCTGCACCAGGATCCCCTGTTGGTTTTCCTCAGCAAAGGCAACAACACAAGCAAAGGCCCACATGGAGATAGGAAAGTATGCATGAGTGCGTTTAAGCTAAGGTGTGGGACTTCATTCATAGGTAGTCGGGAGCTGCTAAAGTGTTTCTGGAGCAGGGGGAGGCATGTGCTCACAGCTAGCAATTGTATGGAGGAAAGCTCCAGAAGCCGAAGCACCAGTTAGAGGCTGTTGCAGTGACCTGTGGGATGAGAGATGCGACTAAGGTAGAGACAGTGAAATAGAAAGGAGAGGGTGGATTTGAGAGACTCTTAAGATCAGGCTTGGCAACTCATAAGATGTGGAAGGGGCTTGAACTAAAAGATGAAGAATCAAAGATTATCCAGAGATTGTGAGCTTAGGGGTTTAAAACACCAAAAGCATGATCCAAAAAATTAACTTTTGCTTTGCAAGATTTAAGAGAATGAAAAGACAAGTTACACAACTGAGATAAAATATTTGCAAATCATATATCCAACAACAGATTTGTATCTAGAATGTATAAAGGACTCTCCAAACTCAACAGTAAAAAAAAAAATCCAATTAGCAAAAGACATGAAGAGGATATGCAGACAGCAAATAAGCACATGAAAAGATGGTCAACATCATTAGCCATCAGGAAGATGCAAATTGAAACCACAATGAGGGATCCCTACATGCATCAGAATAGCCAAAATAAAAATTAGTGACACTACCGAATGCTGATAAGAAGGCTAAGAAACTAGATCCCCCATACATTGCTGGTGGGAACGCAAAATGGTATGGCCACTCTGGAAAACAGTTTGGCAGTTTCTTCCAAAAACTAAACACGCAACTACCATATGACCCGGCAGTTGTACTCTCTGGCGTGTTTCCCAGAGAAATGAAAACTACGTTCACACAAAAACTTGTACATGAATGTTCATAGCAGCTTTGTGTGTAACAGTCAAAACCTGGAAACAACCCAGCTGTCCTTTGATGGGTGCATGGTTAAACAAACTGTGCTGTGTCCACACCATGGAACACTACTCTGCGATAAAAAGGAACAAACAACGCACACAACAACTTGGATGGATCTCAGGGCAGTACGCTGAGTGAAAAAAGCCAGTCTCAAAAGGTTATATACTGTGTGATTCCATTTATATCACATTCTCAAAATGACAAAATTATAGAGCCAGAGACCAGATTAACGGTTGTCAGGGCTTAGGGATGGGGAGGGGAGTTACTGTAACAGGGTAACGTGAGGGAGATCTTTGTGGTGATGGAATGGTTCTGTATCTTCTTGTGGTGGGGGTTACACGAATCTACACCTGATAAAATTACATAGAACAATACACTTAAACACACACACAAATAAATGCATGTAAAACGTAAAATCTGAAGATGGTCTGTGAATTGTACCAATGTCAATTTTCTAGTTTTGATTTTTTAAGATTTTTTTTTAATTTTTTTCCTTTTTCTCCCCAAAGCCCCCTGGGGCATAGTTGTATATTCTTCGTTGTGGGTCCTTCTAGTTGTGGCATGTGGGACGCTGCCTCAGCGTGGCTTGATGAGCAGTGCCATGTCTGCGCCCAGGATTCAAACCAATGAAACACTGGGCCGCCTGCAGCGGAGCGCACAAACTTAACCACTCAGCCACGGGGCCAGCCCCTGATTTTTTTTTTTTAAGATTGGCACCTGAGCTAGCAACTGTTGCCAATCTTCTTCATTTTCTTTTTCTTCTTCTCCCCAAAGCCCCCCAGTACATAGTTGTATATTCTAGTTGTGAGTGCCTGTGGTTGTGCTGTGTGGGTCGCCGCCTCAGTGTGGACTGATGAGCGGTGCCATGTCCACGCCCAGGATCCAAACCAGTGAAATCCTGGGCCACTGAAGCAGAGCACGCAAACTTAACCATTCGGCCAGGGGGCCGGCCCCGTGATATTGATATTAAATAATGATTTTATAAGATAGTGCCACTTGGAGAAACTTGCTTAAGGGTACCTCTCAGTACTTCTTGTTTTTGTTTTTATTTTTTTGCAACTTCCTGTAAATGTATAATAATTTTAAAATTAAAAAGCTAAGTACCCCCAAAACAAAAAGGATTGAACTACTGATACACCTAAAAATTTGCATGAAACTCAAAGGCATTATGCTGTGTGAAAGAAGCCAGTCTTAAAAGGTTACATACTGTTTGATTCCATTTATATGACATTCTCGAAAAGACAACACTTACAGTGATGGAGAATAGGTCAGTGATTGCCAGGTGGTAAGAGGGGGAGGGGAGGATGTGACTGCAAAAGGATAGGACGGGGAATTTGAGAGGGTAATGGGACTGTTCAAAATCATAGAACTGCACATACAAAGAAAAGTCAAGCTTACTGTATGTTAATTTAAAAATTAAAAATAAAACTAGATAACCAAGTGGGTGCTGCTTTGTTTTTTATTTCCTTCCTTCCTTTCTCCATCCATTCATTCAGCCATTTATTGAGCATCTACTGTGTGTGAGGCACTGTGCTAGACTTTGGAGATCAACCAAAAGTAAGACAGCTCAGGCCCCTACCCTCATGGAGCATTCTTCCTGTTTCAAGGGGGAAATGGTCAGTAGGGTTTGGAGCCCAGTGTTCCAGCTTGGGGAAATGGGGCAAGGCGAAGACTGCGGGGGGACCAAGTGAGCAAACTTTCATTCCTAGAGCCCAGTCCTGTAGGAGTTCAAGTGATCGCTTTCCCTTTAAAGACTCTTAGGCCTGAGGGCAGGGGAAAGCCCCCAACTCATATTTCACAGGTACTCACAAGAGAAAATGGCTAGGAGGGTTGTACCCTGCTAATGAGGGGGGAAAGGTTGAGGGTGGGGGAAGATCTGATGCTGTTGGTGAAGTGTGAACTCTGAAAAGTGTCAGCTGAGTGTGTGTGTGTGTGTGTGACTTAACCGTTTGTTTAGCTCATGACTCTGTGGATCGGCAGTTGGGCTGGGCTCAGCTGGGCAGTTCTTCTGCTGGTTTCGGCTCGGTTCACCAAGCACGGCGGTCATCTGCCTGTCAACGGCCCCGCTCACATTTCTGGTGGGTGGGTGGCTGGCGGATGCTGGGGTGGCTGGGTCTCTCAGCATCCAGCAGGCTGGGCTGGGCCTGTTCATATTTGGGGTCTCAGGATTCCCAATAGCAGCAAGAGAACAAGCCCCAAAATGCAAGTGCTTTTTTTTTAAACAGCTTTCTTGAAGAATAAGTCACATATGTTACCTGAATTTGAATTTTGTTTTCTCTCCTGTTTGCAGGGAATCTGAAGCATGTGGTCTAGTTGACAAAAAGAGATCAGGTTTCCAGAGCCGAGGAGCAGTGCCTGTAATGAAGACAGCGTGTTTATGCGAGCAGTGTGTGGAATTTGTGACTGCAGGGGAAATTTGGAAGAAATTACTTCCTGAAAATTTCCAAGGGGCACCAAGTGGCAGCTGGCCTCCTGGGGTGAGGCAGGCAGGCACCCCAGAGGCCTCAACTAGGCCTAGGGGAAGAGGGAGATTTCCAACATTTAAAGTGTTTATTTTTAAAAAACACACAAATGCCATTTTTAATCTTTGAAAATTATTTTTAAGTGAGTTGGGGAGGGGGGATTTTTACTTTCTTAGAGGAGGCAGATCAGAAACTGGAGGAAAGCGCGGAGCTTTGGTCACCAGTTTGTGGGGCAGGGGGCAGCTAAGAGGCAGGGTTTGGGCCTCACTCCTATCCAGGGACAGCCTTGGGGGAGGGGTTCTGGGTAGCAGACTGGGAGGAGGGGAGAAGTCCACCTGTGTTGTTTTTAGGATTATGGGCCTATTTTGTTTTTTAATAAAATCTTTGAAAACCTGCCTCTTTGTCCCATTGTCATTCTAAAGTGCCACACACAGTTCTGACACATTTCCTCTCACTGAAGCATCAAGAATAACCCTGCTGCTTCTATGTTCCTCTGGCCCAGGCTGGGAGGCTGACTCTGAGTGCTGGAGCCCACTGAGGAACTACTGTGTCCCCACTAAGTCCTGGGGACAGAAGGCCAAGCTCTGTCCTGTGCTGGGGACTGTCCTGGGCGCTCACGGGAATACAGACGCTGCAACCATGGAGTAGGTCTTGCTGGCACCCGGGGAGGGGCTATCCCTGCCTGAGGAGCAGTTCAGGGAGAAGGGCAGCTGGCAAGGCAGATCGAAGAGGGGCATTTTGATGAGTGGAGAGGATACTTCCCAGTCAAGTGTAGACAGTCAGCGCACTTGATGAAAATGGGATTTCCGTTGTGATGCGTTGGTGTTACTGTAACCTCGGGGGAGAAGGCAAGATGGCAAAATGCGGATGAGGGTAATGAGAGATGAGAAAGCAGAAGGGGCAGCCAAACGTCATGATTTCGTAATTTGATTCACCAAATGTTTATGAAGTTCTTCCAACTACTGGCACTGGGATAGGAGACAGACACGGCCCCATCCTGGCTGTCTAGGAACTCCCAGACAAGGCAAGGGAGGAGGGAAAGAACCAGATCCCAACTTATTTTGTGTTCTGTCACCCACATGAATCCAGAGCTGTGGGAGCACTGAGGAGAGAGCAAGTCGCCCCGCCAGGGCGGCATCGTGGAGCATTTCAAAGGGGCTGATATTTGAGCCAGGCCTTGTAGGGTGAGTTGTATTTCCCCAGGCCTCTAGGGGGGTGGGGAGGGCATTCCGCAGAAGGGAGTGGAAAAAGCCTTGAACCAGTGTCCCGAGATGGGAATAGCCAAGCTTTTATTAAACAGCATCAGGGCGCCTGGTTGGCTAGGAATACCAGTCACTTCAAATGCCCACTATTCTAATTATACACTCTCGGCTTAAGGGCAGTCTTACTTATACCAAAAAGAAGGGGGATGAAAAAAATAGAAGAGGGGGGAGGTGCTGAATGAGGCAGTTGGGGGTGGGGGGAGGCCAAAGAAGGCAAATGGGAACTCTGAATCCCCAGCCTGCAAGAGACCACCCGCCAAGGTTTGTCATCTCAAAGGCTGCTTAGTCCGGTTTCGGCTCCCCTATCCCAGTCCTTTCTAGGTGACCCACCCATAAAGTCATCACCCAAATTCCTGTGAAGGCCTCAGCCCCGAGCACCAACCGAGTGGTAAAGTGGTGAATACTAGCGCTCCATTTTCCTTTCAAGGGGAATGGACCCGAGTGAAAAGGCACCTTTTCCCGCTGGGCCGCCAGTGCCACCTTCTCCTCGCCACCACTGGGGCTCAGATGGTGCTCCCCAGAGCAGGCTGTGGAACTGACCCCTGCTGAGCCTCCCAGAGGCCAGGCCTGTTCCTGAGAGGGGGCAGCACCTCAGTGGCCTTCAGGATTTCTTTTCATTTGATTCTTCTTGAAAACATCAGATAGAACTAGGAATAATTTTAATAATTTTTAGGCATGGCATTCACAAAACAAGCAAGACAGATTGAGTTGCTCTGCTCAGTCTAAACTCATCAAATTGTACACATTAAATATGTGCAGCTCTCGGTATATCAATTATACCTCAAGAAAGCGGTAGAAAAAATGTACTCTGCTAAGAATTAGCATAAGCCCCTGGGGGAAAAAAGACTGAAAAGAAATACACCCAAATATTAACTGAGGTGGGCTTCTATTAAGCAGGAAGGCATAAGGATAGTTTAATTTTCGTTCTTTCTACTTTTCAATATTTTCCAAATTTTCTGTAGTAAGCACGGTTCCAGTTTTATAATATGAAAAATAAATAAATAAACTTTAAGAAAAAAAAAGAATTGATCTGCAGGGAAGTTACAGATCAAAGTAAATTCAAGACACCCACTGAGAGTTTGTGCTCAGGCCCTGGGGCCGTTCTAACCACCCAGGAGGTTCTGAGCTGGCCAGGAAGACCGGTCAGGCTGCAGGGCCCCTGATTAACAATTCACTGGGTTGGAGAGGGTCTTTTTAGCTAAAGGTGGCTTGAGGCTGAGGCAACTTTGTACCCAGTGTGAGCCTGCCTTCCCTTCAGGAAATGGCTGCCTTTGTACCTGCAAGGACCAGCCATAATAACCATAACAATGATGCAAAGCAATCATTGGAATATGTCCCATTTTACAAATTGCTTTCATTTATAGTATGTCACTATCCACCCTGCTGGGCGAGTATTATCATCCCCACTTTATAGATTAGCAAACTGAGGCTAAAAACTGTGAAGTAACTTGCCTAGTTGTAAGTGGCAGAGCCAGGAGGCAATCCCAGTTGGAACTGCAAGTTCCCTTACTTTTTCCACTGCCCCACACCTAGTGCCACCAAAATATTTTTAAACTGTGACTTTGGAGTAAACAACTTTCTTATTGCTTCCAAAGTCCAAGCTGGACCAAGCCACGCTGCTCCAGGCCCTCACCACACAATGACAACATTAATTAGTTGTGTGCACTTCAGCAAGTTACTCGAACGTTCTGAGTCTGTTTCCTTAGCATAAAGTGGGGCGAATAATTCTTGCACCTCATGGGCTTTTGTGAGTGCTGCGTGAACTATCACAGATGGAAGGACTTTGAAAAGAGTCTAAAGCATTGTATGCAGGAGGGCCTGCCATGAACACGGGCCTGGAAAGGCCAACCTCTGAGGGAAACCCAGTGCTCCCGGGATCCTGGGAGCCCCGCTGACCTCCACTGTCTGCAAGGCACGCACAGAGGCCAGAGAGTTTAGTCTGTGTCTGCAACTCAAGGGTTAAGAAAACAACCATTTAAAAAAGAATATATATATATATATATATATATATATATATAGGATATGCCCATATTTGCATAAAACATCTTTGGAACGATACACAAGAAACTAGAGCACCTCAGTTGCCTCCAGGCAGGGGAACCAGGTGACAGGTGGCAGGGGAGTGAGGGGGACTTGCACTATGTTCCTTTCTGTACCTTTTGATTTTTGAACCATGTGAATGTCTTACCTGGTCCAAAAAAAAGTAAATAAATAATTTTTTTTTAAACCAATGGAAAAATCCCAAGCCAGTTTCCCTTTGGGGGGTGGATCTGCCTCTGCTGCCTTCACCGTGAGCTGTCGCAGAAAGAGCAGTATATTTCCAATTCTATATTTAAAAGACTCTTTCTAAAGCAGAAAGACTTTATAAGAAAATCAAATATTGTCATTCAACCAAAAAAAGAAGAAGGGGAGGACAAGAAAGAAGGAAAGCAAACAGCCATCTAGGCGGAGCGGGTCTCCACATCTCTAAGCCCCTACGCAGAAAGCTCCAGCAGCTCCTCCCCCGTTGCGTCTGCCAAGGACAAGACCCCAGGCCTCCTGCTCAGTGCCGGGCCCCACGCTGCCCAGCAGGGCTTTGGCATGTGTGCAACATATGCACCTGGGCCTCAGACTGCCTCTGTTGAAGTCCCCTCCCTGTCACTCACTAGCTATGTGACATAGGCCAAGTAACTCTCTCTCTCTGAGCCTTAGTCTCCTCATCTGTCAAATGGGGACAATACCTGAACCTACTCCGTGGGGAGGTTTCGAAGGATCAAAGAGATAATGAAGGGAAACACATAGTAGAGTACATACTAGAAAGCAGTATTAGATACTGCTCCTAGGCTGAATGGGAACCCAGTCTGGGCAGGGAGTCTTCCAGAGGTTTCCTGGCTTCAGGAATTAGGGAAATAGTATGCAAATTCGTGTGACTGTGCATTTGTACATTCATCTGGGGCAAAGAGCCATAGTTATTATCAGATTCTCAACATTCAAAGGGGTTTTTGTGGTCCCCAAAAGGATGAGATCTACAGATGTAGAGGTAAAGACAGACATGAACTGAACCCTCTAAGACAGGGGCCCCTCGCCTCAGGGTCTCTGCACGTGCTCGTCCTTCTGCCTGGAATGCCCAGATCCTCCACAGACCAAATCCTTCTCATTCAGTTCTCAGCCACAGTGTCACTACCTCAATAAAATACCCTGGCCACCCATCTAAAGTAGCCACCCTGCCCTCTCTATTTCAAAATACCATTTATTTCAATACTATGTATCATTATCTTATTCATTTTTTATTTATTCCTACACACACCCTAGGAGAGTGGGAACTTAGGCAGTTTCATTGCTGCATCCTCAGTGCCTGGCATGGTACCTGGCATGGTACCTGGCTCCTGTAATCCTCAGTACATACCAATGGAATGGTGGAAGCATGTACTAAGACAGAGCAATGCCTCATACTGTGGGTATTGTGGGACACAGAGGAGGGGCAGGCAGTCTAGACTGGGGCGATCATGAAGGCTACAAGCAGGTGACGGCACTCAAGGTTGGGCCAGGTGTCAGAGGCAGGCATTCCAGGCAAAGGCACATGAAATTTAGGGAAGTGACAAGCAGTTCAGTGTTGCCAGAACACAGAATATTACACAGTATTCAAGCAAACCAACTGTAAAAAGATATTTTTAAGACAATAGGGGAAATTTGGACATGGACTGGGTGATGTTAAAAAATTATTGAGGGCAAGCCCAGTGGCATAGTGGTTAAGTTCGTGCAACCTCCTTTGATGGCCTAGGGTCCACAGGTTTGGATGCTAGACACGGACCTATACACCGCTCATCATACCATACTGTGGCAGCATCCCACATACAAAAAATAGAGGAAGATTGGCACAGATGCTAGCTCAGGGACACTCTTCCTCACACACAGACACAAAAATATTGATAGGGGCTGGCCCCATGGCCTAGTGGTTAAGTTGACATGTTCCACTTCAGCAGCCCGGCGTTCACATGTTCGGATCCCAGACGCAGGCCTACACCACTCATTAGCCATGCTGTGGCAGCGACCCACTTAAAAATTGAGGAAGATTGACACAGATATTAGCTCAGGGAGAATCTTCCTCAGCAAAAAAATATAGATAGATAGATAATTTTGTTAAGCACAATAACAATTATGTTATGTAATGGTATGGTAATTATGTATTCATTTAAGTCCTCATCTGTTAGAGATACAAAGTGAAGTATTTACAGGCGAAATAATATGTCTGGAGTTTATTTTAAAATATTGCAGAAGGGGAAAAGTGTATGTGTGTGTGGCAGCGGGTGGTCAGTAGAGATAAATGAAACAAAATTAGAAAAATGTTGATCATTGTTGAAGTCAGTTTGATGGACGCATGGAGGTTGAATATACTATTCTCTCTGCCTTCGTGTGTTTTTAAATTTCCATAACAAAATGTTGAGATATATATTAGTGAGTGACAGGAAGTAAAATAGCAGGGGCCAGATCACAAAGGGCCTCCTGTGCCCGGTGGAGGAGGCTGGACTTGATCCTACAGGTAAGGGGGCCATCTAAGAGTTTTAAGCCAGAGTAGCCTGATCAGATTTACATTTTAAAAAGATGGCTCGGGCCTGGCCCCGTGGCCTAGTGGTTAAGTTTGCGCACTCTGCTTGGGCGGCCCAGGGTTTCTCCAGTTCGGATCCTGGGCGGGGACATGGCACTGCTGATCGAGCCACACTGAGGTGGCATCCCACATGCCACAACTAGAAGGATCCACAACTCAAAATATACAACTATGTACCTGGGGGCTTTGGGGAGAAAAAGGAAAAATAAAATCTTAAAAAGATGGCTCTAGCTGCTGGGACAACAGAAATGAGGCTGCTGAGGCTTGGCACCAAAGTGGCTGCCTATGAGAAGCCTCTGTTTACCTCAGATGGAGTCCTAGCACCTTCCTCCCTCTGCCCACAGTGCCTTTCTTCTCACCACTTGGTGAGAGAGAGAACGTGTGTGTGTGTGTGTGTGTGTTTAATGGAAATATTTTTATTTATTTTGCAATATCTACTTGAGGTAAAAACATTCAAACAATGCAGATAATGGTTCCCTCATAACCCTACACCTCAGCGATAGTTTGCTAATAGCAAACTATTAGCAGTTTGGTGTTTATCTTTCCAGACTTTTAAAAATTTATTCCATAAATATATATTGACGACCTACTATGTACCATGCAATGTGCCAGGCACTGGGGTTACATCTGTGGACAAAACAGATGACAATCCCTCTCCCCAAGGAGCTGGCATTATGTGTTTATGATCATTTGACTTTACATGAATGAAATCATACTGTTTGGTAAGCTGATTTTTCTCACTTCATTATATGCCATGGACAGTTTTGCATATCAATCCACAAAGAACTACCTTATTCATCTTTTATTATGACCTATTTCGACATACGAAAAGTATGGCTCACCTAATCCCTTAAAGTGGTCACGTTATGTGGATGCTCCAAAATTTGTTTAACCTGTCCTCTAATGATGAACATTCAGAATTTTCTCGTTTTTCCTTACAAATAAAAACACTGCACAACAAAAAAACAAGTAGAGCTAATAAACAAATTCAGCAAAGTTGCATGGTACAAGGTTAAAAAAACAAAAATCAGGGGGCCAGCCCAGTGACACAGCAGTTAAGTTCCACGTTCCACTTCTCGGCGGCCCAGGGTTCACCGGTTCGGATCCCGGGTGCGGACATGGCACCACTTGGCAAGCCATGCAGTGGTAGGCGTCCCACATATAAAGTAGAGGAAGATGGGCACAGATGTTAGCTCGGGGCCAGGCTTCCTCAGCAAAAAGAGGAGGACTGGCAGTAGTTAGCTCAGGGCTAATCTTCCTCAAAAAAAAAAAAATCAGTTGTGTTTCCATATCAATGAACAATCTGAAAAGGAAATTAAGAAAACAATTCTATTTACAATGGCATCCAAAAGAATAAATTCTTAGGAATAAACTTAACCAAGAAGGTAAAAGACTCGTATACTGAAAACTATAAAATGTTGCTGACAGAAATTAAAGAAGACACAAATAAATGGAAAGACATTTGTGTTCATGGATTGGAAGACAATTTTGCTACGGTGTCAATACTACCCAGACTGATCCACAGATTCAATGCAATTCTGATGACTTTTGCAGAAATAGACAAATCCATCTCGAAATTCATATGGAGTCTCAAGAGACCCTGAATAACCAACGCAATCTTGAAAATAAGAACAAAGTTGGATGTTTCACACTTCCTACTACAAAGCTATAGTAATCAAAATAATGGGTTACTGGCATAAGCACAGACATATAGATCAATGGAAGAGAATCGAGAGCAGAGAAATAAACCCATACATCTACGGCCAACTAATTTTGCACAAAGGGGTCAGGTCCATTCAATAGGAAAAGAACAATCTTCTCAACAAAGAAACTGGGACAACTGGATTTCCACACACAAAAGAATAAAGCTGGACCCCTACCTCACACCATATACAAAAATCAATTCAAAGTGGATCATAGACCTAAATATAAGAGCTAAAACCATGACATTCTTAGAAGAAAACAGTGGGGTAAATCTACATGACCTTGGGTATGGCAATGGATTCTTAGATATGATACCAAATGCAGAAGCAACAAAAAGAAAAATAGATAAATTGGACTTCATCAAAATTAAAAATTTTTGTGCTGCGAAAGACATTATCAAGAAAGCTAAAAGATAGCCTACAGAATGCCAGAAGATATTTGCAAATCATATATCTGATGAGGATTTAGTATCCAGAATATACAAAGAACTCAGCAAAAAGACATACAGAGGCTGGCTCCGTGGCCGAGTGGTTAAGTTCGCATGCTCCGCTTCAGCGGCCCAGGGTTTCGTGAGTTCAGATCCTGGGCATGGACATGGACCCCTCATCAGGCCATGCTGAGGCAGCATCCCACATGCCACAACCAGAAGGATGTACAACTGGAATATACAACTATGTACTGGGGAGCTTTGGGGAGAAAAAGAAGGAAAAAAAATGAAGATTGGCAACAGATGTTAGCTCAGGTGCCAATCTTCAAAAAAAAAAAGGCATTCAACCCAGTTTAAAACTGGGCAAAGAATTTGATTAAACATTTCTCCAAAGAAGACATACAAGTGGACAAGGAGCACATGAAAAGATGCTCAACATTGTTAGTCATTAGGAAAATTCAAATCAAAATCACAATGAGTCGCCAGTTTATTTCTATTTGGATAGCTGTAATCAAAAAAATCCCAGAAAATAAGAAGAGTCTACAAGCATATGGATAAATTGGAACCCTCGTACATTACTGTGGGAATGTAAAACTGTGCGGCTGCCGTGGAAAACAGTTTGGCAGTTTTTCAACAAGTTAAACATATGACCCACCAATTCCAGTCCTAGGTATATATTCCAAGAGAATTAAAAACAGATGTTCAAATACTTGTACATGAATGTTCATAGCAGCACTATTCACAATAGCCAAAAGGTAGAAACACCTCAAACATCCATCAACGATGAATAGATAAACAAATTGTAGTATATGCATACACTGGAATATTATTAAGCCATAAAAAGGAATGAAGTACTGATAGGTTACAGTACTTGAAAACATCATGCTAAGTGAAAGAAGCCAGACACCAAAAGTCACATAGTAAATGATTCCATTTATATGAAACATCCAGAATAAGCAAAACGATAAAGACAGAAAGCAGACCGGTTGTTGCTAGGCCTGGGAAGAGGAGGAAGTTGGGAATAACTGTTTGATGGGCATGGATTTTCTTTTGAGATAATGAAAATGTTTTGAAACTAGGTACAGGTGGGTGTTGCACAACATTATGAAGGTACCAAATGTCACTGAATTATTGATTTTAAAATGGTTAATTTTGTGTTATGTGAATTTTGCCTCAAAAAAATCATTACAATGAAGATCTTCTTGATTACACCCTTGCATATTTGTTGTATTATTACCTTATGATAAATTTGTTGAAGTGGAACTTCTGGGTCAAAGGGCACGTACATTAAAAACAAAGAAAACAGATGATAGATATTGATCCCCAGAAGTATTGTCCCAATTCACAGTCCCACCAACACTTATACAAATGTGGCTGCTCCCGAGAACTTCATCTTTACTCGTGTAATGGGTCAAAATCGCTCACTGCTTGAATCTTTTTCTGACATTTTATTAGTGAAGTTGGACATGTTTTATATGCTCAATAGTGAGTTATTATTATTATTTTCTTTTTTGGGTGAGGTAGATTCGCCCTAAGCTAACACCCTCTGCCAATCTTCCTCTTTTTTTTCTTGCTTGTGGAAGATTGTCCCTGAACTAACATCTGTGCCAATCTTCCTCTATTTTGTACGTGGGTTGCCACCTCAGCATGGCTGACAAGTGGTGTAGGTCCGTACCCAGGAACTGAACCCCCAAAGCTGTGATCCCGGGCCACCGAAGCAGAGAGCACTGAATTTAACCACTACACCATGGGCCAGCCCCAGTAAGTTATTATTTAACTCTCTGTCTTTCACATTTCACTCGAGACCTTTCCCACCTCTCTGTGTCAGCATTCCTGACTGGCACATAGTCGGACCTCAGTCGATGTTGTAAGTTGTTAAAGTGGTGACTACAAGATCCTCCTGGTTCCCGTGGGGCCCAGGCTAGCTCTAGACATCCAGCGCAGTTCCAATGTATCCAACCCCCAAAAGTCCCCTAAATGCCTTTTGAAAGACGCTGCTGGGAACCACACTGAGCGGCATGGAGGGCATGGGTTTGCACTAGTTAGAAATGGAGATGAAGGCAGAATAAGGGTGAGAACGTGGGTTGAACCGGGGAGTGGGGATAATGTTTATATGTGCATGTGAATGGAGACAAGCAGAAGAGAAACTACCAACATCACAGCTGTGTACTGGGGGGAGGGGGCGGGCAGGGACGACTATCATTTCTCAAGGCCCACTCCAGTCCTCTCTGGCGTGCTCCTCTGCCGGGCTGGTGGCACCACTCACTATCCTGCAGTTTTCCTGCCAGATGGGGCTGCCTCCTCCAAAGGTGCCTGTCAGCTCCCTGGCATGATCCTGCGGTTACCAGCCTGGAAGGCTGGAGGGAGGGAAAAACTGCCATCCTTCCCACCCTACCCTCTCTGTCCATGAGTTACTGGGCTCTCCTCTACCACCCTCCATCTGGCTTTCACTCATATCTTTTTCTCCTTTGAGGAATATTCTGCAGAATCTGTTTCATATTCCACTCCTGAGCCCATTTAGCTAATCTCTGCTCCCATCTCCCCTCTGACTCTCATGCAATTTCTCTCTTCCACATCCAGAAGCCAGACTCTCCAGCTCAGCCATTCCTTCATTCAACAGATATTTATCATGGCCTGCTATGGACCAAGCAGTGTTCTAGACATTGGGAGTACAGAAGTGAACAAAACACAAAAGTTCCTACCCTCATGGAGTTGTGCATTCTAGCTGGGGAGACAGATAATAAAAGTAATATGGCAAGTGGTGATCAGTGCTAAGGAGAAAAATAAAACAAGGTAAGAGTTGAGAGTGATGGGGTTGCTGTTTTAGATAGAGTGCCCAGGGAAGGCCCATTTGAGGAGGTGACATGAGCAAAGACTTGAATGCAGTGAGGTGGCAAGCCATGTGACTATCCTGGCAAGAATGTTCCAGGCAGAGGGAACAGCAAATGCAAAGAAAGTGAGACAGGAACCGCCTTGTCATGTCCGAAAAACAGAGAGGCCAGTGTACCAGAAGCTGAGGGAATGAGGGGGAGGGGGGAAGAAGAGAGTATGGTGAAGTAGGAGGGACCAGGTCATAGCGGCCACTGTAAGGACTTTGACTTTTGCCCTGGGTGGGATGGAGAGCCATTGGAGGCTCGCGAGCAGAGAAGAACAGGATCCCTCTGGCTGCTTGTTGAGAACAGACTGTAAGGGACAGGGCACGAGGAGAGCAACAAGACCCCTGAGGAGGCTGCTGGCAGTGATCTAGGTAAGAGATGGCAGTGGCTTGGACGAGAGTAGTTGCTGTGGAAGTGGTAAGAAGTGGCTTGGATCCTGGATGTATTTTAAAGAGAGAGCTGACAGAATTGGCTGATCAGCTGGACACAGGGTGCGAGAGAAAGAGAAAGGCAAGGTCTTTAGTCTGACAAACCTGGCGAACAGAGGTGCCATTTACTGAGCTTGAGAAGCTGCGGTGGGGGAGGAGGGGACAGGGGACAGGGGATCAAGTGCCTTATTTGGCCGAGTTCAGGAGAGAGAACTGGGATCTCTCCCGGAAGCTTAGGGCTTGGCTCGATTGCTTGCTGGTGGGGGTGGAGGGTGGATGGAGAAGGTCGAGGCAACGAGCGTGCTTTACTGAGTAACAAGCTGTACCGAGCTCCATGTATATCTGCCTGCGTCACCTTCAGTGAGCACAATATCAAGGCTGAATTTCTTAAAGTGGCATCCAAGCTCCTGTGACCTCACCAAACCCATCCTGTGCTGTTCTCCTAGTTCCCATCAATGCCTTTGCACAAGCTGTCCCCAACACCTGGTGAATGCTGGCCTTCAGCTCAGACGTCACCCCCTCCTATCTCCCGGTTGATTTTATTAATGTCTGCTTTTTGATCTCCCCCACTGTACTGGGAAATCCTTGAAGGCCAAAGTGGCACGTTGGTCCTCTCTGAGGCCTTGGTGACCAAAGCAGAGTGGAGCAGGGGCTCAGCTGGAGTTTGTGGCCTGAGGGAACAACTGCATAGGAGTAACAGCCAGCCCTGAGCCCACCCCGGTGGGTCGGGAGGCCCGACTTCCCACACAGTCATATGTGACAATGAGGAAAACAGGGCCAAGGAGGTGAAGTCAGGCTTGGAACTGGACTCGAATTGGAAGGCTGACTCCAACCCCCAAGCAGCAGGGAACAGGAGTCAGGGAAGAGTAATTACTCACATGTGTATAGCACTTCAGTTTATAGCCACAGACGTTATCTCACTCAACCCTGGCACAGCCTCATAAGGTAGGTATTCTTATTTTCCCCACTCTACATCTAAGGAAACTGAGGCCCAGTGAGCTAAAGTCACTTACCCAAGGTCACACAGCTAGGAAGTGGCAGCCTCGAGACTTGAACCAAGGTCAATCTGATGGCAGAGCCCCATGCTCTCCATATCACACTAAGCCTTGCCTCGAGCTGGCTGGGAAGGTGACCGGTCGGGTCTCGGCAGCCATTATCCCCTCCCTACCTATCCTGACTGTGTTCCAGCTGGGATGGTAGCATGAATTGGCGTTTACTCATCCCCTCAGAGTGGGCAAGGCCGGGGCCACAGAGCCTGGGACTCAAACATAGCAAGGAATCATCCATATTGGAGACTCCGAAGGTAACACTTTTCCCAAAGGAAGAGGTTTGAAGAAAATGTATGAGAAGTGCAAAGAGAGGCTGTGGGAACCTTCTGCACCCCCCGCCCCGCCCCCCCCCTGCCCCGGGCCTGCTGAAGGTCTGCCCTGCCCAGGAGAGGGAAGCTCCACCCGCAATCCCCCAGCCGAAAGTCCCCTGGAGAAGTCCTTCTCGAGGGCCATGCTTTCCTTCCGGTTGGGCGCTGGGCCTGGACGGTTCTTGGCTGGCAGCAGTTGGGCCCTCGCACCTGTCGGTCCAGCTCCCCTGCTTCACAAACACACGCCCCCAGCGAGCGCAGCGCTGCTTCCAGACAGCCAGTCACTTAGGCCTCCCCCCACTTTGGGCCGTTTTCTTTCTCATTTGATTTCTTTTCCTTGCCTTGTTTTCTTCCCAGGCACTCACTCTCTCACTCTTTCGCTCTTTCTCTCGCTCTCATTCATTCTTTCTTTCTCTCTCCATTGAATACATTTCTTTCCGCTCAGTCTGTCTCTTTTCCCCTGACACTAACCAGGTATCAATACAGTGCTAGCTTCCTCCTCTGTAACAGTGAGAGGTTCGGATGAGGTCGTCTCTCCAGTCCCCACCGCTCTGACATTCAGTTTTGAGGAAAAGGCAAGAGCCTGTTAGGGGAGGGGGGAGCTAAAGAGCAGGAAAGGGAGATAAAACCAGGCAGAACTGGATCCAAATCCCAGCATCCTCACTTGCTAGCTACGTGACCTCAGCAAGGTTGCCTCACCTCTCTGAGCTTCCTTCCTTCATCTGTAACATGGGACTGATAATAATAGTGACAACCTCACATCAGGGGAGCAGGGGGTGTGAGAATCGACCTCGCTCATGGATGGGAAAGGCCCTTATATATATGTACATATATATATATATATATACATATATATATACACACACACACATATATGCATATAAGAGGCGGGTCCCAGCGGGCATTGCTTAGAAGGTAGTGAGGGCCAGTGGTCACCAGCAGAGGCCCTGGGGCCAGTTTTCTTGGTTCGAATCCTCAGCCCAAAACATACAGGGTGTAGAATGTTGGCAAGCTGACTAACGTCTCTGTGCCTCAACTTCCCTATCAGCCAAATAGAGATGAGGTAATCATAGTATTAGCCTTACACCTCAGATTGTTGTGGGGATTAGATGAGAGAAGTACAGAGCTCTAAGAACACTGAGGGTCTGTCACTGAATAAGTGCTCAGAAAACGTTACCATTGATATTTTTCATCGGAGCTCGTAGGACTGGAACTCCGCTGAGGAGGTGTTCTTCAGGGCGATGGGCCACTGCAGGAGCCGAGTCATGTGGAGGGCAGACTCATGTCTCTGCAGGGCCTCCAAGTGTGCACCCCACCCAGGGACACCTGCAAGTCAGCTTGGTTCCTCTTGCAAAGCCGTGCAACCTGGGGTGAGGGTTGAGTAAAGCCCAGAGGGAGCAGCACCTGTTTCTAATCAGGCCTCCCAGAGGAAGAGCCTTTCTGTGATTAGCCCAAGGAGAAGGGATACACTAGCTGAAGGACACCGCCCCTGTGTCAAGGCAGGAGAGAGGCCTTGGGTAACGGGGCCTGTGGGCCTCTCTGCGTGGCTGGCAGCAGAGTCTGCACCCTGACCCCTGAGGTACCCTAGATCCTTGATCCATCTCTAGCTCTCATCGCTGATCCCCAGAGGGACGAGAGTCATGGCTGTGGGGATCAGGGGAAATGTTTCCAGTCCCCCAAGTTGTACATGCAAAATGAATCCTAACCACGTTCACCCAGCCGTGTTTGTCTGAGCAGACCCCAGACCCAGAGTTAAGGGCCAAGAGAGGCAATAGGGGCTTCTGGTCCAAGCTGGGAGACTTCTCTTGTCCATGCCAGCAGGGGCTCTGATTGGAGGAAAACTGGGGTCCTTGGATGGATGAACAGTGGAAGCTTGAGGCCTCATATGCAATGGGATTGGGAGGCTGGGAGGGCAGGGCCCCAGAGCCCAAGAGAGGTGAGCGCAGGAAATGCTCCCAGCATGGAGATGAGGTTGAGGGCCAAGGGGCTGCAACATCACCTCAGGGCTCAGGTAAGGGGAACAGTTTGAGCCCTACGCTGCAGGGAGCAGGCTAGACTAAAATGGCCTCATCTTCTTAAGGAAGAAGTAAGCTGAAAGACACTGCACTGGCCAGAGTGGGGGGATGACAGAAAAGGGAGAGCAAACAAGACCCCAAACAAAGGTTTACATTCTAGAAGCTAAAGCGAAACTAGGGAAGGCCTGGTATGCTCGAGGCCTGGCCAAAATGTATTTAGCAAAGTGAGATGGGGCCCTGGTCACTCCCTGGCACAGGGAAACGTATGGACTGAGATCCCCTCACCCTACCCTTTAGGGCTTTGAAGCATGTGTCCATGATTGCGCTGGGCTGGAGGGGCCGGGGAGGGGAGAGGAAGGGAGAACTGAGGTGAAAACCCAGCCTCAGGGCCCTGAGGAGAAAGCCCCTCTCTGTGTGTCTGCACCGGTGGAGAGAGGCAGGGGAATGTCCCCCACAGTTTGGCCAAAAGTCATCCTGCCGATTGCTCTTTTTGACACAACCTCACACTTTCTTTCCAGCCCTATATTCCTGGCTGTGTGCAAGCTATTTCCACTTGGATGTTCTGCCAACAGCTTAAACTAAACACGCTTAAAGCAGAGTTTCTCTTCCCCCACAAAGCCTCACACCTTCCCAAGGCCTCCAGCTTCCCGCTGACACCCCAACAGCAAAGAGCGCAAGGCCTGGCCAGCCTGGCTGCCTCTCTTTCTCTCCTACCCCAGCATCTCTCTCCCTCCCTGCCTTGTACAACACTGTGCTCTTCCCTGCGGAATATTTTTCAGAGGCATCTTTGCCACCCCGCAGGCTGCAGCCCTCTCCCCCCATGCACGTCATCCCTAGAGATTCCTGCCACAACCCCTAGAACTGGGCTCCCCTCTCAAGGTCTCTCCTTCAATCTGGGCCACGCATACATTCTGGCCACACACACTGACCATTTACTGCAGTGGGTGTGGCGGAGCATCCATTCTCGAAGAAAGAAAAGCATAGACACACATAACAGAGGAACAGGTAGCCTAGTGGGAAGAGTTTGCCTTAGGAGTGAGTCAGACCTGGCTGTGAATCCCAGCTCTGCTGCTTACGAGCTGTGTGATCTTGGGCTTGGTATTGCACCTCTCTGTGCCTCTCTCTCTAAAACCGAGATGGTAGTGTTGACTTCCTAGCGTTCTTGTGAAGTCGAATGCTAGAAGGGGGCACAAAGAAGGGGCATACACTAGAATGACGTCCCCAAAGGCTGGAGTGGGCAGAGCCATGAAGACGGTTCCCAAGGGTACAAGAGGCTGGGTGGCCAGAGTTGTTTGTA
Organism: Equus asinus; assembly: GCF_041296235.1. Taxonomy (NCBI): domain Eukaryota; kingdom Metazoa; phylum Chordata; class Mammalia; order Perissodactyla; family Equidae; genus Equus; species Equus asinus. The sequence continues at coordinate 57,537,157 of NC_091820.1, read as the reverse complement.
TAGTTGCGGTTTTCCCATTGCATATAAATAACAGGAAATCAAGTACGGAATCAATTCAACTGGACCCAATTCTTGACCCTTTCCAAAACTTCCTCCACTCCCTTGTGTCATCAGGAAACCAAGGCTACAATCTACGAGGATGCCCTGTTATCACTCTTCTCTTGTCTCAGTTTTCTGTTTCTCAAGGCCCTTTCCCCAGTACTAATCTTATTTCCTCTCTTCTTCTCCTTTGTCTTCTCTTCTTTTCAATCCTTCTCCTTTTTCTTAACACAGGAGCAGAAGCGAGTGCCTGTCCAAGCCCGCTGGCCTGGGGCAGAGGAATGTGGCCACTCCCTCCGCGGGCGGCCAGGCCCAGGCGCTCACTCGGGCTGGCAGGGGCAGGCGCAGAGCTGGGGAGGCTCCGGCACCTTGCTCTGAGGGGCTGGAAAGCACTACAGACATTAGCTCATCACTCCCTGGCAGAGGCCGACCGGTCTGCTATTCTCACTAGCATCTTCCAGATGGGGAAATGGAGGCACAGCCACACTCAGTGTGGTTGCAGACTCGCAGGATCCCAAGGTGGCTTCTGGGCAGGGTCTGCAGATAGAGCAAGCAGAGAAGGGCCACCCAGACTTCTCTAAATGGACTTCTATTCCTTGAGATCGTCAGGGGGAAGGAAGGATATAGGCAAGAACTGTGCTCCAGACTGCAGTATCTGAAGGGGGCAGCAGGGGAAAATGGGGGAGCCTGGCTAGGACCCACCATCTCCTGAGCCCCCCACACATGAAGGGGCCCCCAAACAGCTGCGGCTTCACTTACTAGCCCATTAGGAAGGACTCACTAGTCTTCCTGAGAAGATGTCTGCCCCGTCCATTACCTCTGGAGTCAGAGGCAGCGGGATAAAGTCTGCATGGCCAGACACCAAAGGGTTAACTATGATGCGGTTGGGTTATTATGTTTCCCTCCTGGTGCTTTTCTGTTATTTCCAAATTCTGTGCAGGGAACAATTATGACGTTTATAACCAGACAAAATGTTAATTATTTTTAATTATGAAACAGGAGAAGCAATTGGGATGTGGTGATGAGCCCTGGGTGTGGAGTGAGGCTCCCCAGGTCAGCCCACTCTCTTGCTTCCCGGTTGTGTGATCTGGGGCAACTGACTTCACCCCTTTGAACCCCAGGTTTCTATAAAATGGAGATAGTCAGCCCTACAGGGTTAGCATAAGATTAAAAAGGATAATATATGTGAAAATGCTTTTTAAAATATATTTATGGAACTTTTCAAACATATACACAAGTACACATTATAATGAAGACCCATGTACCCATCTTCAATAATTACCATCTTACTTCAACTCTATCCTCACCCGCTTTAGTCCCATCCCCACTGGAATATTTTAAAGCAAATCCTAGACGTGCCCTTTTTTTCCATAAATACTTCAGTACCGAACTGCTTTTTACAGTTTTTCATGATTAAAAACTAATACATGGTGACTGTAAAAAATTTGGAAAATGAAGAGATCATGTACAAAGGAGAAAACAAAAATCACCTATAACCCCACCACCCAGAGACAACCACATTTTGGAGTAGTCTATGATTTATTCTATGCACATATATATACATTTTTAACAAAAGTGGGATCCTACTATATATGCCATTTGTAGGTATCATTTTATTTTCATTATAAAAGTAATAAAAATCATATTACAGAAAAATCAAGAGATGAGGGGAAATTACCCATAATCCTTTATCACTTAATATAAAAACTGTTAATATTTTAAAATATTTTCTTCCCATTTTTTTCAATTTACATACATACCTTTAACGCAAGTGGGATTGTACTGATTATGCATTTTTCAAATTATGAATCTGTTTTAATTGTAAGAAAATAATATAATCATATTGCAGAAAAATAAAGGAAAAAAATATCATCCATAATCCCACTACCTCAATTGTAACCACTGTTAACAATTTTGGTGTATTTCCTTCCAATATTTTTCCTATGCACATATAACTTTAACAAAAGTGAGAGCATACTGTTTATGCAGTTAACTACAAACATATTTAGTTATAAGAATAATATAACCATATTGCATAACACGGAGAAAAGAAGAAAAACATCACTCCTAATCCTGCCACCCTACCGACACTGCTGTTGGCTCGGTGTTTTCCTGACGGTCGCTTCACTGCCCATATTCATACGGGCTCGGAAACATACTGAGTATTTAATTTTCTACTCTTTGTGCCCTTTGCAACTTGGCATCATATTTATGCAACTTTGTACCCAGCATTTTTTTATTTAATATTTTGTTGTGAACATTTCCCCATGAATAAAAGAGTTTTTGAGATCAGGATTTTTTTTAGTGTCGAGGTACCAAGGGACACTCTGTTACCATGGACATTTCGATGGCTTTCCAGTTTTCACCATTATAAACAGTTCTGCTCCAAACATTCTGGAACAGTTTTGTGCTTTTTAACTTTTCTACACACATATTGAGTATATGTTTCTGGAGACCACTCCGTATGTTTGTGGGCTGTCCTGTAAAAAGTGATCATCTTTTACTGGTCTGTAATTTACTCCTGTCACATGGCTCAGGCAACCCTTGGTCCTGGAGGGTGGGGTTTTGAGAACAAATCTGCATTTTCCTCTCCCTCCCCTTCCTGAGTTTATAAACCTCCTTCATCCCTTCTCAGCCGGGTCTTTAAATTAATCAGTCGGCAAGTATTATTGAACCTGAAGCATGCGAGCTGAGGCACGGCTGGGAGGCAAAAGGAAAAGAGCCAGAAGGCGCAATCACAGCATTTGCTGACCGCTTACTACACAACAGCACCAACCAGGCTAAGCTTTTCCTTCCATCCTTGCAACAACCCCAGAGCCGCTACCCTTATTATCCCCGTTTAACAGATGAGAAAACTGAGGCTCAAAGAATGGAGCCACTTGGCCTAAGATCGTACAGCTAGTAAAGGGCAAAGTAGGGATTTAAACACAGGCAGGCGGACTGACCCCTGAACCCCGACGCTTGACCACCTGTCTAGAGGGCCTCCTTACCCTCCCAGGCAGCGAGGTGTAGGGGTGAGAGTAAGGACTGCAGTCAGCCTGACCCGGATTCAAACACCAGGCCTCCTGGCTGTGTGAACTTGGGCAAATCTCTGGGACTCCATTTCACCTTTGGTAAACCCTAACTCACAGGGCTGTCGTGGAAATCAAATGAGATGATGGATGGGAACATGCCAGGCCCAATACTGGTGCACAGAATGTTCTTGCTGAGTGACCACCCCTGTTCCCTCCTTGCTTGGTGAGCCCGCGGTCTAGTTACGAAGTTAGAGATAAGAGTTCAGCGGAGAACTCTGAGCTCGGCTGGAGCCAACTGGGAAGTCAGTGATCCACGGCATATTTGCAGAGAAATGCAAATGTCTCCTTTGCTCTCTCTGCCTCTGCAACTAACCTCCTCTCTCATCTCCCCCAAAAGGAAAGGGGTGGCTTTTGTGCTCCAAAGCTGAGTGCTTGAAGCCTCTCTCTTTCCTGCTCCCAAGGAGGTGTACAGTGGAGACGACAGGAAGTCACTAGTGGGGAGACCCTTTCTGGCATGTGGGCACAGAGAAACGTGGCGGAGGGCGCTCCTTTTTCTGCCCTTCAATGGTCCGGATGGGGGAGGGGGCTGGCTGTGGAGCAACTGCTCCGGAGACACTCCAGAAGCCGAGATGAACATATGCCTCTTTCTAACAATTGGCCTGGGAGCCATCCAATAGATGGAGGGCGGATCCGCCACCTCCCGGATCCGGAGCCTGCAGCGGAGATGCTGCCGTTTCCAGACCCGCTCCTGAGCGGGGGCGGAGAGGGAGGGAAGGTCGGAGGTCCAAATTAGCAACACAATATGAAAGCCTAGGGTCGCTCATCTCCCGCAAACACCAAGATGGCTCGAGAGTGTATTTCACGTGCAAACTCTGTGCAGTTTTAGGGTCCCGACTGATGCCGCCTTTTATCAGAGGGAAACTGGGCACGACCCACGGGCTTTGGGCAAAGTGAGAAAGTGCAGCGATGGTGTGTGGCGTGTGGTTGTTACCGGGGTTTGTGTTGGAGTAGGGTGGGGGGAAGGAATGGCGACGCTCAAGGCAGCTTTTGGCGCTGGGGAATGGATTTACCTGGCGTCCGGAGCATTCGCCCCAGCTTCCTCCAAGTGTCAAAGAAGGGCCTTGATCCGTCCCTCCATTTGCTCTCCATGTTTATGTCAGTAAGCCGGTCAGCCCGTCAACAAACAGAACTTTGTTCAAAGAGCAAATGCAGGGCACTTGAAGATACTAAAAAAAGAAAAGGAAAAGGAAAAAGGAAAGAATGAAAGAACGAAAGGAAGAAAAAGAAAAAAAAGACCTTTATGTCTTCAAATCCAATTAGGAAGACAGAACATATATATAGTGAAAATGACTTCATGACATCCCCCCCCCTTTTCCTTAACATCAGGACTTTTTTTAAAGAGCATGTTTTATAAACAGTGTAAACTGAGTAGTTCTTCTGAAAGGGGCCAAAAAAGGGAGTTTGGTAGAGGAGTAATCCTGGTGGCCTTCCTGTAAGGGGTGAGATGGGAGTTTGTTGGCCACAAGGAACAGGAACTGAGATGAAGGAGAAGAAGCAGACCTCTTTCCCATAAAGATTTGTAAGATAATATCCCAACCCGAGAAAGGTGTGCTCCAAATGCAAAATGTTATTCTGGCTAGATGAGAATGATTATATAACCACAACAAAATAACCTGGCATCGTGGGAAGGCAGGAGGAATCCCCGCGAGCCCCCTGGGCAAGCTCCTCGGACCCTGCCTCCTGTTCTTGGCTTTTCGCGAGCCTCGTGAGCTGCCCCTGGCCTCACGGTCCGGGAGGGCGGCACATCTCCGCGTCTCATCTCGCCAGCCTCCTTCCGCCCTGGATGACCACCAGAGAGAATCCCTCGAACCCACCCCCCGCTCAGGCCTTCCAGGGAAGCCACCGCTGACGGACAGGCCCTCCATGAGGCTCTGCCCGGAATCCAGCGACTTTAAGGGGAAAGAAACCCCCAGCCTCGGCCCTTCGATAAGGGAGATGGTGCAGCCCAAAGGGGGCAGACGGGCTCTGAGAAAGCCCTGCAGAAACCCCAAATCCTGCCCCGCCGGCCCCGTCCCGTGTGCATCCCCCTTCTCCGGGTCACAGCTCTCCCCCAACTCCCTGAAGCCCGCTCCGGCCACCCGCTAGATTTAGGTCAGAAAGCAGACACTCACGGCTCTCCCTCACCTCAGCGAAATTACTAAGTGGAATTTATTGGGCAAGTCCATGCGGGGCGGTAGGGAGAGACCGTGTCCCGGGCCCGGGCTCCCGCCAGCTTTAGAAGCGCCACGAGTCGGCCGGGGCCCGGGGCTCGCGGAGTCCACGGCCTGGACCCGCCAGCCCCACCCCGGGAGCCGCGGCCGGTCCCCGGCGCCGCCGGACCCGCGGGGCCGCTCGGACTCCGTTCCCCGGCCGGCCCTTCGCTTTCACACGATCCGCCGTGACTGCACCAGCTCGAGCGCCTTTAAAGGGCCACACACGCCAGCCGCCGCTATAAAATGTTCCCGGCGGCACAGCTGCAGAAGGGGCACCGCTGAGCTGCCGAGAGGAGGCCCGCTCCGCCCGGCTGCCCGCCCGCAGCCCGCCGGCGAGGGGTCGTCCCTGGCGAGGAGGAAGAGGGCTGAGGAAGGCACGGCACCCGCTCTGGCCCTCGGTGAGTATCCAGTTCAGATTTTGCCACCAACTCGCCCACGAGCCAGGACATGTGCTAATAATGCCCTAAGCCGGTTATAAAGACGTGGAAATTGGGGGGAGAGAGAAAAAGGGGGAAAAGGGTCTGTCCTTCCTGGGATTCCTAGCCGAGGCCAGCCTGCTGCCGTGTGCGTGTGCGTCAAGGCTCTCCGGGCAGCAATGGGGGCTTGAGAGCCGGGGCCCCCGCGCCGGGAAGGGAGCGCGGTGGCCGCCACCGCCACCGCCCCGGAGTCAGGCGCCGAAGCTGCGGGCGGGCGGGCGGGCGGGCACGGGCGCGGGCCGGGGCTGCTTGGCGCGGCACGGTGCGGTGCGGCGGCGGCGCGGCGCGGCGGTGCGGGCTTTTCCCAGGCGCCCCGGGGTCGGGTGGCACTGAGCGCGATCGACTCGCGGCGGCGGCGTGCGTGCCAGGGGCTGGGGGCTCCGCCGCTTCGCCCGCGGCTCACCGGGCTCCGCGCTTCCCTCTCTCCAGGGCAGGCGGCTTCGCGGAGGTAAGCCGGGCCGCCGGGCAGGGCGCTGGGCTGGGCGGCGGGGCCGGGGACTCCAGCGGAGCGGGCGTGGGGCGCGGGCGGCGGCCAGGCGGGCCGAGGGGCTCTGGGGGACTTGTTTTCTGTTTGGAGGCTGCTCTGCTGGGGGCAGAGGGGCCGCCGCCCGCCCGTCTGCGAGCGAGCCGGTTCGCTCGCCAGCGCGCCCGCCTGCCGGCCAGCCGGGCCAAGCGCCCGCTTCTCCCGGGGAGACGGCAGGCAGCACCTTTTCTCCCCGCGCCCGCGCTTTCTCCAGCTTGGCTTCCACCGACTTTGCTAATCGCCCGGACCGCATCTGGACGCTCCGGCTCCGGGGCTGCACAAAGCTCAGGTTTCCTTCGGGGGCTGGAGGCGAGAGGGGCTTTTCGGGCCGAGTTCAGCGGAATTGCGGGATGGAAGTTAGCGAATTTGGGCAACTTGCCTCTGCTACCCAGTCGACCTTTGCTCTCCCCCACTCGCACGCCCACACACACGCGCACACCCACGCACACACCCCTCTCCCTATAAACGAGGGCAGCGGGGCCGGGCAGCGCACGGAGTCCCAGCCTCGCGGAGCGCCGGACTTGGAGTCAGACAGACCTGGCTGCGAATCCCGGCTCCGCCACTTTCTAGCGCTGTGACCTTGGGCAAGTTACCGAACCTCTCCGAGCCTCTCTCTTCTCGCAGCGGGGTGATAGCACTGACCACAGGCGGCTTGGCTAGGGGGTAGGCTCAGCCTGCGGCCGCGTCGGCTGCTCCGCGGGCGCTCAGTAAGTGTTGGTGAGGCGCGGGAGTGGCCGCCGCCGGCGCCGGAGTGCGCCCTCGCGCGCGGAAACACCGCGGGGCCCCAAACTCGCCGCGGAGGCCGAGACCCCGCGCCCCTCCCCGCCTGCCCATCCCGTCTCTACGATCGGCTCTTGATGCAGCACTTGCGGGAACGGACGCTCGGGGCCCTGCTGGCCTGGGTGCTCGCGCCCACCGTGCAGGGATGCTCCCTGCTGCACCCAGCTCCGGCGGCTCCACCTGGGATGCGGCAAGGAGGGCAGCCGAGCTGTCCGCAAACAACGGGCCTTTAGTTTTCAGGTGGCGAAACTGACTGGTCTGGTTAGAGCGCGTCCAAGCCAAGCCGCAGTACTGTTTGGATTTTTAAATTTCTCCTTCTGAGTGAGAAAATAGCAATCGAGATGGAGCCATCCGGTTGGTGCCATTTTAACTTTTGGTCCCCCAACAGGTCAAAGACGCGGCCCCCCTACCTGCCTCTCCCTTCTCTCTTCTTCCTCTCCCCTCCCCACCCCCATCTAGGCGGGAGGGGGCTGCCGGCCCACTGGGAGGTCTGAAGCGAAGGGCGAAGGGCGGGCGGCGGGACGGGGACCCAGTTCCCGGGGCCGAGAGGCACCAGCGGGCGAGGAGGCACTTGTTGCTCCAGGTTGCCCAGCCGCCCTCTGGCAGCCGTTTCGCAGTGGTCAGCTCGCGGCTTGGAGAGCGGGCTGGGACATTTCTGCGCTGCCAAGTTTTGCCTTTGAATGGGCTGGGTGGCAGAGTGGGGACAGAAAATCGGGGATGCAGGGGCAGGGATTCCGTTCAAAATTCGATTGCCTCTTCAGATAGATTTAACAACACTTACTGAGCGCCTACGGAGCACAGACCCAGGCCAGGGGTCGGGGCGGGCGGGAGTTGGGGGGACGGCAGTGATGGGAGGCGACAGATCTGAATGGAAACAGGGTCCCGCCTAGGGGAGCTCCCAGCCTGAAGGGGGAGACATGATAAAATGGTCTTCCCCAAGAACTGATATCAGAACAGAGATACTTTTTTCTTGTTTTCTCTATTCCCCCCCCCGCCCCCCCTTCTGTTCCTTTTTGTTATTGTGATTGCTGCTGCTGTTTTTTCTTTTGTACATTCGGGTACCCATGGAGCATAAAGAAGGCTGGATACAAACAGGAAAAGATAGGCAGCCCCCCCCCCTCGGCATTTTTCTTAGGATATGAAAATTGCTTGATCCTGAAGGTGCTGGGCTCTTGGACACAGACGACATGGCTTAGACTCCTTATCTTGTCATCACTGGCTTGAAATATTCTCAGAGAAGAAACAGGGCTCAAATCAAGCAGTGGTGGCAACCCAGCAATTGATTTTTTTCCTCATGTTTTCTTTTTTTACCCCCGTTCTTCCTTTCTCTGTTTTTCTTGCCTCCCTCCCCTACAAGGAAGTGGTGCAAAGATGATAAAGAGAGGTAGTTAAGTGGCCACTTTCTGGAAGTGTCTGAGCAGATTCTTAACGACCACATGGGGGGAGGGAGGTGTCGGGGAGAATTCTAGCCTTGCTGGAAAGATTAGAGACTCTTTAAGGTCCTGAAGATTCTTTGGGCCAACAGGCATTTTTAAATATGAAATTCTACATCTCGAATTCATCATGAAGGCTAGACTGTGTAGGGCTTTAAAAAAAAAAAAAAAGCTTCTAGGAAAATAACTTGAGAGTTTTCAGAGATTTCTTATTTTCTGGTTTGGGGGGTTCTCCTCTCCTCTTCCCCTTATCCTTTGGCACTTGAGCTAGGGAATCATTTCCTCAGGAGCCATCTGAATCATTCCAGGCATGATAATTTGGCCAGCGGGCAGGTGAGGTGTGTGGGCATAGGAGTGCTAGATCCTGCTCCCAGAACCACTGCTACCTGATGAGAAAGCCATTGAGTTTCTGTGCCTCAGTTTCCCCCCAGGAAGAATTATTCCCACCTGTCTCTACAAATGGATGTGGCTGGGCTCAACAGGTGTCCTGGGAAAGCCCAGTGCTGCCGGCGCTCACTTGGAGGTGGCTTGAGGCACGGAGGAAGTTGAGACATCCCTAGCTGCTCTCTGGCTGCCTCAGAGCGCCCAAACCACCCTGATCAGCTTCTCTCACACCCATGCCCAAGGCAGGGCTTTGGAGCCCCATGACATTTGCTTTGGGGACTGATTCCTTCGCTGGGTTGCAGCATCTAGCTTTCTAGGTCTTCCTTGCCCTGACTGCTTCCCACTTTTCTCCCAGTCCAGTGGAGGCCCCAGCTCTCCAGCCCGCATGTCTGTGGTCCGTTGAGACAAGTGCGCTGCTTATTCAGGGCCATACCTGCTCTCAGAATCAGGAACAGTGCCACCCCCCCCTCCACTTGGGCTCTGAAATCACTTGCATGAGGAAGCAGTCACGTGTGTCCCCTCTTGGTGATGTGGGTAGCTGGCTGCCTGGGCAGCACCTGGCCGAATCAAGCACCTTTCCTGCCTCAGGCAAAAGTTCTGGCTTGAGCTCCCCGTCTGCTCAGGTGGCGTCTGGTGTTGAGTCTAACCCTGTCATGGTCCTTGCCTTGTAGCTGTGTGGAGTTGCCCTGCTTCGGGCTCGATGGGGCTTTCTTGCTCAATGAAGCATTTGCCTTATTACCTCTTCTCCCTCACATACAGCGCGACAGCTCCAGCTGGCAGCATCACCTCCCACCAGTTTATCCAACTTCTGCCAAGGCTCTGAAATGCCAACTATGTCAAGGCCTGCACTCGATGTCAAGGGTGGCACCTCACCTGTGAAGGAGGTAACTTTTGCTGTTTTACAGATGGAGACACTGAAGCGTGGAAAGACGAACTGGTCTGTGGCCATGTGGCAGGCCTTCCTCGGGGTGGTATCTAGTGTCCTTTGGCAGAGAGGAGACGGCAGGTCTTTCTCTGAGGAGAATGAGAAGAGCTTCTGCCTAAATGTGCTCAAATCGAACCACTAGGGGTGTTGAAAAATGGCAGGGAAGGGGGCAGAGAAGCAGAATTGGAACAAGACCACTCCATGGAAAAGGTTAAAGTGAGGCTGAGAAAAGGGACAAGGAAATGCCCTTTTTTGAATGGTGAGGTGAAGAGAGGGTCGTGGGAGGGAGATGAGGGCAGCGAACCCACTTAGGATGGCGGGTCTGAGCTCAGGGCTCAGAGCCATGGCAGCAAAAGGATACTCCAGCTGGGAGCCTAACTTTCCAGGGGCGTTCTTGCTGCCCTCCCCACCATTAGCCCCAAATGAGGGTGCATGTAGGAGCTTTCTGGGCCTGATGAAGGGAGAGGGACAAGCCAGGAGCAGGGGTACTATGCTGTGTCTTTCTCTGTCTTCTAGGATGCCAACCAAGAGATGAGCTCTCTGGCCTACTCTAACCTGGGGGTGAAAGATCGCAAAGCAGTGGCCATCCTGCACTACCCTGGGGTAGCCTCGAATGGAACCAAGGCCAGTGGGGCTCCCACTAGTTCCTCGGGATCTCCATCTCCAGTAGGCTCTCCTACTGCCACCCCTCCCACTAAACCCCCACCCTTCAACCTGCACCCCGCCCCTCACCTGCTGGCCAGTATGCAGCTGCAGAAGCTTAACAGCCAGTATCATGGGATGGCCGCCGCCACTCCAGGCCAACCCGGGGAGGCAGGGCCACTGCAAAACTGGGGCTTTGGGGCTCAGGTGGGAGGGGCGGGGTCACTCTCTCCTTCTACCGGTGCCCAGAGCCCTGCTATCATCGATTCAGACCCGGTGGATGAGGAGGTGCTGATGTCGCTGGTGGTAGAGCTGGGACTGGACCGAGCCAATGAGCTTCCGGAGCTGTGGCTGGGGCAGAATGAGTTTGACTTCACTGCGGACTTTCCATCTGGCTGCTGATGCCAACAGTCCCTTAAAGATGGAGGAATAAAGCCACCAATTCTGTTGTAAATAAAAATAAAAGTTACTTACAAAGAGATGGGCCGACTAGAGATTTTTTCATTGAGGTCGAAAGGTGTACAGCATGATCTGACATCCGTCATCTGACATCCGTTTAGCAGTTCTGAGGCCCATGGCGGGGTTGTGGGGGGCTAGCTGAGAGGGAGCTGGGTGTGATGGGAGGAATGGGAAGGACTGGAGGGGACTGTGCACCAAATTCCTACCACTGCCACTGCTATTATCTCTTCAGGAGCCCAAGCACCTAGCTGCATTGCCTTCAGACCCCAGGAACCTATGCCAGGTTGAACACACGGGCTGCCTGGGGGCATTCCCGGAAGACAGACTGATCCAGCCCCTTCTGCAGCCTCCTCGCCACATGCACATCCAAGTCTAAGGGGTTGCCCTGGCCATGTGGCACACACTTCACCAGTTCTGAAAGCCACCCCCACCCACTCTCTAGCCCCAGTCCAATTGACTCATTAAGGCCACATCTGTGCCCTTTTGCCTATGGGCAATAGAAAGGACCTAAGAAGGGTCCTAGGACATGGGAGCTCAGATTTCTCTGGAAAATTGCAAAAGCTATAGACTCCCACCATTAAACTGAGATTCTAGGTGCCTTCTTCAAGTCCCTCAGATAGTTGCTCAACCCCTCCCTCCAAGCCTGGTACACTCTGAGTGGGCTTGTGTCCCCTAACTCTGGCCTCCCTGGCCCACTCTCTATGGGGATAGCCTGTTTCTTTGGGCTGGCCTCTCCAACGTAGAGATACAGATCAGGGCTGGGCTTGACAAGTTCAACTTTTGGGGCTATAGCCTTTGCCCTTGGATTAACTGCTGAAGAGGCAGTGGCTTCAGGAGCATGCCAAGTGACAAGACAGCAGCACTGAATTGAATCTTGGCCTTGAGAGGGCCCCCAACCCAGCCCTGTCCTCATGTTGACAACCCAAGGGCCTGGAGACGCCTCTGCCCACATTTCAGACTTCTAGAGACCTTCTTCCTTGGACATTGTGAAAACTAAACTTCTCAGGACCAGCATCAGGCCTGTCCCATAGCAAGCGCCTTGGAAGGAGCCCCCTGGCAGAGGCAATGCGGTCGATTCAGCACTCCCTGAACACCTGCTCTGGGCCAGGCACTGGGGGCATGAGTTAGATAAAGTTTGTACCTTTGAGGGAGTTCCTCATCTATAAGGAAAAAGGCACCAACAAGTTACAATGAAACACTATTTGCTATAGCAGGGGGAAGATGTTATTCTATCCCAGTAAAGGAAACAGCTCCATCTGCCTGGGAAGTTGGGAAGGCTTCCAGGTATTAAACTGGTCCATTTGTTTGTTTTTGTATCTCACAAGTAATAAACACATGACACAATCTCCTTGTGAAAAGTACAAACTTTGTAGATGAGATTAAAGTACTCTTTGCCCTGCTCCCTCAAGCCTGATCACCTCTTGCTCTCCACAGAGGTAGCAACTGTTTATCCATTTGTGGTGTATCCTTGCTGGCCTTGCTCTGTGCCTTTACACGAAGATGTATCTACCCATAGAAACAGTTGTTTCAAAATAAGACTAGAGTCAGCCAAGGAAAGAATGAGTGAGATGGAAAAGCTGTTACGCAGGGGCAAGTTCCTGAAGGGGGCCGAGGCAGCTAAAGAAGTTCGGCATGCAGGGTCATAGGGCTGGAGGGGGTATGGGAGGAGACGACACGGAAGAAGTTTGCAAGAGGCAGAGCACACAGGGCCTTCAAGGCCAGGTGGGGAGCACGCCTGTAGCCTTAGTACCGCCAGACCTTTGGCTTGTGAAGAACCTCTGGAAGTTTGTAGGGAAGCAAAGAATTAACCGGCTTTGATTTTTAGGATGATCCCACGCAAGATGGATGGTTAGATTCATCTAATGCTGCAAATGGGGAGACATGGGGTTCTGTGGGGGCTGGTGAGGCAGGGGTAGGAAAACAAAGAGGGAAGAACAGAAGCCTGGGAGAGGTGGGGAGAACAGGGAGGGCTCGAGGGCCTGGAGGTCTGTGTGCAGAGAATAGAACAGGACTGGGGGAGGCAGGAAGTGGAGGGGAAGGAGGGAAGCTGTGCTCGGCTGGTGGATTTCAGAATCTGGACAGCTCTAGTGACACAGGGCCAGGGTGGGCTCAGGAACGGGGTCTAAAGCAGAGTGGCAGGATGTAGAAGGAGCCTAGCCCCTAAAAGGCTGGAGGGTTTCCGGGTCCCTCCCCTGCTGGGGCCTTTACAAAACACAATTCCGGCCAAACAAAACAGGTCAGCAGGCTGAATTTGGCACCTGGTCCTCAGCTTGCCGCTCCTGACCTCTGTGAGCTCTGGAGCCCCCAGGATGCCAGCAGCCCTTGGGCTAGTGAGAAGCCCAAGCCAGGGGCTAGTGCCTCTGTGAGGGGGAGGGGCTGCCTTGGAATCATGCAGGTGACAGGGGTGCTGCTGGGAAGCAGATGGTGGTGGGGAATGGCCTGAGCATCCCTAGAGAAGGTGCTTCTGAGTGAGGAGGGAGAGCAGGAGTTTGGGCATGGCAACCCTGCCTCCTGGTGCCAGGGGCCAGAAGTGTGGCCAACTAAGCAGCCTCCTCTGCAGAGGGCTTGGAAGGAGAGGGAAGCAGGGAGCATCCTCCAGAGAGAGCCAGGGCTCTGCTTGGGTGAGGAGGGGCAGGGCGTGGGGCTCTAATTGTTAGAGGGCGGGAGCAAAGGAAGGTCACAGGGCACGATGGGGGGCAGGCAGGGAAGCCTCCACCCCTGCCCCACAATTTCATGTTCAGGCCTCTCATAGTACAACCAGACACGTTCATTAGGTTGCCAGAAGATTCCTGGGGCCAACTCCAAGTCTTTGCCTGGGATAGGTCCTAGGGGCTAGGAAGCAAGGTTCCCAGAAGTACACAGATAAGGAACACTGCCCACCTGCAAGGAGTTTACAGCCTGGGAGCAGATGATGCTATGTAACCAAGAGCACCTCCTGAGAACCAGGAGCTGTTCTGCTCCCTAGGGACAAATTATGGGGACCCTGTCCCAGCTCTCCAGGAACTCACAGTCCAGTGGTGGAGACGGCCACAATCTTGAAGTATGAATTGGATTTCCCTAAGGCAGCAATGCTGGCGGGGGGCTGAGGGGAGGGCATGGCCTTCAGGGAGCAATTGGAGCACAAATAAAAAGATAAAATCAGAGCATGGTATAAACCAGAACCAAGTGTTAGAAAGCCTGTGGCTTTTCCAAGGAAGGGCAGAAAGTCAAGCAGCTTGTCTTCCCTGAAGGACAAGAGGGCTGAGAGAAGGTAAGTGCCAATCAGATCTTGCTGTTGTTTCTACTTTGTTCCACAGGCAAGAGGGAACCTATCATTCCACAAACATGCACTGAGCATCTGCTATGTGCCAGGCGCATGGGTAAGCACTGGGAATATGTGGTGAGCACGTTGCCGTTGCTCTCATGAAACTTGAAGTTTAGCAAGGAGATAGAAAATAGTCAATCACGCAGATAACTAACATTACAAATCATGAGGAGTGACAGGAGGAAAAGGGGCAGGCGCTAGGAAAGACTGTAATGGGGGCTTCATTTCAGTTGCAGTACCAGGGAGGGCTTCTGAAGGTTTGGAATAAAGGAGTGTTGTGGACAGAGTTTACATGAGGAAAATGAGTCAGGCTACTGTGTGCATGACAGATTAGTAATACGGTGGTGCTAGAAAGCTGTTATAGTGGTCCAGACAAGAAGCAACTAAGAAATTAGTCTATGATGAAAATGTAGCATTTCAATGGAGAGTTGTTGTTCAATGAGCACAGCATTTCACTTTTGCAAGGTAACAAAGTTCTAGAAACCTGTTGCACAACAATGTAAACAACTTCACACTACTGACCTGTACACTTAAAAATGATTAAGATGGTATATTTTATGTTATGTACTTTTTACCACAAATTTTTTTAAACTAGCATTTCAAAGCAGAGAAGAAATGATGGAGAATTCAAGAAATGCTTTGGGACAACTGGATATACTACCTCACACTTTACACCAAAATGAATTCCAGATGGACTAAAGATTTAAAAATAAAAAATGAAACCATGGGGGCCAGCCCCCTGGCCAAATGGTTAAGTTCTCACACTCCACTGTGGCAGCCCTGGGTCTCGCTGGTTCGGATCCTGGGTGCAGACATGGCACCGCTCATCAGGCCATGCTGAGGCAGTGTCCCACATGCCACAGCTAGAAGGACCCACAACTGAAATATACAACTATGTACTGGGGGGCTTTGGGGAGGAAAAGGAAAAAATAAAATCTTAAAAAAAAAAAATGAAACCGAGGCCAACTCCAGTGACCTAGTGGTTAAGTTTGGCACATTCTGCTTCAGCAACCCAGGTTCGGTTCCTGGGCGCAGACCTACAGAACTTGTCTGTCAGCGGCCATGCTGTGGTGGTGGCTCACATACAAAAAAAAAAAAAAAAAGAGGAAGATTGGCAACAGATGTTAGCTCAGGGCAAACCTTCCTCTGCAAAAAAAAAAAAAAAAAACCCCAAAAAACAAAAAAAGAAACCATGAAAGTACTAGAAGAAAATATGAGGAGATTTCAAAATAAAATCTTGAAATGATGAGGCCTTTCTGAGAACGACACAAAACCCAGAAGCTATGGAAGAGATTGATGTATTTAACTCCATAAAAAGAAACTGCATGGCAAAAAAACATGCCATAACACAGTGAAAATCAAAAAATAAACAATAAGCTGGGAAAAATATCTGCAACTCATAGTGAATATGAAAACAGCTCTTCCAAATCAATACATCAAAGACCACCAGCCCAGTATAAAAATGGACAAATAATATCAACAAATAATATCAAAATGAACTATAGAAAAAGAAATTAAAATGGTTTTAAAACATCAAAACTATACTAGGGGACTTCCAGTTCTAGAACAAGGTGATATAGACTCCTTTTTCCCTACCCCTTTCCTACAAATACAACTATATACCCAGAAATTATGCAACTGACAATGATGAAAGGACTCTGAAAGCAGGAAAGAAGATGGACTGGCTGGGACCTTCAGGACTTGAGGAATGACAACATGGTGAGTTTCCTCGGTTTTCTTTTTATCTTCCATACGCCCCTAGATTGCATGCCAAAGAGGCCTGTAACCCCAAACCAGCAACAGCCATACACACACACACACACACACACACACACACACGGTCCGATCTGCTTGCAGTAGCAAAGCCCTGGGCTGTCTCTGACGCCACTCCAGAACTGGGACACTAGCAGGCAAACTGATTTGCTTGCAATGGTAGCAGTAGCAAAGCCCTGGGCTCCCTGTTGTCCACACAGTGTCACAAGGAAACTCAGGCACAGTGGCTTCAGCAACTTCCTCCTCCTCCAGAAGATCTCCCAGCAAAAGCCAGCAGCTCAGGGAGGTGCCTTCCGCCCCAGCAGACGGCACCGGCAAGGAGTGAATGGGAGCCCCAGGGAGAAGAGAAGAATGAAGACACAAAACTAGCACTGCAAGGACTCGGAAAACTAAACTATCATCGGAATTACAACCCACAGAAGTAGACCAGAACGTACATTCTAAACCTAAACAGAGCCACTGCCTGCTAAAATAGAAGATTGAAAGGGGATCATGAGTCTCCCAACGTAATCAAAATGTCTGGGATACAATAAAAAATCACTCATCACAAGAAAAGCCAGGAAAACCACAATTTGAATGAGAAAAGACAATCGATTGACACCAAAACCAAGATGAATCAGATGTTGGCATTACTTGACAAGGGTTTTAAAGCAGCCATCATAAAAATTCAACAAGCAATTACAAATTCACTTGAAATAAATTTAAAAAATCAAAAACCTTAGCCAAGAAATAGAAGTTATAAAAAAGAACTAAATGTAAATTATATAATGAAAATAAATAACTGAAGTAAAAAACTCGTTGGAGGGACTCAATAATAGAGTCCAGAGGACAGAAACAGAGTAGAATCAGTGAACTTGAAGACAGGTCAACAGAATTTAGTCAGTCAGAACTCACTTGAACACCAGGAAACTGTGATAAGTTATATATGCATATGATACCGCCTAGAGCAAGCACCAGGAAGAGTATACAAAGCAAACAATACTCAGAATCATTAGAAACAAATTCAAATGGAACCCTAAAATATGTTCAAGTAACTCATAGGAATGCAAGCAAAAAAAAAAAAACGCAAAAGAATGAGAAATTGAAAACAAATAGTAAAATGGCAGACTTAAGTCCTGACATATCAATATTTACCTTAAGATAAATATACCAATTAAAAAAAGAAATAAGCAGAATGGATTTAAAAAACACAACCCAGCTATATGCTGTCTACAAGAAACTCACTTCAAACATAGTAACGTAGGTCGGTTAAAAGTAAAAGGATGGAAACAAGATACATCGTGCAAACATTAACTTTAAAAAAGCAGAAGTGGCCGTATTAATATCAGATAAAGCAGACTTCAGAGGAAAGAAAATTACTGGGGACAAAGAGGGACATTACATAATATTAAAAGGACCAATCCATCAGAAAGACATAGCAATCCTAAACGTGGATACACCAACAGCAGAGCATCACAATACATGCTATGAAAGCTGAGAAAGCTGAAAGGCGAAATAGACAGATCTGCAATGAGAGTTGGAGAGTTCAAAACCCTCTCCCAGCAATTTATAGAACAAGTAGACAAATTCAGCAAGGATATAGAAGACCTCAACAACACCGTCAACCAAGAGGATCTAATTGACATTCATAGAGTGCTTCACCCAACAACAGAAGAGTACACATTTTTTTCAAGTACTCTTGGAACATTGACTAAGATAGACCATATCTTGGTTCATAAAACAAACCTTAATAAATGTAAAAGAACTGAAATCAGACAGTATGTTCTCTGGCTATAAATGGAATAAAACCAAAATCAATAGCGTAAAGATAACAGAAAAATGTCCAAACACTTGGAAAGTAAACAACAAACTTATAAATAATCCATGGGTCAAAAAGGAAGTCTCAGGGGCCGGACCGGTGGCGCAGCAGTTAAGTGCGCACGTTCCGCTTCTCGGCGGCCCGTTGGTTCGCCGGTTCGGATCCCGGGTGCGGACATGGCACCGCTTGGCAAAAGCCATGCTGTGGTAGGTGTCCCACGTATAAAGTAGAGGAAGATGGGCATGGATGTTAGCTCAGGGCCACTCTTCCTCAGCAAAAGTTAGCAGTAGTTAACTCAGGGTTAATCTTCCTCAAAAAGAATAAAAATTAAAAAATTAAAAAACTTTAAAAATTCTAAAAAAAAAAGAAGTCCCAAAGGAAATTTTTTAAAAATATATCAAACTGAATGAAAATGAGAATATGACAATCAAAATTTGTGAGATGCAGCTAAAGCAGAGAGGGAAATTGATGGCACTAAATGCTTATATTAGAAAAAGAGGAAAAGTCTCAAAGCATTTATCTAAATTCCTACCTCAAGGACCAAGAAAAAGAAGAGCAAAATAAACTCAAACCAAGAAGAAAGAAGGAAATAATAAAGGTAGGAGCAGAAATCAATGAAATTGAAAGCAAGAAAGCAATGGAGAAAATCAATGAAACAGAAAGCTGGTTTTTCAGAAAAAAAAAATCAATAAAATTGACAAACCTCTAGCAAGATTGACACAAATAGAAAGACAGAAAACACAAATTACCAGTATCAGAAATGAAACAGGAGATATCACTGCTGATTCTGCAGCTATTAAAGGAATAATGAGGAATTACTACAAACAACTTTACATTCATAAACTCAACGTAGAAACGAGCCAATTCCTCAAAACCAACAAACTCCCAAAACCCTACCAAGATGAAACAGATAATCGGAATAGTCCTGCAGTCAATAAAGAAATTGCATTTGTATCATTAAAGACTCCCAGGAAAGAATCTCCAGGCTCAGATGTTTTTCACTGGAGAATTTTATGAAATATACAGAGAAGAATTAAGACCAATTTTATACAATGTCTTCCAGAAAACAAGAGGAGGAAGCACTTCCCAACTATTACCCTAATACCAAAACCAGACAAAGACAACACACAAGAGAAGAAAACTACAGACCAGGGCAGCCCTGTGGCCGAGTGGTTAAGTTCGTGCACTCCGCTTTGGTAGCCCAGGGTTTGCAGGTTTGGATCCTGGGCGCAGACCTACGCATCACTCATCAAGCCATGCTGTGGTGGCATCCCACATAGAAGAACTAGAATGACTTACAACTAGGATATACAACTATGTACTGGGGCTTTGGGGAGACCAAAAAAAAAAAAAAACCTACAGACCAATATCTCTCCTGAACTTGGATGCAAAAATTCTACACAAAAATCAAGCAGGGGCCAGCCCGGTTGTGCAATAGTTAAATGCGCATGTTCTGCTTCAGGGACCCAGGGTTTGCTGGTTCAGATCCCAGGTGCGGACATGGCACCGCTTGGCTAGCCATGCTGTGGTGTGTGTCCCACATATAAAGTAGAGGAAGATGGACACGGACGTTAGCTCAGGGCCAGTCTTCCTCAGCAAAAAGAGGCAGCAGTTAGCTCAGGGCTAATCTTCCTCAAAAAAATCAAGCAAATCCAATCCAATAATGTATAAAACGGATAATACACCAGGACCAAGTGGGATTTATTCCAGGTATGCAGAGTTGGTTCAACCTTCAAAACTCAATTGACACAATCTACCATATCAACAGACTGAAGAAGAAAAAACATATGAAAAAACATATGATTATATGAGTTAATGCAGAAAAAGCATTTGATAAAATCCAACACCAAATCATGATAAAAAAAGAAACCAACTCTGAGTACACTCAGAATAGAAGGGAATTTTCTTAATGTCATAAAGGGCATCTCCAAAAACACCTACAGCTATCATTATGCTTAACGCAGGAAGTGAGACAGGGAACAAGACAAGGCTATACATTCATCATTCTTGTTCATAGCACTGGAAGTCCTAGCCCCTACAGCAAGGCAAGAAAAAGAAATAAAAAGCACACAGACCAGGGGGCCGCCCGGTGGCATAGTGGTTAAGTTTGCGTGCTCCGCTTCAGCGGCCCTGGATTTGCAGGTTCAGATCCCCGGCACAGACCTAGCACCGCTTGTCAAAGCCACGATGTGGCAGCATCCCACATAAAGTAGAGGAAGATTGCCACAGATGTTAGCTCAGCGACAATCTTCCTCAAGGAAAAAAAGGAAGATTGGCAACAGATGTTAGCTCAGGGCCAATCTTCCTCACACAAAATAATAAGTAAATATATATCTTTTAAAAAAGCATACAGATCAGAAAGAAAGCAAACGTTCCTTATTTGCAGGTGGCATGATTGTCTACATAGAAAATCCTGAGTCATCCAGATAAACACTCCTAGAACTAATATGTAGGCTCAGCAAGTTCAAAGGATACAAGATCAACACACAAAAAGCAATCACATTTTTATGTGCTAGAGAGGAACACATGGAAACTGAAATTTAAAACATGATACCATTTACAATCACTAAATATACATCTACTCAGGTGTAAAAGCTGGTCAGGATCTGTACACTGAAAATTACAAAATGCTGATGAAAGACATTAAAGAACACCTAAATTGATCTATAAATTTTGCAATTTCTATCAAAGTCTCAGCAAGGGTTTTTTGTTTGTTTGTTTTGAGGAAGATTAGCCCTGAGCTAACTGCTGCCAATCCTCCTCTTTTTGCTGAGGAAGACTGGCCCTGAGCTAACATCCGTGTCCATCTTCCTCTACTTTTTTTTATATATGGGATGCCTGCCACAGCATGGCTTGATGAGCAGTGCCGTGTCCACACCCGGGATCCCACCAGTGGACACCAGGCCACCGAAGCGGAACACGTTTTTTTTATTTTTATTTTTTATTGAGGTTATGATAGTTTACAAGATTGTGAAATTTCACTTGTACGTTATTATTTGTCAGTCACCATATGGGTGCACCCCTTCACCCTTTGTGCCCACCCCCACCCCCCTTCCCCCGGTAACGACCAAATATTTCTCTTTGTCCATATGTTTATCTTCCACACATGAGTGAAATCATACAGTGTTTGTCTTTCTCCGTCTGGCTTATTTTGCTTAATGTGATACACTCAAGGTCCAACCACGTTGTTGTGAATGGCACAATTTTGTCTTTTCTATGGTTGAGTAGTATTCCATTGTATATATATACCACATCTTCTTGATCCAGCCATCAGTCCATGGGCACTTGGGTTGCTTCCACGTCTTGGCTATTGTGAATAATGCTGCAATGAACATAGGGGTGCATAAGTCTCTTTGAATTGTTGATTTCAAGTTCTTTGAATAAATACCCAGTAGCGGGATAGCTGGGTCGTACGGTATTTCTATTTTCAGTTTTTTGAGAAATCTCCATACTGTTTTCCATAGTGGCTGCATCAGTTTGTATTCCCACCAGCAGTATATGAGGGTTCCCTTTTCTCCACAACCTCTCCAGCATTTGCTATTTTTTGTCTTCGTTATTATAACTGTTCTAATGGGTGTAAGGTGATATCTTAGTTTTGATTTGCATTTCCCTGATGATTAGTGATGTTGAACATCCTTTCATGTGCCTATTGGACATCTGTATATCTTCTTTGGAAAAATGTCTGTTCATATCCTCTGCCTATTTTTTGATCGGGTTGTTTGATTTTTTGTTGTTGTGTTGTGTAAGTTCTTCATATATTATAGAGATTAACCCCTTGTTGGATATATGATTTGCAAATATTTTCTCCCAATCAGTGGGTTGTCTTTTCATTTTGATCCTGATTTCCCTTGCCTTGTAGAAGCTCTTTAGTCTGATGAAGTCCCACTTGTTTATTTTTTCTTTTGTTTCCCTCGTCTGAGTAGACATGGTATTTGAAAAGATCCTTTTAAGACCAATGTCAAAGAGTGTACTGCCTATATTTTCTTCTAGAAGTTTTATGGTTTCAGGTCTTAACTTCAAGTCTTTGATCCATTTTGAGTTTATTTTTGTGTGTGGCATAAGATAATGGTCTACTTTCATTCTTTTGCATGTGGCTGTCCAGTTTTCCCAACACCATTTATTGAAGACTTTCCGTTCTCCATTGTATGTTCTTAGCTCCTTTGTCGAAGATTAGCTGTCCGTAGATGTGTGGTTTTACTTCTGGGCTTTCAATTCTGTTCCATTGATCTGTGCACCTCTTTTTGTACCAGTACCATGCTGTTTCGATTACTGTAGCTTGTAGTATATTTTGAAGTAAGAGATTGTGATGCCTCCAGCTTTCTTCTTTTTTCTCAGAATTGCTTTAGCAATTTGGGATCTTTTGTTGCCCCATATGAATTTTAGGATTCTTTGTTCTATTTCCATGAAGAATGTCATTGGGATTACATTGTATCTGTAGATTTCTTCAGGTAACATGGACATTTTAACTATGTTTATTCTTCCAATCCATGTACACAGAGTATCTTTCCATTTCTTTAGGTCATCATCAATTTCTTTCAGTAATGTCTTATAGTTTTCATTTTATAGGTCTTTCACTTCCTTGGTTAAGTTTACTCCAAGATATTTTATTCTTTTTGTTGCGATTATGAATGGGATTGTGTTCTTGAGTTCTCTTTCTGTTAGTTTATTATTAGAGTATAGAAATGTAACTGACCTTTGTAAGTTGATTTTATACCCTCATCAAGGTTTTTTGGTTGACATAGTCATGCTTATTCCAAAATTTATGTGAAAAGGCAAAGGAACTAGAGTGTCTAAAACAATTTTGTTAATGAAGAATCAAGTGGGAAGAATGACTCTAACCAATGTTAGGTCTCACCGCATGACTACAGTAAGTAAGGCAGCGTGATACTGGTGGAAGAAGAGACGCATAGATCAGTGGGCCAGAACAGAGAGCCCAGAGATAGACTCACACAAATCCGGCCAAATGATTTTTGACAAAGGTGCAAAAGCAATCTAAAGGAGGAGGGATAAATAATTAAAAAAAAAAAAAAACAGGAGGAACAGGCTTCTCAAAGAATGCTGCTGGAGCAATTAGACATCCATAGGCAAAAAAAAAAACAAAAAACAAAAACAAAGAAAAGGAACCTCAACCTAAACCTCACATCATATAGAAAAATTAACTCCAAATGATAATGGAGGGCCAGCCCTGGTGGCCTAGTAGTTAAGTTCAGTGTGCTCTGCTGTGGTGGCCCGGGTTCTTTTCCTGGGTGTGGACCTAAACTACTCGTCTGTCAGTGGCCACGCTGTCACGGCAGCTCACATACAAAAGGAGGAAGACTGGCAGCAGATGTTAGCTCAGGGCGAAACTTCCTCAGCAAAAAAATAATAATAATATGGGGCCGGCCCAGTGGCACAGCAGTTAAGTTCACACATTCCGCTTTGGCAGCCTGGGGTTCACTGGTTCAGATCCCAGGTGTGGACCTATGCACCACTTGGCAAGCCATGCTGTGGTAGGCATCCCACATATAAAGCAGAGGAAGATGGGCATGGATGTTAGCTCAGGGCCAGTCTTCCTCAGCAAAAAGAGGAGGACTGGCAGTAGTTAGCTCAGGGCTAATCTTCCTCAAAAAAAATTAAATTAAAAAAAGGTCAAGATCATAAATTTTATGTTACCACAATGAAAAAATTAAAAAAAAAAAAGACTGACCTTAACATGTGTTGGCAAAGATGTGGAGCAACTGGCACTCTCATATACTGCTAATGGGAATATAAAATAATACAACTACTTTGGAAAACAGTTTGGCAAATTTTTAAAAAGTTAAACAGGGGCCTGCCCGGTGGCACAGCGGTTAAGTTCGCACGCTCTGCTTCAGCAGCCCGGGGTTCACCAGACATGGCACCACTTGACAAACCATGCTATGGCAGGCGTCCCACATATAAAGTGGAGGAAGATGGGCACAGATGTGAGCTCAGGGCAGGTCTTCCTCAGCAAAAAGAGGAAGATTGGCAGCAGATGTTAGCTCAGGGGTAATCTTCCTCAAAAAAAAAAAAAGTTAAACATACATCTACCATATCACCTAGCCATTCCACTCATAGGTATTTGTCAAGAGAAATTAAAACATTTGTCCATAAAAAGACTTGTATAGAAATGCTCATGGTAGCTTTATTTGTAATCGCCCAAAACTGGAAACAATTCAAATGGCTATCTAGAGGTGAATGGATAAATTAACTGTGGTATATCCATACAGTGGAGTACTACTCAGCAACAAAAAGAATAAATTATTGATACATGCAACATCAATGAGTCTCAAAATAATTATGCTGAGTGAAAGATGCTAGACAAAAAAGAGTACATTGGGGGCTGGCCCCGTGGCTGAGTGGTTAAGTTCGCACACTCCGCTGCAGGCTGCCCAGTGTTTCGTTGGTTCGAATCCTGGGCGTGGACACGGCACTGCTCATCAAACCATGCTGAGGTGGAGTCCCACATGCCACAACTAGAAGGACCCACAACGAAGAATATACAACTATGTACCCGGGGGCTTTGGGGAGAAAAAGGAAAAAAATAAAATCTTTAAAAAAAAGCCATTTAAAAAAAAAAAGAGTACATACTGTAAATTTTCCATTTATTTAAAATTCTAGAAAATACAAATTAATCAACAGTGACAGAAAGCAGATGAGTAGTTTTCTGGCAATGCAGGGGGAAGAGCCAGAGTGAGGGATTACAAAGGGACATGAAGAAACTTTTGGAGGCGATGGACACATTCATTATCTTAGTTGTGATCATTCTGTTAAGTGTATTCATACATCAGATTTGCCAAACTGTATACTTTAAATATGTGCCATTTATCATATGTCAGTTATGCCTCAATAAAGCTATTTAAAAATAAATTTAAGGGGCCAGCCCAGTGGTGTACTGGTTAAGTGCATGCACACCACTTTGGCAGCCTGGTGTTCGTGGGTTCAGATCCCAGGCACAGACCTACACACTGCTCATTAAGCCATGCTGTGGCAGCATCCCACGTACAAAATAGAGGAAGACTGGCACAGATGTTAGCTTAGTGACAATCTTCCTCAAGCAAAAAGAGGAAGACTGGCAACAGATGTTTGCTCAAGGTCAATCTTCCTCACTAATAAATAAATAAATTTAAGACAGGAGTAATCAGAAGTGGCCAGGAGGGAATTGGAACACCAATTAATCGATTGGGTCACTACTATGTTCTGTGCATTTGATACATCATCTCTGATTCTTGCAACAAACTCGGGAGTAAGTATTGCTATCCCTATTTTCCAGATAAGGAACCTGTGGTTCAGAGAGGTGCAGCCACTTGTTCAAGGGCACGCAAAGACAAATTCAAATTGTGCTCTTTCCACTCTGCCCTACTGTCCCGCAGCAGTGTGAGAGATGGAGGAATAGGCTGTGCTGCTTCACTGATTACTGACAATAAGTGGATCAGGGAAGGTGAGGCATGATGGGCTACTCTTTAAGATGGAGAGTGGGTTTGGACTGCTCTACTCATGGCATGACTTAGAACTATGAACCACTCATATGTGTCCCTTCCTTCTGGTAATCGGGAACAGATGCTGGGGATATATGTCTCAATTCTCTACTCACCAGAGACTCCATCTCCCATGCCCACACTTGCAGAAATAGAAGCATGTACAGTACTATATAATTTCATTTATTACGCACTAAAGCACTTCTTATAAAACAACAGAGAAGAGACAGATCATTCGGTATAATGTAGTGAGAAAATTGGTTAGCCATTTGAGGAAAAAATAGAATTTTTCCTGTTTATTTATTCTATTTAACTTTATCAACCTCAAGTTGATAAAGAATGAAATAGGGGGGGCCGGCCCGGTGGCGCAGCGGTTAAGTTCGCACGTTCCGCTTCTCGGCGGCCCGGGGTTCGCTGGTTCGGATCCCGGGTGCGGACATGGCACTGCTTGGCAGCCATGCTGTGGTAGGCGTCCCACGTATAAACTAGAGGAAGATGGGCACGGATGTTAGCTCAGAGCCAGGCTTCCTCAGCAAAAAGAGGAGGACTGGCAGTAGTAGCTGAGGGCTAATCTTCCTCCAAAAAACAAACAAACAAACAAACAAACAAAAAAACAAAACAAAACAAAAAAGAATGAAATAGGGGCCGGCTCCTATTCGTGGCTGAGTGGTTAAGTTCGCGTGCTCCGCTGCAGCGGCCCAGGGTTCGGATCCTGGGCGCGGACACGGCACTGCTCGTCAGGCCACGTTGAGGCGGCGTGCCACATCCCACAACTAGAAACCTGCAACTAAGACATACAACTATGTACCACGGGGGGTTGGGAAATAAAGCAGAAAAAAAAAGATTGGCAACAGTTGTTAGGCCAGGTGCCAATGCTTAAAAAAAAAAAAACCAGAATGAAATATGTTATGCAAAAGAATTGAGTATTTAGCAGATCTTTGAAATGATGGTAGCCTTCTAAGCTTTGAATTGATAAGAAAAATTTACAAGAGAAAAGATCAACAGATTTGGCTATATAAAATTTTGAAACTTGGTATGTAAAAAATATAACCCAAAGGAAAATAACCAATTGATAAAAATATCTGCCTCAAATATAACAAAAGATGAATTTCTACGTTCTATAAAGCACTCGTGCAAATCCGTCAGAAAAACATGTCCCCCAAAGATAAATGGACAGAGATACTTTACACAAGAGGAAATGGAATGAGTAAGCAAGCATATGGCAAAATGTTCGAAGTCACTAGTGATTTTTCTAAGTGCAAATTGCAACAATTACATTAGTAAAAGTTAAAAATAGGTAATTACTAGGCTGGCACTAGGATAGTAAAATTGTGAGGATCCTCTGACAAAGGTTTTCGGCAATACACAGATGCTACTATCAAAGCATTCAGACTCTTAACATGTGATCCCTTCCCAACAGTTACTGCCAACCACTCCCAGGGACTAAACACAGATGTACCCGTTCTCCCAAATGTGAGTCTCCAGCCCAGATCATGTGCCTGAATTCAGACCTGTGCCTACAGGACATCTCCATTTTGATGTCCCCCCTGCTCAGCACCCCTGTCTCATACCAAGAATGCCTCTTCCTTGTTCCCAGTGAATGCACCACTGAGTCATCAAGTCAGAAACCTAGGAGTCATCCTGATTACCTCCATGTCCCTCACCCCTGCGCATTCGTCATTTCCCAGTCAGATCCCACCAATACTCTATCTGCAATGTCTTTCGAATCTGCCCCCTCCTCCTCCATCCCACAGCCACAGACCTGGATCTCATCTTTCTGTTTCTGGCTTGTGTTATTGAAACAGACCTGACCCATCTCCTCCAAGCCACTTACACTTCTTTCATAACATCCTATAGAGAGCAGTCAGTTATCTTTCTAAGGCACAAAGCTGATCCTGTCCCCCTTAAAATGTTTCAACGGCTCCCCATTGTCTACCTATAGGCTAAAGTCCAAGATTCTTAAGATTTAGCAGCCCTCTCTGTTCCAAATTGCCTCGCCACCGTCTTTTCTCTGATGAGCTTCTCCTGGCTTTGCGTCCCCCCCTCCCAGCCTGCCTCTCCATTGTAACGTGAATTCCTTGAGAGCAGGAACTGGATCTTAATCATCTCTGCACTAACACAGAGCTTGACACAGAGTAGGCACTCAATAAATGTTGGGTGAAGGAATGGATTTATTCTAAGGAAATCATTCAACTGAGGGAAAAAGCCATATGAAGGAAACTGTTCACTGTAGCAATATTCATAATGAAGAAAAAGTGCAAAGAACTGAATGTTCAACAACAGAGAACTTTTATTAATTATGGGACATCCATTTAATGGAATATGATGCAGCTGTTAAAATACTAATTACGAAGATTATGTAGCAACTCAGAAAGTGTTTGTAATATAATAAAAGCAGAATACAAAGTGGTATGTACGCTAGGACTAAAATTATGTAAAAGTATGCATGCACACAAACTGATCCTAATGAGAACAGGAACAGGAACAAATGAATACAGATGATGTGTTTAGGGTGTTTGGGGAGGTACTGTTTGTGATTTTCTTAGCTCTTTCCAAATTCCCTTTATTGTTGTTAAAATGTCATTTATGCATAAATACAAATTGATAGAGAAAAAAATCTCCTGAAAAAGCTGCCTTGATTCCCTCCAGTCCTTCGACAAGCTATGGCACAAAAACAAACCAAGCACTGACCTGGGAAGCAAGAGACCAGCCCCCTCACCTCGCCCCGCCCCTACCCCTACCCCTAACTGGCTCTGTGATCTTGATTAAGCAAGACCCGCAGCTCTCACCAGCCATTTCTCCCGTCCTCCCTAGGTGGAAGTCCCGTGGTTATTCCTCACTCCCAAACCAACTCCCATCATTTCTGTTAGCTGCATCACCATCTTCCCAGTGCCCTCAGACTGAAAACCTCGAGATCCACCTTCCATTGTCTCATCACCTTCCCTTTCTCTCTGACCAAAATATGTTTAGGAAATAATATTAAATATTTATTAAAATGTGTATGTGGGACTTAAAGTAGCCTCACTTTGCACTCTCCTCAGAGGCAGGGAACTCGTCCAGCTCATCCGTGCATTTCCAGACCTAACACCTCCAGTCAACTGCCCCTTCTTGCCAATAATCATTTATTGTATGCTCTACTATGGACCTCGTTTTAGACAAAGAGGAACTCCTGCCCTCCTAGTTAATACTGTCTGGTTGAGAAGAACCAAGGATTTTTTTTCTCTCTTGATCTTCTGCGGACTGCTAAGGGGTGAAGCGGGGAGTAGAGATAGACCTGTAAAATGGAACCTCCTGAGCCATGACCCCGTGGTGGGAGGAGTTCAAGCTGGATGCTCCCAGGGATAATCTAGTAAGACTTGGCACAATTGGTGGGATGTTGAGTCAGTTTATTGGTTCAATAAGTATTTACCAAGTGCTGGACATAGCACCAAGCTCTCCATTAGGTGGTAACGGGCCTGCCCAGATGAATTAGGGCAGGATCTGTCACGGAGATGCTCATGGTTTAGGGGAGGACAGACAAGGAAACCAGTCAAGGAAACCAACTCAATGTGCTAAGTGCTGTCATCAAGTTTGAACAGAGGGCTCTGGGGCAGAAGAATGTGGGATTGACCCTGGCTGAGGGGAATAGGGGCTCACAGAACCAGAGGGACTTGAGCTGTGTGTATCTCCAAGGTTGAGGAGTGCGATTACGTGCCCAGGAAAGGGGTTGGGCTGTCCATGGCAGTTCCAAGGTGGGGAAGCATCGGGTCCACAGGCAGGAGGCTTGAAAGAGGCACCTTTCTCAAAGCAGTAATAGCTTGAAGTGGCTTAAGTTTTGAGGTTTGGGATGGGGGAAGGGAGCAGTGGGTGTCCAGGTGCAGGAGGCTTCAGGTGACAAGCAGAGGCACCTGAGGGGCCAGGCAGGAGGGCCAAGAGCAGTTTCAAAGTAGAGAAATAGCATGATCAAATCTAAGTTTTAGTTAGATAACCGATGGTCTCTAATGTTCCCTCCTTCCCTGAGACTTTATAGTAAGCGCCAAATGCATTGCACAGGAAGCAAGGGGCAGGGCGCCAAGGTTCAAGCAAGGACCATACCCTCCCAACCCCCTACACCCCTACGTCCTCGGGAATCTGCAGAGAAGCAAGAGAAAAAAATGTTGCTTCCTCCCAACTTACAGTATAGGCAGGTTGGCCGGCTCGAGGGAACTAGGAAGAAGGGACAGACAAAATATGTTTAAGAAATAATATTAAATATTTATTAAAATGTATCATATAATCACGTGTATGTGGGACTTAAAGTAACCTTACTTTGCACTGTCCCCGAAGGCAGGGAACTTGTCTAGCTCATCTTTGTATTTCCAGCACCTAACAGAATCAGGCGCACCAGAGGCGCTCAGCAAATATTGGAAGGAGAGCGGGAAAAGGAGCGGAGGAGACCGCCCTTTGCAGACGCCCCTTTCTCAGCGGCGGTTCCCAAGCTCCGGACCTATGACCTCCCACCAGCAGGTGGCAAGATAGAATCCCCGAGCGCCAGAAAAGGGCGGAGCTGGGCGGGGCTTCCGAGGCTCCGGCGCGCGCAGCCTCCGAGCCTCTTTTCTCGGCGCACCGGAAGAAGGCGGTCCTCTTTCCGTGCCTAGCGCAGCCATGGTAAGGTCGCTTGTTCGTGAGCTCTTGGGATGCATCAGCCTCCATCCTCCCAGGGCCGGGCCTTTCTGGGGCTTCGGGGTTCTCGCAGGGGGTGGCCGGGCGGAGTCGAAGGGAGTGCGGTCTGCGGGGTGGGCCCAGGCGGGCTCGAGGGCGAATGCCGGCCCCGGAGATGGGGGGAATCGGCGCTGCTGGCGGGAAGGCCTCGGTCTCTGGCTCGGCCACGCCCGGCCACGCATCCTGCCACCCTGGGAGGAGCGACTTTCTGCCCAGGCCGAAGCTGCGTGTGAGCGCAGAGGGCAGACGGCGGGCCTGGGATGGGTGGACGTTGGGTCCGGCCGGTGGAGAGGCGTTTTCGTGGTCGTTGTCTTTTTGGCATGATTTGACTTTACGTAGTGTGGCCGGTAAGCATCAGTACACAGCGTTAAAAGTTTCCTTCCGCATTTTAAAGTGAAAGCTGGTCTCAGCTTTTGGCTTTATAGTACGAGGGAGCAGCTGTTCGCACGTGGTTGTTCTGAAGTCACATTCATCTCGCGCCGGACAGTTCAAAACCAAACGGTTGTATTGCGAGAACTTTTCTATTTGATTAGAAAGTAGAAGCACAGATTGAGTTCTGGTCTATTTCTGTGGCTGGCTGGCTGTACCATGAGGTCTAACCCTTGGCCGTTTCACCGGCGTAGTGTCCTAGAAAAACAGTCTCTGGAAGCAGACACGCTTTTAAGCAGTAACGTGAAGATACTTAGCACAGTTCTCAAAGACAGTAATCGAGAAGTGTTGTCTGTACAATAAGAGAGCTGGTTCCAGTTTACGGAGCCTATAGTGTTTGCTAGCTACTTTGTGTGCGTTTGCTTCTCTGCCTTTGATCACCGCCCTGTGCTTTCAAGAAGTTGATAGAGTTTGTAAGCTGTTAAAAAAATCTAAAACGATCTAATAGCATTACAATCTGAAAACCTAAAACTCTCGTTCAGGCTCGTGGTCCCAAGAAACATCTGAAGCGTGTAGCAGCTCCAAAGCATTGGATGCTGGATAAATTGACCGGAGTGTTTGTAAGTATTGTTGTATTGTAAGCATGTTTCATGTATTGGAAGTATCGAAAGATACACGTTTTCTTTTCCCCAGTTTTACTGAGATAAAATTGACACATTTAAGGGATATATTTTATACTGAGCCTGTAATGTCAGGCATCCCTGGTTATTGTAGCCATAATTTTTCTTGCAGTGCCTTCCATTAGTCATTTTGAGGAAGGGCTAAGGGGAAAGTGTTCTTGGCTTTCCCTGTTCTGGAAGGCCCTGTGCTATTGAGCTGCACCCCACCTCATCTTAATAATTTCTGTGCCTCATTCCACATAGTACACTTCACGTGGATTTGGGACTCACATTAGTTCTTAATGGGTCTGTTCCTCTGAAGGGGGAAAACACTGTAAAACTTTAAGGTCTGAAATGTTTTTGTAAGCTTTGAACACCTTGTTTGCCCAAATTTGGAGGTGATGGACATTCTGGTGTCTAGTTAATGGATCTCAAGACTTGGGAGGTGGGTTTGAGTGAATCCCACCAATAGTTTCACAGAATTTTTTTTTAAATCATTTTACAGGCTCCTCGACCATCTACCGGTCCCCATAAGCTGAGAGAATGTCTCCCCCTTATCATTTTCCTAAGGAACAGACTTAAGTATGCCCTAACAGGAGATGAAGTAAAGAAGATTTGCATGCAGCGGTTCATTAAGATTGATGGCAAGGTCCGAACTGATATAACCTACCCTGCTGGTTTTATGGGTAAGTGGTTAGTGGTGGGCACTTGGTGGGGGCTCCTTTTGATAGTTTTATCTCCCTCCCAAATGGCAGTTGTGTTGAATAGTGGTGGGCTTTTATCAGTCTCAGAAATAAAGCATGACCTCCCCCCTCAGTTTTTTATTTACATACTGTAGGGCTGCAAATAATCATGAATCATTTCTCAAAACCAAATTTCGATTCACTTTAAGTTTTACATATTGTAAAAACAGGGTTTTGAAACATTAAAGATTAGCTAGGCATGGTCATTAATCTTAAGAATCCTTGTTGTTATTTGAAATCTGAGGCATAGGGGTTTTTTTGTCTTATGGTGCTGTGGTCGTTACTCAACATGGGGTAGTGGGGGTCACTATAGTAACCTAAGTTACTGTTTGATATCAGATGTCATCAGCATTGACAAGACTGGAGAGAATTTCCGTCTGATCTATGACACCAAGGGTCGCTTTGCCGTTCATCGTATTACACCTGAGGAGGCCAAGGTGAGTGTTGCAAGTAGGCTGGGTCTTTGTTCAGTAAAATTACTTGGTTCTCAGTTAGAGCCTGGATTAAGTACATTGGCTGGTCCCTTGCAATAAGGTAGATAGATTAAGATTACTTAGAATAGTTTCCCTGGAAGTAGCCAGTTAAGAATTTGGTGAGATCCTATTGTATCTTCAATTTTGTATCATCTTGTTGAAAGTCTTGGTGGTAGCTGTGTGGCAGTCTGTTGCTGGATGTCTGATTGACCCCCATTTGAAGCTAACATCCTCAAGAGATCATTTTCTTTTTTATGGCAGAAATGAAGTGACTTCCTCGTTGGGTTTTAGCGGCAAGGAGAGTGATTTGTAGGAACATTTAAGAGTTCTTGAGGTATGGGTCCTTTAAGCATAAGGAACCAAAAAACCAATATCCACTCCAATCCAGTTGGCCCTTTGCCACGTCTCCATTTGTGGGTCTAGCTTTACTCTGGGGAGGGGAAAGGTGTCAATGGAGGAGACTGCTAACCCTTGGGGCACTAGTTTGAGATAGCTCAAAAAAATTACAGGCATTGATTATTTAATCCAGTTTGTTGTGATGGTTTTACACAAAAGTTTAAGGCTTTCTGAATTATTGGCTGTAAGTGAAGGTTAATTCAATTGAGTGATTCAGCTCCTAATTTCCTTAGCTGCCTCGTTATCCGCAGGCCAGCGGGCATGTCCAATGGCGTCATGGTGATTTGATTTCCTTTAAGGATGTCAGGGAGTGAAAATCCAAACTTGAAATGCTTTGTGAAATATTTGTTGATTAGATGGACTGGTAATACAATTGCAGTTTGTGAGACAAAAACTCAGTTGTGGTGTAGAGGGAGCCATTAAGAGGCACTTGTTAGGAGCGATCGAGAGGAGTTGGGGAAGAATTCAGAGGGCCCATGAGGCTTAAACAGCCTGGAAAAAGGTTGTGAAGTTGTGGGGTCTTCGGTACCTTGGACTTGAACATGGGGGTGATGCAGTGCTACAAGGAAAATGCATAATAGGAAGACCAGCCTAGCCTAGAGAGGGGTGGTCAGCGTGCAAGATGAGTGTATGGAGGGCGGGAAGAAAAGTCTGGGACATGGTTATTCTGCAGTTAGAAAAACTGGCAGTTCCTCTGTGGGGCTGTTGCCTTTAGCTGCTAATTGTATTTTTAAGCCAGTGACTTCTGGCTTTGAAAGAACTGTTGCGTCCACTGTGGGGCATAGTGCATGTGCCCTAGACTGCGTGTGGCTCACTCTTGTATGTTTCTAGTACAAGTTGTGCAAAGTGAGAAAGATCTTTGTGGGCACAAAAGGAATCCCTCATCTGGTGACCCATGATGCTCGGACCATCCGCTACCCTGATCCTCTCATCAAGGTCAATGACACCATTCAGATTGATTTGGAGACTGGCAAGATTACTGATTTTATCAAGTTTGACACTGGTAAGCAGCCTCTGCTACCTGGGCATTCTCTCTAAAGCCTGGGTGTAAGAGCTGTTCTTTGCTTTTCTCTCCTTTTAATCAGAATTTAATCAAGCATTATGACGTGCACAATGCCTGGGTACAGGGTTTTGTTTGAACCTTCTAGGTGATTCTGATGTGCAGCTAATTACCAACCAAAGCTAGGTGTCTGTTGATGTGGTAAGGGGTTGGGAAGGGGCAACGCCTACAAGTTTCAGGGAATGTGCTCGTTTCAGCCTGGCTCTGTGGTGGCAGTAAGGGTTAGAGACAGGAGTATATTCTGAACGGTGGGGAGGGAAGTTAGCTAAGAGTGGCTTCCATGGGGAGGTGTGAGAAGTGTAGCTGGTTTCTGTTTGGGTGGTGGGTCAAAACAAATAACCGGGGAATGTATCTGCTCCAACGCCCAGATACATAGTATTTTTACTTCCAGAGGCCCAAGTGTTCAGAATATTCTGGGTGGCTGAGATGAGTTCTGGTGTGAGAAACACATTCTCAGGCCCGCTCTAGACATCTCAAGCTCCCCTATCCGTGGAAGTGGCATGGGGGCTGGGCAGAAAAGAGACAGAAAAGGCAAACCAGCCTAATTATGAAGCAGCCGTTGTAATGCTGTCATCATCCCTAAAGTCTGTCAGTAACAGTAACAGAATTGTGCCTTGGAGGAACAGCATTGGTATAGGCAAGACATGGTGAGGACCTGACAAGGTGGGTGCAGTGGAGTTTACATTTGTTGGGTGTGCGGGAGGGATGGGGCAAATCTTAAGAGGACCCTGAATCCTGGCTTAGGTAAGATCCACAGAAATAAATTTGAATGAGAAAAGGGATTAGTAAACTTCATTCTGGATCTCTCTTGGTCATTCATTACATTGGGTTATGAGTTCCCAGAGTGCCTTGGTCTGAGCACATTATTTCTTCCTTCCTGCCTAGGTAACCTGTGTATGGTGACCGGAGGTGCTAACCTGGGAAGAATTGGAGTGATCACCAACAGAGAGAGACACCCTGGTTCTTTTGATGTAGTTCATGTGAAAGATGCCAATGGCAACAGCTTTGCCACCCGGCTCTCCAACATCTTTGTTATTGGCAAAGTAAGTCTGGGCTTCCCTTCTCTGGTCAGGGAAACTGGAAATGCAGGTACTGCTACATTGCAGCACCTGGCTCCTGGCTGGCGAGGCTGGAGCAAACCTGTGCTTTTTCAGTATCACAGAATCAGCAGGGGACCTGATCCCCTTGGTGAAATGTGCCCGAGTAATGGAATGAATATGCCTTGTAGTCAAGTTCTTCAATTTGTGCCTGTGCTGTTTTGGTTTTTTTGGGTTTTCAGGTTTTGGATGTTTTTTGCTTTGAGGAAGATTGGCCCTGAGGTAACATCCGTGCCCATCTTCGTCCACTTTATAAACTAATGAGTGACCTTGGGCACTACTTGAGCACCTCTAAGACATGCATTACGAAGGGCGTTGTGGTTTTACATCTACGTGTATGAGCGGCAAGTTTGCTAGAATGGCCCCAACTGCCCAAGCAGTGGGTATTTCTTGATAAACCAGAATCCGAATGTCTTCAGATGCCCGGCTGCTGCTGAGCACTTTCACAAATGGGCTTCTCCTTTAAATGAGATGACAAATGTAGCATGTGCAAAGCTGCTAATGGAGTTGGTTTGTAACAGGTTTTTGATTCTTGTATTCTCCTCCAGGGTAACAAGCCATGGATTTCTCTTCCCCGTGGAAAGGGCATCCGCCTCACCATTGCTGAAGAGAGAGACAAGAGACTGGCAGCCAAACAGAGCAGTGGGTGAAATGATCTCTAGGTGACCTGATCTTTGTACCTAATTAAAGTTAACACAGTGTGATTCGTTACTTCTGGTGTTTGTTGTGCTTTGGTTTTTTTTGTTTTAATTTGTGGTTTCCTGCTATTTTACTTTATAATATGAAAAGTCAATTGAATTTTCAGGTAGGTTTAGGTGTTCTGTGGTGTGGATCTTCCTGTGTCTCTTATAGGTTGGCTTGGATGGTGGTGGGAGGGAGAATGTAGCAGACATGGTAAAGAAGGAGCAGCAGCTAACCCAGGAGTGGGTAGGCCAGGGAAACCCAGAGCGTCAGCCCTTGACTTGGCCGAGAACTCATCTACCCTGTTAAAAAAACCAGTGCCCTCCTTTCTCTTGTCTTCATTGCACTAACCCATCCACAAGCCTGGCTCATCTGTTTTTCCCACTTCTGTGCCAGACTTGTCAAATGCGGAGTGGAAGTGTACGTACAGGCTCTTGATGTTGCAAAGCAGTGCACTTACTCAGACTTAGTAGTCCTCTGTCATTCTCCAGCTGCCACTGCAGTCCTCATCTCCATTCCTTGTAGTACTCTGCAAAACAAAGCATGTGGAAAATCAACTCGTTCCTGCTTCCCTGAATGTGGAGGGTGGTGTCAGGCTTGCCTGCCAATCTCGAGACAAGAAGAGGTGCCCCTGCTGCAAGGGGCCAGCTCTTACACTTGGTCCTCATTTCAAGCCCTGGGTCTCTTCCAAGAATATCAATTACCCTTCCTTGTGATACCAGCATTCTGAAGCAGCTCTCTTGTTCCTGTTATCCTATAAAGTGTATCTTCCTGCTAAAACACCAAAACCACCTTTGCCTTCTTTAGCAGGGCTTCTCAACCTTCATGCTATTTGGGCCAGATAACTTGTGGGTGGCTGTCTTGTGTATTGTGGTTGTTGAACAGCATCCCTGGCCTCTACCTACTAGATGTTACAGTATGCCCTCCCACTCTGCCCAGTTGTGATAACTGGAAATGACTCTAGATACTGTCAGATCCCCTCTGGGGAGCAAAATTGCCCTGTGCTAGGAACCACTGCCCTATAGATACTGCTGTATCTCGCCATGACTTCATGTAACATCTTTACTTGTAGACTGCTCAAGCTTACCAAGTATCCCGCCACGACAGGATTTAGGTGAAAAACTTGTTTGAGACATCTTTTTCCATCTGAGGTGTGATGAACCTGTGTAAAGTTAGTACATATGTAACTGGGCACGTATAATGGTCATTCCCGGTGCCCAGGCCTGTAGTCCAGCGGAGGAGGAGGGCTGCTGAGGAGCTGTGGTTTGGGGCAGCATCCCCCACCCCTGGCTGGGTCCTATACTTGGAGTAAGGAGCCACAGAATAGTGGTCTTGCCAGAGAACTGAGCAATGTCCAAACTAATTGGCTAAAGAAGGCATGCCTTGGGGTCTCCCAAGCCCGGATTTTGGCCCCACAGAGCTGCTCTGCCTTACCTATTGCAGACTCCAAAGCACGACTGGCTGGTGCCTCAGGTCCTCTGCTTAAGCAGAAGGAAGGGCGTTGCTGCAAGAATTGGGTCTTGCCGAACTGGGTGGGAGAAGGGTGCGTAAGTGGGCTTGCCAGACATGTTGCTTCAGCATGGTTCTCTTGCCAAGAGTGAGGCTCATCCGGATTCGCAGTTCTGATGAAGGGCTGGGTCAGAAGTAATCTTACAGTGCCTCCTTTAAGAAACAAGCAGGTGCGACCGAAAGGCCAGAGGGTCATTTCCCTGAATGCTGGTGGATTCTCTTGCTGCCACCCTGCTCGCTGCCCCCATGGCTGCACTTTCCTTCGTTCTAGGTTTGTTTTAAGTCTCAGCTCAGCAGATGGAAAGAATTTGAGTTTTAGCTAAGGAACCAAAGTGAATGTGGAGAATGAGAGGCCTCTAAGTTGCTTCTTTCCACAAGCACAGTGGTTTGCTGGATGCTAATTGGCCGGCCATCTTGCACAACGGGAATTGGCATGTTTGTCTGCAGTCTTCACATCACCAGAATCTCTTTTAACAACATTTTGAATTTGTTTTTTTATTTATTTGTTTAACTAGCACAGGAATTTTATTAGCAACTAGTACCAACGTGGGGAAGATTTCCATCTTAACACCAGGTTGTATTGCTGGACTTAGCCAAAGCGGCCTGTATCATAGGTATGAGATACAAGTTTCCAAATAATGGCTTGTGTCTTCATAAGGCTTTTTAAGGCTTCCAATTTGATTCATAAAATCTTAGAGCTGGAGGTAACCTTAGAGATCATCTCAGCAGGGAAGCAGACATTTGGTCCCAAGATGAAACTGACAAGCAAGCAGAACTTGATTGGGTTTGGTTTACTTCTCGCATGCCTTTAGTGGGCAGGGCCTCACGCTCCAGTCAGAGGGCAGCACAGCACAGCTTTGAATGAGCACAAGAACACAAACAGCTAGGACTTGTGGAGTACTTTATAGTTTACAAGAGCCACCTTGATTTTTTGATAGCCAAATCATGTTCTTGCTAACCTAGATGTTACAGAAAGAGTGATAGCCACTCCACTGCCCTCTGGCCCGTGCCAATCAGATCTATCCATAGTCTTCCCTATCTCATGTCATGAAAAATGCCATCTTACCAGTTACTTTGGCCAAACACTGGATATGTCCTTGATTTGTCTCCCTTTCTCACACTCCACGTGTAATTTAATTAGAAAATCCTTTTGGTTCTACCTTCAAAATATATCCAGAGTCCATATTTGGTGATATTTAGAAATAATTATTAACTTTTTGTGTGATAATCATAAAGGATCCTTATCATTCAGAGATACATACTGAAGGATTAGCAGAAGAAATGACAAGCAATCTGAAATTTGCTTTAAAATAATCTAGTGGGTAAGGAAGATCAATGAAATAGGATGGACCTTGTACCGATAATGTTGAAGCTGGGTGATAGGTACATGCGATTCATTATACCAGTTGCTCTATTTCTGTATATGTTTGACATTTTTTGTAATAAACTTATAAAGGAACAAATACATAAATAGGACAGTGTCTGGCGTTCCCCCAAAGCACATCTGATCACTTCCCATCACCTGCATTGCTACCGCCCTGGTCTGAGCCACCACCAACTCTTGTCTACATTATAGATTATAGCATTAGCCCCTGACTGGTCTCCCGGTTGCCATCCTTGCCCCCTACAGTCTCAACCCAGCAGCCAGAGGGACTCTGTTTAAAGTGTGTCAGTCAGGTCAAGTTGCTCCTCAGCTCAGAGCCCCTGAATGGCACCCGTGTCACTCAGACTAAAAGCCACAGTCATC
This sequence comes from Equus asinus, assembly GCF_041296235.1. Classification (NCBI taxonomy): domain Eukaryota; kingdom Metazoa; phylum Chordata; class Mammalia; order Perissodactyla; family Equidae; genus Equus; species Equus asinus. The sequence goes on along the minus strand of NC_091820.1, from coordinate 57,498,466 downwards.
ACAAGGCCCTAAGAGATCCCCACAACCTGGCCTCTGACCTCATCTCCTACTACTCTTCCCCCGGCTCAGTCTGTTCCAGCCACACTGGCCTCCTGCTGTTTCTTGAACATCAGAGGTACTCCCCTGTCTTAGCACCTTGCACTGACTCCTTTTTTTTATGTATGTAGTTTATATTATGAACATTTTCAAATATACAGAAAGACCAAAAGAGTAGTACAATTATCACCTACATAGACACCAGCTAGGTTCAATAATTGTTAACATTTTGCCGTATTTGTTTCATTTCTCTATGTAGCCATGTACACACACAGACACACATGTCTCTTTTTCTGAACCCTTTGAAAGTATGCTGCAGACACCTTGACCTTGGGTTCCTGGTGCCAAGAGATGGCAAGTGCTGGCTCTCGGGCTCCACTCAAGGAGTTAATTTCCATGTTACCTTGGTCACTAGATACCCAAGAGAGATGCTACCTTTCCAGGAAGAACTTTTCCATCCTGAACCAGGGGAATCCACTCTTCTGTCCCAGGTTGTTGGGCCTGGAAAATTCCCCAAACCAAAGGCCAATCCTAAAGCTCAAAGAGAGAATGAAAAATGAAAAGGTTTGATTTGCTCAGACAGGAGTTTGTGGGTCAACTTTCTCTACCATTTTGACTTCTGAGAATATTGTACTGTTTGGACAATAAATAATAACAAAGAATGTTCCCAAGAGACAACAAACAGCCTTCAATAATAATAATAGCAGCAACAACAACAGAAAGAAGAAACTTCCCAAGAGCCAACAGCTTTTCAGTTCATTCCTGGGGCTTTCCCAGGGACATGCTCATGTATTTTTCTTAGCTTTTCTAGCAATGGTGAACATGTGTAATCAGTGGTGTGCTGGTAAATGTTTAACAACCAGCTCTCTGGAAAAAATGTGTATATACATATATATGTACATAGGTTAGTTATAAATGTTACTTATATAAAGGATGTATAACATAATTTACAAATAATAATAAAACAGGCAATTCCTCGTTATTGTGAATTCCGTATAGCCAGTTGATTCTAACAGAATTCTTTCAATGATTTTTGCCAAACTTGTATCCATATCAACCTATGACATATCAACCTATGACTGCAACTGACAAACAGAGTGTTGGTTGATATTTTTGTTTGCATTAACAAATAAGACAAAAGTGAAACGACAAAGACATATATGTTAGAACTTTATTTGTTTGTCAATGCCTTGAGCAGCTTCTTTGCTGAATTGTATAATAATTTTTGAATACTGAAAAAAATTTCCTTAATTTTTTGTACTATTCACAATGTAATGGCTACAAGACACAACACACTTCGAAGTTTAATCTGCATTTTAACATTTTCTCCATCGCTTCCTTAACCCTGGACAATCAGCAAAACAATTAATCAGATCCTGATTTGTAGTGTTTATTTCCATGGCCGATTTCAAGCTACTACCATGATGTCACTGAACAGGGAGCTGCGCCTAAGCTGAGAAGAGATGAGCAGTAGCACGCCATTATAGAGCATTTCCACCATGCGGATACAATAGGCATAAATAATCTCAAGGGCACGGATAATAGTAAAATGTAGTAAAATAATTAGGAAGTGAGGAGTTTTCAGTATTTATTATATAAATATTATATATTTATTATATAATTTACTTAATGTTAAGTTTATATATTAACATTCTAAACATTTTTAATATATAGTTTTTGCATTTTTAGTAATGGCTGTTTATAACAAGTGGCTCAGAAAATTCCTAAAAATTTAACAATTGGCTGGTATGAGCCGGTTCTAGCACACCACTGTGTGTCGTGCTATGCGACTCAGATGGCTACCCTGATGCTGTTGAGTGTGCCTCCTCAGCACCCCTCACATGTTACTTCCTTCTCCATCCTTTCAACCACCTCTGCCATGGGCAACATCCTCTGCTCCCACCCAAGTCTCTCCTCCACACACTGCAGCCCCATCCCTAAAGCTCAGCTTGAGTTGCATCACTTCCTCTTCCAAACTTCTTGGTCAGACACATTGCCTGTAGAATCAGGTCCAAATTCCTTGAACTGTCCTTGCAAGCCCTCCCCAGTGTGGTCCTAAGCTCTTTTCTCAATAGAAGGGCAAGGCGGTAGCTCCCAACTCCCGGGTCTTCATTCATCGTGACTTCTTTCTCGGGCGTCAGACCCACAAAGTCATCTGCCACCTGGACATCTCCTCTTGGATGGTCCCCAGACATCTCAAACTCAGTCTGTCCCAAATAGAGCTCATCCTTTTCCTCTCTCTCCTGCCCCCTCCGTGCTTCTATTCCTGTAGTCCCCGATTTTCTTTTAGGCCCTCAAATTTACCCTGTTCCCATCTCTCTTCATATTCTTTGGACACTTTTTTCTTCCTGGAACTTTTTTTTCCACTCCACTCCCTTGCTTGCTCCCTCCCCTAACTTTTTTTCTGGCTGTCTGTTACCAATCCTTCAGGTCTCAGCTGAGAAGTTGCTTCTTCTGGGAAGGTTAGGGGCCCACAGCACACCATTTCCCTGTTCTTCCCACCATAGAATTTGCCACACTGTACTACAATTGTCTATTAATTGTTTGTCTCCCCCAGGAGACTGTGAGGTCCGTAAGGCTAATCTTGCTACCACCGCATCCCCACTATCTAGCCCAGTTACTGGCACATTGTGGGTGCTGAACGAATGAATGAATGAGAGGTATATCCTGTGCTTCCCCTACAAACCCTCCCCTGCATCTGTCTTGTTTCCTTGGTGTTCCCCAAGCACACCTTGTACTTTTTCACTTCCCAAAAAAAAGCCATAGTTTTTGCTTGTGCTTAAGGGGACAGGGTCAGAAAATGTCACCTTCTGAAATTGAAACTAATAGAATCAACATTGAATAGATGAGATCAACCATCTGCAAAATAATCCACTTTAAGGATTGGTTTGTAAATATGGTACCAATGAGACAAGGGTGCCTCTCAGGTCTCTATGGTGACCAGCATGTTGCCACCGGCTGGGAATCTGCCAAATATAAAGAAAGTGATAATGTCAATCAATTGTAACCTGATTGCTAGAGATAATGCTGTATAAGCAGGAGGGCCCTTGTCTACATGGGATCTTGAAAAGAGTTGAGCCAAGAGCAACATCTTTTCTGTGTTTGACCATCATCAAGTGCTACATGCAGTCCTTTGCAGTTTACAAAGCACCTCCATGTGTCACCTGAGTGAATCTCCATGATGAGCCCACCAAATGGACCTTATTATCATTTTATAGACGACAAAGATAAAGTTCAGGGAGGTGAATCAACAAACTGCCACCCCCCCAACAGCCATACCTTCACTGAGCCCACAGAGAATGAGAGGGTTATGAACCCAAGGACAGAAATACCTCTACGGCAGAGACAGAAAGTTTTTGCAATGACAGGTGGTCAACCCTCCCACTTTGGTTCAGTCCGATTCTGTGCCCAGGTCACAGCTTTTGGCTTTGAAGAGGTTTAGCTCAGGGCCTTGGACCCCTGAAGGTAGGCAGGACGGGGGAGGATTGCTGCCAGGCCGGTCTCTTGTTCATTCAGCAAACATTTATTAGACAACTGCTATGTGCTCAGCAGTGCTAAGAACTTGAGATATACTGGTGAATAAGATCCGGAGCTCCTCGCCAAGCTGATGGCCTAATTCCAAGAGTCTGACAAGTAAATAATTACAAATATGCTGTGATGGAGGCTCTGTGAAGGGAAGAACAGGGTGCTCTGGGGGCCCATAGAAGAGCCATTTACAGGGGTCTAGGGGAGGGTCTGGGCAAGCTTCCCAGAGGAATTGATGCCTGAGCTGATACTGGAACGGACTTGTCAGTACAAAAAGGGGCTGGATGGGGCTGGCCTGGTGGCATAGTAGTTAAGTTCCCACACTCTGCTTTGGTGGCCTGGGGTTCGTGGGCCAAGATCCTGGACGTGGACCTACACACTACTCATCAAGCCATGCTGTGGTGGCGTCCCACGTACAAAAGAATAGTAGAAGACTGGCACAGATGTTAGCTCAGCCACAATCTTCCTCAAGCAAAAAGAGGAAGATTGGCAACAGCTGCTAGGTCAGGGCCATCTTCCTCACAAAAAAAAGGGGGCACTGGAGGAATCAGAGGATGGAGAGAGAAAAACTTTCCAGGAAGACAGAGTGAGAAAGCTGGGGGGTGAGAGCGTGTGGCAATGAAAGGCAAGGGAAGAGAGGTGGGGGGGGGAGGAGAGGTGAAGCTAGGGAGAGAATCATAAAATCCAAATTAATATAATAACCTCATAATAAGAATGTATAATACAATAGAACAAGATCCATAATGTTATTAATCATAATTATTAATCATTGGTTGATTGAATCAATAATCATTTATATGACTGATACTAATAACTTTATAACCATGAGAGCTAACCTGCGGTGAACGATTGAAGCGCGTCGGTGCGGGGCATGCAGCTCCATGCATTCCATGCACTATCATCTCCTCACCCTCACAACAACCCTACCAGGTAGGTACTGTTATTGCCCTACTTTACAAACAAGAAAATCGCAGGTTAGAGAGGTTAAGAAAGTCACATTGGTTATTCGGTGGCTAGCGTGGCAACAGGATTGAGGTTTAATAGGGACTCCAGAACCCATCCTGGAAAACGGCTTGCCTAACAGCAAGCACAGCACCTCCTCAGACATGTCTAGGGCTGTGGATTCTGTGAGGGAAATAAAGTCAGAGAAGAGTTTTGGGCAGGGAGGAGGCGCTCAGATTTTGTTTTTAAACGGCTCACCCTGGTAGAGAATTGGAGTGGCAGGGGGAGAAGCGGGGAGAGAGGGCAGGGGAGGGCTTTTGCCTTTTACTTCAACTCTCTGATGGTGGCGGCTTGGATTAGGGAGGTAGTGGTGGGAATGGAGAGAAGGGAATGGATTCATGGATATGTAGGAGGTGACGCTGACTCCCGGATTCTGGCTTAAGCAAATGGATAAACGGCAGAGCCATTCCTCCAGAAGAGGAAGACGGAAGGAGGAAGAGGTTCTGAGGGAAGAAGACACCCACCAAGTTCGCACTGCAGATGGAGGGCAAGGTCTATGAGAGACACTAAGGAGGTGAGCTCTGGGAGGCAGATGGAGAGATGTTCTAGAGTTCAGAGAAGAGGTCTGGACCAGACAACAGGATAAAGAAGGTGATTCCAGCCGCATGAGGGATGAGATCTCCCAGGTGTGCAGAGTGAGAAAGGCAAGGGTGGATGCACACCACCGTGTGAGGGAGGACCAAGTGAAAAGGGGCTGCAAGGAACTGCAAAGGGTCTGCTTGCTCCTGTGGCAGGAGACAGCTGGCAGGCTCAAGATAGAGTTGAGACCTCAACTCTTTGAATTGAAAGGACTTTTGGAAGGTGTTTAGTTCAAACCTCTCACTTATAGATGCCTCCTCAAAGAGGGACACTGGGCAGCACCATTGCCAATTTCAGCGCTCATGTATTTTGCAGCGAGGATGTGGACTTGGGCCTGGGTTCCAGCCATGGGGAGGATTACCGAGAGCCAAGCCCACTCTCTCAACCTATCCCAGTCCCCCTAGGGATATAAGGCTCTCATGTGTGTGACAAAGGTTTGATTTAACAGTTTGAAGAGACGGTATAGCATAGTGGTTAAGCATATGGCCTTTGCAGCAAGACTGCCTGTGTTCAAGACCTCCGCCAACATTCAAAAGCTGTTTGACGTTGGGCAAGTCAATATACCCCGCTGAGTCTCAGCTTTCCCATCTGGAAAAGGGGGTAATAATTGTACCAACCTCACAAGGTTTGTGCCGAGGATAAAATGAACTAGACCATTCCGTGGCAGGTGGTAAACGCTACTGAGTGTTAGCTGATCCTAGACAGCAAGAATGTGTCTGACCCGTTACCGTCTCCAAATCCTTGTTCTCTAGGGCCAGATTGCTCAATAAAAATGCTCAGGGAAGATAACGAACAGACACATAGATAAGGAGAACAGATTGGTGGTTACCTGAGGGGAAGGGTGGAGGGAGGGCAAAAGGGCTAAAGGGAGACATGTGTATGGTGACGGATGGAAACTAGATTTTTGGAAACTAGAACACGATGCAGTCTATATAGAAACTGACATATAATAACATACACCTAAAATTTACAAAATGTTATAAGCCTATATAACCTCAATAAAACAATTTAAAAAATGCTTAGGGAATTCATAAAGCAGGAACAACAACAAACGTATTTGGGAGAAGAATATGAGAATCGTTATTTCAAAGGATTCCATCAAAGTAGCCATCACAGGAAAACATCAGAATTTGGTTAGACTCTCTTCTCCTTTTTACAGTTTGGTATAATTTTTACCCTCAATCCCCTAATGACAATGGTAGTACTGAGTGTGGGGTGGGGGGAGTAGAGGTAGAAGCCACATCTTTTCAGTACTTAGAGCCTGAGTCATAGTCTCAATAATCCAATTTAGCCTTTCATCAAGTCTGTAAAGGAGGTGTCATTTATATCCTTTGTAGAAGTGGAAAATAAGGCTCAGAGAGGTCAGGAACCTCACCCAAGTACACACAGCTAAGTGGGATGGGGCTGGATGGGGCCGGATGGGGCCAGACAGGGCTGGATGGGAATACAGGCAGTCTGCTGTCAGAGCCTCCCATGCAGTAGGGGGTTGGTATTTGTGGTTCTGGAGGGGGCTCCTCGGCGCAGGCCTATTGGTCCCGTGCGAGGGGAATTCATGCCTTTGTGCAAGGAGTAAAGAAGTAAGGGGGCCCTGGTGGCAGCCCTGGGCCGGGGTGATTCGGGCCAGAAGGTAAAGATGGCCCTCGAGGCTTTTTGGAAAGCCTCCTCCTTGGGGGCCATATGTTCGCAATCAGTGTGTGGATGGCTAGGGTGGGAGGGGGGCTGTCCTGGCCAGCGGCCAAGCCAGATGTTTGTTGTGTGACTCCGCACAGCGCAGAGCTCAGTGATCCCTTGCTGTGCTGGGAATTCATGTACCACAGTTACGACCAGCTTCATCCCGTAACTCAGAAGGTTTCAAAGGCCCTCTGGGCGGAGGCTGGCCCCAGACAGAGCCAGGGAGGCAGGAGGTTGGCCTCCCATCCCCTCACGCCTCCCTGCTGGGGCCCCTTTCCTTGCACATGACTTTCTTTCCTCACACTCTCTCCACGCCCAGGTACTCCTTGTCGTCCTGCAGCCTTCCCCACCCCACGGCTTACACTAAGGCGTGTCCCGCCATTGCCTTCATTTCCCCACGCCCTGTCATGAAGGGGGAGCCCCTTTGCCCTTCTTTTCCGTCTAACAAAGCCCCACTTTTCGTTCGCAGGCCCCTCTGATCTCAGCTCTGCTGTGAAACTTCTCCAGCTTCCCCAGAAAGGGAAGGACATGGAGGCAAGTGCTCAGGGAGCACCTACTCTGTGCCAGCTGTGGAACCAGGGGTTTTACATACCTCACCTCATTAAATCTTTGCAACAGCCCTGTGAGGTTCTACCGGTGAGGGAACCCGGGTTCAGAGTTGGAAAGCAACTTGCCCAAGGTCACACAGCTGAGAAGGGCAGGAGTGTAGCTCAGTTTAACTCCCGAGTCCCTGTGAACTTGAACTCTCTCCAGTTCATACCACACCGCCTGTCCCAAGACACGTTCCTCCTTGATCACCTTCGACTCCTCTTTCTCATCCCATCACACATCCGATCCATCAGCAAATCCTATTGGCTCTACCTTCTGAATATATCCAGAATCCAGCACTTCTCACCGTCTCCACAGGTGCCACCCTGGTCTAAGCACCCACCATCTTTCCCTTGGACCACTGCACCATAACTCCTCCCTTCCCCTCACAGCGCTCCTAACTGCTTCGCCTTCGCTCCTCCCTGTCCCCCCCACCCCCCCACCACCACACAGTCCATTCATCACACAGAAGCCAGAGGGGTCCTGTTAAAACACAAGTCAAATCATGTCCAGTCTCCACTTCAAAATCCTGCAATGGCCCTAATCTCACTTGTAGTATGCGTCCTTCTGTTGGCCCGCATGGCTGCAGGCTCTGTCTCTGCCTCTTTCCTAATCCTGTGCCCTTGCTCACTCTGCTCCAGCTTTACTGGACTCGTTGCTGCTCCTCCAACACACCAGACACGCTCTTGCCTCAGGCCCTTTGTACCGACTGTTTTTTCTGCCTGGAACATTCTTGGAAATCTGCATGGCTCGCTGCGTCACTTCTTTCAAGTCTCCATTCAAATATCCCTTCTCAGTGAGGCTCTCGCCATCCCCCTGTTTATATTTGCAACCCCTCCCTCATCAGCACTTCCTATTCCTACCGTCCTGCTTTATCCTTCTCCTTTGCTTGCACTTATCGCCAGCCTGTGATGCTTCATTTTAGGTGTCCACTTGACTCGGCCCCGGGGTGCCCAGATTCTTGGTTAAACGTTATTTCTGGGTGTGTCTGTGAGGGTGTTTCTGGATGAGATTAACATTCAATCAGTAGACTGGGAAAAGCAGATTGCCCTCCACAATGCGGGTGGGCCTCGCCCAATCCTTCGAATGCCTGAATACAATATAAGGTTGAGTAAGAAAGTACTCTTTCTCTCTGCCTGACTGTCTGGAGCTGGGACATCAGCCTCCTTCTACCTTCGGACTCCGAATGGAAGCATGCCATCAGCTTTCCTGGGCCTCCAGCTTGCCCACTGCACATCTCGGACTTCTCAGCCTCCAAAATTGCATGAGCCTATTTCTTATAGTAAATCTCTTTATGTATATATACACATCATATTGGTTCTGTTTCTCTGGAGAACCCAAACAAATACACCAACTAACGGCATACTTTTGTTATTTTTAAAAAATATGTTGTCTCTGGGCAGCCGGTGGCGCAGTGCTCAAGCGCGCAGGTTCCGCTTTGGCCGTTGGTGGGTTTGGATTCCGGGTGCGGACCCGCGCACCACTTGTCAAGCAATGCTGTGGCAGGCGTCCCACATACGAAGTGGAGGAAGATGGGCACAGATCTTGGCTCAGGGCCAGTCTTCCTCAGCAAAAAGAGGAGGATTGGCAGCAGATGTTAGCTCAGGGCCAATAGTCCTCCAAAAAAAAATTAAAAATTAAAAAATATATATGTTGTCTCCCTCCGCTCCAATGTAATCTTGCTGAGGGCAGGGATTTTTGTCTGTTTCCTGTGTGTTTCACTGCTGTATCCTCAGCACAATGCCTGGAATATAGTAGGTACTTAATAAACACATGGTGAATGAATGATAATAGCCCTTGTCATTGTACCTTGTTCGTGTATCTTGTTTTTTTTTGTCTCCCAGGAGTCTGTGAGCCACTCCACCACAGGAACTGGCCTTTGCATCCCCAATGCCAGGCAAAGTGCCCACCACGAAAGGTGCCCAGTGCGTATTGAATGAAATGCCTTGATATGATCCATCCAGAAGAACATTCGTCTTAGGACAGAGCCCTCCCCAGTACCTAGTTCAGGACGCCCACCTCTCTGCTTTCCCCCTGCCCCTCCCTGAAACCCCAGCCTCGGCACGGCGGCCATCTGCCTGGCGTGCCTGGGCCTCCCTCCCTTCCTGGCCTCTCTCATCCCTTCCCCCTCCCAAGCCCTCCTCGCCCGCCTGGGTACAGGCGATTATCTGGGGGTGGTAATTATTGCGAGTAAATTGGAAGTTGTTTTGCACAGGGCTGTGTCTCACGCAGGTCGATTTGTATGCTTCCTGGGCACTTGTGACACTCCAGAAATGCCATAGCAACGGCCCCGGCGCCGCCGGGCTCACTGACTGCAGGAGACAAGGCGGGGGAGCGGTGCGCGCCGCGAGCCGAGCGGGCGGGCAGGGGCGAGGGCACCGCGCGGCGGGGAGCCGCTGCCTTCGCCGCCGCCACGGCTCCCAGCGTCGGTGTCCTCGTTGGTAGCATGGGAATAATAACCCGCACGTAGGCTGTCGTGGGGCAGAAATGAGATAATGGCTTGAACAGTGCGCAAACCTGTAAACCGAGGGCTGGCTATTAGTACAATGACTATTCTTCTTCGTGGTATTGTCTTCTTTCCCGCTTCTCTCCGCCTTTCTGCGGTTCGCCCCCGCCCGGAGCCAGCGCCTGCCAGATTCCCCGCCGCAGGAGCAGGGTTCCTGCTGGCCCTCCTTTATTCGGTGCAGAAAGCAGGGCCCCTGGAACACCTTTTAGTGAAGAAGCCCACAGAGACACCGCGAGCTCATCCCGCGGAGGCCGAGCCACTGATCAAATTGTAGGCACTCTGCCTTTCGGTCATTCAGATTAGCTGGGAGGAGGCCAGCTGGAATTAGTGACAAATTTGAAGCAGAGAATATTGACAAAGAAAGGCCATTATATTGCCCGCAATGACGCTCGACAATTCAAAGGAGGCTTCCCCAGTGTTTCCAAGGAGAGCTTTAGTTAGTGAGTAGATAAGACTTTTTGCTAATTATTTGGATAGACACAGACCTCAAATCCTTAAACTGAGTTTTGTTCCCTTCAAGGAGTTGAAAAACAACTCTTCCTTCTTCAGTCCCCTGCCCCCTCTCTAAATCTGAGATCCTTACCAGGACAAGGCTTTGAAAACAATAAAGCACTACTGAACTATTCATTCGTTCCAAATAATTTTTAAGCATCTACTGTGTGCCAGAACTAGTGTGGGTATTGGAGACACAGACATGGAGCTAATGTTCTAGAGGAGGAACAGACAATGTAGCAGTAAATGGAGAAAGGAGATACTTTTAAAAGTAATAACGTCTCTAAAGGATATAAAGAGGGTGAGGGAGGTAGGGTAGCTACTTTAGAGAAGATGGGTGGGTAAAGGTCTCACAGGGGAGATGGCTGAGATCTGAAGGATAAGAAAGAGCAGCCATGCCAAGATTTTAGGGGAAAGTGTTCCTGGCAGAGGGAATAGCAAATGCAAAGACCCTGTGGTGGAAATGGGCTTGGTTGTTCAAAGACTAGAAAGAAACCCAATGTGGTTGAGGTGAAATGAACAAACAGGGTGCGATTTGGAGGGGCCAGGTCACTAGGGACTTGCAGGCCACAGTAAGGAGTGTGGGATGTATTTTCAGTGCATTGTGGACTCACTGAAAAGTCTTAAGCGACGGAGTGATATGATCTGGTTTATATTTTTCAAAAAGATTACCGGCTGCTGTTTGAAGAATGGATTAGATTTTCCTAACAAGAAAAATGGACTGGGAGACAAGAATGGGAGTAGGAGGTGAGTGAGGAAGCCGTGGGTAAATGCCAGGTGGCTTAGGCCTGGATGCTTGCAGGTGAGCCGGCAGAGGTGGAGAGATTCAGGATGTATTTTGGAGATGGAGCCGACAGGGCTTGGTGATGGATTGGATGAAGGTCAGAGAAGAGAGTACGTTGTCTAGTTTCTAGGTTTTGGGCTTGAGCAACTGGGTGGATGGTGGTGCCATTTACAGAGATGGGGAAGACTGGAGCAAGTCAGGTTTGAGGTGGGTTGGGAATCAATGCTTCCCTTTTGGATGTTTTCAGTGTGAGATGTCACGGAGGCCTTGATAGAGGGGCTCATGTGAGAGGTTTGGACCTAAGAAAGACCTGTGGGAGTCCTTCATATTCAGTTAAGAGTTCTCGGGAATCTTGGTGACTTGTTCAAAGCTAACCCCAGGCTGGAACAGAAACGTGGGGACATAACTGCCTCCCTCCCTGCCTCCTAGACAACATGCCCTTGACTGTGGCAGTGCAGACTTACTCTCAGGGGAAACGCAAAATAAAACTACGAGGTACAACTTTTTAATTAGCAGAAGGGTGAAGATCAAAAGGTTGGAAAACACTGTTAGCAAAGGTGTGGGGAAACGGGCACCCTCATATATGGTTGATGGGAACGTAAGTTGGTCCATCCCTTATGGAGGGCAATTCAGCAGTTTCTATCAAAATGAGAAAGACACATACACTTGACCCAACAATTCCACTTTTAGAAAATTACCCTACAGATATACTCACACTTACAAAAATGCCTGTACCAGAATATTTCTTGCCATAGTGTTTATAACAGCAAAAGACTGGAAAAAAAATATCCATCAATAGGGGACTGGTCAAATAAGTGAAAGTACACTTACAATGGAATATATGCAGCCATTAAAACTAAGGAAGTTCTTGATTTTTTTTCAATTGAGATGAAATTCACATAATATTAAATTCACTATTCTAACCACTTTAAAGCGTAAAATTCAATGTCTTTATGTTTTGAAATGAAACAACCTCCAATATATATTGGTAAGTGCCTACCCTTACTCACCTTCTGTCCCCACCTGTCTACCTCTGCTAGTGATGGTAAGAGGGGCTTTTTCTGATGGGCACCTTTGAAAAGTCTCCATGACACAGGAGGCTAAGATGGTCTGTCGATAAGGAGAAGTAGTGGTAATATTAATCAATGGTTCTCAGCCCAGCTGCACATTGGCATCACCTGAGGAGATTTTAAAAATGCCATTGCAGGGCCGGCCTGGTGGCGCAGTAGTTAAGTGCGCATGTTCTGCTTTGGTGGCCCGGGGTTTGCCGGTTCGGATCCTGGGTGCAGACATGGCACCGCTTGGCAAAGCCATGCTGTGGCAGGCTTCCCATATATAAAGTAGAGGAAGATGGGCATGGATGCTAGCTCAGGGCCAGTCTTCCTCAGCAAAAAGAGGAGGATTGGCAGCAGTTAGCTCAGGGTTAATCTTCCTCAAAAAAATAATATAATAAAATAAAATAAAAATGCCCTTGCCTAGGCCCCACCTCTAGAGATTTTGATTTAATTAGTCAGGGATGAGACCTGGGCATGATTTTTTAAATTGAAGTATAATTTACACATAGTAAAAATACCTAGGTCTTAAGCATATAGTGCAATGAATAGGGATAATTGTGGGCACCTGTGTAACCACTGCCACAATAAATTCCCCAGTCAATGCCCCCACCCTTGCTGGAGGCAACTACTATTGTGATTTCTTTCTTTCTTTTTTTTTTTTTTAAAGATTGGCACCTGGGCTAACAACTGTTGCCAATCTTTTTTTTTTCCTGCTTTTTATCTCCCCAACCCCCCCTGTACACAGTTGTATATCTTAGTTGCACGTCCTTCTAGTTGTGGGATGTGGGACGCCGCCTCAACGTGGCCTGACGAGCGGTGCCATGTTTGCACCCAGGATCCGAACCCTGGGCCTCCGCAGCGGAGCTCGTGAACTTAACCACTCGGCCATGGAGCCGGCCCCTGTGATTTCTATTATAGATTCATTTTGATTGTTCTTGAACTGCATATAAATGAATCAGGCAGTATGTAATGTTTTGAGATTGGTTTCTTTCACTTAGCGTAATGCCTTGGAGATTCATCCAAATTGTTGTATTGATCAGTAGTTCATTCCTTTTCATTGCTGAGTGGTATTCCTTTGTATGGATACACCAAAATCTGTTTATCCATTCACATGTTCAGGGACATTTGGGCCATTCTCAGTTTCTGCTATTAGGAATAAAGTTGCTATAAACATTCATGTATAAGTCTTTCTGTGGGCACGTGCACTCATTTCTCTTGGGATGGAATTAGTAGATTTATGTTGAACTTATTTGAAACTGTCAGTTTTCCAAAATTCTTGTACCAATTTACACTCCCACCAGCAAAATGAGAGTTACAGTTGCTCTACATGCTTGTCAACACTTAGTATGGTCCATCTTTTTAATTATAGCCCTTCTCATGGGTGCCTCGTGGTATCTCATCATGGTTTTAAATTGCATTTCCCTAATGACTAATAACATTGATCATCTTTTCAGGTGCTTATCAACAATTTATATATCCTCTCTCATGAGATGTGTATTCCAGTCTTTTGCTATATTTTTGGGTTGTCATTTTATTATTGACTTTTAGGGGCTCTTTATATATTCTGGATACTAGTCCTTTGTCAGATACATGTATTGCAAATATTATTACTGTTTAAAAGATTCCCAGTGATTCTAACATGTATCCAGGGTGAAAACCCTGGTACAGTAAAGATCAGCTCCAGAGGCTCCCTAATTTTTCAGATCCCCAAATCTGCCCCCTGTAAACTATGCCTGAGGGTTGGTTCTTTGATCCATGTAAACATCCATGGCTGTGGGGATTTTAGGAGTGAGGGGTGCCTTGTCAATCTTCTCTCTGTGGATCTGTCTAGCTTCTTGGACAGGCCTACTCATCTGAACTGCTCCCTTATCTTCTGATGTGAGACCTTAGCTAAGTCTTTTCTTGTCTCCACCCTAAAATTTTCCATGTGTGAAACTGACCTTATTGCCTGACCCATTCCTACCACCTGGAGATGGTTGGTGTCAAAGGGACAAAGACATGTTTTCTCCTAGATGGAGCAAGCTATGTCTTAGGCATAGAAGGAGTATGATTTTCTGTATTTTCTCCCGGCCATTGTCCTCAGGCTGTCCACCTGCTCACTGAAAGGGAGAATCATTTTCTAGCAGCCTTGGCAACCATTCATCAAGGGACTGGGGGTTGATGGCCTGGTCCTGGTCTCTTTGAATCTGCTGTGTACTTGTTGCATGACCTTGTGTAAGGCAGTTAACCTCTGTGAGCCTTGGTTCCTGCGACTGGTAAAGGAGAGCAGTAACTTTTCGCTTGTTGTGGGGAAAGTGCCCAGCATAAAGTAGGTATTCACGAAGCCATTACTTCCCTCGAAAGGGGAGCTGGGAAGGCTTGCCTCTGAGAGCAGTGCAGCTGGGCTGTGAGAGGAGCTCTCTGCTTGGGGACTTGCCATGCCCTCAACATGCCCTGGTGTCGTGTATCTGCCCCTTCCCTCCACACCTTCAAAGGTCTAGACTGGCCAAGGTCCCTCCTGCTGTGTCGTCCTCACTCTGCCCTTCTTGGCTAATTTGAACAGAGCATCCCGCAAGGGCCCTTAGGCTCTTTAAGCTCAGAGCAGATGGCTAGGAAGCCAGTTCTCTGGGACATACAGTTCCTGACTCAGAGCTGGGCAGGGGGCCAAGGCCTTCGAAGGGCTGTAGAAAATTGTAACCCTCATCTCTCCCTCAAGAGCTTGTAGTTTTTACTCTCTGTCTCTTTTAGTGCCAAAGAAGAAGGGAAAAGGACCACAAAAGTTAATATTAGGTGCCACCTGGAGTCCCTTCTTGGGCTGGCACCTGGGAGGAGTCTTGACTTCAGCTTTTGGGAGAGGTGCCCATGCTGTGTAGGGAGGGTTTCTCTTCTGCTGCAGGAGGAGGGTGAGGAAGCTGAGGAGAAACTCACAGGGAGCTCCTAAAAATGCCCTTGACCTGGGAAACAAGTAGGTACAGGGCATCTGGAGAGTCCACTGATACTAGTCACTGGCTGGAGCGTGTCCATCTCACAGCCAAGTATGGGTGGCTTTGTCCCAGCACAAGATTTTAGAAGGGAAGAGAAAAGGAATGGCCCATTCCTGGGCATAACTCAGATTCCTCTGCACTATTTCCAGGTCTGTCTTGAGGCAGGTTCAAGAGGGAGACAGGGGCAATGCTCGCAAGAAGAATGGCTGGAATAGGCATGCTTGGACCTATCCCCTTCCCTAGTTCCGGGTTCTCATTATTGCTTTGGATCTATCAGTCCCACCCATGGCCTCATTCTGGTTCGCCAACATGGTGCCCATTGCTCCCCTTCAGGATTAGTAAATTGACAAATTCATCCATCCATCCATCCAACAAATATTTACTTGTCAGCTACTATGTGTAGGTACTGTGCTAAGTTCTGTGAAGCTGTAATTGTGAAAAAGATCCATCCTTTGCAGAGCTCACATGATCATGGGGGAGCTAGAGAGGTAACCAGGTAGCCACATTCCATGGACTAAATCCAATGATAAAAACAGGGTGTGTCACATTGTATCACAGAAGACCACTGTTGGGAAGGATCATGGAAGATCCCTGGAAGAAGGGCAACCTGAGCTGAGAACCGAGGAGTGAGTAGGAGATAGTGAGACAACAAGGAAGGGAAGAAAGTCCAGGCAGAGGAAACAGCTTGAGAGACAGCCTAGAGGCAAGATTTGAGTAAGTGGAAGTGGTTCAGTTTGAGAAGAGTGGTATGTGTGTGTGTGTGTGTGTGTGTATAGGGGCCAGGAAGAAGTGAGACATGAGGTAGGAGAAACAGCCAGAGGCCAGATCAGAATTACCTTCTAAGCCATGGTAAGGAGGCAAGACTTGATTTTGACCGCAAAGAGGAGGCTTTCAAGGGTTTAGACAGGCCATGGCATGATCAGATTGGTGTTTCTGAAAGATCACTCTGGTTACTGGGTGAGGAGACAGTGGGGAGCAGGCGCAAATAACAGCAGGAAGAAAGTCAGGAGGCTACTGCAGTGAGCCCAGTGAGAGATGATGGTGGCGTGGACCAGAATGGCAGCAGTGGAGATGGAAAGAAGTGTTTGGGTTTGGGATATATTTTGGAGGTAGAACCAAGAGGACTTCCTGGTGGATTGGAAAGATGTCTCCCAGTTTCTGACTTGAACAACTGGGGGGTTGGTAGTGCTGTTCATGGAGATGGGGAATATTGAGGGAAGAAGTCAAGGGGAGGGTGGAAGATGAGTTCAGTGCCATGTTGATTTCGAGCTTCCAGGAAGAATGTCCTGGAGCCAGTTGGCCATCTAGGTCTGAAACTCAGGAGAGAGGATGAGGCTAGAGACGGAACTGTGAGGTCTTGGAAGGGGCCAAAGCATCCCGAAGGGAGTGGAAGATGCCACATTTTGTGCAGCAGCACTGTCCTGTCAAAGAATTCCCTACCCTTTGGTGCCTGCTTCAGCCCAAACCCTGGGAGACAGGTTTAGAAGGGACTCCTTGAAGACTTTGCAATTTAGTGCAAAGACCCTGTGGATAACTCTAACTCTTAGTTCCCTCTTTCCTCTCAGTTTCTGTCACTCCCACAGCATCTTGGGCTAACTTGACTAGTTTCCAACCAGAATTTATCCAGCCCAGGGACCAGGCCAGCAGCTGCCATTCTTAGGAAATTTGGTTTCCGACTCCCCCTGCTGGCAGAGCTGGAGATGACTCACATCTGGGCCGCAGAGCTGGAGCGCACCCTCCTGCCTGCTTTCCCTGGAACAGACCCCTCTCGCCCCAGAAGAGGGGATTAAGACCTCAGTCTCAGTCCCTTCTCCACCCCCCCCCCCTCAAAAAATCCACCCACTTTAGAACCCTGGGTAGAAATAGGGGGAGAAAAGCCTAATTAGGTATCTGAGAATCACTAAATTCTTCCCGTTTCCAAACCACTTTTTTTTTTCTTCCCAAACCCACTCTCAATCTCCTTGCCCATCAAGACTTCATTTGGTTATTTATACTTGTCTCCAAAAACACTCTCTCCCATTCTCAGTCCCCAAGAGCAGCATTTTCCTGACACCCAGTTGGCCTCCCTCCTCCTCAAATGCAGGGAAGCCATGTTCTGTACTGGAAAGAGCACTGGGCTGGGAGTTAAGGAACCTAGGTTCAAGTCCTGTTTCTGCCACTGATTCAGGGTGTAACCTTGAACCAGTCACTTCCTTCTTTCCCCAGTGGCAGTTCCCTCATCTGTGACATTGGACTGGACTCCAAAAAACTGTTCTAGGGGCCAGCCCGGTGGCGCAGCGGTTAAGTTTGCGTGTTCTGCTTCGGTGGCCTGGGGTTCACCGGTTTGGATCCCGGGTAGAGACCCACGTACCACTTGTCAGCCATGCTGTGGCAGGCGTCCCACATATAAAGTGGAGGAAGATGGGCAAGGATGTTAGCTCAGGGCCAACCTTCCTCAGTAAAAAGAGGAGGGTTGGCAGCAGATGTTAGCTCAGGGCTAATCTTCCTCAAAAAAAACACAACCGTTCCAACTCTAGTATTCTAGCCTTTGCTCCATTCACCTTAGCCTTTTTAGTTCTTCACATGCATCAAGCTCTCTCCTGCCTCAGGGCCTTTGGTCATGCTCTTCCCTCTGCCTAAAATGCTCTTCCCTTCCCTTCTCTTTTTTGTTTAAACTCCTCCTTATCCTTCAGATCTCAGCTCAAATGCTGCTTCCTCAGAGAAACCTGTCTCAGCCCCTGCAGACTGGGTCAGGTACCTCATCACAGGCTCTCGAAACTCCCGGAGTTTGCCTTCTGTGCCCTCATCATGGTTTGTAATTTTCCACATGCTTGTGTGATTATTGTTTCAGGTCTCCCCCCTCCCGCATCAAGCTGTAAACTCCTGGACAGCAAGGACCTGTCTGTCTGTTTTGCTCACCACTGTACCCCAGCATCCAGATCCTTGCCTGGACATCTTGTAAAGGCTCAACACTTATTTATTGAACAAATGAATAAGTAAATGGATGAATGAATCCTTCTCTTCACTTATTAGCTGCTTTCTACATCTGACTAGCGCAGTGTTTAAGAGCAAAAAGTCAAAAAGCCAGACTGCCTGGGTTTGGAACCAAGCTTTACCACTCATAAGCTGTGTAAACTTGTGTAACTTATTCAACCTTTCTGTGCCTCAATTTCCTTATCTATAAAGGGAGGATAATAGTAGTGTATACTACCTAACAAAGTTGTTGTGAGGATTAAAGACTTCATGTATGTAAAGCGTGTAGAACAAGGCCTGGCACTCAAGTGCTATATTGGTAATAGCTGTTGTTCTTATTCTGCCTCATCCATCTCTCCATTTACCCATTCTAAACTCTCCCATCAGGCCTCATTATCTTATTTCCGGTCTGTGGGTGTGGGTGACTCAGTGTAATTTGCAGACTAGATAGCAAATGTTTTTAAAAATTTTTATTATGGAAAATTTCAAACATGCAGAGAAGGAGAGAGAAGAGGATAATGAACCTCTATAACAAGCTTCAACAATGATCAACATTTTGCCAATCTATGCTCATCTATCTCCCTCTCATTTATTCTCCCTACTGGAGTATTCTAATGTAAATCCCAGATGTCATATCCTTTTATCTGAAAACACTCCGTTATGTATCTCTAGCAGATAAGAACTTTAAAAAAATACAATACCATCATCACACTTAAAAATTAACAATAATTATGAAAGGCTTTTTAAACCTCAACCCCTCGAGAGAAGCTGGGAGAATGGGAGCCCTCCCTTCAGGGTCGATGTGAAATGAACAGACAAGAGAGTTAATATAAGTAAAGTGCTTTGAATGGGGCCTGACACATCAATGGGATAGAGTAGTAACTGTTATTTTGATTCACTTTCATTCTCTCCATTTATCCACTCTAAATCCTTCTCCACCTCTCTCTTATGTCCGGTCTGTGAATATGTGTGACCGAAGGAGGACTAGGAGCCCCGGCTGGTGAGTTCCTGGGCCATTGGCGCCCTGGGGTGGGAGCTGGGACTCTAGAAGGCAGGAGAAGGGCCCAAAGGAAGCAGCAACCTCAGAACTGAGGGGGAGACAAAGAGAGCTGGAGGACTTAATGGGTTTAAAGAATGGGGAGTCCTGTGACTGTGTGCAAATGGCACCAAGAAAAATCCAGTAGCTTAAGGGCAGGCAGGTGGGATGGGTGGTCCTTTCTTCCCAGTCACCAGGGCCTTCGGCAATCACTGCTAGCTGGGAAGCAGGGAGGTGGTAGCCGGCTCTTAAGGGAGTTCCTTTTAGCTTTCCTCCACAGCCCGAAGGGGAAGCTGCCTGAGACAGCAATCAGGGTTCCGCTTTGCTTCATCCTGAGTTCTCAACAGTTCCTAGGATATGAGTGACAATGGGGGACACTGAGCCAAAGCACAACTAGAGATGGCCTTACCCCAGACTCCAGATGAAGATTTTTGTGCTCCCATCTCTTCTTCCCTTTCTATGGAATTCTCCCCACCGGCCCTTCTTCTCACCACACTCATCCTTTGGGTACCCAGGACACCTGCACAATCGACCCACCCCAATCCAAACTTGTGTCCAGGAAAAGAAGTGATGCAAACACTTCAGTAGGGTAAACAAGCTCCTTCACAAACTGGCCTCCAGCTACCTCATCAACCTCATTTCCCACCACTCCCATCTTCTTTCCAGCAAAAGGCTGTGTGACACAGTGAAGGAGTACAGATTTGTGTCCATATAGACCTGGTGTTGAATTCTGGTTCTGCCATTTCCCAGCTCTGGAACCTTAGACAAAATCTCTTTCTTTTTTTTTTTTTTAAAGATCTTATTTTTCCTTTTTCTCTCCAAAGCCCCCCAGTACACAGTTGTATATTTTTAGTTGTGGGTCCTTCTAATCGTGCTATGTGGGACAGGCCTCAGCATGGTTTGATGAGCAGTGCCATGTCCATGCCGAGGATACGAACTGGTGAAACCCTGGGCCGCCAAAGCGGAGAGTGCGGACTTAACCACTCCGCCACCGGGCCGGCCAGTCACTTTATTTCTGAGCCTCAGTTTCCACATCTGAAAAATAGGAATAACAGTAGTATATCAAAAGCTCTCTTAACAGAGAGCCTAAAGCCTCATGCTCATATGATTTAAAGTCATATAAACCAGGAAAATTGCCCATCTTCTCTAAGATCCCTTTTTAACTCCTAACGGTCTATGAAATTTACAAAAAGCTTAAAATCCTCTGGACATATGGTAGGCATACGACTGGGCCAATAGGTGAGTTTTAAAATACTGAATGTTAATTAGTGGTTTGAGGAATCATAATGTCCATGTTCCTATCGGTATATGAACAAGCACAATTTTCGTTGGCCCATAACCTCCTATTTGGCATCGCCCAAACAAGCCACTTAAACTCAATCACCTCGTTTCCTGAAGCCCTGAGGTCTGCCTTTGAAAATATGACTGAAGCTCAGTTAGAGCTTCTGACGAACTGGTGACCGTGCACCACAGCACTACTTATTTTTTAAAGGAGAGCTTTGCCTTGGTTCTTGAAGACCCTTCAATGTGAGTTTAAGTCACAGGGACTACGCATCCCAGGATGTTTGAATTCAAAGCAGGCTCAGTGCGAGGCGTTGGCGAGCAGGGAAAGGAAGATATTTAGGGGCTCAGGCTGTGGAAGAGGTCTCTAGGGGCCACTAAAATGACTGAGATCATATGAGGCAGTCTACTCCACGCACGACGATATCACACGCACGCGCACATACAAGCATTTGCCGTAGCATAGTTTGGATTGGATTGAAAATGCAAGCGACAACGATATGACGCAACCCATCCTGCGCCGCAAGGACCGCGACCGCCTCTTAGCTCCATCGCGCGCAGACGCAGGCGCGCGACCTTTGTGGGTGGGGCTTAGGCGGCGGCGCCGGAGTGCGGGCCTGCGGATTGGCTAGCCGCGAGACCGACGGTTGGCCCTGCCCCGCCTACGTGCGTACGGCGCATGCGCAGGGCGGGAGCGAGCGAAATTCAATCTCCGGCCGAGATACGTGGATCCCAAGCTGAGGGGCATGGAGGCCTCCCGAGCGGTCGCGGAAGCCGAGGCCTTAAGCCCAGAGCAGGCTGCCCGTTACCTGAGGTAGGTCTGGGCCGCTGAGCTGGTCTAGGTCGCAGGTCCTGGCTGGGAGTGGGGCGCCTTCGGACCCTCCCAGGAGCCCAAGTTGATGAGACGCTCGCCCGCGTTCTCGGAGTAGGGCGGGGGAATCTGCTCAGATTTCTAAAGGCTGGGGAGCCCCCAGATGCCCCCTTTTTTGGTCAAGTAACTCTCCCATATGAACTCCTTAAGAGCCAAAACTTCAATTAATCAAGCCTTTTTTGAATCTTTCCAGCCTTCCAAGCCCCAGGCCTAGGAGATACAGAGATGGGTAAAGCACTGTCCCTACCCCCAAATTGCTTATAATCTAGCAGTGGAAAGGGATAGGTAAACCAATAACCGCTACCAGGTTTGCTAGGTGCTGTAAGAGGTATCATGTGTAAGGCATAGTATAGGCATAAAGGTGGGAATGGCCAACTACGGGGTCGGTGAGCTAAGGGGAAGCTTCGCAAGAGGAGATGTTTGTGTTGAAAACCGAGGAAGCAGTCACCAGATGGCCAAGGGTGGGGCGCGTGGTGATGGAATGAGCATTAAAAATTTTTTTTGAATTGTTATAAACTACAACATGAAATTTACCATCTTAACCATTCTTAAGTGTACAGTTCAGTGGTATTTTTTTTTTTTTTTTGAGGAAGATCAGCCGCGAGCTAACATCGGCTGCCAATCCTCCTCTTTTTGCTGAGGAAGACTGGCTCTTAGCTGACATCCGTGCCCATCTTCCTCTACTTTATACTGGGACGCCTACCACAGCATGGCTTGACAAGCGCTGCCATGTCCGCACCCGGCATCCGAACCGGGGAACCCGGGCCACCTAAGCGGAACGTTCGCACTTAACTGCTGCGCCACCGGGCGGTCCCTTCAGTGGTATTAAATACATTAACATTGTTGTTCAACCATCACCACCATCCATCTCCAGACCTCTTTTCATCCTGCAAAACTAAAACTCTGTACCTATTAAACAACTCCTCATTCCCCCTTCTTCCATCCCCTGGCAACCACCTTCTACTTTCTGTCTCTGAAATTGACTCCTCTAGGGACCTAATATAAGTGGAATCATAACAGTATTTGTCTTTTTGTGACCTGTTTGTTTCACTTAGCGTAATGTCCTCAGGGTTCATTCATGTTGTGTCATGTGACAGGATGTCCTTCCTTTGTATGCAGATATATTCCATTGTATGCATATATCACATTTTGTTTATTCATTTGTCCGTTGATGGACACTTGGGTTGCTTCTATCTCTTGACTATTGTGAATAGTGCTACTGTGAACATGGGTGTGCAAATATCTTCGAGTGTGCAGTATCTCTTTGGGTGTGCAAATATCTCCTGCTTTCACTTCTTTTGGCTATATATCCAGAAGTGGGATTGCTGGATCATATGGCAATTCTATTTTTAATTTCTTGAGGAACTGTTTTCTGTAGCAGTCGCACCATTTTACATTCCCGCTAGCAGTG
This sequence comes from Equus asinus, assembly GCF_041296235.1. NCBI lineage: Eukaryota > Metazoa > Chordata > Mammalia > Perissodactyla > Equidae > Equus > Equus asinus. Next base: position 57,475,714 of record NC_091820.1, on the reverse strand, counting down.
CACAAGAGTTCTAATTTCTCCACATCCTGGTCAACACTTATTTTTTCTGTTCTTTTTTGTTGTTGTTACTAGCCGTCCTAATGATAGTGAAGTGTTATCTCATTGTGGTTTTGCTTTGCATTTCTCTGATGATTAATGATGTTGAGCATCTTTTTGTGTGCTTATTGACCATTGTATATCTTCCTTGGAGAAATGTCTATTCAAGTCCTTTGCCCATTTTTTAGTCGGGTTGTTTGTTGTTGTTGTTGAGTTGTAGTTCTTTATATATTCTGGATAGCAACCCCTTATCAGATATATGATTTGCAGATATTTTCTCCCATTCTGTAGATTGCCTTTTCACTCTGTTGATTGCCTCCTTTGATGCACAGAAGTTTTAAATTTTGATGTAGTACAAAGAAATAAATTGGGGCAGTGGAATAATTCTGTCTCTTTCAAAAAAATAATGTTTTAAGGTTGTTAAAAGCCAAAAGGTCTCCTTACAGAGCAGTAAGCACATCGTTGGACTAAGTTACATGACTTCCTTAGGGAAGAATTAGGGAAAACAGGAGGAGGAGATGTGGTATGGTAGAGTACTGGCTTTAGAGTTGGGCCGTTTGGGGTTTAAATTATGGCTCTGCCAGTTGCTAGCTTGGAGACCTCAGGCAAGTCACTTGACTATTCTGAGCCTCAATTTTCTCATCTGGAAAATGGGGATAGTAAGGCTTAAAACCTTTGGTCCCCTCCCCTCCTTTCTCTGAGCAAGCAAGTGGGCCTTCAGCTTGCACCGATTCCTCAACCCTGCTGCTCACACTGGCACCTGTCTCTCCCTTACTCCCAGGTGCTCTCTCCCACTCCCCTCAACAATCAGCCGCATCTCTCCCAGGCTCCACCTTTCTCACAGTTTCCCTGTCTCTCGTGACATCCCATCTCTCATGACCTCTCAACTCACAAAGTTCCTTTTATTTCTCCTAATCTTTCTCGGTCTCTCCTGTCCTCTTCCAAATTGCGCCCCTCCCCCGAAACCCCCCTGCACAAAGCATCACCTTCTCTACCTTCTCTCTTGCTCATAATTCTGCTCCTTGGCACAATCCTACTCAATTTCTCTGTCTCTCTTTGTCCCTCTGTCACACCTCTCTCCCCTTTCTGTCCTTCTCCATTCCTGTTTCTCTGCCCTTCCTGCCTAAGAGATGGAAGAAAATTTTGAAACTTGCTATCACACACTCTCTGCACATGTTTTCTTTTTCACACACTTTGATCTTCTGTCACGTACAATGACTCTCTGTCACACATTCTCTGTGGCACACTGTTTCAGTCATGCCCTCCCTTGGGGACGCCCACCCACCAGCTCCTCTCTTGCCCACTCTCTCATCTGGCGCCCACTGCCCTCTTGTGCTCTGTGTATCTCCTGCTTGCTTCCACCCTCTGTTGCCCCCCCAACCCCACACCTTGTGTTCCCCCTCCCTCATTACCCCCTCTTTTTCTGGCATATTCTCTCTCTCTCTCCCTCTCTCCTCCCTTCTGTCTCTTTCTGTTACCCATTATCTCTCCCTCTGTGCCACCCACCTCTGTCACTCACTCTTCCTCTCTGGCACTCATATTCTTTCCCTCTTTCTCTTTCCCAATGTCTCTCTCTGTCACCCACTACCCCCTTCTCTTTGTCGCATACCTTTCTCTTTCTGTCACCCACTTGTTCACATGCTCATCTACCTGCTCACGTTGTCATCCCTTCTCTCACCCACTTATTCTTTCTGCCATCCCACCCTCTTTCTGTCTCTCTGACTTCTTCCCCACTCTGTACCTCTGGTGCCCCTTCCCCCGTTTGTCTGTCACCCACAATCTCTATCACCCACTCTGTACCTCTGTCTCTCTATTACCCATTCTCTTTCTGTTACCTACCCTTTCTCTGTCACTCATTTTCCTTCTCTGTCACCACTCTCTTATTCTGTCACCTACCCTCTTTTTCTCTCTCTCACTGTATCATTCTGGGTCCCTTCAGGAGGTAGAAACTGATGCGGGGTCGGTGAGCCGAGGAGTCGAAAGAAAGATTTCTTAGACTCTTAAGATCTGGCAGTAGTGCTCTTTTATTTAGAGAGTAGAATAGCATGGGGACAGGACCCATGGGCAGTCAGAGCTCCTGCTGCTGCTGCAAAGTTGGGTGGAGAGTAAGGCTAAATTTAAGGCATAGGTATGTGAGTTATCTCTTTACAAGACAAAGAATATGTAAAAAGGTTAAAATGGTATCAGTGCCCGTCTGGTCTGGCCGTTTGGCGGTCCCACAACTTTTAGATAAGAATTAAACCGGATTGACTAAATGGCAGAAGTCACCGCTTGAATTTTATCCTCGGCTAAAGACAAAGGAGGATTTGTGGGGGGGGGGGGGGGTCAGTTACATGAGGTTGCCAGACAGTAACCAACTTAAGTTCTTGCCTCTGGCATTGATTAAGAGCTTCTAGAGATAAGACCATCCCCCCTTTTTCCTGGCACTGAGAGGGAGGCATCTTCACAGATAGAGGTTTCCCTTAGAAATGTAAATGTTTCCCAACAAAGGGGCAAACAAATTCCACTCCTTGGAGCCTGAATCTCATCTGTAGTTTTAAAACTAACCAGCCTAAAAATCCTCATCATAAGCCATTTTAAAATTAAGCAGCCTAAAAATCCTCATCAGAAACCATAGTGTATTAAAACAGGAATTTCAATATAAAGAATTATTAAACTGACAAACAAGTGACTATAAGAAATAAGGAAATTCCGTATGGTACCCTAGGTCTAAGGGAGAGTACCTAAGGAAGGACAAACTTGGAAGGGGGCCCTCTCCCCAAGGCTGAGCTTCACACCTCACTGGACAAGGTGTAGTTCAGCCCACTGGATAGTAGAGAAGTGTGCTGGCTTGCCCAGGCCAGAGCTGGTCTGCATTCCCTGTGCCAGCAGGAAGCAACCTTCTAGAGTGCAGGTGGGGAGCAGGCTGTCAGCAACCCATGGTGAAGGCATGCAGAAGGCGTGGGGGCCCGGGGCATGGGCAAGCTGCCGGGGGAGCTGGTTTCCATGTAGAGAGGGCTGCAAGGAGGTTATCACCAGGCCAGGTGGAGGCTTCAAGATCATTGAGGGACTGTGTGTTTGGGTGTGTGGCTGTGGGCCACTCTGCTGACCCACTGTGCAGCAGCAGCCAGCAATTTCAGGAAAGCCCCTTCCTCCTGCAGTGTCCATCAGGCGCCCTCTACTGAGAAAGCTTAGCACCGTGCTTGCTGTAAAGGAGAGATGCTTCAAGGAATTCTGTCCATTATCACAGAACAGGTATTAAGGGGTGAATTTGGAACTGAGAGGCAATTGATGCCTGGCAGAGTCACCCACCTCTCGCCTGTGTTGCCCACTCACTGTGTCACCCTCTCTCTCTGTCACCCACTTGCTTGTTCTCTATGTTGTCCACTCTCTCTTGCTGTCATCTGCTCTCTTTATCTATGTCACCCACTTTCTCCTATCACTCCACTCAAACTGCTTTTGTCAAGGTCACCAATGACTTCTGTATAACTAAATCTAATGGTCAATTCGTAATCCTCATCTTCCTTGCCTACCAGCAGTATTTGACAGAGTTGGTCACTTTTCTACGAAACACTTGGTTCATTTGGCTTCCAGGACCCCTCACCCTCCTGATTTTCCTCCTGCCTCACTGGTTGCTGATTCTCAGATTCTGCTGATTTCTCCTCATATTCTCAATTGCTTTTTCTTCTAACGTATTTTAAAGTAAATTCTCAGACTTCATGATATTTCATCCTTAAATGCTTTAGTATGCGTCTCTACAAAAAGAAGATTTTTGTACAAAGCTGTCATACTATATCACACCTAACAAAATAAACAAATTCTTTGATATCAGCTAATACACAGTCCATATTCAAGTTTTTCAAATGGTCTTAAGTCTTTTTATAATTGGTTTGTTTGAATCAGGATCCAAACAAGGTCCACATGCTGCATTTGGTTATATTTCTTTATTTTTTCATTTATTTTAATTAATTAATTTTTTTGGTGAGGAAGCTTGGCCCTGAGCTAACATCTCTTGCAAATCTTCCTCTTCTTGCTTGAGGATTTTCCCTAAGCTACATCCGTGCAGATCTTCCTCTGTTTTATATGTGGGACGCTGCCACAGCATGGCTTGATGAATAGTATGTAGGTCCACACCTGGGATCTGAACCTGTGAACCCCAGGCTCCCAAAGCGGAATGTGCGAACTTAACCACTATGCCACTGGGCCAGCCCCTGGCTATATTTCTTAAGCCTCCTTTTTTTAAAAATTTTTTTATTTTTATTTTTTTTTTGAGGAAGATTAGCCCTGAGCTAACATCTGCCAGTCCTCCTTTTTTTGCTGAGGAAGCCTGGCCCTGAGCTAACATCCGTGCCCATCTTCCTCTACTTTATACGTGGGACGCCTACCACAGCATGGTGTGCCAAGTGGTTCCATGTCTGAACCTGGGATCCGAACCCGTGAACCCTGGGCCGCTGAGAAGCAGAACATGCGCACTTAACCGCTGTGCCACCGGGCTGGCCCCCTTAAGCCTCTTTTAATCAACAGCGATCCCTCCCCACCACTCGTTTTATTTCTATGCCAGTGATTTGGTTTAGTCTGATGGCTTCCTTGTAGTGTCATTAGTTTGTTCTCCTGTCTCCTGTAACTTCAATTTAAAGACTTGATAAATGAATGGATAATGAAAATGTGAGGGGCCGGCACTGTGGCCGAGTGGTTAAGTTCGTGCACTCCGCTTTGGCGGCCCAGGGTTTGGATCCTGGGTGTGGACACGGCACCTCTCATTAGGCCATGTTGAGGTGGCATCCCACATGCCACAACTAGAAGAACCCACAACTAAAATATACAACTATGTACTGGGGGGATTTGGGGAGAAAAAAGTAGGGGAAAAAATGTGAGATATGTATATAATGGAGTATTATTCAGCCATAAAAAAGAATGAAATCTTGCCATTTGTGACAACATGGATGGTCCTTGAGGGCATTATGCTACATGAAATAAGTCAGATAGAGAAAGTTAAATAGCATATGATCTCACTTATATGTGGAATCTGAAAAAAAACCCAAAACCAAGCTCATAGGTACAGAGAGGAGATTGGTGGTTGTCAGAGGCAGGGGATGGGGGTTGGGTGAAATGGATGAAGGGTGTCAAAAGGTACAAACTTTCAGTTATAAATAAGTCATGGGTATGTAATGTACAGCATGGCAAGTATGGTTAATAATAGTGTATTGCATATTTGAAAGTTGCTAAGAGAGTAAATCTTAAAAGTTCTCATCACAAGAAAAAAATCTGTAGTTATATGTGGTGACAGATGTTAACTAGACTTATTGTGGTGATCATTTTGCAATATATACAAATATCAAATCATTATGTTGTACACCTGAAACTAATATAGTGTTGTATGTCAATTACATCAATAAAAAATTTTTAAAAACTATTCTAGAGAAAAAAAGATTCAGGTTTAATATTTTGGACATGACTACTTCATAGGTGAGGCCATGTACTTCATGTTGCATCATTTCAGGAAGCATATGATGTCTGATTTTCCTACTTTTAGTAATGTTAAGATTGATTAGTGGGTTCAGGTGGTCACAGGCTGATCACTCCTTCACAAAGTTGCATTTTCCCTCTTATGATGCATGACTAATATGTCAGGGATACTTTAGCATCCTGTGAATACCCAGTTCCCCATAAATCTTTCATCCACTGAAAATCATTGCTCAAATCAGTTATTTCATTAGGGATTACAAAGTGTTGATTTTCTAATTTCACCATTCTTTCTGTATTCATTACCTGGAATTCTTCTGTAAATGTTCTTCGTGTTGGAGTGCCATGTCTTTTTTTTTTTTTTAATTATACTCCTTTCTTTGGTGATCTTATCCAGGGTCTTGGTTTTAAATCCCATCTTTATACTGAGAATTTTCACATTTTTGTCTTTAGTCTTGACCTCTTCTGAACTCAACTCTTGTATCCGACTGCTTACTTGACATCTCTACTTGATAATAGACATATCAAACTTAACTTGTCCCAATCCAAAGGACAAGAACCACATGTTAATTTCAATAGGTGCAGAAAAAGTATTCAGCAAAATCTAGCACCTTTTAATGATAAAAACACTCAACAAGCTAAGAATACAAGATAACTTCCTCAGCCTGATCAAGGGTATCTACAAAAACCCACAGCTAACGGGGCTGGCCCCGTGGCCGAGTGGTTAAGTTCGCGCGCTCCGCTGCAGGCAGCCCAGTGTTTCGTTGGTTCGGGTCCTGGGCGCGGACATGGCACTGCTTGTCAGACCACGCTGAGGCGGCGTCCCACATGCCACAACAAGAAGGACCCACAACGAAGAATATACAACTATGTACCAGGGGGCTTTGGGGAGAAAAAGGAAAAAAATAAAATCTTAAAAAAAAAAAAATCTAACTTATGAAAAAAAAAAAAACCCACAGCTAACATCATACTTAACGGTGAAAGATTGAAAGTTTCCCTCCCTTATATCAGAAACAAGACAAGGATGTCTGCTCTCTCCACTTTGTTCAACATTATAATAGAGGTTCTAGCCAGGGCAGTTAGGCAAGAGAAAAAAAAGGCATGCAGATTGGAAAGAAAGAAGTAAAACTATCTGTATTTGCAGATGACATCATCTTTTATATAGAAAACTCTAATGACTCCACAAAAAAACTATAAGAGCTAGTAAACGACTTCAGCAGAGTTGCAAGATACAAGATCAATATTCAGAACTCAGCTGTGTTTCTATACATAGCAGTGAATGAAATTGAGAATACAATTGGTTCCAGGACCCTCCCACAGATTCGCGGAGGCTCACGTCCCTTAGTTGGCCCTCCATATCTGCAGACACAGGGCTGACTGTACTCCCCAAGGTGATATACAGATTCCAATGCAATATCTAACAAAATCCCAGCTGGGTTTTTTTTGCAGAAATTGACAAGCTATTATAAAAGCTTTGTGGAAATGCAGAGGACCCAGAATATCCCAAACAATTTTGAAAAATAACAAAGTTGGAGGACTCAGAGTTCCTTATTTCAAACTTACTACAAAACTATAGTAGTTAAGACCGTGTGTGGTACTTGCATAACATAGACATAGAGGTCAATGGAACAGAATTGAGAGCCTCGACTCTCCTTTCCTGGAACAATGTAAAACACCTATATTGCAGGCATTTGCCAGGTGTAGGGGATTATGGTTGCTATTGTCTTTTGTTGTTTTTGTGGTTTTTGTCTGCTCAGCAAGCTTTCACATCCATCTTCTTCTGGTGATAGATCTTATCCTCTGGCCACTAGGGTGGGCAAGTAAACATTCTTGAAAACTTTTGTTCTGAAATATAAGACATATATAGGAAAATGTATGAAACATAAATATTCAATTTAACGAATTAAATTGCTAGGTCATGGTTTGTTTTTACATTTATATTCCTGTCTTAATGGAAGGTCTTGTCTGTCTCCCCACTGAAGTGGCCTGAAGGTGAACTGAAGGCAAACTTGAGGGTTCAGAACTTCTTTTTGAAAAGCCCTAGGTTTGTTCAAATTCTGGAGTGAGTGTTTGCTTGAAGCCCCAGAGTTTTGCACTGCAGTGTGGTGGTTAACCAGATAACCTCGGGCTGGAAGATCGGGGGCTGGAGGTACTAAAGGTTTATACCTAAGGTAAAAGAACTTAATATTGTTACTGGAGAATTTTTCATTTTTAGTTAGACTTTATTTCAAAGGGCAAGTCAGGAGGTTAGCCACCAAACACTCCCCCAAATAATGAAACTGTTTTTTTCTGCTGAGGAACATGAGCTGCTGTGGTCCATCTGGATGCCAAAGCACATCTGCTGTGCCAGAGAAAAAGATAATTTTGGTTTTGGGATAGTTACCTGTTTTTTCCTGGAGTAATTAGCCAGAAGGTTCAGCTGCTTTCTGAGGGCATGTTGTTGACATGTAAGAGGATGCTATCTTCCTGTTTATTCTGGCAGAAGGGTATTTGCCCACTTCAACCAAATTTTTCAGGTCTTAGTCACAAAGGAGGAGGACTAGATCCCTGCCTGCCTTTACCCCTTTGAATTAGGCCTTGCCCTTCGTGCCTGCTTGTATTCTCTTTGTGACAGGGTATAAATGACCTGAAAGAGCACTAAGAACCTTGGATCTCTTAGGGGCCATAGGTTGGTTCAGACAGTTCTTATCTGTGGAATCCAAAGCCAGTGACACAGATAATAAATGCTGTAGAAAGCCTTATACTGTTTTAAGTGATTGGTCTTATAAGTGAAACAAAGTACGTAGATGGACAGTGGTAAGACCCCAAACCAAACCTTGGGCAGGCTCCCATCCTGAGAGCCCCAGGCCCACTGTGTTTTTTAGGAAAGCATTTGGAGAGGAGATCCTGCCAAAGTCAATGGTACTTTTTCTAGCTGAGATAAACCAGAGGTCACAAACTGGCAGCCCATGAGCCATGTTCACACGTAAGTTTTGTTTGCTCTGCCCAGTGTTTTTAAAACGTATGCACTAGTTACCATTTAAAAATCAGGAGAATTCACATAAAAATCAGAATTTCCAACTTTTTTCCAACCATCAGAAGATGTGGCAACCCTGGGCTCTTACTCCTGTGTTGCAATTACCCTGTGGAGATGAACAGCAGCTTGCCCACTTCACATGGGGCATATGGACCCCAGTGTCGCTTTTCATCTGGCAGCTTCGCTCATCTCTGTTGCTTGCCTTGTCCCTAAAGGTCTTTGCTTTGTGACCACTCTACTTTGGGTATATTCGGCAAGGCCCAAACCTGAAGAGTTCAAATAGAAGTCTGTGAGGTTGGAGGTCCGCTGCTCTTCCTCCCTGGGTTCCGCTATTGTATGCTCTAATAGCCCTCTATTTTCCTTCATAGCCATTATTATAGTTTGTAACTAGTTATTTATGTGCTGCTTTGATAAGCGTCAGTCCCTGTACTATAAGCTGCATGAAGGCAGAGACCTGTTTTGCTCCCGGCTATATCTCCAGTGTTTAGCACAATGCTTGAAACGTGATCAGTGCTTAATACATATTTGATGAACAACTGAATGTCACTCAGCTTATTTTGGTTAGTCAAATGTCCTCCAACCACAGCGGTTACAATTTCACCAGTGGAGGACCTTATTATAAACATTGGGTGATTATCACAGGGGAATGTTGAGAAGGAGCGCTTACTGGGGCATCACTGGGGATTGGTGCCTCCGTGCTACCTCTGTTAGACCTGATTCAGGAGCAGTTATGTCTCAGGACCTAAAACTTCTGCTGGGCCTTATAGCCAAGCTCATGTTCTTCTGTTGAGATCTCTAGTAGCCCAGTGTTTTGGATTTGGTTTAAACAAGACTGCGTATAAAATCACTTATATTGTATTAATGTCGAAGTGACTTTCTCTGAATTCTGCTTAATGTGCTGTCTTGAAGGCAGCGTTTTCCAGACCACATGCCAGGTCTTAGGTGGTTGGGCAGATTGTAGCCTGCTAGTGTATGGTTAGTGGAAGAACTTTTAAGGTAGCTTCGATGGAGAATTGCAAACTCCTAGAAAGACAAAAGATTGCCTCTGAAAGATGCTTTCTTTCTCTTAACTTTCTGAGTATCCGGATCTCACCATTCCATACCTTCAGCACACATTTACCAAATGCTTCCTCTGGACCAGCCCACACTGCTGGTTGCTGAGGATGCAGTGGCAAAAAGATACATGTCCTTATAGTCTAGTGGGGAAGAAAGACAAATGAAAAATTTCATATGATAGATATAAATACAGAGGATATATCCCTAATCCGGAATTGTGGGATTTGGGGCATGTGTGTGTGAAGGAGGGAGTTGTCAGAGAAGGTTTCTTGGAAAAAAAATAGTTCCTTTACTGACTTTTAAAGGTTGAGTGGGGATTAGCTAAGCAGTGGGGAAGAAGCTGATGCACATGGCGTGCTAGACAGTTTTGTGGGTAAAGGTGCAGGAGCAAGAGGAAGCGTGGCCCTTTCAGAGCTCTGTGGGAGCTTAGTATTGCTGGAACATGGTGGAGATGGGAGGAGTGAAAGCAGATCTTTGGGCCTTGATGGTAGGCCTGGGAAAATATAATATGGAGGCAAGATGGAATGGTAGATAGAGCAGTGGCTTTGGATTTTTCCGGCCTCAGTTAAAATTCTAGCTCTGCCACTTGCTTTGCTAGCTGTGTGACTTTAGACAATTCATTTGACCATGCTGAGTCTCAGTTTCCTCATATAATATAAAATGGGGATAACTGGGCCTAGGTCATTTGTTCTGTTGCTTCTCTTAACCAGATTATTGTGCCTCTTCCAGATTGCTCTGCTTCCCACCTGTCCACATCCATTCCCTCTGTCCCTTTAAACAAATGGCATTTCCTCAAAAAGTTAAACATAGAATTACCATAGGACCCAGCAATTCTACTCTTAGGTATATACCCCAAAAGAATTGAAAACAGGGACCCAAACAGATACTTGTCACCAGTGTTCATTGCAGCATTATTTACAGAAGCCAAAAGGTGGAAATGACCCAAGTGGCCATCAACAGATGAATGGATAAACAAAATATGTTCACGTGCAATGGAATATTATTCAGACTTAAAAAGGAGTGAAATTGTGACACATGCTACAGTATGGATGAACCTTGGTGACATTATGCTAAGTGAAATAAGCCAGACACAAAAGGACAAATATTGTATGATTCCACTCGTGTAAGATACCTAGAACAGGCAAGTTCACATAGAGACAGAAGGTAGAATAGAGGTTACCAGGGGCTGGGGGCTTGGGGAGTTACTGCTTAGTGGGTGCAGTTTCTGTTTGGGGTGATGAAAAAGTTTTAGAAATAGATAGTGGTGACGGTTGTACAACATTATGAATGTAATTAATGCCTGAAGTACAATTAAAAATGGTTAAAATGGTAAATTTTATCTTATATGGATTTTACCACAATAAAAATATCCCCAGAAAATTTTTCTCTCATAGTTCTAGAGGCCAGAAGTCTGAAATCAAGGTGTCAGCAGGGTTAGTTTCTTTGTGGAGGTTGTGGGAATCTGTTCATGCCTCTTCTAGCTTCTGGTGGTGCCAGCAACCCTTGGAGTTCCTTGGCTTATAGATGCGTCACTCTGATCTCTGCCTCTGAGTTCACATGGCCTTCTCCACTCTGTCTCTGTGTCCACATGTCCCTCTTATTAGGCCCACCCTAATCCAGTATGACCTCATCTTAACTTGATTACATCTGCAAAGACTACTTCCAAATAAGCTCACATTCACAGATTCCGGGGCGACATGAGATTTGGGGGTATGCTGTTCAATCCAGTACAAAGCCACTGCCATGGTTAAACATCTTGTAGGGGAAAGTACACAGAATCAGAAGGGCAATGACAACAAAAAGATCCTCAGAAACACCGTTTGTTTGGGGACAGGCAGAGGGAGAGGAATTCAAGATGCAGACTGAGAAGGAATGGGTAGAGAGGTCAGAAGACATCCAGGAGAGAGTGTTGTGTGCCACTGTACCCAAGGAGGAGAAAAACTTCACAAGGTGTGTAGTGGTCGGTGGTTTTAAATTCAGCAGAAAGGTCAAGAAAGATAAAGACTAAGTGGCCATTGGATTTGGCATCATGGAGGTCATTGGTGCCCTTGATGGAAAGAGTTGCATTAGAGTGCTTGAGTAAGAAGCCAAATTGTGGTGTGTTGAGTTATGACTCCTGGTTATGTGTGCCTTCAAACTGAGAGACAGCAATCTATGGATAAAGCAGTCTTCCTTTTTTTTTCTCGTGAGGAAGATTAGCCCTGAACTAATATCTGTGCCAATCTTCTCTATTTTGTATGTGGGTTGCTGCCACAGCATGGCTAATGAGTGGTGTAGGTTTGTGCCCAGGATCTGAACCTGTGAACCTGTGCCGCCGAAGCAGAGTGCACCAGATTTAACCACTATGCCACCGGGCCAGCCCCTCTTTTTATTTTTGGACTCACCACCCAGGTTCTATTACTAACATTTCACTGTACTTGTTTTATCATGTCTGTTCTACCAATCCATCTTATTATTTGAATGCATTTCAAAGTAAATTGCAGACATCAGGATACTTCCTCCTACTTCAGCATACATACCATTAACTAGATTTCAGTATTGTAGGTTTTTTTCTTTTGAAGTAAAACTTACCTACAAAGAAATGCACAAATCTTAAGTGTACATTTGGTGAGTTTTGACAAATGCAAACACCTGTGTAACCCAAACCCCTGTCAAGGTATAGAACATTATCATCTCCCCAGAAAATTCCCTTAGGCCCCTTTCCAGGCAATCCCCACTCCCACCTTCCACCTGCAGAGGCAACCACTGCTCTGATGTTTCCCACTGCAAATTAGTTTTGCCTGTTCCAGAACTTCATATAAGTAAAATCACACTGCTTCTACTTTTATGCCTCCCTTCTTTGGCTTAGCATAATGTTTTTGAGATTCATACATGTATGAATTCATGCATGCATTTATACATATAGTAGTTCATTCTTTTCTATTATCGAGTAGTAGTCCATTGGATGAATATACCACAGATTGTTAATCCAAGCTAAACACTTGGGTTGTTTCCAGTTTTTGGCTATTAAGAGTAAAACAATGCCATTTTTTAAAAATTTTTGCATGTCCATCTCACAAATGGGGCTAAGCAGGGAAAAGCTAACTATTAAATAATTAGTAATACTTGTTGTTTGCACTGTGAATCAATTCTCCTCTAATTTATCCCAGAAGTTGCTATTTAATAATATTAAGTGTGTATTTATAAGTGATTATGATAAATCATTTTCCACTTTGATTAAAATGATCATCCCTGAAAGTGAGGCGAAAAGGTGGCTACCTTCCCAGGCTGGTTCTTCCATGACCCAGGCTTCGATGGATTGGTTTCCAACACTGGCATGCACGTCACCTGCAATTTTTATGTCAGCCACACACGTTTTATTGATTCTGAGAATCAAAGGCCTTACTAATTGTGTCTGATGTATCCACATGCAACTCGACAAGGAAACTGGATACGATGAGATATGTCAGGGAGTTCCTTATGAGGGAACTGGATCAGGAGAGGCGAACTGAGTTCTTGTGGGAAGAACAGCAATAACTCTGTTCACATGCACTGAGATGAGCAGGACCTGGCCCCTGTGCTTCTACCAGAGGCCCAGTGCCTGGTGGCCAGGTTAGAAAACAGAGCAACTTCTGCTTGCTTTGCATGTGAAGCAAATAAAGTTTATTGGGTCAGGGTCTTCGCACTTAGTTCTCTATCCTGTCACATCCCAGAAGAAAATCCTAGGGAATGTTCCAAAGGGTCCTCCAGATTAAGGAAAACCTAGTGTTTGTCTCTGCAACTTAAGCTTATGTCCTTTCAGCTGCTGATTTATGAACACTACTCTGTTTAGCTGGGCTTAGCTCTTTGGGGTATAGGTATAGTATGGCTAATTGGTTTCTCCGGGTAGGAAAAATTTTCAGCATCTAAACTTGGCGGTCCCTCTGCCAGGGGAGAGGAAAGGCTTCTCAAGGTATTAGCCAGCTCTGGAGGGTGGTAGATGGGATGGGATTGTTGAGATGTTAGTTGGCTATGGTTAAGGCAGGTGTTTGCATTGGGGGAAACAGCTTTTGGACAGAGATGGTTTTAAATGGGCACTTGGGCAGGGTTTCTTATGGCGAAGACCTTTGGGTGGGGATAGGACCCAGGGAGTTAGCAGCTGGGCAGTTCTGCCAGTGAAAGAATAGTTTTGCAGGTGTGGGACTTGCAGCCCATGTTTAATGGTCGTGTCTTCTAACAGTTGTTTGCATATGCTCTTTCTAAATGTGTGTTAAAATGATCCTTAAGGGGAACTATATTCTAGGCATGTAATTTCAGGTACAATCATTAAAATGTAAAGAATTTGGTTCTATTATCCCTTACTATGGAATTAAAATCTCTTCTGGGTTGACAGTTTGCATCTGAATAGTTCTAACATATTAGAGCTTGACATATTAGAGCGCCTTTAAAAAACTTACTAAATTGGTAAATGAAATGAAAAACTGACATTCTCCCCCCATCCGCTAGCACTGTTCTTCTCCCTGTTTTCCTGCTTGAGAGGAGGTTCTTCCTCCTGAACTGGTTACTCTTCCATTGTCCTCTTGGCTCCCGAGCAGGCCTGGCTTCTCCCCGGCCATGCCCAAGGAGAGTAGAGGAGCAATTCTGGAAAAAACATTTGAGCCCGTGAAGTGTTAGCTAAGTTCTCCAGATCAGTAGGGATCCTATGTGTTATAGAAGGACACATAATTGCATTAGTAGTACAAACGGCGTTTTCCTTCCAAGCCCTGGAAATAGAAGTGATTAGAGGTTAAGTGGCTAAATCAAACTGCTTTATAGAAAGCATTGTAGTCTTGTAAATAACCAGTTATCCAGAGAAGTGCTGTAAAAAGGCAGATTTCTTTTCTTCCCTGATTCCATTATGGGGAAAGAATACCGTCGTAGGTTCAGCTTCGTTGGTGGGGCAGATGGGATTGAGGGGAAGAGCTGAGATGGAGTATTAGACCTGCTAACTAGGGGGGACTGGGACTGGGAAGGCAGCTTGGCTGACAGCAAGGGTTCAACCCAGCCGGAAAGTGGGGTGTCCAAGACATACTGTAAACTCTGGTTGTGGTTCAGGCAGAAGGTTGACGGATGTGGGAGTTCCAGAGGATGGGTAGAACCCAGCAATGAGTCTTAGGCTGGTGGTAAGAAGTCTAGGCAGACAGCTGCCACTTAAAAGGTTGGTGTATGATTGTGGGGACTCTGGCCCCAGGCCGCGGTGCACTTTGCTCTCTGGGGAGGAGGCCTGGCTCGAGTTAGAAGCGCAGGCTTCATAGGGGTTCAGGGTACTGGGTAGGTTACCAGTTCAGGAACTTGGAAACAATCTAATAATGATAAAAAATGAAATTTTCTCCTTCAAGCTCTAGAACATAGACCAAGGTAGAAGACCAGTTATCCAGGTGAGGGTACCCTGGGGGTGAGAAGGGCCAGGAGGAAAGAGAGAGTGGAGAATGGGTTCAGTCTGGCACTTAGGTGGAGGGGTCCAGCGGTCGCCACTATGGCCTCACGTGAGATCAGAGCAACAGGGAATGTAACTCAATTCTAAGGCCCGCTGGGGTAGGGGAGGTGGGCAGCTGACCTGCCAGGGTAGGAATAGCAGAGTTTTGCAGCCAGCAGGCTCTTTTCTTCCTCTTTTTCTCCTTCTCTTCATCTTTTCATTCCCTCAACTTTTACTGAGTGTCTGCTCTAAGACCCGCTCTCCATCCCTGTTCTCAAGGAGTTCACAGGTAGATACATAGGCAGAGACTAAACCAATGTTTCTCTCTTTTTAAATAAACTTTTCATTTTAGAGTAGTTGTAGATTTACAGAAATATTGCAAAGATAGTATAGAGAGTTGCCATATAATTCACAACTAGTTTCCCTATTGTTAACATCTTACATTGTATGGCACGTTAATTACAGTTAATGAACCAACAGTGATATATTATTATTAACTAAATCCATACCTTATTTGGATTTCCTTAGTTTTTATCTAATGTTCTTTTGTCCAGCATCCTATCTAGGACGTCACATTCCATTTAGTCGTTTGTCTCTCCAGGTCCTTGCCTGTGACAGTTTCTTAGACTTTCCTTGTTTTTGATGACCTCGACAGTTTTGAGGAGTACTGGTCAGGTGTTTTGTAGAATATTCCCTCAGTTGGGATTGGTCATTGTTTTTTCTTGTGATTAGACTGGGGTTTTTGGTTTTTAGGGGGAAGACTACAGAGGTAAAGTGCCCTTCTCTTCAAATCATATCAAGGGTACATACTACCACCATGACTTACCACGGTGGCTGTTGACTGTAATCCCCTGCTTGAGGTGCTGCTTGCCAGTTTTCTCCACTTTAAAGTTACTCTTTCCCCCCACTGCACCTTTGCCTTCTGTACTCTTTGGAAGGATGTTACTATCTGTACTCCATGTTTAAGGAGTAGGAGTTATGCTCCATTTCCTTGAGGGTGGAGTAGCTACATAAATTATTTGAAATTCTTCCACATGGGAGATTTGTCTCTTCTCTTTATTTATTCACTCATTTATATCAGTATGGATTCATAGATATTTATTTTATACTTTGGGTTATAATCCAATACTACTTCATTTTGTTGCTCAATTTTTTCCAGCTTTGACCATTGGGAGCTCTTTCATTTGGCTCCTGGTGTCTTTGACACACTCTCATCATTGTGGGGGGTTGGAAGTTTTTTTGAGCACTTCCTTGCTTTCTGACACTACAGGATACTCTGGGCTCATCTTATAGAGTTCCTGCCACAGTCCTAGAATCAGCCATTTTTCCAAGGAGCCCTGGTTCCTGTTATTGGAGAATGGCATTAGAACCCGAGATCTGGGGGCTAGGTGCATTCATTGCTACTGGGGGGGTCCTTGTTTCTAGGCTCTTTCTGCTGACAGAGCAAGGAAATATGTGTGTATGCTAACCCATGTGTATACACACGTCTGTAAATATGTCTGTGTAACCATCTGTATCTCTGTTAAACATGGGTTTGTACTGATGTCCCCAGCTCTGATCTATTACCACATGAACCGTTCTAACCTCCTCCTCTTGCTTATCTGTAAATTCCCACTCCAACAGTGAGAAACCTGGCTCCCACTATCCGCCACCCATGTACTGACTCTTCAGCTCTAGTGTACATGCACTGCACTATCAGAATTGTTAGCCCATATCCCCATGGGAAACATCTTTATCTACTAGAGTATAGTGGTTCTGGCATTTCTTTTGCTTTTTGAGTCTTACAGACGTCACTTCCTAGGTTACTTAGATCAGCACCTTTTCCCTTCGCCTCCTTCAGTGCAGTTGTTTCATATATTTCTAATACAGCTAGATTGTTTTGTAATGATTTTAATACAGAGTGTTAAGTGCTCTGATAGAGATGAATGCATAGGGGCGTACTGAGGTGGAACAACTGATCCAGCTCAGGGATAGGGTGTAGGGATGGAAGCGTCCTTGGAGGACCCACAGGTGAGGCCTAATCTGTATCTTTAGCAGCTCTTAAAGTGTGGTCTCTGGACCACAAGCATTAGTTTCACTTGGGAACTACAGAAATATGAATTCTTGGGCCTCACTACAGAATCAGAAAATCTGGTGTTGGAGTCCAGCAATCTGTGTTTTAACAAGCCCTCCAGGAGATTCTGCAGAACATTGAGAATCATTGTGTTAAAAAATGCGTTCAGGGAAAAGGGGGGGTGGGGGGAGGGCGCAAAGGGGGAAGTGGTGTACCCACGACATGACTAACAAAAATGTACAACTGAAATCTCACAAAGTTGTAATCTATCATAACATTAATAAAAAAAAAATGCGTTCAGAGAGGTTAACGTGGTGAAAAGAAAGGAGTGCATTCCAGGAAGAGGAGGGTGGCGTGAGCCTAAGCTTACAGAACACAAAGTAGCATGATGGGCATACGGGGTTAAAATAAAATGTTTGAGGCAGGAAGTGGCAGGAGTTCAGGCAGAGAGGTCAGCAGTTCCTGGCTGGATTGGGGAAGGCTTGGAATGCCAGGCCGAGCAGTTTAAACTGCATTCGTAGGCCACGGGAAGCCACTGGAGAATTTTTTCTTATTAATAGCTTTATTGAAGTACAATTCACATACTATACATTTCACCCATTTAAAGTGTACAATTAAATAGTTTTTAGTATATTCACAGAGTTGTGCACCCATCACCACAGTTAGTTTTAGAACATATTCATCACTCCAAAAAGAAATTCCTTGCCTTGTAGCCATCACCGACCACCCCCACCCTGTCCGTGAACCCCCCAGCCCCCAAGCCCTGGCAACCACTAATCTACTTTCTTTCTCTATGAATTTGCCTGTTCTGGACATTTCATATGAATGGAGTCATAAAATGTATGGCCTTTTGTGACTGGCTTATTATTTCGTGTAGCAAAATGTTTTTAAGGTTTATTCATGTTGTAGCATGAATCAGTATTTCATTCCTTTTTATTGCTGCATAATAGTCCATTGTATGGACAATTTTTTATCCATTCATCAGTTGATGGACATTTGTATTATTTCCCCTTTTGGCTTTATGACTAATACTGCTATGAACATTCATGTGCAAGATTTTCTGTTGACAAATGTTTGCATTTCTCTTGGGTATGTACCTGGGAGTAGAATTCCTGGATCACATGGTAACTGTATACATAACTATTTGAGGAACTGACAGACTGATTTCCAAAGCAGCTGCACTATTTTACATTCCCACCAACAGTGTTATGAGAGTCCCAACTTTTCCACATCATTGCCAACACTTGGTATTTTCTTGCTTTTTATTCTAGCTGTCCTAATGGGTATGAAGTAGTATCTTATTGTGGTTTTGATTTGCATTTCCTTGATCAGCATCTTTCCATGTGCTCATTGGCCATTTGTATATTTTCTTTGGAGAAATGTCTATTCAGATCTTTTGCCCATTTTTTAAACTGGGTTATTTGTCTTTTAATTATTGAGTTCTAAGTGTTCTTTATATATTCTAGGTACAAATCCTTTATCAGATACATGATCAACCCATTCCTTGGGTTGTCTTTTCACGTTTTCTTTTTTTTATTGAGTTAACGATAGGTTACAATCTTGTGAAATTTCAGTTGTACATTATTGTTTGTCAGTTGTGTTGTAGGTGCAACCCTTCACCCTTTGTGCCCACCCCCTACCCCATCTTTCCCCTGGTAGCCACTAATCTGTTCTCTTTGTCTACATTTTTAAATTCCTCATATGAGGGGAGTCATACAGAGATTGTCCTTCTCTAACTGGCTTATTTCACTTAACATAATTCCCTCAAGGTCCATCCATGTTCTTGCAAATGGGACGATTTTGTTCTTTTTTTTGGCTGAGTAGTATTCCATTGTGTATATATATATATATATATATATATACACCACATCTTCTTTATCCAATCCTCTGTTGGTGGGCACTTAGGTTGCTTCCATGTCTTGGCTATTGTAAATAATGCTGCAATAAACATTGGGGTGCATAGGACTTTTGGAATTGCTGACTTCAAGCTCTTTGGATAGATACCCAGTAGTGGGATGGCTGGGTCATATGGTATTTCTATTTTTAATTTTTTGAGGAATCTCCATACTGTTTTCCATAGTGGCTGCACCAGTTTGCATTCCCACCAGCAGTGTATGAGGGTTCCTGTTTCTCCACAACCTCTCCAACATTTGTTACTATTAGTTTTAGATATTTTTGTCATTCTAATGGGTGTAAGGTGATATCTTAGTGTAGTTTTGATTTGCATTTCCCTGATGATCAGCGATGATGAACATCTTTTCATGTGACTGTTGGCCATCCGTATATCTTCTTTGGAGAAATGTCTGTTCATGTCTCCTGCCCATTTTTTGATTGGGTTGTTTGATTTTTTTGTTGTTGAGTTGTGAGAGTTCTTCATATATTATGGCTATTAAGCCTTTGTCAGATATATGACTTGCAAATATTTTTTCCCAGTTAGTGGGTTGTTTTTTTGTTTCAATCCTGTTTTCATTTGCCTTGAAGAAGCTCTTTAGTGTGATGAAGTCCCATTTGTTTATTCTTTCTGTTGTTTCCCTTCTCTGAGAAGACATGGTGTCCGAAAAGATCCTTTTAATACTGATGTCAAAGAGTGTACTGCCTACGTTTTCTTCTAGAAGCCTTATGGTTTCAGGTCTCACCTTTAGGTCTTTGATCCATTTTGAGTTTATTTTGGTGAATGGTGAAAAAGAATGGTCAATTTTCATTCTTTTACATATGGCTTTCCAGTTTTCCCAGCACCATTTGTTGAGAAGACTTTCTTTTCTCCATTGTATACCCTCAGCTCCTTTGTCGAAGATAAGCTGTCCATAGATGTGTGGTTTTATTTCTGGGCTTTCAATTCTGTTCCATTGATCTGTGCATCTGTTTTTGTACCAGTACCATGCTATTTTGATTACTGTAGCTTTGTAGTATGTTTTGAAGTCAGGGATTGTGATGCCTCCCATTTTGTTCTTTTTTCTCAGGATTGCTTTAGCAATTTGGGGTCTTTTGTTGCCCCATATGAATTTTAGGATTGTTTGTTCTATTTCTGTAAAGAATGTCATTGGGATTCTGATTGGGATAGCATTGAATTTGTAGATTGCTTTAGGTAGAATGGACATTTTAACTATGTTTATTCTTCCAATCCATGTACATGGAATGTCTTTCCATCTCCTTATGTCATCATCCAATTCTCTCAGAAAGGCCTTGTAATTTTCATTATATAGGTCCTTCACTTCCTTAGTTAAATTTACCCCGAGGTATTTTATTCTTTTTGTAGCGATTGTGAATGGTATTGTTTTCTTGAGTTCTTTTTCTGTTAGCTCGTTATTAGAATATAGAAATGCTACTGATTTATGCAAATTGATTTTATACCCTGCAACTTTGCTGTAGTTGTTGATTACTTCTAAGAATTTTCCAATGGATTCTTTGGGGTTTTCTACATATAAGATCATGTCATCTGCAAACAGCGAGAGTTTCACTTTTTCCCTCTCTATTTGGATTCCTTTTATTCCTTTTTCTTGCCTGATTGCTCTGGCCAGGACCTCCAGTACTACGTTAAATAAGAGTGGTGATAGAGGGCATCCTTGTCTCGTTCCTGTTTTCAGGGGGATGGTGCTCAGTTTTTGCCCATTGAGTATGATATTGGCTGTGGGTTTGTCATATATAGCCCTTATTATGTTGAGGTAGTTCCCTTCTCTGCCCATTTTGTTCAGAGTTTTTATCATAAATGGCTGTTGGATCTTGTCAAATGCTTTCTCTGCATCTATTGAGATGATCATGTGGTTTTTATTCCTCAGTTTGTTGATGTGGTGTATCACGTTGATTGATTTGCGGATGTTGACCCATCCCTGTGTCCCTGGTATGAATCCCACCTGATCATGATGTATGATCCTTTTGATGAATTGCTGAATTCTGGTTGCCAAAATTTTGTTTAGAATTTTTGCATCTATGTTCATCAGTGATATTGGCCTGTAGTTCTCTTTTTTTGTGGTGTCCTTCTCAGGCTTTGGTATCAGCGTGATGTTGGCCTCATAGAATGTGTTAGGAAGTGTTCCAGCCTCCCTAATTTTTTGGAATAGCTTGAAAAGGATAGGTATTAAATCCTCTCTGAAAGTTTGGTAGAATTCCCCAGAAAAGCCATCTGGTCCTGGGGTTTTATTCTTTGGGATGTTTTTGATTGCTGTTTCAATCTCTTTCCTTGTGATTGGTCTGTTCAAATTGTCTGCTTCTTCTTGAGTGAGCTTTGGGAGATTGTAGGAGTCCAAGAATTTGTCCATTTCCTCTAGGTTATCCATTTTTTTGGCATATAGTTTTTCGTAGTATTCTCTTATAATCCGTTGTATTTCTGCAGAGTCTGTTGTTATTTCTCCTCTTTCATTTCTGATTTTGTTTGTTTGAGCTTTCTCCCTTTTTTTCTTTGTAAGTCTGGCTAGGGGTCTGTCAATTTTATTTATCTTCTCAAGGAACCAGCTCTTTGTTTCGTTGATCCTTTCTACTGCCTTTTTTGTTTCAATAGCATTTATTTCTGCTCTGACTTTTATTATTTCTCTCCTGCTGACTTTGGGCTTTGTTTGTTCTTCTTTCTCTAATTCAGTTAGGTGTAGTTTAAGATTGCTTATTTGGGATTTTTCTTGTTTGTTAAGATGTGCCTGAATTGCGATGAATTTTCCTCTTAATACAGCTTTTGCTGTATCCCATATGAGTTGGTATGGCATGTTATCATTTTCATTTGTTTCCAGGTATTTTTTGATTTCTTCTTTAATTTCTTCAATGATCCATTGCTTGTTCAATAGCGTATTGTTTAGTCTCCACATCCTTGTGCCTTTCTCAGTTTTTTTTCCTGTGATTAATTTCTAGCCTTATAGCATTATGATTGGAGAAGATGCTTGTTATTATTTCAATTTTTTTAAATTTGTAGAGGCTTGCCTTGTTTCCCAACATATGGTCTATCCTTGAGAATGTTCCATGTGCACTTGAGAAGAATGTGTATTCTGCTGTTTTAGGATGAAGTGATCTATATATGTCTATTAAGTCCAAATGTTTTAGTTTTTAGCTAAATAGTGTTTAGCTCCACTATTTCCTTGTTGATTTTCTGTCTGGATGATCTGTCCATTGATGTGAGTGGGGTGTTGAGGTCCCCTACTATTATTGTGTTGTTTTTAACATCTTCCTTTAGGTCTGTTAATAGTTGCTTTATGAACTTTGGTGCTCCTGTGTTGGGTGCATAGATATTTATAAGCATTATTTCTTCTTGATGAAGTGTCCCTTTGATCATTATATATTGTCCCTCTGTGTCTCTCTTTACCTGTCTTATTTTGAAATCCGTTTTGTCTGATATAAGTATTGCAACACCTGCTTTCTTTTGCTTGCTATTAGCTTGAAGTATTGTCTTCCACCCCTTCACTCTGAGCCTGTGTCTGTCCTTGGGGCTGAGGTGTGTTTCCTGGAGGCAACAAATTGTTGGATCTTGTTCTTTAATCCATTTTGCCACTCTGTGTCTTTTTATTGGAGAGTTCAATCCATTTACATTGAGGGTGAGTATTGATGCATGAGGGCTTAATGCTGTCATTTTCTCGCTCGTTCTTCTGGTTTTCCTGCGTTACCTTTGTTTCTCATCCTGCGTGTTTTAGCCTACCCATTAACTTCTGCAATTTCTTATGCTGGGTTTCTTAGATTTTTCCTTATTTATGTTTTGTGGCTCTGTTCTGTTTTTTAGTTTAGTGGCTACCCTGAAGTTTGTATTTAGAGTCTTGTGTATAATATAGTCCATTCTCTGGTGGTCTCTTACTTACTTGGCCTAGACTGATTTAATCCCTTTCCTCTTCCCCTCCTAAATTATTATTTTCATCTCTTATTCCAACTCGTGTTATGAGTTTGTGGTTAGAATGATAAGATCGTCTTTGCTTTGGTGGTTTCCTTCCCTTTATCCTAATCTATAGTTGAATATTTGCTATCCTATTCTGATTCTATCTGTCTCCCTACTCTGTGGTTTGTGACCTCTTTCTCCCTTTTTTTCTTTTTTCAGGTATGAGAGCCTTCTTGAGGATTTCTTGTAGTGGAGGACTTTTGGTTACAAATTCCTTTAACTTTTATTTGTCTGGAAAAGATTTAATTTCTCCCTCATATCTGAAGGATATTTTTTCTGGATAGAGTATTCTTGGCTGAAGATTTTTATCTTTTAAAGTTTTGAATATGTCACTCCATTCTCTCCTAGTTTGTAAGGTTTCTGTAGAGAAATCCGCTGAAAGTCTGATAGGAGTTCCTTTGTAGGTTATTTTCTTCTGTCTTGCTGCCCTGAGTATTCTTTCTTTTTTCTTTCGTTTTTGCCATTTTTACTACTATATGCCTTGCAGTATGTGTTTTTACATTGACAAATCTAGGAGATCTGAAAGCTTCATCCACACACATTTCTCCCTCAATCCCTAGATTTGGGAAGTTCTCTTCTATAATTTCATTAAGCACACTTTCTGCTCCATTTTCCTTTTCCACACCCTCAGGAATTCCTATGATTCTTAAATTGGTTCTCCTCATTGAATCTGCTATTTCTCTGATGTTTTCCTCATTCTTTTTAATCCTTAGTTCTCTTTCTTCCTCTGTCTGGAGCCATTCAGCCTGTCTATCTTCGATTATGCTAATTTGCTCCTCTACGGTGTCTACATGGGCATTCAGGGAATCCGTATTCTGTTTTATCTGGTCCGTTGTATTTTTCATCTCTAGTATTTCTGATTGATTCTTCTTTATAGTTTCAATCTCTTTTGTGAAGTAACTCCAGAACTCATTGACTTGTTTCTCTATATTTCCCTTTACCTCATTGAGTTTTTTGATGATAGCTACTCTGAACTCATTTTCACTTAGTTTACCTATTTCCAAGTCCTCAGGACTTAATTCTGTGTTTTTATTGTTTTCCTTCTGGTATGGAGTTTTTATAAATTGCTGAATGGTAGAGGAGCGTTTTTCGCACGATGCTATTATTCAGTTGCAGTTACAGCCTGTCGCCACTAGATGGGGGTCGAGAGCCGCGCGTTCTGAGCACTCCGCCTTCAGCCGCGATGGTGGGTGCGCAGCGCGGTTTGGGGTAGGTGGGGCACTTTCTCTCATGGGCCGATCTATATTCTGATCAGCTCTCGCTCTTTGGTCTCCCAGGGCCCTGGCTTGATGGGCTTCCCACACACGGAAGCTTTCCCGGTGAGAGGGTTTCCACTGCACTGGCGGTGGGAGTCCTGGACGATCCCCGGCTGCGCAGCCCCTCCCCCGCTCCTTCCCTCACCCATGGCAGCTATCCCAGTCTCTAGGGGAAGGAGCGAAGTTCTCTGTTACCCTGTTCCAGCTCCTCCGAGGCCAGCTGCAGTCTCTCCCTCCTCCATCGTCTTGCTGCTGTAGGTCTCTGACTGTCTCTGTATTAGGGTTATTGGTTGAAATTCAGTTATTCCGGTTCTTTGGTTGTAGTTTGGTGGGGTGAGAGTCCCAGATCAGCTCACCCCGCCGTTTTGCTGATGTCACCTCCTGTCTTTTCACTTTTGTGATAGTATCCTTTGAAGCACAAAAATTTTTAATTTTGATGAAGCCCAATTTATTTTTCCCTTTGGTTGCTTGGGTGTTTGGCATCATATCTAAGAAACCATTCCCAAATCCCAGGTCACGAAGATTTATGCCTATCTTTTCTTCTAAGAGTTTTGTAGTTTTAGTGCTTATGTTTAGGTCTTTGATTCATTTTGAATTAATTTTTGTGTATGGTGTGAGATAGGGGACCAATTTCATTCCTTTGCACATGGATATCCACTTTCCTCAGTGAATTGTTTTGGTATCCTTTCAAAATCAATTGACTGTAAACCACTGAAGAATTTCAAGCACAGGAGTGACATGATTTCTTTTATGTTTTAAGACAATATCACTGGCTGCTATATAGAGAATGTATTGGAGGGGCCAAAAGTGGATGTAGTGAATAGGAGGTTGCAGTTATCCAGGCCGGAGATGATAGTGACTTGCACCACAGTAGTGCTAGTGGAGATGGAGAGAAAGACACAGGTTATACTTGGGAAATGAAGTTAGTAGGACTTGGGGACTGTCTGGCTGGGAGGGGGGTAAAAAGAGGGGAGAGGTCAAGGATGACTCATATTTAGATTGGAGTCAAGGATGATCTTTAGATTTCTAGCTTGTATGGCCAAGTGGATGGTAGTGTCATTTACTACCACACAAATGGAGAAGCACTTTTTTAGAGGGGAAATAATGAGTTTAATTTGGGATTAATTGAATTTGAGGTGCCCATGAGCCTTTCAAGTGGAGATGTCTAGAAGTCAGTTGGAATGTGGGTCTAGACCAGAGCTTGGGGGCAAGCCCTGGGTTGGAGAGAGTGGTTTGGGATCATGAGCACATAGGTGGGAGTGAAAGCTCAGGGAGAGTCCAAGGAGAGAGTAAAACTGAGAAGAGGGCCCAGGACTCTTCTGGACAGAGCCCTCTGGGAGGAAGAATAGGAGCCCAAGAAGGACAGAGAAGAAAAGGCCGGTGATGGGGGAGGAGACCAGGAGGAATCTATAGGAATCTGGTGGAAGGAGGGAATTTTAAGGATGGAGTGATCAAGTGTTAAATGCATCACAGAGGTCCAGAAAAATAAGGCCTGAGAAGTGCCCATGTGTCTTTCCTGTTTCCATGCTCCCACGATATAGTTTGGTTGGTTGGTTTTGCAAAAAATATCACTCTATACTTCTTGTAGGTGGCAGGTTTTTTTAATACTGTGGAACCAATAACCTTTGCACATACATTTTCCACAACTAGTGCCTGAAGATGTTGCTGACAGTGTCTGGTGGATATTTGTGTCTTAAGTCATGCCACCTTTAATTGGTATCTTCTGTGCTAACTTTTCCCATTCTGAATTGTGGATATTAAAAGCTCAACTGTAGTTTAGATTCCAAAATGGACTCTAAAGTGTTCTTAGACTGAAGGTTCAATCTGTTTCCGTTTTTTTTTCCCTTTTTTCTCCCAAAAGCCCCCTGGTACATAGTTGTATAATTTTTTTAGTTGTGGGTCCTTCTAGTTGTGGCATGTGGGACGCTGCCTCAGCGTGGCCTGATGAGCAGTGCCATGTCTGCGCCCAGGATTCGAACTGGTGAAACCCTGGGCCGCTGAAGCGGAGTGCGCAGACTTAACCACTTGGCCATGGGGCCGGCTCCTGTTTTCGTTTTTTCTAATCTTCTATCTATCTATCTTTTCTTTTTTTTTCTTTTACTGTTTTTTTTACAGATATGTGAAAGAGGCCAAAGAAGCAACCAAGAATGGAGATCTGGAAGAAGCATTTAAACTTTTCAATTTGGCAAAGGACATTTTTCCCAATGAAAAAGTGATGAGCAGAATCCAAAAAATACAGGAAGCCCTGGAGGAGTTGGCAGAACATGAAGATGATGAATTCACAGATGTGTGCAACTCTGGACTGCTGCTTTATCGAGAACTGCACAACCAACTGTTTGAATACCAGAAGGAAGGCATAGCTTTCCTCTATAGCCTATATAGGGATGGAAGAAAAGGTGGTATCTTGGCAGATGATATGGGATTAGGGAAGACTGTTCAGATCATCGCTTTCCTCTCTGGTATGTTTGATGCTTCACTTGTGAATCATGTGCTGCTGATCATGCCAACCAATCTGATTAACATGTGGATAAAAGAATTTGCCAAGTGGACTCCAGGAATGAGAGTCAAAACCTTTCATGGTCCTAGCAAGGATGAACGTACCAGAAACCTCAATCGGATTCAGCAAAGGAATGGTGTCATTATTACTACATACCAAATGTTAATCAATAATTGGCAGCAGCTTTCAAGCTTGAACAGCCAACAGTTTGTGTGGGACTATGTCATCCTTGATGAAGCACATAAAATCAAAACCTCATCTACTAAGTCAGCAATATGTGCTCGTGCTATCCCTGCCAGTAATCGCATCCTCCTCACGGGAACCCCAATCCAGAATAATTTACAAGAACTGTGGTCCCTGTTTGATTTTGCTTGTCAAGGGTCCCTGCTAGGAACATTAAAAACTTTTAGAATGGAGTATGAAAATCCTATTACTAGAGCGAGAGAGAAGGATGCTACCCCAGGGGAAAAAGCCTTGGGATTTAAAATATCTGAAAACTTAATGGCAATCATAAAACCCTATTTTCTCAGGAGGACTAAAGAAGAGGTACATATGAAAAAGTCAAGCAACCCAGAGGTCAGACTTGATGAAAAGAATCCAGATGCTGATGCCATTTGTGAAATGCCTTCCCTTTCCAGGAAAAATGATTTAATTATTTGGATACGTCTTGTACCTTTACAGGAAGAAATATACAGGAAATTTGTGTCTCTAGATCATATCAAGGAGTTGTTAATGGAGACACGCTCACCTTTAGCTGAGCTAGGTGTCTTAAAGAAGCTGTGTGATCATCCTAGGCTGCTCTCTGCACGGGCTTGTCATTTGCTGAATCTAGGGGCTGTCAAATTCTCTGTTCAAGATGAAAATGAAGGGGAAGATTCCTCAGATGTGGACCATCTTGATAAAATTACTGATGATACACTGATGGAAGAATCTGGAAAAATGATATTTCTAATGGACTTGCTTCAGAGACTTCGAGATGAAGGGCATCAAACTCTGGTGTTTTCCCAGTCAAGACAAATTCTAAACATCATCGAACGCCTCTTAAAGAATAGGCACTTTAAGATATTGCGAATCGATGGAACAATTACTCATCTTGTGGAACGAGAAAAAAGAATTAACTTATTCCAGCAAAATAAAGATTACTCTGTTTTTCTGCTTACCAGTCAAGTAGGTGGTGTTGGCTTAACATTAACTGCAGCAACTAGAGTGGTCATTTTTGACCCTAGCTGGAATCCTGCAACTGATGCTCAAGCTGTGGATAGAGTTTACCGAATTGGACAAAAAGAAAATGTTGTGGTTTATAGGCTAATCACTTGTGGGACTGTAGAGGAAAAAATATACAGAAGACAGGTTTTCAAGGACTCATTAATAAGACAAACTACTGGTGATAAGAAGAACCCTTTTCGATATTTTAGTAAACAAGAATTAAGAGAGCTCTTTACAATCGAGGATTTTCAGAACTCTGCAACCCAGCTGCAGCTTCAGTCTTTGCATGCTGCTCAGAGGAGATCTGATAAGAAACTAGATGAACACATTGCCTACCTGCACTCTTTGGGGATAGCTGGAATCTCAGACCATGATTTGATGTACACACGTGATCTGTCTGATAAAGAAGAGCTTGATGTGATAGAAGAATCTCACTATATTCAACAAAGGGTTCAGAAAGCTCAATTCCTTGTTGGATTAGAGTCTCAAAATACAGAAATGGAAAGACAAAGAGCTGGAATTGAAGGGATCTGGCTGAGGGAACCTGTATTTCCTTCTCAAACAAGGAAGAAATGCCCTGCATTGAATAAACCACAGCCTCGGCCTTCACGTCTTCTAACTACTCTTCATAGCCAGGAAGAAGAAATCAGTTCCCAAATGGCAAGTGTAATTATTGATGACCTGCTGGAAGAGAGTGAGAAACAAGATCTCTCCAGTATGAAGATGAACGTTACTGTCCTGCAAGATGGTAGGCACCCACGTGAAAGTACATTTGATGCTGACTTGGTAGCTACTTCACCCAAGGGGTGTGGGAGTGTAGGAGAAATCTGGAGCGACTCTTTATCAGGAATGGCTCTACAAAAAGAGGCATCGCGAGAGGGGCCTACGAAGGAGGCACTGCATGATAACCCTCTGGGAAGTTTTAATTATTTGCTTAGCAAATCAGTCAGAGCTGATCTTGGGCCAAATCTAGATCAAGTAAAGGATGATGAGATTTTAAATCCCTGGAGTCGCTGGCCTGTTAATCCCATCACAAGTGAAAATCAAAATACAGAATCGAATGCCTCTGTTCTTACAATAGCCGATGATGACCTGTCAGCATCCCACAGTGCACTGCAAGATGCTCAAGCAACTGAGGCCCAGTTGGAAGAGCAACCTTTAGCATCTTCACCACAATATGTGTGTGATTTCAACCTTTTCTTGGAAGACTCTGCAGACAATGGAAAACTTTCCAGTCACTCTTTGGAGCATGTTGAGAAAGAAAATAGCTTGTGTGGCTCTGCAGCTGATGCTGGAGCAGAGTTTGTGCCTAGCAAAGCATGTCTCAGTGTGGATCTTTCTGAGAAAGATGATGAGGCAGAAGAAGAAGTAGTTAATGTGAAAGTCAGAAATAAAGCTAGAAGGATTGTTTCAGATGGTGAAGAGGAACATGATACTTTAAAAGATGCTTCAATCACAAATCCATTCAACCTATCTCCCTTTCAGTTCTCATCTGTAAAACAATTTGATGCTTCAACTCCCAAAAATGACATCAGTCCACCTGGAAAGTTCTTTTCACCTAAAATACCTGATAGTGTAAATAAGTCTATAAACTCTAGAAGATCCCTGGCTTCTAGGAGGTCTCTTATTAATGTGGTTTTAGACCATGTGGAAGATATGGAGGAAAGACTTGACAGCAGCAGTGAAGCAAAGGTTGCTGGAGATTACCTGGAGGAAGGAGCAGAGGAAAGCAGTGGCGAAGCCTCAGAGTGGACAGAAGAGGATCCTTCCGGAGAAATGTTGTCTTCAGAAAAGAAGTCCAGCCAGTTAGCTCCACCTGAGCCTGGTGCTCTAGCTCAAGAGCCCTCTTCTGACCCTGCGCCTTTGTCCAGTGGACAGTTGGTTGATTCTCCCCAGGACAGGGCGGTGGAGGCTGTGAACGACTATGAGACTCTGGTAAGGCGTGGAAAAGAACTGAAAGAGTGTGGAAACATACAGGAGGCCTTAAACTGCTTAGTTAAAGCACTTGACATAAAGAGTGCAGATCCTGAAGTCATGCTCATGACTTTAAGTTTGTATAAGCAACTTAATAAAACTTGAGAATATAACCTGTGCATTGTATTTTAAAGCAAAACTGAGTATCAGGCAATTTGTTCCCATAATTGACTTCTTTGGGAAAATGAAGCATTCAGGCTTAAGGCGAGACACATCTCAAAAAGCAAGTTTTTGTTTCTAACTTTTTTGTAAATTCTGCCTTTCCCCTGTGCTCCCGCCCCCCTCCCCCAATACATATATTGTGTATTCTGAGCACTAGGTTAATATTTCTTTGCTCAAATATGCTTATTTTTTCTTTCAGGCATACTCTATAAACTTAATAGAACTACATTATTCCTAGAAAAGTTTTTGTAAAATTATTCTGGCCATTGTTAATTTTATTCTGAAGATGATCACTTTTGTATCTCACAGTTCAGATAAGAATATTAAAGTTCCTTTTCTCAAGTGTTTTCTGTTTGCTTTCTTTCACTGAGATGACACTGGTACATGTGTAGAGAAACCTCCTGTTGAGGCAGGAGCTTGGCGTTAGTGTTCCAAATCTGAGACTGGCTTATTAACATGCTGTTTTATTTATTTATTTTTTTGTGAGGAAGATTGGCCCTGAGCTAACATCAATTGCCAATCTTCCTCTTTTTGCTTGAGAAAGATTGTCGTTGAGCTAACATCGGTGCCACTCTCCCTCTACTTTATGTGGGACACTGCCACAGCGTGGCTTGATGAGCAGTGTGTAGGTCCATGCCCGAGATCTGAACCTGTGAACCTGGGCCACTGAAGCAGAGCGCACAAACTTGACCACTACGCCACCAGGCTGGCCCCGTTAACATGCTGTTTTAGGCTCTCCGCTTCCTACAGCAGAAGGCTGGGATGAGGCACCTGGCACTAGGCCTCTTGCTCACTGGAGCCCTACCCTGGAGTCATTCTGCTGACCATTTAGCCATTCTTCACTCACCACCAACTGTGTTCTGACGTGTGCCTAGCACATTGTCTCTCTGGGTTGTAGACTGAAAAGGGCTGGTTCCCTCTCAGAAACATAAAGTGCAGTGTGGCACTCTGTACTCTTGTCACCTGAGAAGGGGAACTGGCATTTCTCAAGTACCTGCTATGTACTGGGTACTCTACATAGGTTTCTCGTTTAATCCTTACCATAATCCTTTGAGGTCGAGGATTGCATTTCTATTTTCTAGTGAGGAAACTAAGGCTCAGTGAGGCTGTGACCTGCCCAAGATCACATGGTAAGGGGTGAAATGGATTTTTAACCACGTGTTGCCTCGTGAAAAGCCACTATAATATACTGAGCTGTTTTTACTCACAAACTTCTGACACCAAATGTGTGGAAGTTTGCCACACCAAGCGCTTCTCCAGTTCTCTGCAGACACCTACGGGGTGTCCTACAAGTCAACTCAATTCCGACACTCCCTGGAGTTAGGGTCAGACTGCACAGGTTTAAGGGCTCACTCCCATCAGACTCCACTTCACGGCCAGTTGCTAGTATTGAGTTCCCGTGTTATCCACACTTCTATCCCAACTTGGCTACAAATTCAGGGTTCCCGTGACTGTCCCTTCAGGTTCAATAATTTGCTAAAAAGGCTCACAGAACCCAGAAAAACTATTTATTATTACCGATTTCTATAAAGAATACAATTCAGGAGCAGCCAAATGGAAGAGATGCATGGAGCAAGGTATCGGGGTGGGTGCAGCTTTCATGCCCTCTCTCGGCACCACCACACTCCCAGCACCTTGTGTTCAGCAACCCAAAGCTCTCTGAAGCCGATTGTTTAGGGTTTTTTACGGAGGTTTCATTAGTAGGCATGATTGTTGAAATCACTGGCCATTGGTGATTAACTCAATCTCCAGCCCCTCCTCTCCCTTGAGGCCAGGGGATGGGGCCAAAGGTATCAACCCTCTAATTCTGTGTCTTGGTTTTTCTGATGACCAGCCCCCATCCTGAAGCGTTCTAGGGGCCCCAGCCACTAGTCATCTCATTAGCGTACAAAGACACTCTTAATCACTCCAGAGATTCCAAGGGTTTTAGGAGCTGTGTGCCAGGAACCAGGGACAAAGACCAGATAATTATTTTTTATAGCACATACACAAAAGTTATTTGTAAATTATATACACGCACTACTATTCTCATATATTATGTATATTACAAAATATACAGAAGTTTGAAAGAGATGAGCTGAAGTTTAAATAACAGATTATTTGTTGATAGTACAAAATTTTGCTCTTACCAAAAGAAATTATTACTAATATTTTAGGGAGGGTATGGATATATATGATTATTTTAAAAAATCTTGGTAGTAACACTGATTCCACAATTTGCATGTAGGTCCGGCTCCGTTTTCCTGTGTGGACTGAAGGGCTGTCGTGATGCAGGTGCATCACTGGGTGCGCCCTACTTTTTCAGTCCCTTCCATCAAGCATACAGAATGTGGAAATTCAACTGAAATTCCTCTCTCACCTGATGTAAAAAACACAAAAGCTCCCACAGGATTTATTTGCCTTCCAGGAGGCTTTAGGGGCCTGTATCCACTTGATCCGAACAGTGAGGCTTAACGCCTAGGTGTATCCTCACTGAAAAAACAAAATGCTTCTTGTTTTGAGTGTACTATGACAATTTTGGGGGAAAAATACGTGCACGTGGTAAAATATTCAAACAGTATCTAAGGCAGAGATTTTTAAACTGAAGTTCATGGATAGAATTCAGATGCCTGTGAATTTGGATGGGAAAAAGTTACGTCTTTCCCCCCCACTAACCTGTATCTGTAATTTAATGTGATAAACGGCAAGCAATAGCATATATGGGGTATATGAGGAAGCCATTTGGTGTAAAACTAATTCGGCCTGAACTTGTTTTTTCCAAAAGGGCCTGACGTGGCCATTGAGCATGCATTGTATATCTGCTTTAAATATTTACTATGTGCCAAAGACAAGAACAATGCCCTTAAAGATAAGGATGTAACTTCCCTCACATTGGCATTTCCTTAAAGATATGCATCTCTCCCTAAACTAAGGATTGATTGCTGGCCTGCTGCGCTCATCCTGTGACCACCCAGCTGGAGACCAGAGACCTGCTACCTGCTGTGTTCATCAATTGCTGTGTGAAATGCTCCGCCAGCAAAGCAATCTCGTGACCATTGTAAGAGGGACATTCCAATCATGTGATACATGCTCTTTGATGGTATATAAACACTGTCAACCCCCATTTCTTTGGAGCGCTCCATTCCTCTGTAAAAGGACTATTCCAGGCTATATGGTCCTCAGATCTGGCTCATAATAAACTCACCCCCCCCCCCCCCGACAACTAGAAGGACCTACAACTAAGATATACAACTATGTACCGGGGGGATTTGGGGAGATAAAGCAGGAAAAAGAAAGTTTAGATAAACTCACCCCAATTTTGATTTATAGATTGGTTATGGATTATTTTCATCGACAAATGTTTCCTTTCATTATGAATGTAGGCAACAAGCTGCAGAAGTATTAGCAGTACCTGCAACTTTGTCAGTGATAGAAATCGCAGAGATTTTATTGTTATTGCAGCTATCTCAAAATACCATTGATATTCATCACTATAAAATCGCAGTGCTTTTTAGACCTACCACTAGATCTTACTTAATATATTAAAAAGGTTATATATGTAACTTAAATACATGTATTTAAATTGTTTTATATACATAAAACAATTCAGAAACTTTCGATTATTCTTTTTCAGTATAATTGTTGTCCTTTGTAATCCTATGTATTTTACTTTATTCATTTAAAATCAACATTCTGAGAAGGGCTCTATAGGCTTGGGAAAACAGCCAAAGGGATCCATGATACAAAACAGATTAAGACTCCTGATCTAAGGGTGTGAGTTTTTCGTTCTTTTTTTTTTTTGAGGAAGATTAGCCCTGAGCTAACATCTGCTGCCAGTCCTCCTCTTTTTGCTAAGACTGGCCCTGAGCTCACATCCCTGCCCCTCTTCCTCTACTTTATATGTGGGACGCCTACCACAGCATGGCTTTTGCCGAGCGGTGCCATGTCCACACCCAGAATCCAAACCAGCGAACCCCTGGCCGCCGAGAAGCGGAATGTGTGCACTTAACTGCTGCACCACCGGGCTGGCCCCAAGGGTGTGAATTACAAAGCCTCTCAGCCGCCCCTGCTCCTGGTCCTGGATGGCCACTCCTAGAGGCAGTCTACGTAATGTACCAGCATATATGTGTATATATATTTATGTTTTTACCCAAATAGTATCCTGTACACACTGTTCTGCACCTCAGTTTTTAACACAGCTGCTTGATATTCTATTGAATGGACAGACTGTAATTTATCATCTTCTACTAATGGACATTCAGTTTGTTTCCAACTGACACTGTAATATCCTTGTACCTTTTATATGCGTGATTATATCTACAGAATAAATTCCTAGAAATGGAGTTGCTGGGTCAAAGGGTATATTTATCATTTTGATAGGTATTGCCAAATTATTCTTCATAGAGGTTATGAGTGTACATTTCCATTATTAATGAATGAATACCTGTTTCCTCATACACCAACAATATGTTAAACGTTTTGAACTTTGCCAATCTGATGGGTAAAAAGTGGGACCTCATTTCAGTTGTAACTTGCAATTATTTTACTATGAATGGTTTGTTCTTTAAGCACTGAACTTAATGAAAAAGATGCAGTTTCAAAGCAGAATTGAATGGATATGCTATAATGTATATAAATCTGTATAAATCCTTAATGTTTTCACTGACCAACTCCTTTGGAACCTTAGTCGCCAGTCAAAAGCCAACTTCCCAAAGGTTTGCTTGGTGTCAGAGGTCTGTTCCTGCCATACTTTCTCACAAGCTAGCTATAACGGCTCGCTCTCCATACCACAGAAATTAGTTTGCTTTTTCTAGTCCACCTTTCCAGCATTCTGGCCTCCTTCGTGAGTGACATCTACACAAAAGGTATTCACTTAGTATCCTGGATAAGCCAATGTCCTGAGCAAAGGACTCTAGTCTAGGTACTGTCTCATGTATATAAAGCTTTTCAGGATTTTCTTCAAGATCTTCAGAATTTATAGCCCTTGTGTAGAGACATTGTTTTGAATGTGGTTTGTAAAGCAGTTTCATCTCACACTTCCTATTTTGAGCATCTCTGTATCATACTGGCAGATCTGTGCATCCCAGGGAATGGGGCAGCGTTTGGTCTGCTCGGTGGGGAAAATCCCACGGAGGCATAACCTGCTGGGTGCTCAGAAACTCTTATACAATGGGGAACTTCGGTCTCTAGGGGAAGTTGCCACTACGTGGTGTAACGTGGCACGTCAAATGCAGCTGAGAGAACACTGTGTTAAAAGAATCACTGTTAAGAATCACATAGCTGTGTTGGCAGTTTTATTTTTGAAGCAGTGTAGTATTCATGATATTCTTTATACTTTTTTGTATGTCATAAACATGGCATCGTAAATTTAGAAAACGTAGGTAGGTATACAGACATTGGCCCTGGAAGGGACGGTCATAACATAACCAATACATTTGAAGATGAGGAAATATTTTGAAGCTGACATTTCTCCCTTAACCAGCACTTGGTGATTGGCTGCTTAGTCTAGGACAAACAACTGGTGGAAGAACTGAGTGCCTTTTTTCCTGCCATAAACATTTATTTAAAAAGAAAGGAATTAATGTTGAATGGCCATTATGTGCCATGTACCATGTTAAGACAGTGGAGCTAATAATAACTGTCCTGGCAGATCCAAGTTGGCTAACTTATAAAACAAGTGTTGTCTAGGGACTTATTTTATGATTTTCATATTCTAATCCATCTATTCAATGTCCAATTCAATGTGTGAATAGTATGAGCTGATATTTGGCTCCCCTAGAGATGGTTTCAAAATGAACTTCTAGGATATACTGAGAATCAGATAAAGTCGTTCCAAGAGGAAAGGGACGACAGGTTAAAGGAGTCTGCTTGACTCATCTTTGAGAACCACCGACTGACTATCTACTGCCGCATACAGTGTACGCTGACCTTTACTCACCTGATTTTGCACCTACAAACCTACGACAGAGTTCATAAAATACAAGAATTATTCAACACCTTCTAAAGAAATAAACAGAATGCATAAAACATATTCAGTCTTTCATACAATTTTATTTTCTTCCTTCCACCATAATAATATGATACCCAAATTTTGTCTTAACTGGAGGATCTGTAAACACAGGCTTATCCAGCCCACTGATAGGCAAGGCAAATGCTGCTTCTTGAAATGGTCCCACCATGGACCCTCTGGTCATCCAACCCAAGTCGCCCTGCAAAACCCAAAAGATATGTGATGTCAAGTGGCCCTGAAGAGGGAATAGTTCTACTGTAGCTTGAGAATTTCCCAACACGAATGCTAAGGTTCCTAGGTTTATTCATCTGGGCTGCAAAGAAGTGGGCTTGACAAGGACAAACGGGTGGAAGAGGGCCAACCCTGGACTGAAGACCTACGCACTCACAATGTTACTGGGAGTCTGTTAGCTGTGGAAGTGTCACGCCTAGGTTTAGACAAAGGCGACCCACATTTAACTGTTTACAAGTTGGACATTTCTGCTTTTAAGATCTTTTTTTGAGGAAGAGTAGCCCTGAGCTAACATCTGCTGCCAGTCCTCCTCTTTTTGCTGAGGAAGACTGGCCCTGAGCTAACATCCATGCCCATCTTCCTCTACTTTATATGTGGGACACCTACCACAACATGGCTTTGGCCAAGCGGTGCCATGTCCGCACCCGGGATCCAAACCAGCGAATCCCGGGCCGCCAAAGTGGAACGTGCGCACTTAACTGCTGCACCACCAGGCTGGCCCCTGCTTTTATGATCTTTAAACCAAGATATGGCTAAAATTAATGGCACAACATAGAAGTAATCCCTACTGCTGGGTGTCCTCTGTGGGGGACAGATCATTTTAAATAATAAGAGCACCATACCCCTTGCCGGGCTTTATCTTCACTATATTGTGCAGCCACTTCATTGAATCTCATTCCAGACTTTAACTTTTCCATGGCTTCCATGATTCTTCCATGTTTTTCACACAGGATATGTCTGACCTACAAGGGAAAAAGTAGTATGTTCATATAATACTTGGAGACCCAAACGATTCTTTTCCTCACAGTGCAGCAGTCATATCTGATTACCGCCGTTAGTGAAAACCACATTAGCTGCTGGCAATGGAGAATCCTGGATGTCTGCCGAGCTGGGCGACGGCCACAACCCCATTTCCCACATGAAGAGAGTATCTCAGAACATCGACTTAGATGGAAAACAGGCACCTGGCTGTGGGAAGCTCCCAGCTCGCAGCTCTGACTACGTACCTCAATGGTAAGAGGAGGAAGAAACATGATCATGGTTGAGAGCTTGGGTCCTGGAGTCAAATCCCAACTCTGCTGTATATTCTTAGGTATGTTTTTAAACCTCTAAGTGCTTCCCCATTTGTGCACTGAGATAATAACAGTACCTATGTGTTCTCATAGGGTTATGAAGATTAAGATAATGCAGCTAGCACCCAATAAAGGTAGCATTCATCAGTGTGGGAAATATATGGGAAAAAACCCCACTAGGAAACACCTTTTACCAAAAGAGGCCCAATGTATAAAGCCCCACCACAATTCGACACTTTGAAAAAGTATCATATGTTGAATATCAAGAATACTCAACCCTTGGGGCCAGCCTGGTGGTGTAGCAGTTAAGTTTGCACACTCTGCTTTGGTAGCCTGGGGTTCACCAGTTTGGACCCCAGGTGTGGACCTACGTATCGCTTACCAACCCATGCTGTGGCAGGTGTCCCACATATAAAAAATGGCGGAAGATGGGCACGGATGTTAGCTCAGGGCCACTCTTCCTCAGCAAAAAGAGGATGATTGGTAGCAGATGATAGCTCAGGGCTGATCTTCCTCAAAAAAAAAAAAAAAAAAACCTCAACCCTGTAGAAGTCTTCAAATTTGACCTATGTTTCCATAAAGCCATGTTTTAAAAAAAACCACTATATCCTTAAAAACGATTTTGTCAAGATATCTGTTTTGCAGGATTTCCCATTTTTCAAACAGAATTTGTTGTTCCATATCACAGGTGATACACTGGCGTAGGGGCTAAAGGTATCTCCCTTATAAATTTAGACACAAGTAAACCAAGGTTGTCCTCAGGGTTCAACTTCTAAAATTGAGGGCGAGGGAATCCTAGGCCCACAGGAGTAATTCCTGACTGGAGGAGCTACACAGGAGATACCAACACAGCAAAGGAAAGAATGTGTCAAAAAGCAGGGCTCAGAGAGGCAAATGTCTATAGGATGTGTCCAGCACTGTCCAGGGGAGGCAGGGACAAACAATCTGGACACCAGAAAGATCACATGGGGGACAAGGATGGTTCATCAGACCTTGACTCGGCCGGGGTAAAACAGCTTCTAGACTGCCTCCCTCTTTCTGCTTCCACACTCACAAAGCAACCTTCCGGTTCAATTACTGGGAAAGTGCACACGACATTCATGATCACAGGAAGGAGGTACCATCTGCCACCTTCTAGAGGAATAAACAAGTACTCTGGTTCGGACAATTTGACACGTTAGACACAACGAGTCTGTAGTGCCCGTGGGGTTTGCAATTGTGACTGACCAACTGGCAACCGGATAGACTGGTGTCTTAGAAGAGAGCCAAGCTATGGAGAGAACTTGGGAGCGATCGGCATGGAGGTAACAGCTGGCTGTGGGAGGTGGACAGATTACTCGGGGAGGCTACGTAGAATGAGAAGAGGAGGAAAGCAGGCTAAAGATCCCTGAGGATATTTTCAGAATGAAGGGAAAGATGCAGTGAAGAGGGAACGGTTGAAGACAGAGCAAAGAAAGGGTGGAGAAATGAAGGAGCAAGGTCTGGCATTCAGAACACTGAAAAATTAGTAAGCCTTAAAGGAAGAAGGTGAGCAGAGAGGGGAAGGGGCGGGGGTGAAGATAACTTTGTTGGTGGGGGTCTGGAGAGTCAATGAGTTCCTGGTTACAGGTCTGGTTTCCATTTTCTTCTGAAAATTATAACAATATTTAAAAGTTAATGAGTACTTACTATTTGCTAGGCACTGTGCTATGCTTTACATGCATTATCTCGTGAAATCCTCACACCAACTCTGTGGGACTGGATCAGTGTTTCTCAATGCTGACAGCACATGAGAATCACCCCCAGAGCTTATAAAATACAAACCAAGGTCCAGGCCCCAGTCCACAGAGATTCTGAGGCAGCTGGTGGTCTGGGCTGGGACCCTAGGCACTGGTAGTTTCTGAAGCTCTCCAGGTGAATCTGATGTACACCAGGGTTGAGAGCCACTAGACGAAGTTGTCTGCCTACTGGAGCAAGGTGGTGGATGACTTGAGGTGAGTGGCAAAGGACTGCCGGGCAGTACTGGGGCCTAGCTAAGGTTCGAGATCAGGAATTAGTGGCCCCAAATCCCCAAGGCTGTGTGACCCTCGAGTAGGCCCAGCAGTTCTGGGTTTCAGTGTAAAGAAAGTAGACCACTGGACTGACCCTGGGTTGCAGTTTGGCGGGTGGATGCAGCAGATGACCAAAAGGAAAAGCAGTCGGGCTCCTTGATACAATGTCAAGCCCTGTAATCTAATTTCCAGCTATCAGGACATACGGGGCTTAGAGAACAGCACAAAGCCTGGGAGAGGTGGGGAGAACAGGGAGGGCTCGAGGGCCTGGAGGTCTGTGTGCAGAGAATAGAACAGGACTGGGGGAGGCAGGAAGTGGAGGGGAAGGAGGGAAGCTGTGCTCGGCTGGTGGATTTCAGAATCTGGACAGCTCTAGTGACACAGGGCCAGGGTGGGCTCAGGAACGGGGTCTAAAGCAGAGTGGCAGGATGTAGAAGGAGCCTAGCCCCTAAAAGGCTGGAGGGTTTCCAGGTCCCTCCCCTGCTGGGGCCTGCACAAATCCTGGAAACAACCCCGTTGTCCTCTAGCAGGTGAACAAACACACTACGGCACTTCCATTCCCTGGAACACTACTCAACAACACAAAGGAACAGACAAGTGATACACACAACAACTTGAATGAAAGCTCCAGAGAACTATGCTGAGTGAAAAAGCCAATCCCAAAAGGTTACATACTGTATCATTCCATTCATACAACATTCCTGAAATTACCAAATTACAGAAATGGAGAACAGCACATGAGAATCACCCCCAGTTGCTGTCAGGGGTTAAGGAGGAGGCAGAGGTAAGGGCAGAAGGCAAGTGGGCGTGGCTATAAAATGGCTAGAGGAGGGATGCTTGGGGGGATGGAACTGTTTGGTATCTTGACTGTATCAACGTCAATCTCCTGGTTGTGCTATCGCACTAGTTTTGTAAGATGTTACCATTGGGGGAAATAGAGTAAAAGGTATATGTATTATTTCTTACAACTGAATGTGAGTCTAAAATTATCTCAAAGGAAAAAGCTTGACAAAAAGGTTTAACCCTAATTGACTTTCCTAATTACATGCCACTCTTTTCTATATACCTCATGTACAGCCACACTGAACTTCTTTTTTTCCAGAGAGGGCAAGATGCCTC
The DNA here is from genome assembly GCF_041296235.1 of Equus asinus. Lineage (NCBI taxonomy): Eukaryota > Metazoa > Chordata > Mammalia > Perissodactyla > Equidae > Equus > Equus asinus. The sequence goes on along the minus strand of NC_091820.1, from coordinate 57,435,316 downwards.
TTTAAAGCCATATGCAGTGGAGCAGTCTCCTAGGTTAGGTGCTTGTAAAAGTCAGCATGTAAAGTGAAAACTGCAGATAGCCAAAAGTACTCTACACATCCCTTGTGAAGATACCATACTGGAGACCAATGTCGGCCCTCATTAAGCCCAACATAGCCTGTCTCCCCTAGCCGTGTTGTAGCAATGACCACTTCCTCAGCTAAACCTCAGACAAAGTAGCTGGTTTGTATTTTGGGGCCATTTCTTATGAAAACTTATCTTTGGAGACCAGAACCCCACTGTGCATGGCTGGCTGCTCATACAAGAACGGAGGTCAACTATGGAAAAGCAGATTCACGTCTCCCATCTCATTCTCTCTCCGGGGCATAGGTTCACTGAGTAGAAAAGTGGGCAGAATGGCCCACAATATTTACATTCTCTCTCTTTTTCTTTGGGCTGCATGTGTATGGTTGGATTTATATGATGCAATTCTACTATCGCACTTCTCATACAACAATGAAATTTATTTCTTTACCTAACTGCTCCCAACTAGACTGTGACAACAGGGACCATCTCTTACCTGTTTTTCTTTTTGAATATCCAGAACTTAATGCACTGCTTGGCACAGGGCAGATGTCACTAAATCCTCACTGAATGAACGAATCAAAGTATGGGATCCCACATCCTGATTGGAACATGGAAATTGCCTTGCTATGCGGCACTAAATAGTATAGTTCTGTTTGCAGATTATATTTTTCCAGGGCAGACACTCCTCTGGGACTAGATCAAGTGCTTCAGGTAATTATTTGCAATTGTCTCCCACCCCCGTTTTCATGGTCAGGGCCCTGGCTTGGAGCTCACCAGTGGGGGAGCTATCTAATGAGACCTGTGCCTTTGATTGTTTATCTAAGCTCTTGGTTTTATAAAAGATTTCGTCCCGAGAAATAATTCATTTGCTTACTGGGAAGATCTAACTTAATACATTTTAAGGAACAATACTAAAGTATGAAGAAATTCTGGATGTCTGAGAAAGCAGTTGGGAAAATATTTAAAAGGAACTACTTTTCATAAATGAGATTGGTCCATATTTTCCAATTTGTGTTATCTTGATTTTATGTCAGTGTTAGGCTAGCCTCTTAGAATAGGTTTAGCATACTGTCTTTTCCTTTTATGTGTACCAAAATAATACATGTATATATGTTATTTATATTTAACATGCAAAAAAGGAACTAGTAACTCACCTTTACTGCATTGCCACCACCTTTGGGACCCTGAGCCTTCTTGTCAGAACTGTCACTCCCAGAGGCTGCTGCCCCTTTAGAAAAGAGATGACAGGTACTCATTTAAATTGCACCTTGATATTTACAGAAAGTTCCAACACACCAGGAGTTGATACTTCCATCATAGCACCAAACGTCAAAAGGGAATTCTGCCAGACACTTTACTACATCAAGCTAAATTAATCTGTGACAGAGGCCAGCGCCGTGGCCCAGCGTTTTGCCAGTTCGGATCCTGGGAGCGGACACGGCATTGCTTGTCAGAAAATGTGGAGGTGGCATCCCACATGGCACAACCAGAGGCACTCACAACTAGAATATACAACTATGTACTTGGGGTGGGGCTTTGGGGAGAAGGAGAAAAAAAAGAAGATTGGCAACGGATGTTAGCTCAGGTGCCAATATTTATATTAAAAAAAATCTGTGACTCACCTCTCTTAAAAAAGAAAATTCACACCCTACATAAACCCTTCATGGAAAATGGATACACAAGTGAGTGTGCTAATGGTTGAAAGAGTGCCAGAAGCCTGGTCCAGATTTTCTGGACCCAATTTAAAATCCTGCCTTCTAAGGGCAAACCCCTGAGCTCTTGTAAGATTTCTAATAAGCACTGCAACTGTGTATTTGAGTACTCACAATTCCAACAAGTAAAATCTCCAAGAACATATTTTAAATAAAGATCAAATTTCCCACCACTCATATATGGCTAAAGAATACATTCACGTCCAAATTTCCAGAGTCTCCTACATTACCCATTGATCTCTTCCTAAGAAAAGCTATTGATATTCAGATTAACAACTATTGGCAGCATCTTACATTTTACTACTATGTCAACTTCTGTGTTGATGGCAGCATATTTACTGTTAGAGGCTGATGTTCCTACGAACTATTGCTGGATTAAGTATTCAGTTCAATAAACATTCCCTAATACTAAGTTCTAGGCACTGGGGATACAAAGATGAAAAAGCCATGGTACCTTCCTTCAGGAAGCTCATATTCTACTGGAGAAGATGGATATGTACAGTTACGTAAACAGAATATTTCAGGAGAATAATCTGTGGACAAGGAGCCGTGGAATAACAGAGAGACATTTTAGCCAGCCAGGGAAGGTTTCCTGGATGAGTAGGAGCTCAGCAGGTGAAGAAAGGCCAAGGGTGAGGAGACACTCCAGGGGTGGGGAACAGCGCCCTAATTGCAGGAAACTACGGATAAAACCAAATCTGAGGTGGGAGTGCTGTGAGATGAGCCCAGGGGAGGGGGCTGAGGATTGGTGCATGAAGGCCTTTGGGCACCATTGAGGAACTTGCAATCTATCCTAGAAGTAATAGGTAGCCACTGAAAAGTTTTAATCAGGAGACTCCATCGTACTCGTCTTAGTATCTCCAATGCCCAGCACAATGCTTGGCACACAACAGCTGTTCAATAAATGTTCAACTAAACTGAAAACCCAAAATACCACCAAATGCCTAAGAAAATGTTACTGCTAAAGGAGTTCTATTACAATAGACTCTTAAGCGGTTTTGCTGCATATTCACTCTTGAACAATGCTGCCTATCCTGTCCTCTTCCCCGCAGAATACTGTCATCTTCTGATTGCCACCTCACTCCCTTTGATCAACTGAGGCCTCTGGCAGCAGCTTCAGGCTTCCTTTCCACCCTTGCTCCTGCCATCATCTTGGATGACCTCACCATTTATGCTGAAGAATCACACAACAACCTAATCTCACACTTCTGGACCGCCCACCCAAATGCCCATGCCCTCTCCTCCAGGCCGCCTGCTCCCAGGGGCACATGATAGAACTGTGCCACTCAGAACTGGTAATGCAGTCTCTGGCTACAACTTTGTTCTTCCAGCTTTCTCATGCCTCATTCCCACAACACTGACTCTTTGACTTCACAGAAACCACACCCCGCTTCAGTCCCTTTATCCTATGTTCCTCTAGACTATCAGACTTCTCCTTCCCTTCTCCGGCGGGACCCAGGCTTGATCATCTGAACTGCGTTCCCACTGGCACCCTATTTCTCTTGTGTTGCTATCCTTCGATTATCGTGGTCCAACAAAACTCCAAGGCTACACCTAGCTCTTTTCAATCCTATATTGTGGTAGTTGCACGGTCCTAGGTAAATCATGACTGTGCAGATCGTGTCCTCTACAAATTCATGGCCTGCAATCTCAGGTTCTCAGTCCCGAGGGTAATCCTTTGATCACTGTTTCATTCCCTCTCCCATCACCTTCGATGACTATTCCAAACCTTTACCACTCTCCCTAACGCCCCTACTCAGTCCCTGCCCCTCAATCTTAAAAATTACCCTTGTCTTCCACTTTCCTAAGAAATTGAGGCCATTAAGTATGATTTCCTACAAGCTCCACTCCTTCCCCTCTCTCTGGCCCGTTTTTACAACCACACTCATCCTCGTCTCTTGCCCTGTGACCTCGCCTCTTTCACCTGTGAGCGTAAGGTGTCCCTTCTGCTATTCAAAGGTCAACTGCCCCACCTGTCCTGAACCCCATTTTCTCCCAAATCTCACTTTACTGCATCCTTCACGTCAGCCTCACTCCCAAATTTTCCCCACTGTGAAGAAACAAGCAAAATAAGACTTTCTCTTAATCCTTTGTTCTCTTCTAGCTACCACCTAATTTCCATGCTTTTTCAATTAAAGCTTTGCAGAGAAGTCCACACTGATCGTCCTCAGCTTATTTCCTGGTCAGTCCTCTAGACACTGGCCACCCGCTGCCTCCGTCCGGGACCCCGGGAGTCGCCGGTCTGCTCTCTCCCCTCGCTCCTCACCCGACCCCATTCTCCCCGGTTGCTCTGACCGCTCTACCTTTCCCCGCTTTTCCAGAACCACTTTTTCCTTTGGGCGGCATCTGCGAAACTTGCCGTTGAACTCTAAAATGCTTCGGTTGCCGTACAAAGCCCCTTCAGGCCCCACGGGCATGTCCTCAACAAATGCCTGAAAGCGGCTTCGGAAGTGACCCTTCTTACTGCAGCTCCGGAAGCAGGCATATCTTGGGGCAGACCCAGTCCCTTAGCTCCCAGACCAATGGGGCTGAAGATGCCTGACCAATAAGAAGCTCGGGCCAGGTAGAGGGGCGGAGCCAAGGGGAGAACAGAGGCGAAAACCCCGCCTCTGCGCTTTTTGCTACTTCTTTCGCACGCTTTTGTTTGTGCCGGTGCCTCTGCTCCACGCTTCTTCTGCGCGCTTCCTCCGCGCGTGCGTGGCGGGAGCCTGGGGGCCTCTGCAGTCGCTCGGCGCCGGCTCTAGCCAATCCCGCGGGGCCGCCAGACAAAGGAAAAGCAGGAAGAGCCGAGGTGACTGCCCCCTCCTCCTGCCCCCGCCTACACGCAGGCCTGTCCGCCCTTCCAGTTTTTCTTTTCTAAGTTTTATTTTGCAGCTGTAGCTGATTGGGTTCAAAAGGTAGTTTTTTAAAAAAGGCGATCACCCCTCTTCCCCATTCAGAGCTCTGTCATGGAGAAAAACTGGAAGCAGTCTAAATGTCCCTCAGTAGGGTATTGCTTAAATAATGTTTCAAGCACAGAAAAGGATATGCGCCATTTAAAATAATATTAAGCTCTCTGTGTAGACAGGGGAAATGGCCTTAAGAAAGGTTAGAGACTAAGCTATAGAATGTGATTCCTTTTTGAAAAAGTATATAATATATGCATTTAAAGAGCAAGAAGGCTATGCAACAAAATGTGACCAGTGGTGCTAGTACAGGTTGTTGTGTATGTTTGTGTATTTTCGAAAATTTCTGTAATGGCGCAGCATAATATGGTAGTTAAAAGCATGGATTCTAGAGCCAGACCTCCTGGCTTCGAATTCCTGCTCCACCGTCTGGCTACTAGCTCTGTGATCTTGAGGAAGTTACCTCATCTCTCTTTGGCTCAGTTTCATCATTGGTAAAGTGGGGTTGATGACAATAGTACCACTTAGAGGGTGTTAAGAGATTTAAACAAGTTGGTATTTGTAAAGCACATAAAACAATGACTAGCTCATGGAGTGTTAGCTTAAGACGAATGAGTTTTGAATTTGTGCCCCTACACTTTCTCCCCTTACTCACAACCCCTCTTCCCCTAGTTTGTACATAAGGTCAGGGCTTTTCCTCCACTGCACAAGGGAGCTGTCCCAGCTTGACACTGCCAGCCAGAATATATAGGTCCTGCAGCTCAGAGTTTAGTTTTTGGATACAGGCTTGCTGGACTTGGGATACTTCATGCCCAAACCAGGGGATCAGGTATTTCTGAGACTGTGCCCACCCCAACTCATACATAACAAACAGCCCCCTCATTTTGTACTGTTGTGACTTCTGGACACAGCACGTCTTGGGCACTGCTTGTTTCGATTGGGAGTGATCAACTGTGGGGAACACATCCGGCACTGAGGGGATCATTGCTGCCCCCCTTCTGAGGTGGATCCCACCAGTGTACTGACTTTCCAAGTCTAGCTGGGAGATGGAGGGTAGGGTTTGACAATGACAGTGTGTCCTCATGTTCATTGGCTCATCTACAGCCAGGAGGCACCTTTACTTCTGGCTTTTCATAGAGAACAACCTTTCCTGCGACCACTGGCTACGGCAGTCTCGGAGTGGGAATGAAGCAGAGTTCAGATCCCAATCAAGAGCCAGCATTAAATGGCTGATGTGCCTGACAAATGCTTAGTGCCTGGGACATTGTGAGTTCTGTGTGTTCCAGCAGATAACAGCAACAACAATAACAAGCAAGCCTGTGCAAGTGGCTGAATTTGCCCAAGCAGTTCTTAAAGGCCAGTAGCTCCAAGGAGAAAAGGATGGGCGTAGGTCTGCCGGGGGTTTCAAGGTCAAAGTACTTTAAGACAGTCAGATACAAAATCATGTATCATCTCAACTATGCCGGATTCGTCACAAAAAGATGTGGGATGGGGGTGAAGAGGATAAAATCTTAAGTGTTATTTCTGGAATGTGAGTTTATGGCTAACTTTCATTGTTTTCTGTTTATATTATATTCTGTATATATCACTTGGCATGTATTTTTTTTATTCAAGGAAAAAAAGGCCATAAATGTTATTTGTAAAACAAACAACAGAAAAGCTAGCTTCTATACAGGGTTAAGCCTCCACCAGTCACTGGAGGCCGACTGTGGAGGAGTCTGTGGGGCAGAGTGACGAATGAGCAGAAGAGCAGGCAGGGGGGCAGAGAGGAGAAAACTTCAGCTTTGAAACCATGGTAACGCCTGCAGGAGTGTGCACGGTGAGTCAGAGCCAGGAATGGCCGCCGCTTGGATTTTCCATTAATTCTCTCCTCATACTGATTCTTCCACGCATTTCTTAAACAAGGAAAACCAGGAAGGGAACTGACAGCCCTCTTCCCAGGACAGAGCTTCACAAACCTTGACCCAGACTCCCTGTCCCAGCCCCACCTGATCCACAGCCAAAGGGCTGTGGTTTCTTCCCCGTGTGAGATCCCAGCAGAGCTTATTCTGAAAGGGGAGCTTGAAGCAACACAACACAGAGATCCAGTTGATCCCATTCAGAGGCAGTCAACGCGTGGGGAGCTCTAGGCCCAAGACTCTGGGGACAAGGGTAGAAAAAGGTCACCTTTGGAAATTGAAACCAGGAAAAATCGTATGTGGTGGATGAGATCAGCCACCTGCAAAAGTAGCCACCCATTGTGGCACTTGGATGCAGGTTTATTGCTGATGGGATGGATATGGCTCCTGGGCACAGCCAGTGGCTGAAGAGCTGCCTGCCTGGCATGAGCTAATCAAGCTTTGAACAACTGGTTTTTAAGAAAGGGCTTCAGAGAAGAAGATCCCGTCTATGTTTGTCCAGGATTGTCTAAACAAAAGAGCTGTGGTTTCTAGAGGACGTTACTATTCCAGTATCTAGTGAGGTGGATTTTTTTTGGAGGTAGTGTTCGTTTGAGACAGTAGAAAACAACCAACACAAATGGCAAATGTAGCATGAGCCAGGCGCTTTCCCTTCATGAGCTCTCTTTGTTTTCACAACAGTCTGTGGAGAATCACCATTGCCGTTTTAGAGCTAAACAAACAGGCTTGGAGAAGTTAAGAAATGTGCTCAAGGTTTCACAGCTCGTGTGGCAGGGTTGGGCTCTGAACTCAGGTCTGACTTCCAAGCTGATACCTTCTGCTTGATGACACTGCCCCAGGCTTTGCCATCCCCAAAATGAAATCTAAGAACACCGAGTTCCCTTTGCTCTGAGTGCGTGTTCTCTACGTCAGCCTCCCGGGAACCTGAGGCCTTAAAGGGGGGTACTCTGCCCAGGAGGTGCCAGGGCCAAGGTATGCCCCTACCATGGGACAAATAAGTTTGCCTCTGGTTTATGCATCAGTGTATTGGTCCTGAATAATCTGAAGGTGATTACCTCTGCCTACTGTGCTGGACCTCCCAAGCCTAGAAGCACAGAGGCGAGGAGAAGGAACATGGCATGGATAGGGAACAGTGGGCAGAACATTGTAGCCAAAGCAGAGAGGGGGAGTGGAGAAGAGGTCTTCTGTGTCCTCGCCCGCAGCAGCTGGTCTCCATGTCTAGTGGATTCTGCCTCCTAAACAGCTCTTCTCCCTCACCCCTCATCATTTTACAGCGAACACTGAACACTTTGCTCGGATTCACCACTCATCTCTTGTACTTATCCCTTGCCCTCTTCCCTGCTGCCTTTGCACATTCTCTGGACCATAGAAACAGCCTCCACGTTGGTCTCTCAGCTGTCAGTCTCACCCTCCTGCAAACTACCCTCTGCAGCATCTGAGATCTCTTAGAAACGCAGATCTAACACTCCCCCAGTTAAGACCCTTCACTGGCTCTCTGCTGTCTGAGAGCCTCCTTAGCCTGGAGTCCCAAGGGCCTTTCTGTTGACATCTGCAGCCTCATCTCTTGCTACTCCCCACTGGGCTCCCACCATGTCGAGTTACCATTTACAGGCCTTCAAATGTATAGCACTCCCTTGAGATTCCATGCCTTTGCACATGCTGTTCTCTCCACCTGGAACGCTCTGCCCCCAGTTTTGATCTAGCTGACTCTTGCTTACCTTTCAAGACCTTTCCTCCTGGAAGCCTCCCCTGACACTCTTCTCCACCTTCCCACAGACTGGGCTAGGCACACTCCTCTGTGCTCCCAAAGCACCCTAGGCTTAACTCTAACATTTGTGTGGCTTTGAGTGGTAGTCCATGCTGTAGACAGCATAGACCGCAGTTTGTTTAACCATTCATCCATTGCAAAACATTTGGGTTGTTCCAGTTTGGGGCTATTACAAATAAAGCAGCTATAAACATTTGTGTACAGGTTTTTGTGTGAATATAAGTTTTCATTTCTCTGGGACAATTTCCAAGAGTGTAATTGCTGAGTTGTATGGCAATTGCATATTTAGTTTTGTAACTGCCATACTGTTTTTCAGAGTGGCTGTACATTTCACCTCCCTACCAGCAATGTGTGGGTGATCCAATTTCTCCACCTACTCGCCAGCATTTTGTGTCATCACAATTTTTTATTTTGGCCATTTGGTTAGATGTGTACTGATATCTCTTTGTGGTTTTAATTTACATTTCTCTAATGGATAATGATGTTGAACATCTTTTTGTGTGTGTGTGTGTGAGGAAGATTGGCCCTGAGCTAACATCTGTTGCCAATCTTTCTCTTTTTTTTTTCCTCCCGAAAGCCCCAGTACACAGTTGTATATCCTAGTTGTAGGTCATTATAGTTCTTCTATGTGGGATGCCGCCACAGCATGGCTTGATGAGCGGCATGTAGGTCTGTGCCCAGGAGCTGAACTGACGAACCCTGGGCCACTGAAGTGGAGTGCATGAACTTAACCCCTGAACATCTTTTCATGTGTTAATTTGCTGTCTGTATATCCTCTTCAGTGAAATAAATGTCATGTCTTTTGCCCAGTGTCTCATTGGATGTTTTTTTTACTGTTGAGTTTCAAGACCTCTATATATTCTAGATATGAGTACTTTGTCAGATATGTGGTTTGCAAATATTTTCTCCCAGTCTGTAAGCTTGTCTTTTCATCCTCTTAAGAGAGATTTTTGCAGAGCAAAAGACTTTAACTTTTTTCTCTTATGGATCATGCTTATGGTGTCATGTCTAAGAACTCTTTATCAAGCCCTAGGTCCCAAAGATTTTCTCCTGTATTATCTTCTGAAAGTTTTATAGTTTTATACTTAAATCTATAATTTAGTTGAGTGAATTTTTATATAAGGTGTGAGGTTTAGATTGGAGTCCTTTTTTTGGCCTATAGATGTCCAATTATTGTTCCAGCATCATTTGTTGAAAAGCTATTCTTCATTAAGTTGCTCTTGCACTTTTGTTAAAAATCAATTGGTTCTACTTCTGTGAGTCTGTTCTGGATTCTCTGTTCTGTTCCACTGATCTATGTGTCTATCCTTCCTGCAATAGCACACAATATCATGCAGTCTTGATTAGTGTAGCTACATACTAAGTCTTAAAATTGGGTACAGTGATAAGGAAACTGGAAAGAGGGCTCACTGATTTGTTGTTTCCTGTCTCTCAGGGATCGCTGTCCTTCATTTTCTGATGTCCATTGTCTTGAAAACCATAATCCATAGTTTCATATATTCGGTCTGTTTGTTGTTGTTATTTCAGACAGGAGGATAAACCTGGTCCCTGTTACTCCATCTTGGATGAAAAGGAGAGTTCTGAACTTGGTATAAATGGCACCATCTAGTAGGTATTTCTCTGTATCTGGCTTCTTTTGTGAGTAGCGGCAGTTTGTTATTTTTCTAATTGCTGATAGTATTCCATTGTATGAATATTTTCTTTTGTTTTAATGGCTGCATAGAATTCCGTTGTATGATGTATCATAATTTATCTAACTGGTTTCCTATTGATTTACATTTAGAGATTATTTCTGGTCTCTTGCTATGGCAAACAATACTGCAATGAATATCTTGAATGTATATTTTACACAGATGTGAGATATCTGTAGGATAGATTCCTACACATGGAACATTTGGGGCAAAGGATATGTGCATTTTGAATTTTGATAGTAGTTGCCAAACTTCCTCCAAAGAAAGAGGACCAGCTAGCACTCCCACTGACCACTTGTAAGGGAGCCTGTTTCTCCACTAACCTGTTGTTCTTAAAAGAGCTGCCTTGATGACTTAATTAGCTAATAGTATAACAAAATCTTCCTATAAAATTTTTTCTCTGTATCCAGGCCATAGAACTGCCTCAGGAAGGGAAGTCTCCATCTAGCAAGGGTCTCTGATTACTTCAAAAATAAACCTCCTTCAGATCCCATCCAAGGCCTCTGGCCTAATACTAAATTGGCTTTATAGGGAACAGTGCCAGGGCAAGGTTCCAGTGTGGTAGTCTTTGCTCTGCTGAAATGAGATTTCTTAAGCAAAGTAAATGAATTACAGGCCTTCGTGGGGACTTACATCCTTTGGGACTAGGATTACACCTACAACATTTCCAGATAGTAATTGTTTTTAGCAATATTGGACATGTTCCTCTTTTGTAACCTCAACAGAATGCTTTCTCTGAAAAGGATATGAAATTCACATGGTCTAATGGGTCATTTTGGTGTCTCAAAGTTTTGCCTCTTCTAACTTAATGATGTCAAAGTATGATAGGTCTGCTTTAAGAGGTTAGTATGAGTCAAGTAGTAAGCAATGTTAATTGACTTAAAATAATACAAAAAGTGATGTGTGATGCATCTGTATATGTGGGTAAGTTTATAGTGAGTATAGCGAGGGTGGCACTGGAGCCCAGCTGTCTGGGTATGAATCCCAGTTTCGTCACCTACCAGCTGTAACATCAAGGTAAGTTACTTAACATTTCTGGGCCTCATCTGTAAAACAGGGTAATACGAGTGTCTTCCTCATAGGGTGTTGGGAGATTAAAAGAACTAATTCAAATGAAGCACTTAAAATACATGGTATGCTCTCAGCAAACAAACAATTATTATGTTTGCGTGAGCCAGTATTTTTCCTGTTTTGGCAAAATGTATTAATTATCAGAATCAAAGCTCTGTGAGATGGCGTCCTGGTGGATGGTGAGGTGTCTTACAGTGCAAGGTGCCTTCTAGCAAAACCTATGAGAACCTTTAGGAGCCACTCCAAAAGCAGAGGAGCAAGACACACACACACAGAGACGTGCTTAACAGCAATGAACAAATGTTCATAAAGACAGTTTATGCAGAGACGCAGAGAAAGCACCTCCGAGGGTAACTCCGCTGTAACCTTTTATTCCAGGTATTTGCCAGTGGGGCTTATTTACTCTAATTAGACACATGAATAGGCTAGTTGGAGGGGCAGGGCGAGGGCCACAGCTGGAAGCTGAACGGAACTGACTGAAGTATGGAAGTGTAAACAAACAGGGTCAAAGTTCAGGGATAGATTGAACAAGGGGGCGAGAGGGGAAGTGGATTTTGCGTAAGGTTTACACATCTATCTCCCTTTAGACTGTGAGTGACGTGAGAGCAGGGGCCTCATATATTAACCATCTCTCTAGGTTAAAGATGATTCAGTAAATATTTGTTGATGGAACTGAATAGAATTAAAATTAAACAGGCCAGGAGTGGTGTCAAGGATTTCAAACCGAGCAGGAGAGAACAGGCAGAGTGGATTCCTACAGGGTGTCTGGGAATAGTACCCCTGAATGCATCAGAGACAGATGGATGCACGAAATTGGCAAAACACCATTAGAAAAAAACAGACAACAAAACATTGCAGAAAATTTGGAAAAACTTTCTCTAATCCTATCTCACTACTAACAGCTACTGTCAGTTTCGTTTGTTCCCTTGTAGTGGTGGTGGTCCATATGTATATTACTTTTCATTCATTGATTCATTCAACAAATGTTTACTGAGCACACGTGCCAGGCACATTCTGTACATGTGTGCACGGTTGCGCTCATAATTTGCATACCATTTTGTAGCCTGCCTTTCCACTTACTGTAGCATAAGCCAGCATTTCCCCCAGTGTGTTTTGCTGAGCACAAGTCACCCCATGACCAAAAGGTTCCGTGGTCAAGAAGGCTTGGGAACACCACAGTTTAGAGCCCTCCTCTTGGCAGTTCACAACTCAATTTCTTTTCTTAGTTGTTCCTTCTCTGCTGGATGCCCAAACATTGGACAGCCCCAGGGCCCATCCTGGCCCCTCTTCTCTTCTCTATTTACTTTTGCTCCCTAGGTGAGCTCATCCAGTCTCAAGGCTTAAACTATTGATGTTCTTTCTTTTTTAAATCTACAACTTTATTGTTTTTTCTAGTTTCATGGAACAGTTCAACATCAACATTTACCTCATTTCAAACACACACACACTCACAGCATGGTATTGTATGGATGTACTGGAACTTGATTTGGGTTTCTTTTGTTTTTTGTGTGGTTTTTTGGGGGGTTAGGGAGGAAGACTGATTCTGAGCTAACATCTGTTGCCAATCCTCCTCTTTTTGCTTGAGGAAGATTGGCCCTGAGCTAGCATCTGTGCCCATCTGCTTCTATTTTGTACATGGGATGCCACCACAAAATGGCTTGATGAGCGATGTGTAGGTCTGCACCCGGGATCTGAACCCGTGAACCCCAGGCTGCCCAAGCAGAGCGTGCAAACCCAACCACTGTGCCGCCAGGCGGGCCCCCAATTCCTCTCCAGCCCTGACCACTGCCCTGAACTGCCGATCTGTATATGCAGAGGTCCACCTGGCATCACCACATGGATGTCTAATAAGCAACTCAGATTTAATATATATAAAGCATAAGCACTCATTCCTGTGTCCCTCTCAAACCTGCTCTTTCTCAGATTGTCACCATCCATGCAGCTGCTGAAACCCAAAACCTAGGAGTCATTCCTGACTCCTTCCTTTCGCTTGTCGCCCACTTCCAACTCACCAGCCAGTCTGGTTGGCTCAATATTCAAAATATAACCCAAATCCTTCCACTTCTCCCCATCTCCATGGTCACCACCCTAGCCAAAGCCACTGTCCTCTCTGCCTGGCTTGCTGCAGTAGTCTCTTCATTGGTCTCCTGCCTTTATTCTTGCTTCATTCCAATCTGTTCCCCACAGAGCAGCCAGGATAGTTTTTAAAAAATCAGATCATGTCGGTGACCCTCCTAAAACCCTCCAATGGCTTTCCTTTGCCCTTAGAATAGAATCCAAACTCCTTACCGTGGTCGCTGTGCTCCACTCACTATCCGCCAGTCATGCTGGGCTTCTTTCCGTTCCTTGAAAACAGCAAACTGTCTCCCTCCTTGGGATCTTTGCATTTGCTGTTTCCCAGCCTGGAAGACTCTCCCTTCAGGCTCCTTGAGGTCTCGACTCAAAAGTCACACCAGAGGAACCTTCTGCAATGAACCCATCCAGAGTAGCCCCCTTTCCCAGTTCCCATCTATCGTGTTGCCCTGTTAATTGCCCCCACTGCACTCACTGCAGTCTGAAGTCATTTGGGGTATTTATTTGTATCTTCCCTCTTCTGACTGGAAGATAAGCTTCATGAAGGCAAAGATCTTGTCTCTCTGGTTCACTGCTGTATCCCCAACACCTAAGTGTCTGACATACCCAGTAAATCCTTGTTAAGTAAGTGAATGTGTAATAAAGGCTCTGAGAAGTTCTGTAGTAAAGAAACCTCCTAAACCTGGTATTTAAAAACCCAGTTAGTAATGTCCTATGTGTTTGGGGAAAAAAACACTTCAAGAAATGCTAGCAGAAGTATTTTTTTTCATGTTGCAGTGTAATGGAGTGAAAATAACAAAGGTTTCATATTCAGACAGGTACGTACTCAAATCTTAGTTCTGCCTCTCATTAGCTGTGTGATATCTGGCAAGTTAATCTGCTTCTCTGGGCTTCAGTTTCTCCATATTTATTTATTTATTTAAAGATTGGCACCTGAGCTAACATCTGTTGCCAATCTTATTTTTTTTCCTTTTTTTCTTTTTCTTCTCCCCAAAGCCCCCCAATACATAGTGATATATTCTAGTTGTAGGTCCTGGTTGTGCTATGTGTGATGTCGCCTCAGCATGGCTTGATGAGCGGTGCCACGTCTGCTCTCAGGATCCGAACCCCCGAACTGGCGAAACCCTGGGCCGCTGAAGGGGATCACGCGAACTTAACCACTCGGCCACGGGGCCGGCCCCAGTTTCTCCACATTTAAATGGAAGTAACAACAAAAACCTTTGGAAGTGGTTGCATTAAACTGATAAGTAATGCATTTAGTATAAGACGTGAAAAAGTATCACTCAATAAATCTTAGTTTCCTTCCTTCTCCATTATTATAATTATGATTTTTACTGAGTGGTGCCTAACAAAGTTTATTCAGTGTTTTCCTCATTGAGGGATAATTGAGTCACTTTTCGACTCATTCATATGGCCTTTTGCTTTCTTTGCATAATTTTCCTAGCATAGATTCCCTGAAGTAGGCTTACTGAGTAAAATGGCATAAGCATTTAAAATTTCCTGATGCATATTGCCAGATTTTATTTTAAAAGGATGATATTTATTCCTAGTGTTAGCAGCCAGTAACCATGCATCAGTTTGGTACTCTTTCCAGCCTGACATACTGTAACTTCTTCCGCCTCCCCTCAATTTTTGCTACTGTAATGGGCAAAAAATGGCCATTCGGTTTTTAAAATTTTGTGTGTCTTTGCTCGTTAAGGAAAAGTAGACATTTTCCATATGTTTGCCTCCTAATAGTATTTCTTCTCAGCTCTTTGTGCCTTCGCTCATTTTTCTCTTGTGCGAGGATATTCTTATCACAGCTGCCAGGACACGTGCTGGAGGCTCTCAGCCCTACTCTGATGTGTCCTGCAGAGCAGGAGTGGATAAGGGTTGGCACTGCCGTCTGCTCCCTTTTGGAAATTTCGGAACTTCTTCTCTCCTGGTTTGCTGCCTGCCCTGTCTCTTTCCTAGACTCCTTTTCCTCCGGCCCTGCCCTTAAGTTTGGTGTAACTCAGAATTGTATCCTGGGTCTTTAAAAAATGTTCTTATTGTAAAATATGTCATACATACAGAAAAGTGCTTAAAACAAATGTACAGTTTGTTTATACTCTTGAAAAAATAGTTCCAAGGGTCCAAAAATAGAACTTTGCCAGCACCCCAGAAGCGTCCCTGTGTCCTCCCCAATTACAGTTTACCCTTCCTGCTTTAAGGAGCCATACTCTTAAGTTTTATGATAACAATTTCCTTGCTTTTCTTTATAGTTTTATCATCTATCTATGCATTTAGTTCTGCTTGTTTTTGCATTTAAATAAATGGAATCGTACTGTCCATGTTCCTTTGTGTCTTGCTTCTGTCGCTCAGCTTCACGTTTGTGTGCTCCATACATGTCGTTGCGTGTGGCTGTGGTTTAATTGTCATCACTGTGTAGTAGTCCACAGGTTATTTGTTCTCCTCTCGATGGGCTGTTGTGTTGTTTCCACTTTGGGCTGTTATGTGCAATGCTGTTTGGAATCTTCTCTGTATCTTTCGAGAAAGATATGTACATATTTCTCTGGGATATATAGCTAGGGGTGGAATTGCTGGGTCCTGGGGTGGGGATAGCTTCAACTTTAATAGATAAAGGCAATCTGCTTTCCAAATTGGTTGACTCAATTTAGATCCCCACCAGCAGTGTATCAGAGTTTCTGTTCCTCCACATCTTCCTCAACACTGGTTATTGTCAGACTTAGAAAATATTTTGTCAGTCTGGTGGATGTGAAATGGCATGTCATTGTGTGTGTGTGTGTGTGTTTGTGTGTGTGTTATAGCTTTATTGAGGTATAACTGATGTACAACAAACTGCACATGTTTAAAGTGACAATTTGGTGAGTAAACATCCATGAAACTAGAATCGCTATTCAGATAATGAACATACCCCTCCCCCCCAAAAGTTTTCCCCTGCCCCTTTGTAATCCGTCCTCCCTCATTTCTTTGATGATAGATGAGGTTAAGCACCTTTTCACACTTATTGAGTAATTGGATTTATTCTTTTATCATGAGCCCATACAAGTCTCTTGCCCATTTTTCTATTGAGTTTTTGGTCTGTTTATGACTAATTTGTAGGAGTCTTTTGTGTATTGTGTTGGTTATATATGTTGCAAATAGCTTTTCCTTTTCTGTGGCTTGCCTTTTCACTCTTTAAATGCTTTCCTAATTTTAAAGTAGTTGAATTTTATCGCTTTTCCTTTATAGTTAGTGGGTTTGTGTCTTAAGAAATCCTTTTCTACTCTGAAGTCATGAAGATATTCTCCTACATTATCTTCCAAAAGCTTTATATTTTTGCTCTTTGTATTTAGGTTTTTGTCTACCTGGAACTGATTTCTTGGTATGGTATAGGCTCATTTTTTATCATGTGAAATAAGTAAAATAGAATGATAGGCTTCTCAATATTTATTGAGCCCCTGCAGCAAGAAATAAAATGCGGAACAAAGGGATACAGGAGAAGTTTACGTGGTAGAATCTGCAAAGCTTATTGGATGTAGGAGAGAAAAGCAGACATTTAAGATGCCCAGGCCTCTGGCTTGTGCAGATGAATGAGTGGTGGTATGATTCACTGAGGTGGGAAACACAGGGAGAGGAGTAGTAGGTGTGCATGAGACCACCCAGGGAAAGCTGGTAATGGAGAAGGGGGAGAAGGCCTGGGAGACAGGCCTGAGGACTCTAAGGCTCACAGGCAGAGTGGAGGATGAAGCAAAGGAAATTCTGAAGGAGCAGTCAGCGGCAAACCCCCGGGCCGCTGAAGTGGAACGTGCACACTTAACCGCTGAGCCACCGGGCCGGCCCCTGCCTAGTCCATTTTATTCCTGGTATTTTATGATGGATTGACATCCATTTGCTTATGTGATGTGCCCTTGGAGAGGGTTTGTTAATGGGCATTAATGAGGCTTGTGAAACACCAAAGTCCAACTAAGGCTACTAGCATGTATCCTATGATGGTGACTACAATTTAAGAAAGCTATAAACCTAATAAAATGAACCATAATATGTCTAAGGTAAGGAGTGGGAATCAGAAAATAAGAATTTGTAAGAGTTTAATCTGTACTGCTCTTGGGAGAGAGACACCTGTGATGGACACAGAACTTCAAGGGCGGACTTGTTGCCCCGCTGCTGGGAGTGCTGTCAGCAAAGAACCTTCTTGAGCCGTCAGTTCCTTTGGGGACGGCCTCAACTGGAGAGAGGTGCCTTACCCAAGGTCAGACCCTTGGTGGGGTGGCCCAGAGCTAGTGACTGACTGAAGCAGGAGCATGAAGGCTTGCCTTTGGCCCAGCACAGGACAACACTGACAGGTCATTTTAACACCAGAGCTCACTATTGAGTCTGCTGAGGCTTTGTGGTGCCTGCATTGCTGCCCTTCTTTCCTTCTGCCTGAGCCTGTTTCCTTCCCTTCTCTCCCACGGATGTCCATCCCAAAGGCAGTCCATAGTAAACATCCTGCACACCACGCTCCGTCCCAGAGTCTGCTTCCCGGGGGACTCACTCTGCCACAACACCTTGATGCAGGGGTCACAGGCTCAAATGTCTTCAGAGGCCTGGCAGAGAATATAAGTGAACGAAGCTAGTTGAATTTAACAGGGAGTGGTGCGGAACTTGGTAAATTGGAGAGATTGTGCCCTATCTAAATTGAAAAAAATTGAAAAATAACATTGTGTACTCCGGACAATGTGTGTGAGCCCAGTTCAGCCTGCAGGCCTCCTGTGTGTGACCTGTGCTTTAAAGGTGTGCTCTCTCTTTGGCTAATTAATCTATCAGACCCTGCCTTTGACATGTTTTTTGTGAGTTTGGTCAGTGTGGGTCAGTCGCTAAAAGCTTCCCTAGTTCACAGTGTGGCGGCACAAGGAGGCTCTGATCCTGCAGAGGTGAGCACTAGACCTTGAACTGCAGGGTACCCCTAAAGTACTGCTTGCCATGGGGCCCACCTAGAGCCAGGCTCCTTCTCTGACCTTTCTCTTAAATCTATTTTTTTTTTTTAAGATTGGCACCTGAGCTAACATCTGTTGCCAATCTTTTCTTCTTCTTCTTCTTTCTTCTTTTCTTCTTCTTCTTCTCCCCAAAGCCTCCCAGTAGATGGTTGTATATTCTAGTTGCTGATCCTTCTGTTGTGCTATGGGGGACGCCGCCTCAGCATGGCTCAATGAGTGGTGCTACGTCCGCCCCCAGGATCTGAACCGCAAAACCCCGGGCCACCAAAGTGGAGCGCCCAAACTCAACCACTTGACCACGGGGCCGGCCCCTCTTTATCTTAAATCTTAACACCTGCTATTGTCTGAGAGTAGCTCTGGTCCCTCTCCCTTCCCTTGTAAGTTTTCTAGGTTGTATCCAACTGTGTTGTGTCTTTTTGGAAGAGCAGCCTGGTGGTGACGGGGGTCATGAGCTAGCCTGGAGCCTGGGGAGGCAAGATGCTGGCTGCAAGGGCCTCAGCCTTAGAGGCCTGGGCCAGTTGGGAACAGAGAACCAAGCTCCTTCTGGATGGGAGTTGACTCTTGAATATAGCTGTCACCACCTGCATGGTGGGACCGTACCCTTTTTGAGGGATGTAAGTGATTTGGGCCACATCTGGTCTGTGCTTTTTGCTCCTAACCCACACACTCAGGTCTGCCCTGCTTCATTGAGCCAGAGAACAAAGAGGGAGTGCGTGCCCTGAGCACAGTTGCTATGGCAACCTCCTCCCATCAGGAGCCTGGCAACTGCTGCCCACTTCATCAGAGCCTCGCCTTGTCTGCGGCCCCTTGTTGCCTCCATGAGCAACTGAACTTGAGTCCCTGAGATGAAGTCCTCGAACATGGATTACCTGCCCATATAGCTTAGATTCACGGCTCAGTGGACCAGGTTTCTGCAAGACTGTGTCCCGCCTATCTGTTTTGTGCTCTCAGGGGTTTGTGAGAATCAAATCCCATGTGTGTGGGCCCCACACTTGTGTGGTTGGTAAAACATGCTCATAAACTGGGCTTAGTGACTGAACGAAGGCATCATTTCTACAATGAAGACCAGAGGGTGAAACAGAAAAATTTTATTTTAAGAAGACACAAACAGCTTTAGCTCTATAAAGAATACAGTTCAATTGCTGGTAGCAAGCCAGTAAGGAATGTTTTCTGTTTTTAAAAAGAAAGACAAGAAAAACTCTTTGTAATGTCACCCCACAGAGGGCTCCCTTCCATTTTGTGTTGGAATTCTAAAAGACTGGGATTATGATCTCTTCTAGTTTCTGCTGTTTCTTGAAACTTTTATCCAGGGACAGATTCTTATCACTGGGGGAATTGCCTTATCTCTACCTTCTAGTTTAGGACACTGGTCTGTAAATTCCTGCCTCTCTTATTTTTCTTAAGTGCATTGTTGGCACTCAGTAAGCATTGAGCCATAAGTGCTAACTGAACAAGAGTCCATTCCCTGACCATGCATAGTAGGACTAGCCAATCTTCCATCCTCATTTTGCTTTGGCAAGTGTAGTCCTTTTGCTGCCTTAGAGTCCAAGGCACAAGTCTTGTTCCCTTCCTAAGTCCGGAAATCCTAAACAAAAGGCAGAAAGAAACCGTTTCATGGATGCTTTTAGATAGGGAAATCCTCAAAGTTACTCATGTCTCTGACTTTTTAAAATTTAGATTTCAGTAAGTGGGTAGATCCCTGGGCTCAAATGACAGAAAGCAAGCTAAAGGTCCTACAAAGGAATTTGCTTAGATGGGAAAAACTGCAGCCTGAGAGGTGTGTCTGAGTGACTGAGTCCATAGCTCTCTGTATGTCGGCCTGTCCAGAATTGCCACAGAGGAGTTTCTTGAAATGGTTTCCTGGGAGAAGGCGGCACAAGCCAGTGGAAAGGAGGTTTCAAAAGACAAGAAAAGGGAAATGCCTCAGGAGCCCCCACTAGCCCCTTCTCCTAACCAGGCTCATCAGACCTGGACTGGACCAGAGAAGTGATGAGAGCACTGGGTGGGATGTGTGTGTGATCCGTTAGTGAATAGGGCCTTCACAGTCCAGGTGGAGAAACCATGCTCATACACACAGGCCCATACCTTCTCATTCACTCATATCCCCAAGTGTTTACACGAGCAAACGTGAAAATGTGAATCTGAGCTTTAAACCCCCAAGCAGCATGAGAGATAGAGATGGGAGTGAGATGGAGAGAGATGTGAAGAAGCTTTAGGGAATCCTTTTAGAGGTTCAGAAGCCCGGAGGCCATGGTGTGCTGAATGCCTGCTTGTTATGGTGCCGCATGGAGCATCCCAAGGGGTCCATCTTGGGGGCTGAGGGCCAAGGAGGCAGGGGTTTAGGCAGGGAAGAACCATGGGCACAGAATACCTTCTGTACCTCATTGGTTTTCTTGCTGGGGCTGAGTCTAGAACAGGTCCTAATCACATTAGAAATTGGACACATGGACATTCTGGGTTTTAAAACCAGTCGTTGGAACCAAGAGAGCTAGTGATTTCCCTAGGAAATTGTAGACTGGACTGGAATCTCATTGCCTGGGCCACCAAACTTTCCAGAGACAGCCCTAAACTTGTGATGGCAGCATGGGGCAGGGCAGGTGAGACAACCCAGGGCAGGGGTCCCCAACTACAGTTTGGGGGAGTAATCATGGGACAAAAGAAATAAGAAAACTCAGAAATCCATTCTTTCCTGCCAGCTTACCCCAAACTCGAGGAAGCAGAGGCACACTGGATAACCAGGACAGGAGGTCTGGATAGAAGAATGAGGGTTTCTACACTGAGGTAGTCAGTGAGAGAGTGAGAATGAGAGAGAGAGAGAGAGAGAGAGAGAGAGAGAATGAGAGAGTCCATGAAGGGCACCCTATCGAAGAGTAGTGGTTGGCATATGCGGCCCCTCTCCAGCCCACTCTGTGCAGACTGGTCTGACAATGCAGTAGGTAGGAGGGCAGTGAACCACATCATCCAGTACACAACCTAGTTATCACATGGGGTCAGTCACAGAAATGCCTGTCCCAGAAGACAGTCTGGGCCAGGGGTCAGCAAACTATGACAGGTGGACCAAATGCAGCCTGCAGCTTGTATGGCCCAAGAGCTAAGAATGGAATTTACATTTTTAAAGTGATAGAAATAACAACAAAGAAAAAGAATATGGTACAGAGACCATATGTGGCCCCAAAGCCTAAAATAGAGTCTATCTATCTGGCCTTTTACAGAAAAAGTTTGCCAACCCCTGGTCTAGATGGTGGGAAAAATCCCACCAATCTCTGAGCATTCCTGAAAAGGGAAAACAGAGGAGGTCCAGGAAAAACAAGGGAATAATGGAAATAACTGGAAATACCACTCCATGTGACTAGGACAGCCCTAAAGCGTCACTGCCTCCAACGCCACAGAATAGTGAGGTACTCGTGAACTATGGAAAGAAGCCCAAGAATAGATAGAGAGTCACACTAAGGAGCATTAGGCAAAGAATGTTCTGGACAAGAGACTGCATGCAGAGCTCAGTACTGATTAAGCAATTCTGTTATTGTTTGATAAGGTGGAGATAGAGATTGAGCCCAGGGACTGACAAAATATCAAGCTAGGTGAAGTTTCTAGAACACAACTAAGTATCTTATGAGCATCGAATGGTCTGAAAATATCTCATAAAGTTTAAGAAGGGAAGGATAAAGTAGATTCTAGGAAAACCTATATTGGTGTGCCCTACTTTAAATAAACACCAATTACAGAAAAGTTCACACTAAAAAAAAAAAGTAGAGACATTAGGGGACATTGACAAGAGGATTCTTCGTTTTTCAAAAGAAGTCACCAGAAGATTCCCTCACATAGGAACCTTCTCTACTAAAAAATGGAATTTGATCTATAAAAATCCATTTATCAAATAACTTTTAGGGAAAACATCCATCGTACAAAGTAGGGTACAAATAATGACTCTGGAGGGAACCGAATGTTTGTACGCTGAAAATCAGATTTGTCTTTGGATTCATGAACTAAAGAACTCTTGAGCATTTTTCCTTAAAGCATATGTACTAGTTCACTGAAATACCTGGGAAATTCATGTATCATAAAAGTAGAAGCCAGCTGTGGGTCTTCTATAAGTGTAGTGCTTTAAATGAAAAAACACTAGGCCCAGAGACGAGACCTGGGCCTGAGGCTCGGCTTTGACACTGTGTGACCTTGTGTAAGTTATGTGACCTTTCTGGGCCTCAGTTTCCTCATCTGTAAAGAGATTGGTCCCTTTCAGCTCTAACATTCCGTGACTACAGATAAATATAGAAATAAGATAAATACAACAATCTAGAAATAAGAAATATTCCCCAAACTAAGCTTTGGAGTCAGTAGAAAAGAGTAGCAATGAAATATAATAAAAAGAATAAAATTTTAACTACTAGCCAGAGTAAATATATCTCATTTAAAAATTAATGAAAAGATTTGTAATTTACAATTGATCAGGAGAGGTAAGAACATACATATTGATATTTCTTCACCATCATACATATGGAGAAGGAAATGAGTTTGGGGTGAATTGTACAATGAGCACGATGCTGCATTTGCATGCATAACACTTTATAAAATTGGACATTAAAAAAAGCTCAACACCATGTAGGGAATAAATTTCTATAAAGCTTGGCATTAAAGAGAGGCTAAGAGTCATTAACTGGTTGTTCCAGTTCAGATTTTGTTTGTGGATCTGTTGAGATCAAATTTCACTATTTAGGCAAAATCTTAAAATCAAACATACTTCTGCCAGAGCCCTGCTAGAGAACAGCTACCTTGATGAAGACAGGTAGTTAAGGGTTGGCAAAACCAAACAAACTAACACCTTTTCATTTTTCCTATTTGTGAATTAAAAAAAATTTTAAACCAAAAACAGGCCAGACGTGCTGGCTAAGTCAAAGCAAAGGTTCTGCAGGTTGAACAAGTAGTTGATTCAATCTGATAATTTCTTAACAGCAAACATATACTTAACCAACATGTCGATATACATCACTTGGCCAGAGACGGATCACTGTGATGACAGCAGAAATGATGGGAAAGGTTGGAATCATTTGGAGAGTTGTGGCTGTAGTGACTCAGGGGCTTGGAGAAGGAACTGGAACACACACACACACACACACACACACACACACACACACACACACACACACATTCCAGGGATGCTGCTGCTGCTGGTCATGGGACTACACTTTGAGGACCACTGGCCTAGATTTGGGGCCTTACTGACTAACAGTATATATCTATTTCACAGAACCCATTACTTATGCAAGTTTCTTTTTGCTAAATTTATTAAAAGAGCCTCAAATGTGTATAACCATTTACTACTGTATTTCTCTATAAATCTGTTTCAGCATATTCTAAAACTTTGTTTATTTCATGTCATTGTTTAAATCATAATCATCGCTGCTCTCTGACAAAGGCAGTTCTTTGTACCTCTTTCCCACTCTCTTGTCCCTTTAAATCTGTAACATCTCAGTCACTTACAGCTGACATACACGCAAAGGCCTCGGAGGGACTGGCTGCTCTGGCATAGATCTGGTCTCATCTCACACCAAGCTGAAGTGACAGCACAAAACCTAGACATGTGTGTAGGGGGAAGCAGAGTCTTGTGTTCAATAAAGTTGTACCTCCAATAAGTTTAATAATCACCACCGGTACTGGACTGACATCAATCAGACACTGGACAGCTTCACCTTTCACAAACAGGACACATTTTCACAAACTCTTTAAATCCTTGTGTTCTTTTACTCAAATGATAAGTAGTATTCATTCCATTTGTGTAAAAATGTTAATGTACAATATGAATTATCTAGGCCTTCTCAGTGGCTTTTAGTAGCCATTTCTGAGCGTCCCTTGGTAACAACCACATAGAACAACACTGGGTATCAGGACAATTTAATCAACCGTCAGCAGTTTACTAAAATAATTCCGGAAGATTAAGGTATTTTCTATATTCTGGAGTTAGCTGTCAGGGAATTTGGCCTTTCCATGGTGAAAAAGACACTTCTGCAACTAATTGATGCCTGAAAGTCTATAAGTAGAACTTCATTCCTTTGGCTTAAGGCTTTTCCCCTGTTAAAATGCAAGCAACCCTCAAAAGAGGTAGCATTCAGCCTTATAATCTCAAAGTAAAGGAACTGATCCCTTTCCTGAGAGCATGCTTTTCTTAGCGAGGAGGAGAACAAACTAGGAGGCACTCAGGAGAGTTGGTGCGGGAAAGCAAAGTCTGGGGAGAATGGAGCAGAAAGAGGAGACCGAGGATCCCAATGACACACCTCCAACTCAGTCACCATTTCACTGAAGGGCTCTCCCTGTCAGCATCCCTACTGAAACAGGTGCTAACTCGCCACTTGGAGCAGGTTACTTAAAAAGCAACCATGTTTTCTGATGATATTGAAGACTCTTTGATGTGTAGGCATACAAAGGTTTAAAGCAATGGAAAAATAGATGGCAACAAGACATTTGGTGCAACAACAGATAGGGAGAGTTACCCCCCTAAATCAGAAGAACTGTACTTGTTCACAGGAAGAAGATAAACTGATACTGCTTTATAGAGTGCAGATGGCACGGCCGGGACAAGGGTAAGGCACTTGCACGGCCCTGAGAGTGGGTGCCTCCTTAAATTTTGCGCCCCAGGCGCCTCACTCACCTCACTCTAGCCCTGGCCCTGGCAAATCATATTAAAGTGAATGCTCACCATTATGTTACAGACTTGGTGGTAATGGAAGGCTGCACTGGTGAGGAATGGAGCACTGACCATGAACGCGTCTTTTTAGGGAATAGTTCGTTTATGAAGAAGAGGGCAGGTGCATGGACAGATCTGCTCAGACTGATAGGTTCAGGGGGATCGCAATCTGATCCGTGTTGTCTAGTTACAATGGATGTCCGGCGAAATGCTTCTTGCAAGAGCCTTGTAGATCTCCTCTGTCTGTGCACATTCAAGGTCGAATGTCTGCAGATCAACTGGTTGATTTGTGGTCATTAAGCTAACATGAACTATTTTGCTGCTTGTGGTCTTGCCTCCTTAAAGGGTGAGCTGTCGGCTAGGGACGCAGTTCACAGAAGTTGGGGCTGAAGGACAAGCTGGGGCCATGTGGCAGACCCAGGCGACAGACCGAGGCAGGCAAAGGAGCGGAGCCACCAGTGAAGCTTCCTGTTGTACTGGGAATGACTTGCTCTCTGCCTTCAACATTTGGTCCACAAATACATAACGAACACCCACCAAGTGCAAAACACCCAGCTACCAATTAACCTCCTCTCCTGGGGAGGACTCCCTCTACTCCTGACTAGACAGAAGTCAGTCTAGCAGAGCCACCTGCTGCTATTGGTCGGAATCAGAAGCTATAAAGGGGTAGAAACAACTGGAATTGGAAGCTGACCTCCCAGAGACAACTTCATTTCACTCGAACCCCTTCTGTATTCCACCTTCAAAAGTTGTTATCATTCTTATTGGCGCTAGTAATAGTGACAGCGGTATGTTCTCGGAAAGCCTTCCTGGAGGGGCTTTCAGCCTTCTTCTCCAGTCTCGGCAGGTAGGTGCAGAAGGCAGCAAACACTGTGGTATGTGCCTGAGTGGGAGAGAGAGTTGGTGTTATGATAATCAAGGGGAGGAGAGAGGTTGAGTGTTAGGAGTAGGAAAGATGTTCGGAGTTATGTTCATCAATGATTGGTAGAAATTCTAGAGTGGGGGTGATTGTTTGGGACTAGGTCTACCTGTTGCAAAATATTTAATGAATATTTCCAGCCCCGAATGTTACCTCTGATGATACAATCTCTGCCCCAAATCCTCCAATGGGAACACTACTGGGCATTTGAGGGCCACAGTGATGATGTAGAAGATGTATTAAAAATTCCAGACATACTGATTATGGTAGAGGACAGCAAGACTCAAGGTAATTGAAAAATGTAAAGCTGCCTGGGCATTCAGCTTTAGATTCTTTTGGGAAAACCACCAGACGTATCAAGGTGAGGGGAGAGGTAAACCCCCTAGAAGTGGCAACAAGAAGCTTCCAGAAAAATCAGCAGAAGTAACAAGTCCTATACTATGTGAGTCTCATACTCGGCTTTAGAGTTCAGCTATTCATAATGGTTCCCAAGGAGAAGGCCCTGGCATCTTTTCACTTTTGTTAGGCAAAAAGCACAAACACTCCTTCATTTCCCTACAGAGGAAAATCTTTCCATCTTTTGGAATTCTGAGTCTGGGGCAGACAAGTGTGGCATTCATATATAAATTAAGGCCAGGAATGAATCTCTTGTATTTCAGGCAAAATCCCTGAAATTTGGACAGGACCTTCAAACCAAATAGTTTGAATGCTTTCGAAAGCAACTGGACTTTTGCTAACTGTTTCTTATTTTAAGTGGCTTCTGCCTAAATCAGGGGGAAGTGCTGATTGCAAGTGCTGATGGGTGGGCCTGGCCTGTACTCCGAAGTCTAGAGTTCAGAACTGTACCGACCAAGGACCTAGGCCTAGGGCTTCTATGTGAGAGGCCCAAATCTCCTCAGAACTCAGTGTGGTTTTTCAGCAGCTCTGTCCACTGGAGTGTGGGCCATTGAGCTAAGAGCTTGCTTCTCATTGGTGAGCAAGGTGACCTATGAAAATCAAGATCTGCTTGTCTCTGGGGCAGTTTCTGCATCCTCCAAGAGGCTGACCAATGAATCTGTTGGGTGGGGGGAGGGGGTGGTGAAGGAGGAAGGGGTCAGGGAGCGCTTTTTGTGAACAGGCTACAATTTCATTTGACTTTTCTTTTTCCCTCTTGGGAATGGTGGGCAATTAACCCTCCATTCTTGGTCAGCCAGTTTTCTTTGTTCAATGCTTTGTCTGTTCTTTCGCCCAACCTCCCAGAAACCAGATATATGAAAATCAAATAAATCACTGCTCTTGCTCTGCTTAGAAAATTGAACTGACAAGAATAGTTAGTGCCTATAAGCTTTCTGGGGGATCGCCATGACTGTTCTGGGGTCTGTCAGAAACCCATTTACCCCAGTTCTTACACTCTCCCCGAGCATGGTTAAGTGAAAGTTGGTCAAACAGAACTTAAATGGCAAAATGTAGCCCTTTTTTTGTGTTATGAGCCATAGCATCTTGCAAGGCTGCCTTTTAGATTTTGGACATATTCTTTTAGTCTATATGTTCTCGATTTTGGAACAGAGTAAGATTTCCTTTAAACAAAACAAAACCAACCACAGACCACAATCTGAACTAAATGGTGGTAGGCAAGTTACACTTCCTTTCTCCTCCTTGAGCCTCTGATGATGCTGTTCTTCAGCTAATTACTTCCTGTAATGAATGTTATATGCAAATGAAACGAGAGTTCTTAGAATGCAGCATGAGCTGGGCACAGATCCTAGCTATCATTGTTGACAGACAACATGCCGAGTTACCTTGGCTAGATCTGAGTGAACGAATGGCTGCCTCATTTGTTGGCTGAGCTTGGTTCACCCAAAGCAACCCAGTCCTGACCTTTTCTAGCTAAGGGGTGGTCGGGGGAAGGGTCTATATGTTTATTGAAACTCATCACCCTGATCTCCGTGTAGACAATCAAACTGAAAAAGGCATGACGTTCAGGACAGAGACACATTCATATTTTGCATGACAAAAGCCATTCAATCAACCCCATGCCGAAATAAGTGCACACCTGCAAACCTCCCTTTGGGGAGAGTTAAACCAGGGTTGAAGACGCATCAGTCTTTCTGTTTCTCCATGCAGGGCCATCAAGGCCTTACCAGGAAAGTGAATGCTCAGCACTGGCACCCTATGCCCCCCCAGGTTTGGCAGCCCCCAATCTGCTCTCACCCTGCACCCCTTGGTGACAGGAGCCAGGGATGGAGCAGCCTGGTCATTGACTGAAAAGACGGCACATGTGCCCTTGCATCTGAGAATTTCCTCTTAGTGCTCACCACTGGGGGAAAATAAGGAGAAAATCGGTAGTCAGTAATGGCAAGATTGTAAGTATGAAAATGCAAAATGTCTGAAGATGATTAAGTGCCTGATGATTTCAGTTCTAGATAAAAGTGGCCTCTCTCCTGCTGTCCAGAGTGTGAGTTAATGTAAAAGAAATGTAGGCTCTTTTGTTATTTCCATGGTTCCTTTTTAAAACTCCTTCTCTTCCCTCTTCTCTACTCAAGTTTAGTAACTAAACCCTGCTTGCTGAACCATGGCTTAGGTACGTGGGTTATCGGTGGTTTCATAGTCTTTTGAAAATTGTGCGATAATTCTCCGAGCCAGCGGGTTAGTGGTCTTCAGCAGTTCGGCTGCTGAGGGGCGGGACCTTGGAGTTGCCTTGCTTCCCTTCTTCTGTAGCAAGGCCTTGAAATCATCGTTTCTGCCAGCATCTAGGTTGGCACCGCTACTTGACCCTGCAGAGGCAGCTGACTCACTAATTGGAGAATCAGCTGTGTTCCTTATTGGTGAGTGGGAGCTCAGTCTACTGCCGCCAGCAAAGGCCTCACCAGGCTCCTTCCAGCCAAGCAGCTTTCTTTTGGACCTGAATAAGAGAATGTTTGCTTTGAGTGAATTTGTGCGGCAGCCATTTCCTAATGCTTCATATAACTTCATGAATGCCAGTGACATGATCTGGGAACTTCTCTGCAGCAGCCTTGCAAACAGTCATACTTACCAGCTTTCTCTCTCACCACTAAGTCCTCAGAGTCCCTTGTCCGGCCCCCTGTCCCTGCACTCCTTTCAATGCCCACAGCTGGAGTCACTTGGCCTGTGCCTGCAGGCTCAGTCCTGCCCAGGTTCTGGGACCGAGGAAGAATTTAAGGAGTCAAGGCTGGTAGCTCAGTGACTCTGAATCAAGGCAGCCTGGGAGCTGGTCCTGTTCTGAACTGGTGCCCCAGCTCCAATAACTGGACTGTTCCCAGTTTCCTCACCCCCAAGCCCCTGCTTTGTGCCCCTGTCCAATAACTGGGTCCTCATCTGGCGCCCCCTTTGCCTGTGTTCCTGCTTTGATACTCAGCCTGGTGCGCCCCATCACTTCTTGAGAAGATTTTTTTGGTACAAGAAATTCTGTGAAGGGTTAAATGTCTCTGACTGTAGACAGAGCTGTGAGGGAGCAGATGGAGCCACAATAGGCCGGTCGGTTGCTAGGAGACGAGGGGCCTCTCACTCGGCACCTGGTCCTCCCTTCCCCACCCCTCCTCCACTTCACTCAAAGATGTCAGTGAATTAAAGATGTGAGGCCCTGGACTGTGTTCCCATATGTGGGTATCTGAACTTAGTCTCCAGTTTCAATTCTAATGGCTGCTTAGAGGTAGCAGTTTTTCTTTTGGTGTCAAAAGGGAAGGCAATTACAATAGGAATTAAGGAAATTAGTCCAGACCTGTGTATCACAGTAAATAAATCTTCAGTTGTGCGTGAGGCCACAAACACGTCATCATCATCTTCCGCAATCCATTCGGCTGTTTTATCACTGATTACGCTTTTTTCTTCAGTGTTTGGTTCCATAGAACTTCCTAGACATAAGAACCAGAAGAAATTACTTTGACTACAATAGTTAGGACAAAGCACATTCTTATAACATTCTTATATGCGTTTCATTAGATGTTCAGAGCAACTCTGGAAGGGCAGCAGGGCGGAGACTCAAGGCCTCCATTTCGCAGAGGAACATGTTGCTCAGCAGGTTAGTGATTTGGCCAAGGTCGAGTGAGCGGTGAAGATCGGCCTGGGTCCCTGTTCTCTCATGCCTTTTCCATTACCACAGTTTGCCTCAGCATTCTCTTGTTTTAAAGGCATCGTTTTTAAAAATCAAGGAGCTGAGAGCAATCTAAAGCAATGACTCAACGAGTAGGTGGGAGTGGGACCCATCTGAATCTCAGAGGGAGTCTGTGGAGTGAGAGGAAGCATATTCTGAAATTCCCTGTGGCTTTGACTCGTTTGCTTGTTTTAGTCACAATGAATTAACTTACTTGAAAGTCCAAATCAGCTTGAGGAAGGCCTTAAGATTTTGATGTTTGGTGGTAAGAGTTCAGAAAAGGAGGAGAAACATGGATGAACCCAGAGGACATTATGCTAAGTGAAATAAGCCAGTCACCAAAAGACAAATACTGTATGAGTCCACTTACAGGAGGTCTCTAGAGGAGTCAAATTCGTAGAGGCGGAAAGTAGAAGAGTGGTTGCTAGGGACGGGGGGAGGGGGTGCTGGGGAGTTGGTGTTTAATGATTACAGACTTGAGTTTTGCAAGACGGAGAGAGCTCTGGAGATGGATGCTGGTGATGGTTGCACAACAGTGTCAATGTACTTAACACCACTGAACTGTACACTTAAAAATGATTAACATGGTAAATTTTATGTTATGTGTATTTGACCACAGTTAAAACAAAAAGAGACAGGAAAAAATCAAAAGGTCGAGGAACATTATCTAGCCTAGTCTTGTTGTTTCAGGAAGGTCTGGCCCCAAACCATCCAAGACAGGGAGCTCCCTTCCCTCTAGAAAGCACCAAGAAAGGCTGCTTCTAGTAACATATTCCATTGCTTCAGAAGCCTGCAAGCCTGCCACGCACGTGAACTCAGTCTGGGAGGGTACTGAGTCCTGTGCGTGAAACTGTATTCAGCACAGCTGGTGAGAAATACTCTACATACAGTGAGGCGGAGAGAGAGTCCCCAGGGCAAGGGATGCACGCCTGACCAGGTGGATGGGTTCCTAAGGTCCTAGGGTGCTAAGACATAGTTTGATTTTATTATCTCAGCACTGGGGGTTCCAGGGTAGACTGGGCCAAACTGGTCAGTCCTGATCCCAAGGACGGCGAGGCCTATTTAGAGTAACCCAGGCCCTCAAGAGGTGCCCCCCACTGACTTGGTCATCCTGGGATCAGGATCATTACTCGAGGGTATTTGCTTCTGTCTCTGGCACTCCATCCTCACTCCCATCTCTCCTGGGATTGAAGGGAAAAGCCAGCAGATAGTTTACTAACCCAGAGGGCTTGCCTCCCTTTCACCGTCAGCCTGTGGCGTTGAAGTTGGCCTTGTATTAGGTGATTGCAAATGGTCTCCAGTGGGGGGACACTTGGCATCTTCTTCCAGGGTGATGATGGGGCTGAGAGGCAGTCTTGGTTCGCCCACATAGGCCTCCATTTGAGCTGTGGGGGAGGTGAGAGGCAGGTACAGCACGCTGGGCTTTTTTGGTACAGGAGGTGGAATCTTGCCTTTCTTTTTCTCAGCTTCTTCCTGGCTCTGGAGGCTAATTCTTTCAGGCAGGGCTCTCACCTTGGGGCCCTCATCCTCCATACTTCCCTGGGGAGACTGCTGTGTTCCTGAGAAGAAAGCACCAGAGGAACTGGCAAAAGGTGTGAAAACAAGAGATGAGGGTGCTGTGGACTCCCCTGGGCTTCTGCCCTCAGGGAAGCTGGAGGACTTTGGTTTCCGCACCACTGTGTAGATGTCTTGAGGGAGTGGCCTCATGTGTTGAACTGAGCTCTTGGGGGTCATAGCCAAGGCAGGCGAAGTTAGTGAGTACTCCTCAGGGACAGATGGTGGCTTGTGGACCAAGCTTGGAGGCCTTCGAGCCAGTGGGGGCTTCTCAGCTATGGGAGGTTTCATCTTTCTTTCTGGCAAGGTGAAGACTTCTGCTCCTGATTCCTCAGCATAGTCAGGGCTCTCGATGTCATCTTCTGGCTCAGATTTGCTGACTGACCTCAGGCGAACAGAACGTAGGTCAGACTGAGTAACCATGGGCATGATTGGCTGGTTGGGGCTAGTTTTCTGGACCAGCTTGGCCCCAAAATTTGTGTCTGAGTGATGCCGGCTCACCTTGGTTTTGTTTCGGATGGAGATACTCATCCCAGACAGATCGAGGTTGGTTGAAGAGGTCAATGGTAGGTCAAATGATAGCCGTGACTTGGAAATTTTCTCCATTGGCGATGTCGGGGGTAGCGATGACTTCCTCTCAGGTACCACTGGACGCACTCGGACACTGCCGCTTGAAGGGGGCAAGTGGCCCAGGGTCAAGGACATGGAGACAGTGGGTGTTGGTGTCTCTGATTGGCTGGAGTATCCACTGGAGGGTGACATCAGCCCAGTGGGCCTTCCTGGGGAAGATACTTCCCTGGCCTCCACCTCGATGGAGAGTTGAGAAGGCGTAGTGGCTCTGGAGGTGGAAGGGGAGGCAAGAGACTCTGAGCTGCCCTGAACTTGGGTGCACTCAATGACTGTGGTGCCAGTGGCAGTGCTGGAGCTGGACAAAGATTGGTAGGTGTCACCGGACTTCCAGTCAGTAAGATACCAGTGGTGGGAGAATTGTGTACCTTCTGGATCTTTGAAGGTTGGCACAGCTGGATGACCCTGAGCATCCAGGTGGGATGAGTGATGTCCTTGGCGTTCCAAGGAGAGGCAAAGGCTTCTGGGCCTCTGGTCCTTGGGTAGTGCTGATCCACATTCTGGCAAGAGGACTGGCTCATCTTTGACCAGCGAGACACTACGTGTTGGTGGGGAAGGCTTCTTTTTGGCCTTCTTGAGTGAGATACTCTTGGACCTCTGCCTTCTATGCTGGGCCTCCTGTTGGGCACTAAGGGAGGCAATGTTGTCAGCACTGTTACTGCCCTCAGAGCTTGTACTGGCATAAGGCAGTGCACAGGCTTCACTGGCCTTCTGTTCCTCGTCATAGTCCACATCTGTGGTGCCTGAGTCTGTGGGCACAGACAGTGACCGCTCCCGGAACCTGCTGGCCCCACCTGGGCCTGTCTCCAGCCTCGAGGTACCACCAGTCAGAAGGCCAATCTTGGAGGGTCGTTCCAACACTTGCCTTCGTTGAGTAGGGTGCTCAGAGTAGCCAGCTGACCCACTGCATCCTGCTGGGTTATCACGAGTAACAAAGAGGGTAGCAGCCTCCTTAGGAACCAGAGGTGGCAGTGTGTGCATAGAGACCCAAGAATTCCCAGAGGAAGGATTTTTTCCATTTTCATTGACTTGATTGCTCTGACTAGTGGCACTTGGAGTCATGTAGGTAAAAGCATCTCCCTTCCAGGAAGTGGAGAATGTGGATTCTGTTGGTCCATTGCAAGAACTGGGGACGCTGTACACCATTCCCATGCTCTCCATGCCAGGAGGGTTTGTGCCACCACGTGCCTGGAGAAGTTCTTCTGGGTCGCTAGAAGGATTTCTCAGTACTGGCGAGGTGAGATTTGAGAACTGAGCTTCCTGACCAACTGCAACTCTTCCATGAACACCTTCTGGAGCTGAATGACTGGGCCTGATGTCTGAGGTGGTAGAGTGGGCCACACTGCCTGCTGGGCTGTTGCTGTGACCTGGAGGAGGTAAACACAGAATGTTAGTGGTGCAGCCAGGGATCCCTCAGCATCTGTGTCAAGATGGGAACAGCAAATTTATGCCAAGAAGCATTTGCCAACAGCTTGGTCAGAATTCCTTGGTTCTTCCTCTCCATAGATGAGGATGCTGGGGAAGTTGGGTCCTTGCCCATCACTACACAGTGAGTCACAGGGTGCCCTTGACTTGTCCAGATGACTGCCAAAGCCTTTCCAGCTTGGATTATTCCTTTTAGAGCTGAAGTGGCAGGTGGGACTACCTTGGGTTCTTCCTGTGCTTTCACCTCAGGCTCATGAAACCATTACAGACCTCAGCGTTCACCTCTCCTGAGATGAGAGCAGAGGCTTTCAAACTGATAAAGGACAGCACTGTGTGACTTTCAGCTCCAACAATGCATCTGGAGAATGCCACAGCTGGAAAGCTCCGAGTCTGGTTGTGTTTTTGGCACCTGTCACTTTTTACCTTTGTGGCAGGAGAGACTTAGGATAACCTACAGATGTGGGGAAACCATTCAGATGTTCAAAATCCCCAAAGACCTTCTCATCTACACAATAATTATTACTGTGATATCATTATTATGATTATTATTACTGCTACTACGATGGTGATTTATAATAGCAGCCACCACTTCTTGAACGCCTGCTCTGTACTAGGCATATGGTAGGCAAATTACATACAATGACTCTAATCCTCACGACAACATCACCGGGTTGGTATCATTATCCCCAATTCACAGATGAAGAGGCTGAGGCTCAGAGAGGTTACGTAACTTGGCCAAGGCCTCCCAGTTAGGAAGTGGAGAGGCCAGGATTCACAGCCACGTCTCTCTGGTCTGTGCTCTGTGGCCAGCACTCACTTAATGGCAGCAATGGCTCTGTTAAGATGGTGCTTTTAGTGATGATTCCCTCCTTTGTCTATTTGCCTAAATTTGACATATGTGGTTATACTCTATTTATAATGGGAAACAATAACATAATGAATTTACTAGCCTGGGAGGCCTGCTCTGCATATTTGGTTGCTACCCCTGACAAAAGGCCCTCGGTTACCCTTAATTACCAGATTGGCTTTTTCACGATGTCCACAGCCCTCCCCCTGTGAATTATTCCTGTTCCCCATCACTGCAATACCACCCGGGTGGCGGGACGGGTGGGAGCGAGCAAGGGGAAAGGTCTGGGGGATCTGCTGGGGGGGGTCACCTGGGTCTCGCTGGGAAAAGTTAGAGAATCCAATAATGGTCCGCCTCCGCCTCAGGGTGGACTTGGGGTTCACGGCTGTCTCTGTGTTAAACAACGAGTGTCGCAAACTTGCATGTTTATCAAACTGCTGCCCTGTAGCCAAAATAAAGACACTTGGGTACATCCTGGTTTCTGTTTACAGTACAGTGGAAATTGGCCTGAGGTGGAGAGAAGGGATGATGGCAGTAGCATGAGCATGAATAGCATTCAGGCAGGAGGTCCTTCTTCCCCATCCCTCCCAACTTGGCCCCAGGCACCCGCAGCCCCAAGACACACATGCTGGCTTTCATAGGCCACACTCAGGGTCACCTGTGAGTCTTAGGCGGCTGAGAGCCATGGTCTTCAACCCTGGCTCCTTATCGAAATAAACCGGGTGGCTTTGGAAACTCCAATACCTAGACCCCACCCCAGAACATTTAACTCTCTGGGAGTAGGGCCAGGGCAAAAACCTTTTTCTCCAACTCCCCAGGTGATTGATTATTCACATGTACAGCCTGGGGTGAGAACCACTGGTGTAGAGAGACGGTTAGACTAGTTGTTGCCTGATTGTAACCTTTTCTCAGAGAAAGCCTTTATATGGGCCGGTGAGGACAGTGTCTCCAAGAAGCGGCCCTCTGCCCCCCACCATCCAGGAAGCAGCCTGATAGTCTGTGCTTCAGCCACCTGACCACATTTAATCAAAGTGTGCTCCTGCCTGGAGATTGCTATCTACTTTTCTTAAAGCACTGGGCCAGTTTTTCTCCTGTGGAGTTGCTGGGGCAGGGTGATGTGGTGGGGTGAGGTATGCTGCTCCACCCACCACCTCTCATTCAGCAGATGGCTAACCAAACCCTCCCCTCTCAGCCCCAAGGCTACATATGTACCCGCTTCCCCTCCCCCGAACGTGGCTCTGTGGGCAAAACTCAGGGCCAGCCTTATTGAGAGTAAGATAGAAGTTTAGAAACAAAGCGCCCACCATCACTTTGTGAGTCTCTCCTCTCAGCCCTCACTCCTCCTGGTACATCTCCCTAGGCTCTGAGCTCTATTTTCTGCCTCTGATTTCCAGAGATGACGCCAGGGGTGCTGGATGACCCCATATCCAGGGAGCATCACCACACGTGGCCAGAGCTGTCCTCATCATCTTCATCAACTTTTTCCAGTGTTCTGTGGGCTGGGGCCGGCTCACAGGGTGCCTCTGGTCCCTTTGGGTTACGAGGTCTCGATTTCATTAGGTTGCTGCCCCTATCTCCTTCTGAAATGACTGACCCTCCTCCTCTTCCCCTTACAGCCGGTGGAGTGTGGAGCATGAATTAATAACAGGCATGGTATAGGGTGCCACATGACCCCAAAGTCACAGCCAGCTGAGCTGCATACCTCATTTTCCCCACTTTCAAGGTAGTATTGGGTCCCCCTTTGGTCTTTCTTGCCTTGGTCCCTTTCTATTACCTCCCTTCTCTCTCTCTCTCTCTCTGGATTTTTTGGTGAGGAAGATTGGCCCTGAGCTGACATCTGTGCCAATCTTCCTCTATTTTGTATGTGGGACGCTGCCATAGCATGGCTTGATGAGCAGTGTGTAGGTCCACGCCTGGGATCCACACCCACGAACCCCAGGCTGCCAAAGCGGAGTGCACGAACTTAACCACTATGCCACCAGGCCTGCCCTTATTGCTTCCCTTTTTAAACACTTGCCACACACATTGAGGAGTCCCACCTCACTGGAAGACTGAGTGTCTCCCTTAAGTGCCACAAGGCCCTCGGTCTGTGCCCTGGGTATGATCCTCGCTTTTTCCACCAGCTGAACACCACACTTCCGCTCTGACTCCTATCTGTGTATTCCAAACCTGGCTTGTGGCACAAGAAGCTTTCTTTCTCCAAAGCAAACATAACTCACAAACTTTCAGTTTTCATAGATGCTCCAAAGAGCACACAAGTTCATCAAGTTTTAGAGTTTTCTGTTAAGAAAATTTTGTTTGCTATCAAATGGTCTCAGTTAGCCATGGCAGTGCCAGAAGAGAGTGAAGAAAGAGCAACCAGAGGCCCCTCTTCTGCATGCCTCCATTCCCTGGTGACAGCCATGACCTTGACAGTGCAGGGTGAGCCAGCAGCAAAGAAAGTCTCGCTCCCTCCCCCAGCACCCAGTGCATTTGGACAGAATGGTCTGTAGTCGGCATGGAGGGAAGCGAACAGAGGTGGGGCTAAGCAACTCTACCAGAGATGTTGATGGGCACAATGTCAGAGTGCGTGGAGCAGGGCTGAAGCCACCGCTTCTCCTCTAGGATGGGCAGAGGGAAGGGGCTATTCCAGGCAGCTTGCTTGTCGGCTGTGGTAGACAGGCTCAGGGAGGCCTCAGGGGCCCTCACACCCTGGGTGGTAGTCTCATCCTCGCTCAGCTGCCGTTTTGTAGGCTGTTGGGAAAGAAGGTGATGGGAAAGGTGTGCTTCCAACTGGGGATGAGTGGTGCCCACAAGACGGCTGTCTAGGCAGGGTGGTCAGAGGCTTTGTCTGGGAGGCAGGAAAGCGTGGACAGGCTGCTAGGCTGGACACCTGCTGTGCAGGGCCCATCTCGGCCAGGCCTCAGGTAGCTCTGCTGGTGAGCAGAGGTGAGCAACAGCTTCCAATGGGTAATGTAAACAACTCAAGGTCGCCTGTCAATGGGTGCAGGGTGAGCTCTGCGTGCTGGCTCTCTCAGGTGGGGGGAGAGGCAACTCACCATCAATACAAACTCCAGACGCCTGGCAGACTGGGGCCTTGGGCTGGGGGTGGGCTCAGTGGCCTCGTCAGCAGAGCGGAAGGTCTGCCCCAGAAGTCTGGCCTCCGAGTACTGTTCCTCATATTCTTCTGAAAAATAGCACAGTGGGTACACACTCTAGGGGGCCACGGCCAAGAGCTGGGCTGGGGAAGGACCATGAGACGGGCTCCTGCTCTAGCTGCCAGGCCTGACTTGCACTGTTTCTTTAGGATATTCCTGGTGTCTGAGCCTCTGGATTCAGAAATGAAAAAATGCTTAATTCCTGGGACTATGAAGGACGAAGAGAAAAGAGAGTCGATAAATTTGCATTGTGCTGGTTCTGGGACCAAGCCCTTGTCTCAATGGTCCCCACCTTAAGTGCTCAACTCAGAGAAGACACTCAGGATGCAGACACCTTTTGCTACTTTATGCTACAAGGTCCTCTCTTGGAAGCCCTGCAGCTCTTCAGGTTTTGTGCAGCCCTACCAAGGAAAGGACCTGTGTGAAGCTCGAAGACGTCCGCATCGGGAAGTCCAGTGTGGAGTGCTCCTTGGATGTTAAGAACTCTTACTTGAGCCTCCGAGGGCCTGGTTCCTGGCACCTTAGTCCCACTGTGGGTGGTGTCAGGTCCAGGGGGGCTAAGGTGAAGGAGAGGGAAGGCAGAGGTAGTGGCATAGAAGGAAGGAGAAGTTCAAGGCCATCCTCAGGGAATAAGAAGGATGCATAGATTTGAGCGGGTTTCATTTAAGTGATGAATTCGATGAGTAAATGAAGGAAGTGAAAGGAAAGAATCAACAGGCAGGGCTCTATGCACATTTGAATGAAGACTTTAAGAATCACAGAAACTTGGAATCAGGAGGGGTCGCAAATGTTCTCTGGTCCAACGCCCCACTCTGGGCTCAGACTTCCTCCCCAGCAGGCCTTCCAGGTTCTTCTTCTGCCTCCACACACAGCTCAGAGAAGGGAGGCAGCCTTCCTCCCAAGGCAGCTCATTCCATCCAGAGACAGTTGGGGCTGTCAGGCATGTCAGGAAATTCTTCCTTATCTTGAGGTGAAATCTACCTCCCTCTAGGCTTCCACCCACCAGTCCTGATTCTGCCCCTGGTGGCGACACAGAGCTGCTGACTCTCTTTTTCTGCATGGTAGCTCCTCTCTTATCTCAGCACAAAGCTCGTGGTGTCCCTTGGAATCTTGCTTCTCTAAGGTCACCACTGCCCTGGCAGGGAGGGGGGGTTATGGCTGTAGTCCAGTTGAGTGGCGCATCTGTGGTTTCCTATTCTCCAGAAGAGTCAGCCTTTATCGGTATGGATAAACGAGAGCTGATAAGACCTCTTTTCACATTGAACATCCACTCAACAAATGTCTGCTGAGCACCTCTTGGGGATCCAGCCCTGTGCCAGGTGCTTCTGGAAACCCAAGGGTAGTAAGAGATGTGATTCTTTACATTGAGAAGCTCAGTCTGATTAGGTGGACAAAATATAGACCCAGGGCTAGTAGGTGAATGAGTAAATGAGTAAACAAATGAAAGGAAAGCAGTTCAGAACTATTCAGGTCCTCTTGAACTGGACGGTGCAACGTGCCTCGTCTGAGTGCTTATGGAGGGGATGATGCAAAATGCAGAACTCGTGTTAAAGGGCTTTGGCTGCAGCAAGAATAGAACTTTGAAGAAAGTGTAAGGATTGGAGTGGGGAAGAGGGAGGAAGGGCTTCCAGGCTTGGAAGAGAGGCCCGAATGGGACAGTGAGTGCCTGGTGCGTGTACGGAGCTTGTGACTAGCACTGAGGTTTTATTTGAATTATTCTATGGAGATACTATATAACTTACCTACAGTAAAGTGAACAAATTTACATGTGCAGTTCAGTGAATTTTGACACGTGTGTGCCCCTGGTGACCTCCATCCAGATATTTGCAGCACCCTAGTAGTCTCTCTCATAGCACTGAGTTTTCATCTTTTTGCCACTTACATTGGATAAATCCCTCTGGCCATTGTGTAGGTTTTTCGTATTGTATGTATGGATTTCATTCAGGGACCACGCTGTTTTTTTCTTTCATATTAACTTTAATATCGTGCCTAGCTCAGCCCAGGTTCCAAAGGACATGTACTGGGAGTTGATGTTACATCTTATCAGGGTCTCTCTAGCTGCAAGGTACTCTTGCTAAGTGGTTTACATACACTCTATTTTTACTTCTCACAAAACT
Source organism: Equus asinus (assembly GCF_041296235.1). Taxonomy (NCBI): domain Eukaryota; kingdom Metazoa; phylum Chordata; class Mammalia; order Perissodactyla; family Equidae; genus Equus; species Equus asinus. Next base: position 57,395,817 of record NC_091820.1, on the reverse strand, counting down.
GCCATGTGGGGAATTGGAATCCCCGTTTTAAAGATGACTGATTAATCTGAAGCTCAGAGAGGTTTGGTAATCTGCATAATGTCACACAGCTATTTAGATGTGGGATTCGAATTAGACTCGAGCTCTGTCTGATTTCAAAGTCTGGGTTTTCTCACTTGGCCCGGTGCGTGCAGTCTGACTGCTCAGGCACTGTGACTGGGCTGCTTCTCTGGGTCATGTGGACCCAGCTTTGTGTACAACGTGCTCATCATCAGTATACTCCACAGACACAGGGCTGGGGATTGGGGATGAGGTGAGCTCCGGGTGCTGGGTAGTGAGGCTTCCTTTGGTGAGGCAGAAGCCCCCCAGGAGGCATGTGGACAAGGTTCTTGTAAGAGCAGAACGAGTGAAGCCCAGAGTGGGAGACCTTTGTCTTTAGGTGCCAGGAATCCAAAGGCGTGGGTGATGTGGCAAGAGAAGGTCTGGAGGGCATGTGGGCCCACACTGTGGGAGTCTATCATCCAGCTCTCTTTGTAGACGGCTTGATCCTGCCTCAGCCTCTGTCCCCTTTTCCCCATGGACTGCTGAACTGAGCAAAGTCGGGAGGGGAGGTCAACAGCCTAGGTAAATAGGTAGAAACAGAGCCTTTTCGAATCATTCGTCTGGCAGGCGAAAGATGGAAAACGTGTGTTTTGTTTTTCACTAGGTTTTAAACTGTTCTCTCTTTTTCTCTCGTTGCTCCCTGTCCTCCTGCTTCTCTGCCTCCCTCCAGCCGCTGCGCATCTCGCCTGTGGGCTCCGGCCGCAGCCCCCCTCCCTCTCAGTACCTTGCAACAGGCTCTGGAGATTGAGCTGCGCCTCGCGAAGCAGCTCCTCTACACTCGGGGGCCTGCCCGAGGAGAGGAACACGTTCACTGGCTGTCGCCATGACGACCTCGAGTGGGCAGTCGCTGTCGCATTTTCCCGACCCGAGTTAGCTGCAGCTAGGGAAGGAGAGAGTCAGTGAGAGGCACAGCCCGGGGAGCCCGGGGAGCGGGGGGAGCGGCGCGCGGCGGCCAGTGGGCGCCCGCGGAGCCCGAAGACCCGCCCCGCCGGGGGTGGGGGGCGGCGCGAGGCTGCGCTTAAAAGGCGGGGAGGCGCTCGCCGCAAGATTTTCCTCGACAGATCCTGCCGCAGTCGCTGCCGCCTCTCCCTCCCCGCCGCCAGCCTCCGGCCGCCGCCTCGCCGCCCGCGGCCTCCGCCCGCCTCTCCATCCCCGGGACGAGGTAACGCGCCCCGGGCCGAGCCGCCAGGCCCTCTGCCCCGGTGGGTGTGGCTCGGCCTCTCCCGCGCCCGCCGCCGCACTTCGCTCCCCTCCCGCGCGCCGCCGCCGCCGCCGCATTTCGGCCTGTTCTCGCGGCCCCCAGCAGCCCTCTCGCGCCCTCGCCGGCAGCCCCAGGGCCCGAGCCAGCCCAGATGTCCGAGGCGGCGGGAAATCTCAATAGCCTCCGCATGGCGAACGTGGCCCTGCGAGAAGAATTAAATGCCCTTCGCGGGGAGAATGCCAATTTGGGTCTTCAGCTCGGAAGAGCCCTGGCCGAGGTTAATTCCTTGCGGGGCAATGTCTCGAGCTACATCCGCTGGCCAGTGCCCGTGGTGCCCGTCCTTGCCGAGGAGAACTTTGAGTTCCCGCTCAGTGAGATCGACGCCGTTCCCGAGGGCGAGCTGCCCTTCCTGTGCTGGCCTCCCCCACGCGCGGAGCCCGAGTATGCCCCGGACGAACTGTTGATTAGCGTGATCCAGGACTGCGGCACCTCGGACGGGCCGGCCGACCCTCCTCCGCTGCCCATCCCGCCCCCGCCTCCGCTGCCTCCGCCCCCATCGAAGGAGCTGCCCTCGCAGCCTCCTCTGCCGCCGCTGGAGCGGCCTGAGATAGAGCCCTTTTCAGGAGACCCAGTCTACCTGGCTGAGTTCCTCATGCAGCTAGAGACCTTCATAGCCGACCATGAGGATCATTTCCCCGGGGGCGCTGAGCGAGTGGCCTTTCTGATCTCCTTTTTCACTGGTGAAGCCAAGGACTGGGCCATCTCAGTCACCCAGGAGGGAAGCCCCCTGCATGCCAACTTCCCGCGCTTCCTGGATGAAATCCGTAAGGAATTCCGTGGCCCCATCCCCCCAAGTGTGGCTAAAAAGGCCATTCGCAAGCTCAAGCAGGGAGACTGTACCCTCGGCAGCTATGCAGATGCCTTTCAGTTCCTGGCCCAATTCTTGTCTTGGGATGACTGCCGCCTTCAAAACCAATTCCTCAAGGGCCTGTCAGAATTCTTCCGCAAGGAGCTCTTATGGTCAACCGAAATGGCCGACCTGGATGAGCTGATTCTCGAATGTGTGGAGATAGAAAGAAAAGTGCGTGTCCCCAAGCCAGTCCCGCTCCCTGGGGTTCGCAATATCTTCTTCCCTTTTGCTGCAGACTCTAACATCGATGAAAGTGAAGAAGACTACTACAGTGGGGATGAAGATGAAGAGGCACGCAGGCGCAGGCTTTACGACAAGGACCAGCGGAGGCGTGTGAGAGCTATTCAGCAAGAGATGAGGGAGAAGGAGGAGGAGGAGAGGAGGAAGAAGGAGGACGAGATGAGGAAGAAGGAGAAGGAGATGAAACAAAAACAGGAGGAGGAGGAGGTGGACGTGGAGGGGGAGGAGCAGGTGGACGTGGAGGTGGAGGAAGAGGAGGAGATGAGGAAGAAGAATGAGGAAGAAGATAAGAATAAAGATGAGGAAGAAGATGATGAGGATGGGGGCCAGGAACCAGAGCGGGAGCCAGAACAGGAGCAAGAGACAGAGGATGAGACCCAAGACGATGACCTAGATGAGCTGATGGAGATGGAGCCGACCTATGCCAATGCTTCATCTCAGACTTCTGGCTACTATCATGAAAATTTCCTAGAGGCATCACCTCCCATAATACAGCCCAGCAGACGGAGGAACCAGAACCGAGTCCCACTTCTGGAGGGCCTTCCAGGTACCAATTCACCATTCTACAGTTCACCACCACTGATTCGCCGAGCAGGTCGCTTGGGGCAGCGCCAAATTCGAAGACGTCCCCCGGTGCTATTCCGCCTCACTCCGAGACAGGGGGGGCACCGGGCTGCGCGTGGCCGAATTCGCGTGTGAGTGCTGGGCGAGATGGCCACCCGGAACACACCCTTCTGCTGCGTTCCCTGCCCCTGCTATTGCTGCCACACCTGCCCCATTTGCTGACCAGTACTTAAGGGAGTTCCAGACCTGCAGAACCTGAAGAAGACCTGTAGAACTCCAGACCATCTTGCAGCCATGACCAGCAAGTGACACGTGCCTGACCAAAGCCACCTGGGAAAGGAGGGATCAGCAGTTGCTGTCCTCTTGGCATGGACTCTGCCACGAGCTAGAGAGCAGGTTTCTGGGCCTGTTCCCATGAATGAACTGGTCGCCCTCTCGCATTTCCCCTCTACTTGTTCTTAAACCCTTGCCCCTCCTGCGTTTATTCACCCTGTGTTCTATGGTTTTATCCTCTGACTGGCTTGCCAGGACGCCACCCAGTGCCTCACTGATCTGCCCCAGTGAGCAAAAGGACAGGCTACAATGAACTCCTAAAGCCGCTGAGACCACTTACTAGATATAATCGGCGGAGAGCAGGATGGTATCAAGAAATGTGCCTAGAAGCCTGCACTTGCTTCAAGCCACACCTCCAGCAGAAGGGTCGCGAAGAGGACCCCATGTCCAGCCCAGTGAGAGTGTGCAAAGCCACACAGCCGATGGATAACTTGGCTGAGATTTGTCCTTGACTGACGGAGCAAGGTGGTTTCACCTTCCCACAGACTCCTGTACCAGGGCCCTTGGACCGGCTCGCCAAATCTGGGGCCATCTCCCCTTACCACACTGCCCCCTGGACATCCCTGGTGAACAGAGCCCAAGGTCACAGGCTGTACCCCTTTCCTTGATGTCGCCCAGAGGGTCAGCAGTTGCAGGGGGAGGAGGCAGAGGAGGAGAAAGAAGCAGCAATAACTCAGTTTGACATTGTAAGGAGTGACTCTTTCCTTAGGGAGAGTGGTCTTCTCCCCCTTGGACTGTAGCCCCCAGCCAAAGGTCTTTGCAGGAGACTTGCCATCCTTGGGGTTCCAGAGGAGGCCTAATTGGCCTTTCCTTCCCCCACCACCAAAGAGAGAGAGGGCCCAGGGCCTGGTCTTTAACTTCGACTTAAAGGATTCCTTAGTTCTGAGAGGAGAGAGGAAAGCTCTCTCTACAGAGACTGCACCCACTGCAGCCTTGCAGCCTGGACGTCCTCATGTCTCTCACATGGGGGGCAAGCCATGGCCTGGCGGGGGGCTTTGATTAGAGGGTGAGGCTTGAGAGGGTGACTGCCTCCTAGTAACTCCTGGGACTTCTGGGTGCCAACCTAAGTACCCTTAGAAAGAGTCCTGCTGCCTGCCGTGGGTCCAGAATGCACTGCTTCTGCAATGGAAATACACACACTGTCACTCTGGCCACAGAGTGCCAGCCAAATCCCCTGCTGACCTGAACTGCCCTTGACACTGAGCTTCCTGCCCAGTGCTGGCAGCTGGCCGAGTGCAGCCAAAGTGTCTATGGCCAGAGGGAAGAAAACAGTGAATTAAACCTCTGTTCTTCACCGGAGTCTGCCAGATAACCTCAGCCCAGCCTCAGGATTTTGAGCCTGGAGGCAAGAGGAAGAAGCTGGAGGAAGAGGAGTCACAGAGAAACCCAGTCCTCCCGGCTGGTTTCTGGTGAGGTCTCTATTCATCAGTGGGAGGTGAGAAGCCCTTTTGTTTATCACACATTCTCAGCCTGGGCAGCAGTGGAGCCGGGTTCCTATAACCTGTTGCTACCTTTTAAAAAGCACCCCCCCGACACACACCAAAGAGAAAAGTAATACATAGTCATTATAGAGAGTTTGGAAAATAGAGGAAACTATAAGGACAGAAACCCCCAGACAGTGAGAATCCCACCACACGGACGCAAGCACTAGGAACACTTTGCTGCCTTTCTTTCTAGTGTGTTGTCGCTGCGTCTTTTCAAAGCTGAGATCATCCTGCAAGCTGTTGATCAGCAGGCTTTAAAATGGCTGCCACCTATGCAGTCATGCATACTGAATCACTTATTTAAGCATTCCCCTAATTTGTTGGACATTTGAGTTGCCTGGCTTTCCCCCTCCCCACCAGTGTAGGAGTCAAGAACCCTGTAAAGAAAATTTTGTCTGTTTTTCAGCTATTTCCTCAGGAGAGAGTTCCAGAAGAGGAACCACCATTCTTCGAGGCTGTGGACCCTGTTTGCTGAAGGTCGACACGCTGGCCCTGCTGCCCTTGTCCCTGCCGGAGAAGTGCAAAGGACAGGTGCCTTGCACCCCCACCTCCAGGGACCCCTCGGCACAGGCCCCGCCTGTTCCCATGGTGCTTCTCACCCTGAGCCCTTGTAGCCTCAGCCAGGGAAAGAGCAGATGAGCAGTGAGCTGGTTTCTGGCCCTCTGGGCAGGGGGGCTTGGACTTCCCTTTGACCCTCTCCCCCGCTCCCCAGATCTTCGATATTTGTTGTGATCTAACAGCCGCAAGAGCTGTAAGAGGAACTATGGGCTTTGGGCACTTTCTTGGGTTGAGAGGGGTGGGGGGTGGGGGGGGGAATGCATGCAGGGATATGAAGGCAGCCCAAGGATTCCCAGAGACTCGGGAGGAAACCCGTTTGAAATAAATGTATTATTGTGATTGTGTTTTTGTTGCATTACTGTGTCGTGAAGATAGGAAATTGTTCTGTATGCTAAAGCTTTCTCCTCAATAAAAATATAAAGGGTGTGTAAAGACTGTGTCTCTCTGGGTTATTGAGCAAGCATAGATGGTACCCAGTAGGCATCAGGTACTTCCCAGGCACCTGGCCTGAATCAGCCCTAACCTGAAGCCTTGCAATCCTTAGATGAGGAAACTAAGTCCCAGTGAGGCTCAAGGGCCCTACCCAGAGTCCTACACATTTGTGGATGGCAGGAGTTGTTGGGAGGGAAGTGAAGGGACTAGACATCTTGAAAAGTAGCATTAGTGCTCCACTTACTGGGATATAAAGGTATGAGTGGCCCAGCCCTACTATTCTACAACAGCGACCCTCTCAGCCCCCAAACACACACACACACACAGACACACACACACACACAGACACACACACACACACACACACACACACACGAGATTGAGGAGGCAGGCAAGGCGAGGTGAGGTAAGAGGGCCCTTCCACTTTTGGCCACTAGGTGGTGCTGTTGGACACCAGTGAGCTAGCTGGTGACGATTTTAAACAAATCCCTAGAGCAGTGGGCACAGAGACCCTCCAGGCAAGATTTCACTGCTCGTCACAGACTGTGGGGTCAGAAGAAACTGAGTCCCGTTCTGGGATTTGCTCAAGTTTCCCAGCCATGAATTAGGAATTTTTTTTTCCGGGGACAGTGAGTGGGAATGTTTGTGGAGCCCCCTCCTAGGTGCAAGCACTGTGCCAGGCATTTCACATCCTCATTTCATCTCACCCTCGTCTTACAGATGAGGAAACAGGCTCAGAGAGGAGAAGGCACTGGCTAAAGGTTTACAGCTGGTAAGTGGCTCCTTCACAGCCCCTCAGCTGCCCCTTAGTCAGCTCCAGGGACACTTTGTCCCTCTCTGCCTCCATCCGCTGGCCCTACTGCCTCCCGAGTCTGCCCTGTCCTGCCAACTTTCCCCCAGCTCGCAGGAGTGCAGCGAGAAACAAAGCCCGGTTTCAGAGGCACATTTGCTTTGCCCCTTTAGGGGAAGGAGTGAAGGAAGGAAGGAGGGAGGGAGGGAGGGAGGAAGGGAAGGAAGAAGGAAGGAGAGAGGGAAGGGAGGAAGGGATGATATCAGCGTGTTTCTGACCACGTGCCAGACACTTTCACCAATAGCATCTCACTGCATTCCCACAACTCAGTGAGGCTGGTAATGGTGTCTCCTTTAAGAGCTGAGGGACCTGAATCTCGGAGATATTAGGTTCTGTAGGGAACTCAGACCCATACTTTCTTAACTCTAATACACCATGCTGTTTCCCAGGAAAGCCCCCTGACGAGCTCAAGCCTCAGCCTGACTGGATTCTGGATCTTTGCCAAAGCAACCAGGTATATACATCAGGTCCGCTATCTCAGGAGGCTCTGGGAGAACCAGGAAGGTTGCAGTTCTGCCCTGTGGGGAGGGGCCTGCAGAGTAAGGCAGGCCAGCAGCAGAGCACAGTTTATGGTGATGAGTATGCCTGAGTGTGTGGCTGCCTGCCCCTTGTTGGGAGAGACAGGGCTGTGGGGTCCTGGCCTGCATCAGTGAGCACTGGGGCTCCTGTTCTGCTTCAGGGGGTCAGATAAGGTCTCTGGCAGCCCTGGAGTTTCTCATGCCATTTCAGGTAGGGGTAGGTGAGCCCAGATGGTGTCATGGTACATAGAGCAGGTAGGGGGAAGGCAGAAGAATAGGGTGAGCCTTGCCCCAACCCTGTAGTCGGAAGCCCCGTGAGTATAGAGAAAAGAGGCCTGGACCCCAGTCTGGCCCTGCCACTGACTGGATTTGGGACCTTGCATGAGTCCCATTCCCACTCAGGCCACAGCTTCCTCATCCATCTAGTCACTGTTGGGTCCCTGGGGCCCAGCGCATGGCTGGGTACACAGTAGGATCTCAGCCCTCGTTTGATGCAGAAACAAAGAAGCGAGTAAATAAATGGGCCGCTGGATGGAAACCTAGAGGCAGTCTGCTAAGGGCATCTGCAGATGGCACGAAGCTTGGAGGACTAGAGATTCCCCTCCAGAATGAAATCAAGAGCCCCCCGAATCTCCCTAACCTGGAAGGATGTGCTGAAATGACCTTTACTAGGTGCACATGTGAGAGTTTGCAATCAGGTTCAGAAAACTTGGCTGCAGAAGCGTGAGTGGGGAAGATGTGGCTTAGCAGGAACTTGTGAAAAAAATTTAGAGAACATGAGTTGATGGGGGCTCAGGATGAATCAGCAGACTGCCATGGCTGCCAGAAATGCTAACGCCTTCCTGGGCTGCTGCAACAGAGTGTGGCATCCAGGAGAGGGACAGGCCCCACCTGGGGTCCGGGCTGCTCAATGGAAGGTGACCAGGTTGCACCTCAGGGAAGCCCTTTTGCATGCCAGGAGTAAGGAAATATTAGAATAAAAGAAAGGAAGAAGGAAGGAAAGGGGGGGGCAGTAGAAGGCGACAATGATGGTGAGAGTCATAAAAACCCTGATCCCAAGAGCTAGAGGAAGGCAGAGAAAACTGCTGCCTGTGAAGGGGGCCCCAATCTTCCCCTCATTCATTCTGTGAGGAAACTGACAGGTCAAGGTCACCTGCTTCATTTGCAGAGTTTGACTGCAAACTCTAGCAGTTTGACATTCAGAACTCTTAACCTCCATCCTCCACTCACACTCACTGACAGAATCAAAATCTCCAGGAATTTCTATTTCTGAAAAGCTCCCTAGCAATTCTATTGCCCAGCGTAGCCCAGCCCAGTGCAGAAAAGAGCCTTGGGGACTAACTAGCCCAGGTGACATTTAATAGCCAGTTTGATTCTGAGCCTTCCCAGAGAGCTCCGGGGAGCAGGAACCGGCCCGGAGGCCCCGCACTAGCGCATGGTAAGAGGTCAAGAAATATTTGGACAATGATCCCCCAATGTGTACCACGGTCTGGTGTGAGCTCGCCCCTCCTGGACGCCAGCTCAGATTGCACCCTCCTGAGAGAGACGTGGTATAGGACGGGTGCAGAAGTCTGGCCCTGAGAAACCAGGTCCATGGGAGCCTAAGCCTTTAACCCTTGACCACTAGAACTGACTCACATGGGGCCTTGGCCCCTCCCAGGGGATAAGGACACACATTAGCAGGGCTAAGTGAGGGGGGGCTCCATCTCTGGCTAGCTCTTCCTGTATTCTGCCAGACTAGGGACAGCTCTGCAGGCCACTTCTCTCCAGGGACTCAACAGACACAGAAACACAAAGCCCAGGGTTCTCGGTTGTCCTGGTAACAGCAGGACCTACTTGGAAGAACGGTCTCTGAAAGCTTAGGAGGGTGGATATTTCCTTGACAGAGGGCAGGCTCTGACCTGCTCCTTGCATCCCCTCTCTCCTTCCTGTCTGCCACACAGAGGGGTAGAGCTGGGGCCCCTCACCTCAGAACTCTCCTGGGGGGAGGTGCTGGAAAGTAGGGCCCGGGCTTTTTATTCTGCTCTTGCTGTGGGCTGTTAGGATGAGAAAGAGGCTAAAATGGAAAGTACTGCTGTGTGAATTCATGGTGATTGTCCTCTGGCCTGAGGAGGCCTTGCCTCACAGGACCCCTACTCAACCAAACTTGAGGGGGGCAAGTGCTCCCAGCAATTGACGTCCCACCTCTTCCTCACCCTTACTACGGAGACATGAGCCGGAGAGAGTGTCCAGAAGTTCCAGACTTCTCCCTGCCGCTCGGTCCCTCCTCATCTGGCCCCTGGACTCCTGGAGTAGCCTCCCTGTGGGTCTAACCAGCCTCTAGGCTCCACCCTTTCTAACCAATCCACCTTCCACACGCTGGGTGAGGGGAGGGGCGGGAGTGGGCTTGGTCCTTTGAACACACAAATCTGGTCCTGTTGCTCCTATACAAAGGCCCTTCAATGGCTCTCCTTCCTCTGTTGGAAGACCTGTGGCCCTGATTCTGGCATTCTTCACTATCTGGTCATAAACTACCTATGCGTCTCACCTGCCCCTGCCATCCTTCTTCCCTCTTCCATTCAGGCCACACCCCAGACATCCTGAATTACTTCCTTCTTTCCTTACACGCCAGGCCCTTTCATGCCTCTGGGCCTTTGCACACCCTATTCCCTCTGCCTTAAAAATTCACAAGCACTCCTGGCCCCATTCCAAATGGCAATCTCCTCAGCTCAAAAATCACTTCCTCCACAAAACTGCCTTCACTCCCCAGACAAGCTCCTGCCTTTCTGAGTCCCCACTCACTCCCCTGCCCATGACCCCACTACTCCCTGAGGCTCAGTTCTGAGTTCCAAGTTCCATCTGGGAGCAGAGGCTGGTTCATGACTCCAAATGAGTTTGTGACTGCGAGGCTGCTGTTCAGTGTGAGAACATGCACTTGTCCCCTTTGCAGGTGGGGGCTGTGTTGGCAGTAGCCTTTGGGAGGAGGACTGGCCCCCTACGACCTGGCTGAAGGCTGATGGTATGCAGGCGGTGCTGGGAGCACCCCCTTGCTCATTAAGTTGGAAGCGTGGACAGTAGGAACCAGTTGGGGAAGAGAAAGCAGGAACGTGCACGGCTGGTTATTCGTCCTCAGCTGAGCACCCTGCTGATGGCCTCTCTTTGGGGGGCCATCACTCCCTCTCAGTGGTATGGTGGAGAGTGCCCTCCACTGGGCTTGAGAGTCACACAGACCTGGCTTTGAACCCTGGCTCTGTCACTTCCTTGTTGTGTACCCTTGGGTTGGTCATTTCACCTCTCTAAGTCTCAGTTTGCTTTTTCTAAAAATGGAGATAATAATAGTATATATTAATGAGATAATGGATACGAACCAACAACAACAATAAAAACAGCTAATATTTTTAGGAATTACTATTTATTGGGCACTAAGGGTTTGACATTTATTAACTCATTGAATCATCACAACAACTCTATAAAGGAGGTAGTGCTATCGTTCGTTCCCCATTTTGCACATTAAGAAATGACATGGGAACTTTAACTTGCCCAATGTCATGACACTAGTATGCAAGTACTTTTGAGCCCTCCAGTAAACTCGGGAAAGTTCTGTGTATCAGAAATGAGGCCAGCAGAGCAGGCGAGCACCAAGATCCAGGACAGGGGTCTTAATCTCTTTTAGCTCATGGTTCCCTCTAGCAGTTTGGTGAAACCTCTGGACCCCTTCTCAGAATAATGTTTTCAGATGCATAAGATAACACACACAGAATTACAAAGGAAACCAATTATACTGAAATAGTTATAAAATATGTTTAAGAAATTGTGATCTAGTTATATTGCTACTTTAACAATACATTAAATCACAAGATTTAGTGGCAAGTCTATAGATTAAGTTTTGAAGTGATGATGAGCATTAAGTAACTTTTTTGAGATACAACAACTGTAATGTGATAGGAAAATATTTGTGATTTCTATTGGGGATAAAGTCACGGATACTGCTAATAGTATTATGGCTTGTTGCCTACATCCCTAATTCGAGGAAACGCTAAACTTCTGTTAGAGATTAGCGGAAAAAAATAATTTTCCCATCCAAATTCATAGACCCCCCTAAATTCTCTCCACACACCCCTTGGAGGTCCATGGAGCCCAAGTTAAGGAGCCTTGTCCTCGGGGGTCAGAGAAAAGACAATGGCTGCACTGTCAGCTGTGAGGAGAAGCTGGGGGCTGGCAGAAAGACAAGTGTGTGGTTTCTTTTTCAAGAACTGTTTATAGAAATTGTGAAGTCTGGCAGCTCCCTCTTCCTCTTGGTCCTGAGTCAGCAGCCCAGGGTGGGGTGGAGGCTGTTGCACTTGGTCTGAGTTTCAAGCTCAGAACACACCCGTCTCTAAGAGTTGATTTGTTGCCACTTCCTTACCGGTGAAATCTTGGTGGGTTTTGCTCCATTTTAAAATTTGGATCTGCTTGCATACACAGATTTCCCATTAGTCTGGAAATAATCCTTAAGTGGACATTTCATTGGCTCTAAGACATTTTCTGAGTTAATGGATGCTTCCACCCCTGGCCAGGCTTAGGGCTTGCAGAAAGAAGGGGAGAGATTACCAACTGTGCCATGCACCCCAGATCACCAGTCAGAACTGGCGCTTTCCCAAAACGCCAAATGCTTTATCCTGACTTCCTGACTTTGCCACCTGTCAGCTGAGTCCCTGCCAACCAGGGCAGCACAGTCCTGGGCACCATGGCCAAGGAGACAAATGGTTGGAATAGCAGTAGGCCTCCGCTTTTCTAACTTGCCTCTGATCCCATGCAAGGCTCAAAGAGAGAGCTGTTCATAAAGACCGGGCCCCAGGCCTACTCACAATGCCTTGCTTGGCGGGGGGGTGTCCCAGCTGGCCAGGGTCCACCGCCTTCTGCTCTTCCCCAGGCCCCCATATTTACTCAGAAATGAGCAATACTTGGCTGATGGCCACGTGCTAAAAAGGTTGAAGCTTAATTTCCAAAGTGAGAGGGTGGGATTGTGATAGCCTTATGAACTATAGCCATTGGCTAAGAAAGAGGCTGATTCAGAATGAATCTGTCTCTGTTAGTCAAGGGAACAGAACAGTATGCTTTGGGGGTTCAGGCTGAGAGCTCCACACACTGGAATGTAAAGAAGACTTATTTTCTTGACTATAAAAGAAATACATGTATGTTCTTAGGTTGGCCAAGGCTTCCAAACATAGGCAGAAGGAGACTGAGGGCCAAATGAGAATTCAAAAGAACTTTGAGTAGCTAGACTGACCAAGAATAAAAGAGAGAAGACCTCCAATTACTAAAATCAGAAATGAAAGAGGAGACATTACCATTGACCTTACAGAAATGGAAAGGATTATAAAGGAATACTATGAACAATTGCATGACAATAAATTATATAACTTAGATGAAATGAATAAATTCCTAGAAAGACACAAATTATTGAAAATGACTGAAGAAAAAACAGAAACTCCAAATAAACCTATAATAAGTAAAGAGATCGAATCAGTAATCAAAACCACCCATGAAGAAAAGCCCAGACATGGATGGCTGCTTTGGTGGATTCTACCAAACATTTCAAGAAGAATGAATGTCGATTCTTCACAAACGCTGTCAAAATACAGAAGAAGAGGTAACACTTTCAACACATTCTATGAGGCCACTATTACCCTGATACCAAAACTAGATGAAAACATCACAAGAAAAGAAAACTACAGAACAACATCTCCTATCAACGTGGACACAAAAATCCTCAAGAAAATATTAGCAAACCAAATCCAGCAACATATAAAAAGGATCATAAACTATGACCAAGTAGGATTTATTCCAGGAGTGCAGTTTTGGTAATATCTGAAAATCAATTAATGGAATACAGCATATCAATTGAATAAAAAACAAAAACATGATTATCTCAACAGACACAGAAAAAGAATTTGACAAAATCCAACACCTTTTCATGATAAAAACACTCAACAAATAGGAATAGAAAGGAACTTCTTCAACCTGACCAAGGGTATCTATGAAAAAGCCACAATAAGATCACAATGGTGAAACACTAGAAGCTTTCCCTCTAAGGTCAGCAACAAGACAAGTGTGTCCACTCTCGCTGCTTCCACTCAAAATTATACTGGAAGTTCTAGCTCGGGCAATTTGATAAGAAAAAGAAATAAAAGGCATTTGAAAGATTAGGAAGGAAGAAGTCAACCATATTTGCAGATGACAGGATCTTGTATATAGAAATCCTAAGGAATCCACTAAAAAACTATCAGAATTAATAAATGAGTTCAACAAAGTTGCAGGATATGAAATCAATATAAAAATTGTATTGCTATTTACTTGTAACAGTCTGAAATAAAATTAAGAAAATTCCATCTACGACATCATCAAAAGAGTAAAACACTTGGAATAAGTTAAACAAAAGTAGTGCAAGACTTGTACGCTGAAAGCTTACAAAACACTGAAAGAAATTAAAGAAGATTGAAACAAATGGAAACATATCCCCTGCTCATGGATCAAAATACTTAATATTGTTAAGATGGTAATACTCCCCAAAATGATACAGATTCAACGCAATCCCTATGAGAAGCCCAGCTGGATTCTTTGTAGAAATTGATAAGATGATCCTAAAATGCATATGGAAATTCAAGGGGCCAGAATGGCCAAAACACTCTTGAAAAAGAACAAAGTTGGAAGACTCACACTTCCTGATTTCAAAACTTTATACAAAGCTACAGTAATCAAAATAGTGTGCTGCTAGCCTGAGGATAGACATAATAGATCAATGGAACAGAATTGAGAGTCCAGAAATAAACTCAGACATCTGTGGCCAATTGATTTTTGACAAAGGTGCCAAGTTCATCCAATGGGGAAAGAACAGTCTTTTCAACAAGTAGTGCTGGGACAACTGGATTTCCACGCACAAAAGAAAGACATTGGAATTCATTCTCACACTCACACAAAATTAAACTCAAAATGGATCAAAGACTTACACGTAACAACTAAAACTATAAAACCTAGAAGGAAATAAAGGTGTAAATCTTCAAGACCTTGGATTAGGCAAGGGTTTCTTAGATATGATACTAAAAACACAAGCAACGAAAGAAAAAAAAACAGATAAATTGAAGCTTATCAAAATTAAAAACTTTTGTGTTACAAATAATGCCATCAAGAAAGTGAAGACAGCCTACACTATGCCAGAAAATATTTGCAAATAATATGTCTGATAAGAGACTTGTACTCAGAATATATAAACATCTCTTACAAATCAATAAAAAAAGACAAACAACCCAATTCAAAAACGGGCAAAGACCTGAATAGACATTTCTCCAAAGAAGATATACAAATGGCCAATGAGCACATAAAAAGATCACTGACATCACTATTAGGGAAATGGAAATAAAAACCACAATGAGATCCCACTTCACACCCCACTAGGATGGCTATAATCAAAAAGTCAAACAATGGGCCAACCGGTGGCATAGTGGTTAAGTTCAAGTGCTCTGCTTCAGTGGCCCAGGGTTTGCAGGTTTGGATCCTGGGTGTGGACCTACACACTGCTCATCAAGCCATGCTGTGGTGGCATGCCATACACAAAATAGAGGAAGATTGGCACAGATTTTAGCTCAGGGACAATCTTCCTCAAGTAAAAAGAGGAAGATTGGCAATGGATGTTAGCTTAGGGCCAATCTTCCTCACCAGCAAAAAGGGGGGGGGGGCTGGCCCCATGGCTGAGTGGTTAAGTTTGCATGCTCTGCTTTAGAGGCCCAGGGTTTCACCGGTTCAGATCCTGGGTGTGGACCTAGCACTGCTCATCAAGCCATGCTGAGGCAGCTTCCCACATAGCAGAACTAGAAGGACCTACAACTAGAATATACAACTATGTACTGGGGGGCTTTTGGGAGAAGGAAAAAAAATGAAACAAATGTTGATGAGGATGTGGACAAACTGGTACCCTCACACATTGCTGGTGAGAACATAACAAGGTGCAGCCACTTTGGAAAACGGTCAGTTCCCCAAAATGTTAAATATGGAGTTATCACAAAACCTAGCACTTCTACTCCTAGGCATACACCCAAGAGAAATGAAAACACACGTCCACGCAAAAACTTGTACATGAATGTTCATAGCTGCATTATTTACAATAGCCAAAAAGTGGAAGAGACCCAAATGTGCTCAGCTGGTGAATGGATAAATAAATAAAATGTGGTATAGCCATACCACAGAATGTTATCCAGCCATAAAGAGAAATGAAGTACTGATACGACATGGACGAACCTTGAAAACATTATGCCACACGGAAGAAGGCAGTCACACAAGGCCATATAGTGAGTGATTCCACTTATATGACATGTCCAGAAGCGGCGAATCCATAGAGACGGAAAGTAGACTAGTGGTTGCTCAGGGATGGGGAGGGAGTTAGGGGGAAATGGGGTATAGGGCTTCTTTCTGGGGTGTTAAAACATTCTAAAATTGTGGTGATGGCTGCACAACTCTTTTTTCTCCCAATTATTTTATTGAGGTCATAATGGTTTATAACATTGTGTAATTTTAGGTGTACATTATTGTTTATCAGTTTCTGTAAAGACTGCATTGTGCTCACCACCAATAGTCTAATTTTTATCTGTACAACTCTTTAAATATACTAAAACCCATGGAATTGTACACTGTATGTGAGTGAATTGTATGATATATGCATGCGTCATGTCTCAATAAAGCTGTTATCAAAAAAAAGAAACTTAGTAAATCAGAAACAAAGCACAATATACTTAAGCATCCAAACAAAGGCCAGAAAATGAGACCAGGATAGCTATGTGATAAACTGCACAAACTTCAGCACGTCTTAGAAGATTCCATAGTGACCATGTACCAACAGGTACGCTGCCATTTCAAAGTAAACTGGTTACTGGGTGCAAAAAAATACTCTGTAGAGACAAGAACCATACTCAGAACTTAGTAAACTCTTACTGGAAGTGTCTTTGTTCTAGGTAGTACCAGAGTTTAAAAGAGGAAAGTGGGGCTGAGAGTAGCATGGTTGGAGTTTCAAGCTTACCACACACCCACCCTAATAATCTGACCTGGATCTTGATTTTGAAGTCTGCTATCCTGGCCCTCTGCCAGGATTTTACAGCCCAATCAGGAGGACTCTGGTACCTAGAGGTCTGTAAGTGGCAAGATGGAGATAGAGATCCTGCTGGCCAGCTGTACTTAGGCCTTTACAGATGGAGATCTATTGAAGCTCTCACCAAATGTTCAGACTTTTCCACAGCAATCAGTGGGGTCTCACAGCTTCCAAGACCATGCTGATTCTCAGCCAGAATCTTTCTCCTTTCCTGAGGATGAGTCCACCGCCCAGCCCTCATGCCCCGCTCCCAGTTGTCCTCACCGGGGCTGGCCATCCTCAGTACAGTTACTGAGGTCCCTCAGTTGGACCAGACTCTGGCTCACGTCTCTTCCCTTCTATCCCTGAGAGATCTCTGCTTTGCTCCAATGTGACCTGATGAGCCCAGAACTGCCCTCCTGTCCCTGAGTGGAGTTGGGGATCTATATCTTGAGTCCTCTAGAGCAGTCTTTACTTCAGCTCTGCCCATTGGCTTTCTAGATCCAATACATTTCTCTTGTCTAATTGAATTTATTTCATATTTTCATTTCAAAGATATATTTAACCACATTTCAAAAGTTTGCAATTCGAGAAAGAAATCACCCATAATTGTATCTTGTCCATATGCGTCCATATTTTTACAAAGTATAATCACAGCAAAGATACAATTTTGTATCATATTTTTTAGTGATCAAATCATAGGAATTTTATGATCCAGTTTTTTACTTAGAATTACTGTCACTCTGAGGGAGCAGACAGAAATCCTAGGCTCCATCATTTCCAACAATAACAGTTGTTAACATTTGTATACATAGCCATTACCATGTCCCAGACACGGCTCTAGGCACTTTGTAAATTTAATCTTCACAATGACCCTGTGAGGCAGGTACTGTTATTTCCCCCATTTCACAGATGAAGAAACTGAGACATTGAGAGGTTAGATGGCTTGTCCAAAGTCATATAGCTAGTAAACCCAGGCTGCCTGGTACCAGAGTTGCTGCTCATAATTGCTCCAGTGGGTCTCAAACTTGAGTGAGCATCGGAATTCCCTGAAAGGCCTGTTAATACACAGATTTCTGGGCCCTGCTCCTAGAGTTTCTCATTGAGTAGGTCTGGGGTAGAGGCCAAGATTCTGCATGTCTCACAAGTTCCCAAGGGATGATGCTGCTGGTGCAAGGCTCACATGCGGAAACAACTGTCCTACACTGCACTGCCTCCCGACAGCAGCACACAAGTTAGAGATCCCTGGACCCCTAAGCCAGTCCTTACAGTGTTGAGGAAGGGGGCATCATTTGTCCTCTGCCTCCTCTTCTTCCCTCACCCTTCCCTCCTCACTGGCAGGACATCCACCGAGGAGCACCACACCACAATGAGGCTGCCTGAAGAGAGGGCTTATTCATGTCAGTCTCAGACTCAATTAGCTAAATGCAATCCCATCCATAAAAGGACTGATAAATCAGTGCCTAGCTGTCAGGCTGCCCCAGCCACTGCTGAATTAATGCCTGTGCTGTCACTTGCCTGGTGCCTGCAGCCAATTGATCTCACAGGTTAATAAGATTAACTCAAGATTAACTCAGCCAGACTGCCTACAGCCTCCCATGTCCCCCCAAACTGGGGAGGCTCAGGCTTGTCCTTGGTGCAAGAAAGCTCTGCTCCCCTCCAAAGAGAGCAGCTCTCCAGGAGAGTAAGGGCCATCTTGTGTTGCATCAACTAAGTCAAATTTCACTTTGTGATTTGCAGGATGGAGACTGGCTCTGGAAACTGACGGGTGGGCGTGGGAAACACACTGGGTCAGCATTCATGAGGAGGAACAGATTTGTCTATTTGACCAGGAAACAAATCACTTGAAAGTTTGGGCAGCTGTGTCACCAGGGAAAGAAGGTGGGACCTGGAGTTGGACAGAGCTGGCTCTGAAACTCTGCCTCACCACCAGCTAGCTGTGTCTCCTCTCTGAGCCCAGTTTCCTCACTGATAAAACTGGGCCGATAAGACTTCCACTCTGTCTGCATTACACATCAGGGGTAGGGTCCTAAGAGACAAAGCCTGGAGCAGTGTTTTGGATCCTAGGAGGCACCTAAACTAGAGGCTGGCCCATCTATGGCCCTCAAAGGTCACTGCCCGAGGAGACAAATCAGGGATGAAGATCAGAGCTCAGAATGGTGGAGGAGGCCAGGCTTCTGAGTTCAAAAATGCTTTTCCTCTTCGAAAATCCTCCTAATATCTGCCTACAGCCTTGCCCTTCATGGAGGTCACCTCCGCAAGAGAGTCTGCTTATAGTGGACGCCGTGATGTGCCGCCCAGATCCCACCTCAGGGACAAACAACTTACTCTCTTAAGTGTTAGCAGGGTTGCCATAAGGCAGCACTTTGCTGTCAGCCCTCTTGGGAATTGCCTTGTCTGATGTCACACCTCCTTCATGGGGTGGCTCCTTCATCCCAACTCAAGACAACTACGACGGGCCCTCTCAGTGCCAGAGCCTCCTGCTTCGATTGCCTGAGGCCTTCATCAGGGCTGCAGTGCAGTTTATCCTCTCTGCACAATCCTGCTTCCTTACCCACCTTCCACAGCTGTTGATCCCAAGAGCCTCCCTAATCAACTTCTTGCACACTAATCTGCATCCCGTGGTGGCTGCGTGTGGCTGCGATGCTGAGAGCTATGCTGCTGGTATTTCAAATACCAGCTGGGTCACCCATGCTGGACAGGTTTCAGTGGAGCTTCCAGCACAGACAGACTAGGGAGAAGGACCTGACCACCCACTTCCAAAAAAATTGGCCATGAAAACCCTCAGAATAGCAACAGAGCACTGTGTGATATAGCGCCGGAAGGTGAGAGGATGGTACCAAAAGACCAGGCAGGGTTCCGCTCTGCTGCAGAGGGTTGCTAGGAGTCGGAATCGACTCGACAGCACTAACACCACCACCAATCTCCATCTCAGAGTCCACCTTCTGGGACACCCAACCTCCCTTGGCAGACAGGGCACTTTGCAGTTTGAAAGGTGCGTCGATGCACAGTCCCATCAGCTCCAGAGGAGATGTGGCGGCTGCCACCTTTCCCACTCCCTCGTCCTGCTAATGGCTTCTTGGCAATTTCTCTCTTTAAAACAAATTGCCAACTTTAGTTTCTTTTTCCTATGCTTTTCTTTTTTTTCCTTATTACAAAAGCAAAACATGTTTATCACAGTGAAAAATCAGAACATATAAACTCAAGGAGGAAAATAACACATAATCTTACACACCAGAGACAACCCTGTTGATACCTTGGGTATATCTTTCCGGAAATTTTCATGTGCCAAACAAATATGGGCTCATACTGTAAATGTTGTTTTGTGGTTTGCTTAAAACCTCTCACTCCCATAATAAAATTTTCTGCCAGCCATGTTCAGCCACCCCGTGAGAATGGGGAAGTGAAGACCCAGAAGCCTGTGGGCAGCCAGAGACCCCAGTCCAGCCCCTTCACATAATAGAGATGTGGAAACTGAGGCCCAGAAAGAGAAAGGGCTTCTTCTCAGGTCCTACACTGAGTTAGTGTGACAGGGGCTCCTCTGCAGCCAGCTGAGGCCATCCAGATCACCTCCTGACCTGGCCCTGAGCCTGTCTTTCCAGATGTCTGAGTTGCCCAACTGGGTTCAAACCAGGAGAGGAGTAAGAAATGGGATTTGCAGAAAAGAAAATGAGAACAGTATGTCAGTGTTTGTGCCTGGGCCCGGGCCACTCTGTAGGGTTCAGAGCCCAGCCCTCAATCAGGAGGCCGAGGTTCCGCATTTGGTGCTCAGTGGACTCAGTGGGCTTTGCCCAGAGCCCCCTTCACTGCCACTGTCATCCTTCCTCCGCTCAGTACCCTGAAGCCCTGCCTCCCAGCACAATGGCCAGAGGACTCATCCTCAGAAGTCAGGGATGAGGCGATGGCTTCTTAGATATGACACCGAAAGCACAAGCAACAAAAGAAAGAAATAGATAAATTGGTCTTCATTAAAATTAAAAACCTTTGTGCTCAAAGGACATCACCAAGAAAGTGAAAAGGCAGTCTACAGAACTGGAGAAAATATTTGCCAATCATATACCTGATAAGGAACTTGTAACTAGGATATATAAAGACCTCTTACAATTCAGTAATAAAAAGACAAAATAACTCAATTGAAAAATGTGCTAAGGAACTGAATAGACATTTCTCCAAAGAACACATTCAAATGGCCAATAAGCACATGAAAAGATGCTTGACATCTTTAGTTATCAGGGAAATGCAAACCAAAACCACAAGGAGATCCTACTTCACACTCGTGTGGATGACTAGAATCAGATCATAAAAAGAGTTGGCGAGGACATGGAGGAATTGGAACCCACATACACTGCTGGACGGAATGTAGAATCGTGCAGCCGCTATGGAAAACAGGTGGCAGTTCCTCAAACGATAAGACACAGAGTTACCACATAACCCAGCAATTCCACTCATAGTTTTCTACCTAAGAAAATTAAAAACATATGTCCACATAAAAACTTGTACATGAATGCTTATAGCAATATTATGCATAATAGCTAGAAGGTGGAAACAACCCAAATGTCCATCAATGGATGAACAGATAAACAAAATGTGGTATAGCCATACAATGGAATGCTATTTGGCAATAAAAAGGAATGAAGCTCTGATACATGCTATAACATAGATGAAGCTTGAAAACATTATGCTAAGTGAAATAAGCCAGTCACAAAAGGTCATACATTGTATGATTCCATTCATAAGATGTGTTCAGAAGAGGCAAATCCATAGAGACAGAAAGTAGCTTAGTGGTTACCAGTGGCTGTGGCTGGGGGTTGGCGGAAGTGGAAAGTGATGGCTAGTGGGTAAAGGGCTTCCCTTTTGGGATAATGCAAACGTTCTGGAATTAGATAGTGGTGATGGTTGCACATATCTGAGAATATACCAAGAACCACTGAATTGTACGCTTTAAATGGGTTAATTGAATGGCATGTAAATTATATCTCAATAAAGCCGTTACTAAAGAAAAAAGTAAATCATATCCTGTTGCTCCCCAGCATATCTGCCCATTGCTTCTCATCACACTAGACTAAAATGCAAAGTCCTCACCATGATCTGGCCTCTGCCCACTCTCTGGCCTCATCACCTGTCACTCTCCTTGCTTGCTCTTCTCTGGTCACTGTGGCCTTCTTGCTGCTTCTCAAACATGCCCAAGACCATTCCCACTTCAAGACCTTTGCACTGGCTGTTCCCTCTGCCTGGAACACTCTTCCACCAGATAGTCACATGGTTTGTTTCCTTCTTTCATTTGGGTCTCTGCTCAAATATCGCCTCCTCAGGTAGACCTTCTCTGATCCTGCAATCCTATAGTGCCCAGATCCTAGTCATTCGACCACATCCCTCTGTATGCTTTTCTTTGTAGCGCTTACCATCATTTGACACTTATTTGGTTTATTGATTTCATTATTTACTGTCTGTTTGCCCTACACTGGATGGTAAACTCCCTGAGGCCAGGGACTTTCTCTGTCTTGGTTGCCAGCATATTTTATATCCACAGTGCCCAGCACATGGTAGGTGCTCAATAAATGCATGTTGCATGAATAAATGAGTGAATCTCACTTCAGCCAACTGTCTTTGCAAATATCTCCTCCCAATTTGCGGGGGTACTGAATGTGAGTGTGCGGAGGGTCAGTACAGCCCCTCCCCACCACTAAAATGTTACCTCGGAACTGCTGCTGCAGCTACTGCAATTCTTTAACGTAGCTTTCATTGGAGTTTGCCCTCTGTTGTCAGCTGCTACCTGACCTGCTAGCCGGCTGCAGCCCCGGCCGCAGTGGGCTATGGTTGCCTAGTGACGTCTGTCCTTTCCACTGGTGGGGAGCTCCTTGAGGGAAGGGGCCATGGGCATCGCTCCTGGAACCGCACAGCCCGATCGGGGAAGTGCCCAGGGAATGACCGCTGTACGCCTGAGTACACAATGCCACTTCCTCCACCAGCATGTCTACCCCTCCTCTCAAACGGGGCCCCAGGATGGGCATGTGCCTGAGGGTAGACAGGGCTTCTCAGCCCTGCCTGCACCCTAGAACCATCCAGGGGACTTAGAAATCCCACTACCTGGGCTCCGCCCTTGGGGATTTTGATTTACTTGTTCTGGAGGGGGACTCCAACATGGGCTGCTTTAAAAACCTCTCCAGATGATTCTTTAAAAAAAAAAACACCCTCTATTGAGTCTCTATGCTATGCCAGGCATTAGGTAAGCCCTGTACATACGTTATCTTTAATTCCTACAACGAACTTTCATTTGAAAAATGAGACCGAAAGGCTCTGTAAATTGCCCCGGCCACACAGCTAGTCAACAATAGCCCTTCACTTACATTCAGGGCTCCCCAACAGCTAACTCCCCACCCAGCCCGCAGAAACATAGGATTTCGTAATCACATATCCCCAGTGATTCCGGTGGGCAATGGGTTTGGTAACACTGGGCTGGTATAAAAAGTGCTTGGGGCTGCTGAGGCAGTAGACGGTAATAAGGCAGTTTTCCGGGTGGTTCTTCTGGCCCAGTAAGCAGTGAGGGATGAGAACCTCTGTGGTTCCTAATCCCAGCTCTGTGACTTTCCAGCTGTGTGACGTGGGCATGTCACTACACCTCTGAGTGTCTCCGTTTTATCGTCTATAAAATGGGAAAAATACTATCTGCCTTACAGCGAGGATTAAATGAGAGTGGAGATGCCCAATTGACAGCAAATTTTACTCTCCTACTCAAAACTGCACAAGACTTGGGGTGTGTGTGTGGGGGGGTCCTCACTGGGTCTCCTGAGTGCAGATGGTCTGGACCCCCTTTGTGCTCCGTAGTGAGCACTGACTGGGCGTGCTTGGGTAAGAGTGCACCCCCTGGCTCTGGGGTTGGTGATCCTCCAGGCAGGCTCTGAAGGCTTTGTGCTGGGGTGGGTGAGGGGCTCTTTCTTAGGCCCTTGTTATTCAACCGGGCCTCAGCCCAGGCTGACAGCTGCATAACACCAAGCACACAACAGGGTGGTGATAATCTCACAACAGTAGCCTATTCGAGGCGAGAAAGAAAAGAGGGCAAAGGGCTTCAGCGCTAGTCATTTAATACTAACTGGCCATTTCAAAAGAAGCAACAGTCTTGCTATGTATTAAGAAAAGCCTAGAAGTTGGCGCACAATGGCTCAGCTTAGTGGGATGGAGCCTGCTTTTTCAAGTGGGCCCAAGACACCTCACAGCAGCCTCCCAAACTCTGTAACTGCCAGGGTTCTCAGTGCATTTCCCAGGTTTGCAGGGTCAGAAGCAGAAAACTCCACGAGGCTGGCCCCTCTGACTGCCCTCCCTTCCTGGTCCTTGGAAGGTCAGGTGCTCCCGCCCCCTTCCTCTGTTGTCTTGAGCTCCGCAACCTCTCTGCTTCCTACTCCGGAGGCCAGGGTGTCCTGAGTCTGAGGAACCCTTTGGAATATCTGAAAGGGAGAAGGAATCAGGAAGGGAGAGCAGGGCCCTTCTGAGGAGTGCGGGTCTGCCGTGTGTTCTGTCTGCGGCTCTCGGCTCCCCCGCTGCCCCGAAGCTTGCCTGGGTCGGCCTGCGTTGGAATCTACCTTGCTGCAAGTTTCTCCCCCACTCCTCCTTGGACTCCTTGAAGGCAAAAAGCAAGTGTAATATGTCTATGCTTTCCTCAGGGCCCAGCACAGAGTAGGTGCTCAATAAAGGATTTTTAACTGAATGAATGAATGTAGAATGAATGATGGCATAAGATAATAGCCTGGCTTTGCGTTTCAGCTTAATGGTCTCTTGACTTTGCAGCAGAGGCCACAAGTGGAGCCTACAACTGCAATCCTAGCTCTGCACTTACCATGTGACCTTGGACAAGTCACTCCACTGACCTAAGACTCAGGCTCCCTATTTGCAAAATTGAGATAATAATAATGCCTGACAGGGTTGTGGAGAGGATTGAGTGTGAATGTGTCAAGGACTTGGCTCAGTGTCTGGCACACAGTAAAGACCCAGTCAAGAGTGACTATTGTTATTTTTCTTCAATTCTCCCGCCTTCCCCTAATTCTGGGAAGCTGGGGCACTCCTCTTGCAGATGAATGGACGGCCCACTTCCATACACAGACAGCACGGGACCTCCTGTCAGGATGTCCTCTTCCTGGTTAGCTTCCTTTCCCACATATCCTTTATGACCTCAGCCTGCAGCACCACAGGCAGGTCCCCTGAGAGCGGCCCCCAGCCAGCCTGCACAAGCCCACCCAGGTGGGACGGGCTGATCCTCAGCTGACCCTCATCCTCCTCTGGGCAGAGCCAGGGGACGGGGAGATGAGCTCACAAATTGTTTTCCACTCTTCTGAAAACTCTCAGTCCCAAAACATCGCACATAACCTCCTCGGCCAAGTTACTTTCCTAATCCCGGTTGCCATAACAACGTGACTTAATGAAGGAGCAATTTTTTTCCTTAAAATAATTCGACCCGCTTCCATATCAACAGGGGTTTATTTTGGTTCCGCACTCAACGAGGGCTTGGTAGCCAGCACCTGGCAGCGCCTTCTGCACCTTGGAAGGGACTCGGGTTTCCAGGGGGCCATTGAGAAGTGGCATGGGGACTGTGGTGGCCTCGTGTGCTGAGGAGACCATACCCTCAGTGAAGAGAGCAATAAGCAGAGCGTGGGAACCTCAGAAGTTCCTCCTCGAGGTTTTTGGGGTGGGAGGACATTCCGTGTTTTGTCCAAAGTCTAAAGGTCAACTCCCTGTTGTGGGGCCTCCCTCACGGGACCACCGGCCAGGGGGGCGTCCCAGGGCTGGGCCTCCCTATTGGGTAGCTTGCAGGAGCGGGTGACAGGAGGGGGCAGGGCTGCACAATATGCCTAGCAAATGACTCTACCTGTGCCTAAGCCGGCTGTGTGTGACTCGATTCTTTCACAAATTTACTCATTCAACAAACATTACTGAGGACCCACTAGGGGCCCAGCCCTGTGCAGGGGCAACAAGGCACAGCCCTGTCCTCAGGGAGATCCAGTCTGGTCATGAGCCAGGTCACTCTCAGGTTGCCCTCTAGGCCAGTGCTTTTCAAACTTTTTGTGCCCACGAATCTCCTGAGGGTCTTGTTAAAATGCAGGTTCGAATCAGTAGGTGGGGGACGGGGTGTGGGCAGAGGTTCTGTATTCCTAACCAGCTTCCAGGTGCTGCTGTTGCTGCCTGTCCTCACACCACACTCTGAGCAGCAAGAAGTTTGTGGAGAAAATACACTGGGGCCAGAGGGAGGCATTTCACCTCTCTGTTCCCGGCATCCTCCAGGGGATGCTCAGGCCTGTGGGTTTCAGCTGCATCTCCCACCGGGCGGGATGACTCTCTGACTGAGTGGGAGCTCTGCTTTGCTTTCTGAGGTACCTCTCTAAATCTGTGGGGTTTTTAATAAACAAGAATGAAAAAATGGGACAAGTATGGTAGTTAACAACCCCAGCTGAGAGGCCACCCGAATTGCTTCAGTTCCTTCCTGGGGAAGCCTAAGTTAGCCATCTGAAACGGTACGTGGGAGGACAGAGGCCTGGACCTTCTCGACTAAGATCGTCTTTGAATGCACACTTTGGAGCAACGGGTTGTAGGGGAGCCAGCATGAGTCAAGAGTCAAATCCCTGTTCTGTCTCTTCCTAAGTCCTGTGACCTTGGGCAAGTCACTTCACCTCACTGTGCCTCACGTTCCTCATCGACAAAATGGGGATAATAATCATACCTAATATAGGGATGTTTTGAAGATTAAATGAATTAGTATTTGCAAAGTACCTGACACACAGTAGGTGCCAAAAAAATTAGTAAATTAGTTCATTCATTCAACAAATATTCACTGGGTCTTTTCTGTGTACTGGGTACATAGGCATGGGGCATACAGTGGTGGCCAGGACAGGCACAGTCCCTGCCCTCAAGGACTTTGCACTGAAGTAGAGGAGACCTGATGAGGAGAAGGAATCAGCTATGCAAAGGGAAAATGCAAAGGCCCTGGGGTGGGAAAGAATGACCGAAAGGAGCCAGTGGACCTGGAAGGTAGTGAGAGATGGGGAGCATGGTAAGAAAAGATTTCAGAGAGGTGAAGGGAGCCAGATTACTTCCGGGTCTTACAGGCCACGGTCAGAAATTTGGGTTTGGTTTCCGGCGCAACAGAAAACTATTGGAGACCTGACTGCTCTCCTTCATTGCCTGCAGTGCTGGCCACCTGGGCCCAGTGTTCACCCCTTCCCCACTATGCCTGCATCTCCCCAAGTTCCCAGAACCTGAAAGCCCAGCCAAGGGCTGGGAGGCTCAGCAGTCTGGATGCTCCCTGGCGTAGTGTGGGGTCGCCTGTGCTGCAAGGCTGGCGCAGTCAGCTCGTGCTGCTCTGCACAAGGTCTGTGTGCTTGGCGACCACTCTCCCGGCCCACATGGGCAGCAGAATGGAGGCTCTGAAGCAGACTACATGGGGTCAAATCCTTGCTCTGTCACTTACTAGCTGTGTGACACTGGAAGAGTCATGTCACCTTGACGAGCCTCAATGTCCTGATCTGTAAAAAGGTGTAAGAGCAGTAGCTACTTCCCAGGGCAGTTTGACGGTCCCGTGAGTACTGCATGGGAAAAGCCCTTTGCCCAGCACATAGTGAGTACCACCTGAAGCCTTGCTGTCCTATGGCTGCGGTCAGGATGGGTATGCCATGCCAGGGTGTCAGCAGGGGAGCTAGTGAGCTCCCAGGAGCTGGTTGCCTTGTGGACAGAGTAGGTTGGCTGTTGTTGACTTTGAGATTGAAGTGCGTTAATGGACGGCAAGTGTTGCAAATGTCCCAGAACCCTGAACAAAGGGTAGCTACTGCTGTGGCTGGGGTCACAGAGCTCACCAGTGTGCCACGGTGTCCAGCTGTTCTCTCCTACTTTGAAGAATCACCAGGACCTGTCAGTCTGACTTCCTACACCCTTCTCAAATTCGTTCCTTCCTCCCCAAATCAAAGCCCCATTTCTTCTCACCTAAACAACTGCAAGCACTTCCTACTTGCCCTTCCTGCCTCAGATCTTGCCATCTACAGGGCCCCCAGAGTCATCTAGTCACACAAGGCAGACAGCTCACGCCGCTGCCTCAAAACCTCGGGGATTAAATGTCAGTTCATCAGGCTGGCTGACAAGGCCGCCCCAATCTGGCCTCCACCCATCTCCCCTTCACACATGCCACTTCCTTTAGAAGCACCATTCTCCAGCACTTACTATTCCTTTGTGCCGACATGCCTCTTTCTTCCCCCCCCCCCCGCCCTCTTTTTCACCCAGTAGAAGTCTCCCCATCCTCCTAGAATTTCTGTAAAGTTTTCCCAACTTCTCTTGACCACACTTGTGACTCCTTCCCCCAAGGCACCACAGGACCCTGTCTTGTCTGTCTGTCGGTGCACATGAGTCTGCAATGTCTTGGTTCGTGGGTTCAACACTAGGTGGTGAGCAGAGGAGGGCAGAGGAGACGGCCTCGTGAGCCGAGCCATAACCCTATCCACCATCATAGCCCAGCAGCCAGCTTGGCTGAGTCTAGCACTCATGAACGCAAGTGCTGACATGACAGGGCCCAGACTAAGGAGAAAGGCTGAATGCGGCCTGAGGGGAACTGGGGAGCTCCATGCCCACCCACAAGGGGGAAGCATTTCTCAGTTTTAGCTGATGCATACATTTGTGGTCAGATCTTATGAATTTTTAAAAAGCGAATTGGCAACGAACAAATTATTTTTAAAAATTGTCTAGAACAACAACAACAAAACTGGCCTTCAGGCCACACTTGGTCTTTCAGCCTATCATTTTGCAAACTCAGAACCTGTTATTTTTTTTGTGGAATGAATGAATGAATGAATGAATGAATGAATTTTTCTGGATTCAAGTTTCCCACAGCTGCTCTAAATTTCAAAATTTGCGGAGAGTTCATGCCTCCTGATCAGTTCGATTGCTATTTGGTTCGCTTTTTTGGTATGAGGATATGGAAGTCAAAATCAAAAGTTCAAGTTTTCACACGTCTCTCTTTCAAAATGAAGCCCAGCCTCCTTTTACTTGGCACCTCCGACAGTATGGTTTCCTGGGCAGCCCGCAGGCCTTGTGAGCAGGGCTCTAACCTTGATTGTAGTGACATCCCTCTTTGAGGTGTGGGTTGCCCCAGAAGGACGGGAGGGACGTGGAGGCCACAGAGCCTGACTGGTTGGTGTGCTTAGTTTGGTAACCTCTTAAAAACAAGCTGCAGGAATGGCAATGGCTCGGCTCTCTCCAACCTCCCCTCATCCCATCCCACCCAGCTTAGCTGCAAATGGGAGAGGTTGCAGGGGACACTGAGGGCCCTGAGTTGCAGGCATCAAGGACTCAAATTCCTTTTAGGCCCTGTCCCCCTGTCGCCGGGACTTCTATTAAGTGGCATGGGCTGCAGGGTGGGACCTGCTCAGAGGTCTGCAGGGCGGGTAGCCAGTTGCATTTTCTCCAGGGCTAGGACAGCAGACCTTGAGCTTCCCGACTCCCCATTCAGGACAAAGGCACTCATTCCTCCAGCTGCCAGGGATGTTGGCTGATGGCTCACAGTTGAGTCCCTCTCTGAGGTAATGTCCCTTCCCTGGGGGCAGCCTGCATCCAGAGACTAGTCAATAGATGGGGTACCAGGGTGGTGCGGTGAGAAAGGCCCAGCTGCCCGGCCTCAGTTGGGACCATGTGAGGGACCATCCCAGCTCAGAGCTCCCGGTGGGACCGGCTGAGGTCCCGGAGTGACTACACTGCAGTACAACTCCTGCCTTCAATCAATCCTGCTTCCCTTAATCTCTCACAGGTGCTGTTCTAGAAGGCCGTGCCCAACAAACCTGCATGCAAATCTCTCTTTCAGAATCTGTCTCCTGGAGAAGCCAGCCTATGACAGGCCCTTGCCTTGGCCTCTTTTCTCTCACTGCCCTTTCTCCCTTGATGACTGCAATTATTCCAAATGCTTCCATGACCATCTCGAAGGATGACCCCCAAAATCTTTCCTGTTGCCATGGCCACTCTCCCAGTCTGCCCACTTGCATTTCCCAGAACCAGGTGGACACCTTCACCTGGACGTCCATTTTTCTTTAGGCTCAAATTTAATATGTGTAAAACAGAACTCTCTCCCACAACGCTAATCAGCCTCTCCTCCTGACTTCTCTATTTCTATCAATGCTACCACCATCTCTGGACCCCCAGGCTGGAAACCTCAGCATCATCTTGGGCAGCCTCCTGCTGAGAAACCTTTGGCATCCCCTCGGTGCCTACAGAGCACAAGTGTGCAGAGCACCGTCTCTCCTTGCATTCCAGGCCTTCCCTGTGACCTCATCAGCCTGATCACCTGCCAACTCTCTCATCCAGGAGTTCTTAACATATTTACAGCGTCGACTCCTTTGGGAGTCTGACGACACCTATGGACCCCCTCTTGGAATGTTTTTATAAGCATAAAATAAGATACATAGGATTACAAAGAAAGACAATTATATTTAAAGACAGTTATTAATATGTATGTTTTAAAATTTGTGATATAGTAATACTTGTTTCATTGTAAATAACATGATCTACTGGCAGGACCAGGAACTACTATATTTTTGAAATAGTCATGAGCGTAATGATGTTTCAAGATATCTGCAGCAACAGAAATGAGATATACAAACCGCTGCGGTTCCTATTGGAGACAAAGTCACAGGTATTGCTAATACTACTGCGGTGTGCTGCCTGCCCTCGTAATGGAAGGAAAGGTGAAATTTCAATTGGAGGTTAGTGAAGATAAAGTTGTCATTTTTTTCCCATCCAAGGACACGGACTCCTGGTCAAGCAGCTCTCTGCTATGGGGAGTCTATACTGTCGTTCAAGTTGGAGATTTGCCCTTCTCTGAACAAATTTCATGCATTCCACTGCCATCCTGGTTGATGCTGGGAAACTGGCACTCAGGCACTGGGCTGAGTCAGCCCCACTCTCCATGTGGACTCTCTGGGGAAGGCTGGCCAGGGCTCGGGGAATGCCAAGGGGCAGAAACCCCATTTTGGCAGCTCCTGGGGGATGTCTGCCCTGGCTTTTCTCCCCTGAGATCCCAGGCCCTGTCTGAGTGACCTTACAAGTCTCTGCTGGCCCAGCCAAGATTACCTAGGCACTAGGCTCATGGGGTAGCTCATGGCCAACACAAAGTTCTGGGACATCTAGTTGAAGATGTCACCTCAAGATGCCATTTGCAGCTGTGGAGAGGCCACCACTCTGCCTGGGCCCTTCTCCTGAGCCTTGGCGGCTGGGACTCATCTTTTCTCAGGCTTACAGGGTGCACCCTACCCTTACCTGGCTGCCAGATGCTAAATGTCCTGCAATGTGTGCAGCAGTCCTGTGCAATGAAGAATTATCCTACCCAAAATGACAATTGTGCCCATGGTGGGAAA
This sequence comes from Equus asinus, assembly GCF_041296235.1. Classification (NCBI taxonomy): domain Eukaryota; kingdom Metazoa; phylum Chordata; class Mammalia; order Perissodactyla; family Equidae; genus Equus; species Equus asinus. Next base: position 57,365,198 of record NC_091820.1, on the reverse strand, counting down.
CACTGAGTAGGCACTCCATAAATGTCTACTTAGTGCCCCAGAGGTCCTTGTTGACCTGGAGTGCCAGCGTCTGAGGCATGGCCAGTCAATAGGCATTTCTCTTGACTCTTCCTATCCCCCTCTGGCCTGAAATCTCAGTGACCTTTACAGCTACGGTTGGGATTGAGTAGCACATACATAGGATGTTGAAAAGTGTCCCTCCACTGGGGCCACCATGGCTATTGGCTCCAAATTAGAGCTTTGTCAGGCCTAGGTTTTTGCTGGGTCAAGAGGAGTTGGACTTGACAGCTGCCACTAGGGAGAGAAAAGCTGGCAGGTACTTGCTTTCAGTTTCCTCCAAGTGCCTGGTGGCCTGGACCCTGGTGGCTCTGCCCTGGGAAGGAAGGCCTGTCCTAGGCCATTTCTGACTTGCAACTTGAGCTAGGAAGTGAGCACTCCCACCCAGGTCAGGAGAAGGTGCCAACTCCTACGGTGCTCTCGTGGGTAAAGTATCTCCAGGTAGGAGCTGCCACGAGTCATCCTGCTTCTCACCTCCTCTGCTCTCCATGAACCAGTCTAGTCTCCTAAAAATACCTGGTCCCCATTTCCCAGGCCAAACTGCTCCAGGAAATGCCTGCAGCTGTGATTGGCAGAGGACTGGCTGCTTCTGTTAGTTTGACCTGTATTCTGATGAAAGGGATTAGGCACTTATTGCAAAAATAATATTCTGACTTTCAAATTCTCTCTCTTAAGAATAATGAATATTTTCTAGGGCTACTCATTATAGTGCTTCATATAAAGCACTTTATATATTAGGTTGAACCATTCAAAATTGCTTGTTTTCAACTGTTTGGGGGCAATTTCATAGGGTTCAACCCAATAGATTTTCTCATTTACTCCTTACTACAATCCCAGATAGCTATTTTCAGCTCTATTTTACAGAGCAGAGTACTAAATCTTGGAGAGGTGAAATGACTTTTGACTAAGGTTACATGGACAGGAAACAGCAGGGTTGAAACTTGAACACAACCCCTATGTTCTTGATTCTCAAGGCAGGATTTTTCATCCCAGAAGACCCTAAAAGCAATAACGTGAGGAGAGACAAGGCTGTGAGACCATTCTCCCGGCCCATCCGCGGGGATCCCTGGGCTGGTTGTACTCATAACCTTTTCTTAGTCAGTGGAGATTAGTGGGAGCCTAGGTGCCTGGAGTATTTAAGGCACTAAAGCGATAATGTGACAAATTTTAATTCTAGGGCTTTGGGGGCAAGTGGTACAACAAAGACAATATCCAGAGCATGTTAATCCATCCATCCGCCCATCCACGCATCCATCCATCTACTCACCCAACCATCAGTGAGAACTCTACTGGATAGCTCCCACGTATTGCCAGGCTCTGCACTAGGTGCTGAGCTACAACATTCAGGGAAGAGTCTCATCAGCAGGGCTTCCACCCTTTGGCCAGCTGGGGGAGGGGGCTGGAGCAGTAGAAGCTAGGGTGGGGCTGCCGTGTGCATGTGGGATTTTATATGAAGCTGTTCTGTCTTTCTACTCCTTTTCCTCTGGCCCAGGCTCTACCTGTTGGGAGGCTCCAGCTTATGCCACCAGGCAGAAAGCAGCTGGGTTTTGCCTGGTGCTTCAGGAGTCAGATCTCACCAGCATTTCTAGGCCGCAGGGCTGGAGGAGGCAGCAGTAGGAATGAAAGAGGAATGCTGGCGCTCCACCCCTACGCAAGGCAGTGAGAAACCGGGAGGTAGGGCCCGTGAAGAAGAGCTCCCTCCCAGGCTGCCACCAGAAGCAATTCTTTTCTCCTGCACCTGAGCCCACTCGGAGCCCTTGGCCCAGCCCACCGCCATGGGCTTGGTTTTTGTGGCTGGCCAGCACGGGAAGGGTAGGCTGGGGTGGGGCTGGTTTGGAAATCAGTCAGGCAGTGGGCATGGAGCCACCGCCTTTGCCCAGGGACAGCATGGTGCCCTGCAGGGGACAATCACATTTCTCGGATTCCTGCCAACTCGGGGGGTGAGCCCTCAAGCCTGCTGTGGAGTCCAAATGCTTCCCAAACCTAGCCTGGCTCAGGCCAGGCCAAAGCTGGCTTCCCCATCCCCAGTGCTCTGCAGCTACCTGCCTCTTCTTGCACTGCCAGCACCCACCCAGGTGCCAACCCCCAACCTCAAACCCCGATGCAAATCCCCTTGCAGTATGCAATCGTGCCCATGCTCACCACTCCAGGCTCTAGGCTGTGCCGCCACTGCTGCCAGGGACCACAGCAGCTCTGAGGCCACCGGGTTAAGATCTCACAGTTGAGGAAGCCACGGTGTGAGTTCCTCCCAGCACACCCTCCCTGACCCCAGTGCCAGGGCTTTCCTCAGAGCCCCATTGCCACACCACTCTGCTTTTGAAAAAAGGAAATGAGGCATTGGGTCTTGGGTACAATGAGAAGTACAATGAGAAGCTGTGAACAGAGGCACCTCTGGAGGCAAAAAAAGGGGAACCTGTGACAGGCCCCCAGATAATCACCTCCTGAGCACTCACGGCCCTTTCCTTATCTCTGTGGCCAGCAGAGCTAGAGCCCACAGAGAGGAAGGGCTTTTGTACTTGGGTCGCCTGTTCTGCCCTGCACCAGGCCAGCATGCAGTGAGTTTATGGGGGTCCACGCACCAAGACCCCGAGAGACCCCAGGTGTTGTCCTGAGTGGTGAAGTTGAGGTTTTTGACCTCAACTTCTGCCCTTCTAGTCCATTCCTGCCCACCACAGAGACACACAGCTAAGGTGACATTTGGGACCTCTGCCTGCTAGACCTCCACTGTCCAATACAGTAGCCACCATTGCCGCGTGGCTCTTGAGCACTTTAAATTGGCTAGTCTGAAGTGAAATGTGCTGTAAGTGTAAAATGCACACCAGACTTTAAAGAGTCAATATGAAACAAAGAATGTAAAATGTCTCATTAGTAATTTTTAATATTGATTTCATGTTGAAATAATATTTTTGATGTATTGGATTAAATAAATATTATTAAAGTTAATTTCATCTCTTGTGTGGTCACCCTACCTATGGATCACAAATAACGGTTTAAAACAATCACCTTCTCCAGAATGGACAATGATCTTGGGGCCAGAAATGCTCATTGGCTTCACTTTTTTTTTTTACTTTCTAGAAAGTAGCTTTTAATTTTATTGAATATTTTATTGTCTATAAAGAAGAAACGGTCCCTGTATCCTTTTTCTTCACATAACTCTTTTTTATTTATACCAGAGGGAGGCATGGGTGAGGCAGTGTTATGGACTAAATGTTTGTGTCCCCCTAAAATTCACAGCTTGAAATCCTAACCCCCCATGTGACAGTATTACGAGCTGGGTCTTTGGGAGGTGATCAGGTCATGAGGGTGGAGCCCTCATGAATGGGATTAGTGCCCTGATAAAAGAGACCCCAGCTTGCTCTCTCGCCCCTTCTTCCATGTGAGTACACAGCGAGAAGACGGGTATCTATGAACCTGGAAGTTCTCACCAGACACTGAATCTGCTGGTGCCTTGATCTTGGACTTCCTAACCTCCAGAAATGTAAGAAATAAATGTTTGTTGTTTAAGCCAAAAAAAAAGTAATTTCATCTCTTTATTTTTACTTTTTTAATATGGCTACTGGAAATGGGGGATACTGGTGTAGAAATTGGCAAGTTAGTGAATGAAATAAAACAGTCCAAAACAAGCTCATATATATATATGGCATTTGGTGTATAACAAAGGCAGCACTGCAAATCTACAGGGGGAAATGTGGCTACTGCTAGAAAATTCAAAATTCCATAGGTGGCTCGCAGGTATGGTTCAATTCTATTTCTATTGGACGGTGCTGTGCTGGACTTTTTATGTTACTTAAATGTCCATCAGCAGGGGATGGGGTTCACCTACTGCAGGGCATCCACACAATGGGATGCCATGCAGCCATTAAGAAGAATGAAGGAGCTCTCCATGAGTAGAGATGGGAAAACATCAGAGTTATCGTTAAGTTTAAGAAAAAAAGGGCAAGGAGTGGGCCAGCATGCACAGTATGATCTCATTTGTGCATACAGAAAGCATACATACGTTTCCCTGTGCCCAGAACAATCTGCAAGGAGACACGAGTAACTGTCATCATCAACGACCTCTGGGCAGGGAGAGGAGGAGGGCTTTGAGAGGGAAGGGTAAGGACTCTGGCCTGTACTTTTTACTTCAAACTCTTCAGTACTATTTGAAGTTTTTTTTTTTTTTGAGGAAGATTAGCCCTGAGCTAATATCTGCTGCCAATCCTCCTCTTTTTGCCGAGGAAGACTGGCCCTGAGCTAACATCCATGCCCATCTTCTTCCACTTTATATGTGGGACACCTGCCACTGCATGGTTTGCCAAGTGGTGCCATATCCGCACCCGGGATCCGAACTGGCGAACCCCGGGCCACCGAGAAGCAGAACGTGTGCACTTAACTGCTGCGCCACTGGGTGGGCCCCCTATTTGAAGTTTTAACAACAAATGTGATATTTTTACAATAATAAAACTACTATATATATTTATATTTTCCATATTGGAATATAATATACTGTAAGTTTATATAATAGTATAAAAGTATTAATATTTTTCAATAAAACATCACAGTTTCTATTATCCTTTTCGTAGCTTTATTTCTACTTGCAAATACCCCTCTCACCTGCCACTTTGTCATCCCTCCTTTTCTACCCTTTTCTTTCCTCACCTTCTCTTTCCTCTCACCTTCAAAACCCATGAGGATCTGTGAATGGGGAGCCATCCCACTTCTGTTGGCTCCTTGTTGAACCTGAGGCTTTGGCATCTCCTGCTTCCTCCGTCTTCCCATGGAAGAGGAAGGCGCCATGCTGGTTAATGCTCAACTCCAGACACCATTATCTAAGATGGCCACGTCAGCCCAACCCACTGTGGAGAGAAAAACCTTCCAGTGGAAATACACTGTACCATTTCTCCCTAGCAATTTTGCCACATTCATGTTAAGACTGCTTAAAAAGAAAAATGACAACTTAGGAAAACGTGTGTGTGATTTTTTTTTTTCCTTTCCTAGTTCAGGGATGGGTGGAGGCAGGGTAAAAGCAGTGGGCTTTGGAGGGGAGGCTAGGTCCAAGTTTGGGAAACCAATTTAATTTGACATGTGCAGTTAAAAATCACTAAGAGGGTCAAGTGTTTTGAAAAGAGAACTATAGAGGTTGGAGAAAGGGAAAAAGCTCTCCAGCTTCTGGGAAACAGGTACAACAAAAGATGTACTTGCTGTAGGGCAGATGGGGACCTCAGTTCTTAAAGTATAATTGAGAGAGGAAGAAAGACAAGAGGCCTCAGCCAATCGTCAAGCAGATAATAACTTCTGAAGGTGGTCTGCAAGGGCTGAGAAATGAAAGCCCTGCTGATGGGTGTAGGGACAAGTGGTGTGGGAAAATACCAAATTTTCTTTTAACAATCATTCTCAATGCAAATAGAATAAATTGCTTCATTAAAGAAGGGCCTTGAATGTCTATTGGAACTTTTTTGTTCTTCATGGAGAGACCTACCCCGCCTCCCCCCCCCCCCCAAAAAAAAAGTGAAGGACCTGGCAGTGTAGTAAGGCAGCACAAACACTGGACTGGGGGTCAGGACATGGCTCTAGTCCTGAATTTGCAAAATATGATCATGAATAATTGGTGTGAAATTCCTTTGAAAACTACAAAGTGTAGTTAACTATCGTTATGAAACTCAGCCTTGTCTTTGGCCCTTCCCGTCTCCCCCTCCCCTTTCAGGCCCTCTTCTCTTCTAGCCTCTTGGAACAAAAAATACTGAGCCAAAGGTTTGAAAGGACTCCAACTTGAAGCACATACGCTGGTCCCTGAGTAGGTAATCTAGACTGAAGAGTTTTCTCAGCATCCTAAGTTAATGGAAACTATGTTGTTTTAAAAGTAACATCCCACCCAAAATTTGGAAGCAAAGGATTTACGTTTAAGGGGAAATCTGCATTCATCGTAGAGCCCGAATGTCAGACATTTGGCTTTATTATCTACACAGAAGCAACATTTTAAATACTAAATGTTTATTTAAGATCAAGTCTAGCAAACTGATTTTCAGACTTAAGGATGGAATTGCAGTGCTCTACAGAAGAGAGAAGAGAAATGCAACCTCCACACAGTGTCCCTCAGCAGCCTTGGGACTGTCTTCGTGGTTCCAGTGGCCCAAGTCCTGGGGATTCAGTTAGCTAAGATACCTCCTTGCCTCTTCCTTGTTCCCAAACATCAGTCCATCAACACGTTTGGTTGTTTCCACCTCCAAAATAGATCCAAAATCCGATCATTTCTCACTGGCACTGCCACCACTCTAGTCCAAGCTGCCACTGCTGCCAGAAGCCTCCTAAGTGGCCTCCAGCCCCCTCTCCTGCCCTCAGGTTCTTCACGGCAGCCAGACTCAGCTTTTAAAGAGAGCAACTCTATCCAGTCTCTCTTCTGCGTGGTCCTTGGGTGGGTGATCCTTTGGCTGATGTCTGCCGACCCCCTGGGCTGGAAGCTCCATATTAGCAGGCACCTTGTCTATTTTGTTCACCCCTGTACCCCTGTATGCCTGTCATGTAGTGGACACTTATTTGTTGAATGAAGGAATGAATTTTAACAACTAACATTTGTACAAGCTTTTTTTTTTTTTTTTTTTTGAGGAAGATTAGCCCTGAGCTAATAGCCCTGAGCTAATTGCTGCCAATCCTCCTCTTTTTGCTGAGGAAGCCTGGCCCTGAGCTAACATCCGTGCCCATCTTCCTCTACTTTCTATGTGGGACGCCTGCCACAGCATGGCTTGCCAAGCGGTGCCATGTCCGCACCTGGAATCTGAACCGACAAACCCTGGGCCGCCAAAGCGGAACGTGCGCACTTAACCGCCGCGCCGCTGGGCCGGCCCCTGTACAAACTTTAAAAGTAAACATCTCATTTGATGCTCAGAATAACCCCATGTCATAGGTATTGTTGTTCCCATTTTACAGATGAGGAAATTGAGGCTCAGAGCATTGCCCAAGTTGATGGAGTTAATGCAGAGCATATTGAAACCCAGGTCTGTGGGGTCAAAACCTCTGTCTTTCTGGTCACACCCCCTTGGAGAGCTACAGGAATGTGGAGGGGCTTGAAGTCCAGTGGCACTTTGATGCTTCTTGGCTATATAAAGAGTCTCTTTGCTCAGGCCTTTGCGGCCTAGGGGCAGGCCCTGTGGGGATTCCCTGCCAACCAGCAACGGCAGAGAGAATTCTAAATCAGCCTTTCCTGGATAACTTAGAGAGCTACTGAAGCTACAGTGACCTTATTTTCTGAATCTCAAATCAGGATTCTTGGTCTGACAAAGAACCAAATACTTGAAACTGGGACTTTTCTGGAAAATCCAGGACACAGAGTTGCTGTACTTGTAACACAAGGCAGCTACATAATGGGCACTTCTCAGCTAATTCTGACCCAGCCACCTCGGTCCATCACATCTCAAGAAGATTCCTTTAAAAAACCTGTTTTCTGGCCCTCATGTTTCTATACTCCAAATTCTTTCCACCCACTCTTTTTGTTTGTTGAATTACTTCCCGACCCTCTTTTATCTTTTCTGTTAACCACTTTCTTCCTGATCTGCCTCAAAGAGCTTCTAGGTCCTGCTTGCTGATGGTTGCCATGAACAGTTGAAAGAAATAATAAGCAAAAGTGCTTGGAGACCATGGCAACGGGGACATTGGCAACAGGGCCAAGCACTGAGGACAGCCCTTCCTACCCCTCCTAGTTTCTGTTTTAGACCAAGTTCTGCCGATAAGGCTTGACGGTCCCATTGTGTCACCTAATCAGGGCAATGCTGCTTGCAGGAAGCACTGTAGCAAAATTTTGGTTCCAGAAACAGTTTTGCAATGCTATTGCTTCACCGTACCCACGTCGTAATGGTGGGCTCATGGAAAAACTGTTCCTAAATCAGGATTGGATCTAACATTGGCCCCAGACAATTATCACACTTGGTTTGAGTATATCCAGAACCCCTAGATGGGCAGGCAGGCTCCAGCATTATGGTGACAGTAGCAAAAATTCAGTGGTCATGCTCCTGGGCCTAGAAGCCAAGAATCATAATGTTACCCAAGCAATTCATTCCAAGGATTTATACTGGAGTCTGGGAGAGAAGGGGGTTCTCAGTGAATCAATCAGAGTGTGAAGGCTCTTCCTGCGGAGGTTATCGGTCTCTCTGACGGACTGGGTGCCCCTGGACAAAAGGGTGGGCTCCGGAGGGGCTGTGGACCTGTCTGAGCCTGAGTTTGCTCATCTGCAAAGAGGAGCAGCAGGGATCTCTGCTCTACTTTTCTTTTCCTCTTTCTTTTAGATGATGAACTATTTCAGGCATACCGAAAAGTACTAGGAACAAACACATTTCCCCATATTTGCCCCAGAACCTTTTTCTTAAAGAAACAAAATATTACACATTCAGTTGAAACGCCTTACGTACCTCCCCAGTCACATTCTCCTTTCACAGAGGGAGCCGTTCTCCGGAATTGAGTGTCTATGATTCACATGCATGGTTTTAAAAGTACTACGCATATGCTCGTAAACAATATACAATATACAGTATTGTTTTGCATTTTCTTAAACTTTGTACAAATTGCATTGAACTGTATGTATCCTTCTGCAATTTGCTTTCTTCGCCTAATGTTAGGTTTTGAGAAATATTTGTGTTGATACAGGTAGCTCTGGTTTAGACATTTTCATGCTATGTAGTATTCCATTGTTTGAATCTACAACGATTTTATTTATCTAGTCTCCTGTTGTTTCTCAACGTTTTTGCTCTTATAAACAATGCTGTCATGAGCATTCATGGTATATGTGCCATTGTTCACCTGTATGAGAGTTTCTATAGGATATATACTTTGGAGGGCAATAATTGAGGTAAAGGGTGGAAGTGTATATTTTTAAGCCTTTTTTGAGGGCAATATTCTGGTATTTATACAAAGCAACTATTCATACACTATTTGATCCAGCAACTGCATTTTCATAAAGCTATACTAGGGGGATAGTCATAAATGGACACATAGATATATGTATAAGAATACTCATTGCCTCACTGTTAGTAATAGAGTGAAACTGGAAACATTCTCGACATCCCTCAACGGAGAGTGAGGCAGATGAATAACCTGTGGGACACCTACCCTAGAGAATACCTTGGACTTTGGAAGAAAGCAGTGTTAAGCAGGCCCTTTCTCACCTACTGCCTTGACTCCTGGACTGAAGAAATAACCTTGTTCAGAGCACAGGGCCAGATACCCAGGAGGTGACTTGTAACTGCTTGTGTATAAGATGGAGATAAACCCTCACTACTGCCACATGTGGACCTGGCCAGAGTCCCACATTTTCAGGGAAGGTGCCTTTCTTGGCAATCAATTCCAATAAAAATAGAGACATGGCCCAGGGAATAAATTAGAACTCAGGTTGCGGAACTATCAGAGGGAGACAGAATTCATAAGTATTTGAAAGGAAGGTTAGCAAATTGATGAGATAGCTTGCCTTGTCTCAAAGCTAAGTGACCAGCAGAAAGAAAAGGCTTTTTCCTTTGGTAATGAACATCATAAGAGGAAGTGTTGGTGGTGCCTGGTGGTGTCTAACCTGAGAAGCTCAACTGTATGTCTAGAGATGCAAGCACACTCTCATTTACTGGGAGCTTAATGGACAAGGCCAGAAGGTTTAACTTTAAAAATGACTTAAATAATCACAATAGATAATACCTCCTGAACACCTTTATGTACTAGGTACTGCAGTGGGCATTTTGCATTCTTTGTCTAGACTAGTTTTCCCAACAACAGTACAAGGTAGATATTATAAGGTCCATTTTATTGGTAAGGACATGGCGAGGTTAAGGAACCTGCCCAAAGCTGCACAGTTAATGAGTCAGGATTTGAACTCAGGTTTGTCTAGTAACAAAGCCTGAATTCTTCTCCACATAACATGCTGCACCTCTACATCTGGAGGCAGAAGTCTATCAGAAACCCAGGTAATAAACTTGCTAAATTTGGCCTTCAGCCTCTTGTATTAGAGCAGACTCCTACAATGCTCTGTGTACCTGTCTCATCCATAGTTCCCTTCCGAACCAAGTGGACAGAAGTGGTTGCTTGATTCTGGATTACTATTTACTCATCCAATAAATATTTTGTTGAGTGGCTACTCTCTGCCTGGCCCTGTTCTTTTGGTCACAACTGAATGAACTAGGGGGCCTGTGCTTGAGTCAAGGGTAGCCATCTTCCGGCGGGGTCTGAGGGTGCCCACTGGCCTATGAGTGTTTTGCAATGAGGACCCAGACTGACAGGGATGTTCCAGACTGTAGAGTGATCAACTAACCCAGTGAGAGTCCTTTCCTGGGGAATGTAATGTGATACACACATACAGAGGAGCGCATGCAGTGGGGTGGCCCAGAAGCCAGGAGATGCCTAGGGAGACAGCACTAAGCAGAAGCCACGGGGAGCGGGCAAAGCAAGGCCGTGGGGAGCAGCAGGAGAGGCTGTGATAGAGAAAAGTTGAGTGGTAGAAGTGGCAGATACTTTGCTTGTCATGTCCAGTGCCCCCGAGGTATCAGTTGTGAAGAGTAGTGGCTGCCGGAGACGGCTTCCTTTCCTTCCCTTACACATGAATCCTTACACTCACGCCCTGCCACCCAAAATAAATGAAGCACACTCTTGTTCTTGCAACCTGAAAGAGGTCAACTAACCTGCAGTCTCTGGGAACCCAGACCACACAAGGGCTGCGCTTCATAAGGCTCAGGCTTGCGCTTCTGAATCTGGGTCTTGAGTACTATATTCAGTCCTCTTGCTGTGTGTGTGTGTGAATGTGAGGACAATGGGTGAAAATATGTTCTGCTGGAAGCCCCGCTCTTCAGCAGAATGTCATCCAGGATTCCCAGTCCTGGCTGCTGATATACATAAAGAGGGCCTGAAGAGGTTCTGCGTGAAGCTGAATGAGGGTGGCAAGATCGAAAGAATCTTTTTTGGCACTCAAGGGCTTGAACCATGTGGGTTTGTGGATCATAGGTAATCCCTGGGTGCCACTAGATACCTAAGGTCTTGGGGAAACAATGGTTCTGGGTTACATCCACCATCAGGCTGTTACGAGAGCCTCAACCATACCCATGGGGAACAATTGGGCAATCCCTGCCTTCCCTGACCACACTCCCACCCCCCCCCCCCACCTCAGGTGTTCATCCTGTTCCCCCAGCACAAATGAAAAAGTTTTATTACCTGACATGATGGGGAGAGAGGGGATGGAGGAATAGGCACTCTCACACGTGAGTGGGAGAGTGAACTGGAACTAGTGGGAGGGTCAACTGAAACAACTTCTTTGGAGGGCTATTTGGCATTAACTGTCAAAAATTTAAATGCACATTCCTTTGTACCCAACAATGCCACTTCTAGAAACTTACAGTAAAGTGCATATGAAGATACATGAACAAAGATATATATTGTAGTACTATGTGTAATGGCAAAATACTGCCAGTGACCCCCTCAATAGAAGATAGGTTAGGTAAGTTGTGGTTCGGCCACACAATAGAATACTGTGCAGCCACTAAGAAGAACCATGTAGCTAAAATATGTACTGATATGGAAAGTTCTCTTTTTCTCTGCCACCTCCCTCCCTCTCCACATACACACACACTTGCATATGCATAGACCATTTCAAGAAGGACATACGAGAAACTGGTATCCGTGGTTGTCTCTCGAGAGGGGAGCTGTTAAGGCGGGGGTGGGGCATTAGCAGTAGGCAGGAGAATTACTTTTTTCACTAAATACTCCTCTATACTGTTGAATTGCTTTTGCCACATGCATATATTACTTTAAGTACATAAAAGCAAAAAGAAAAAGCAAAATTAATTGCCTAAGTCTTCATCGGTAGGGGATTAATTAAATAAATAGTGATATATTCTTACTAAGAAATGCTATACGGCCATTAAAAAGAAGAGAGATTCTGCCATAGAAAGATGTCCATAGATATATTAAGTTTAAAAAAATCAAGGCTCTGTACAAAATGTATAATAGACTCCCATGTATGTAAAAAGATATGTATACACAGACACACACATAAGTAGGCATATTCATAGGAAAAGATCTGGAATGAGTCACAGAATACTGATAACAGGTGTGGTCTTTGAAAGAGATTGAAATTGGCTAGCGGAGGGGAGAGTTAAAGGTGGACTTTCATTTTTTACTCTAAATACTTGTTGATTTACTTCTAATTTTTTTTGCATAATGAACCTATATTTTATTTTGTAATAAAACATATAAATGATAAATAAATTATGAGGAGAACAAGAAGCCTGAGCTCAGAGGAATCTGCATTCTAAAGCTTGGTTTCCTCACACACTCCCCCATTCAAGAGCCCCTGGTGACTTCTTGCAGCAGGAAGGTCCAGGGCCTCAGCTTGGCCCCAGAGGCCTCCACAGTCCAGGCTCACCTAGATGCTTCTCCCACTGTCCCTTCACACTTTCCTCTGTGCAGCCCAATTGGCTTCTTCACCAGCCCCAGGCAGGTGTCCATCTTTCTTCCTTTATTTGATTTGCTTCCCTCATGCTCTACACCTAGATATGACACCCCTTCCCACCTTTTATTGAACTTCCGTTCATGCTTCATGATCCATCTCAAGCACGCCTTCTGGAATCCTTCTGTGCATTAGTGAGTACTAAGGAACTCATTTGGGGCTTAGGAAACTGCCTTATGACATTCTTTATTTGATCATCTTGTATTTTTATTTAACTTTCATGGAATCATTTAACTAAAATATGGATATCACTTTCTTGTATCAGGCTTCTTGCTTAAGGTAACATAAGCAGAAAGTGCCCAAGAGGAAGGTAGGTCTGCCTGACTAACCAAGAACACCTGATTTTGTCCCCCTAGCCAGAATGTAAGTCCCTGGAGGACAGAGAGCACATCTTCAATGTTTCTGTGCACACTAAAGGGACAAAAGGAAAGCCATCAGTGTTCTGATGAGAAGCTTACCAAAGAGGACAGGACACTCAGTCCACCAAAGGGTACGTAGTCTAGACCTGACAAGTGCTTAGGTCAACGCTGCATGCTGGAGGAACACAAAAGCCATAGTACCCGTCCTCAAGGAGCTTACCATCTTCAAGTGAGGTCAAATACACCAAACAATTAGAACACAATCAAGTGTGAAATAAACGTGATTTGAGGTGGTACACAGATGAACTTTTTTCTTTAAATAGCATATAAAACCTGCAGCTTTGGGCAAGTAAACACTTTTAAAAGGGAGTAGAATTTTTAAAAATTAGAAAATAGTACAGATAGCAACAAAATTTGTGACAGTGGTACGTGGATAACGGAAATTTGGGAAACATTGCCATTGGCTCGTTAGGATAAGAAATAGGCTGGGGACATCAAGTGGGAGTCTGCCTGAGCAAAGGTCTGAAACACAGCAAGGAGTTGGGAGACCAACCTGGCTGGGACTGAGGACAATGAGATTTGAAAGCTCCTTTCCAAATCTATAGCCAGGCTAGATTCCAGAGGCTTCTGTGAGCCAGTCTTGGAAGTGTGGGCTAGATCAGGAGTCATTTCAGTTGTGTGTGTGTGAGGAACACAATGAAAGCGGTGCTTTGAAAGATTAGTCTGGTGGTGGTGTGCAGTATGGTCTGACGTGGGCCTAACAAGTAGCCCAGGACTACACTTGCTGGGTGCCATACGGAAGATGCCACCAAGATGTTAACGCCACATGAGAGTCAGGCCTTGAAGCTAAAGGTAAGGTTCTTTCATGGAGACCCATATGGAAGTTGTGGTTTGTTATGTATTATTTAAGGTGTTAGGAAAATTATCTAAAATCTCAACAAAGCAAAGAAGATTACTGAGTGCCCTTTCAAGAACATATGACAGCACCATCCATGTGGCTGCTTGACTTTTCACTACTGATTACAGCCCACTCCAAAAAGTTAAAAGTTAACTTGTAGAAGATTGTTAAGTTGCAAATGATTTTTGTCTGGTAGAAATGAAAATTATTTCTGGCCCATAGGAAAGATAGTCCCAAAGGTTACAGTTTTATTATCCTGTAGAACTACCCAGTTTTTTATCCAAGTTTTTGATCTTATTCCAGCATTCTTTTGAGGTCTATCATATCTTTTGGTCTCTCATATCTTTTTTTTTTTTACTATTTTTTAATTGTGGAAAAATATATAAAACATAAAATTTGCTATATTAATAATTTTAAGTGTACAATTCATTGGCATTAATTATATTCACATTGTGAATTAATTATATTCACAATGTTGTACAACCATAACCAGTATCCATTTCCAAAATTTGTCATCACCCCAAACAGGAACATTAAGCAGTAACTTCCCACTCCCCTCTCCTCTTAGACCCTGGTAACTTCCAGTCTATTTTCTGTCTCTGTGAATTTGCCTATTCTAGATATTTCATATAAGTGGGATCATACATATTTGTTCTTTTGTGTCTGGCTTCTTTCACTTAACATCATGTCTTCAAGGCTCATCCATATTGTAGATGGATTAGAACTTTATTCTCTTTCATGGCTGAATAATATTCCATTGCACAGATACACCATATTTTGTTTGTTCATTCATCCATCAATGGACATTTGGGTTGTTTCAACCTGTTGGCTGTTGTGAATAATGCTGCTGTGAACGTTCATGTACAGGCATCTGTTCAAGTCTCCATTTGCAATCCTTTGGGTATATATCTAGAAGTGGAATTGCTAGGTCCTATGGTAATTCTATGTTTAACCTTTTGAGGAAACTACCAAACTCTCATATCTTTTTTAAAACCAGCTTTTCCACAATGGTGATTCCCTCATTAATGAGTTAAATCTTTGACACGTGATCACAATATATTTCAAAGAGAGGCAGGTTTTTAACTCTTTGAAAATTATACTTTAATAAGGGTGATTTATTTACCTTGCTAACCTTCAAGCATAAAGTTGACTCCTGCACCCCAGTTTGGCCCCCATTACCTATTGCAAGCGCACTACAAGGAAGTCAAGGAAATGAGTAGAAATGAGGGCTCCCTTGCTTAATCCATGAGGGCAGCTTGGTATTTCAGTAGTTATAAAGAGAGAGGAAATTTTAATTACGGTCCTGTGATAATGAGGGCAAATGAAGGCACATGAGAGCCAGGCCTGGACATTGAGCCTGTGCATCTTTATTTTAGGCGGGAACACATGGAGACTTTTCTCCTCTGGAACATAGAGCAGCTGTTGGTTCTCTATGGTGTGATAGCTTCTGCTAGGAAAATTCCAGAGAAAAGCTTTGCTTTAGGTGAACTCTGGGACCAGACAGACCACAATGGAACCCCTTGGGAGAGATGCTAGAATTCTTTTTGTACAACCTCAAAATCTGCTTTCATTGACATTTAGCAGGAAAGGAGGCTCTGAGAAATCTGTAAGGCAGGGAATGAAGAGAAGAACGAGACTCAGCCTGGAGTTTGAGGAGAAGGGTGAACACAAAGGTGGTAAGAGGGCACAGCCTAAGGGTGGTGGGGAGGTGTGCCCTGCTGGAGACCTAGCTCCTCAAAGGAGATTTTCATTTTTATTTATTTATTTTTTTTTGAGGAAGATTAGCCCTGAGCTAACATCTGCTGCCAATCCACCTTTTTGCTGAGGAAGACTGGCCCTGAGCTAACATCCATGCCCATCTTCCTCTACTTTGTACGTGGGACGCCTACCACAGATTGGCTTGCCAAGCGGTGCCATGTCCGCACCGGGGATCCGAACCGGCAAACCCCAGGCCGCCGAAGTGGAACGTGCACACTTAACTGCTGTGCCACCGGGCCGGCCCCAAAAAGGAGATTTTTAGTTGCCTCCAAGTGGCCTTTTATTTAGACTATACAACGGACCCCCCCCCCACACACACAAACATCTCTCCTAGAGTATTAGTCGCATAAAATCAGAGGTATTCTTGGTTTCATACATTTTTAATGTTTCAAACCAAGAAAATTTTGCCTTTTTGAGTAAGTCTAAAATTAGAAAAAAAAACCCCCACATTTTCCCCTCACAGCTCAAAGGGAACTAACTGGATTTTGATCGCAATTTTCTCACTTTTGAGACGAGATATGGAGGAACAGATGAGTGTAATGGAAGAATTTCACAGGTGGTTAAGAATGTATAGGAAAAAGAAAACCAGAATAAAAGAGGATGTCACTGTTATAAATATGATCAGAATATATTTACTTCTGAAAGCATACTAGGTAGGTTAAGAAAATAAAAGTTAAAACCTACTTTCTTCTGACATCCTTATTTTGCTCCCTCATAGGGCTGTGACAAGATGAAATATATGTAATATCACATGTAATATATGTGATAGGCACTTTGCAAACTGTAAAGGACTTTTCGTAGCTTTGAGAGGGGCTGAGTGGTGTAGGGGAGAGGGCCCGGGCTGTGAAGGCTGATTGTGCCAGGGGCCAGCCTGGCTTGGGGGATCTGACAGGCAATGAGGTCTAAAGCAAATCCCCGGATGTCAGTTTTTGCATGTGTAGAGAGAAAACAATAATTCATGCTTTGGAGGGTTGTTGGAAGAGTCCCATGAAAAGGCCTCCAAGAGAAGCAAGAACAAAGTGCTGTGGAAGCATGGTCTTTGATACACATTGTAGCACTTACCACATTGTCTAGAACAGTCTCTCTACATAGCTGTCACCCCAATTATACCAGAAGTTCCCTGCGACTTGTTTACCTCTATATCCTCCTTGCCTCTAAGCACAGTGCCTAGAATATCACTCTCAGCCATTCATTCTTTCAACAAACATTTACTAGGCTCTTCCAGCCACTGACTCTTGACAGCCACACTCTGCTGTCCAAACCACTGTTCTCTTCTCCCTAATGAGGCCCCTCTGGTGAACACAGTGATGCCCCCCCAGGTTCTCCCAGGCCTGAGTGCCGCTGGCTGACAATCCTCTGTGGAGATTGCCCAGCTGCTCCTTAGATGAGTGCTGCCTCGTCCAAGGCCATGCTCCCTCCCTACATGGGGGTAGTCTGCAGCTAATGACTGGTCGATGTGGGGTGGTATCAATGCCTGGCCCCCTCACCATGACTCAGAACAACTCTGAAGGACCAACCCAGTTCAAGAGCTCCTCAACAGGTCCACTGAGGCTGTTATCAGGACAGTGTTACAGCCCAACCTCTCTGTTGAACCAATCCTACCTCCTTCCTCCAGATCCCAGGCGTTGATCCCAAAGGCACCCCAATAAACTTGCTACATGCAACCTGCAACAGCCCCCCAGTGGCAGTCCTCAGGCTGGCTTTGTGGGCTGTGCAGGCCCTGGCTCGGCATCTGGGAAGCCTCAATTCCAAGTGATCCTGGGAGTTGCGACAGTCCCCAGGGCCCAGTCACTGTGCGCAAGCCTCACTCACAGTTCCATTTTTATTCCTCTCTCTCTCTCTCTCTAAATTTTTCCTTTAAAATGCATTTGGAACCAACATGGTGGAAGATATCTGCCTATAAGCAAATAATTACAGTCAGGGGAGACACTGTCACAGAGAAATAAATGAACCTAGTGCCTGGATGAAGGAAAGTTCCCTAGAAGAGGTACCATTGAAACTGAGTCTTGAAGGATGAGTTAGGGTTTGATGGGTGGACAAGGGATGTGGGAGAAACATTCCAGAGAGAGAGTACAGCATACTCAAAGGCTGGCAGCCATGAAAGAGCGTAGGGTGCGGAAGGGAGGGGAGCAAAGAGCAATGAAGTCTAGGACACTAGTAGGGGCAGACCATGCAGGGCCTTACAGGCCGCGCTGAGAAACTTGGTACTGAATGAATGCCATGTTCCACTGTTGCCCAAGCTTCAGCCATTTAGGTACCACTTCGATGAGTTTTGCCGTATCTGGGTTCCATTTACTATTTACTTCATCTTTTTTCTCAAAATGAAATTTTCTTTTGCTTAAACTTATATTAAAATAAATTTTATATGGCAACCAAAAACCAAAACAAAAAAAGTATCACTTGCCATAAATAGAAAGTAACTGTAAAAATAAACACAATGGAAACAGAACAGAGTGATTAAATTCTATGTAGATATCTTTGCCTGTCCATGTCTTTGAGCCTGAGGCCTGCTCTAGCTCTGTTCCAAAAGGAGATTAGCGAGCATTACAGAGGTTGAAGAATAGCACCACACTGAGACTTTCTCCTTGATATAATCGGAAAGCTGGAAAGAGAAGGAAGAGGGAATCATTTTCTCACCATGTAATTCAACATTCTTTAAAGCTGTACTATGTACCATTAAGATCACCTTGGAGTTCCCCTCCCCGCCACTCCGCTGACTGTGAAAGTAGTTGGTAAACAATAAAGTGCCCTACAAATGTGGTTCTTATTACCACTCTATTGCTCTGTCCATTGGCTCTGGGGCAGTCCCTTCAATGTAGCTGCCCCTTTGCTCACTCAGTGAAGGTTTCCAAGCCAGTGCCTGTGGTGACCCTCATTCCCCACATTGTGGGAGAGAAAGCAGCAAGGGTGGGGCCGGGGAGAGGGGCAGGACGCTGGGTACCCAAACCGGGAGGGCCCTTACAGAGTACGCTACCTTCCCACTTTGCAGCTGCGGAAACTGGGCTCAGAGGAGGGACATGATTTGTCCAAGGCCATAAAGAGTATTAGCGTCAGCACTTGAGGGGACAGACATAGACAAAAGAACAGTATAGCCTATTGTTTGAGGCTGCTGGTCCCAGGGGCTGCTATCTGCAAGGCAGAAGAGAACAGAATGTGGAAGCAGAGGTGGGGAGAAGTCAGTCCACGAAGCCTGAGAACACAGGCGCACCATCAAAAACCCCGCCTACTGGGCTGGGCTCCACAGCTAGGGGCAAAGGTTGAGGTGGGCATGGGGTCTGGGCGGTGGGCAGCATGGAAAGATCCTGCAAGGGGTTCAAGTGTTTGCAAAAGACACCCAAGGAAATGAAGGAGACCAGCACATCAGAACTGCCCCCAAGGGGAGTGCCAACTCAGCCAGGGGCATCCTGGGACTGTGCAAAGCAACCAGGCCTTGGAGTTTGACAGGCCTGGGCTCAATCCTGGTTCTGTCACTTTCTAGCTGTGGATGACTTTGGGTAAGTCAGTGAAGTGCTCTGAGCCCCAGTCTCCTCACTGAAGTAGGATGTGGGTAATAACCATACCTACCTGCTGGGATTGTTGTGAGGGTCACACGAGGCAATATATGCAAAGCTTCGAGTACAGGGCCTGGCACATTACTTATCAGTAATTCCTCTCCCGCTTCCACAGACACAACCAGACCCCTGACAATACATTTTCTTTTCTCCTGGCTCCATCCCCCAGCCTAGACTCTCCTAGCCCAGCCCACACTTCCCGGCCCGTCCTCTGTCCTATTCTTGTGTTCACCTGCTGTCCCACTTATCCAGCTACGGTGTTCAAAAGGAGTCTTTCAAGTATTTGTGGATAAGAAAGCTGAGGGGGCACACTCCAGGGGTTGGGCCAGGGACCTCCTTTACCTAGAAACAGAGAGGAGGGCAGGTGCTCTGGGGCAGATGGATGACCAAAGCGGCCGGCGCCCTCCGGCTAAAGAGAGAGGGGACTCTGGCCTCCAGAGAACAAAGAAAAGGCTCTGGTCTCCTGTGGACTTAGAAGGCAGTGCCTGAAGCAAGTCCCTCCATTAAAAGCTACAAGGCGGAAGGTTAAATATAGCCCTTTCCAGTTGTCTAGGACATAGATTTATGAAATGTCAGAGCTGTGTTAGAGTGAGAAATGATCTTATCTCTGCTCTGTTTTTAGAGAGTAGAAAGGAGGCAATAGAGAAGAGAAATAAATCTGGACTTTCACCAGTGGGGGTGGGCGGCCTTTGGAGGAACTTGAGCAGCTGGGTCTGTTTTATAAAGTTGTGCTCTGGCTGCAGAATGGTAAATGGACTGGAGAGGGCCAAGAGTGGAAGCAGGGAGCCCGGTAGGAGGGAGAGAGATGGAGGTGCCAGACCAGCGGGTAGCTGTGGAGGTGGGAGGGGGAGCCGACTGCAGGGTAGGGCTGGGTCTCCAACCCAGGTCAAGGCGGTGCCTCCCTCCTTCTCTCCTGCTCTCCTCAGAAGAGGAAGACCAGCTCCCACCTGCCCTTGTCTTCTCAAGGGAAGACACCCAGATCCCTCACTCTTTTTCAGGGCAGCCCATGGAGAGTCTGTTAGAAAGTTCTTCCTTGTTCACAGGCCCCAGCTCTGCTGCCTGAGCCCCTCTCAGGCCCCTTCATCCTCTCACAGCCCCTCAAATACCTGAAGACCAAAGACCACTTTCCTCTGATTCTCCTCCATGCCAAATAGCACATGGTCCTCACAATATTTAGTTCTCAGGCCCATCACTCTGCTTTCAAACTCCTGTAGTTCATAAAACCCTTTTGAACATACTCCTGACACAAAGGACCAACTAGAACCCCAGACACACAACATGGACTCACAGTCTGTCTTGCCAGCTCCCTCTGCAGCCCAAACTGTAGCTTCCAGTACATATCCAAGGGCAGGCAACTGCAGTGCCACCTCCCCCATCCCGGCTCATCCTCTTCACACAAGCCAGAAAGGGGTCTGGTGTTGCTCAGGACCCTGAACTTGATTCCACCCTACTCCCAGGAGGTCTGGCTTGAACTGTGATTAGAAAGCACTTGGTTCCTTGGTAGCAACCTGTGCGGACAGATGACCACTGAGAGACACCCCTTTTCTGCCCCTCCCTGCCCCCACGCTTTGGTATTGCAAAAAACCCCACAAACAAACAAACAGCATTTTAGCAGAAGTCCAGGAGGTGGGTAAAGCCCAGAGATCAACTGTGACAGGATTTTCCACCCTCTGAGGGACAAGGCTTCAGAACGCATGTTAAGTCGATTTATAGAAAATAAGAGACACAGTATTTCTTACACACATACAATTCCTCAGTCACTTTTATTATTCCTTTAGAATCCCAGATTATCAGGGTTGGGATGTGATCACATCCACCCTCTCCGCCTCCAGAGCCACCCAATTTTGAATTCCTTTCATAGCACCCCTGCCCAGTGGCCATCCTGCCTCTCCTTGCATACCTCTAGTACTAAGGGAAGCTGCTTTCCCCCAAGATAGCCCAGGCTGCCTCAGGATAGCTCTGAGCGTAGGAAGCCCCTACTCCTCAAGGAGCCACAATTCCTTCCCTTCTTCCCTCTGCTGTGCTTGCGAGCACCCCACCCCAGCCCCCAATGACTCACCTCCCCGGCTCCAGAAGAGGGTGACAGAGTCGGCTCGTTCCATCCTAGCCGTGTGGATGGCCAAGACTCCACATCCAGCAAATCCTCATGCAAGGGAGAAGCGTGTGGTGGGCCCACACTGGGGGCAGGGAGCCGAGGAGCTCCACACTGTTCAGAACCCCGTCCCCAGGCTCCTCAGTGGGCGCCCAGGGCCTCTTCCCGAACCGTGTTCCCCAGCACTCTGGCTGGGTCAGTTTGGCCCCATCGGTCATATGCTCCGTCGCCTGTGAAGCTGTTCCTGGGCTGCCCAGCTCAGAGGAACCGACACAGGATTTGAAAAGTGAGTTTCCTCTCTCTCTTCCCACTTCCCTCTGCCTCTACTGCCTGCCCACAGCCACGCTGGTCCAGTCAGTCTCGTCACAGTGGACCAGTGAGGGGAGCTGTCTGTGAGTTGCTCTGTCTTTCTCTAGGTAAGAGTCTCAGCCAAAGGCCCAACTCAGAGCCCCACAGAGGACTGACCTCCTGCTCAGCTGCTGTCCTGCAGTGAGGGGAAATGAGCAGGAACTGGCTGTCTGAGTCAGCGCCCCTGGTCTATTGTCACTGCGCGGGCCCCTTCCTTCCCAGATGAGAGACGTGCAGAGAGATAGGCCTTGTTTTTTGCAAGTCTCTCTTGCACAGCATACACTTTCTCTCTTGGCCTAGAACAAGTCTGTGCACTATGGCTGAATGTAATTCAATTCAGTTTTCCCAACTCCTAGTGAGTGCCTACTCTGGCAGAGTACCACACCTACAGCACATGGAGGTGATCTCTCAGCATCCTCACCACGACAGAGGAGCTAATGATGACGACTTCCAGTAAGAGGGGAGGAAACTGAGGCTCACAGGGGGAAAGGGGTTTCCCAAGCTGCAACATCCAGCGAGTAGTGAGATTCGGAGTCCAGCCTTGCTCTCCACGGCATCAGGTGGAGAACCCTGCCAACCTTCCTCACTGCTTCTCCCACCTCCACCCCGCCAGCATATTGCAGATTCCAGCAAAGCCTAATTCCTAGGGCACAAAGCGTGAGAGAATTGCTGGCTGTAAAACCTTTAAAACATATCTTGTTCAAATTTGTTTCTGTGTGTTTAGAAGGACAAGGGCCCAAGAAACAAGTCACATGTTCCAGAAGCTTGTCACAAAGGGATTCCATGACCATACTGGCAAAATGAACACAGGCGGACGGATCGTGCCTTGTCCCAATAACTGTCTTCTAATTGGAAGAGAGGCATCATGGGTTCTTGCTCACAGACTGAAAAGAGACCTAGCCAGAGCTTGGTTCTCTTTCCTGTTTTTGCCAGAGGTGCAGAGAGATGGGGAAGCAGCTTGAGGGAAGGAGTTGGGGGCCTCCCCTGGAGGAACCACCCTGTTGCCTCGAGGGCGCTGAGAACCTCCTATACTGACAAGACTCTCGTCTCCTTGAGGGCAGGGGCAGGGCTGTGGGTCTCTGGAGGCCCCACCTTCAGAACACATTTGTATGGCATGGTACAAAAAGCCATCTAAAAAGACTGAGGTGACATTTCCAGACAAGGAGAATACGTTGTGTCCCTGAGTTTGGGAGGGGGTAGTTTCTAGGAGCAAGGACCAGTTGACGTCATCAACTGCATTCAGCAATTCAAGTAGGCTGAGGCCCAAGCAGTGAACGTTCGCTGTGGCAACACGAAAGGGGTCATCTTGGCAAGGCCGGCTTCCCAGAGGCCAGACCACAGCAGGTTAAGGAGGGAAATGGCAGGGGAGCGGAGATACCTCTCAGGAAGTCTGGCTGTGGTCAGAGAGGAAAGAGAGAGCCATAGCTGGAGGCAGAGGCAGAGCTACGGCTGGGGGTTAGATGTTTGTCAGGATGGAGAGATGCTGTGTGTTTTTAGGTGGAGGAGCTTCCACAAAAACTTCCGTTCCCCCTCCCCTCTGCACTCCCTGCAGGCTGGACTTCATCTCAGACCAATTAAACCAGAATATCTCAGGGGTGGAGCCCAGGCATTGACAATGTCTTAAATCTCTCCAGGGTGAGAACCATCGCACTAATTCTTGGTAGAGACTGAAGTCCAGTCTTAGCCCAGCTAGTGGGTGGAGGGCAAAAGGCAGCCTGACTGTCTTAGCTACCTCACGTTGGCAGATCACCATACTGGCTAAGAAGACAGACTTGGGAACCCCACTGCCTGAGCTCGAATCTCAGTCTCAACTGTGTGCCCTTGGGCAAGTTACTTAACATCTCTGAGCCTCAGTTTCTAATCTATAGACTAGCTATATAATTTATACTTTCTAATCTATAGATTGGTGGTCAGTGGTTAAGATTCGGTGCTTTCCCCACCTCAGGCCTGTTTCATTTCCCAATCAGGGAACCACACCACCCATCTGTCGGTTGTCATACCGTGGTGGCTGCGTGTTGCTGTGATGCTGAGAGCTATGCCACTGGTATTTCAAATACCGGCAGGGTCACCCATGGTAGACAGGTTTCAGCGGAGTTTCCAGACTAAGACAGACTAGGAAGAAGGACCTGGCCACCCATGTCTGAATATCTTGGCCATGAAAACCCTGTGAACAGCAGCGGAGCATTGTCTGATATGGCTCTAGAAGGTGAAAGGATGGTGCAAAAAGACCAGGCAGGGTTCTGCTCTGCTGTACACAGGGTTGCTAGGAGTCAGAATTGACTCGATGGCACTAACAACAAAATCTATATAAGATCGTCGTGTGGACTGAATGAGTTAGTATCTGCAAAGTGCCCAGAATGCTGCCTGACTCCATAGAAGCAATACCAGGCTGGCCTGTGCCATCTAGTATCCCTCTTGGACTTCCACCTAAGGCTTAAGAGGGCCTCCCTTCAAAAACGTTGTTGGTCCTACCCTTGGCTTGGTCTCCCATAAGCTGACATTTCTGGCCTGTCTCGCACAGGCCTGAGTCCGTCATTCCCCTTAGCAGCCACTTCTTACCTGGGCCCCTCTGGGCTGGAGCAGACTGCTGGTGCTGTGATAGGGGCTGCCATCATGCGTGACCAGAGCCACACTGTTTGGGATAGGAAGACTCCACAAAACAGAGTCTCAGCCACTATTTGTCTTCTGTTGCTCCAACTCAGATTTTTGACTTATTTTAGCTGGAGTCTGGGCAAACTATTGTCTCTAGTTTGGGAAATTGTTGGTGTGTGTCAGTTTCCATAACACAGACTTCATGTTCGGGGGGTTGGAGGCCTGATGATGGTGGAGGTGGGGACTATCTTCATCCTCAGAATCAGCAGTATGATCTTGGGCTCTGTGAATTAGGACTCTGGCTTGGGTGGCCACCAAAAGAGATCTCAATCTTTCCAATTTTGTTCTTTACCCTGAGCAGACAGTTCCTGTCCCCCAAGCCAGGCCCTGAAGCACCCAGAGAGCTGTCACCAGGAGCTGGTGACAGAACCAAAGTTTGGGACAGATGTCCAGGAAGACAGTCATAGTGCAGGGGTGGGGATAGTCAAGAGTCTGGAAAGGGAAAGAGTGGAAGCATCAGTGTTCAGCAAGAAAAGCCAGGGCAAAAGCGTGAGAAGCTAAGCCACGGAAGCCAGAAATCCCAGATGCCAGGCCCCTGAAGCCAGGTCCCTGAAGCAGTAGCAATGTCCCACCCTGCTGGGTGGGTCAGAATATTTCAAAGGAGAGTGTGCTAGAGATGGTATGTGCCTTTTATCTCCTGTGTGGCACGGGAGGGGGGTAGATCTTCTCCAAGGCAAGCCTAAAACGCCTAAAAAGCATCCCCCACTGACCTCCAGATCTACAAATTCCACAAAAGGAATTCATAGGGGTGGCTCTGTGCCACCCTCCCCAATGCCAGAAACCAGACTCAGAGAATACACTCCACCCTGATGGCAGGGAGCCGCTGAGAGCCTCATCTTGCTCCCAGGACCCCACACCCCTCCATCTGTGCTCTCGGAGAATTTGACAGGAGATTGACTTTTTAAAAAGAAAAGCTGCTGTTGAGAGGGATGAAGCTTTCATCAAAGACCATTTATCCCAGAGGGATGCAGATGGCACTTAGGAGGCCACGTTAGCCCACACTGTTTGGAAGTACTGCCCAGGGGTAATGCAGAGCTGACCTGTCAGTGTGCAGCACCCCCTACCAGGACCATCTTTCCTGTCATCTCAAGCATCATTTTTGCCTCTTCTCAACGTCAGAACCTTGTCTGGTTTCTCCCAGCTTGATAATGGCTACATGGACATGGCCATGTGGCATAGGGTGTCTCCACCATGGAGCTGGGGAAATCCCAGAGGGCATAAGGACAACTCTTGGGGAGTGGTGATGGCAGTGGGGAGGTGGGTCAGCTGGACTGTGGCCCACATTAATCTCGGTAGCTGAGTGACCTTGAACACATCACCTTACTTCTGTGGGTCTATAAAATGAAGGGCTTATGGGAGATGAGTGGTTTCCAAGTATGTATCTCACCTTTATTAAAATACCTGGGTCCCACCATGATAGGCAAAAAGTCTGCTTTTCTCATGGAAGACTTTTCATTGTTGACAAGCAAACATAATATATACACACTGTGCTCCTCCAAGACTCCCTCCACGCCCCTCTTAGCACCCGTTGAGAAGCCCTGCATCAGGTGATCCCTAGAGACCCCTCCTACTCTGACAGTTTTAAGCAGTAATAACTGCAGAACATCTGTGCTCCTTGCTGCTTCACACACAGTACCGCATTTCATCCTCACAACCAGCCTGTGAGGTAGGCACTATTAATCCCACTAGACCAAGAAGGAAACGGAGGCTCCAAGAGCTTAGGTCACTTGCCTAAAGGCACACAGCTAGTGAGTGGCCAAGTCTGGCTGAGACCCTGAGTAGCTGTGGAAGTCTTCGCCATGTCCTTTATCAATTGTTCTAATCTTCTCTCCATGAAGTTTAAGCTTTTTAGAGGAGGATAAAAACCCACATTTTCCCTATTATTCCCCAACCACAGCTAAAACTAGAAAGCTTCACTTGCTTAATCAAATTTCAATGGCGCCTAGTGCTCAGTGAAGACAAGGTGGCTGCTACCTGAAGCCACCCAGCAGCACAGGCCCAGCTTGGCCTTGTTGTCAACTGAGGTGGGACAGTGGCAAACAACACCTAATACTTTTGTTTCAAAGTGTTTGCATGTACACTAGGATAAGGCTTTACACTGTGCAGCATTTATACCTCACAAGACCCTTTAAAACATCCAACATCATTTGTTCCTCACCATAGCCCTGTAAGGTGGTGGAGATTATTATTACTATCTTCACATTGCAGATGAAGAAACTGAGGCTATAAAGGGTGAAATAACTTCCCCTAAAGACCCAAAGTAAGAGTCAGAGCTTGAATTTAAACCTGGGGCTTCCCACACTACCTTTCCCCCACACTTTTCCCCCATTCCCTGTGGCTGCCTCTTTCCATAAAAAGAGGCACCTACTTTTGCATTTATGCTTTCAAGTGTGTTTGCTGGCTCAGGGAAATCATATGATTTGGTCTCTCATCTTGACAGAATGATTTGCCAGTGTAATTGTTCTATATGTTAATGGATTTTATTTTTCTTTGCACAAACATTATAACATTAATAGAAATCTAAGGGAAAGAAAAATTCACCAACAAACCTGCCACCCACAATAAATCAAGTTTTGCTTTTTCCACGGTTCCCTTCCAGTCCTTGTTCATGTGCAGACATAGTTTCTACAGCGTTTGTAAAGCTAAGCATAGACACAATTTTGTACGTCATACTTTATTATAAGCATTGTCCACGTTGCTCAACGATCTTCATAATGAGCTCTTTAGCAGCTCCATCAAACTTCAGGTTGGATGCATCAGATTCACTTAGCCATTCCCCTGTTATTTGCCATCAGGGTGGCCATTGTAATTTTTTATACCTCTTTTTGCTTCCTTCTAGTTCTGGCCCAGGGAATGCGGGAATATCATGATTGGCCTCAAGCCTCAGGGCCTGTGCCTCCATCTCCAACATGTCTCTCAGTTGTGGGAGGTGAGGAGCACCAGGAATATTTTGTTTGGTAGTCTAGGGTTCCAACTTCTTCACTCCTTTCCAATGGGCTCATTAAGTGTGGTTAGGAAATATGTCTTTGGGAGGAAGGCCCCCAGGGGGATAGGGGCCACTTGACTCCCTTATAAGTCTCTGCCACTTTAGCATCCATCATACTGAAATCAAGGATTTTGAGAATTCAGTAAACTTGTGAATATGAAAGGGCCAGGTCAACTACAAAAATGCCTTGCAAATGCAATGAGATGATTTCTTCATTTTATTTACGTAGAGAGAAGAGAACGGTGGACTGATTTTCATCTTGAAACACAGGTCACCTTGCTCATAGCACTGGTGTGGCTGCTTGGGGTAGGGGGTTGGAAAGCAGCATGATACCAGTTCTTTCTGCATCTGAAGCCCCTCTCAACACCTGGTTTAGGCTTAAATTCAAGAATCTCCCACTTTCTTGCTAGCTCAGGAATCCTCAGCTCTAGCTTCTGGACCCAACATAGAGCCTCCAATGAGTTCAATTATTTAACAACACAAACGTGCCATCAAACAGACATATGGTGGGACTTCTACAAGGCTGGGAGTCGCAGTCTTTGTTGCTATAGAGATTTGCTAGTTCTACCAGAACAGAGCCACAGAACCCTCCTTTCACCACACCCGGTCTCCAGGGTTACTAACTCCTGCCACAGATGCAAAGATGCTGAGACGCACACGGCATGGTACAATAGGCATAAGCTTGACAGTCAGATAGACTTGAGCTCAAACCCTGGCTCTGCAATTTCCTTGTTATCAGACCATAGGGCAGCTCTCCCCCTGAGTCTCAGTTTTCTCATCTGTAAAATGGCATCGACAATCCCTGCCTGGAGGTGGTTCTGAGGGCCAAGTAAAGTTGTGGATGAAAAGTGCTGGCACACAAGAGTGTGTGACGTTAGTTCGTTTTCCCTTCTCTGTGGGATACTAGTTCAAATAGATGGCTCATTTGTGCACAGCTATGCATACGCTGTGTAGTCAGGGTGGTGCTAGCACATATCTCCCCCGACCCCATACAGATTCTCAGGGCCACAGGGCTACACTTACTCAAGAGGTTAAAGGGGATGTGAAAGTTGGTGAGAAATCAATTCCAACTCATGAGACTGGCAGACAAGGCTTTCCAGTGTCAAAGCAACCTATGCTCTAAGGTTGCATTGGGCTTCCGCATGCTATGACTACCCCACTGCTACCTCCATCCACTTTGTGGCTGCACTGGCTGCTCCCCACAGTCCCCCAAACACACCAGGCTCACTTCTGGTCCCATTCTCAGGGCAACACCCACAGTGTTCCCCTACCTGCAATCATAATCACTCTTTTTTCATTTGAAAAGCAATTTCAAGTTTCTAAAAGCTTTCCGAGCTATCTCATACATCTTTCCAACCACCCTGGGCAGGGGTGGGGAGTTGTGCCAGGGATCCCCTTCAGGGATTTGTAGCTTTTTATAGTTGAAGGATGGAGGTAGCAGAGGCGAATGACTTGCCTAAGATCACCCTACTGTTTCACAGGCAAGAGACATCAGAACCCAAGCCTTCCAATGCCCGGTCAAGGGCTCTTTCCCACCCTTTGGTAAACAAGTTTTAGCCCTTGCCCTCGAAAAGCTCACATTTTACCAGGGGAGATAAGCATGTAATAATAACCATAAAAATGACGATGCCTGAAAGAAGCCCATCTGAAAAGGCTCCATACTGTATGATTCCAAGTATATGACATTCTGGAAAAGGCAAAACTACGGAGACAGTAAAAAGATCAGAGGTTGCCAGGGGTTGATGTGGGGGTGGGGGAGGGATGACTAGGTGGGGCATAGAGGATTTTTCAGGGCAGTGAAAATACTCTGTATGATACCATAATGATGGATACATGTCATTATACATTTGTCCAAATCCATAGAATATATAACATTAAGCGTGAACTGTAAGGTAAACTATGGACTCTGGGTGATTATGATGTGTCAATGCAGGTTCATCAACTGTAACAACCGTGCCACTCTGGTGGGGGATGTTGATAATTGGGGAGGCTGTGCATGTGTGGAGGCAGGGAGTATATGGGAAATCTCCATACTTTCTTTTCAATTTTACTGTGAACCTAAAACTGCTCTTAAAAATTAAAGTCTTAATTTAAAAAAAAAAAGACAGATGAAAAGCACATTGAAAAAAAAGATAATGCCAGCAGTGGTAAAATTATGTACAAGTTACCAAATTAGTACAGAGTAGGGAAGAATGAACTCTGTTAATTAATCTTGTATGGAGGAAGGAAGTCAGTCAGGGAAGGCTTCAGAGAAGAGGTGACACCCAATCAGGGTTTTTCAGGATGACTAGGAAATTGCCAAGAGCAGATGGCGGGCTAGAAGGGGGTTCCAGGTAGAGGGAAGTGCATCTGTCAAAGCATGGAAGTGTTGAATGGGCACGGTATATTTGGAAAACCAAAAGCCATTCAAGATGACTGGATCAGCAAGTTCAACAGGAAGTGACAGGAGGTAAGGGTGAAGAAGTAGGTGGGGACCGACCATGGAAGGTCTCTCAGTTGTGTTAAGGAACACATACTTTACCCCAGAAACTGGTGCTTCCCAAACCTCAGGCAACCATGTCTCACATTCTCAACTTTTTTCCATTGCCATGTACCACTTGTACTACTATTTACTTAACCATTTTATTTAAAAAAGACTTATTTTTAAAACACTTAAATTTGCCCTAATAAAAAATATATGAGAAACCATGGGTTGGATTTACCAGTTATGTTTTTTTTCTAACACACATTAAAATATATACGGAACTCTGAGATGGAAAAACAGTTTTCTTTATACCACCTACAAATGATCTCCTGGGCCACCTGGGACAAGGGGCACACACTTTGGGAGCAGTCCTGATCTCCCTTCCTCAAATTAGCAAGGCCTGGGTTCATATCAAGGGAGTGCAGGGGCAGATGGCTCTGGTGGCTGTGCTAGGCATGGCCAGGAGAAGGGCGAAGGTGGAGGCAGGGAGCCCACTTCTGAATGGGCCAGAGTTAACAAACGTCTAGACTCAGACATTGGCGGTGGGATAAGAGGAAGGTCTTATCCCAGGTCTCAGAGGAAGACTTGACAATAAATACTTGTTGAGTGGATGGATGGACGGATGGATGAGTGAAAATTTGTGAGGTGAGGGAGAGAGAGTGAAGGATGACCCCCAGGTTTCCAGTTAGGGTTACTGAGAGATGGTGGCGTTATAGAGAAAATGGAAGAGAGAAAGTGGAGCTTCTCTGCAGGGGTGGAGGGTGGTGCAAGAAAATGTGCTTAGCTGTGCATGAGGTCCTTGTGGGACATTCAGGTGGACGTGGAGCAGCTGACCAAGTTACTCTGAGCTGGAGCCAGAGATTTGGAGGCCAAGCCCATGGAGGTGGTCTCAGGGTGTGGCCTTGACCACCAGGGGAGAGGGTGTAGAGTGACAGGAGAATGCAGGCCTGGGACAGGGCTCTGGGAAAAGGACATTTGCAATGTAAAGGTAGGCAACGGAAGAGCTGCTTTCTTCCTTTATGAAGGCTTTCCTGGTGACCTCAGGACAGACCTACCTCCCATAATCAGGGCCTCACCTCCTCCCTTAGACGCTGACTGTTTCCTGTGCTTGTCTCCTCTCCTTGACTAGTCTGTGGGCAGCCTGGGGCTAGGAGGCTAACCAGTCTTTCTCTAGTTAGCCCAGTGGGAGTGAGTGTTCAACCAAGGATTCCGGGACCGCCTAGGGATGGTGAGTGAGTGGGTGCAGTGCTGGGGGAAGGCAAGGGCCAGGAGGCGAAGTGGGTCAGGAGGTGGAGTGGGGGAGAGAAAAGAAGTAGTGATGAGGCCACCTCCTCATGCTGCCAGAAGCTGGTCCAGTAGCCACTGTCTCCAGGATGGCCCTGGACTAGAGCTGGCACTGAAGATGCAGAGCAATTTACAAGAAATGAAATGGCAGCCAGTAACTGTCCTGAGCTATAGCACCAGCAGAAGTGCAGAAAGTTATCCTCGAGCTCCTGTACTGGACTGTACAGAGCATCTCCATTTAATATCACTGGGTCCTGAGCCTCCAGCTCTGTGGCAGAGAAGTAGGATGCTATGAGGTGGTGGTTGGGTCATTCACCTAATGGTGGCCTTAAAAGGGTGTGTCCTCAGAAGATTCCAAAGAAACTTCAATGCCCAGAACCTTTGCCGTTGGCTCAGTCCACTACAGGGGCCCAAATTCAGCCCACCCCGGAGGCCAAACCAGGCCCTGCTCTGACAGGCAGGCTCCAGGGGCAGTTACCCTGCCTGCCAGCACACCCCAAGCTGCTTTCCTCTATCTTCCCTCTCCCCTACACCCTGTGAGACCCCTGTTCTAAGGCTGCCCCTAGGATTGGCTGGCTCTGCACAACTCCCCTCAACCACACAGCTAGCCAAGTCCCCAGGAAAACGCAGACGCAACCCTCTGGGCCTGAGCATTGCCGGATTTCAGCAAGACACCAGTCTGTTTGTTCCTTTCTTATGGTAAACTTGAGTTAAACTTGGCAAAAACTTTCCCTTCTTCCCACTGGCCCGAAACAGCGAATGGCGAACAGCGGACGAAGGCCTCCCAAATGGGTACAGAGAAAACCATGGGCTTCTCTGTGAGGAGGGGTGCTGAGGAGAGGGGGCACCATCAAGATGGAGGGAGGAGGACAGGGAAAGTACCCCTGGCCCTAGGGCATGTGGCCTGATCTGAGGCAGCAGTGAAAGGTGCTTCCCAGTGGCCAAGGGGTAGGCAGGAGGGAAAAGAGTTAACAGTAGGGGGAAGGTGAATAAGACGAGAGAAGTTGCGTCCACATTGCTCTCGCACTGCCTGGGAAGGCGAACTAGGGAAAGTTGTCTCCAGATTCTGTCTCCCTGATTTCCATACCATCAGCATCCAGGAAGGGGTTGTCGGTGAGAACTATGCTAGCACCCTTGAGTCCAGGTCTGGAGAGGGCCAAGAGGTGAAGCAGGGCCGCCCAGGGTAGGAGGGCAACAAGCTCAAGGCTGGCACATGCTCCTCTCATCCATGCAGTGAGGAGAGCTCCCTGCGGGGACTGGGGCAGGAGGTGGGGGCAGGGCATTACACAGCAAGAAACAGATTCGTCTGGATCATTCTGTGCATGCAGCATATGAGGTAGAGCTAGGAGAGAGGTGTAGGTGTACAGTGCAGGGTGGGTGTGGGTGCTGGGGGAGATGAAGGTTTGAATAACAAAGGAGGCTTGTAAAGGATAAGCCATGCATGGTTCCAGGTCTCTGCCTACTGGATCCAGACAGAAAGCACAGTCCTAGCAATAAACTTCGGACCACAGCACGTTGCTCACTTCCCTGGTGCTCCAGCCACCCTCCAGAGGCTACATGGGGTTGCTGGCAAAGAGGCCAGCCCCTGCCAGCTCAGGGAGCTCTGACTTATGCAATTCAGGCTGGCGCAGGAGCAGGGGAACTGGGAGTTCACCCGCATTTCCCTCGGGCTTTCTCCCCGCCCCCTGCCAGCCCCTGCAAGTCACGCCAAGGGTCAGGGGCCCCGCGGCTGCAGCTGGGGAGGCCCTGGCTGTAGGAGCCCCGGAAAAAGGAGGGAAGGGAAGAGAGTACCTGTTGCTGAATGCATCCTGCTTTGGCTCTTACTCCTCGGTTGCTTGTGGTGAGAGTTGCCCATCATTCTGTTCTGGACTGGCAGCCGCCCCGTGGCTGCCGCCGCCGCCTCCTCCTCCTCCTCCTTTTCCTCCTCCTCCTCCTCCTCCCCCTCCCCCTCCTCCTCTGCCTGTGCTCCTCCCCAGGTGCTTACATCACCTCAGCTTTGCTTCTCACACACATGGCTCATCCAAATCCCACTTGTGCCCCTGGCACACAATTGTCCAGACCTGACCCTCTCACTTGGACTACAGCCTGCTAGGAGCTTCTCTCAGCCTCTCTCTCTCTCTCTCTCTCTCTCTTTCTCTCTCTCTCCCTCTCTCCCTCCCTCCCTCCCTTCCTTGTCTCTCCCTCCCTCTCCCTCCCCCCTTCCCCTTGCTTAGTGCTCCACTCAGGTTGAGCAGCCCAGGTTCCAGGAGAACCCTAGTGAGCCCTGAGTGTGGCCCCCACCTCATCTGCCTCTGCAGACAGGGCCAGCACAGGCGCCCTCGGAGACCCGCCCCACCCGCCCTCACTGTCCCTGGCTGCCTCTGCTCTCAGTGCTGTCATTTCTGCTGCCGCTTGCTCGCTCCTCCGTCTGCAGAAGCTGGAGCTCGCAGGAGCGAGGGGCCAATAACAGAGCCTAATCCAGGAGTGTGACAGGGACCAGTGGAGGAATGTGCTACCCAGGCATTCTAAGTGACATAGCTCCCTGCTCCACTGGTGAACGGATCCAGCTCTGTAAGTGACAGCTGCCAGTGGACTCTGGGCTCCAGTCCTGACAGAGAACTGGGAAAATTTGGGCAAAGCATGAGGCTGCCAGGTTGCAGGCTTGGAGCTAACAAGCCAGATTCCTCTTGCATGCCCAGTGTGGCCACCAGGCATACCTGCCTCCCTGTCAGACACACCTGAAGCCTCACTCCTCCCCTCCCTCTCCTGCTTTGCCTTCCCGGGGGACAGCAGAGCTGGCAGCCCAGAGGCTCACTGACTGGAACTGGGACCCCCGGCAGCCAATGAGAGGGCTCCTTCCATGAGTCCCACTGTAAATCCACGGGCGCTCTCTCCCCCCGCCCCACACTCACTCGTGCACGTGCGCATGTGTGCGTGCGCAGCTCTTGCAGCTGCTCACTGCAAGTGCTGCAGCCCTGTGGGATAAGTGACATGGGGCAGGTTGTGCTGGCTCAGCAGCTCATTCCAGCCCCAATAGCCTGGCAGCGAGGAAGGGCCATGGCTCCTGGAATCAACTCTGCCAAAGCTAGACAGTCTCGAGTGACTTCACTTACTTAGCAGAGTTGTGCTACTGCCCAACGCTGATGTCATCAGACTCATGCTCACAGAGACAGGGGGCCTGTCTATCACAATCATGGCCACAGAACACTGCGGGCGCAGGTTGGGATAGGACCTCAGCCTGGCAGATTTGGGGCACCGTGCCACCCAGAAAGGAGAGCTTTCTGACTTTGGAGCAAGAGGTCTAAAGTGGGAGCCATCCGTCCACACATCCACTCTCCCACCCAGTTATTTAGTCATTCTTTCAACAGTTCCCAGGGATCTGCTCTGGCCAGGCAGGTCTCGTGCTAGGTGTTGGGGATGCAGAGGTGTAGGTCACCATCTAGGAGGGGTGACCAACACACCCACAGACCATGACAGTACAGTGTGATCACTGCTATACCAAGGAAAGGATTCACATGTTGTGGGAGCATCAAAGAGAAAGCTTTAGTCTGGAAGGTTTGGAGACACATTCCCAGAGGAGGTGACACTTGGACTGGATCATGAAGGATGAAGAAGAGTTGGCCAGACACAGGGAGGGGAAGGGCACACTGTTAAATATTTGGAATATTACCCCTGCTAGGAACCTCTCTTGCCTCTCTTCAGTTTTCTTCAACAATTTCACACACATCTCTTAAGCTCCACCTCCATGCCAGACAGAGGGAGGCAGAGACTGACTTTGAGGTTCCCCAGCCTAGTGGGGGAGACAGATAATCACACAGAGAAGTCACAGATTGGTGTGATCCATGCTTGGGCTTTGGTGGCAAGAGGCCTTCAAGGGGACCTACCAGAAGCCAGAAAAGAGGGCTTAGAAAATAGAGGTCCCAGAGCAAGTGTGAGGGGCCAAGAATGAAGCATCTTGGGAAAACAAACAGATTTATGAATATGGTAAAAATCTTGAAGACTTATGAACATGGCAAAAACCTTGAAGGTGAAGTTTGGGGAACATTTGGTCTCCGCCCTCTTATCCACTTGTGATGGGTCCTAGATATGAGTCTTGGGAGGTTCAAGGTGTAAACACGGACTATAAAAGCTTAGAGAGGCTAGAAGAGATAGAACCATGACATCTTGAGATGGTTCTAAAATGTATGAGACACCTTGAAAGTCAAAACAAAATTGACCTCAACTATGCTGTGCATCTGGGACCCCAGATTATATTCCCAGGGAGCAGATGAGGAAGCTTGCATAGGAACGGGCATAAATCATCATTGTAGATCTTCTCACAGCAGCCCTGTCCAGTAGATATGATTCGTTTAACCCACTTTATAGATACCTAAACGGAGGCTAAGAGAGGAGAGGCAGCTTGGTCAGGGTCCCCACTGGCTTCCTCCACTGGACCTATACATGTGGCTCAGGTCGCTCCCAGAGGAGAAAAACCAACAAAAGAGAACAGCAGACACAGAACCTCTCCTTTCTCCCTGCATCCCCTCTGCCTCATCATTCCTTTCTCTCTTCTTCTCACCTGAGCTTCTCAAAAGGGGATTCTACACCCTGTGTCCCACGTCCTCACCTCTTCCTCTCTGTTGGCCCCACTGCAGCCCCAGCCCCTCCTCCTCTCCCTCTGAAGCTTCCCTCACCCAGTCACCAGTGTCCCCATGGCCACAGACAGTAGATGCTTTAGCATCTTTTCTCATCGGGCCTCTCTGCTCTGTTTGCTGCTGGGGGTCACATACTCCTTTTTGACTAAATGAACCTAACTAGTACAGGGGGCAGCCAGGATTTGGGCCCCTGTCTGTCTATCTCCAAACTCAGTACCTTCTCTACCATATCCCTCTTTATCATCTACAGTGGATGGAGAATGCTTTTAGACTTTATCTTTCACACTTTCATCTCCCTCCCCTATCCATTTACTGAGTCCTGTAAGTTGTTCCTTAGAACTGCCTCATATTCAATCACTTCTCAGCATCACCTCCACTTCCTCATCCTGATCCCAGCTATCAGGATCCGTCCCTAGGCCCATTGCAGGGAACATCTTCTTCCCTGGGCTCCCTGCTTCCACTCCTGCATCTTAAAATCTATTCTTCACGCAGCAGCCAGAATGAGCTTTTACAAACATAAACTGAATCATATCAGTCCATTGCTCGGAACCTTCTAATGGTCCTTTGTCTAAAGGGTCAACTCCATGTTCTCTAGCCTATACTTAGAACCGGCCCCATCTGACCTCTTCACCTTCTCTCTCTTTATTCCCTGAAATAAACCCCTCTGCCCCTTCAATCTATGGGCCAATCATTCTATTCTGTACCTTGTCCTTTGTCACTCCAGGTAAAGCAATCCGGGAAAGGCTTTGTAGTCAGAGAAATCCGGATTCAAATCCCTACTCTGCCATTTCTACTTGTGTGAACTTGCAAAGTTACTTAACCTCCCCAGCCTCGATTTTCCTCATCTGTGTAATGGGGGATGGAAACATCTACCTTGTAGGCTATTGTGAGATTTCCGTTAGCTAAGGGGCACCAGCACATAGTAGGTGCTTGCTAGAAAGTGCTTCTCATCCCCTTCTCACAGTCTCTCCCTACTGTTCCCAAATCCTACAGCTCCTCAAGCTTCAGCTCAAACCCCATCACCCCCTGAAAGCCTCTCCTCAACCATCCCCAGTCTGCAGGGCTCACTCTCTCCTCTGGGTACCTTTAGCTCTGGCTCTCTGAGCCTCTCACTTGTCCCTAAATATAGATGTCCTGGAATTGTTAGAAATCTTCCACGTGTTCATGAATCTTCTCTGCCCCAGTCACCTCTGAGTTCTTTGAGGGTCGGGTTAGAATTTGGGTCTTTGAGTCTGCCCTGCACAGGGCCTGGCACAGAGGATGTCTCAATGTTGTTGGTCAATCAGCATGTGCCAAGCTACCCTGCCCATGCAGACCTTCCCTCCTCCTCTTCCTCCTACCTCTCCTTTGCTCCCTGATAATCCCTCCAAAAGCTCTACATGCTTGGCCCTTGTGCCCCCACTAACTTAAGAGTCTTCTCAAAATGTTCTTGCCCCTTCCTACTTATCAGGGTGGACATCCAGGCTGAGTGTGGTGTTGGTGGGAGCTGTTCTGATGGGTCCACTGACGCAAAATCACTGCCTGTAGAAAGGTGCTAGGAAGTCAGCTACCCTTTGCTCTGAGCACTGTGCTCAGTACAGGAGGTGCAGTGGCTTTGGGAGGGGGCTAGACCCCCTGTGGTGTCCTCATGTGGAGCTTGGGGAGGAAAGGGCTTCTTTCTGGCATGTATGAAAGCCAAGCCAGGCCAGAAGCAGCCATCTATTGAGGAACGCTGGCCAGGCCTGACTGTTCTGCCAGCCCTTCACCCAATTTGGTGCCTTAGACAAACCAGGAGAGGGGACAGAGAAGTCTGAGGCCTGAAATAAGCAACTCTGGGGTCCATTTCCACAAAGTGAAAATGCTTAAGGCTCATTGCTGTCACCTCATCAGCCATGTCCAGCTGTACTCAGGGCTGGGGGAGGCGGGGGGGAAGAGAGAAATGGAGCAGGCGACACTATCTCCAGACTTTCCCAAAGATCCCAAGAGATGGGACAGAGACAGCTTGTCACGTTAGTCATGCTCTCACTTAGTCCTCAAAAGCACCTTGTGATATGCAGATTATTAGGCCCCATTCTGCAGATGAGGAAATGGAGATGAGGAAAGGAGGTGGAGCTGGTAAGTGGCATGGTTGGGACTAGAGCCCTAAATTAGGTGACTCCAAGCCCAGTTCTTTTGCACTCTGCTGGTCCTATCTGCCATGACCTGCACACACTCTATCCTGATGTGGGGCATCTCTAGGTCTAAGTTCCATAAGGAGAAGTGAATTCTAATACACAGCTCCAGCTCTGACTTCAGCCTACCAGGAGCTGGCCCTTGGCAGTTCACTCAGCACCCCATCCTGGAGACACTTTCCAATTGTGCATCAGTCACAGCCCCTCGAGCTTGAAATACCAAAAGAAGTGCTCTTCATTTTCTATCCCTTCTGCCTGAAATGCTTTTCCTTCCACCTCCATCTCTGCTGTGGAAAGTCACACTCATATCTCAAGACCCAGCCTCCTCCTCCATGCAGCTTTCTCTTAGCCCTGCAGCTAGAAGCAAACTCACGTCCACATGGCCATATCCTCTGCACAGATGTCAGGTCCATTGCATATGCCTCTTGTCCTGCTTCAAGCCTTTTCTCATCTTCCCAAACGTAAACAGATTTCTCCTTGTGTTTATTCCCATGGTACAGTACAATGTCCCCAAAGTGGGGTACATATTTTGCTAGTGGTACATGTGGTAATGGTACAAGAGGGAATTTTAGATATACATGGATGATCTTTTTAAGTTTAATAGTCATGATTAAAAAGAACGAAGACAGTCTAAGGGACCTCTGGGATAACATCCATATTATAGGTGTCCCAGAAGAAGAGCGAGACAAAGGGGCAGAGAATCTATTTGAAGAAATAATAGCTGAAAACGTTCCTAACCTAAGGAAGGAAACAGACATCCAGGTACAGGAAGCACAGAGAGCACCAAACAAGATAAACCCAAAGAGGCCTACACCAAAACATGCTATAATTAAAATGTCAAGAATTAAAGATAAAGAGAGAATCCTAAAAGCCACAAGAGAAAGGCAACAAGTTACACACAAAGGAAACCCCATAAGTCTGTCAGTTGACTTCTCAGCAGAAACTTTACAGGCTAGAAGGGAGTGGCACAATATACCTAAAGTGCTGAAGGGAAAAAGCCTACAGCCAAGAATACTCTACCCAGCAAGGTTATCATTCAGAATGTAAGGAGAGAAAAAGAGTCTCCCAGACAAGCAAAAATTAAAGGAGTTTATCACCAAGAAACCAGGCTTATAGGAAATGCTAAAGGGAACTATTTAAGTGGAAAAGAGAAAACCACCAATAGGAATAAGAAAATTATCCCCAAAAAGCAATAAAATCACTGGTAAAGGCAAATATACAGTAAAGGTAGCAGACCTATGAAGGTCAGAACACAAAAGTACTAAAATTATTTCCATGATAAGACGGTAATGGGTACACATGCACAAAAAAAGAAGTTAGATATGATGTCAAAAACATAAAATGTGGGAGGAGAGGAGTAAAAGAGTAGAGCTTTTAGCAAGAGGTCAAACTTAGGAGACCATCAACTTAATATAGATTGCTATATACGTAGGTTATTATTTATGAACCTCATGGTAATCACAAACCAGAAACCCATAATAAATAAACAAAAAATTAAGAGAAAGGAACCCAAACATAATACTAAAGAAGACCATCAAACCACAATGGAAGAGAACAAGAGAAGAAGAAAGGAACAGAGAAGAACTACTAAAACACCCAGAAAAAAAGTAAGCAAATGGCAATAAGTATACTCTTATCAATAGCTACTTGAAATGTCAATGGACTAAGTGCTCCAATCAAAAGGCATAGGGCAGCTTATTGGATAAAAAAACAAGACCCATATATATGTTGCATACAGGAGACACACTTCAGACCTAAAGACACACACAAACTGAAAGTGAAGGGATGGAAAAAGATACTCTGCAAATGGCAAAGAAAAGAAAGCCACTTACATCAGACAAAACAGAGTTTAAAACAAAAACTGCAACAAGAGACAAAGAAGGGCACTACATAATGATAAAGGGAACCATCCAACAAGAGGATATAACACTTGTAAATATCTATGCACCCAACATAGGAACACCTAAATATATAAAGCAATTATTAACAGACATAAAAGGAGAAATAGACAGGAACACAATAATAGTAGGGGACTTTAACACTCCACTTACACCAATGGATAGATCATCCAAACAGAAGATCAATAAGGAAACACTGGCCCTAAATGACACATTTGACCAGATGGACTTAGTAGATATATACAGAACATTCCATCCAAAAACTGCAGAATACATATTCTTTCCAAACACACATGGAACAATCTCCAGGATAGATCACATATTAGGCCACAAAACAAGTCTCAATAAACTTAAGAAGAATGAAATAATACCAGGCATCTTTTCTGACCACAATGGTATGAAACTAGAAATCAACTACAGGAAGAAAAACAGAAAAGCCACAAATATGTGGAGATTAAACAAAATGCTATTGAACAACAACTCGATCAAAGAAGAAATCAAAAGAGAAATAAAAAAATACCTGGAGACAAATGAAAATGAAGATATGACATGCCAAAATCTATGGGATACAGCAAAAGTGATTCTAAGAGGGAAATTTATAGCAATACAGGCCTACCTCAACAAACAAGAAAAATCTCAAATAAACCATCTAACAGTGCACCTAAAGGAACTGGAAAAAGAAGAACAAGCAAAGCCCAATATTAGCAGAAGCAAGGAAATAATAAAAATCAGAGCAGAAATAAATGAAATAGAGACGAAAAAATCAATGAAATTAAGAGTTGGATCTTTGAAAGGATAAACAAAATTGACAAACCTTCAGCTAGACTCACCAAGAAAAAAAGAGAGAAGGCTCAAATAAATAAAATCAGAAACGAAAGAGGAGACATTACAATGGACACCTCAGAAATACAAAAGATGATAAGAGAATAGTACAAAAAGCTATACGTGACCAAATTGGATAATCTAGAATAAATGGATAAACTCTTAGAATCATACAACCTTCCAAAACCAAATCAAGAAGAAATAGAGAATTTGAATAGATCAATCACCAGTAAGGAGATCAAAACAGTAATCAAAAACCTCCCCAAGAAAAAAAGTCCAGGACCAGACAGCTTCCCTGGTGAATTCTACCAAACATTTGAAAAAGAGTTAATACCTATCCTTCTCAAACTCTTCCAAAGGAGGGAAAGCTCCCTAACTCATTCTACAAAGCCAACGTTACCCTGATACCAAAACCAGACAAGGACAACACGAAAAAAGAAAATTATAGGCCAATATCACTGATGAACATCAATACAAAAATCCTCAACAAAATACTAGCAAATTGAATACAACAATACGTTAAAAAGATCATACACCATGGTCAAGTGGGATTTATTCCAGGGATGCAGGGATGGTGCAACATCTGCAAATCAATAAACATGATACACTGCATTAACAACATGAAGAATAAAAATCACATGATCACCTCAATAGCTGCAGAGAAAGTATTTGATAAGAAACAGCATCCATTTATGATAAAAACTGGATAAAATGGTTATAGAAGGAAAGTACCTTGACATACTAAAGGCCATATATGACAAACTCACAGCTAATATCATTCTCAATGGAGAAAAACTGAAAGCTATCCCTGTAAGAACAGGAACTAGACAAGGAGGCCCACTTTTACTGCTCTTATTTAACATAGTATTGGAAGTCCTAGCCAGAGCAATAAGGCAAGAAAAAGAAATAAAAGAGATCCAAAATGGAAAGGAAGAAGTTAAACTGTCAGTATTTGCAGATGACATGGTTTTATATACAGAAACACCTAAAGAATCCACTAAAAAAGTTTTAGAAATAATAAACGAATACGGTCAAGTTGCAGGATACAAAACCAACATACAAAAATCAGTTGTGTTCCTATACACAACAACGAAGAGCAGAAAGAGAAATTAAGAATACAATCCTACTTACAATTGCAACAAACAGAATAAAATACCTAGGAATAAACTTAATCAAAGAGGTGAAGGACCTGTATGCTGAAAACTATAAAACATTGCTGAAAGAAATCAAAGAAGACACAAAGAAATGGAAAGATATTCCATGCTCTTGGATTGGAAGAATTAACATAGTTAAAGTGTCCATACTTCCTAAAGCAATCTATAGATTCAGTGCAATCCCTATCAAAGTTCCAATGACATTTTTCACAGAAATAGAACCAAGAATCCTAAAATTTATATGTAACAACAAAAGAACCTGGATAGCCAAAGCAATCCTGAGAAAAAAGAACAAAGCTGGAGGCAGCATCACACTCTCTCATTTCAAAATATACTACAAAGCTATAGTAACCAAAACAGCATGGTACTGGCACAAAAACAGACACATAGATGAATGGAACAGAATCGAGATCCCAGACATAAACCCACACATCTATGGACAGCTAATTTTCAACAAGGGAGCCAAGAACATACAATGGAGAAAGGAAAGTCTCCTCAATAAATGGTGTTGGGAAAACTGGACAGCCACATGCAAAAGAATGACAGTACACCATTATCTTACACCATACACAAAAATTAACTCAAAATTGATTAAAGACCTCAATGTAAGACCTGAAACCACAAAAATTCCAGAAGAAAACATAGGCAGCACACTCTTGAACATTAGTCTTAGCAGCATATTTTTCAAGTATCATTTCTGACCAGACAAGGGAAACAGTAGAAAAATAAACAAATGGGGCTACATCAAACTAAAAAGCTTCTGCACAGCAAAGGAAACCATCAACAAAATGAAAAGACAACCGGGGCTGGCCCCGTGGCCGAGTGGTTAAGTTCGCGCGCTCCGCTGCAGGCAGCCCAGTGTTTCGTTGGTTCGAATCCTGGGCGCGGACATGGCACTGCTCATCAGACCACGCTGGGGCAGCGTCCCACATGCCACAACTAGAAGGACCCACAACGAAGAATATACAACTATGTACCGGGGGGCTTTGGGGAGAAAAAGGAAATAATAAAATTTAAAAAAAAAAAATGAAAAGACAACCTAACAATTGGGAGAAGATATTTGCAAACCATACATCCGATAAGGGGTTATTATCCAAAATATAAAGAGAACTCATATATCTCAACAACAACAAAACTAACAACCCAATTAAAAATTGGGCAAAAGATCTGAACAGACATTTTTCCAAAGAAGATACACTGACGACCAATAGGCATATGAAAAGATGTTGAACATCACTAATTATCAGGGAAATGCAAATCAAAACTACAATGAGATATCACCTTAGGCCCATCAGAATGGCTATAATTAACAAGACAAGAAATAACAAATGTTGGAGAGGATGTGGAGAAAAGGGGACCCTCATACACTGCTGGTGGGAATGCAAACTGGTGCAGCCACTATGGAAAACAGTATGGAGATTCTTCAAAAATTAAGACAAGAACTACCATACCATCCAGTTATCCCACTGCTGGGTATTTATCCAAAGAACATGAAAACATGAATGCGTAAAGACATATGCACCCCTACGTTCATCTCAGCATTATTCACAAGAGCTAAGACTTGGAAGCAACCTAGGTGCCCATCAAGGGACGAATGGATAAAGAAGATGTGGTATTTATACACAATGGAATACTACTCAGCCATAAGAAATGATGAAATCCGGCCATTTGTGACAACGTGGATGGACCTTGAGGGTATTATGCTCAGTGAAATAACTCAAAGGGAGAAAGTGAAATACCATATGATCTCACTCATAAATAGAAGACAAAAACAACAACAAACAAACACATCGAGACAGAGATTGGATTGGTGGTTACGAGAGGGGAAGGGGGGGGAGGAGGGCGAAAAGGGTTGTTAGGCACATATGTGTGGTGATGGATGGTAATTAGTCTTTGGGTGGTGAACATGATGTAATCTACACAGGAATAGTAATATAATGATGTACATCTGAAGTTTATATAATGTTGTAGACAAGTGTTACCTCGATAAAAAAATATAAAAAATAAGTTTAATAGTCATGTATTTATCCTAATGCATATAGACTCTAATAATAACTAGAGGAAAAACTAGGGCATAAAATGTGTAATTTACTGAGTATTCAAGGCTGAATTAAAAAATTGGTTTAAAGAAAAATAATTCAGTATCTGTAAAGTGGATTGAACTACTCACGCCTGTTGTAGTTCAGGGGCTGTTGTGAGAAGATCTGCAATGAAGGTTAAAGAAGTGTTTTGAGCAGTGCTTCTGTAGTCCTGGCCAGGCTCAATGTCTTGACCTGGGTAGGGGGAACATGGGTGTGTTCACTTCGTGATCATTCATCAATGTGTGCACTTTTTGTTGTGTACTTTTGATGCGTGCACTTTTTGGTGTGTATGTTAATCGTCCATAAAAAGTTTATTTTTAAAAAAAGCATCTGATACATAGTATGCTCTCACTGGAGGGGAGATGAACACTTCGTATTTGGGGCATAAGTGAGTAGAAGGGTGGTGATGCCATTAAACATCCAAGGAAGCTGGGAGGCTGATATATAGAAAGTGGGTTTAGGGAAGGCAGGAGGCTGCAGAATTGTGATTTGGGGCATGTTTTCTTCTTTGGTCCCCGCCCCAGTAAGAAAGCCAGAGCGCCTTCTGAGAGTTGGTGCTGATGAGTAGCAGGCCAAGGCCAAGGCCAAGGGAGTAGAACCAGTCAAGACCTGATCATAAATGAGCATACATCCCAGAGGCTAAGCAGACAGGCTCGCACCCGGGACAGAGTGCTAGTTGGATGCTTCATGATCTTGGGTGGGTCATGGGCCTTTCTGAGCCCCATTTAGTTCCCACTTGGGTAGTGAAATATATGGACCTAATTG
Source organism: Equus asinus (assembly GCF_041296235.1). NCBI lineage: Eukaryota > Metazoa > Chordata > Mammalia > Perissodactyla > Equidae > Equus > Equus asinus. The sequence goes on along the minus strand of NC_091820.1, from coordinate 57,320,821 downwards.
CTCTCTGAGGGTCCTCTCAGCTCAGACATTCAGAAAAGGATTATTCTATGCACTGAAATTAGTCAACAAGTGCGTTCTTGGAGGATCTGAGCACCCATTCTGTTCTAGGCATCGTTCTGGTCACAGGAGACACAAGCCCAGCCACTGCACTCAGGGGGCTTGCAGGCCTCGGTTTTTCCCACACACAGGGGAATAGACTAGCACCTGTGGAATACACTTGCCCCTGTGGATAGACTAGCACCAAGTTCCAGAGTAGAAGGGTCTCTAGAGACTGGCAAAAGGAAGGCTGGCCAGGGTTGGAAATGCACATGCCTTCGAAGGTCTGGAAGGGCAGGGAAATTTGTGAAGTAGGCTGGGAGAAGCTATAAGCAGTGGTGGAGAACTGGAGCATGCACACGGCCTGCCCCGCACCCCAGTCCCCAAGGCACTCAACCTCCAACCCAGGAAACCTCTCTGCTGGCCCAGCCCAACCTATCTGTAGTCCACAGGCTGCCAACAGCCTGCCAGTTTGCTTCCCACCCGCTGTGGTCTCCAAGTATTTTTGAGCCTATCCCCAACATATGTATATTTATGTATAAACAATATACATGTAATACTGTGCTAATCCATTTTATAAATGATAAAACATAAACACATATGGAAATTAAGATGCGAGAAAAATGAAGGTTACTAGGAAATCTAATCTTTTCTTCCTGCACCCCGGAGACCCTGCACCCACTTTGGAGGCCACAGGTCTAGTGACCCCCCCTCTGCCTCACAGCCAACTGATGGGAGAAGGCCAAAAGAAGGGGATAAACATATGTTGTTCTCTACTCTCTTTCAGGCCTTGTTTCCAGCGTTCTGCATGCCTTTGTCATTCATTCATTCAATAGATTTCACTGATTCTGTTATATCTAGGCTCTGTGCTGGGTGCTGGGGCACAGAGACATGAACAGGACATACACAAGGAGTTTACAATCCAGTCAGAGGAGACAGTCAATAGCCAAATATACAAATAACCACTGTAGGGATAGCTTGCAGGAAGTGCAATGAAGAAAATCAACACAGCGATATGACGACGAGTGATAGGAGTGGGTGTGAAGAACTAGCTGAGGTAAGTGGTCAGGAAAGGTCTTTCTGAGCTAAGAATTGGGGAAGACAAGAAGCCAGCAGAGGGAACAGAAAGTGCCAAGTCCATGAGGTGAGAAGGATCTTGATGCTTTTGAGAAATAGAAAGGAGGCCAGTGGGTCTAGGGTGGAGGAGGTGAGGAGGAAAGTAGTGGATTTTACTTTAAGTGCAATGGGAAACTACTAGAGAATTTTAAGCAAGGGAGTGACAAGATCTAATTTAAAAACTTTAAAGACCACCATGTCTGCTATGTGGACAATGGACTGGAGGGCGTTTGAGTAGAAATGGGGAAGTCAGAAGGCTATGGTACTGGTCTGGGTAAGTGATGGCAGATCCTGGTCTGTCATCACTTGCCCAGACCAGGATCAGGGCAATGGAAACAGCAAAAGCAGGCAGGCATCAGATATATTTAGACCTCGTACCAACCCTCCAATAAGGCCCTTGTAAGGCCGGTATTATCATCTCCATTGCACATAGGAGGAAAGTGAAGCCAAGGGAAGTTCAATAACTTGTCCAAGATCACACAGCTCGTGAGTGATGAAAGCAGAATTCACCCAGGTCTGCCTGGCTTCCTTCCCATCCTACTCCGAATTCTAATTAGGTTTCCTGCTCCAGGGAACCATTCACCAGGACAATACAGGGTCTTCCTGTTTCAGTCCTGAAAATCCCTGGGCATTCTAAACAAAGAAAAGGGGCTTGAAGACTATTTGACCCAGCAGTGAGCCAAAGGCACATAAGTGATTCAAACAGTCCATTCGTCCCATTTTCCCAAACATGCTGAGTTCCACCAGAGCTCTAAGTAAGGGAAAAACCATTTTTTCCTTTGGAGGGGGAGTGGACAGGAGGAGAGTGGTGATGGTATATTTAGAAATACAAAAATAAAAAGCTGCCAACTTGTGCCTTCAAGGAAAGCCCAGGGGCGCAGGCCAAGACAGGGGAAGTGACTTGCCAAATCCCTCACAGCCCCCAAAGTTATCCATGTGAAAAAGAGGGCAGAATTGTTCCTGCCAAAGACGTGAAGTCCTTTACAGAGCACTTTGTTAGCAAAGCCTAGCATCCCTGTCACTATGCAAAGCACGCTGGAATGTTGCCATGGTAACAGGCAGCTGGGCGCCTGAATCAGCTCAAGGCCTGCTTCAGCAGAGAGGCCCAAGCCTGTGGGGGCAGCTCCCAGAGGCAAGGGGCAGGGAGGGGGAAGTTGGTTTTGTGTATATTAATGAGGAAATCTGAGCTCCCTTCCAGGTTAGCAGGGTCCAAAGCCCGAGTCTTCAGGAAATATTTCCTACTGCCAGAAATGCCTGACTTCCACAAAACACAGCACCCCAGGTTGGCATGACCCGGCCCTTTCCTCTGGTTCTCTTCTGGTGGGTTTTTTCCCCCTTTCTTTTTTGAGTGGCTAAAGAAATGGGAGAAGATGGAAACATCCAACTGCTGTGAAACAAAACTCCCTTGTGTTACAAGCATAGGATGAAACCAAAGCCCAGAGTAGGAAAGTGACTGGCTGAAGGCTGCACAGCCTTGGTGGTGCCAGAGTCAGGGCACAGCTCCCCTGACTCCAGATGTAGTGTGAGTTTCACCATAGTCCACTTCTTTCTCTGGGAGCTTGGGAGGGAGAAAAGTGAATCAACACTGATGGAGTACCCTCTATGTACCGAACACTGTGCTGGATCCTTTTGCATTCCTCATAGCTCACCTGCACCACAAACCTGCAAGGGAGCTATTATTATCCTCATTTCACATGTTAGGAAACTGAAGCTCAGAGAGGTTAAGGAATGGGCTCAAGGTCACACAGCTAGACAGAGCTGGCATCAGACTTCAGACTGGTTTCTGCACCACATGGCCTCACACTTCTGACACCAAATGCATTTCTCCCTCCCGCACCAGATGAACAAGAGACACAACCGCAAGTGCTTCTAGATGCTGTCCCTACTCTGCCATTTATGGCACAAAAGTATTCTGCAGTAGATCAACAAGCTGCCACTCAGCAAAGACCAGCAGCCACGAGTGTCTCTCCGGCCTCAGTTTCTTCATCATTAAAGTGAGGACAACGGGAGTTTGGGGTTGCTAGAGGAATGAAATGAGAATGCATAGGAAGTGCATAGAGCAAGGTCTGATGAATAGTTAGCGCTCAATAAATGTTCGTACTGTTAAGATTCTTCCCTCTGGGGACCGGCTCAAATTCTGCCACCTCAACAGCTCTAGCTCTCATTTGAGGCAGTTCAGTGTTTTTCTCCAGCCATCCACTAAATTACCAGTTGCCAGCACTCAGAGTTGAATTCCTTCTGCCAGAGGAAGAGGAGAGCATCAAGAAAAGGTGATACTGAGCTAGTCCTCAAAGAATAAAGCAATGTTTGCCAGTAAAATGAGATTTGGAGAGAAGATATTCTAGGCAAAGAGGACATTTTGAGTGAGAGCATAAAGGTATGAAGATACCTGGTGTTAGGGGAGAAAAAGCCGTGATCTAGTACTGTCAGGTGGAAGAGGAGGTAGTTGGGACCAGACCATGGAGACCTTAAGTGTCAGGAGAAGGGGTATGGATTTTATCTTGAAGGTAACAAGGAGTCACGGAAGCTTTTAGGTCAGGGAGTGACCTGAACGTCAGCACAGGGGCTGCAAGGTGGAAGCCTGATTGCGGAGAGGCGGGAAGCCCAGTTGGAGGCTGTGGAAGCGGGCAAGGGAGAAGTGATGAGGGCTTGCCGTGAGAGGAGCGGAGGGGTGGAGAGAAGGAACAGACGGCAGTGGTGACGTGGGGATAGAACGAGTGGTGCCGGTTCTCCAGGTTAGGGAGCCCTGGGAGAGGAGTAGGTGCAGGGAGGAGGAGGAGACAGCTCAGCTTGGCCTCTGGGTGTCCCGTGCAGGAGGCGGTGGAGACACGCCATCTGGAGCTCAGAGGCCAGGCCTGGAGATAGAAATGGAGCAGTCATAGCTCTTGGGAGTATAGGAAGCCAAAGGGGAGATGAGAAGGTCCAGTTTGAGTGGGGAGAATGGGAAGAGAAGGAGACACTGACATTTAAGCTTTGTGTCTTGACTTTTTGTGTTTCTTCCTGGCTGTGCAGTGGCAGCCTTCCTGACGCATTAGTCCAACATTTATGAAGCTCCCTGACATGCAGACCAAGGAACTCCTACAACTCAGCAGACAAAGGCAGCGCAGGCTCTCATGCACAGGGCCTTAGCAACGCAGGCGGGCAGCTGGCACACTTGACAGGAGGATTTTCTGGAAGAGGGACTTGATAATCCCAACAGATCATAAAGAATTAAGGGGCAGGCAGAGAACACCTTTAAGTATTGGGAAGCTGTCAAGCCCATGGCGGCAGAAAAAAGTTTTTCCAAAATTCTGATTTTCATTTGAAAGTTCAAATTTTATCTTTGGTGACAAACACTGCCAGTTGTTTTCCCTGAAGTGACAGGCTCATTCTGTTAATTTTTGAGCAAATGTCTGTCAGGTACCCGAGTCTGAATAACCACAGTTTGTCTGTCAGTCGTTCTTTCAAGTAAAAGTGACGTTCTCTGAGAAAAGAGGCCTGCTGAGCTCACACCTCCAACAAGCCACAAGTGCTTTTCCTCGAGACAGCCGTCACCCTGCAGCGGGCAGCAGGAGTGTTTCCTGTGCTCTTCCTGCTCTGTCACACAGAATATTAGAAAGATCTGTACTCAAGGGCCAAGATTTATCAAATCGACAATTTGTACTGCTCTATCAAAGCCTTTCTTAAGTAAAACTGGCTTTTCTTCCCCCTGAGAGCATGGTGGTGAAGTCTACAATGACCACTAGTACAGGTTGGTGCCACTGCTTTGACTCACGCTAAGGTGCCAGAAGTCTTGCCCTCAGTGCAAACATCAATCTCATGAAAAAGGCAAATAATGTCCTAGTATTATCTTGAAAACAGCTATGACTTGGGTACCCCCTGAAAGGGTCTCAGTAACTCCTACGGATCTGCAGACCATACTTTGAGAATCGCTGCTTTAAAGATTTTTTTTTTCCTTTTTCTCCCCAAAGCCCCCTGGTACATAGTTGTATATTCTTAGTTGTGGGTCCTTCTAGTTGTGGCATGTGGGACGCTGCCCCAGCGTGGTTCGATGAGCAGTGCCATGTCCGCGCCCAGGATCTGAACCAACGAGACACTGGGCTGCCTGCAGTGGAGCATGCGAACTTAACCACTCGGCCACGGGGCCAGCCCCTGAGAATCGCTGCTTTAGAGAAATTCTTGCCCAAGTTCATAGGGGCAAGTTAAGGAAGGTTTATGGTAGCATTACCTGTGGTCATAGGGAGTTGGCAGGACCAAGAGGTCCAGTCTTAGAGGAATGGAGAAGTAAAATGTGGCTGATGCATGCCATGTCAGAAGTAGTAAGCTAGATGTGCATGTAGCAGCATGGATAGACCTCAAAAACAGTGTTGAGGGAAAAAAGAAATAAAATATGATGTGTGGATCAACACCATTTAAGTAAATTAAAGGCATATATATATACATAAATATATCTTCAAAGACACCTATATTTCCAACACACACACCAACCCACTAGGGAGGGGATGGGAATGGGGAATGGAGATGAAAGGGAAAAATAAAATAAGACCAAAAAAAATTTAAAGGACCTTGCATGGATAGATAACAGTGTGCAGAGCAGTATATTTAACTGTGCCCTTGAGTGCAAATAAGGACAGAGCGAATGGGAGGCAGAAAATAGTTTCTTCTTTCAAGAGCTCTGATGATGAAAAAAAGGGGGGATTGCTGGAGAGAGGTCCAGAAAGAAGTGGGCAGATATCTGCTTTTTGCCTCCTACCAGTCTACCCAACATGCACCAGCCTGGGTTACCACTGGCCTCCTGCTTTCTCAAGTTCACAGAATAAGGCCCAGAAATGTAGGGGAGGGCATGGAAGGAGCTCCCACTTACTGGCTCCTATTTTCTCTGGGAAGTAGATGAGATCATTGCCTAGAAGGAGGTGGTACTATGTAGTCGGAGCCTGAAGAGCTGGGGAACATGTGAAGCAGCTGTCATAGAGACTAGAGAGAAGTAAAGGTATATCTAGGCAGCACTAAAGGCCCAGCTGAAAACTGAGGGATGTTTGAGGTGGATGGGAAGAAAATTGCCTTGGTTTTTCATTCATTTATTCAGTCAATTAGTCAACCAATATTTATTGAGTGTCTATTATGTGCTAAGAGCCTTGCAAGGTACTTGCTATACCATAAGGAGTAAAACAGGCTTAGTCCCTATCCTCACGGATCTGCCAGTCATGTGTGTGTAGGGGGCATGTTAAGTAAGCACACAAAACCAAATATAATTTAACCATGGTAATTGTAAGGAAAGAAGGTGCAGGGTGCTGAGACAGTACACTGGTGAGGCTTGATGCGTCTGGGAGGCCTGTTGGTAACTAGAGATTTCCACCCTCATTTTCAACAGCTGCATAGTACCCCACCATAGGGACACTCCATAATTTACTCAGCCATCTCTTACTGTAGGGCATTTAGAACTTTTTCCATTTCTCTCCACATCAGAACCAACATTTTGTACATGCATCTTTGGGCACTCGTTTGATTATTTCCTTAGTATGCATTTCTAAACGTAGCATTGCCAGGTCAAAGGGTATACACATTTTTAAGGCTTCTGAAACATACCGCCAAACTGCCCTGCAGAAAGGTTGTACCAATTTACATGGGAAAAAGTCTGCTTTTAAAAAAAAAGGTTAATACTAGTGAGATCTAAGTGGTAAAAATTCTGTAAAGATTTTTTCTTTTCTATATTTTCTACATCTGAATTTCCCCCCATTCTCCACCTTCTAACCACTCTTATGTGTATGTATATTACTCATTTAAAATATTTTTTGAATAGTTAACGCATGCACATGGCAGAAATATTCAGCGTACAAAAAGGAGTTCTGAGAAGAGTGAGTCTCCCCCACCCCTAGCCCAGTTTCTCGGGCATCCTGCCACAGGCGTTCTGTGCAGATACAAGAAATCAGATGGTGGCACCATATTACACACGTTTTTGCATCTTACACTTTTCATTTAACACAAAGAGCCACCTCATTTTCTAAGGCTGCATAGTACTCTGTGGTTATTTAGCTACTTCCACTCTTTTCTCATTACAAAAAAACCCTGTGTACTACTTATTTAACAACAATAATAACAAAGGTGGAAAAGGAAGAAAATCACCATCTACTGAGATTAGAATCTGCCTGCACTTGTTCAAGTAACATGCTGGGTGATAGGAACAAAAAAATGAGAAATTTTTGTTAGAGTTTCCAGAAAAAAAGCAGATTTTTTTAGTCTCAAGGTTTGGAACACTCATGCTTTTATTAAGCAATTGATTTCATTTTTATTTTTCTGAGGAAGATTCTCCCTGAGCTAACATCTGTTGCCAGTCTTCCTCTATATTGTATGTGGGTCGCCACCGCAGCATGGCCGCCAATGAGTGGTGTAGGTCCACGCCTGGGAACAGAACCCGGGCCACTGAAGTGGAGAGTGCTGAATTTAACCCCTAAGCCACAGGGCCAGCCCCTCAACTGATTTGCTTTCATCTGTGAATCTTATAATTGACCATGCCTCTCCTTTATGTTACCTCCATGAATGCTTACAACCAAATTCTGAGATACATTTTTCAAGAAGGGACTTCCTGACATTTACTTTCTGTTACGACTTCTTCACCAGTTACTTTTGCTTTTCCCTTGCCTCGTCTTTCTCTCGTACTCTAATTTAGGCTCTCTCCAAGTACTGGGTGCAGCTTTGTAAGACACCTTAAATGCTTTTAAGAATAAATCAAGGTACAAATAATTTCTTACAAAAATTGAGCTAAATGCTTGGGTCTCTCTCTGACGTAACCTTCAAGAGGGATAGGCAACACGCAAGCAGGAGATGCCTCGAGAAAACAACAAAAACCTAACTGGAGGTCAATCGATTTCTGGGCTACATGCGTCAAAGCTGAGGTCTTCAGTTTCCAAACGTGCAAAGCAATTTAGCGCTCGAGTTCCCATGGCAACTGTGCCGGCTGCCAGGGGAAGATGCAGGAGCCCGGCCTGGCGGTTGCTGGGGGAGCTCTGGCTTCTGGCCGTATGGCTTCACTCAGGCCAGACTTTACATGCTCGGAGACTTTCCATTAACCAGAGCACTGGATTTGGATCTAATTGAAAAATGTAGTTGCTGAGGAGAGGTGAAAAGCATACACTGGAGATGAGGTGAGAGCAACGTAGCCCTGCAGTACTTGAAGTGAGTTCTGACTTTTCTTTCCCTCCCTCTCTCCCCGCTGCTAAGAAGCAGGTTAGGAAGCAAGAGACAGAACATCAGTGGGAGGGATCCACACCAAACTCTCCTTTCTTAAAGGGGCTGAAAGAGTGAGTAGCTGGGGTATAGACCAGGGAAGGGGTGACCTCATTGGCATATTTAGAGCTTCAGCCTAATTGATTGCCTCGCTCTCCACTGAAGAAAGGTTGTGTTAACCGCAGGGGGAGGGGCTGCATGGGCTGGAAAAGGGACGAAGAACTAGAATGGGGCAAGGTCGGAACGTCCCCCCCACCACGAGGGGAGAATACAGATGAGCATTCATGTGCTCTGGGAGGAGTGAAGCCTTTCCAAGCATAAAGAATCACAAAAGGAAATGGCAACATATTTGGCAGCATCATTAAAAAACATGTTAGCACATCCCAAAGCACAATGACCAAAAATCACAGACAAAACAGAAAAGCAGGAAATAAAAAGATATTTGCAGCACAGGACAGAAAAAGATTAATATTTTTATTATATAAAGAGCTTTGAGTAATAAGTTCTTTATCAATAAGTAAAAAGACACACGTTTTACTTTTATAATCAGAAAAACCAACTCTGTTTAGGAAAAGAGGAGACTAGAAGAACATGTCATTTTCTGAAAGAACAGTTATTAAGAATCACAGAATGTGGATCAGCTCAGACAACTGCAAAAGTTGCTGAGGAAAGAGAGAGTTTGAAAACGTCCTGCTTATTGCACTGGGGAGATGGGAATGGGGGGTCTCCTAAAGCTTATCGTACCCAACTAAAAGCAAGCGATTTAGAACAACCTATCAAAATGGTACTGGAACCTGTCATTGACACGTGCAAGCAAGAGGGCTCTGCTTCCCATACAGAGTAGAGGGAGGGGTACAGCAGAGAACGTGTTGCAGCCTCTCCTTGGGAAGAGGGCTATGGTGTATCCCCAGCACCTAGAGTAGACCTGGCCCAGAGTAAGAGGGTGCTCCATGAGGCCTTGCTGAAGAGTCTGTGAGGGTCTCTTTGCAATGACCAAGTCCTTAGGTGGAGTCCCTGCTCCAAGGTAGCCTTCAAGGGACTCACCCAGGGAAGCAAACCTGTTCTGTGTTTCTGTAGATGTCAGATCTATTCACTTCTCCCACAAACTTTGCTTGAAACCTCTTACGTGCTTGGCATGAGATGGGGGTGGAGGAGTGGACCCCCAAATGAGGAGCTTATTACAAAGAGTTCCCAGTCTATTGGAGGAAATAATACAGAACTTGTGAAAGATAGAAGCAACTTTTGAGATGAGCTTTGAAGCTTGAGTAGGAGTTCAGTAGGCAGAGATGTCGTCTGGTGGAGGGGGCATGAGAATTGGGAGTGAAGGCAAAGACATGCCAGTGGGTGAGATGATCTCTCAGGCCCTTTTCAGCTCTGCCAGTCTATGATTCTGAACTTCAGCCTCATCCTAAGCAATAATACCTCCATATTATTTGATAGGGTGGTCATACTTTTCTCTAATGTATAGAAAAATAAATACATGAGCATTCAAACAAAAAGAAAAGTTCACCTGTACCTCTTGAAGGCATTTCAGTTAATGCCAGTGGTGGTGGTTCCGTGTTTTGGAAAATTGTGCCAAAGGTAATAAGGAGCCACTGAAGGCTCTATCTCCAGAATTTGGAAGATTGGAGGGGGAGAAAATAAGGGCAGGCAAACCAGTCAGGAGGCTATCACAAGAATCCAGTGAGAGGGGATGGGGCCCTCAACTCAAAAGAAATGGCCCAGAGGCCTGCAGTGTGTGGGGAGAAGTGATTGACTAAAGAACAGGTTCTTAATTCCCGGTTTGCGGCACTCAAATCCTAACGAGGCAGGGCTCACATTCAATTCTGGCCATTATGTTCTTCTCAACATTGAGGGGTATTGTTTTCCATTTCCCTTCCCCAATTTGGGACACATTGTTATGAGTATTTAAACAAGGTGCCAACCTGACTGGGCAATGGCAGGAAATGTTTCCCCACAGGAAATGCTTGCATCAGACCCCTGCTGCCTCTTGCAAGTGGAAATCAAGCCTCCTCCCACAGGGGACACAGGGCCAGACCACAGCAGCACCTTCAACAGGTGTTAATAAGAGAGAAAATTCTCCTTTTTTGGGTAGCAGCCCAGGAATGGAGCAGAGGGGTTCGGGGAGCAAGCCAGTGACAAGTCCCAGCTCTGTGGCCTGATCAGCCTGGAGGGAAAGCCGGGAGAGACGCCTCCACCTACCTTTTCCATTTGCAACCTGGGGGGGAGCCTTCCGTCGTCACACACAGGAAAATGACAAGTTTGGAAACCACCAGGGCCATCAGCCCAAGTCGGAGAGGCAGGTGAGAGTGTCCCGTGCTCCTGGAGGAACGGGAAAGGGACACAGGGGAAGGTGGACCAGGAGGGGCAGGGGTGGGGAGGACTGGGGAGTAGCCAGCTCCGTCTCATCCCGCACCCCCAAGTCCACCTCCTTCAGTTGAGACCCCCAGCCTTGTTCTAGAAATCATGTGGCCTCCCAGGCAACTCCCAGGGCAGCTGGCTTGGAGGCCTCCTGGAACTTCTGTGACCTAACTGAAACATGCTTCTCTCCCCTCAACTCTCCAAGTCTTTCAGCGCCTGACCTTTTACACAAGCAAGCTTGCCCTCATCCCTACTTGGTGCCAGGCACTAGGGACCCAGATGGGGAACTGGGCATCCAGTCAGGCATGCCTCAGAGGCTCTGGGGGTAACTTTCTCAGAGGATGACAGGCATGCATGTTGCTCCTATGAAGGCAGGGGCCTGGTTGGGCTCAGCCACTGCTCAGAGCCTGGCCCAGTGTGGGCATGTAATATATTTGTTCAATTTGTTGAAGGAATTCTAAACAACAAGAGAAAACAAGATCCATGTTGGCCAAACTTCCTTTCCAAGCAAGAGAGTCAAGGGCTTTCTGTCTGACTTTTTTCAAGCTGCTGAGGTAAAGACTGTATTGAGCTCAGTGGGAACCAAGAGGGGGCTCTGCCTGGAGGTATCTGGGAAGGCTTCCAGAGAAGGTGTCACTGAGGCAAGTTCTGAGGAATAAATGAGGTTTTCTAAGGTGGAAATGAACACTGTGGCTAGGCGTAGGGAACAGTAGCATGACCAAAGGTGTGTGTAGTTGGAGGACCTTGCTGGAAGCAGGTGGTAAGAGGTGAGGCTGGGGAGGTTGCCTGGTCCCATCCTATGAAGGGCCTTGAATTCCAGCTGGAGGAACAGATTAGGAAAGCATTGTAGAGAAGGAAATCTTAATTAATATTGACTTGGCAGTGATGTGGGAGAAGCAAGAGAGAGGAAGGTCAAGTAGAGGGTGATCACGTGGCACGGCAGTGTCTGGGATGTGTGGTGGTTGGGAGACAAGTAGGGAGGGCGGAGTGGGAAAGGTTGGTGGTGAAGTGGGGAAATAGGTTCTCTCATATATTACTGTAAATTGGCACAGCCATCTTAAAGAGCAGCTTTGCAATACGTACACGTACCCCTCGACCCAGCAATCTGATTTCTAGGGGCATACAGTTGAAAATTTCTATGTGTGTGGGGAAATATGCACAAGAATGTTCATTGCAGCTTAGATGGTAATGGTAAAAAAAGAAAGAAACAACCTAAGTTTCTATCAGCAAGGGATCAGAGAAATAGATTTTATTATTCATATGATGGTATACCACGTAGTAGTTAACGTGAATAACCTACATCTACATGTATAAAAGGAATAGAGACCAAAAACATAACGCTGAGTGAAAAAAGCAAATTTTAGACTATTTCACATGGAATATCACTTATCACAAATTTTAAATGTACAAAAACTAATACGACGCACCATATATGGACACATAAACTTGGTTTAGATTCACATCATGGTCAAGTCAACGAGGTATGGGACTGGGTAGCACCGCGCAGGGACTTCAAGGGTATCCCTAATGCGTTATTTTGCTAGAAAAAAATCTCAGGCAAATGACGCAAATGTTAACACTCGTTGATTTGGGGTGGAGGGTACATGAGCATTTGCTACATTATCCTCTGCCTTTTTTTTAGCATTTCTTTTAAGTAAAAAAGAAAAAAGGAAAGGAAGGGAGGGATGAAAGAGACAGAGCTGGTCACTACCACATCTAGCAACCAGAAGCCTACAGACCCATACTGAAGGACCCCCCAGCCACAATCAGAAAAATAACCCCACAGCTCCTAATAAATGCCACATCACAGAGCCTGGGCTCAGCCACCCTTGCCCATACCCCAGCTTCACTGGCCTTTGGTGAGAAAACAATAAATAAATAGTGCACAAAAGCGACCCAAGTTGGAAAACAATGATACAGAGCTTCTGCCAGGCCCGGACGCAAAGGCACTTGGAGAGCGAAAATTACACATATGTTCCCCACATGAGAAACAGTTCACCCCTGCAGGGTGTCCAAGCGCCACAGCCAAAGTGTCAGGTCCAACCTTTGCCAGGGGCCAGGAGGGGGCCTTCCGGAGGGGAGCGAGAGGAGGGGGGGCTTTCAGGGCATCGGAGCAAGAGAGAAGGATGGTGAAATCAAAGGGAAGATAATCTCGCCAGAACTAGAATGTAGCTCCAGGAGGATTTGTTTGTGTCGGTTTTGTTCACCGCTGTGTCCCCCAGTGCCTAGAACAGTGCTCAGCACATGGTAGATGCTCACTAACCACGTGCTGAGCCAGTGACAGGGAGCAGGGGGTGGCAGGGAGGAGCCTTGAATGCCCCCAGCTCTCTGTCAGCTTGATTGTTCAAGTGACCAGATTTCAGATGTGCCAAGGCAGGCATTCACAGTGTTTCTAGTGAATCTATCCTGCTGCCTGAGGCAGGAGCTGGGGACTGGGGTTGAGGCATCAGCAGAAGGAAGGGTGATGCAGCCATAGAGGAATGAGGCTCCAGGAAAAGTAAAGAGCCAGGAGGCTCAGGCAGGAAATGTCCCTGAAAAATGAAAATCTTCACGAGTAGAAATAGATATAGGGAGAGTGTTTTGGGAAGCAAAGCGGACACCAGAGAGAAGGAAGGGAGGAGGAGTCTCACTCCCCTGGGCACTGCTAGCTCATAAGGTGCCTTTGTGCAAATTTGAGCAAGGCGCCCCCTCCTGCTGGATGTACACTTTGGAGAGCTGCAACGACTTTGGGGGAATTAGGAAAAACTGGCCCCAGGACATAGGGCTTGGCTATTGGAGCTGGGGCTGGATTTCAGTCCCCACCCACTTGAGTGCCCTTGCTCAGAGCACAACTTGCAGAACTGTACGCAGCAGCCCTGACCCCCAGACCAGCATTCCGACAATGGGTTTCTTCCTAGTCTCCCATCATTCTGCAGCTCACTGCCGCCTGCTGTGGGCACTGCCACGACCCTGGCTGCCATCCCTGCTTTGCACCTCCTGCCAGTCCACCTTGCCCTGGATTATAGCAGGACCTGCCGTGGCGGGAAGGTCCATTGAGCCAGCAGACAAAAATCAGTTATTGGGTGAATTTTGAATACTATTCTACGTGCAGAGACTCTGTGTTCTCTTATCAGGAACATCTCAAATGCCTCAGTTAGGGAGGTACATGCTTCTCTACCCTCCTGACAGAGGTCAAGTCCAAGAAGCTAGAGGCCAGAAATAAGCTGCTGCACCCCCTGGTGTTGCCTAAAGGAAATGCTGACGACATTTCTCCTGTTACTCTGAGGGAGAAATAAAAGGCTTCCCCATGACCATCCGCTAGTAAGTCTTTGAGTCTGCCAAAACATCTGCAATGTAAACATTGGGGACAGAGCATCAGCACTCTCCCCAAGAGCCTGGTGGGAGCATGTTGCCTCTTCTCAAGCAAGAGAATAGAGCCTTCTAATTCTGAGAAAGTGGTGGCCATCAGATGGGAACTATCACTCTGCCCCTCCCACCAACAAAGTTATCTCCATCTGCTTTTCATGAGCTCCTTTCTCCCCAGGACGACAGGTCCTTCGTCGTTTCTCAGGGCTACCCCCGTCCACCCCTATGCTGGATGACATCCCATCCTATTAACTACCTTTCCTTGAACCTAAGTTTGGGAAAGTCACTTGATCTCTCTGTGCCTCTACTTCCTCATCTGTATTATGGGGAGAAAACAGTATCTACCTTATGGAGTTCTTATGAGGATTGAGTGAGATAATCACATAAAGTGCTTGGCTTAGTGCCTGCCATGTGCACTCAATAAATGTTGCCTATTATTATTATCATCATCATCTTGAGTGTGAAGGACACAGTTAAGGGCGATGAAGTGTTAATGGCGCTCAACCAGTCTGGACAGCCAGGTCTGGGTGGGATAGCTCCAAAACCAGGGTTTATTTCAGGATGGAGGTCCTACAAAGAAGGCTTCTGGCCCCTGCCAGGCTGGATCCTGGAGCCCTCAGGGTGCATTCTTCTGCATAGCAGAGTCACAACCCTTTCCTCCTGACACTTTTGGCTTCCCATCTTGCCTCCTCTTTGCCTGTTTTAGACTCGCTCCCCTGATCTGAACTGACTGGGCAACTCCAAGGGCCACTAGCCCTAGGAGCTGGCCTCAGGTACCATGTTGCACCAAGGCACGAGGCACCCCTTCTTCATGCCCAGCCCAGCACACTAGACCTCACAATGGTTGGGAGAAATCTACTAACGGTTCTCATCCTGAGTCACTTGAGGCTCCCTGGAACCCAATTTGGGGAGACAACTATTGAGCTAAAAAACTTGCAGTCAGGACCAGGCTCAATATAGGCAGAGAGGATTTGAGGAGCAAGAGAAAGACCTCAAAGTGTCTCCTGTCATTTAGTGGCTGTTGCCTAAAGTTCCACTGTTAGAATGCTTCATTCCACGGCCGTAGCCATCGCTCCCAGCGAGAGTGCAAAAGCCCTGAGGATGGGAACACAGTGAATCGGTCTCCAACGTCGATAGCTTCAGAGGAACAGTTTGCTGAGCCAAGTCTCTGCAAAAGTGAGAAACATAACAGGTGCCACCTCCCTTCTCCCCCTGCTCGGCCTGCCAACACCTACTGAGAAATGAAGACAAACACAAGTAAGGGAAGCACAATGGGGAGATCCCTTGGGGCAAGTATGAGGGCAACTAGGCTCCTGGATATGGTTTCAGGATGGTGGGCGAAAAGGACGGTGAAGTGAGGGCGGTGTGTGCGTAAGGGGGAGGGAACTAAGGGTGCAGCCATGTTTCAACTTTACCACCTTCAGGATGAACAACAGCTGTAGCATATGCACATCATACTCCACTTCAAATTAAACGAACCTGGGATTTCTTTTTTTAAGATTTTTATTTTTCCTTTTTCTCCCAAAGCCCCCTGGTACATAGTTGTGTATTTTTACTTGTGGGTCCTTTCAGCTGTGGCATTTGGGATGCCGCCTCAGCGTGGCTTGATGAGCAGTGCCACGTCTGCACCGGGAATTCAAACCGGTGAAACCCTGGGCCGCTGAAGCAGAGCGCGAGAACTTAACCACTCGGCCACGGGGCCAGCCCCAAACCTGGGATTTTAATCCCAGCTCTGCCACTTATTAGCTGTGTGACTTTGGAGAAGTCACTTGCCTCTCTGAACTTCAGTCTTCTCATCTATCTAGCCCTGATAACAATAATAAAACAACAAATTGGTAATGTTGTTTTGGGGCTTAAATGAGAAAAGATGTATGACAGAAACTAGCCCAGGGTCTGGCACAGGGGCAGTCACTTATCTGCTACGCCTGAATTTTGCCCTTGGGCCAGCAATAGGGGCTTTGCCAGCAATGTAAAGACACTGAGAAGCAGAAATACGGGGCAGAGGTGACCCCTGAACCCTCTTTCTGCAGTGTCTGTCCTTGAAATGTCCCCAGAGAAGAGAGCATAATCCTCAGCCCAGGATTTGGGAGCCAGAATCCAGATGGCATGGCCCATTTATCAGTGCCACCAGACTCTCGACTTTAATAAGCTTTCTTCATTTGTAACCACAGGAAGAGGAGGAAATGGGCCAGATTCCTTAGCGATAATGAGCACTGCCAGCTCACTTTTATATTGGCAAAGTGCATCGTGATCACTTGGATTAGTTCGTTCTCACATCAGCCCTCAGGAGGCACAAGAAGTACTTTTCTCTTTGTTTAAAGATGTGGGAATTGGGAAGCACAAGCTTTCTGCCATTTCCAACACTTGGCCTGGTCAAATCCCTTTTATAGATATATGAAGTTGCCTTATTGCTGTTAGAATTTTAGGGATGGCTTTTTAGGGTCTAGTGCCATTTGATACTTTTCCAGGAAGATAGGCTTCCTGGTGTTTTCTAAGAGACTCTGTCTTTTACCTAGATGGAGCTGTGGGCAGGCCTAGGAGCAAAGAAACTCCAAACCTTAAAAGGTTAGGAATGCAGGGCCCAGGGAGTTAGGGGAAATGAACCAATGAAAGCGCTTAGCAACATCCAAGGACCAATGGTGGGTGATCCCCTCTGTTACCAAGAGGCAGTCTTGATTTTCATTGGCTCCGAACATGAAACTGTCTCCCTGAACTAGGGGCAGGGGAGGAGGGGTCTGCAGCTCTGTAGAGGTGCTTATACCTGTCCGTGGAGGGGGCTTAAGAAAACTGGGGGAGCTTCCACTCAGACCTTTGGCATCAGTAAGTTCTCAGTCATATCAGAAAACCTAAAGCAGTTTTTAGCAGACTTTTGCCTTTGCCAGGTCTGCACAAATTCAAATTGTGCAGGCCATAGGCATGTGGCCTGTACACAATATGAAAAGACACACATGGTCACCTTAAAGCCCCGAGTGAAGGAAAAGCTATTTATATGTTGGGCTCTGCCTGTCCCAGGCCTGTCTCAGTCAGCAAGGATGGTCAAAGACCTTCTGCCCACTTAACCTGGCCCAGCTCTGGAATCAATGTGAACCCGGCCCTACAGGGCACTAAGGGTTCCCTCCTCAGCAAGTGGTATGAGTGCATACTGCAAATAGCGTGTGCTGCTCTGGGCACTCCATCTGAGGCTGGGAGTGAGCTGAGCCCCGGAGGCCTCAGAGGCCTCCCACCTCCCACTACCCCTGCACCCCTACCATGAGGGGCTGGTTTTTCTGACCAGCCATTGTGCATGGGGCCACTGTCCTTGGTTTCTCCAACAGCCCCACCCCACAAGGGACTTGGTACTCAGTCCGGAGCCTCAGCTGGCTGCTGGGGAGCCAGTTGGCAGGTCTGCCAGCCCCTCCCTTTCCTCAATGTTGGAATTCTGCTGAGACTCCGTGGCTTGTGTGCGCCAGTGGGATGGGTGACCAGATTCCCACCAAATGCCAAGTACTGCTATTGTACCCTGCTCCCCATGCTCCTCAGAGAGTGTCATCTCTACCAAATTTGCCTTGAGCTTTTCCCACACCCCTTAGACGTTGTATTCAGACTGCTTCTCAAACCCTGGCTGGGCTGTTCTTTAATTTTAGCACCTACTGTGTGCTAGAAGCTGGGAAGGTTGCTAGGTCTTATTTGTTCCTGGCCCCTCTGCCCAGCACCAGTTTGGACCCTGATGGTCCCATACCCCAATGTGAGAGCTTCCAGAATGCTTACAGCCAGGGCCACATCAGTTAGGAAATTTCCATGAGACACTCTCTTTATGCAATCTCTAGAGTTTTCTGGAGGTTCAAACCATGCTGGGGTGGGAAGGGCACCCTGACAAGGATACTGGTTGACGCTCATGCTGAGGAGGGCTTGAGTTCTTGTTTAGGGAGCAGCATCTTCCCTTCCACTGAATTGGAGGAAGAGTTCCAAAACTAGGAGGAATCTGAATTCAGCCCCCTGTCCTAAATCCCAGTCTCTGGTTGTGTCAGGTGAGCCCGAAGTATGTGAGAATCCAAAAAGCCACAGTGTCCTCCACCGCTACCATATTGGCCCTGGAAATCGGCTTCTGTTGCTTCTTTGGGTTTCTGATTTGCACTCACGTCCCCCACTGTGCCAGTAGCTCCGCCTTGAGTTCCAGTCTCCTGGGCCTAAGATTGACCTGTGTCCCCTCAGCTCCACGTTCTCTTCCATTATCACAGCACTGGCCGTGCCCCTCTAGAACTGGCTCCCCACCACCCTCCCAATTAGCCTGGTAGCTCCTCAAGGATAGGGGTTGGGCCTCATTAGTCTCAGTAAGCCAGTGACCACATGCAGGGTATGTGATATAACGGAGGGCCTGATAAGTGTTGGCAGAACAAATGCATGCACTCAGCTTTGAGTGTAAACTGGTTTCCTCACAGCTTGGTCAGTTTATTTTGCACTTGCAGAATTTCTACTCCTTTCTGGAAAGATCCCACCTAAAACTTGGATGTCCATTTGCCTGGAGTGGGGGAAGGACAAGGGCTTAGGAACACAGGATCCAGGTGAGATGTAGAGTAAATATTTGCTAAAATAACCAACTGTGTATAGTGGCCCAAGAGGACAGGGACCACACTGGTCAAGAGGAGGCTTCAGGGAGTCTTGATGCACGGCAGCCCTGAGAAAAGGGGCCGCCAGCGTAAAGGGTGCTGAAATACACACAGGGGCATTGAAGAAGTTGTTTCTGAGGGAGAAAAGTGTAACAGAAAGAGTAGGGACTTGAGGCCAGAGTGGCAAGGGTCCACTTCCAGTCTGCCATGTGCTGGGTGACTGTAGGCAATTTCACAAGGAATTTTTCATTGCCTCAGTTTCCTCATGCGTAAAATGGGGATAGTAACATTATCTACTTCATTGAGTTAGCACAAAGATTAAAAATAATAAATAGAAACTACCTTGTAACACAGAACATTCTCCACAAATGGCATATATTAATAATATCATTAATAACATTTGCAAATCTACATGATTGATGCTGATGCACAAAGTTTAACCTGGTTAAACTTGCAGAGACCTCAAGCAGTGTCTTCAGAGTGGAATTATGTGTGTAGGCAGGTGATATTTTCTAGGAAATTCATTTTAGGATAGTAAACGAAGTGACAGTGAACTGGCTATTTATAAAGGGGTCGTAGGTCTGACAGGGTTGAGAACTGCGGGAGTAGGGAAATGCTTGTTCTGGTTGCGTGTGTGCATGCCCATCTCCCTCAAGTCAACTGTGGGCACCCCAGTGGCAGCACTGAGACCAACTCCCCTCTGTCCTCTGCCAAACCGCCCTGCCTACTTAGCCCAGGCCTGGCACAGAACAGACGCATTGAGGGGAGAGGGTAACCAGAGAATTCTGAACAGGAGCTACCTGGCTTGGGTCTGTCAGAGGCCTGAATCACATATCTACACCTGGTTCGTTCATTCATCCATTCATTTATTCAGTAAACCACCTACAATACACCAGGCACACAATAGGTCCACACCTTCAACCCAGGCCCAAGGCTCCCTGCTCATGCTACAAAGCCCTTGGCAGCTCCTTCTTTTGGCTCAAGGCTGTCTTCTTGGTCCAACACTCTGCTCAGCTTTGACTTTCTGCCTCTTCCCAAGAGTCTGCCTCTCAAATCCTCCCCCTTGGCTCCTCCCATTACTGCCTACAATTAGGTACAGTCCAGTTCCTAACCCCCCTCCAGCTCCAGGACACCCCACCCCAACCTAACACCCCAGGCTCCTACTGACCTGAAAAAGGGTTGGGAATGAGGACCAACTCACAGAGTGAGAAAACAGAGCAACTGAGCCCTGCTTTCGGGGAAGAAGTGGATGGCAGGCAGAGTAGGGCATGGAGAAACAGCGAGGGCAGGAAGTCAACTGGTGACAGTCTTCTCCTGGACCTCTACTGGGGGCGAACTGGACCTGCCAATCTCTCACAAGAGGCAGCACACTGGGCTGCCGGCCACCCCATCACCACATGAACTTAGAGACCAACGAATGGAGCTTCAGGCTTTTGTTTCAAAGACTAGCTCAATCTGCCTGACCCTGTGGTTTGAACACATTCTAGATGTTTTCCTGCTGAAATCATAGGGACCAGGGATTGGAGAGATTGGGAGGGGAGAGTGGAACGGCCAGTGGCAGGGCCTGAGGGCGTGGTTTCATCCATGATGCCTGCAGGGCCTTTGTCCCCAGGCAAGGCCTCCTGACTCTTCTAGTCTCCACCCACGGCCAGTCTACCCCCGTTACTTGAAAGAAAGTACTTGGGATCTGTGGCAGCTGTTTCTGTCAGGGCTGGCAGGCCTTGCAGGGAAGCCCAGAACTGCGGAGGGGAAAGAGAAGGCAAGCAGCATCCTGCGTGGGCAGCCTCTGAGAGAAGTCCTCATTACGCCCTTCTTGTACTCCTTTTGTTTTTCATCCTATCCCCACCCCTAGGCTGCTGAGAATCAATAGCTGAGGACCAGAATCAGATGAGTAAATAAGTCAGAAACTAAATGTTTCAAGCAGAAAGGGAAAGAGGGAGGTGACATGAAACCCTCCCATTTTTTTCTTCTGCAACTTCTTGGATCTTATTTGTGCTGTCTTCTGTTTTAAAGCCAATTTGGAAAGTCAGGTGGATGTAGTTCTGCCTCATCCAGGAGTCAGGCTACTTGCAGAGGGGAAGGGCAGGGAATCTGGCCCTGGTGTTTCTTTCCTGCTCCTTCTGCTCTCCATGTTACAGTCATGTCAAATGCCATGAAGGAGTGGCCAGTAGACATGTTTTGACAGTGTAGCTTACAAATTTGAAATAGTTGTCAATGTTGAAAAGTGACAATATTTTACACTAAAAAAAATCTGAATTTCTGGCATCTCAAAAAAACTGGAAAATGTGGCAACACTGGGCCAGTAATTCCAGAAGACAATGAGCAGCAGGGCTTAGAAGCGGCTGTCTCCTTACACAGGGCACAGACTGTCCAGTTTCCCACAGTCTCCACATCTCGCTGTGGTGCTCCAGGCCCGGAGGGCCACTTTCCGTGCTCGTGCTAGTCTTTGTTCATACATGACATGCTTCCCTCACTTATATTACCTTCCTGGGCCCTCACAGCATCTCACTTGAGATCCCTAATTTACATCCAGCAGCTATTTCCAAAGCACACCTCCTTGTTTGCCTTTATTCTACCCTCTGCGTGGAATGCCACCCCACAGCCCACCTAGAAAATGTCTACCCATCCTTTAAGACCCAACTGAAGCCTCATTTCCCCTGTGAAGCTTTCCCTAACTCATGCCCGCGGAGTTGGGGATTTCCTCCTTTGCATTCTCACTGCATCTAGTCTAATGCTTCATTATTATCATTTACCCATTGGATTATAATTATGCATTTATATGTCTGTTTCTGCTGCTAAACTGTGCATTCTTTGAGGGCACGGACTGGATCTTCCTTAAGCTTGAATCACAGGGCCCTGGTACACAGGAGACCCTCAAATCCTTGTTGAATAAGTGATAGAATGACTGACTTAAGGGATGAAAAGAGAGGTATAAAGTGCTCACTCAATATAGAGAGTGACTGTCCCTTGATGGGAGCCAGAGGCAAGTTGGGTGGTGTCAGAGCTGTTCTAGTTTCCCTGAGGTCAATCACATTCTGCACCAAGTGCTTGGCACAGAGCCTGTCACACTCCAGGTGCTCACAGACTGAAAGAACGGAGCCTACCTGACCAAGGAGCATGACACTTGCACTTTCGTTTGGAGTTGGGGTGCGCCAGGGGCCACTACACGTCACTCTGGTCTCGAATCCTGCCTCCAGCACCCCCAAGCTCTGCAACCCCGGGCAAGTGATTTAACCTCTCTGAGGTCCAATGTCCAAACCAGAAAAAAACTGGAAATAATAATACTTCATTACAGAGTAGGTATGAGGAGTAAACAAGGTATCTCCAGGTCAAGTGACATGTTGCAGACAGTTAATAAGTGTCTGGGCCTTTTGTTGGTGTAGGTTAGTAACAAAGAGTGTGTGTGAGAGAGAGTGAGTGGGTATGTTAAATGACATGTGGAACTGCATAGATATGATATGTGTTCCTATCCAGATCTGATTTTTTGAGATATCTTCTCAAGGGAAGATTAGGGCACATCCCCTAAAAGGAAGAATCCTGCTACAGGATGGTCAACAAAACCTCCAAAGAGAGAGCTAAGTCCAGTTCCTCCATCAAAGGCTGCTCATTGGCACAGCAGAACTCTGCCCCACCGCAATCCCCATTCCATAGTGCCCACAGAGCCCATAGGTATGCGTGCAGCATTTGCTTAACCCATTTTGGCTACAGTTTCCTCATCTCTACAATGGAAAAGATATTAACTGCTTGGAAGGGCGAGTGGAACCATTAATGAGACTGGGTATTTAAAAGCACTTAACCTGGTGTTAATGTACAGAGCAGATGCTCAATAAATGTTAGGCCCTTTCCCTTCCCTGGGGCCACAGGACTGCGGGATAACAAATAAAGAATGGCAGAGGGAGGGACACTGAGGACGTGTCATGTACTGAAGGAGGTGGGCATGAAAGTGACAGGGACAGGAGGACTTTGAATAGGGCTATGATGAGATGAAGCCAAGGGATTGAAAATGGGTAAAGAAGATGCATGTGTGGGTCCTAAATGTGTGTAGGGTCTCTAACTGAGTCCTGAATACCCATGACTCCACACAGGACCCAGCCTACCTGATGCAACCAGTTCCCACCCAACCAAAAAGGGCCAGATTGTGGTTAATGGATCTTTGTGAGATTTCCCCAGACACCACGTGGGGATTATTGATTGGAAGTGTACCTGCCACTGAACTTGACTGAACTCAAAGCTGGAGACTTTTTTTAATGTTTCAAAAGGCATTTCATAGTGGCATTGTTTGTAAACAGCAAAAAATGAGAAGAAATCTAAGTGTCTAACAACTGGAGAATGGATAAATAAATTGTGATATAGCCATTGTATGGAATAGTATACAGCAATAAAGATGAATAAATTATAACTCACGTATCAGCATGGATAAATCTCAAAAGCATAGTTAAAAACCAGAAAGTTGCAGAAAAATATGTATGCACAGTATGATGTCATTTATATAAAGCTTAAAAATATGCAAAATAGTATATATTGTTTATGGATGCATACGTACATGGTGAAAGTATAAATACATGCATGGGAATTAGAAAGAGCCAATCTGGCATCCTGGCTTCCTCTAGGCCAGGATGGAGTGGGGCTCACAACTAGATCTGTAATGAGCTGTTTCTTAGCAAAGATCTGAAGCAAACGTGGCAGAACATTAAGATTTTACATTTTTCTCACTACTTTTGCTGTGTGTTTGAAAGAGTCTGTAATTTTGAAAATGTGGGACGAAAAGTGCTTCTGGTTGCCCCTGCCTCATCCTTTTACACACAGGCTCCTTCGCTGAAGGCCTGCTGCAGCAGGCATGGGGCTGGGGGCAACATAGGGCTGTCACAGACCATAGATCATTTAAACCTTCACACAGTGCTGGAAAGGAAGTACCGCATTCATCTCATTTTATAGAGGAGGTGCTTGAGGCTCAGACAGGTGAAGTGACTTGTCCAAGGACAAGAACTGTGATTAGATCCCAGGCCCCACTCTCATATCCTGTATGTAGAAATACGACTCCTATGCTGCCAAAGCAAACTGGGATACTTGAGCTTTCTGGTGGTTTGGATTCTGTGTTAAAAGAGATTCATTAGCATTTCTTGATCCCCCACCCAGTGGCAGAAGGTAACCCTTATCCAGCATCTCCCATCCCTCCACCCAGTGACAGAAGGTAGCCTAGGTAGGCCTCTCCTTCCCTGGTGGCACTAGCAGAGGTTGAGTGGGAGCCCTGTTGGCACCAGGCTGCCCAGGGAGTTGGCTGGATGAGGCACTCTCTACTTTGTAGCCTGGCATCTCTCACTGCTTACCAAGGGGAACTCAGGGAGAGGCCTGGGGAAGCACCTTCTGCCACCACTGGGGGCACCAGTAGGGATCAAGTGGGAGCCTCACAGAAATCTGGCCTGGGGAAGAGCTTTCCTTCTTCACAGGCCTGGTGTCTCCCACTCCCACCTAGCAGTACCAGTCTTGGGGAAGTACATTCTGCTCCAGTAGGGTGAACAAAGCAGACCAGAATAGCACTGCAAGGGCTCTGAAAACTAAGTTGTCATTGGAACAACAGCCCTCAGAAGTAGGCCAGGACCTACCTGTTGAACCTAAAAAGGATGTATGCCTGCTAAAATAGAAGATTGAAATAGGATCTAGGGTCTCCTAACATAATAAGCAAAATGTCCAGGATACACTAAAAAAGTCACTCATCATACCAAGAATCAGGAAAATCACAACATGAATGAGAAAAGACAATCAATCACGCCAATACCAAGATTAATCAGATGTTGGCATTATTGAGCAAAGATTTTAAAGCAGCCATCACAAAACGCTTTAACAAATACTCTTGAAAAAAATAGAAAATCTCAACCACAGTAATAGAAGATATAAGAAAAAGAACACAATAGAAGTTATAGAACTGAAAAATATAACAAAAACTCACTGGATAGACCCAATAGAAGAAAGAATTATGACAGAGGAAAGGATCAGTGAACTTGAAGATAGAACAGTAAAAATTATACAATCTTAACTGCAGAGAGAAAATAGACTGAAGAAAACACGAACACAGCATCAGAGACCTATGAGACAATAACAGAAGATCTAATATTTGTATGATCAGAGCCCCAGAAGGAGAGGAGAAATAAAATGAGACTAGAAATAAAGCATGAAAATGCTCCAAATTTGGTGAAAGACATAAGCCTACAGATTCAAGAAGGTGAGCAAACCCCAACTAGGATAAACACAAAGAAATTCACACCAAGACAAGTCATAAATAAACTTCTGAAAACTAAAGTCAAAGAAAAAAAATTTCAAAGCAGTCAGAGAAAAACAATCCATTACCCACAGTGGAAAAAAAATTCAACTGACTGATTTTTCATCAGAAACCATGGAGTCCAGAAAAAAGTAGCACATTTTTCAAGTGCTGAAAGAAAAGAGCTGTCAACCCTCAATCCTAAATCCAATGAAAATATCCTTCAGGAATGAAGGAGAAATCAAGACATTCTCAGAGGAAGGAAAACTAAGAGAACCTGTCATCAGGAGTCCCACCCTGAAAGAATAGCTAAAGAAAGTTCTCTAAACATAAAGGAAATGATTAAAGACAGAACTTTGGAATAGCAGGAAAAGAAAGCAATTATTAAGCAAAAATATGGCTAAATACAATAAAGTCTTCTTCTCTTAAATTTTCTAAATTACATTCGATGGTGTGATGGTTGAAGCAAAAATTATAATCCTGCCTGATATAGTTCTAAATATACGTAGAGGAAATATTTAAGACAATTATAAATGGAAAAAAGATAAAAGAACATAGAGGGAGGTAAGATTTCTACACTTCACCTGAACTGGCAAAATGACAACACTAGTACCTGCGATTATATATATATGCCTACAGCAAAGCTATACAAAGAGATACACTCAAAGACACTACAGATACATCAGGATGGAATTCTGAAAAAATGTTCAAGTAACTCAAATGAAGACTGGGAAAGGAAAACAGAAAACCAAAGATAAAGTAACAAACTTAAGTCTTAATGTATCAATAATTACATTAAATGTAAATGGTCTATTATTAAAATTAAAGATAGAAATTAGCAGAATGGACTAAAAAACATGACCCAACTATATGTTGTCCGTAAGAAGTTCACTTAAAACATAACAACACAGGTAGGTTGAAAGTAAGAAGATGGAAAAAGATATGTCATGCAAACATTAATTTTAAAAAGCAAGAGAGATTATATCGATATCAGATAAAGTAGACTTCAGAGCAAAGAAAATTACTAGGGAAAAAGACATTACATAATGATGAAAGGGTCAATCCACTAGGAAGACGTAGCAATCCTAAATGTGGATGCATCAAATAAGAGAGCTGCAAAACACAGGAAGCAAAAACTAATAGAGCTGAAAGGAGAAGTACATGAATCTACAATTATAGTTATCCACTTGCAATAATTGATACACGTACTAGACAGAAAATCAGAAGAATTCAATAACACAATCGACCCATAGGATCTAACTGATATACACAGAACACTCCACCCAACAAGAGCGGAATACACAGATTTTCAAGGATTCATGGAACATTCGCTAAAGTAAACCACATCGTAGACTATAAATAAACCTCAATAAGTTAAAAATATTTGAAATCACATTGAGTATGTCCTCTGACCATAATGGAATCAAACTACAAATTAATAAAAAAGACAACAGGAAAATCTCGAAACACTTGGAAATTAAACAACACACTTCTAAACAATCCATGGGTCACAGAGAAAGTCTCAAAGGAAATTTAAAAATACATTGAACTGAATGAAAATTAAAATATAACATATCAAAATTTGTGGGATGTATCTAAAGCAATGCTTAGAGTGAAATTTATGTCACTGAATGCTTACATTAGAAAAGGGGAAAGGCCTCAGATCCATAATCTAAGTTTCTATCCCAAGAAAGTAGAGGAAGAGAAAAATAGACCCAAAGCAAGAAGAATTAAGGAAATAATAAAGAGCAGAAATCAATGAAATTAAAAATGAGAATGCAATTGAGCAAAATCAATGAAACAAAAAGCTAGTTCTCAAAAAAATATGATTGATAAACCTCTAGCAAGACTAACAGAGGTAAAAAAAGAGAGAAGACACAAATCACCAGTATCAAAAATGAAACAGGGATATCAGTACAGATCCTGAAACAGTTAAAAGGATAATAAGCAAATATTATAAATAACTTCACACTCATAAATTCAACAACTTAGAAGACATGGGCCAATACCTCAAAACCACAAACTACAAAGCTCAGTCAAGAAACAGATTGTCTGAATACTCTTACAACGATTTAAAAAATTGAATTCAAAATTTAAAAAGCTTCCAAAAAAATCTCTAGGCCCAGGTACTTTCACTGGATAATTCTACCAAATATTTAAAGAAAAATTAAGACCAATTTTACACAATCTCTTACAGAAAACAGAAAAGGAGGGAATGCTCCTCCAATTCATTTATGAGGTCAGTATTATCCTATACAAACTAGACAAACCTAGTACAAAAGTAAAACCTACAGACCAATACCCTTCACGAATATCAACACAAAAATGCTTAACAAAATGTTAGGAAATAGAATTCAGCAATATGTAAAAAGAATTAGACACCATGACAAAGTGGATATTTTATTCCAGTGGGAGTTTATTCCAGGAATGCAAGTCTTGTTCAATATTTGAAGAATCAATGCAATCCACCATATCAACAGGCTAAAGGAGAATTATGTGATCAGATCAATTGCTGTGGCAAAATCATTTGGCAAAATCCAACACCTTTCATGATAAAACCCCTCAGAAAAATAGAAAGAGGGGGGAACTCTCTCAACTTAGTAAAGAACACCTACAAAACAACTGCAGCTAACATTAAACTCAATGGTAAAAGACTGACTGTTTTCCCCTGGAGATCAGGAAGAAGGCAAGGATGTTTATTCTCACCATGCTTACTCAACATATTATTGGAAGTTCTAGCCACTGCAATAAGTCAAGGAAAAGAAATAAAAGGGACACAAACTAGAAAGGAAGAAATGAAACTGTCCCTATTTGCAGATGACATGATCGTCTATGTAGAAAATCCTAAGCACAATTCTCTTAGAACTAATAAATGTGTTCAGCAAAGTTGCACAATACAAGATCAACACAGAAAAGACAATTGTACTTCTATATACTAGCACTGACCATGTGGGAACCAAATTAAAAACACCTAATGCCATTTACAGTCATCCCAAAGAAAATGAAGTACTTGTGTATTATACTTGTACAGGATCTCTATGTTGAAAATTACTAAATGCTCAGGAAAGAAATCAAAGATGACCTAAACAAATGGAAAGACACATACATTCATGGATTGGAAGACTCAACTTAGTAAAGATGTCAATTCTTCCCAAATTGTCTTATAGGTTTAATGCAATTCCTATCAAAATCCTACGAGGTTTTCTGTAGATATAGACAATATTATTCTAAAATCTATGTGGAAAGACACTAGGCCCTAGAATAGCTAAAAATATCTTGAAAAAGAAGAGTGAAGTGGGAGCAATCACTCTACTCAGTGGTACGGTCTACTATACAGCTACATTAATCAATAGTGTGTGGGATTGGTGGAGGGATAGATGTACAGATCAATGGAACAGAATAGAGAACCCAGAAATAGACCCACAAAATACACGCAACTGATTTTTGACAAGGTGCAAAAGCAATCCAATGGGGGAAGGATAGCCTTTTCAACAAATGGTACTGAAGGAATTGACATCCACAGGCCAAAAAAAAAAAAAAGGAACTTTAACCTAAACTTCACACCTCACAAAAGAATTAACTCAAAATTGATGATGAGTTAAATGTAAACATAAACCTATAAAACTTTTAGAAAAAAAGGGAAAATCTTTGGTATCTAAGGTTAGGCAAAGAGTCCTTGGACTTAGCACCAAAAGGACAAGCCATAAAAGGAAAAATTGATAAACTGAATCTCATCAGAATTAAAATTTTTTGCTCTGCAAAAGCTCATGTGACGAGGATGAACAAACAAGCTGCAGAGTAGGGGAAAGTATCTGCAAACCACATAACCAACAAAGGACTAGTATCTACAATAAGTAAAGCACTCTCAAAACTCAACAATAAAAACTGAACAATCCAATTAGAAAATGGGCAAAAGCCATGAACAGACATTCACTAAAGAGGATATACAGATAGCAAATAAGCACATGAAAAGATGTTCAATGTCATTAGCCATCAGGAAGATGTAAGTTAAGACCATAGTGCAATATCACCACACCTATCAGAATGGCTAAAGTTTAAAAAAAATAGTGACCACACCAAGGGCCAGTGAGGATGCCAAGAAACTGGATCACTCATATGTTGCTGGTGGGAATGTGAAATGGTACAGGCATTCCAAAAAAAGTTTGGCAATTTCTTTAAAAATTAAGCATGCAAATATCATAAAACTCAGCAATCGCACGCTTGGGCATTTATCCCAGAGAAATAAAAACTTATGTTCACAGAAAAACCTGTTACATGAATGTTCATAGCAGTTTTATTCATAACAGCTCCAAACTGGAAACAACCTACATGTCCTTCAAGAGGTGAATGGCTAAACAAACTGGTACATTCATACCATGAAATACTACTCAGCAATAAAAAGGAGAAAACTATTGATAGATGCAACAACTTGCAAGGATCTCAAGAAAACGATGCTGAACGAAATCGATGCTGAACGAAATCAGTATTGAAATGTTACATATTACACAAATTCATTTATATAACATTCTTGACATAACAAAACCATGCAGATGTAGAATAGAGTCTTGCCTGCCAGGGGTTAGCAATGGAGGGAGTGGGTAGTGGGTGGATGTGAATCCAAGAGGTAGCACCAAGGAGATCTTGGCGGTGATCAAATAGTTCCGCATCTTTATTGTGGGGATGGTTACACAAATCTCCACATGTGATCAAACTTCATACACACACAATACATACACGCACTCACATACAGAGTGCATGTAAAACTGGTGAAATCTGAATAAGCTCTGTGGATTGTACCAATATCAATGTCCCAGGAAATCTGGGTAAAGGGTCACAGGACCCCGCGTACATTTTTTTGCAACTTCCTGTGAATTTATAATTATTTCAAAGAAAAAAGTTTTTAAGAAAGGGGGAATTGGTATATTTACTTGATGGCATTTATTTCCTAAGAGGTAAGAGCTTGGCTTTTTCAGGAGAGGTCGTAAGTCACTATATCGGAAAGCAGGGAAGGGAGGAAAATCAGCATTTTCTGGGAACCTGCTCTGCACCAGACAATTCACATATATGATCTTATTTAATTTTCAAGACAACTCGGACAAGGTTGGCATTTTATTCTCACTTCACAGATGAAGAAAATGAGACCTAGGCCCAGGGCTTGCCCAAGTTAGTAGCTAGTAATCCCTAATTGGAGCTAATAATTAGTGAGTGCTTATGTCCTATACATGAATTATCTCGTTTAATACTCATAAAGTGAGGTAAGAAATGCATTTCAGATTCCAAGGCCGAAATGAGCCCTCCTTGGTGCCCTCAATATGATCCATGTAGTCTCCGACCCCAGCCCCTAGAACCCTTTATTGCACGTGCACCTCCACATGTCTGCCTCTCCGTCCAAGTGTTGAATTATGGAAACTCCTTGAGAGACAGAGCCATGATTTACTCATGTTTGTGACCCCAGAGCTTGCCACAACATAGGGGCACAATTGATGTCTGGTGCATGGATGAAAGAAGTTAGGATCACTTTAAATTGTGTGAACCATTCTCTCCTCACTAAGCGGGCTGGACTAGGCGGGGCTGGGTAGACCGGTGGACCCACCTGGCTCTCTTTGATCCCACATCACAACCACTGGTGTACTGGAGCCAGTTTGCCCTGGCCAGAGCCTCACCAGAGCCGACTGGTAAATTTTCAGAATTTTGCAAGCCAGTTGTTAAACTGTCTGTAGCTTGAAATCAGCCATGGCAACAATATTTACGCCACAAAAATTGGCAAACGCTACAAAGCAGGGCACCCCCCTACACACACCATAACTGGTTGTTAAACGTTTACCAGCACACCACTGATCACAAACATTTGGTTGCAGCACTTTGGTGCATGTAAATAAACAACCCCCAAGTGGAAGGGGCAAAAATGAGACTTCTGGGGTGCTGCAAATGTCCTACATCTTGTTCTGGGTGGTGGTTACACACAGATGTATACATACGTAAAAATTCAGTGAGGTGTACGTTTATAACTAGTGCACTTTATACAATTTACTGTATATATGTTTTCCTCAATAAAAAAGAACTCCAAGACTATGCAAAGAGCTATGGATTGATCCTGAGTGCCCCCTGCAGAGACCCCACTTATCAAGATATACTACACACCTCAGCCGTGTGGATCTGCGTCACAGATGACGCAGCCCAGTTCAATGCATTACCTATTGCCCAGGAGGGGCCAAAGGTCATCCAAACAGCTGCTGGCATCAGGAATCTGAGTCCTTTCACGTCTTTTCTTCATCACGGCTGTTGTCATCTCTCACCTACATTATTTCTGGCTGTGTGGCTAGGGATGGTGCTGTTTGCTGACGGGCAGCATGACTCACTACTCGGCGGATCATTTTTCTAATTAAGCGGAGAGATGGATGGATATTTTCCCATACTTGGGCAGAAGCCTCATTTGCTTGGATCTTTTTACTGGAATTACTCAGCTTTACATTTAAAGGGTGATTTTTCTCCACTTAAAAAAATTAGTACACAAAACCTGCTCCCTTCAGACAATCAGATTTGTAGAGAAACCGGAGAGGAAACTAAGTGCTTCTCCAAAATGCATCCTCACGAGGGAGAGGAAACATTTACTGAGCTTCTTCCATGAAGTTGCCCTAGATGGGAAGGCCCAGCTCCCTATTTTATCTTTAGGATGCTGCCTGGCATTTAGCCTTCCTGACACAATCCCCGCCTCCAACTCCCTGACCCTCTCCCCTCAACCCAGTGGAACAACCTGCTTGGGGCAAGTGCTTTATTGTGGGAGGGAATGACAGGAGCTTGCAGGTTAGAGCCCCGATCCAGGAAGTGGGCATAGCACGTGGGAGAGCAGAGAGCCTACCTGCAGGAACAGGAGGTCTAGCTCAGTGATAGCCCCTCATGGGGAGGCAGGCGCAGCCACAGTGGGGTTTGCAGGGTGGACAAGGATAAATTTGCAGAGTGTCACGGTCATAGCCTCACAAAATCATACAGACTATTCCCCATCTCTCTCCCAGGCTCTGAAATAACCCCTCAGATAAGCCCAGCTCAAGCCCAAATGCCCAGAGTGCAGTGTAGACAGATATTGCTATGAGGATTTGTTTTTAAGTAGGGTGGTGGTAGCTCCTGGTAGTCCCACTCAGCCCCCTCAGCTGAAGTCATGAAGCTCACCCATCTGCTCAGCCCCCTTCCCATTTCTGCCCCCAGCGGGGTGAGCAGGCCCTGGCATTGCTCCTTCACTGTAGTCACTGGGCCCTTGTGCAACCTGCCACTTATGAGTCCAGTCCTAAATCCCAAGCCTACTTGGATAGGGTTACACTTCCTGTCTGGTTTTTGCCAGGCTTTTTCTCCTAGGGACTCCTTCCTATATTACACACACACACACACAAACACACAAGCCTGTCTGGGCCATGCTAAGCCTTCCACACCCAAAAGACCACCCAAGAACCAGCATTCCCAACTCCACCCCTTCCTCAACAGCCTAGGTGGCTGAGATCCCAGCACACCTCCTGCCTAATTTATGACAACTTGCTTAAGTCACAGAGAACCAAGTCCTCAGATGCTCTTGGCAAATCCAACCAATGCTTGGCCCACATATAATGCTAAAGGCCTGACTAGGGGCCCAGCTCTACCCTTAATGTCCAAAGAAGGCCCGGCCTGCCCCTTCTGTCTGGGAGGGGTTAGGTTGAACTTCTGCATCCCTGCTGGTTCCTGACCTTCAAAGTCCTTCCCAGCGGTTGAGATCATGTTTGGGGCTCAGGCCCAAGTCTCTTTCAAGAGGGACTGCTGTCAGGTGAGACGTACCCACTCTAGTGCCAACAACGTCAGCACTTATCATGCCCTCATCAGGTCACCTAAGTGGACTAGAAGCTGGTGCCTCTTCCCCTCTCAAAAGGGCTGGGAGGGGGTGAGGGAAAGGGGGAGTAGAGACCTAGAGAAGGAGGCCAGGTGGGAGGATCAGCTGCCATATTGGGTTGCTGGTTCCCCCACACGAGCAATGGGCGCCAATAGGCATTTAACATATGTTTGTTGAATAAATAGATAAATAAATGCATGGATGAATCCTAAAATATAGGGGAAAGACATTCTTGAGCTCACAGAAATCTTAGGCTCTCCGTGAATCTCTATCACCGGCCCACGTTGCTTTCTTTACCTCTTTCTTTGTGCTTCCCCCTTTCAGCTAAGTAGCATTAAGTCTCTTTCTCTGAGGTGTAAAATGAAGTCCTTAAAAACTAAAAGCCTTGCTTGTAGTCATCTCATAAAGTTGAAAATAAGCCCAAGAAGACCTTGTGTGGCTCCTGGCCCTCTGCACATGCAACTCGAGCAGACTGAATCCCATTCACCTCATCCAAGAGGTTACATGCCACCAGTGTGTCATGGACAGACAGACAGAGGGCTGAGGCTGGACATGTTCCCATCTGCCTTTCTCATGGGGTTCCTAGCACACCCCGGCCTCAATTCTTCCAGCAGCAGCAGCAGCAGCAGCAACAAACTCAAGACTCCACACTCCCAAACTCCCACCCATCAGGGGTTGGCTGGCAACCCACAAGGGCGGTGGTGGGCCGGGCTGCATGGACCAGGCTCTCTCTGAGCCTACAGACTCCCGAACACAGAGCCCCTGGTGGAGTCATTGAGACGAGTATGGCCAAGCCCACCCATCTTCTTTCTGCCTCAGTTACCAAGGTTCTTGGTGGTACTGGGGGTCTCTCTCCCACCTCCCACCAGGTCCGTGTTGGACACTCCCCAGACCTCACTGACAGGGCAAAGGTTAAAATGTTCAGACTACGTACCTAATCATTCCAGCAACTTGCCCAGCAGTCCTCCAGATCGTGTGCTTGGGAGCTGGAGGAGGGACAAGGTGAGAGACAAGGCTGCTGGGGAAAGCCCTGGGCTCTGTAACCTCCTGGCCAAGTTAACCGAATTTCCAGACTAAGGCCGGAGGAGGGACGAGCAAAGGAGAGAAAGGAAAGGAGGCAGGACCAAAGCTAACCCCTTCTTTTTTCTTCCTAAACTCAATCCAGATTTGCCTTCTGAGGGCTGCTTGAAACTGATCCCCGTGGCTCTGACTCGTCCTTTCTTAAAGACATAGTCTCCACTTTGTGGGGAGGAAAATTTCACCTGGCCGAAATATGTCCCAGAACAAAAGACGGGGGGGAAGGCAACACAAGCACAAAACCCAAAATGCCCCACACCTTCACTCTTGATCCAGACTCAGAGCTGGAGGTTTATTCGAGATTCTCTCAGAGCAGCCAACTCCAAACCTCTGCAGGGTGACTCAAGAGACCCTGTTAGAGCCACAGGGCCATGGCAGGAAGTAGGTCAGTTTCCCGGGACTGGTAGATTAGGGGCCAAAGCTGAAGTCTGCAGGCGGGTATGGGAAAAGGAGCACTGGACCAGGAGTCCCATGTCTATCATTACTTCCTGTGTCGCGGTGAACAAGTCGTTTTCCTCCTCTTGGCCACAGTTTCCTTTCTTGACACACGAAAAGGCAATAATCACAGCCCTGCTGAGCTCGCAGCTTGCTGCAGTCTCCTGTTACAGCAGAAGGCAGCACCCTTGGGGCCCTGGTGTCTGACACCCAGCATGCTGTCCTGCTCCAGCTGCCAGATATTTACATGGATCAGAGCTGGGACTTTCCTTTGGGTTGGTTAGGGGTGGAATCCAGGTGTGAGCCTGTGAGTGGGTAGATGGGGAGCCATTTTGTGTGTGTGCCAAGGGAGGAGGAGGAACAGACTGTCTCCAGTGTTCCTTACAAGGTGTTAACAACTCTTCAGGACCTGCCATTCAAGGGCACAGAAAGAGGCTGTGAGCACATCCCCATCTTCTCCTCGCCCTCATATTTCCCATTTCCTCCTGCGGAAAAGCCACCCAGGCCATCAGCCAGGTAGGAGCTGGGGCCAAGCTCTGGCCCTGGTGGCCCCTCTGTAGCTCTTTCTCACTGCAGGCTCCAGCTGCTCGTCTCCCCTATAGCCGCCGGCCTCCTCTCCACGCTTGGGCTTCTGTTCCTTTTCATCCTGTCTGCAGAGCAGGGCGCGGTCTCCAAGTTTCCCCCTCCTTCCTCATTGTCTCCAAATAGCAGCACACAGCCCCATTTCCTTTTGCGCCATGGTTCTCAGCTGTCTCCACATTAGAATCTCCTGAGGAACTTTGGAAAAAATGCTCCTATTCAAGCCCCACCTTCCATTAGTCTGGGGTGGGTTCAGCCTGGGTGCTGTCATTGTAAAAGGTCCGCAGGTGATTCTCATGTGCAGTCAGAGGCACAAACTACGGATTTGAGAGTTCCCACGCTTATTACATCAGGGAATCAGAGCAAAGGTGACCAGATACCAGGTATGAGGAAATACAGAGGGTCAGCATGTCCCAAAGTTCTTCCAGAAGTCTTGGGCTCCCTCCACGCATCGCTCTCTTAGGAGAAAATAATGGCAACGGCTCAACACCATAGTACCAGACACAGTGCCAAGGGCTTTCTGTGTTACCTCAGAGTCCTCACAACCACCTTAGGAGGTACTATCATCACCCTCATTTTACAGTTGAGGAAACTGAGGCATCAAGAGGTTAGGCAATCAGTCCAAGAGTACACAAGGGCAGAGCTGGGATTTCAACTCCGGCATGCGGCTGTCAGCCATTATGCCACATGCCCTGGCTGCCAATCGTCAAACCTGGTACTGCTCTCAGATGCTCCCCTCCTTCTTGGAAGGGCCCTCATCCCATATTCCAGGTCTGGAGATGTGCTGGAGCTGACAAAGTGGTGTCACCTAGTGTGCGTTAAAGTGTGCTTTGTCCTAAGGGGGTCATTTGTATTTGAGGGAACTGCATTTGAGGGCTGGCACTCATCTTCCAGAGAAGACAGACAGCTGCCACGGTTACAAAATGGTCTCTGGTCAGAGAGACCTGGATGCATCTCTGAGCTCGGCCACTTACTTGACAGTGGCTGTAAACAAGTCTCCCTGGTCTCCTGGTGTGTCAAGTGGGATATTCACGCCTAGCTTCCGGAGTCATGGCAAAGGCCTGGCACAGAGAGGTGCTCA
This sequence comes from Equus asinus, assembly GCF_041296235.1. Classification (NCBI taxonomy): domain Eukaryota; kingdom Metazoa; phylum Chordata; class Mammalia; order Perissodactyla; family Equidae; genus Equus; species Equus asinus. The sequence continues at coordinate 57,284,894 of NC_091820.1, read as the reverse complement.
GTGCACACGCTTCCCAAGGCTCCAGCCGACCCCTATCAGAAGAGTCTTCAAGGGCATGCCTCGGACCCTCTGGCAGTCTGGTGCTGCCAATGGTCCCTTTCTCAGAAAAAAATGCTTTTAAATGCATTAAATAAATTACCTAGAATTACAAAGGAACCTGACTACTGTATACCGAAATGCAATTTACAATCTAGGCATATGTGCTTCTTGATTAACACATTCACTCTAACAAGATCTAGCAGTGGGTCTAATGACTACCATAATTTTGAGGTAGTGATGAGCATAAATGATTTTTTTTGAGATACCTGCAACAACTGTAATGTGATATGAAAAGAGTTGTAATTCTACTGGTGACAGTCACAGAAGCTGCTAATAGCACTGTGGTTTATTGCTCTGGAGACAGGTCTGCCTGCTCCTCTGTTCATTAGCTGTGTGACCTGGGCCAACCTACTTAGCCCCTCTGTGCCTGTTTCCTCATCTGTAAAATGGGGGCTGCTGTGAGGTTGCAAGGAATTAATGAGCACACGTAAAAGTGCTTAAAGCCCGGCCTAGGACGCAGCAGATGCTCTTTAAGTGTTAGCTCTTATTGTCATCTACAAATGGGCTTCCATAGATCAGAGCGCAGAGTTCATTTATCCAAAGCCCACCTCCAGCTAAGTTCCTCTACCCCCAACACCACGCGTAATGCCATGGCATTTGTATTCTTTTGGGACCTGGGATCTTTAAACGTCTTCTTTAAAACATTGCCAAGGCCAGGTCTTCTGAGGCCAAGAAGGAAGCTCCTTTTTAGGGACTGCCTGCCCTTGGGCTTCCCCTCGACAGAGTCCCCAAGGCCTCTCTCTGTAGCCCCAGCCGTGACCTCATCATCCACTCCCCTGCTCCACCCCAGCTGCCCAAGGCACTGCAGTTATGCAGTTACAGACCCTGCCATGGCCCCGGGCTTCCCATTTAAGAGTCTGGAATGCACCTACAAACTTCTAACAAGCTAAAGGGTAATTTGGAAACCTGAAGCACTCCCTAACTTATTGCCGTTGTCATGGGTCAGGGAGGGGGTTTGGGAGGATCAAAGCCATCCCTTCACTGTGCAGATGTGACAACTGAGACCCAGAAAGAGGCAAGGACTTGCCTGAGGCCACATGGCAGTTTGCTGGCAGCGCTGGGCCGAGGATCCAAGATTTCACTCAATCAGTCCTCCTGGGTTGGAGCAAAATCTCCATCTTCTTTGACCTCTCCTTCCTGCCCACCATCTGGTCAGGTGACAGTTTCTGTCAGTTCCATTTCCTCTTAAATATGTCACCAATCCATCGGCCCCTCTCCAGGCCCCCACACGTGCCTGGGGTCAGGCCCTCCCGCCCTCCACTCCTCACCGCCTCCCTGACTCTAGTCTGCTCTCCTGCTTGAACCTTCCTGATCCGTGCCTCTGTCCCTGCTGCATGCCAAGCATGTCAAGAGCTAGGAGGAAGCTTATGAGCCCAAGCTCCTCACACACCACCCCACTCCACATCCTGCCATGTCAGAGAGAAAGAAACTGAGGCCAAGCTAGGGGAATGGAGCCGGCCAAGGTCTGACAGAAAGCAAGAGGGAGAGCTGGCACCAAAACCCAGGTCAAAGGGTTGTGGAATCTGAGTTCTAGAAAGAAGTTTCATTTACTGTTATTCCCATTACATCACTCACCTCTCAGAATTATACCCCCAAATCCTATTGTTTCAGGTAACGACTGGAAATATTGTTTTTGTCAGGACCATAATTGCTACTTCCCTTTCCATGCGCTCATTTTGGAAAAAGCAGAGAATACTCTATGTCCTTCTCCCACTTCTCCCCAAGGCCCCTAAGGTAGGCCTCCAGTATCTGCCAGCCGGAATTTCCTCCTTGTCTGTTCTAGGCATGGACAGGCCCTACCTGTTCACCAGCCATTTTCACAAGTATTTCTACTGGCCTGGGCCCAAAATCAGTTTGCCAATCTCATGTTATTGGATTTCCCTGTTGCCTTGAATCTCCTAGAATATACTAGACTGTGTCTGCCTCCTCTCTGCTGCCCCAGCACCTGGTAGTAGTCCTGGCATAGAATGGACATTCAGTCTTTCAGGAATGAATGAATGAATGAATGGCAGAAGATGCTGGTGTTGCAAGGGATAAAGAGAGGAATAAGACATAGATGGTCTTGCCCTTCAGGAGCTTAGAGCTTACTTATGAAGACAAGATCTAGAAAGTCATAGAAATATGTAAATAGAGAATCAGGTAGCCATGGTTGACTTTCCCTGCAGGCAGAGCAGGGGCCCGGGGCACTGTAAGCAGGCTAGAAGGCCAAAGCAGTTGAGTGCAAGGGCGTGGCAGGACAGGTCATGGAGGCAGCATCTTGGGTCAAAGGGGGCATCAAGCTAAGTGTCAGGCTATAATAGGGTTGGGGGGAGTTAGGAAAACCAGATGTGGTTTCCAGGAACTAGAGACACCAAGGTAGTAAAAGCAGGTTCAGAGTGGAGAAGAAAGATTCTGGAAAAATTTCTTCAAGGCCTGGTGTGTAGCTGCAGAGCCCTGTCAGTAAACCGGAGGGGAAAGGGACGAGAGACAGGAAGGCAGGGGGTAGATGAGAAGTACCTGAAAGAGAACACAAGCAGTGGGAAAGGAAAGACAGAGCGAGGGCCAAAATGGTTAAGGAAGCACTTCCATCTGGTGACTGAGAAGCTGATGATATCGCCACTGAAATGGGCAATCATTGGAGGGGTGGGAGCCTTAAATCTTCTCACTCCTCTACTTCATGTATTCACTCACCAAACATTTATTTACTCAACACCTAGGACAATAGCCCTCAACTCTGTGTGTGTGTGTGTGTGTGTGTGTGTGTGTGTGTGCGCGCGCGCATCTGTCTACACATTCTAACCTCTAGGGAACACTTGAGGCCTCTCCTGCCCCTTCACCTTCAGGGAGGACAAGAAAGGACATAAGAGGCTTCTGGATCTTTGCTACTCAAAGCGTGGTCCATGGACCGGCTGTATCACTACTACTCGGGAGCTTGTTAGAAAATGAAGAATTTCAGGTTTCACCCCAGACCTTCTAAAACAGAACTTGCACTTTGCATCTAAAACTTTAACATACACAGTATCATCTAGGATCTTGTTTGTCTATGCTGCTGGCCCATGCATCACACATTGAATATCAAGGAACTAGGACACAAAAAGGGGCCACTGTGCTGGGGATGGAGCGTTTAACGGGAGGGACTAATGGAAACTGAGTAAGCTCGGGGATGGGTTTATCTGTGGGGTGCCCTTCAGGCGGGTAGAGAAGTAAGTTCCCAAGCAGCCCCTCCCCAGGACCCTAGAAAGCTGTTCAGCGCTGTCTCTGGTCTGGATCAAAGGAGTCCTGGTGGCCCCCACATAATCTAGCCTAACTGTAGCTCAACTCCAGCAGGGTGAAGAGGCCACATGGTGGTTTGGGCCCAGAGCCCTGTCTCAGAATAAAACATCCTCTGAGCAGTGTGTTCTTTGAGGACTTAGCATGATGGTCTGCAGCTGGCTAAAGAATCAGAGTGTGAGGCTCCCAGCCAGCATCTTTTCTCATCAGAAACACAACTAATGGAGGGTAAGAGAGAACTGCCCCCAGCTCATGATTTCGTTGGGCTAACAAATCCTCAAGGAACTATACCAGGTAAGGAAAGTATGGGTAGTTTTTATTTTCTTCTTTGCACTTTTATGTTTTTCCCACAATCAATCTGTATTAGTTTTAAAATCTGTATTTAACAAAGGCTTTATTTCAAAAACCAAATTAATACAAAGAAAAATCATGGCAACATACAAGTAAGTGCTGACTTGTGTGGTGTAGATAATTTATTGTATGGGGATTTGAGGGAGTTTTCCAAGGTGAAAGACAGAGCAAGGGGATGGAAAAGGGGCGCCTAAGATCGCCAGCCCCTGAATCTTGGACTGCAAAGCTGCCTAGCACTGTCGGCCCTAACCCGGGTAACTGGATTCATTTCCAGAATCAGAGAATCTGAGAACTAGAAGAATCTGAGAGATCACAGGGCTAACCCTGGCCTTTTCTTCTTAGAGGAGGACACTGAGGGCTCTGAACCTCGGCACAGGCTCTTCTCTCTGCCCGTATCGCCTGCCCCTCTGCGCTGTGTGCCTACCTAATCCCCACTCCTCCTCAGACTTGGTTCAAACATCACATACTCTTGTGGGTTAGGTGCTCTCCTCTGTTCACAAAACATTCTATGCATTCCTTGATCATTCATTTGACAACTTACTGAGCCCCTACTGTGTGTCAGGCACAGTTCTAAGCACTGGAGACACATCAGTGCCCCAAAATCCCTGCCCTAGTGTGCAGTGATTAAATCAGAGCATTTATTCATTCAGCAAATATTTATGGATTACCTATGTGTGGGGCCCTGTGTGAGGCATAAACTGTTTTAAGGTCGACGTTAATGGTTTACAGCTTTGGCCTCCTCCCTTCCCCCCACAGTCAGTGCCTTGTGGACACAGTGAATGTTTTCTGAATGAATAAATAATGAAATGGCCAAGGTCACACAGCAACCTCGAGATGGTGCTGTTACTGAAACCCTGGTCCCCCGATAGCTAGATCCCTTTCTCCAGCCCTCCATTGCAGTCAGCCCAAACCTTTGTAACCTCCATCAGAGGGGAGAAATAAAGGGCTGGGTCCCCAAGGCAGATCTGTTTGGGAAAGGGCCGACCCACCCTCTCAGGGACCCTCTCTGGGGAGAGTGGGGAAGTTGTCAGCTTCCAACAGCCCTGCTCAAAAGCCTGGGGCAAGCAAGAAGAGGCACTCTCCAGCAGGGTCCTGCCAGCCCCTCCCTCTGCACAGGGACTGATCATTTGGAGGTACGTCTCATTTCTGTGTTAAAAACAAGAGTTTTTGTTAGAAACAAAACCACCACTGGGACTGCAGGGACATTCCCCACCCACCCCCAGCCCTGGGCCCCCGGATCTTTCCCTCTGAGCCAGAGGCAGCTCCCGCCTTTGGCAGCTGGAGCGGTTGCACTGCAGCGCCCTCTGTCGTGTGCAGGGCCGGCTCAGCCGCCGTGCGGAGCGGGGGAGGAACGCGAGCGGGGGCCCGGCCGCTTCCAAGGAGCCTCCTGTTCCGGCGGTGCTGAGGGACCGTGACTCATCCCGCCGGCTGCGCCCGCACCGGCCGCCCCCGCAGGCTTGCAGCCTCCGCACGCGCCTGGTGACTCACCCAGACGAGCGGAGCTGCTCTACACACGAAAAGCAGCCCCGGGCGGCCTCCCGACGGCAGCGGCGCCGCAGCACCTGCTCTGCCAGCCGGTGTGTCGTCTTGACTGAACCCTCGCCCTATGGAAGCTTCCGGCGCTGGAAGCCCAGCTCACATCCACTCTCAATGAGTCTTCACCTCTAACCTCAAATGAGGGTCGTTTTGTTACACAGCCTTAACAGAGTGGGGAACTGAGGGCGAGAGAAAGGTGAAGTGAGGGCCAGGGTCAAGCACCTAAGAAGCAGAAGAGGGACTATATTAACCAGTTATCTCTGACTCCAAAATTCAAGGTGTGTTTTCCAAAGCATCAAGCTGCAATGTCCTCCTAACCGCCCTCCTCTCCCCTCACATACACAGGAAGGGAAGGTTGGACCACATCATATAGGACCTTGAAAGTCAAGCACTATAGTAAACATTTACTATTTTGGAAATAAAAGAAAAGCTATAAACGACATTTAAGAAGAAAGTCAGGTGGGTGTTGGGCTTGATTCTGTAAAGATGTTTTATCACCGAGCAAAGGACATGATCAGAGCTTTAGTTAGGAAGATGCACCAAAGGAAAATAGATCAGAGAAGTGACACTTGAGGTAGTCCAGCGGTGCTCAGTAGGGTCTAAATCAGAGGTCATGAAACTGGGAAAAAAAGGTACAGATCCAAGAGACGTTGGGGCAGGAAAAGATTAATGATACACCGGATTTCAAAAAGTGGGGTAAGTAAAATACATAGCACTTCCTACCTCTCCTAGGGTATTTACCACAATCAATTTTGCCTTCTTTATTAGAGTGATATTCTGTTGGCCTTGATAGATGCTAAGATCCATGGAGTGATGCTGGTGGCTCAGGTCTCACTCCTGCCTTGGAGACCATGACCTTGTAGGGGCAGAATATAGATGTCTGGGGGCTGTGTCCATCTGGTCAGCTGGATGGAACATAGGTGAGGGCAGAGCTGCTTGCCCAGGCAGTATCTGCACATGCCAAAGAACCCCTAAACAGCCCCTGCTTCCTCCTTGAGAAAAGTTTGGAGGGCTCCAGCTAAACTCCAAGACTACCTCATGCTACTAAGTACCCTTCTGGGCCTATAGTTTGCTGGAGCACCTGAGTGGGTAGGTTGAGTCGTTCTGGCAGCCCTGAGGCAGCCCGACCCTGAGGCCAGGCATCAAGACCTGTGCAACTGGCTGTGAGTACCTGCTGCCAGCTAATAACACTGAATGAACACACCACTAGGCAGAAGCATGGCTTTATTGCAATAGAATGGGCCATTTTTATACAAGAGTAAATTATCTAGGCATCAACACCCCACCAAGACAGAAACTCCACAGAACTGAGGAGTGTTATGTTGGCAGTGGACCCATAGGTAGCCAGATCCATCTCCAAACCCACTCTGTAGTCTATCCAGAACATCAGGCCCTATAGGCCCAGCTACTAACTGAGCCCATCTTCCCCTAAATACCCTATGTAGATGGACACAATGAATGAGAGCACCCTGCTGAGAATGGGTGGTTCCATAGTTCCTCAAGATTCCACCCAATAGACACCAGCATGGAATAGGGGGCCACTCCTAACTCCTGGTACTTCCCATCCTTCACCATTCATACTTGCTGTCATCCTAGGCTCTCCTGCATAGAAAATCATGACCCTGCTGTCTCCTAATGTTACCATGGGCTGCCTTGTCTACTTCATCCACTCCTCCCTTCCTTGAAGTCCAACAAAGTATGTCATCAAGCCAGAGTTTGGGGAGTTTTTTGTTTTTTTCCTGACAAGGAAGAGGTGTTGCCGCCACTTTGGGAGTGCCACTGAACAACAGACCTAGTGCTCAGAGCCCACGTTTCTAATAAATATCTATCCTGGGAGCCTGAAGTGTAGGCTTTCACAAATACGCAGAAACACACATGTGCGTGTGTGTGGAGGGGGGGCTTGTGTGGGTTCTTTAGCTCCTAAACATCTTTCATGTGGGCCCCAGTGTTCTTTATGAAGGAGGAAAAGTTGTGTGGAGAAAAGGAAAAAAGATGTCAATTCTCCCTAACTTAATCTATAAACTCATTGTCATCCCAATCAAATTTCTACAGGAATTTTTCATAGAACCTGACACACTGATTCAAACACCCAAATGAAACAGAATATGTACAAGAAGAGCTAAAACAATTTTGGGGGAAAAAGGACAATGAAGGATGATTTATTATACAAGGTATCAAATCTATAGTAATTAATAGGGTGTAGTACTGGCATAGAAATAGACAAGTAAATGAGTGAGAGAGAACAGAAAGCCCCCAAACCAACTTCTGTAAAGATATTAAATAAATAACATAAGTGGCATTTACAAGCCAGTGGTGAAAGGATGGATTATTCAATAGTGTTGGAAAAATTGGCTTTCCATTTGGAAAAAACTAACTTATATCCTTACCTCATACCACACACACACACGCACACATTCCAGATAGCTCAAACAACTAAATATAAAAAATAAAACATACCTATAACCACAATGAGAAATATGCAGATATATATATATATTTGTGACTTTGGCGTAAAGGAATTCTTTCTAAATAACACACATACACAACACAAAAGCCATGAAGGAATGATTGATAAATATAAATCTACATCAAAAAAATTTCTTAGACAGAAGACACCATCAATAAAGTTAAAAGACAAATGATAAACTGGGGGAAATATATTACTAGCAATATGTGTGTTAGAGAAAAAATTGATATATAGAGAGAGAATTTCTGTAAATCAATAAAAAAGGTGAACAACTCAAAAGAAATATGGCAAAGTATATGGTCAGTTGATTCAAAAGGAGAGTTACAAATAGCCAGTAGACATCTGAAAAAATTCTCAACCTCTAGTAATCACAGAAAGGCAAATGAAAACAACCATCAGATACCATCTTTCATCCATCACATTGGTAATGAAAAGTTTTAGTGTATCAAGTGTTGGTATGTAGGTAAGCAAAACTGCTATTCTCATACACTGCTGGGTGGAGTAGAGCCAATATGGGTAGGAATTTGGCAACGTATATTATTATGTAAAGTGCACATCCCCTATTACCTAGCAACTCCACTTCTTATTGTTTATCCTAAAGAAAGTCTTGCACATGTAGACAAATGTTTATTGAATGGATGCTTATTGAAATATCGGTCATCAAAATTTAGAAACAACCTCAGTTCATCCAACAGGTAAATAGTTAAACTCTGATAAAAGTCATACTAATAATGTAACATTTTAAAAGAATAAGTTAGGACTTCTGCTTCTGGGAAGATGGAATAAATATACTTTTCCCTATTCTTATCACTAAGTAAAACCAAAAACTAAGTATAACTAAAAACCCTGAACATTATAAATAAAACAAGCACAAAAAGACTCTGAAAGGTGGAGAGAAGAAGGCACGTCAGCAAGAGACCTCAGGACTCGAGGGGTGACATGGTAAGTTCCCTGGAATCCTGTTTTGCCTCATATATCCCAGAGTTGAAGCTCAAAAAGGCTGCAACCTAGAAACACCAGTGGGTGCAGACAAAAACAAAAACGAAAAACAAAAGCCTATCTCTCTAACCAAAGGACCAGAAAAGGAGGTAGACTAGCAAGACAGAAAATTTTAGACAATAATTGCTCTACTCCAGCCAAACACCACAGGAAAAAAAAAATGTGGTCCCATCCCCAACCCTACCTGCAAAGGAAGGGTTGAAAACGTAGACTGCTGCCCTTGCTAAGCTGAAACCAGGTGCCCTAAACCTCGCTACTGGAGTGATGTCAGAGAGGGCTGAGTGAGGAGCTGGGATAGACCTACTAGACAGAAAATCAGCAAGGACACAGAAGAACTCAACAACACCCTTAACCAACAGGATCTAATTTGACATTTATAGAACACTCCAACAACAGAAGAATACACATTCTTTTCAAGTGCCCATGGAACACAGACTATGTTAGGCCATATCCTGTGCCATAAAACAAACCCCAACAAATTAAAAAACAATAGAAATGAAATGGAATGTATTCCATGACCACAATGGAATCAAACTAGAAACCAATAATAACAGAAAGATAACAGGAAAATATCTAAACACTTGAAAACTAAATGGCACACTTCTAAATAATCCATGGGTCAAAGATGAAATCTCAAAAGAAATTTAAAAAATACATTGAACTGGGTGAAAATGAAAATACAACATAGCAAAATTTGTGGGATGCAACCAAAGCAGTGTTTAAAGGGAAACTTATAGTATCAAATGCTTATAATAGAAAAGAGAAAAGGTCTCAAATCAATAACCTAAATTCCTACCTTAAGAAACTAGAAAAAGAAGAGCAAAATAAAGCCAAAACAAACAGGAGAAAGGAAAATAAAATAAGAACAGAAATCAATTAAATTGAAAACAGGAAAACAGAAAATCAATGAAACAAAGAGCTGGTTCTTTGAGAAGATCAGTAAAATTGACAAACTCTAGTAAGACTTACAAAGAAAAAAATGAGAAAACAAGTTACTAATATCAGGAATGAAATGAATATCACTACAGACCCTTCAGACATCAAAAGGATAATCAAGGAACACTAAGAACAACTCTACACACTTTGAGAATTTTGATGAAACTAGACAATTCCTTGAAAAACACAAACTCCCAAAACTCACTCAATAGGAAACAGATGACTTGAATAGCTCTATAACTATTAATAAAATTGAATTCATAATTTTAAAACTCCCAAAAAAGAAATCTCCAAGTACCATGATTTCACTGGAGAATTATGCCAAATATTTAAAGAATTAACACCAATTCTACACAATCTCTTCCAGAAAATAAAAGAGAAAATGCTTCCCAACTTGTTTTATGAAGCTAGTCTTATCTTGATGCCAAATCAGATGACAGTCACACACAAAAAAGAAAACTACAGACCAATATCCCTCATGAATATAGAAGCAAAACTCCTCAACACAACATTAGCAAATAGAATTCAGTAATATGTAAGAAGAATTATACACCATTATTAAGTGGGGTCTATTCCAGGGATGGAAGACAGTTTCAATATCTGAAAATAAATCAATGTAATCTACCATATTAACAGACTAAAGAAGAACAATCACATGATCATATCAATCAAGATCAAGAGCAGAAAAAGCTCTTAACAAAATCCAACACCCATTATGACTTAAAAAAAACCCTCTCAGAAATAGGAGAAGAAAGGAATTTCCTCAACTTTAAAAAGAGCATCTACAAAAAACTTTTAGGTAACACTAAACTTAATGGTGAAGTACTGAATACTTTCCTTCTCAGCCTGGGAACAAGGCAAGGATGTCTGCCCTCACAACTCTAATTCAACATAAGGCTGGAAGTTCTAGCCAGTACAATCAGGCAAGAAAGGGAAATGAAAGGCATACAAATTGAAAATGAAGAAATAAAACTGTCCCTATTTGGAGACGACATAATGGTGCTATGTCCCAAGGAGTACAAAACAATTTCTAGAGCTAATAAATGAGTTCATCAAGGTTGCAGAATATAAAATAAGCATACACAAATAAATTGTATTTCTATATACTGGCGATGAACAAGTGGATGCCAAATTAAAAATATAATACCATTTACTCAAAATGAAATACTTAAGTGTAAATATAAGAAGACATGTATAGGACTTGTATGCTTAAAACTACAAAATGCTGATGAAAGAATTCAAAGAAGACCTAAATAAATTGAGAAATATACCGTGTTCATGGATTAGAGACTCAAAATAGTAAAGATGTCAATTCTTCCCAAATTCATATACAGGTTTAGTGCAATTCCTATCAAAATTCTAGGAGGATATTTCAGACATAGACAAGGTTATTCTAAAATATATATGGAAAGACAAATGAAATAGAATAGCCAAAACAATTTTGAAAAAGAAGAATAAAGTGGGAGGAATCACTCTACCCAATTTCAAAACTTATTATGTAGCTACAATAATCAAGACTGTATGGTGCTGGTGGAGAGATAGACGCATAAATCAATGGAGCAGAGTAGAGAACCCAGAAATAGACCCACACAAATAAGCCCAACAGATTTTCAACAAAGGTGCAAAAGCAATTCAATGGAAGAAAGACAGCCTTTTCAAATGGTGCTGAAGCAGCTGGACATAGGCAAAAATGAACCTTGACCTGTGTAGTGGGTTGAATGGTAGCCCCCAAAAGATATGTCCATGGCCTTATCTAGAAAATAGGTCTTTGCAGATGTGATTAAGTCAAGGATCTTGAGATGAGGAGATTATTTTGGATTATTCAAGTGGGCCCTAAATCCAATGACAAATATCCTTATGAGACAGACACACAGAGGAGAAGATACACACAGAGGAGAAGGTGATGGGAAGACGGAGGCAGATATCGTAGTGATGTGGCCACAAGATAAGGAAGCGCAGGACTACTGACAGCCACCAGAAGCTGGAAGAGGCAAGGAAAGATCCTTACCTAGAGCCTCCAGAAGGAACATGGCCCTGCTGACATCTTGATTTCAGACATCTGGCCTCCGGGACCATGAAAGAATGAATTTCTCTTGTTTTAAGCTACTAAGTTTATGGCAATTTGTTATGGCAGTCTCAGGAAACTAATACGACCTGTCTCATACTTTATACAAAAATCGACTGAAAATGTATCACAAGCTAACTTTCTTGTGGTGATCATTTTGCAATATATACGTGCATCAAATCATCACGTTGTACACCTTAAACTTATACAACATTATATGTCAATGATATCGCAATAAAGCTGGAAAAAATGCATTGCAAATTTAAATGTAAAATGTAAAACTATAAAATTTTTAGAAAAAGGCAAATGTTTGGAATCTAGAGCTAGGCATATAAGCTAGATCTTACACTTGACAATCAAAACATGACATGAACAGACAATTCACTGAAAAGGATACATGAATGGCAAATAAGCACATGAGATGTTCAGTCACTTGCCATTTTAATGCAAATTAAAACCACAATAAGATACCACTACACACCTATCAGAATGGCTAAAATAAAAAAAAAAAATAGTGACCACATCAAATGTTGGTAGAGATGCCAAGAAACTGGATCCCTCACACATTGCTGGTGGGAAGGTAAAATGGTATGGCCATTCTGGAAAACAGTTTGGCAAGTTACTTTTAAAGCTAAACTTGCTGCTACCATATGACCCAGCAGTTGCACACTTGGACTTTTATTCCAGAGAAATGAAAACTTCGGTCCACATAAAAACCTGTTACATGATTGTTCATAGCAGCTCTATTTATAACAGCCAAAACAAAACAATCCAGATGTCATCAACGGGTGAATGGATAAACTATCTGTGGTACATCCAAGCCATGGAACACGCACTACTCAGCAATAAAAAGGCACAGACTGTTGATCCAGGCAACAGCATGGATGAATCTCCAGACAATTATGCTGGCTGAAGTAAACACACAGTTCCTAAATGTTATATACTGTATGATTCTATTTACAAAACATTATTGAAACGACCTAAATTTAGAATGGAGAACAGATTATTAGTTGCCAGAGGTTAAGGAGGGGGTAGGGGTGGGAGGAAAGTGGGTGTCGTTATGAAACGGCAACTTGAAGGATCCTTGTGGTGATGGAGCTTTTCTGTATCTTGACTCTCTCAATGTCACTATCCTGCTTGTGATAGTGTACTAGGGTTTGTGAGAGGTCAGCATTGAGGGAAGCTGGGTGAAGGGTATATGGGATCTCTCTGTATTATTTTTCAAACTACACGTAAATCTATAATTATCTCAAAATAAAAAGCTAAATTAAAAAAGGATGAGCTAGGTCCACATGTCCTAACATGGCAAAGTTTCCAAGATATATTGTTCAGTGAAAACAGCAAGTTACAGACCGGTCTATATGGTGAAATACCATTTATTTTTAAAAACCCACCCACAAGCAGACTTTGTATACACAGGAAAAGATTTGGAAGAAGGCACTCTACGCTGGTAACAGCGGTTACCTCTGGAGAGCAGAGCTGGGGAGGGAAGAGGATTTTCACTGTGGCTGGATTGTTTGATTTTTTTCACAATGAGAATATCTTATATGGTACTCATATAGTAAAAACATTATCCTGGACACAGCTGCAGTGTTCTAGGAATTCAAACCTTTGTTTTGCTTGTCCTGATCTGACCTATCCCTGTTTCACCATCCATGTGGCCAGGGGACCCAGCTCACGCCCACTGCCCTTGAGCCTCAAGGAAGTGGCTCCTGAGCCTACCTAATCTGGAAACAGCCTCACTAGCTGATTACCTCTGAGGTATGGAAGCACCACCTGGACGGGCCAATGTCCCTATGACTATGAATCTACCCACTGCTGCCGACAACTTACAAAACACGCAGGAAGCTCAGCCCACACTAATCAATGCGACAACAGTTTCCATAAGGGTCAAGTCAACAAACTGTGATGCAAGTTTTAACTCTGGGGGCAGCAAAGGTCTCCTCACCCTCTTGACCTGAAACATGACAGCAATTGAGCCTCTTTGGAGGAAACTGAGAGCGGCAGGTATGATTAACGATCAGATACCTACACGCAGCTGTGCCTGGTTGAGAGCCGACTTACTCTTGGAGGCCCCTGAGAGTGCATTCATTCATTCACTATATATTTACTGAGCACTTACTATGTGCCAGGCACTATTCTAGGCTCTGATAATAGCAGTGAATAAAACAAAATCTCTTCCCTCGTGGAGCACCCATTCTGGTGGGCGAGCAGACAATAGGTAAGACAAGTAAACAAATTATATGTTAGATGGTATTCAGTGCTATAAAAAACACAGCATGGAAGGAGGATATAAAGTTTTGGGTGCAGGGGGTTGAAATTTTGGAAATGGTGGTCAGAGAAGGCCTCACTGAGAAGGGAACATTTCGGTGGAGATCTGAAGGAAGCAAGGGAGCCAGCTACAAAGCTATCCAGTGGTTCTGGATATTTTCCATTTGCCCCTCCAGACCTTGTCCACCCTTCTCCACCCAGCTTTGTGCCCTGGCAGGCTGACCTGTATGGACTGCATCAACAGGTTCCCTTGTCCTCTGGCTTTGGGTTAGGTTTGACCAATGGGAGGCACCTGTAAGGAAATGAGAAGGAAAAAGAAAGTGAGATTTTTCATCAGGGGTTGGCTGCATCCCTCTACCACAGAGCATAGCTCCTGTCAGGTGGCCCTCACCATACAGCAACCCTTCCCCAGTTCCCATAACCACTCTCTCCCAGGGGCCTGACAGATACACTGGGGAGAAACATTCCAGGCAGAAGGAAAAGAAGGACAAAGCACAAATGTGCTTGGAAAGCTTAAAGAATGATCAGACTAGTGTGGCTGGAATGGCAGAGGTGACGGAGGGATTGGTAGGAGATAATGTCAAGAGGTAAGGGAGGCCAGACTATGAGGGCTTTGCAGGCTACCGGAAAGACTTTGGCTTTTAACATGAGTGAGACGGGGAGCAATTGGAGGATGCTGAACAAAAGACTGACATACTCAAACTATGTTTTAACAGCATCGCTTTAGGAGACTGGTGACAGGCAAGAGAGGATGGTGGCTTAAATTAGAGTGGTAGCAATGGAGATGGTGAGAAGTGGTCGGATTCCAAATAGGTTTTAAAGGGGGTGCTGAAGAATCCTGTTAACTAAAATGACCAGAGAAAAAGCCCAAACCCAAGACCAGAGACTTACTACCCTGCTTGTCATTGTATATCACTAAAAATTCTGTTATTCAGTAAGATTTCAGCATGACAATCCCAATACCCTACTACTTGTGTGGGACGCACAATTCTAGGCCAAAGGCCAACCCTCAAAGTTTCCCCAGACTGTACCTGACTCCAGAACAACTCCAGAAAACTATCATCACGGACTTTCTAGCCAAGCAACCCCACTCTAAAGCCAGAACTCTATAAGGGTCGTGTTGGGCGCCATTTTGTCCCGATTGGCTCCAGCCACTCTGTCTCCATGGGCTCCTCCATGAGCTGGCCTAACCATGTCACATCAGAATTCTGGGAAACACTGTCCACACCTGCCCTGTCCATACCTCCTGTCCTCTGCTCATCATCACTCACAGGCTGGCAGCAGACAGATCACATCCATCAACCACTAAGCAGAGAGAGATGGGTCCCAGGGGCAGTCAGAACACAGTGTGGGCAACATCTCAGGTACCATGACTTTAATAAGGATTTTAAAATTTGCCGGGAAAGCAGGCAACCATCAACCATAGACAGATCATCGGAAAGGAGGGAAAAATAGAAAGCTTGGCCCCACGGGCTGAAAGCTCCAGCCTGAAATATCTCCTGGGAACAAAAGCACCCCGGCATTTTTTGGTGCACACTGTTAACTCTCAGGATAACGCCTGTTGCTTCATATTCGTGAACCCCCAGCAAAGGCACCCAGCTGGAAAGTGGAGAACAGCACATGATTCTGAGGGCTCATTTCAGAGCCAGGAAAAACTGATGGTATTTTGTTTATGTTCAAAGAAATCAATCCAAAGAGATCAGCCCCACAGCCAAAGTCAGCAAGACCGGGGAGCAAATTGCTGCCAACCAAGGAGGGGTCGACCTGCACTGGAATCCTGGATCCAACAGTTTCAAGCTGTGTGCCCTTGGGTAAGATTCTTAACCCTCCAAGGACCTCAGTTTCCTAATCTGTAAAATAGGGACAATACCTACTTCATAGGGTTGCATTAAGGATCGAATGAGCTCACGTGTATAAAATGTATGTGGCATAGCTTCTGGGGTACTAGCTGCTCACTACCTGTTGGTTTTCTTCTCATGCCCACTTTTCTTTGGCAAGAGCCTGGCCAGTCGCGTAGGGCAACTATGGGGTTCCAGTGGTCCCCGTGCCTTTACGAAGAGCTCTCTGAGGAATTTTCCAGCTCTTTCATGCCAATGCTGTTTTCTGCTCTTTACTGAAAGGGCATCCTGGGTAGCTGGCATTTGATCCCAGCAGGACATGGTACCATGCACAGCTTGGCATTGAAGGGCACTAATGCCTATTAATTAATTGTACATTCAGCTGACCTGCCTAAGCAGCTGCTTTCATTTCCAGAATCCCAAATCTTTTCTTATTCCATTCCAGGTTATTTGAATCCCTTATGTATGTAAGCTGCTGACGCAGACCTTTGCTCCCTGCTCTCCTCTCATCCTCTCAGCCTCTCCCCTCTGCTCCATACTGCTCCCTCTGCCTGTCCCTTGCCTTGGTTCTCCATCTTTTTCCTTATCTTCCCAAGCTCTTGCTCGAATCCTCATCTGAAGACAGTGCTTAAGGGGAGAGAGCAGTTAAAGGTGGCTCAGGTGGACCCATGGTCAGGCTTGGGGTAAACAATTCCACTTCCCCTTTGCCCTGTTGTACCAGCCCATCCCCAAGCCCACTTTCTGTTCATTCACAGGTTTGGATTACAAGGCAAAACGAGACATGGCTACCGCCCTCAGAGAACTCCTAGTCTAGTGGGAGAGACAGACAGCCCCATGGTGTATATGAAGAGCTGGAGAGGGGGTTGCAGAGGTGGGAAAGTGTCTGGTTGCCTCTGAGGGGTCAGGGAAAGCTTTACAAAAAAGAGGAACTTGGCCTTGAAGCCTGAGTATATTTTTCCAAACAGAGAGAGGGTCAACAGGCATCTCAGGGGAGGAGGGGGCATGGAGGAGAGAAGGGCAGTGTGTGTTTGGGGTTCTGTGCAGCCAGATGGTAAGGTCTAGGAGATAAGCAGCAATGAGCCTTGGAAGGAGAATCTGGAGCCAGCTCGCCAAGGGCATGCCAGGCTGACGGGAAGCTGGATTGCAGGGGGTTACAGTGCAAGGCTGAGGAGGCTGGATCTGGTGAATGTTGGGAAGGGACATGATGAAAGCTGTGTTTTAAGAAGATAATTCTGGAAGGCAGAGAGACCAGAAGAAGAACAGAGACGAGTTAGGAGGCTGCTGCAATGGTCCTGGCACAAGCTGAGGCCCGGAACTTGAGTGTTGACCATGGGAATGGAAATTAAGTGGCAGAGAAGAGATACCTCTGGGGCCTACTTCTCCAGCTCTGGCCTTTATCCTGGATTCACTCTTCACCTTTCCCCGGTGCCTTCTCCCTTGACGATCTTAACGGATCCTGGGCCTCAACTCCCACCTCAATGTGGATTTATCCCAAATCCATATCTTGAGATCTGACCTCTCATCTGCCCCTGGGACCAGCTTCTGGCTGCTCTCTGGACATTCCCAGGTAACCATCTCATCAGCACATTCAAAACTGTCATTGTGGTGCCTGCGCTTCAGCCCTAAACCAGCTCAGGAGAACCGTGTACCTCAGCTCACCATTAGCCAGGGGCCTAACTCAGGGACTGAAGGATCATTTTACACCTTTCTAGGGCAGACATGATTTCCCAGTTCTAAACCACCAATTTATATGTGGACTTAGAGGACTCAACACATTCACACCTTGGGGATGGCCTTCCTTCACCCACTCACTGTCAAGTTCCTCAGCGGTGGCCCTCGGCCAGGGGTGGGCCCTCCCCGGCCCTGGAAGAATTTGGAAATGTGTAGAGGCCTTTCTGGTTGTCACAATGACTCCAGGTTACTAGTGGCACTTAGGGTCAGGAATCAGGATAACCATCCTGCAATGCTCTGGTGCTTCCCAAACAGCAAAGGATGATCTCACCCTGAGCGCCAAGAGTGCTCTCACTGAGAACCACCGTGACCACAAGCTCGCTGAGGGCAGGGACTCCGTCTGTTTTGTTCTCTCCTTTGTTCCCAGCATGTAGCAGAGTGCACAGCACACAAGGGTGTGCAATAAATGTTCGTTAAATTAATAAATTGACTCATGCCTTCATGTAACCAACACCTACTGAGCACTACCCTTGGTGCTGGGGCCAGAAAGATGAACAGGACTTGGGCAGTGCCTTTGGACCTTAGCCAACTCTAGCTGGGTAGGGTAAAGATGATCTCGAGACGGAGGCTAAAAGTCAAGAATGCCTCACCTTCCATGACTACCACAGGGCCCCTTCCTAGCAAGGTAAACGTGCTACTAGTTAAATGCTGAGTGGACAGTTCATTCATTCATTCAATCACCACTTGAATTGCACATGAAACTTCACAGCACTTTCTCAGACATGATCTTGCTGGAGTCAGGCTGGGAGGAGACGAGGGTCGGGGCAGGGGCTGGAAGCAGAGTAGGGGCCTGAGAGGTTCCTGCCCAGCTCGGGGTGGAACAGACAGCCCCAATCAGACAGTCTCCTGGGATTGGGGTGGGGGTCTGGTGTGAATGGAAATCTGTGCCACATGGCCTGAATTGCAGGGGCCGGCCTCAGGCTCCCACAGCCCCAAACACTTCCAGATGGATTCATTTATAACTCCCAAACCAGAGGCAGCACTCGGCTCCTTTTCCTCACTCTCCTCCCCACTCCTGGAGCAAGCCTTGGCTGCCCTTTCCCACTCCGGAAACCAGCAGGAGACGGGGAATGTGCAGGACTGCTTAGCCGCGGCCACAGCCACAGCCGCAGCCTGGGCTCCTGGTCACCGCCTGTCCCCTAGGTGGCAACAGCAGCTCACTGTGTGGGTGTGCTGACTGAGCCTGGCCATACTCCTGCCTACCTGGGTCATCTGGGCTCTCTCAGGCCAGCTGCTAGATGGGTAGTGCGAGCCAGGCACGTTCACTCAGGCAAGTTGCCATTCCAGACCTGCAGCCACTTCATAAAGCACAGTCACACCCATGTCTTCTCATTCTCTGTCTCCAGGAGAGTCTGAGCTCCTCCCCTCCGCTTCTCCCACAGGATACTACTTCTCACTGTATAGGCTGCCAGAGGCTTTGGACATTTTCTAAATCAGGAAGCCAAAGCTCAGGGGGTTGAGTAACTTGCCCAAGGTCACACAGGACGTTAAATAGCAGAGTCAGAAGTCTAAAGCCCCAAGCTCTATCGCTGATGCAAGTGCCTCCTAAACTTCAAGTTTCCTCATGTGTGAAGTGGGGCTAATGCTTGGGAGGTGGTCTGGTTAGAAGTGTTGGCTCTGGAAGTGCTCTGCATAGAGCATGTGCCGGTTCTGTCATTTGGCTAGCTGGATGACCTTCCATGAATCACTCTCCCCCTCGGTAACTCAATTTCTTTATCTTCTTTTAAGGATTAAAGAGATAATGACTTTAAATGGCTTAGCACAGTGTCTAGCCCAAAGTATGCCTACAAGAAATAGTGGCTGATGTGGTAGTTTATTGCTCAGTCACATCATTACAGAGCTCCCAGCCCCCATCTCTTGAAATATGGGCCAGGCCCCAGACAAATACTGCTGCATGACTCCTCACACAGAGAGAGAACTAGACTTGGGCTTGGAGAGATTAAGCGACTCGCTTAAGGCCATACTTGTAGGAATAGAGGAGGGGCTTGAACCCATTTCTAGGTGATTCCAAGGCTACGGATTCCATGCTTCCTATAGAGTCTAAAAGATAAAAGCCCCTACATGTGCCCTTAGCTGAGTCTCTGCCCTGTATCTCCAACGCCCCCCTGCCCACCCCCTGCCGCCCTATCTTGCCTCCTTTAGGACTGGCCCAGGAACTTCCTCCTTCCCAGAGGTTCAGCCCACCCAGGTGGCCCTAAGCAGGGCCTGTGAACACATCAGGCCTGGAGGAACCTAGTGGTCCTGGGGCTGAAGCCTTCCCCCCTCCCTCCCCTCCTAGCCATGGCTGGAACTGGTGGTGGCTGGAGAGACAGGGTGTCAAAGAAGGGAGACAAAGATGCCAGAATCAAGCTTCTAGATGCACTATATTTGCTTCCTGTACAACCTCCTTGCCCTCAAAGTTACTCAGAACCAGTCTGGCAAATCCACCTCCGCATCCAAAAGTCCACACAAATTTTCCCGCAGCTGTTCAGCAACACATGACACCAGATTTCTGCCCCAGTAGGAGTCTTCAGTATTCTCACATTCCTTTCTGCTTGCTGCTGCGCAATTAAACATGCATAATTTCTCCATGTTTTCCCATCCGCACCACACGTCAGCACCACCAGTGCCGGCCTGCGAGAATGGCACAATCTCCATGTGCATATGGACAAGGGAACCAGCAGATGCTTCTCTCAAGTGAACGTGACTCACCAAATGGGCTCCAAATCCCATCAACAATTAGCTTCAATCTATCTATATTTCCCTCATCTTCTCAGTAGGCTGCTCAGGATGCTCAGAATTCCTGATAGTCGGTGAATAAGTGCAGAGCTATTTAATAAATGCCCAGCACAGAAAGGGCATTTAATACATGCTTAATCTCTATCCAAACGAAGTAACTCTAAAGAGTTTGTGGACAAACATTACCAGAGAGCCCGAGGGGCAGCTCCTGTCTGCTTCCAGCACTGATGCTCAGGAAAGCTTCCTCATTGAACAAAGGTGCTGGCCCTTACCCCAGAAACTACCAGATCCACAGCCCCAGCCCTACTGTACAGGTTCTCTGGGCCTCAGTTTCCTCCTCTGTTGTTCCGAGCCATGTAACGCTGAGTCAGGTACATGGTACTTTCTCAACAAATGTTACATTTATAAAGGTTCACCTTGTAGTAAAAGTAAATTTTTACACATTCCAGAATCATCTAGAGGATGACCACTCTTTCAGGAAATTATTCTCTTAATATTTATGGAGCATCTACTGCGTACAGAGCAGCATGGAAGAAACAAAATACATTCAAAATAAAGTTCCTTTCCTCCAAGAGACTGTAATATAGGTGGACATTCAGGCACACATGGAATATTCCAGAATTGCAGAATGCCTTTAGGAGCCAGGCAAGTACTATAAATGAGTGAAGGAGGCTGGAGTAATACAAAAATAGGGAGTGGTGGGGACTGTGGCAAGCTGGAGAGCATATGCTCCATCTAAAGGGGAAGCTGCCACCCCAATTCAGCTAGCTACCATCATGTGGGAAGGCAGAGCCAATACTAGTAGACTTTCTCTTTTCAAAGAAGCCAGAAATCCAGATTGTAGGAAAAGATTGCTAATTTTTACATGTTAGCAAATAATTTTAAAAAGAAAGAAACCAGGTACAGACCAAACAAAACATATCTTTGGGCATTATTCGGCCCACTAGCCACCAGTTTGTGACCTCTCCATAATGAGAGAGGATAAAGTATCAAAATAAGCGTTACTGACAATAAGTTCTGGAGGCGCACAGAGAAGGACGTGAGTCCCTTGGGCTGGTAGGATCTGGAAAGTTTTCCTCAAGGTGGTAGACTTCAGACTGGGCCCAAAAGTGTGGGTGTGAAGCTGGTAGGCAGAAGTGAAGGGCAAAGAGCTTTTCATAAAGATGGAAGGGGGAAACAAGAAGGTTGTAGTCAGAGCTCAGAGGCAGCAAAGAGGTACGTCTGGCTGTTACGAAGACGTCCTGGGGGGAGGGGCAACTTCTGGCCATTGGTTGGTCTCAGTGGAGGAGGTTTCTCATGACCGGAATCAGGGATCTCAGCATGGAGGAAACAAGAGAAGATGGGGAATTAGTACTTGAGAGTCTGATTTTGAAAAGCCAGTCAGAGAGCAATATTAAACACAGACAGACAGATGCCTCCACAGCAGGCACGGGAAAAGGACATTTTAGTTAAGTCCAGGGACTTTCTAGAATACAGCGATGTAAAACTCTGTGAGAAGAGCAAAAAAATAATGCACGATCCTGGCTGGTAAACCACAGTACAGTGAGACCTACCACGTAGGAAAGGGGGGCTCTGGCCCCATACAAGCACTGGGGAAAGGAAAAAATGAACAGGAGCTTTGAAAAAGCCAGCAATCCACAAAAATCCTGGAAACTATTTTAAAAACACCTTAGTAAGAGCAAAGGTAAAATATATGTCCAGAATTAAAAGCCCTAGGGATTAGAAACCGTTCTCCCACAGGGCTCTCTGGCAGACTAGGAGAGTGACTGAAGGAAAAAAGGCATCTTACCCCAGAGTGGAGAGCGTGAGGACGTGTGGCGTGCAGGTGGCGGGGAGAATAATGTCGGCTCTGCATCAGATTATGTAACCACTAAAACAAGAGGCAAGGTGGTAAGGGTCATGGAAAGAACACAAGTGTGGTAGGCAGAATTATGGCCCTCCAAAAGATGTCCACGTCCTAAAGACCCAGAACCTGTGAATATGTTACCTTAAACGGCAAGTTCAGAAATAAGATTTGCAGATGGAATTAAGGTTGCTAATCATCTGACCTTGAGATGGGGAGAGTCGCCTGCACTTTCCAGGTGGGCCCAGTGTAATCACAAGGACCCTTATAAAGTAAAAGAGGGAGGTAGGAGAGGCAGAGGTCGAGAAGGAGATGTGACAACAGAAGCAAGGGCAGAGAGATGGACGTGAGAAAAACTTGACCGGCCATTGCTGGTTTTGAAGATGGAGGAAGGGGACGAAAGACAAGGAAGGCAGGCAGTGTCCAGAAGCTGGAAAAGGCTTTTTCTGGAAGCCTTACTTACTGGAAAAGGAAACAGATTCTCCCCTAGAGCCTCCGGAAGGAATGTAGTCCTGCCGGCACCTTGAGTTTAGTCCAGTGACACCCATTTCAGACTCCTGACCTCCAGAACTGTACGATAATGAATTTGTGTTACTTGAAGCCACTAAGTTTGTAGAAATTTGTTACAGCAGCAATAGGAAACTCATACAACTAGCTTTGGACTCAGACAGATGTAGGGCTTAATCCTGGCTCTACTACATACCAATTACTTGACCTTAGTCCAGTCACTTAACCTCTCTGAGCCTCAATATCCTCATCTCATTCTCACAAATGCTGTCCATAATACCTACTTCACAGAGTTGAGGTGAAGAGCAACTGAGATGATGAACATAAAGAGATAGCAGAGCCTGGCACAGAGAAGGTATCCAGCAATCCAGCAATGTTCTCTTCTTTCTCTCAATGCATTTGATGAAACAGTAATTAATACTTAGGCCCAGTGGTGCTCTGGTAAATGTTGAGCAATCGGCTCTCAAAAAAAAATGCATGCCTATATATATATATATATATATATATATACATAAATTTACTTATAATAATGTAAAGCACACAATTTATGAATAATAATGAAATATATAACATTCTTTATTGCAAATTCCGTATAGTCAATTGATTTTCATATAATGCCTTCATTGATTTTGCTGAACTCATATCCATAGCCAACCTACAGTTGCAACAGAAGAGCGAGTATAGCTCCTACATGGATGGCGGGTGATATTTTCATTTATGTTAATGAGTAAGAAGAAAGTGCAACAATAAAGAAGTGTTGGAACTTGACAAACTCATCAATAATAGGAACAACTTCTTTGCTGAATCAGATAATAGTTTCCATGTACTGGAAGCATATTTCCTCAATTTTTTGTGTGCTATTCACAAAGTAACACCTGCAGACACAACACACTTTTAAGTTTAATGTACATTAACATTATCTTCATGACTTTCTTAAGTCTAGAGTACAATGAACAAAACAAGAATCCAAGCCCTGATTTGCAGCATTCTCAGGTTTCCATGAGATAAATACTCCCACTGTGGCCTATTTCAAGCTACCTATGTGACATCACCAGACACAGAATGGGAAAAGATGTTCAGCAGCACCCCACTGAGATGCAGTAGATGCGAATCGCTTACGAGTACAGATCATAGTAAAATAATTAAGAAGCAGCGAATTTTAAGTACTTTTTTTAAAAAAAGATTTTATTTTTCCTTTTTCTCCCAAAGCCCCCCAGTACATAGTTGTGTATTTTCAGTTGTGGGTCCCTCTAGTTGTGGCATGTGGGATGTCACCTCAGCATGGCCTGACAAGCGGTGCCATGTCTGCACCCAGGATTCGAACTGGCGAAACCCTGGGCCACCAAAGTGGAGGGCGAAAACTTAACCACTCGGCCACGGGGCCGGCCCCTTAAGTACTTATTTTCGTTTTTAATATAATTTATTTAATTGTAGGTTTATATAATTTAATATTTTTAACAGTTAATTTCTTGTTTTGAGATAATTTTAGACTTACAGAAGAGTTGCAAAAGCAGTACAGAGAGTTCCCCTATATCCTTCATCTTGCTTCCCCTTATGTTGACATTTTACATCATTATAAAACATTTCCCAAAACTGAGTAATTAACCTTGGCACAACATTATTAACTAAAGTATAAAACTTATTTGGATTTCACCAGTTTTTCCACGAAAGTCCTTTTTCTGTTCTAGGATCCCAGGTTGTATTTAGTTGGTCATTTATTTGGCAGAATGTCCCTCAATTTCAGCTTGTCTTCTGTTTCCTCATATAATTTAATTTTTAACGACGGCTGTGTTAACAATTGGCTCTCACCAGCCACAACAAGCCAGCTCCAGCACAGGGCTACCTAGGATGCTCTAAGCAAAACTGACAAACAATTCATTGGTTTTCTTCATTACTTCCACAAATATTTATTGAGCGCCCTCTAGGGGCTAGTGCTGGGGATGTGGAGATGACCAAAATAGCCCTTGTCACTGAGAAAATTACAGGTTAGGAGATGGGACAGAGCAGTAACAGACAATACCCCTAGAGTGATCAGGGCTATGATAGGGGAAATAGAACGCGCTGGAGCACTCAGAGGCGGGAGGGACCAACCCTGCCTGGGGAGGTCAAGGAAGGCTTCACAGAGAAGTAAGGAGGAGCAAGAGCTCCCCAGGGGGAACGAAAGGAGATAAGATGATGTCTGAATTAAGTCTTGATACATGAGTGGGAATGACCGTTCAGCTGAGGAAGCAGAAGGAAAAAGAGACACCCACTTATTCTTTCATCAGATAAGCATTTATTAGGCATCAATTCTATACTGCACTCTGGAGATGCCCGAACATGTAATGAATAAGGGCACTCAAGTGTGAGAAGGGTTATGATGGCACAAGATGGTGCCTGGGCCGTCTTTAAGATGAGGCGGTGTTTGTACGTGTGAAAGTAGTGCCATGAACAAGCATGAGGCATGAAAGCACTAGCCAGACGCCTCCTCCCTGGGAGTGCAGAGGGATCTTGGGGAAAACTCTCAGGCTGCTACCATCATTTTACCTAGTACAACCAATAGCTTCTGCTAGAGGACAACTGATGCCAGAACCTTCCTATGCAGGCACCGCATGTTCACAGCCCCCCTCTCTCCGGCCTCTTATACTCAGACCCCCATGTACAGATCCCTGGGAGCTACACTTAGCAACTGACCCCTACCTTGGGCAGACAGCTTATAAATCCTCGCAGGATGAGGTAGTGTTGACAAGGTATTGGGGACCAACTCAAGGCAGGGGCCCTTGATCTGAGACCAGGACCCCTAGAAGAGCTCCTACGTCACTTCCTACATACAACTCCCCGCCACTCTCTTGATACTGCTTTATTATCTTCATAGCATGTATTACTATCTGAAATTATTTGTTTTTACTTGCGTTTGCCTGTCTCCTTCCACTAGAATCTCAGCTCCTCAAAAGTAGAATCCTTATCTGTCTTGTCATCAGTATATCCCCAGCTCCCAGCTCAGGGCCTGGCCTATAGGGGTATTCGTGAAATATTTGTGGAATGAACGAGTGAATAAAGGAATGGGTGGAAGGATGCTATCGCTCAGATCTGAGGGCTGCATTCCTAACCCTCTGTGGCCCAAACTGTGTCCCTCAATTTTAAATCTGTTTTCTACCCTTGGTGCCTTGACTCAGAACTTGAACCTTACATGGAGGAAGAAAATTGACATGAATGAAATTCAGAGTGCTCCTCTTGGAACTGTTGTGAGAACATGAAAGAGGAACAACGAACATTTATCGTGCGTACTAAGTGCCAGTTCCCATTCTAAGCACTTTATATGTATTTAATAAATATTTGTTGAGTCTCTACTAGGCGCCAGGCACTGTGTTGGCATTAGAGATATGGCAGTGAATAAAAGCCAAAAATCTTCGCTTTTAGGGAGCTGAAATATTAGCTCATTTAATCTGAAAACAACCTTAAGATGTCAATCCTATGATTATTCTCATTTTAAAGATGAGGAAACTGAGGCACAGAGGCTGAGTAGCTTGCCCGAGATCACCCAGCTGTGGAACGGCAGAGCCAGGCAGTCTGGGCCGGGAGTGGGTCTGTGTTCTTAACCAACAGGCCCCCTTGCCTACTGAAGAGCTCTCATGTGGGGCAGTGCTTGGCGAACTTTGAATGACTTTGACAAACGGGGTTTCTACTATTCTTGGTGGGAGCATGGTGTGTTGTAGGGGCAGGAAAGAGACTAGGCCAAAGGGCTCAGAGGATACATGGAGAGCAGTGGTCTCGGAGGTGCCTTTGACACTTCTTGGGCCAGGAGGGCACTAGCTGTGCTGTGTCTCTGGGGTCCTGTTGGCCCCTTGCTGGAGACTGCCAGACTTAGCAGACTCGTGTGGAGTAAGGCTTCATGAAGGAGGCTGAAAAGCCCTCCCCACCAGCACATGCTTAGCTTTGTCTTTTTTTTGGGGGGGGGGGGGCGGCTAGAGTTCTGTCCTGGTCCCCCTTCTACTGATTTGTTGCCCTTATGGGGTCCCTGTCCCACCCCCCCTTGCCATAGTCCTCCCATTCAGCCTCCCAGTCCGTGAGGACAAAGGAAAGTTTGGCCAACCCCCACTGGGCTTTTCTAGTTTTCTGTTTCCATTGGAACAAAGAACAGCTCACAAGTGCTCTCTGATCTTTGGAATGAGAAAGGAAAATAGTTTATCACATGGAGTACCCTGCACACACCACCCCCATTGCTCACTGGTCTCAGTCTCCCAGGACACCCAGATTCCTGGCAGGGCTAGACGTGGAAGGCGCCTCCCTTCTGCTCAGCCCTCAGGGATCCGGCAGGAGAGTGATGACTTCCATCTGGGCTGGCCTGTTTTCCACCCCTTGGGCTCCACCTGTGGCCTAGATGGAGCAGAAGGAAGAACGAAGCATTCCCCCTTCTGCCTTTCTCATAGCTCCAACCACACAGATGAGCCTCCTAGGCCTTGGTCAGCATATTTCCAAGGGATTCCTCCAGAAAGAACTGAGGTTGTGTGGGACCTTGGGCAAATTCCTTAACCCCTCCAAGACTCAGTGTTCTCCTCTGAAAAACGGGTCTAAGAATGCCTGCTTCATATTGTTATTGTGAGGATTAAAATTTGAAGTGAGAAATGCTTGAAAAATGCTAGGCCTCAACTAGACTAGGTAGAAAAGTTTGGTCCAGAAGAGGGGATGCGATTGCTCCAGAGATGGGCCTACCTGAGTGGTAGGTGCGGTAGAAGTTTTTGCTCTGGAAAGTGGGGTGGGACATCATCCCACCGCTGGTTTCTGCCAGACTTCTGCCCTGCGCCAGGCCTTTGGGCCACAGCCAGGCACACTTCAGGGAGCGCAGCCGGCTTGGCTGAATGCAGTACCAGGCAGCCACCCCTCTCCTCACATCATTACCTGAACAGCTATAATGTGGTGTTTTTATAGATGTGGGTTGAAAATAAGATGGCACACTGGAAGAAGTCAAGAAAGAAAAAGGGAATGGCAGGGGTGAGGACCTCTGCCCTCATTCCCATAGGGCCTAAGTGGCAAGCCCAGTTGGCCAGACCCTCACTTTGCCCCTAAGAGATTGTTGCTATGAAGTGATCATTGATATGAAGTGATCCCTCACTTCATAAATGAGCAAACTGAGGATCAGTGAGCAGAAGAGACTCACCCAAGGTCACCTGGCCAGACCTGCCAACTCCTATGGTGCAGTGGGTTCTCTGCTTCCTCTGTACAATCTGCTCCTGAGAACCCCACGTCGCATGGCCCAGAGATGGCCCAGGACAACCTCATTGATCCCCACAGTCTACCTGTTTATTCAATAAGTCCTTATTGAGGGCCTACTATGTGCCAGGCACTCAGAATACAGCAGAGGCAAAAACAGGCAAAAATTCTTGCCCTCATGGAGCTTACATTCTGGTGGAGGGGGACAGACAATAAATAAAATAAACAAGTAAAATTGTAGTAAGTTGGAAGGCAATGTCTGGTTTGGAGAAAAACGAAACCAAGGAGGGTCTCGGGGGACCAGCAGAGTTGGGGGTGCTGTTTTATAATAGGATAGTCAAAAAAGACTTCATTAAGAAGGTGACATCGAGCAGAGACGTGGATGAAGTGAGGGAGTGAGCTACGTAGATATTCAGAGGAAAAGAATTCCAGGCAGAGAGAATACCAAATGCAAAGACCCTGAAGCGGTCTGGGGAACAGCAAGGAGGCCAGTGTGGCTAGAGCATAGTGAGCGAGGGGGACAGTAGAACATGAGGCCAGACAGGTCATGGGGGAACAGATCACGCAGGGCCTTGTGGGCCATTGTAAGGACTTTGGCTTCTAGTCTGAAATAGACCCATTAGAGGGTTTTGAGCAGAGGCAGGACGTGATCTGACTTATGTTTTGTCAGGATCACTCTGGCTGCTGTGTTGAGAGTAGACTGTAGAGGATCCAAGGTATATAATTTTACATAACAGGGAGACCTGGCAGGAGGCTGTTGCAAATATCCAGGTGAGAGATGATAGCGGCACAGACCATGAAGGTGGTAACAAGGGGTTCAATTCTGGGTATTATGAAGGAGGAAACAACATGATATGCTAATGGAGTGGATGTGGAATATGAGAGAAAGAGAGGAGTCAAGAATGACTTTAAGCTTTGAGTCCTGAGCAACTGGAAAGTTGGGGATGCCATTAGCTGAGATGGGGAAAGATGCAGGAGCAGCAGGTTTGGGGGGAACGGTCAGGAGTTTGGCTTTGAACATGGTAAGTTTGAGATGCCTATGAGACACCCAACTGCATGCCTGTGAAAGCCACTGCTGGTAGCAGAGGGAGCAGAGTGCCCAGGAGCAGCAGCAGCTCTACACATCCCGTCCAACCTCGCTCACTCACTCACTTGTTCAGCAAGTAGGGAGTGAGCCCAGGCGCTGGGATACAGCTCCCCAGCTGGCCTCCCTGTTATCAGGCTCTTGACCCCCCTTCCACCTAACACATGCAGACTCCAGTGTGGGCCTTCCAAAGCCGAGGTCAGATCCGTCACGCCCCTGCTCCAAGCCCTCAGCTGGCTCCCCGCTGCCTCTGGAATAAAGGCCAAGATATGTAACATGGCCCATGAGGCCCTAAATGATCCACCCCGCTTCCTGCCACTCCCAGCCCCGTATTCCTTTCACACCAGTCACAGAGCTACTTACCAGGGCCCGAGCAGAACTCCAAGGGTCTGCTTAGGGGCTCCCCTGAGCCAAGAGAGTCCTGCCCCCTCCTCAGCTTGGTTTACTTGTTTCCTTTCTCCAGTACCTGGCCAAGCCGCCTCCTCTCACGGAAGCCTGCTCTCCTCAGCTTTTACACAGATCCAGAGGGAGCCTCCCTCAGGGAGCTCTGAGCTCCCTTTACACATTGGAGAGTGGCTGTCTGCTCTCCCATCTCTCCTCCCATTGGACTAGTTGCTCCTAGAAGGCAGGGATTGTTTCTTATTGATTCATCTCTGTACTCCAGTGCAGCCCTTGCCAAAGTATTCCATAAAAATTTATTGAATGAATGAATGGGCTAATATGCTACAACAGAGATACCAGGGGATCAAAGAAAGAAGTATTCATTTGGCCTAAGGAGGGGGGTCAGAGGAAGTATCACAGAGATGTCATTTAAACTGGGTTTGGAAGATCAGGAAAGATTTCGTCAGGCAAAAAGAATACTCAGTGATGTGCAACTAAATTTTGCTTCTCACATTGGTTACAAACTGGCAGCCAGGAGGCTGAATATGGCTTGCAGATGCTTTCGGTCGGGCCTTTTTTTTTTTGGCCTGCACAGTGTTTTCAAAAATAATGTGAGGAGACAGGCGTTATGTTTGGTCACATCACGAGTTGTCCTTCACTTGGCTAACTCTCACCCTTATGTTACCTGCCAAGGGTAGGGTGGGGAATGTGACCCTGAATGCAAATGAGTTTGCCTCCCCAAGTCAGGGAACCCCAGTACCTGCTCACTGGCCCAAATTCCTTCTGTTAAGGGGAGAACAACCTTGGCTCATTTGGACAGGGTCCCCATGCCATGTAAGCCCCATGGTCATGCCAGGCCTAGCCAGCTGGTTAGTAGCCAAGGGGATGAAGATCCGAATGCCTGCCAACGACAGGACCATCATTTCTACCTCAAACCCCCCTAGGTGTGCAAGAGCTGTCCTCACAACGGTAGGAGGAGAAGCAGGGGTTGGGCAGTGCATAGGAAGCAGCTGCAGAGCCCAGGCCAGGGCTTGGCTTGTCCCGATCCCCACTTGCTCAAAAGATAGAGAACAGCAACCCCAGAATACCCTCAGTGGCTCCTGTCTCAGCAGGAGACTGCATTTCAGCAAGAAGCCTCACTGTGTGGTGATGGCAAGGCTCTTGGCTGAACATGAGGTGCAGGTATGGGTCAGCAACCAAGTGCCAGGCCTGATATCCTCCACCTGATATGCAGAGAGAGCTGGGCTTCTAGGGCACTGGGGGTAGCAGAGTGTGCCAGAAGTGGCACAACTCAATGTGTGGACTTCCACGGCTTCCAGCTGAAATACCGCAGGCCAACTAGAAAAGGCACGGAAGCCCTCCAACACCAGCAAGCGCTGCCAGCCACAGGCCCAGCTGGCTATGTGGAAATGAAGGTGAGAGCGCGTCACTCCACGTCCATCTAGTTGACACTGGGGCTCTCAAGCCTCATCTCCCATGCTTGCTCCTGTCACTGCCAGAACATCCTGGTTTCAACCTGCATGCAACAAATCCACACATGACAGCTACCACCAGTCATATGACAAACATGTACATAACAGCACACCCACAATCACATCACCTACCACATCACGACCCCTGTGTGCACGGTCTTTGGTCCTGGCCACAGCTGAGCCCTGCCCAGCCAGCCTCTACCACCCTTCAGTGGCCGTGCTGTCTTCCACAAGCAAGTGTACCCATTTCCCCTCATACACGCGACAGGCGTATGTGTCTCACCCAACCCTTGCTGACGTGAGTTGGTTGCAGTCATGCAAAGGAAACCAACAACACGAAAAAAAATCTAAAACTGTTTCTCTAGGGCTTTGAAATGTGTCCCATGAAGTTTTTTTGGGAAAGTTTACCCTCTGCATTCAGTTTGGCTTTGACAAACAGCACTAGGGGTTCGTCTCCCTGAGTTCACAAGCTGCTTAGCAGGAAAGGGCAGAAACAGGAAGGCAAAACCACACAGAGGCAATCTCTTTTACCCCAGGAAGCTCCCTAGAGTTGTTCGGGACACATGAAACAGCTTAGTCAGAAACACTATCTGTCTTCTTCCCTCTGCCTTCTTCATTGTCCCTGTCCCCATCCCAGATGCCTACAACTGCTACATACGGGGTGGATTCACCATGTGTGTCCCCTAAATGAATAGCCCCTCTACCTCCACATTGAGTTAGGGGACAGCCAGGCTATAGGCACTCCCAAGTCACTGCAGCTGTTTGGTGCCACAGGCCACCAGCGGTTCCACTTTTACCCAGTGACTGTGCCCAGCGATGGGCATTTATACCCACACCAGCCCTCTGCCCAGCTCTCAGTACCTTTCACTCAGGCGCTGCCCAAACGTGTGGGGCTCAAGTGCCATCCAGGCTGGGCGAGTACCTTCCAGCAGCTGCTGTGTTTGTCTAGAATCTCCCAGTGAGCTGGGCCTTGCCAGTCTGTGGCCAGGCAGATTTGCAGCTCATGTGGCCCTTGGGACCGGCTAAGGCAAAGGAGCCCAGTGGTGAGAATGCTGTCCCTGACCTTCCCTGCCCACCTCACGCTTCTCTATAGAGTCTCAATGCATCGGGCCACTGAGAGCCAGGCAGAGAGCGCGAGCGATGCTCGCTTGCACACACTCTGCATTCAGCACTTTGCCCTGGAAAGGATCCTGCCAGGGAACTTGGGCTAAATTCATACTTTGTGCCTACAACCAATGCCCTCTGTGTATACTCAGCTGGCTGCCAATGGGCACGCTGTGCTTGGTCCTTTTTAGACTATAAATGGGCCCTACTTGTGCTGGGCTATGTGAAGACAATCACTTTCAGTGGAATAACATCTCCCTCTGCAGCTGACTGCCAGTCAGAAATACTAAGGGCACATACCACTGCCCTTTGGTGGCCTGTTTTGGGAGAGCAGAGCCAGTCAGGCCTGGCTGCTGTATATTAGATGACATTGGAAACCACTTAAGCAAAGCACTTGCAATTTTCATTTCAAAGCATGTCAAACAGAGAATCCCTGCCTTGCAGAGTTGAAAGGTACATAAACACCATCTAATCCAAGGGTCACAAATGCCTTTAGGCACCAAGCAGCTAATGAAAATGAGAGAGGAGGGGAGGTGTAAGAAAATGGGGGAGGGGTGGGGAACTAGACGAAGCATGCCTTACAAAAAGGCATTTAAAATCATTTTAATGTACCAACTGACAAAGCACGTCTGCAGGCCCTTAGGGCCTAAGAACTGTAAGTTTGGGATTGCTGTTGGAGATGAGAAGCCTAGAGAGAGGAAAGGACTTATCCAAGGTCACCCAACTACTCAGTGACAGAGGCCCCTGACAACTATTTGGCAAAATGAGTCCTGTGATATCTTCATCTCATTTGCTCCTTCATTCCTTCAACAAACACGTCCTGACCCCCACGATGTCCTAGGCTTCCTCCTGGGCTGTCAGGGCCACAGAAGCAAACCAGACATGTTCTTCATCTTCAACAAGTTCTTAGTCCAGTAGGCAAGTGGCAAGAACTGAGCCCGGAAATCGAGGTTGAGAGCAGGAAGCATGGGACCTTGACTGCTAAGCCAAAGCATTTGGACTTTATGTTGTAAGCAGCAGAGAAGCCTTGGAAAAGTCTGAGCAGATCTCAGAAAGCTTTTCTGTAGGAAGATTCATCCAGCAGTGGTGACAAGATGGAGTGCAGCCAGGTCAGTGAGGTGGGAGGTATAACTGGAGGCACAGAGAGTGGCTGAAAAAACCAATAGTCTAGGCCTGAGGTAACAAGGTTGGGGGTCACTTGAGAGGAAAGGATGAATGTGTAAGACACTGCAAATCAATAGGGTGGGGCTTTCCAGGGTGTGTGCACATGTGTTTGTGTGTGTGTGTGTGTGTATGAGGGGATGGGCCTGGGGTGAGGGAGATGGGTTGGCAAGAGGCAAGAAGAGGGAAGAATTAAGATGACTCCAAGATGGGGTGGATGACTGGAATGCCAACAGAGAGGAAGAAACCAGGGGACCTGGGTTGGGGTAGAGTAGGTGGGTGGGGATGTCCAAATGTTTTTCTGTGACAGTAGCCTTGAGATCAATAGGAAGAATCTGGATTGTCTGTTTTATGTTATTGTAGCCTCTCCTTCCTTAGTATGGAAAATTGAGCCAGGGCCTCTTGACCTCTGGACTCTTCCATATGCCCGGAAGTGACCCCTGGGGAAATCCCACTCAGTGTCTCTGGTTGAAATGGTCCAACGATTTAACAAATACTAATCAAATAAATAACTAAAATACATTCTCCACCCCCGTCCTCTTTCTGTCCCCCACTCCAAAACAGTTCTGTGGGAAAGTCAATTTGGGAATTTCCCACATGTGTCTATGACCGCAATGCCAGAGCAACGGTCTGAGTCAGCTACGCCCTTCAAAATTCTGTATTTGCTTCTCATATCAAAGGCAGCATGCTGGCTGGGAAAGCCCTGGTGATGCCGTGAAATAATTTCCAGTGTCACCTCAGGGGCTACCTGGGACTTCTACACTGGCTTCTAAGGCCTGGGCCACCAGGGTGAGAGAGGCCTGCCAGCCATGCGACTGAACCGTCAAGCCCATCCAGATGACCCACTCGCCTCACACACCCCAAAGGGAGGGTCCATTTGCCTTCTGTTCCCTCTCAAGTCACCCTTTTCTTTTCTCTCTGGGAAGAGGGTTCAGCATTAGTGAACAAACCAGAACTACAGTGGGGTTCCAAAAACAGATGAAGACTTCCAGGCCAAGCCTTGGCCCCAGAAGGGGGACTTGAAAAGCTGCAGATGAGGCTGAAGCTGAAGCATGCATGGGGAAAAAAGAGCAGGGGCTTTGGAGTCCAGCTTTTGTTTAAATCTCAGGTTGGCCTCCTACTCATGTGTAAAATTGCAATTATGATACTTCCCTTTCAGGGTTACTATGAAGAATAGATGTGATGATGCATGCACAGCTCCTGGCACATGACAAATGCTCAACAAAAGTTAGTTTCACCTTTCATATCTTCTGCTTTTAAAGATGAGCTCTCTTTCAATAAGGATCAGATGTTGTACCAAAATATCACCTGGCAAGAGAGGTAGGTGGGGAGGAGAACCGAGGGGAAAGGAAAGGGTACCAATATCTTATCTTACCAAGTGGGGATTCAAAAGATGCAGCCAATGATTGATGGAACAAAACATAAAAAATGTTTGTATATTGCATAAATTACTAGATTAACCAATAAAGAAATTAAAATGGTGATACAGCTATACAATGGCGATAAATCCTCAACTAGCTTAGCAGGAAGTCAACAGATAATTTCCCAAAATTGGTAATTGAAGGAATAAAAGTAGAAGTGCTTTATTTAGAGAAATGAGGGCAAATATAGGAAGAAGTAAAATTGGTTGCCTCCCAGAAGGAGGACTGGGTGTGGGGGGGTTCCTGCAGGGTACTGTTGTTTCTCTCCATGGGCATGTTCCACTTTGATTACAAAAACCCAGCCAGGAATAATATAAGAAGTCTGGGTAGCACTCATGTCTACCACGTTAAGGAACGGCCCACAGCGTCATGGCTGCCACAGCATCATATGCTCCAGCTTTAGTCCCCTTCCCTGCATGCTGTGCATATCCCTCATTTGAGGCCAACCAAAACCTTAAAAAAGGAGAGAAACTTGACTGGGCCAGTTGCTCAAAGAAGCTCCCTAGCAAGGGAGCAGAGATGGCAGTCTGAGCGGCATGGGGCACAGGCCAACTTGAGAAGCCTTTTACCAAACACATTTTTTCCACTGGGAAGGTCTACCTGTCCCGCCCCTGAGTCCCCTGTATGATGAGCAGTTCACACTAGCTGACCATAGATAGCATCCTGATGTGCCAGGATATGGCACATATGGCTCCACAACACCACCTTTCTGCAGCCCTGCTCTCAAGGAGTAGTAGGTGGTAAGATCTATGGCGACTTCCAGCGCAGAAGGAGCCCACCACTCTCCATCCTACTGCTTGAAACTTCTGCCTGGAGGCTTCCTGGAGGCTCTTCTCTTGAAAATTCACTCATCCAGAAAGAATCAATTGACGCTTAATCTGTACACAGCTGTAGTGCCCTCTAGAAGTGCAAAGACTGCTTCAAGGGAGAGTAAGTTAAACCTTTTTCACCTTTAGGCAGAGGGAGAATTAGAAAAGTGCCAGGGAAAATTTTGCCTATGTGACAGTTTTGCCTGGGGCCAGGCCAGGACCAGAATACTCTGAAACCCGCATGTGAGCACATGCACACACACAACCAGGGAATATATACCCACATAGACACACCTCCTGATTATCTCTGATAACCTCTTTTCTCTTTGTCAATTCTGACATGGCGGCTCTGGATACTTCTTTTCTCCTTCCATTTTTTTCTTGAACAGTTTTACTGAGATATAATTCACATACCATACAATTCAACCAATTAAAGCAGACAATTCAATGGCTTTAAGTATACTCACAGTTGTGTATCCATTACTACAGTCAATTTTAGAACATTTTCATCATCCCCGTCCCCCAAAAAATACCCATTAGTTCCATAAATCCCCTCCTCCACAGCCGCCTGCAAACATTAATCTATTTTCTGTCTCTATGGATTTGCCTATGGAACCGTACAAAATGTAGGGTTTTGTGTCTTGCTTCTTGCATTTAGCTTACTGTTTCCAAGATTCATCCATGTTGTAGCATGCATCAATAGCCCAATCCTTTTTATGGCTGAATAATATTCCATCATTTGGATCTGGATGTACCACATTTGTTTATCCACTCACACACTGAAGGACATTTGGGTTGTTTCCATCCATTGGCTATTATGAATAATACTCTAGTGAACATTGACAAGCTTTTGTGTGGCCATGTGTTTCCAATTCTCTTGGGTATAAACCTAGAAGTGGAATTGCCAGGTCATATGGTAAGCGGAGTCATATATTTAACCTTTTGAAGAACTGCCAGACTGTTTTCCAAAGTGCACCATTTTACATTCCCACTAGCAGTGTATGAGGGTTCCAATTGCTCCACATCTCTGCAAACACTTATTTTCCATATTTTTTACTATAGCCATTCTATTAGGTGTGAAGCGGCAACTTATTGCGGTTTTGATTTGCATTTCTTCATGGCTAATGATGTTGAGCATCTTTTAATGTGCTTGTTGCCCATTTGTATATCTTCTTTGGAGAACTGTCTATTCAGATCCTTTGCCCATTTTTAAACTGGGTTATTTATCCTTTTGCTATTGAATTGTAAGAGTTCTTTATATATTCTGGATACAAGTCCCTTACTAGATATATGATTTACAAAACTTTTCTCCCATCCTGTGGGCTGTCTCTTTACTTCTTGATGGTGTCTTTTGAAATGCAAAAGTTTTCACTATTTTTTTAAGGATTGGCACCTGAGCTAACAACTGTTTCTAATCTTTTTTTTTTTTAATTCTTCTCCCCAAAGGCCCCCAGTACATAGTTGTATATTCTAGCTGTGAGTGCCTCTGGTTGTGCTATGTGGGACGCCACCTCAGCATGGCCTGATGAGCGGTGCCAGGTCCGTGCCTAGGATCCAAACCTGCAAAACCCCGGGCCATCAAAGCAGAGTGCGCAAACTTAACCACACAGCCAGGGGGCTGGCCCCAGTTTTCACTTTTGAAAAGGTTCAATCTATCTATTTTTTCTTTTGCTACTTGTGCCTTTGGTGTCATATCTAAGAAACCATTGCCTCATCCAAGGTCATGAAGATTTACACCTATACTTTCTTCCAAGAGTTTTACAGTTTTAGCTCTTACATCTAGGTCTTTGATCCATTTTGAGTTAATTTTTGCATGTGGTGTGAGCTTAGGGGTCCAACTTCATTTTCTGGTGAGCATTCTCCTCCCTTTTTATTTCCAAGTGCTGCACCTTCATTGAGAACTGGGTATAGGCAAAATTGTGACTCATAATAATCACAAATATCATTGATTACGTCTCTATTAGGTACTCACATATGCTACCTCTTATTTTTACAGCAACTCTTTAAGGTAGACCTTTGTACGATTCTCATTTTAAAGTTGACCAAATTGAGACAGATTAACTTGCCCCACATTGTACAATTGGCAAGAGGCAGAGCCAGGATTTGCAACAGGCCCACCTGTCTCCAAAGCATAGACTCATAGTGCTGCACCAGGCTGCAGAAGGAGTTGTCATTCTGTTCATTGCCCCCTTCCTCTCAACTTGTCCTTATGTGCATGTGCACACACACGTGTGTGCACACACACACAAAATCTGGCATGTAATAAGTGCTTGAGATATGTTGGTTGAATGACTAGATAAGCACAGGTTGTTGACAACAGCTGATGTCTCACAGGATGTGATC
Source organism: Equus asinus (assembly GCF_041296235.1). NCBI lineage: Eukaryota > Metazoa > Chordata > Mammalia > Perissodactyla > Equidae > Equus > Equus asinus. Next base: position 57,247,319 of record NC_091820.1, on the reverse strand, counting down.
CCAGGGTAGGCTAAAAGATGCCAGGGTCAGGAGCAACCTAGAAGGCAGGAGAGCAGTAGCCTCAGCATTGAGTACTGAATGCACCAACAGCTTCTGGTCTGATGTGGGTGCTGTTCCACTCTTCCACGACTGAGTAAAACGTATAGCTTGGAAACGTCTTTCTTCTAGCCTCACACAGAGTGAGGTTAAAGACCTAAAGTGGTTTGTTGGGCCTGGCAATCCACAGGGATTAACTGAGACGCTGTTCTGAGCAGAGTCCTGGTACCAAATGAGGGCCCCATAACTGGGGTTGGATATAAAGTGCCCAAGGGCAGGGGCTGGCAGGGCCAAGGGAGAGATGTGACACCAGGCCAAGATTCCCTTGTAAAGGAGAGCACTCTGATCAGGGGCCGAGAATGCATGGGCACTTGTGAATTGGCTAGTAAAGGAAAACCTAAAAGAAAAGTTTAGAGAGATGCCTAATGATTTCTTAGTTTATCTTCTAATAGTTATAATAATAGCTACTTAAATTAGGGCTTCTTATGTGCCAAGAACTGTGCTAAGCACTTTACATGTATTAACTCATTTAATCCTCATAACAACCCCGTCATATAGATATTATCACTAATTCTATTTTACATATGAGAAAATTGAAGCAAAGAGGTAGGTAACTTGCCCGTGATCACACAGAAAGTAAGTGGCAAAGCTGGACTCTGACCCTAGGCCACCTGGCTCCCAACACTGTGCACTTATACTACCAGAATGTACAAATACAAGTAGTATGTAAATAAGGGGGGTGGGAAAAAGCAGCACAGTCACCTCCTTGTAGAAAGTTACATTAAGCTTTCAAAAACTTCCCACCACCCTCCTAGTGAGCTGTCAAGAGCACTGTGAAAAGTTTTTAAAGGTTTACCAATAAAAGGTGTTGCCATGATTAGGACTGGTTTTAGTTCTTGGAACAGGTCAAGAGAGATCAGTTAACCCAAAAGTTTGCAATGCCATCTAGTATGGGCACACATATTTTGGAAGGACAAATATTAGCTAAGGTTTATAAAAGAACTTACTACGTATGAGGCAATGTTGTAAGAGTTGTCACGGACTTTTAAATCTAATAATCAAACAATCCTTTGAGGCAAGTACTATTATTATCCCCCATTTTACAGATGAGAAGATGAGACATAACTTTTCCAAGGTTACACAGATTATAAGTAGCAAAACTGAAATTCAAACCCGGGCAGTCCATCTCTCCATCTGGGGCACCTGACAGCTATGCTAAACCGATCTTGCCAAAGCCTACAAGGGAGGGCTTAACCACACCTGCTACAAAAGGAGCCAGATCGTAACATTAGCTTATTGTCCTCAAACAGCCAGCCAATCCCTTTCTCATTTTGCAACTTGTTTTAAACCTACTTTCAAAAGTCCCTCGTGTTGACTTCAGCAGTTTTCACAAGCACCAACATATCCTGGCTTCAACCTACCCTGATACCATAGTCACACAGTTGTACCACTGTTTTCTATTGGCTTGTTATAGAGAAAAAATGATGTCTTATGATTTTCCAGAGGCCAAAAGGAACCTCAAGCCTCTCCCTTGTCTTCCTGCCTCTGTGTGTCATTCCTTCTCTACGATATAGTGGAAAGACAACAAGCTTTAGGGTAGACAGATCTGGATTCAAATCCTGCTTCCTCCACTTCCAGGCTGGGAGGCCTGGGCAGGCCACTTTGCCTCAGTTTTCTCCTCTGTGAAATGAGGATAATCATGGCAGCTACTTCGCCATCCCCCCAACCCCACCCTCCTCCTCCTCCAAGGTCATGCACGTACTGAGTCCCTGTACTGTCCCAGGTACTTCAGGGGAGGACGAAAAAATGAATAAGAAAGGAAAACATATTTTGGGAATGACAAGAAGTCCAGTGTGGCTGAAGTATGTATAGGAGGAGGTAAGGAGGGCTGAGACCAGAGCAAGAGGGTCTTGAATGCCTTAGACACAGTGGCTAAACTATTTGAGAGGCAATGGAGTCTTTGAAGGTCTTCACACAAGGAATGACACAATCGTGATTAACATTTACTGAGTACTTATTCCAGGTTAGGCTGGTTCTTTACTAAATCCTCACAACAGGCCTATGAGTAGATACTACTATTTTTCCTGTTTTGTAGATGTGGAAACTGAGACTCAGAAAGATGAACTCATTTGCCCAAGATCACACAGCTTATAAATGGCAGACCTAGGACTAAATCTATATAGCTGGATCCCAGAGCCCACTCCTTTAACCATAAGGCTTGGCTATTTCAAGGTAACTAAATCAAGCAGGGTTGTACAGTAGACTGGAGGGAAGAGCAGAAAACAGAGGCCACTTAGGACATCATTACAGTTATCCAAGTGAGAAGGCCAGTGAAATGGAGGCAGCAGTACAAACCCTGAAAAGTCTTCTAGAACTGGGCAACTGAGTTAATGTGAGAGGTAGAGGGGTTAAATCTAGCCCAGAAATGTGTGTGTGGGTGGTTGTCCCCCCATGTTCTTGGGAAAAAAAAAAGAATAGTTGTCAACATTTAAAAACAGGACAGTTTACATTAATGCCTGGATTTCTGTCTTCTCTTAATGAACCAGAGGATCTGGCAGCACTGGGTCTGCATCCCATAGGACACCAGTGGGCTGGAGCCCAGCAGTAGCTTCCCTCTTGAGACAGAGGGGCATGTTCCAAAACTCTCTAGGGCCTGCTTCTCCCCTTCACCTTACCTGGTTGGCCAATGGGGCCCTGAATTTTGTTAGGCTGCAAACCGGGAGGCTGGGAGGAATGGTGATGGGGGGGGAGCTAATTTGGAAGAAGAGAGAAACACTGTCTTTGTAAATAAAGCTCAGGGCCAAGAGGAGGAGAGAAAGAAGCTAGCGGAAGGGGGCAGGGAGTCAGCCTTGAGATGACAATTGGTATGATAAGAAGGGACAAAGGTCAAGGGAGTGAGGGCATCATGGGGTCTAGGCTTTTTAGAGAAGCAATTGAAGGCACTACTGATGGAGAGAGGGGGGAGGGTGAAAGAGAGAGAGAGAAAGGCAGGAATGGGGGAGGCAATGTCTAAAATGCAAAGGTTTTGCCAAAAGCAAGGAGGCCATACTGCAGATGTGCTGGGAAGCTGTGGGAGGAGAGACTGTGTTCAGAACAGAGAATTAAATAGTGAGATGTCTTGATAAAAATTTGTCCATGAATGATGGAGAGAGTAAATTAGAGGAGTTCAGAAGGATAGGAAACTGAGATGCCAGGGTACTGCAGTGGCCATGGTCTCCAAGCAGTCATCCTCAGTGTGCCTGAGCTTCCTTTGCAAAGGCAAAGGAGGGAGTGTCCCCAGGGAACAGATAGATTGGTATCTGCCCCTCCAGCCCTGTGGTCCTGCAGCCAGGGTATGAGGTTGCCAGATTTGGGCACAAAGGAACAGTGGCTGCCCAGAATCAAGATACACACAGTCTGAACAAGGGGGAAGAGAAGTGAGAGCTGCTACAGCCGCCTCTTCTCTTTAGGGTCCTGCACTTCTTTAAAACTCACAATTCCCTTGATAAAGTGGTCAGAATGAGCAGGCCAAGAAGAGATACAATTGGAGAGGGAGTCAATTTAGAAGAAGGCATCTCTCCAGCCTTATCACACTTTCCATCAAGTTAAGAGTTTCCCAGCGGGTCTAGTGTTCAGAATTCTATGCCACAGAGGGAGAAGGCAAGGCAGAGAGAGAAGAGAAATAATCTTTCACCTACAGTCAGCACGGAAAGGGTCACTAAAGCAGTTAAAAGTCACAGTAATGTCACAATCTGCTTTTCTGCATTTTGGACTCAGCCTGTATGTTTCCAGAGATCAATTGAGGGACTATTTGTGCTCCTGCCAATATTTAGTGAAAATAATTTTCCCTATAAAAAATTAAAATGAAGGTTCAAAACCATAGCCATATCAGCAGCAGAATAGGCCCTACACAACCATAAGTAGTTCCCAGGACGGGATTATTTCTGCTGCTCCAGGATCACAATGTTTTACACATAATTACTGCTTTTTCTCCTTCTGATTAATGCCTGATTCTGGAGAACAGCTACTCTGCAAAATATCAGCACTTAGGTGATAAACCTCAAACTATTTATTGGGTTTATTTTTGAAATGTCTCACATTGTAACCCTATTTCACCTTTTTGTATGCTCTCTTTCCTCCTGAAAAAATCTTGGGTTTGGGCTTAACTGAATTCTAGTAGAGATAATATGTAGAGATGGAGCCCCCATTCAAAATTTTTTTTCCACTGGGAAAATTTTAAGACTGTGGGACTTCCAGAACGGTTGTATGGGAAACTGGTATTACTCCCCAGTGAAACAACCATTTCACTGGTGAAAATTATTTTAAAAAACAACCATTAAAGTCTCTGGAGATTGTCCTCAGGGCATACAGCAAGTAGAGAAACATTTATTCAAGAAAATTTACTAAATCTTGGTAAGAACAGTGAGAGTCTGTGGCATTTGAGCCATGAACTGTTCCAATTCTGTCCCCCTCCCCCCAGCTTCATGTTATAGAAGCACTTTTCTGGATGAGTGTAGCCAAGAAAACAGGGCTCCCTTTCCCCTCAGCTCCCAGTCTTGGAGCTATAGTTTCACCCCAAGAGCATCTCTCATCTCCTCTAGCTCAGTATTGCAGAAGCTCTATTCTGGGTGGGAGTGGCCAAGAGGACTAGGCTTTCCTCTCCCACCCAGCCCCAAATCCTAGGGTGGAAGAAGCTCTACCTCAGGCTCAGCAGGCCAAGAATACTGGGCCCTCAATCATCCTACCTCAGCTCACTCACAGGATGGAGGTTCCATGCTAGGAGAAGCAAGCTGAGAAGACAAGGGGCTACCATTTTCTCCCTAGTGCCCACTCAGAGAGCAGAGAGTATCACTCCAGGGGAGGCAGGCACTGTGCCCACTCCCAGCTTTAGTGCAGTGGCCCAGAGGTGAAGGCAGATCATAAGGATGGAGAGCTCTACAGCTCTACCTTAATGGAACCATTTAGAGCAGAGCATGGAGGAACTGGTGCCTAAGGGCACTGTCAAAAACAATGGAGATTTTGGTGGCAAGAAGTTAAGAGGGGGCTAGTAGCTTCACAAAACTAGTGGCAATGAGAAAAATGGCAGGCTAGCCTGAAGTTTACCAGGGAAAGAGAAAGCCAAGAAGACCCCCTTGTGGAATGACATTCATCCCTATGGATCTGGATGGCTATGCACATGCACTAGGCTGCACCCACTTCAGGAGCAATCAGAGAATGATGTGGGACAGACTTGAAAACACTCCTCAAGGCACACACAGATCAAGCAGCAAAGGGCAGAAGTCTTACTGGCTCAAGGGACTTAAGCACAACCTTTGACCAAGCACTGATTAAGCAATAAGCTACCTTGATTCAGGAGCCACTCTATGAAGCCAGGCTTAAAATTAAATCACACTCATCCCTAGTGGTCTGGAAAACTGTGCCCTCTCAGGAATGACCAGAGAGAGAATTTCTAAGCTACTACTTACTGGTTGAATGTGGGGCAAAATTGTAAACTCTCTGAACAATGAAGGCAGTTTCTAAGCCACAGACACACAACTAACTGTAAAGATAGGTCAATAGAGATTTTGCTATCTGAAGAACAACAAAAAAAAGAAGAAGGAAGAGGAGGAAGAGAAGAAAAATAAACAGAGCCTCAGAGAAATGTGGAACACTATTAATGCACCAACGTATACATAATGGGAGTACCAGAAGGAGAGGTGACAGAGAAAAAAACAGACAAAGTATTCTAGGACATACTGGCTGAAAACAATCTAAATTTGATGAAAAGCATTTATATACACATTCAAGAAGCTTGATGAACTCCAAGCAGGATAAAGACAAAGAAGTCCATACCCAGACACATCATAGTTGTTGAAATACAGAAATGTTGAAAGGCAAAGAGATAATCTTGAAAGCAGAAAGAGAAAAACAACTCATCACGTGCAAGGAAACCCCCAAAAGATTAACAGCTCACTTCTCATCAGAAACAATGGAGGCCAGATGGGAGTGGGATGCCATATTCAAAGTTCTGAAAGAGAAAACTGTCAACCCCTAAACCCAAAATAACTATTTCAAAAATGAAAGCAAAACAAAGACTAAGAGAATCCATTGCTATCATACCTGCCTTACAACAATATCAAAGGAAGTTCTTCAGGCTGAAAGGAAGTGACACCAGACAGCAATGTGAATTCACACAAATAACCAAAGAACTCCAGTAAAGGTAATTATGTAGGTAATGATAAAGGACAATACAATTACATATTTCTTTTTCTTTCTTGTATTTAATGATTTAAAAATAATTTCATAAACAGCTATAAAATCATATTGTTTGTCTTACGACATATAGAAATGAGAAATATATTTGACAATACCAGCATAAAGAAAGTGGCTGGGAACAAAGCTGTACTGGAGTAAGGAAATGACACCAGATGTTAACTCAAATCCACAGGAAGGAATGAAGAGGAGCAGCAATGGTAATTAAAAAGGTTAATGTCTTAAAAATGCTATAAATATATTTGTGCTCTCCTTTCTTTTATGAGGTTCATTAAAAGACATAAGAATAAATAAAGCAATAATTGTAACCAGGTGTTGCTGGATTTTTAACATATATGGATATAATATATATAATAATAATAGCACAAAAAATTGGAGAGGGAAGGGAGCTATATAAAAATGAAGTTTCTGTATCTCAATGAAATTAACTTAGTGTAAACCTGAAGTAGATTCTGGTAAGTTAAGATGTATAGTGTAATGGTGGGGGAGGGCAAAAGGGACAAAGGGGCCCACATGTATGGTGATGGATAAAAATTAGACTGTTGGTGGTAAACACGATGCAGTCTATACAGAAACTCAAATATAATAATGTACACCTGAAATTTACACGATGTTATAAACCAATACGACGCCAAAAAGAAAAAGATGTATATTGTAAGCCTTAGGACAACCACGAAGAAAACAACTCAAAAACATAGTTCAAAAGTCATTAAAGGAATTAAAATGTTACACTAGAAAATATTTATTTAATGCAAAAGAAGTCAGTAAAAGAGGAACAGTGGAACAAAAAAGCAAAAACGGCTTAAGAAACTTCTTAGAGAAAGAAAAGCAAATTAAACTGACAGCAAGCAGAAGGAAGGAAATAATAAAGATTAGAGAGGAAACACACGAAGTAGAGAATAGAAAAACGGTAGAAAAATTAACAAATTCAAAAGTTGGTTATTTGAAAAAGATCAACAAAATTGACAAACTTTTAGCTAGACTGACCAAGAGAAAAATAGAGAAGACTTACCACTACCGCTCTTATAGAAATAAAAAGGAAAATAAAAGAACACTACGAACAACTGTATGGCAAACAAATTCGATAACTTAGACGAAACAGACAAATTCCTAGAAAGAACAAGTTCTAAAGCTGACTCAAGAAGAAAATATGAATAGATTCATAACAAGTGATTGACTTAATAATTTTACAACTTCCCACAAAAAAGTCGAAACCCAGATGGCTTCACTGATGAATTCTACAAAACATTTAAAGAAATATTAACACTAATCCTTTGCAAATTCTTTCAGAAAACAGAGGAGGAACAAACACTTCCAGATTCATTCTATGAGGCCATCTTTATCGTAATATCAAAGCCAGAAAAGGACATCACAAGAAAAGAAAATTACAGACCAATATCCCTTATGAATATAGATGCAAAAGTCAACAAAATATTAACAGACCCAGCCGGTAACACATAAAAAGAATGATATACCACGAACATGTGGGATTTATCCTAGGAATTTAAGGTTGGTTTAACATCTTAAAATCAATTAAAAATCCTTAAAGTACAAAAACCTTATACCATTTCAACAGATTCAGAAGAAACTTTGACAAAATGTAACACCCTAATACGACAAAAAAAAAAAAAAAACCCAAAACCTCAATATACTAGGAATAGAAGGAAAATTCCTCAACCAGATAAAGGGTTTCTATGAAAAAAACCACACTTAACATCACACTTAGCAGTAAAAAACTGAAAGCTTTTCCTCTAAGATAAGGAAGGATGTCTGTTCTCACCACTTCTACTCAACATTGTAAGGGGGTTCTAGCCAGGGCAATTAGGCAAAGAAAAAAAGGAAAGGAGGGAAGGAGAGAGGGAGGAAGGAGACAAAACAAACGAAAATAAAGAAAAGAAATAAAAGGTATTCAGATTGGAAAGGAAGAAGTAAAATGATATTTATTTGCAGATGACATGATTTTGTATGTAGAAAATCCTAAGGAAACCACAAAAATCTATTAGAACTAATAAACAAATTCAACAAGGTTGTATTGTAGGATACAAGATCAAAACACATTTGTCTTCTTCTTTCTTCAGATGCCCAATTTCATATCAGGGGCAACCACCTTTCATTGGGTATCTCTAAGAATTTCGACGCATAGGTAGACATATCGTATTGATATTTCCATATCAGCACATATAGAAATACCTCATTCCTTTTTTCTCCCTAGAGAATATTCTACTGTAAGCATGTACTATACTTTATATATGGCACTGAATGAGAGACATTTAGATAGTTTCCTAGTGATTTACTATTACAAACATTATTACAATGAATATTTTTAGGCATATGTGCATTTCTATACCATGTATTCCTAGAAATGGAATTGTTAGCTCAAAGGTTATGTGCATTTGTAATTTTTATAGCTATTGCTAAATAATCTTCCAAAGAGAGAAGCTGTAGTGATTTACATGTCTACTGACAGTACATTCGAGCACTGCTGCCCCCATCCCGTCAACACTGAACAATCAAAGCTCTTGATGTTGGCTAATTTGATACTTTATATTGTTTAAATTTGCATATGGCACTAAAAACCACAAGCAAAGGAAGACTGACAAGTTGAACTTCATCAAAATTGGAAAACTTTGTGCTTCAAGGGACACCATCAAGAAAAGGTAAAAATGAGGTCAGCCCAGTGGCGTAGTGGTTAAGTGCACGTGCCCACTTTGGCAGTCAGGGTTCACGGGTTCGAATCCTGGGTGCAGACCCAGCACCACTTGTCAAGCTGCACTCTGGTGGCATCCCACATAAAATAGAGGAAGATTGGCACAGATGTTAGCCCAGTAACAATCTTCCTCAAGCAAAAAGAGAAAGACTGGCAACAGATGTTAGCTCAGGGCCAATCTTCCTCATCAAAAAAAAAAAAGAAAGAAAGAAAAGGTAAAAATAGCCCATATTACATAAATACTCATAGCAGCATTATTTATAATATCCAAAAAGTGGAAACAATCCAAGTATTTATCAACTGGTAAATGGATTAATAAACTGTGGTACATCTATACATTGAAACATTACTTGGCAATAAAACAAAATGAAGTAGGAGGTTCAACTTCCAGCATGACAGTGTGAGGTGCTCTATGAACACACTCCCAGCAAAAGTGGTGAACAATATTTTTTAACAAACCACTCATTGACTTCTAGTTTCCAGTCTGGTATGTAAGGAGCTTAGAAGTCACCACTCTATTCTAACAACAAGTAAAAAGATGAACAAACTGAAAATCAACTCTTCTTAGATCCTTCAGAGAAGTGAGGTCACAGGGCAAACTATTGCCCTCAAAATTAGAGAGACAGACAAGCAGATACAGAGAATCACAACTTACGAGAGCAGAAACCAGCACCAGAGTAGGAAAATCTGAACTGTAATTGATGAACTGTTGGTGGCTCAGTGTGGACAAGTCTGAGAGTTAAAAATTCCACGGGAAGCCGGTAATAGGAGGGCCTCACAGTTTTGTTTTACTTCAGGGAGCTTTACACATTCATTAAACTAGATATAGCGAAGACTGTCCTTAATTTGATAAAGAATATCTACAAAAAGCTAACATCATATTTAATGGTAAGAAATTCAAAGCTTTCACAATCAGATCAGGAACAAGGCAAGGATGTACCCTCTCAGCACTCCTTTTCAACAATATACTGGAAGTTTTAGCTAATATAATAAGACAAGACAAGGAAATAAAAGGTATACAGATTGGGAATGAAATAAATTACTTAAATAATATAAATAAATTAATAATTAAATCTGTCTTTGTTCACAGATGACATGATTGTCTATGTAGAAAATCTGAAAGATTCGACAAAAAAACTCCTGGAACTAATAAATGATTATAGCAAGTCTGCAGAATACCAGGTTAACATACAAAAGTCAGTTGCTTTCCTTTATATTAGCAATGTACAAGTGAAATTTGAAATTAAAAACACAATACCTTTTACATTAGCACCCTCCAAAACAAAATACTTAGGTATAAATCTAACAACATATGTACAAGATCTATATGGGGAAAACTACAAAACTCTGATGAACAAAATCAAAGAAGAACTAAATAAACGGAGAGATATTCCAGGTTCATAGATAGGAAGACTCAATATTGTCAAGATGTTAGTCCTTCTCAATTTGATGTACAGATTCAATGCAATTCCAATCAAAATCCCAGCAAGTTAATTTATGAATATCAACAAACTGATTTCTAAAGTTTATATGGAGAGGCAAAAGACTCAGAATAGCAAACACAATATTGAAGGGGAAGAATAAAGTTGAAGGTCTGACGATACCCTACCTGAAGACTTACTATAAAGTTATAGTAATCAAGACAGCGTGGTATTGGTGAAAGAACAGACAAATAGATCAATGAAACAGACTAGAGAGCCCAGAAATAGATCCACATAAACATAGTCAACTGATCTTTGGCAAAGGGGCAAAGGCAATACAATGGAGCAAAGACAGTCTTTTCAACAAATGGTGCTGTAACAACTGGACATCCACATGCAAAAAAAAAAAAAAGAAAAAAAGCAACAGAATCCAGACACAGACTTTATACACCTTTCACGAAAATTAACTCAAAACGGATCACAGACCTAAATGTAAAACACAAAACTATAAAACTCCCAGAAGGTAACATAGGAGAAAATCTATGTGTCTGTGGGCATCCTAGGGATCATGCCTTTGGTGCTTTATCTAAAAGTCATTATAAGAGAATACTATGAACAATTGTATACTAGCAAATTAGACAACCTACATGTAATGGACAAATTCCTAGAAACACACAAACTACCAAAACTGACTCAAGAAGAAATAGAAAATCTGAATAGACTTATAACAAGTAAAGATATTGAATCAGTAATCAAAAGCCTCTCAATAAAGAAAAGTCCAGGACCAGATGGTTACACTGGTGAATTCCACTAAACATCTAAGGAGGAATTAACACCAATCCTTCTCAAACTCTTCAAAAAGTTAGAGGAGAGAACAGTTCCTAACTCATTCAACAAGGCCAGCATTAGCCTGATTCCAAAGCTAAACACATCATAAGAAAAGAAAACTACAGACCAATATCCCATATATAGATGCAAAAATCCTCAAGAAAATACTAGCAAACCAAATCCAGCAGCATATTGAAAGAATTATGTACCATGACCAACTGGGATTTATTCCAGGAATGCGACAATGGTTTCACATATGAAAATCCCAATCATTATAAAACACCACATTAATAGAATGAAGAAAAAAGATCATGTCACATAATGTAGAAAAAACCTTTGACAAAATTCAATACCTTTTCATGATAAAAACACTCAACTAAAAGGGAACTTTCAAAACATGATAAGGGGCATATGTGAAAACGCACAGCCAACATCATACTCAGTGGTGAAAGACTGAAAACTTCCCGTTAGATCAGAAACAAGACAAGGATGTCTTCTCTTGACACTTCTATTCAAAGTTGTCCTGGAAATTCTAGCTAGAGCGTACAAGCAAAAAGAAAAAGAAAAATTTATTGAAATAGGAAAGGAAGAAGTAAAACTATGTCTATTTTTCAGATGACGTGATCTTATATATACAAAATCCTAGAACACTCACCAAAAAAACTATTAGAGCTAACAAATGAATTCAGCAAAGTTGCAGGATACAAGATCAACATACCAAAATCAGTTGTATTTCTATAGATTAGCAATGAACAATCCAAAACAAAATTAAGAAAATGATTTCATTTATCAAAATGAGTAACATCAAAAAGAATAAAACACTTAGGAATAAAGTTAACCAAGGAGTTGCAAGATTTATACACTGAAAATTACAAAACACCGATGAAAGAAATTACAGAAGCCCAAATAAATGGGAACATATTCTGTGTTCTTTGACTGAAAGACTTAATATTAAGATGTCAGTACTACCAAATGTGATCTACAAATTCAATGCAATGCTTATCAAAATCCCAATGGCCTTTTTTTGCATAAATGGAAGAGCTAATTTTAAAACTCATATGGATTTCCAGGGGACCCCAAATAGCCAAATCGCTCTTGACAAAGAACAGCAAAATTGGAGGACTCACACTTTTGGGTTTCTAATCATACTAGAAAGCTACAGGAATAAAAACCATATGGTACTGGCATAAAGACAGACAGACATATAGTCAAATGGAATAGAATTGAAAGTCCAGTAATAAACCTATACATCCATGGACAACTGATTTTCGACAAGGGTGCCAACACCAGCCAAAAGGAAAAGAACAGACTTTTCAACAAATGATGCTGGAACAACTGCATAGTCACATGCAAAAGAATAAAGTTGGACTCCTACTTCATACCATATATAAAATTGAACTCAAAATGAATCAATGACCAAAATATAAGAGCTAAAATTATGAAGTTGTTAGAAGAAAACATAAGGGTAAATCTTTATTGACCATGGATTTGGCAATGGGTTCTTAGACATGATACCAAAAACATAAGCAACAAAAGAAATAATAGATAAATTGGACTTCATAAAAATTAAAAACTTTTGTGCATCAAAAGACACTATCAAGAGAGTGAAATGACAACTAACAGAATGGGGGGAAATATTTGCAAATCATTTATCTGATAAGGGTCTAGTATTCAGAATATATAAAGAACAATTAGAACTCAACAATAAAAAGACAAATCACTCAATTATAAATAGGCAAAGGATTTGAATAGATATTTCTCCAAAGAAAATATACAAATGGCCAACAAACACATGAAAAGATGCTTACCATCGTGACTCATTAGGGACATGCAAATCAAAAGTACAATGAGATACCACTTCACACCCACTGGAATGGTTATAATCAAAAGGACACTCAATAACAAGTGTTGATAAGGATGTGGAGAAATGGTGCAGCCATTTTGGAAAACTTGGCAGCTCCTCAAAAGGTTAAAGATAGAGTTACCATATGACTCAGAAATTCCACACCTAGGCTCCAAGAGAATTGACAACATGCATCCACACAAAAACTTGCCAATTCAAAGGTCTATCAACTGATGAATGAATAAACAAAATGTGGTATATCCATATAATTGAATATCTTCCAGCAAAAATAAAGGAATGAAATACTGATACATCCTACAACATGGATGAATCTCAAAAACCTTACGTTACGCGAAAAAGCCATGTAAAAAAGAAGACACTGTATAGTATCATTTATTTGAAATGCCCAGAATAGGTAAATCCATAGAGGCAGAAAGCAGATTAGTCATTGCCTAGTCCTGGAGAATAGAGGAGGAGGGGAGGGTGAGGGATTGGGAGTGCTGGCTAAAAGGGTCCCATCCTTATTTTAGGAGTGATGAAAATGTTCTAAAATTGACTGTGGTGATGGTTGCACAACTCTTTAAATATAGTAAAAAGCTTTGAATTGTATAGTTTAAATGGGAGAACTTTATGGTATATAAATTACATCTCAATAAAGCTGTTAAAAATACTTTAATTAAAACTAGGCTACACTTTTCGGTATAAATATATTTCAGAAGCATACTAGCCCGGAGTCTTATGCTTGTACAGGTGACAAATATTTGTGGATTAAATTTGCTTAGGGTGAGTGGCCCCTCTCTGGGGCCCCCCTTGGCCAACTTCTTGGTCTTAAGGAGGTGAACAGAGCTGTGGCTGCATGGCTGTAGCATGGTGGGCAGGTGAGAGCCCAGATAGGTGGGGGCTCCATCTCCACGCTCTTCCCAATCCTTTGGTGCCTTCTAGGCTCCTCCATTCTGGAATGGAAACCTTATTGATCAATCATTCCCCATGGAGGCACACTCTGCTCTGGTGGTTGCCTAACTCTTGCATTTCCCCCTTCTTCTCCTTTGTCCAGTTCCTGGATTTTGGTATTTTGTAATTAATTTATAACTTCCAGCCTTCAGACTCTCTGCATCTGAGAGAATGTAAAGTTAGGAGACCTGGGCTCAAATTTCACCTTCCTAGCTGCGTGCCCTTGGCAGGTCACCTAGCTCAGTTTCCTCTCTGCAAAGTGAAAATAACAATTCCTACGTATAAAGTTGTTTTGAAGATTCAATGAGATAGTATATTTGAAAGCATCTGTTGAATTGAATCCAACACCCCGTCCCTTGTTAAGTGAAACCATTCAGTTTGCCAGGTAATAGCAACTAATTTCCTTGTGATAAAAATTAGGAAACAGAGAAAGAGGCAGAGAGCAGAGAAAGGGCTGGATTATGTTTCCAGGCTCATGCCTATGGATAGCACAACCAGAAATGTTGCTATCCAACTCCTCACTGTGCAGTTTGGGGGCAGCCCAATGAACAATCTCATACAAAATAATGGGCCTCCCCCTGCCCCCACTCAGCCCTATTGCTGCCCAGCAATTGCCTATCTCAGCCACATAAATGATGGATGAAGCGAGCCAGTTAACTGTCATTCTCGCCTTCTCCCAGAGTCAGGGACTTTTATTGTTTCTAGCAATGTGATGAGCTGCCAAGGAAGACTTTCATGAGGAAACTACTACCAGGCCACCAGGATTGACCACCACCTCTGGTGTGGGCTAGCCGGTCCATGAGGCATCAAGGGTCCCAGCTAAATCCATTTGGCTACTTGGGGGCTCAGACCAAGGCATGGTGGGAAGGAGGCTGAAAACTCAGCTATACTGAAGCTCTGAGATTATCAGTTATTTGCAGTTCTCTGTGCTCTCTGGGGACATGCTCAGGGAGCTTTCTGGCCATAAGCCTGCTGCTGGGGCCTGGAATGAACCTAACCTCGCTCTCCTCCCCCACCACATAAACATTCATGATCCACTGTAGAAACCCTCGTCCCTATTTAAGATCAGCTCGAATGTCACCTCAAGCAGGAAGTTTTCTCTGGAGTCCCTTTCCCCACCACTGCCAGATGTGAGCCTCTATCCTTTCCATCTCTTTGTTGTTCCTCTCCTAAGGCATTTATCACATTCTGTCGTGTGTAATGGTTATTTATGTGTTTGTCTTATCCCTCCTTCTCAACTATAGTCAGGGACTGGGGCCGGTTCATCTCTGTACACCCCACAGTGCCTGACGTGGAGTAAGAGCTCATTCATTTAGTCAACAAATATGTACTGACCACCTACTCTGGGTACTTGCTGAGTACTCAGGAAGTAGACACTCTGGGCCTGCTTGAAACCCTGCGACCACCTCAAATTCCCCTTAGCTGAGACTTGTCTCCAAGGCACGTTTTTCCTACCTCACCCTGGGGTGCAGCAAGCAGGCAGAGGGGTCTCTAAAAAGAGGGGAAGTAACTGGCCCTCCTCCCTTCCTCAGGGGAGCTACAAAAGATGCAGCTGTTGGGAGCATGTGCTTGCTCCAAAACAACTGTGTGCAGCTCAGCCCAGCGCTGCCTCAATTCCAGCCCATACCAGGTCCCCTTGGAGGGTTACACCCCTAGGGCAACCCATGAGGCACAAAGTGCCAGACAGAGTTCCTTCCCAATCCCAAGATTTCTACCCTTTCCTGCTGACTCTCTGCTCCCACCGCCAGGGGTTACTGAACATGTGCACGTGGTCCCAGGAGGCTGCATACAATGAATTACATGCCCAGAGAGTTTCTGCTTTCTGGAAACCTCCAGTCTAAGAAAATGGAAGACTTCTATTCTATGGCCTGATTTGGAGGCCAGGCGAGCCCACTCCATTGCCCTCTTAGCCCCACCAGAGGCCTGCAGAGGGGAGCTATGGCTCCCTGATTGAGTCAGGAGGAAAGCAGAACTATCTGTTGGATGCAAGGACCCTTACTCATCCCAGCAACATGGGGAGAACCAAGCCTGCATCCTTGGGAATATTATCTTTGAACGGAGTGGTGGGCAGTGCTCAGAGTACTGCATTAGGAGTCAGGGCTGGATCTGCAACCCAACTCAGCTATGTATTAACTGTGGGCAGATCATTTCTCCTTTCTGAGCTTCCTCATCTGTAAAATGGGGTTCATGATCCACTCAGAAACCTGAGGACCCTGCAGCACTCTGGCCACCAGCCAGGACCCTGCCAGAAGGTAATTTAGGGCATGAGAAAACAAAGAAGATAGATTACACTTCTTTCACACTTAAAAAAAAAATTGCTGTTTAGAAAAGGTTGTCAGAAAGGTTCTGTCATCTAGGCTGACAGGAACCTTAGAGATCTTCTTGTCCAACCGTCTCATTTTATTGATGGAAAAACTGAGGCCCAGAGGGTAAAGTCTGCCTCAGGCCACCTAAACCATACAGTGCCAGAGGAATGTCTCTATTACGAGCACCACAAAAGCTGGCTCTCATGAAGAACTGACTTCAGAGGCTCTGCTGGCCCCAGTACCCCAAATCCAAGGCTACTGCTCCTAAAGTTTTCCAATCTAAGAAGAGCCCATCACCAATAAGCCCATGTTCTTTCCCTCAACTTAGGCTGTGAAGAAAGATTAAAGGTGACCAATAAGAAGGAAATTTGGGGGACAATGGAAATGTTCATTATTTTGATTATGGCGATGATTTTACAGGTGCATACATATATCAAAATGTGGCAACTTGTGCACTTGGAATATGTGAAATTTATTGGAAGTCAAAGGTCTCAGTAACATTGTAAAAAAGCAGAGAGGGACCCAAATGTTGAGCCGAGGAAGAGCTAAGCAGGGCCTGAGTATTGCTAACGTGGCCTTGAAGTAGCTTTGTTTTTCAAGATCAGCATTCCTTCCACTCTGCTTCATAGAGGCAGCTTTCTTCGAAGTTGTCATATCTGAGCCTTCCGGAGCTTTGAGGCTCCTCTCTGCTGCCTAGCTATTGCAGGGCCTGGGGCCTACCAGCAAGGTTCCCAAGTTGTGTTCCACTCTTTGGCTCACCCTGTGGTACTCTAAAGCAAGCCAGGAATAGGCGCAAGACTAACTTTTCTGACTTCTTTCTCCCTAAGAATTCCCAGGAAATCTGCAGCCTGAATCGAATGAAATCTCAAAAAGCTTAGGAGTCAATGAAACTGTTTAAGTCATTTGAAAGACTTCCATCACTTCCCTCTGTAGCCATCCCACTCCCACCCCGCCATTTTTCCTCCCCTCACAGCTTCCAGAGGGGACACATATGAAGCACCTCAGATTAGCTACCAAATCACAGAATTGGCTTTTTTTTTTTTTTGCTTCCTTAGTTCAACAAATACTTTTTGAGAATTTACCATGTGCAAGGCTGGGCCCTGTGGGAAACAAAGATGCCTAAGCCACTTCTTTGCCCTCCATATAAACTCTCAGCCTTGGACACGACTAACGCTCATGCTAGGCAAACAGTGATGCGTGCCATGAAGACTCTCCAAGCATTGCAAAAAAAGGGCGTGCTCACTTTCACCCAGGGCACTGGGGGAGCCTGCATGGGAGAGGTACCATAGAGCTGACCCCTAAAGGATGGGTCATTGTCCCTTAACAATAAGAAATGGCATTTGGATGGTGTTTTGCATTTTACAAAGAGCTTCTCATATCATTCTGTCTCCTCATGACAACCATTTTAAAAGGTAAGTGGGCTGTGTCATTAATCTCATTTTAGAGAGAAGTAAACTGAAGCTCACAGAGGATGAGCCTGGTAGGTATGACATTCAACCCAGGGCTTCAGAGTCTAACCCTCTTAATACTCTATGAAGCTGCTTAATAGGAGAGGCAGGAGGAGCAAGGAGACCAGAAAGCCTTTGGGCCATGGTGGGTATTTTGGTCAGCAGGAAAATGGGGATTGTATAAGGAAGCGGTGGATCGATCATTAGACGAAAGGCTGCTTGGGCCCGATTTGTTGGTAGCTGTAAATGCTAGGCTAAGGGTCTGTATATTTATCACCTATGTTTTATAAGAATGAGGATGGATGTTAACTAGACTTATTGGAGGGATCATTTTGCAATATATACAAATATCGAATCGTTACATCATACACTTGAAACTAATATAATGTTATATGTCAATTATATCTCAGTAAAAAAAGAATAGGGTTGGACTCAGTGCTTGTAAGGGAGGTGAGGACAAAACCAGTGATGTACGTAAAGAGCTGCCT
The DNA here is from genome assembly GCF_041296235.1 of Equus asinus. Classification (NCBI taxonomy): domain Eukaryota; kingdom Metazoa; phylum Chordata; class Mammalia; order Perissodactyla; family Equidae; genus Equus; species Equus asinus. Next base: position 57,229,060 of record NC_091820.1, on the reverse strand, counting down.
TTGCTTTGCTCTTAGGCCCCCAACAAAACGAACAAACCACATTAAGGTGACCCCAGTCTCCCTCCTTCAGCCATGAGTAGATTTCCAGAGAAGGGACATGGAGACACTTAATCCAGGTTAAATAACAAAAGCCATTTCCTTCTGAGCAGCTTGCTTTTCAGCTCCCATGGAGGGGGCAGCAGGGTCAGGGAGCAGAAGGCAATGAAAGAGGGTAGGAAGATAAAGGAGGGCCAGGAAGGGAAGTCAGGCTCCAGGCCACATCCTGACAGCCAGCCGGGCTGGCCTGAGGCTCTCCAGAGATGCTCTGGCCAGTTTCCCACTAGGACAAATTCAACTTTAATCAATCTGTTTTCCCCTCCAGCTCATTGTTGTTGCAGGCAAAAGAGAAAGACCTCGTGCTGAGACCTTTTGCTAGTCATCCAAGCAGCAGCGACAGCACACACTGGGCAGGAAAGGGCAGTCCCCCGTGGAAAAAGTGGAAAGCGCCTGTGAGTCAGAGAACCCGGGGCAAGTAACTGAGCTTCTCTGAGCCTCAGTTTCCTCAAGTATCAAATGATACCTGCTGGATTGGTGGGAGAATTTGAAGAGCTCAGTCAGATGGAGGCCTAGTGCAGTGCCTGGCTCCCAGTAGGGACTCAGGAAACGCTAGCTTCCTCAGTTCCTTCCCACTGTGCCTAGAATGGCCACCAGGGAATGCCCACAACACAAGGGTGCATGGAGTCATCTCACAAGCAGAAGTAGATGAGCCTAGTGTAGATTTCTTTAGGCCAAACAATGTTTATGAATGCGTCCCATGTGATGTTTAGGGAGATTAAGGGCTGGGATAGTGTGGAGTAAAAGGAGAAAAGATTTGAAAAGTCCTCTTTCTGGAGGGTCCAGGTGGGGGTTGGGAGGCAAACTTTTGAGTGAAAGAGATTCTGCCAGAGCAGAGTAATCTGAGGTTTACTTACTACTAATTCTGCCTTGAACTTTACCAAGGAAAGCATTAGAGGAAGGTAATGAGGAAATAAAACATTGTCAATGACCCAGTTATTTGTGCTCACAGGGAAGTCTACTAATAGATCTAATAGATTAGTAAATCTATTCTAGGCTTTCCTTGCTCTCAGCAGAGATCCAGAAACAGGAAGGCCCCCAGAACCAAATGCTAGTAATCCCTGTCACACAGCCCTCCTGGCAACTGTCTGCTTACAGGGCTCCTCTTAGACAGGCAGGTCACTCTAAGGCAGCATGTCCCAATGTCCCAATCTCCAGTCACTTATGGGCCACCTTCCCAATTTTCATCATATCCATATACCATCTGAATTATTATTTAATTAATATTTTCCTTTAAATTTCTCACTCTTTCACTTAAAGAAACTCTGTATTGTTCATATAAATGAAAAACCACTACCACATGACCTAAATTAAAGGAAACCATAAAAATAAATGCACCACTTTTAAAATAAAAATATTCATTCATGCCCCATCTAAAAGCATGAGATGTACCCCCACTCCCCAGGGAACACAGGCCCACTTTGGGAAGCTGATTCTAAAGAACAAGATCACTGCTTCGAGGATGAAGCCTGTGCTGAGAGAGAGCCGGTGGCAAAGCTCCTGCCCAGACAGGAAACCAGGTTGGAGTGGGAAGGCTCTGGTGAACAGCTGGTTTGGAACATGATCTCCTTGGGTCTTGCCTTGGAATGTCCTCCCAGATTATAGAAAGTTAGATGGCACCACCCCCTAGGTATAGGCAGGGAGCTGGGTCAGAAGGCAGGCAGGTGAGGTAGCAGCCATGATGCTCTGGCTCTTGGTGGCTCAGACTGCACTCACTGTTAGATCCAAAACTCGCACTCAGAAAACTTGTCTATTTAATATGTTGCTAACTGCATTTTTTGCAATGATTTCTTCCTTGGTTTCCTATATTATTTTATACATTTCCTGTGGAGAAGGCCTCATATCTCAGAAGCCCAAAGAGAAGGATTTGGGTCTGGTCCCCAGGTGAGCTAACAAACAACACGTCCCAGGCCACCTGGGGTAGTGCAGAAAGTGGAATCAGTGAGAGGACTCCAAGAGGAAGATGAAACTGAAGAACTGCATCCCTTCTCCACCTGGAAACCCTCCTACTATAACTCTTGCCTGCTAAGGACTTGAAGGGGCTTCCTTTTTGTTCTGACTTTTGTTTTCCACGAGGGTCACCACTCTTTACACTCACTCAGAGATCAAATAGCAAAGGAAATTCCTGGATGCCATTTTTAGTGACAAATTTGGGCATTTTGATAGTTACCCCAACATAGATCCATTTTCTATTCCTCATCTTATACAAATGTAGAACAGGCAGGTTTCTAAGAAGGAATAGAACTGCTTGATAGAAAAACAAAAACAGGCTTTTTGCAAGGAAGGAGGAGCAGATTTTTTTTTTTTTAAGATTTTATTATTTCCTTTTTCTCCCCAACGCCCCCCGGTACATAGTTGTATATTCTTCGTTGTGGATTCTTCTAGTTGTGGTATGTGGGATGCTGCCTCAGCGTGGTTTGATGAGCAGTGCCATGTCCGCGCCCAGGATTCGAACCAACGAAACACTGGGCCGCCTGCAGCGGAGCACGCGAACTTAACCACTCGGCCACGGGGCCAGCCCCTGGAGCAGATTTATCTAGTGTTTTTACCAGAAATTGGGTTCAAAGAAGTCCGCCACCACCTGCCTTTTCCCTTCTTCTCCATTCCCTGAGTCTTTTCCTCTCCAGGGTTTCTGGCTGGCTGTCACAGAAGGGTGGGACTATATGGGTCAAAGATGACAGAAAACAGAGAATCAAAGAAATTCTGGAGCTTTGGGAGGGCCAGGTCTACAAGCATGGGCAGAGAGTAGAGAAAGGCTACAGGACTGGCTGGCTGTGGGGTTGCAGCCTTCAAAGTGTGCAGAGAGTTCAGAGTAACTGTCTGTACAAGAAAGACTTCTGTAAGTCAAGGTAATTCTAATCTACAAAACAATGGGCAGGGGCCAGCCCCATGGGTGGTTAAGTTCCTGCACTCTGCTTCAGCAGCCCAGGGTTTCGCCAGGTCAGATCCTGGGCACGGACATGGCACCACTCATCAAGCCATGCTGAGGTGGCGTCCCAAATAGCACAACCAGAAGGACCTACAACTAGAATATACAACTATGTACTGGGGGGCTTTGGGGAGAAGAAGAAGGAAAAAAAGAGAAGATTGGCAACAGATGTTAGTTCAGGTGCCAATCTTCCAAAACAAAAACAAAAACAAAAACGCATACTTCCAACATCCAAGAGCACCTGGAAAACAAGGCTAAATGCACAGTCTCATAAGCAGGCCAGAAATTTACCTGCTCAGCACATGAAAAGATGCTCAACATGGCTACTCATTAGGGAAATGCAATTCAAAACCACAATGAGGTACTACTTTATACCGATTGGGATGGCTATTATAATAATAAAAAGGAAAAAAATAACACGTGTTAGTGAAGACATGGAGAAATTGGAACTCTTGTGGTGCACTCCTGGTGGTACAGCAAAATGGTACAGCCACTGTGGAAAACAGTATGGCAGTTCCTCAAAAAATGCCCAAAAGAATTGGAAGCAAGGACTTGAGAAGATATTTGTACACCCATGTTCATGGCAGCATTGTCCACAGCAGCCAAGAGATTGGAGCAACCCAAATGTTCATTGATGAATAAACAAAATGTGGTATGGAATACCACGATACCTCAATGAAATATTATTCAGCCTGTAGAAGGAAGGAAATTCTGACACATGCTACAATATGAATGAAACTTGAAGACATTATGCTAAGTGAAATAAGTAAGACACAAAAGGACACATATTGTATGATTCCACTTATATGAGGTACCTAGAGTAGTCTATCATAGAGCCAGGAAGTAGAATAGTGTTTATAAGGGGCTGGAGAGAGGGGGAAACAAGGCGTTACTATTTAATAGGTACAGAGTTTCAGTTCTGGAAGATGAAAATGTTCTGGAGATGGATGTAAAAGTATGTGAATATATTTAATGCTGCTGAACTGTACACTTAAGAAATGATTAAAATGGCACATCTTTTGTTATGTATATTTTATTACACACACACACACACACACACACACACACAAACATACCTGCTCAGTACTAAAGACCTATGAAGAGAAGGGACATGGAGTGACCCCAGCCCTGTAAGGCTCTCACCCCTCCTCATAACCCAGAGAGACATGGGGGTGGGGGATGTACCACTCCAGGTGCTCATTGGAAAGGGGGCCTGAAGCAAGGAAGAAGGTGAGGGGCCCCTCTGGGTGTTTGCAGGAGGCAGGCTATATTGCACCAGATAGGGAACGAGGTAAGGAAAGGAGGAACAAGGAAATAGTGAGCTAGAAGGACCAAGTATGGGGAGGGGAGGGGATGGGCTGCTAGGCAGCGGGGAGACACTGAGGGTGCCACTTGCAGACAAGTACTTGTTCTCCCCAGTGAGAAACTCTGGGGCTTCCAAGCAAAACCCAACAAGGAGAGAAGTCATCCATCTCCATCGGTTATTCCATGAGTGACTATTTAAGCACAGGCTCTGTGCTAAAGGCTGGTGGTATCCAGAAGGAACCAAAGACGAAATGTGATTTCAGGGAACTCACAGACTTGTAAGGAAAACAGCCAAATACACTACTAACTATAACCCAAGGGAGAAGGCACCAGAGGCCCTAGAACAAATCCGAGTAAGCACTGTGGAGCAGATGGGGGTGATGCTCTCCGGCTGGAAAAGGCTGAGGGGACCTCGTGGAGGAAGTGGCCTTGAAGTTGGGCGTTGAGAGATGGGCAGATTGGGTCTGTGATTTTTTGTTTGTTTGTTTGTTCTTCTTGAGAAATAAGCTCCTCTTCTTATGCTCATAATTTACAATATCTCAGACTGACTTCTCTCAACTTATTTCTTACCACAAAGCTTAATGTCTAAAATCTCAGTGAGAACAAATTAGTTTACATAACCTGTCAGCAAAGGTAAGATTTGGACACGTGTTACAGAGACACCAATTACCCTATCAAATGTTGATCATCCAAATATATTTAGACACACAGAGTTGGAAATTGTCAACTTGCAAATGAAATTTGACACCATACTTGTGTCCATGAGATGCTAAATACATAAATGGAAACTGAAAACATTTTATCCACTATCTCTATATTTTTTTAACATATATATTCAATTTGGGGGCCAAATATGTGTCATTGGAATGTTGAGCATTGTAAAAGATTAATTGTTGAGTCTTTGAATACCAAGGAGTTTGGACTCAACTCTAATGCTGCCACTGAAATGAGCATTAACCCCTCTCCCCATCACAGCTACAGGCTGCTGCTCAATGCCAGGAGATGCTAGAAATCAGTCGAGTGTAGCTGATGCCCACCCTGCAGAAATGGCCGGTTGGCTCAGTGTGGGAATGATAAACAGAGCTGAGCAAGCCAGGTCACAGGGATGGGGAGAGCTTACAAGCCACAAGAAAGACCCACCATGTCACAGGTGGGAGCAGAGCCGTGGCATAGATGTTCACCCAGACCCTTAGAAAGCCTGTAAGACATGTGCCACTGCTGGGCATTTATAGCGGCAGGAATCCTTTGGGGCAGAAGGACGCAAAGACTTCTCCCTCAGGCAGCCACTCCTGCTGACTCAAACTCCAGATGGAACTGAGGCAAAAGGTCCAGCTCTCCTCCAGTTTTTAAACCCCTCCCCTAATCCTCCACCCTCAGGCTCACTAACTCCTCTGCTTTTTTTTTCCAGTCCCACTGCACCAGCAGGCAAAATACCATGGCAACCTGCCCTGAACAGGGAGCTGGGAATGCTGAGTACTGTTGGCTGGGTCGGGCCACTCTGGGCACTGGGAACGGCCGTTGCTGCAGTTCCTTAGCCTCGCCTTCTTGTCTGCCCCCATGGGCTTCCTCTTCCTCTGGAAGCTATCCTTTGCCTCTTGCCTGGGCCAGCTGGGCAGCTGGAAGGCACCTGGCATATGCTGCTGGCTGGACAAACTAGTGGCAGCACCTACTGGCCAAAGGATTCCAGGTGGAAAAAAACACTCTGATGGATAGAGCAGAGGTCTGGAGAAATCCAAGAAATGGATAATCCAGACCCACCACTTGGAATGCAAAAGCGCATGCTCAGATGGCCAAACTCTGCCCCTGCAGACGGGCCTGGCCCTCCCAGCCGCCTGGGGCCTCCTGCTGCTGGCCTGCAGGCAGTGGTGTGATTTGGAGAGGCCAGAGGTCACACAGCAGGCCCTGGGGAAGTGTGCTGCCCCATCCCCACCCCCAGGCCTGCCATGTGGCATCCTGGAATAAAGAACCAGCCTACTCCCCCACTCCCTGTGTGTGGCTTGGTGTGTGGAAGGGGGAGGGGGGATTTTGAGTTTCCGATGAGCCTGTATGTTCAGGCTGTGGGAGCTTTGCCTTCCCGCATGCAGAGCTGAGTGACTCCTGCTTTACAGAAGCAGCAGAGCTGGTGGAGAGCAGGCCAAATCAGAAGGCGAATTGGGGATGTCATGAGGAGTGTGGCAGCAATTTGATGAGGAGTCTGAGCAGACTGCAAAGAGCAGCCGCCTTTGGGTTGGAGTGGGGGAGATCGGTTACTGCCTAATGCAGTGGCCTGGAGTTTTTCATCCCTATCTGTGAGCCAGGCCAGTCTGGGACAGAGCAAATCCCTCCTCCACCCCAACACCTCCAGCCGGGGAAGTTCAGAAGTGCTAACCTGCTGGGTGATGCCCAGACTGTGTGGGCTCCTAGAGCTTGTTTGGGCCCATCCTGGCCTCGATCTCCACCTGTGTCTTTCCCAGCCTTCATCACCTAGTGTGCTCCATCCTTCCTAACTCTTCTCAGACCTCCTCTCCTCCAGGAAGCCTACCCCAAAGCTCTTCTCAGCCAAGTCCAGCCCAGGGTCCTCTCTCTCAACACCTTGTACAAGCTCTATCACAGGGGGCTCTGACAGAGCAGTGCTAACATTTTATTTGATCAAGTAAAGGCATTTTTTAAAAAACTGCCACTTACTATAACCAAGATTTCATAAACAAGAGGACGTTTTAACATCAAAAAGTTGGAATGACGACTTCAGAATTTTAAAAACTGAACACATTTGGCTTTATGAAAAACTACATCATCATTTTTCTCATTTTTAACTCAGAAGAGTGAAAACTTTGCGAAGGATGAGCACTAATTTACATTTGGGAACTATGGTCCTAGACAGCAATCAGACAAATAAAAGCCAGTCTTAGAGTACATACAGGCACCTCTCCCATGTTTGGACTGCAGGTTGAAGTTCACCAAGCCACCTGGACCTGCTCACAACCCCCTGCCAGGGAGGTATCGTTATTTCCACCTTACACATGAGGAAACTGAGGCTCAGAAAAATGAAATTCCTTCCTCAAAGCCACGTAGGTAGTGAAGACCCGAAATCCTTGTTGTCCTAGGCCACACTGCCTTAACATGACGGTGTCTGCAGATCAATCTCACAAGCATTTATTGAGTGCAGCCCCTGTGTTCTGTATGAAGCAAAGTTGAAGACGGCTTGTCCTAAATCCTCACAGAGCCCACAGGGAAGCAGGAACACTGCAAATAACTTGAATAACATCACCATCTCTCAAGGTTGTTGTGACAAGGAATGATGCAACTTATGAAGGCCCCTAGCATGAGATCAGGCATCCAATAGGCATTCTATAAATATTAGTTTCCTAACTTCCTTCCTTTCCTTCTTCAAAGCGTCAGGGAGTGATGTAGAAAATAGCCCTACTTCTAACAGGCACCCAGGCCTCCCAGCCTCAGTGCAGCCTGCTTTAGAACACAGGAAAAGTGCTGGGGTCTTCTTAAATCATGTCCCTTAACATTTGATGCAGTTCATCCCAGCGCTTTTGGTCTATTCCTGTGAGCTCAGGGTAAGTGCATCTGAGGGATGAGGTTAGGAAGGGAGGCCCATGGCCCAAGAAAGTTTCTTGGAGGAGCTGAGAGTCAAGGACCAGCTCCAGTGAGGAGAGGGAAGGGTATGGTGTGCTGGCGAGGGGCAGAAATTCTTCACTCCTGTTGTGTGAGAAGGCTGAGCACAGAGTGGGAAAAACCAAATGAAGGGGCCATTGTTCAATTTTGCCAGCAGGAAACAAAGGAGGTGAGGGAGGTTGGGTGTCCAGGTGAAGGGTCTGAGGCCAAGGATGGAGGTTTGCTGAGTCCTTGAGTCTCCAGTGAGCATTCCTGTCGAGACCAGCTACCATATGCGAAAATCCTTGGCAACCTCTCCACTGACAATGCAAATAGAAAAGAAAGGCTGATGGTGAGTCAGGCCCTGTGCTAGGCCCTTCACTACGCATGCAGTTTCTATGGATTCTCACAACTCTGGGGCAGGAGGTAGCATTAGCCCCATTTTACAGATGAAGAAACTGAGGTTCAGAGACACCAGGAAACTTGTCCAAGGTCACACAGTTAGCAAGAGGTAGAATGCAAGTCAATACTTTAAAACCCATACTCTTCTGCTCTTTGCTCCGGTCAGATTATTTTACTCCCCCAGTTATCCCATTAGCAGAAAAGCCGTAAGTGACTTTTGAGAAAGACTTGAGAAACGGAGATAAGTTGTGAAGACTTTTTGAATAGTCCAGATGTGAAACAATATGGGCTTCAACCAAGGCAGCAGTAATAGAGCTGGAAAGGACGAGACAGATGTGAATGTGAAGCCAGATGACTGTTCCTTTTCAGTTTCCATTGTGAGCTCTTTTTCTACCTAACTCGTGGCATTCACCAAGGTTGGTCCTAGGCCCTGCACTCTGTACAGCCTCCCTTGATGATCTCATTTACAACCACAGCTGAGCACCCCCAAATGTGGTCTTCAGCCACTAGTGTTCTAGTAAACTAGGTGGGACAGGGCGGGGGAGAGGACACCAATTTGCAGCATTTGCCAACTTCCTTCCTTGCTATAAACACTTTCATCATAACCAATTTGAAGTAACCAATGGTTTGACAACCTGTTTGCAAAATTCTTCAATATTTAAACAATAGGCTTTCAGGAGTCAGTGATGAGCCAGCTCCAGAACACTACTGAATCCATCCAGTCCTCTCCTCTAACCTCTGGGTCCATATATCTGAAGAGCCTGCTGTTTACCCCTACTCTTGGGTGTTTCAACGGCACCTCAAAATTCACATGCTCAAAACCGAATGCAAGATCTTTCCCCACAAAACCTAGTCCTTTCCTGAGTTCTCCAGAATATAACCACCAACTATCTGCCTGGATGTGCGAGACAGAATCCTAGAGGCCTTTCTTGACATCTCCTTCTCCGTCTCTTTAATCCTCACACTCAATTCATCACCAGATTCTATCGATTTTCCTTCCTCGATAGCTCTTGACTCCTTCCACAGCCTCAAAGCTACCACCCAAGTGCAAGCCACCACTCCAGGTCTCTCCCCTGGACTATGGCAATGACCCCCTGACTGGCCTCCTGCCTTTCATTCTGGCCTCCTCCAAACCAGTCTCCACACTGAAGCCAGAGTGATCAGAGGGATTGGTTCAAAATGCAGATGTGAACATGTCATCCCCTGATTAAAAACATTCAAGGGCAGGGGCCGACCCAGCAGCATAGTGGTTAAATTTGTGTGCTCTGCTCCAGCAGCCCAGGATTCATGGGTTCAGATCCCAGGTGTGGACCTACACACCACTTGTCAAGCCATCCTGTGGCGGCATCCCACATACAAAATAGAGGAAGATTGGCACAGATGTTAGCTCAGCGACAAGCTTCCTCAAGCACAAAGAGGAAGATTAGCAACAGATGTTAGCTCAGGGCCAATCTTCCTCACCAAAAAACCCCAAACAAACAAACAAAACATTCAAGGATAAAACTGATGGTGGCTTACAGGCCTTGCCAGTGTGAGGGCTTTAGGCCCACCTCTTACTCCTCCAGTCACACTGGCATTCTTTTGGAGCCTCAAATATACCATGTTCCTTCCCACCATAGGGTCTTTGCACATGCTATTTCTTCTGTCTGGAACTCTATTCCTTTCCTTCTTTGCCTAATTAACTCCTATTCATCCTTCATATTTCACCTCAACCATCACTTCCTCAGAGAAGCTTTCTCTGATCTCCCTGACTAGGTCAACTCCCCTATTACAGGCTCTCCTAGACTGTGTACATTTGTCTACGTGATTATCTGGCTAATATCTGCCTCCTCCACTGGACTGTGAGCTCCACGAGGGCAGAGACCAGGTCTGGTTTTGTGGATCATTCTACCTTTAGCTCCTGGCACATGTTATATCCTCAGTAATTACATGTTGAACGTATGAATGCATGAGCGAATGAATGAGTGACTCCATAGATGAGGCAGCAAAGAACTTTGGAGTGAGACTACCTGAGTTTGAATCCCAGCTTCACCACTTACTAGCTGTGTGGCCTTGATCAAGTTACTTATCTCTCTGTGCCTCAGTTTCTGCCTCTGGAAAAATGAGATAATAAAAAAGAGAGAATTGTGAGAATTAAATAAGCGACTACTTGTAAAGCACTTAAACAGTGCTGGGCACATGATAAGGTGCGTACGTGTATAAGGTTTCACTTAAATAAATAAATTCTCTTGTCCCATTGGCTCAATGGCGGGCAAGAACACATTTGTTTTCCAGTGAGTTCCAGTGCTCCAGATCTCAAGTCTAGCTGCAAGAAGCCCTCAACTTCAGCCTCCTTTGGCAGAGAAGGAAAGCTGAGGTCTTTAGAGACCAGTTGACCTGACTTGATTCCTCTCTCCTTTTCTCCCCCTACCTTGAATCCATCAGGAAGTGCTGTTAGCTCTACCTGAAACACAAACCCCAGATCTGTCTCCTTTGGTTTTACCACCCTGAGCCAAGTCACCATTGTGATATCCTCACTTCCACTCATGTTCCCTTACAACCCATTCTCCACATAGTGGCCAGATTGAGCCAAACGAAGTGCCAATCAGATCTCATCACTGCCGTGCTCAAAGCCTTCCCCTGGCTCCTCATCACACTTAGAGTGAAATCCAAACTCCTTCTCAGGGCTCCCAGGACACTTCACCACATAGCCCCTGCTTACCTCTTCAGTCACTTCTCTCAGCATGCTCCAGCCATACTCAACCAAGCTCAGTAGTTCCTCAAAGCACTATGCTCTCGCTTGATTCTGGCCCCTTGCAGAGCTATGCCCTCTATTTGGATCACTTTTTTCCTGCCATGGTCTTCATTCAGCTGACTCTTGCTTCTCCTCCCGATCTAGCCCAGACATCACTTCCTCTGGAAAGCTTTTGCTGACTCCCCACCTCCTGCTCCTGGCTGTGATGGGTGCCTCTCCCCCGTGCCCCCATAGCACCAGTTTCTTCCCCATCACAGCACGTGCCACCCTGTACTATCCCTGCCTGCTTACTTGTCTGTAACACACACTCTCATGACTACAAGTAGCTGACAGCAACCACCTGCTCTTGTTCACAGCTACATGTCCAGCACCCAGCAAAAGGCTTATCATAAAGTAAGCGGGTCAATAAATTTCTGTTGAGTCAATCCTGACTTCACCATTCCCTAGGTAAGTGACCTTGGGTAAGTTCTCTCTGAGCCTGTTTCCCCAACATAAAATGAGGGGATAATACTTTGCCAAGCTGTTGTGAGGATTAAATGAGATAACATGTGTAAAGCACGCAACACGGAGTAAGGGCTCAATAAATGGCAGCTATTGTTGGGTAGCAACTTGTCAGGAAAAGAGAGAAAAACAAGTCTCTCCTTGCCATCCCATATACACGACCATCCTGCTTCCCTCCCATCTTCAATCTCTTGAATAAAACTGGAAAACCTGACCCAGCAAAAATAAGCCCCTTCAGTAAACTCCTGGGAGAGAACTATCTTCTGTATCAACAACACACCCTTGGCTCAGTCACCAGCGGACCAGCCCAGGTTGGAGGTCTGGCTTCTCTTTTCACTCTGTCCAGATATTTACAATATAAATGTTGGATGATGGGGAGGGGCACACAGCCTGTGCCAAGAAACCTCAGGAAGGAACTCACACTGGGTCTCCACATAGTGATGCACACTGTTCTGCAATGGGAATGTGGAGCCTTCCATCAAAATGCTTTGTCGGCTGTGAGAGAGAAGAAAGGGGTTTTCTCTGCAGTGAGGTGGACATGCAAAGGCTGAGTACCTCTCTCCAAACTCTGATAGTAGAGTTTGCACTGTCTAGCAGAGAAAAGACCAAAGTTCTAGTTCAAGCTCCATCTTAACCTTCCTGTCTTCATGGTGAAAGAAGGAAATAGTGTTAGATATCTCATCTCCCACTTCCAAACTTCAGCTGAACTGGAACCTCCAATCGATGACCCCCAATACCGTGGAGCTGGCATTCAATTTCAATAAATGCATATTAGTTGCCCAATGCCTCTTTGACCTAAAATTGGAAAGTTGTCTTCTGATACATGTTGTATGTACATTTTACGCAGTCCATATGTACCCCCTGCTTTGCTCTGTCTTTTTCACTTAACGTTATTCCATACAAATATTTTCTTGTACCAGCAGAGTTCGTGAAGTTGTCAAATTTGGTGGTCATATTATAGCCAAATGTCCTAAAACTCACAGTCTGCTTAGCCAAATTCATATAATTGGCTGCTCTGTTGTTTCTATTTGTTGCTATAATAAATAGCACTTTGTACAACTTGCTTTTATAAATTTCCTCTTCTGGATTTTTTCTCTGGATGCAAATTCAATTTCGGAACTACTTCAGAAAACATACATGAATATCAAAGGTCCAAAGTCAGGAATGATTTCTTCCATGGAGAAGCCTATCTATTCACTCTCCCCACCCTCAGTCCTTGAAGTAGAGCCACAGGGAGAAAGTGCTCACCTAGCAGCAACTAAATGGGACAGCACCACACTTGGCCCAGACTCTTCCTTTAAGTGGAGGGAAGCAGAGCTGAGAGAGTCAGGGACACTTAGGTGCAGTTGTGTGGGCACAGAGAAGATGGCTCTTTCTGGAAACCTCTTGGTCTCAGACCCTCCGTGTCTCAGAACCTGACTCAAAACCAGAGCAGGCTACTTGTTCTCTAAACCAATCTTTATTGAGTTCTTTGGTAGACACTGCTAGTTGCCTACCTAATGGCCATCCCCTGCCCCCCCTGCCCCCCCACTCCTTGCTTGCTAACAGAACTTTAATCTGTTCAGGTAGCTGGCAAAGATCCTTTCCCTAATACAAAAGGATCTCTGACAGCTCCAGCGCCAGGCTTGAATTACAATTAGTCTAAACCAGTTACTAGTTTAAGAGTGAGCACATGACACAGTTCTGGCCAATGAGATGTCAGGGGCAGTCTCCTGGGAAAGTCTCTCCTTCCCAAATAACAGGACAAAGTCCCCTGAGAAGCCCTTTGCTCCTTCCTCCTCCTTCCTGCTGGAATGCAGATGTGATACCTAGAGATGCAGCAGTCATCTTGTGACCATGAGGCAACAAGTACGAGGGTGAAAGCCAATTCACTATGGATGGTAGAGCAGGCAACCACCTGCCTCTAAACTTTTTGTTATGTGAAAAAATAAACCACTACTATAGGTTGAGTTTCCTGTTACTTTCAGCCCAAAGCATACCAGACTGTACCTACAATGTGCCTAGCACTTTGTTAAGCACCAATAAGGTTACAAAAGAAAAGGAAAACACACTCCTTTACCTCAGCAAGCTGAGTCTATTTAGGGAGACACACACACATCCCACAAATAGCACTATATGAAATATAAGTAAGTGATCAAATGGAAAGGACTGAGGAAACTATTTTAGTCAAGGCATATAGGAAAGAGCTAGAGTTAGAAGTAAGCACAGTGTATGTGAGGAACAGTAAAGACCTGGATGGGTCCTAGAAAGGAAGCGGGAGATATGGGCAGATCTTAGGCTGAGGCCATATTCTGAGGACTGAGAATTGCTCATTCAGGAGTTCGGTTATGACCTGATACTCAGTGGAGAATAAACCCAGGAGAAGTTCATGGTGAAAGCTATGCTGAAGGAAGAGTAATTGGATGGAGAAGTGTAGTCTGAGGCTGTGACGCTTAAATGGGTGATGACAGTTGAAAGGGACGCAGTGCAAGAGATATTCCGAAGGAAGAATTAACAAGAGTTGATCAGTGATTCCACTAGCCGGGAGAGAGAGGAGGCAGAGGGAGAGAGAAAGAGGAGGACGGGAGGGAGAGAGAGAGAGAATGGGAGAGAGAGAGACAGAGAGAGAGAGAACGAGAGCCCTCAACAGAGGTCATGGAGTCAAGAAAAGGCGATGAGGCTTTTGGCTTCAGTCTGCTGAGATGACACTTGTCTAGGCAGATTAATATGTCTACTAGACAATTCCCAAAGCAGAAGCCCCAAATCTGGGTGTGGGGCCAGAAGAGGCAGCAGAAAAGGCAACGTGATTTGGTAAAGGCTAGTGTTTCCCAAACCTCAGTCATCTGCATACTACCTTCATGACTTTTGCCACATGCTGAACTCCTACACTGCTATCTACTTAACATTTTTCTTTAAATAAACTTCCTTTTTAAAAACTTCATCAGGGTTATAAGCAACAATACTCTTGAAACCACCAATTTTTATGTGCTAAAAACATGTTAAAATAAATTCATGACTGTTGAAGTTAGAAAGTGTTCAGCCATATACCACCTGAAATTATTCCCTGTGCCACTAGTGGCCTGCCCAGCAGCCTCTGGAAAAGACCAGCTCAGACACAAGTCACCAGAGACCTGTTTCATGAGGGTGGGGCATTTCTAGGAGCCCAATCTCTGAGCAAGTGGCCTCTCGAATCCATTCCCTTCACCTACATCAGCAATTTGCATTCTTTTCTGGGAAAATAATCTTTACCCATCTGGGTCAAGCTGTAGGGGAGGGAGAGAAGGAGAGGAGATGTCCTGACTGTCAGGGTGCCCAGGGAGGTGGTGCTCACAAACCAGGCATCTTGGACTGCATGGACCAGGTAAAGGGTCCCCTCCATAGCAGTCTGGTCACAATGAAGTCTCAAATCCCCTCACTAGGGCTCTAAGGAAAGATTCCTATAACTTGAGCTAACCAGCGAACTCATAAACAGGCTAAGTTGCTGCCTTTCTCCTCCCTTTCCTCCCCCCACCCCCACTCCTCTACCCCCTCTTCCAAATCTGAGCTGGGCTTAACATAAGAGGAGCATGACTCATAGAAACCAAGGACTGCGCTGGAGAGGTCAGGCTGCCAGGATTCCTCCCCAGCTGACAATGAGCAGACCCAGCAGCTCGGTCCTCAGCCCATGGCAGACTCGGGAGTCCAAAGGCTTTGGGCCTTTAGAGACCACAGGGTGACAGACATTCTCTGAGGGAAGGTCAGAAGACCAGAAAATGGCAAAGAGCTAGTGTGAAGGAAGGAGGACTGTGTTCATTCAATTGCGGTGGGGTTCAAATCCTGCCTCCCCTAACGTCTTACCCAAGTCTATTAGGTTCTAAGTGCCTGCCTTCATAGTAAAATAATCATAATAGTAATTATAATAATAGGTCACATTTACAGGGAAAAAACTATGTGCCAGCTACCACGCTAAGTGCTTTTCATGTATTATCTTATTTCATTCTCACAAAGACTTTATGAGGCAAGAAAGTCCTATCAAACCCATTTAAGAAATGGGAAAACTGGGGATCAGAGAGGGGAAGTAAATTGCTCAAATGAGACAGCCTGGATTTAAGCCTAGGCGTCTCATTCCAAAGCCCAAATTCTTAGCCATTCTGCTTGTCTTTCCCACAACACCTTCTGAAGAATGTTGATGTTAGATGCAGCTGGCTGGACCAGACATAGGTCCCTGACTCAGGGCAGAAAACCCACAGGTTGGCCAGCAGCCTAGGAGTAGCCTGAGCTATCTGCCAAACATGGAAGATAACAACTAATAGAATCATTCAGATAGTCTCTCCTGTGGAATCAGAACATGAGACATGGAGAGGGTCCTCAGTCAGTAATGAGGGCAGAAGCACACACACACACACACATACAGGAGGCAGAAGCCATGAGGCAATATAAGAGCCTTGAGTGAAGCAGAAACTAAGAAACAGAGTGGAGAATAGAGGGAAATTATTGGTAGCAGCAGAAACAAGAGCTTCTGAATCAAAGAGCAGGAAAATCACAAGTCAACCATTTTAACCATTCACTTGCCAATATCCCCACCTTTCTGACACCATTGTCCATCCATCATATCCATCTTGCAAATCCTCAAGTCTTAAATCAATCCAAATGTCTACCCGTTCTGCTCCTACGCCAGGACTGCTAAGCAATGCTTAGAGAAAGCAGCCAAACCTTGCAGATGGGAAGCACTATAAATTCATGGTCTCGACCTCCACTGGGCCTTCAGTATGGCTGGGCAACACTGTTGGGCTGTCTCTTCCATTCTCTCCAGTGGCTCTCTGAACACCACGGCCTCCACTATCATCCACAAACTTCTAGTCTTGCCACATCTCTCTCACTGGGTTTCACAGAAAAAGAGAAGCCATCAGGCAGTAACATTCCACAAGGAAATCTACAAGCTCATTCACTAGATTCGTACTTTCCTCTCGTGACTCCCCCTGCCTGAGACTGAGCTCCTCTCCTGTGCTCTGCATTCCATCTCCTCTTGCCATCTCAGGGACCTCAAGCCTCAATTATTCCCTCTCTCACCTGTATCCCCCGTCTCTCCCTCTCTACTGTCGGCCTCCTCCCCATCAGCCTTGAAGTATGCCCTCCCTTCCCTCATAACCCTCAGTCATCTGCTCTCACTTCCCTTTCACAGACAAATTCTGGAAAGAGCTGTCTACACTTGCTATCTCCATTTCCTCACTCCCACTTTTCAACACAATATAGTCTGACATCCAGTTCTACCCCTCCACTGAAACTATTGTCACCAACAATCTCCTCATCGCTGAATCCCATTGCAGTTTCTCAGATCTTCTCTTCTATCAGCCTTTCTCTGAAGCATTGCCATCATGGGCCACTGCCTCCATCCTGAAACATTCTCTCCTCTCCGTCTCTATGACCCTGTGCCCTGCCTCTGGCTGCTGCTCAGCCTCCTCACTGAACTCTTCGACTTCTGTTCATCCCATAAATGTTGCGGGTTCTCAGGGCTTGCTCCTAGGCCTTCTTTTCCTCTCTATAAATTCTCCCTGCACAATCTCCCAAGGTTTCCATAACTATCTATAAGCTGATGACTCTCAAATCATCATGGGATACATATTTTTATCCCAAATATCTCCTGAGCCACAGACTCATATAGCCAATTTCCACTTGAGTGTCCCACAGACAACCTAAAGTTGGCATGCCTGGAACTAAACTCATCATTATTCTTATGAAGACTATTCCTCTTCCTTGTTGCCTATAATAATTGCTAACATTTATTGAACACATCCCATGCTCCAGACATGGTTTAAAGAACTTTATGTATTTTTTTTACTTAATCATTATAAAGAAGATAATATTAATACTCTCACTTTACAGGTAAGGAAACTAAGGCACAGAAAGGTTAAGGAAGTTGTCCAAGGTCACACAGCAAATCAGTGGCAGATCTGGATTCAAACCCAGGCAGTTTGGCTTCAGAGCCACCGCTATTAACCATCACACTATATTCCTATTACTGCTATCCAGTTGTCCAGACCAGAGACCTAGGCATCATCCTTGACTCCTGACTTTCCTTTACTGTCCACATCTATCTACTCAGATTATCTGTATACCTTCTAAACGTGCCTCAGATCCATTCATTTCTCTCCAGCCCCATTACAACTATTTTAACCAGGACACTATCACCTCTCACCTGGACTCCCAGTCCCCAATGTCACCCCTTCCCAACCCATATCCCATGCTGCTTCCACAGTGATGTTTCTGAAAGGTAAGTCTGATCCAAATGGCAAACTATTCCATAGCTCCCCACTGCCCTCGAGATAATGTCCAAGCCCCTCTACATGGCATCCATGGTCCTTCATGATCTACTCTCTGCCTGCCTCTCTAGGCTCAGACCTCCCCACTCCCCTCTATCTCCTAACTTTCTGCAACTTTCTTCCTTCTCACTTGCCTTCACCTGGCTAACACCTACTTATCCTTTAGATATCTGTTTAGATAAGGAACTACTCCTCTAGGAAGCCTACCTTGACTCCTCAAATCTAGCTCAGGTTCCATTCCTTTATTACTCTGTACTCATCCTTGTCAGAGCACTTATAGTGCCCTATATTATTTGTTTAATCATTTTCTTCCCTCACTAGACTATAAGTTCTGTGAGGCCAGGACAATTATCTATCTTGCTCACCCCTGAATCCCATCTAAGCCTGGCACAGTTTGGTGAATGCCATGCATGTATAAACCATGCCAAAGCTCCCTCTCCTTTTCTCCTTTCTCCAGGCCACACTCAGAGGTCTGCAGAAGTAGCCTCAAGAGGCCAAGAGCTGGGGCCAGCCGCCTGACACAGGTCCTGTGCTCAGAGGCCAAGGACGTGTTTCCTGGGCTATCAGGCCAGACCTTCCGTCCCAGGAGTAGGGCCAAGAGCCAGTGCCCTCCCCTCGCTCTATTTCCTGGACTTGCTTTGCATTATGAATTTCAGTTATCACTTGGCTTTTAGCACTAGAGTCTAGCTATGTCTTAGTTACTGACTCTTTTAATAGCCTTGTGAGATCGATGGGAATGCAACGGAAATAACAATGATGACTCACCCAGCCCATCTCTCCTCCTCTCACCACTGCGCACAAAATCCAGTCCCACCACTGTCAACCCAAGCGCCACTCCAGAGGAGGTAGTAGCAGCTCCTTGATTCTCTGAGAAATTATGCGTGGCAGGAGAAGAAGCCAAAGTGAGATGCCAGTCAGACTATGGTCAAATACCCTGTTGGGCTTTGAGCCCATGAAACACAAACAGATGGAAACGGGTAGAACAGAATGGAAACGGGTAGAACAGAATGGAAACTTCCAAGGAGAAAGGGGCATTGGCTGGGAAATGGGTGCAGATTGGGGCAGGTTGCCTTAACATTATCATCTAAAGGGAAACAGGGATGGGTGAAACTCAGGTGGGCTTCCTCAACCCTACTCATGCAATCCCCTTCTTTCAGAACTTTCTCAGATAGAAACAGATCACGTCCACATGTTATACCATAGTGAGGATGTGGGATGTGATGGTCACCAGCACAGTTCCCCAAGTATTCCAAATTCTGTGCCTTTTGGGTACATGGTAAGATAGCATTTGTGGCCCATTATAGTTGAATGGGACCATTTGACTGTGCCAATGGCACAGAAGTAAAATATGTCACTTCTAGGCTGAAACATTTCAATGCCAGTGTGAGGCCCTACAGAGCTCTCTTTCCGGAACTTTGCCGTGGTAACCAACAAAGTTTGAGATGGTGGCTTCTCTGACCACCTTGGTTTTGAGGTTAGGAGACAAGGAGCAGAGCCCCCAGCTAACTCATCACAGACATGTAGCAAGAGCAAGGAATAAACCTTTGTTGTTCAGAGCCACTAAGATTTCTGGGTTGTCTGCTACCACAGCACAACCCAGCTCATCTTGGCTGGTACCTAAGCTAAATCTTCCCTTTAGGGTTTGCCATTATCAGGGAAGGGAAACTACAACCACAGCACTGCAAAGAAACACAATTATTTATTCAAATGACCACAAAAAATACTTAGCACATTGGTAAATATAACTTAGTAGCAATGTTATAGATCATGGTTTGAGTGATGGGTTCACACATGCTTGTTATATTATTAAATTGATAAATGAGGATAAAATACTTTACCACAAGTGGGTAAATTGCCGGGATGCAACCAGCAGTTCCAAAACACAGCACAGCCCAAGAGTCTAAACTGATGCAGTTAAGGACACAAGTCCTAAGAGGTTCTAAAGCTTTTTGTCCAGGTGCAAGTGCAGGCCCTTCTTGGCCTAGCTCTGACTCTCTGGTCCTGTGGAACTGCTGATTTCTCTTCCCTCGGTTCTCCATCCCTGGCTACATTCCCCTCTCTCAAGTCCTGTAATCACTAAGAACACGAGTTCTGCTTCCTGGTTCTCCACAAACGCTCCAGGTCTCTGCCTGCTACCAAAGGAAGGAGCTGTGTATCCCTGGTGCCCTTCCGCCTGTAATTCCTGGATCCTCTTCTAGGGAGGGAGCTCCTAACAGGAGAGTGTACGAGTTTTGAAGTCAAACAGAGCTGAGTCCGAATCCCAGCAACACAATTTACTTGCTATGTGATCCTGGACAGGTCATTTTGTCTCTCTGAGCCTCAGTGTCTTCATCTTTAAAACAGGAACAATAATACGTAGAACTCAAGGGGCTGCTATATGCATTCTAGGAGGGAGACTGCGAGAGGAAGCAGGCCCAGCAGGCCCTCAACAGCTGTTGTTTCTCTTTCACTTCTCTAGTTTCTTCTCTTTTCAAAATGGCATCTGACTTGTACTAAAACTCCAATCTTATTTCTTTCTATTGTTTTTGTTTTCCTCTTTTTCCTTCCAGTCCAAACTCCCTCCACCACACAGACACATACCACCATCACTGCTATCGCTACCAGTGGACAACTTTGTTCAAACTTCCATTCACTGTCTAGTTCAGGGGCTTTAAATTTTTTATTTTGCTTATTTTTATTTGTTTTTAGAAGCGACACCTTTTTGCAAACAAAATCACCTGCAGATCTCCAATATATAAGACAGGACCGGAACTGCTCACAGTGGCCCCTGAAACATCTCTGTGGGATTCCCTAAGGCTCAACGGATCACACATTGAAAACCATTGGGCTCTTTGCTCCTTCCAGGTCTACAGAATGTCAGGGCCATCTCTAGGCTTTGGGAGTACAGCATGCCCCTCATTGTGCCCAGAAGGAAGCATTGTGTAATCAAGCCCAAGAACTTGACAACCGGATTCAAAGCCCAGCTCAGTCACTCGGTAGCTGTGTGGCCTTAGGCAAATCATTTCCTCTCTTTGTGTTTTTCTTCCCTCTCTCCATTTTTTTCCCCTCTGTAAAATGGGGTAATGGTGCCTATCTCATACAAGCTATATGTAACCACAATACCTTTACCCTTGGAAAACACTTGCAGTGACACGTGGCTTTTAGAATTCCCAGGAGGGAGACAGACAATGATGGTGGGAAGGAAGAGAGGCACCACGTACATTTTTCCTTTTCCCAGGTAGGAGGGAGACTCACTCCCCTCCAACAGAACCCTAGTTCTTACTTATGAGAAGCCTCTGGCCTTTCACAAATCCCCTAGGCTTTCCTTAGCAGAGAGGCTGCTTCCCAGTCAAAGCTGTAAGGCTAAGGCACCCCTCCTTGCCTCAGGCCCTCCTTTTATTTCACTTCCCCTCAAGTACACAGCCTGAGGGACTGCCTTGTTGGCCTTTTCTGACAAAAAGTGTGGCAATCAGCATCTGAATTGAGCCCATTAGTACCTGTTTGCACCACTGCTGAAAATTCCTGCCCTGAGGCCCTGGAAACACTGCGCTAGGAAGTATACCTCAGTCAGAACTGACTCAGCCTGGAACCAACCAGGCGGTGGCCAAGACTCATTCATATTATTTCCAGTTTTCCACGACCCCCTCCCCGTCTAATGAACTGCCCGGGCAACAGGCTGTGCATTCAGTCAGCAATCATCCTTAGCCACAGCCTGCTACTTTGGACTGTGTACGTTTGGTTTAATAAATGTGCTGCCACTACAGTTTTCACATTTCCCAAGGCTAGAAATTACTTGGACAGAGTAAAAGGTCCTTCAGACCACCTAGGTCACTCATTGCTGCTGGCCTCCTCCCAGGCGCAAAACAGAAGAGGGTTACTATCTAGGAGGAGGCCCCGAGAGGGTGCAGCTGTTGTAATTGTTTTCTCACTAAAAATCATTAGCAAAACATTCATTCCTATCAGAAACAAAAATATTGACAAGGACACGTTAGAGGCCCTGAAGGACCCCCAGGCCTACTGCTATGCGAGGTCCAGAAAGAGCTGCCATGGTGGCGTGTGTTTGTGAACATGCGAGTGTGCATGTGTGTGTAGGCATGTGTGTCCATTATCAAAGAACTCTCCTGAAAAACAAAAAAGGTCCTGCCAGTTAAATCTTTACAACACAGCTGGAGGGGCACCCTAAAAGAACTCCAAGCTGAGGCTCCTTTCAGTTGTCACTGAGGTATGTCTTGACAAATCCAAGGATTCTGTGGTTTTAATGTCAGTTAAGAACGGACACCATCCACTCACATGTTCAAGCCAAAAATGCAGCAGTCATCCTTGACTCTCCTATTCTCCTTACTATCCACATCCAATCCATCAGAAAATCTTGTCTGCTTTCCTCCAAAATCCTCCACTTCTCCCCACCTCCAGCGCCATCAGTGTGATTCATGTCACCATCACCTCTGACCTGAATGAAGCCTCTTCAATGGTCTCCCTGCTTCCACCTTCGTTGCCCCACAGTCCATTCTCTACACAGCAGTAGGGGGATCTTTTAAAAATGCAAATCAGATCATATGCCCTTTCTCCTGCCATAGCAATTATGGAAGCATGTGTTCAAAAATGCAACCGCCACCAGCCTGGATCACATGAACATAGCCCTCTCCCCTGGATCCACCTTGGACAGTTCCCATGAGTAAGAATTTGGTACTGTCAGTTACTGCAGCATGACTTAGTCTATCCTGACTGATACATGGAATTCATGCGTATTTCTGGGGCAAGCATTATGGCTTCAGCCGATTCCTAAAGAAATCTGGGACCCCAAAGGATTCTCTTAACCGCTGTTCTAGGGAGAGGGGAGCTGGCTGAGTGAGGCACAATGCTCAGAAGGTACCACAAACAGGCCTGTTATGTACACCTCAGGCAGGGGCATCACATTGATGAAGTAAGTCAAGCAGGCACACTGCTCAGCAGTCAAGCAATCTATACTTAGACCAGAATAGAGGACAGGACTTTGTCTTGGGGGAAAACTAGAGTGCAAAGCAAGGTGTCTATGTAGAATTTGGGAGTAGGGATCAACATGGTGGAGGGGTTAGGGTAGGGGAAGGAGAGGAAGAGAAGGGGAAACAACTTAGAAGCAACATAGATCTCCAAGGCTCACTCTTGGAGGTGCTTGATCTCAGATCAAATTGGTAGCAAGAAGACTCAGGGACCAATGCAGGACCCCAGC
Source organism: Equus asinus (assembly GCF_041296235.1). Classification (NCBI taxonomy): domain Eukaryota; kingdom Metazoa; phylum Chordata; class Mammalia; order Perissodactyla; family Equidae; genus Equus; species Equus asinus. The sequence goes on along the minus strand of NC_091820.1, from coordinate 57,206,048 downwards.
TGTTGTCACAGGTTCTCCAGTTCCTGGGTCTGCTGAAGCTGATAGGATAGTCCCTGCCACAGTCAGGATTGGCTCAGTGGCTGGTATGGAGAACCAAACTGGCCCCAGTGAACCCACCTGGGAGCAGAAGCAGGAGAAATGAGAAGGGGCTTTTATGATCATAGTAACAGCTGACAGTTATCTAGTGCTTCTCATGTGCCAGGCACTGTGACAAGTGCATTACATGCATACTCTCTCCATAATCCTTACACAAACCCCATAAAGTTAATACTATTTTATCTCCACCTAGAGGTATTATGTAACTTGCCTAAGATCGTACAGCTAGTAAATGTCAGAGCCCTTATTTGAAAATAAGATGTCTCCTCCCCAACCTATGCCTTTAACCGCTTTATTTTCTCTTCCTCCTACTCCTCAAATTTATGTATTTGTTGTCCTTTCTCCTATTTTGTCATTCTGCCCCATTTCCTTTGTAGTCATCCACCTTCTGGCTCGATGTCTCAGCATTTCAGCTTTCCATACATTCACCACTGACAGGTGAGCCTTGTCTATGACCACAAAGTACACTGGGCACCTCTGGGACTGGTATATGACAGCTGAGAAACAGGAAGCCTTTTGGACAGGGTGACCCTCACTGGGAAAAAAGGCAGTGCAGCTCTGTGTGCAGATGAAAGTTTGTAGAAAGGAAGCTAAGGCTTCCCTGGGAGTGTAGGCTTTGAGCTTTGGGAAACACTTGGTATGTAGGAGACAAGTCCTAGCATTGATTTTCTCTGATTATTTGAAACTTTGGATGGACCTTTCTAGAGAGTCAGCTCTGGTGTCACAGAAAATAAAGAGCATGGGGTTGTTCTTAGAATAATGAGATTCTGGTCTGGCTTTGCCACTTACTGGCTGCTCAGCATTGGGTAAGTCACGATAATCTCTTGGGTACTCAGCTTCCTCATTGGAAAAATGAGGACAAGAGTTTTATACCTTCCTCATAGGGGTGATTTTAGTGAGGATCAAGTAACTTAATGATGTCTACAAGGCACCTCAAACTCCATAACACTGACTCCCCTCTCCCCGAATCTTCCCACACTCCAGTGTTCTTTATCTTGGTGAAAACTACTCCTCCCAACACTGTCACCTAGGCCAGAAACCCTGTTACCTCCCTAACCAAAGGCTGTCTCTAAAACCTCTTCAATTTCTTTTGCATCTGTGAATCTGTCCACTTCCCCTCCAGAGTCTCCACCATCACCCTCATCAAAATCACCATCACTTCTCTCTCAGACGATAGTAACACCCTCTTAACTGGTTCTGCTCTTGCCCAGCCCCCTCCAGTCCATTCTCTGCATAGGAGCCAGACTGAACATTTTGAAATCAAAATCAGATCATGTTACTTCTCTGCTTCAGTAGCTTCCTGTTCTTAGGATAAAATCTTAGGACTTCTTCCATAGTCCACAAGGCCCCATGGGATTGACCATCTTCACGCAGCTCTCCCTCATCTAGTGCTGCTTTTCATCTTGTTCCCTTGTTTCACCACACCCGCCTCCTTGCAGTTCCCTGAATCCACTGTGCTGCTTCCTGCCATAGAGCCTTCACATATGGTGTTCTCCCTGCCTTGAATACTCTTCCCAAACCCCCTCCAGCTCTAGGCACCTTCTTAATTGTTGATTTCTCCAGGAAAGATTTCTTTGATCTCCTGATACTAGGTTAATTCTTTCTACTACTCATTTTTAATTTATTTTGGTGATTATTTGATTAATGTCTGCCTCTCCAACTAGATTCTTAGCTTCCTGAAGGCAAGGGTCATGGCTACTTTTGTTCACCATGGTTTCCCGAAGCACCTGACACGGTGCCTGGCACATGGTAGGTGCTCAATCAATATTTGTTGAATGAACAAATAATGTGGATATCCTTGATAAATAATAAAGGGGTGTGCAAACACAAATCAGTGCCACAGAAATGGGTAAACTTTAAATATTTTAATGATATTAAAATTCATGTGGGAATCCAAGGGACTCAGAATAGCCAAAACAATCTTGAAAATGAAAAACAAAGTTGGAGGAATAACACTTCCCAATTTCAGAACTTACTACAAAGGTATAGTAAACAAAATAGTGTGGTGCTGGCATAAGGACACACATATAGATCAACGGAATAGAATTGAGAGTTCAGAAGTAAACCCATACATCTATGGTCAATTGATTTTTGACAAGAGTGCCAATACCACTCAATGGGGAAAGAATAATCTCTTCAACAAAAGATGCTGAGACAACTGAATATCCACATGCCAAAGAATGAAACTGGACCATTACCTCACACCATATACAAAAAATGGATTAAAGACCTAAATGTAAGAGCTCATCTATAAACCTCTGAGAAGGAAACAAAGCTATAAATCTGAGTGTCTTTGGATTAGACAATGGTTTCTTATATATGACACCAAAAGGATGAGCAACCAAGGAAAAAATACATAAACTGGCCATCATCAAAATTTAAAACTTTCGTGCAACAAAGGACACTATCAAGAAAATGAAAAGGTAACCCACAGAATGGGGGAAAATATTTACAAATCATGTCTGACAAGGGATTATTAATATCTAAAATACATAAAGAACTACAATTCCATAACAAAATAACAAACAATCCAATTCAAAAATGGGTAAAAGACTTGAATAAACATTCTTCCAAAAAGATACACAATGGCCACTAAGCACATGAAAAGATCCTCAACATCATTAGTCATTAAGGAAACGCAAACCAAAAACACAATCAGATATCACTTCACACCCATTAAGATGGCTACAATAAAAAAAACAAGGACCTGGAGAAATTGGAACCTCGTACATTGCTAGTGGGAATGCAAAATGGTGCGTCCTCTGTGAAAAACAGTCTGTCAGGTCTTCAAAAGGCTGAACATAGAGTTAACCATATGACCCAGCAAGTCCACTCCTAGGTTTATACACAAGAGGAATGAAAGCACATGTTTATGCAAATTTTTGAACATGAACATTCATAGCAGCATTATTTATAATGGCCACAAGACAGAAATAACCCAAATGTCCTTCAATGTGTGAGTGGATAAACAAACTGTGGTATAGCCACACAATAGAATGAAGCACTGGTACATGCTACAATATGGATGAGCCTTGAAAACATCATGCTAAATGAAAGAAGCAAGACACAAAAGGCTGCATACTGTATGATTCCATTTATATGAAATGCCCAGAATAGGCAAATCTATAGAAACAGAAAGTAAATTAGTAGCTACCAGGGGCTGGTTGGGGTGATGGAGAATTGGGAGGTGACAGGGGGGCAGGGTTTCCTTTTGGGGCAATGAAAATATTCTAAAATTGATTGTGGTGGTAGTCGTACAACTCTACGAATGTACTAAAAGCCACGAATTGTACACTTTAAATGGAGGAATTGTATGCTATGTGAAATATATCTCAGTAAAGCTGCTGTTTGAAAAAGCTGTTAACATGAATGGTGAGTTCTGAAGGTCAAGAATAAGACGGTCATACTAGGATTTGGAGGATGAGTGTTCCAGCCAGAGGGAACAGCTTGTCAAGGATCCTGAGGCATGAATGAGCTTGGTGAGGAACAGAAATGAGGCTACTGCAGCTGATGCGGGCCAGGGTGAAAGTGGTGGGAGCTGAGGTCAGAGAGGTTGGCAGGACAGATAGCCTTGCAGATCATGGTAAGGAATGTGGAATCTTTTCTGAGTATAATGAGGAGCCACAAGAGGCTTTGGAGCAGGAGAGTAACATATTCCACTGGCCCAAGCAACTCACACGGCCACACCTAAATGCAAGGGGGTGAGGAGGAGCAGTCCCGTCATGTACCTAGAAGAAGGAGAGCCAGAATTATTTGGAGATTAGCAGTAAAAACAACCACCCACACATGTGCCACACACATGTACAATCTTGAATGTAATTTCAGGGCCAATAAAGTCCCTCTTCCGAGTCAATTCCTCGGGCAGGATTAGGGCCCCATACTGGGTTGGTTCTCCAGCATCTACTTCGCCTTAGGGCAGGGATTCTTGACCTGGGGTCCACAGACTCCCAAGAGTTAGATGAAAAGAGTTCAGGAGGCCTATGAAAAAATTTACCTCTTTGTTTCCACTAACCTCTAATTGAAATGATGAGTGTAGGCAGCAAACCACAGAAGTGTCAGCAGTACCTGTGACTTTATCAGTAATAGACGTCACAGAGATTCGCATTTCATATGACAATTGTTGGAGGCATCTCAGAATTTCAGTTACACTCATTCAAAATTACAGTAATTATTAGACCCACTGTTAGATCTTGTAATTTAAAATGTGTCAGCAAAGCAGCACATATATTACCAAATCACAATTTTTAAAAAATATTTTGATAACTGTATTTCAGTACAATTGTTTCCCTTTGTAAGTCTATTTTATCCAATGCATTTAAAAACTATATTCTGAGGGGCCAGCCGGGTGGTGTAGCAGATAAATTTGCGTGCTCTGCTTCAGCGGCCCAGGGTTCAGTGGTTTGGATCCTTGGCACAGACCTACACACCACTCATCAAGCCATGCTGTGGTGGCGTCCCACATAGAAGATCTACTAGGATATACAACTATGTACTGGGGCCTTGGGAAGAAAAAAAAGAGGAAGATTGGTAACAGATGTTAGCTCAGGGTCAATCTTCCTGAAAAACATAAATTAAAAAAAACCAATATTCTGAAAAAGATTAAGAACTCCAACATCGTAGGGGAGTGACTTTCACATTAGGTTCCTGCCCTGTCTTCCTCTCAACTTGCTGTGTGTTGCCTCTATGGTAGGTCTGCCAAGCCTCATGTTCAAGTCCTAATCTATGACAGTACAGGAAGTTAAATGAAGGAGAAAACTTGGAAGCAAGTTCTGAAGATGACTTCTGGGTACAAGAGGAGTAGACCTGGGCATTACTGAATGATATCTCCTATAAATGGCCCAGGCTCTGTTATGCATTACTGCATGGTCGAAATATTGGCCTGACAAAGGTTACCACAGTTTGCTGCTGGCTTGCTGAAGCTGATCCTTTCACCTTTCTGGGCCTCAGTTTCCCATGTGTGCTATGAAGGGTTTGGACTGGGTGGTCTTCTTATGGCCTGTCCAGCTATGACAGCCTGAGTTTGAGCTTCTGCACTATCTGCTTCCAGGACTTCTCCAGAAAGAGGCCCAGTAGCACTAGGCCTTGGCACTGAGTTTGAGGGGCCTCCCAAGGATTCCCCTACAATATGGTAGAGGGGAAAAGGTGCTTTCCCCAACCCCCAAAATGCCATCCACGGCCTTAACTCCTTGCCTTTGCTCATACAGCTCCCTCTGTCCAGGACACCCTCCCTGTGTCTGTAAAGGACTCAATACAAAGCCAGACATCATGACAAAGCTGTCACTGGCTACTCTCTAAACTTACTTGGCACCAGGCATGATGCACCTTTTATTGCAATCTTCTGATACATATGTCTGCTCTCCCTAACTACAGTGTAAACTCCTCCAGGCAGAACCAAGGTTTCATCCTTTTCAGCATTCCTAGGGCCCAACTCAGTCCCTGTATCAGTGGGCGTCAAGAGGAAGATAATGGCTTATGTCATTACTCAGTATAGTCCATACTCAGTGGTTGAGTGGGCACTAAGGAATCAATCCTCCTGGGGTCAAATCCTGGCTCTGTGCCTTACTCACTAGGTTATTTTTTGCAAATGACAACATCACTGTGCCTTGATTTCTTCATCTGTAAAATTGGGAAAATACTGCTTACTTCATAAAAAGTAAAGATTAGGGAGCAAATACAAGTGGAGTGCTGGATACTTACTCAAAATCATGTTTTATAATTTTTGTGTAAAAATATTTACTGTGTGCCAAGCTTGTAATCTTCATGACATGCCTATGAAGTTGGTATTATTACAATGACCCCAATTTACAGATAGGGAAACTAATGCAAAGAGATGTCAGGCTACTTGTCTAGGGTCATAAAGAAAGCAAATGGCAGAGTGAGGATTCGAACCCAGGGAGCGTTGGTCTCAGGATCCATGCACTTAACCATTATGCTAACTATGCTACCTCTCAACAGCTAGCATTATCAGCTTTCTTCTGCCCGTGCAGACCAAGTATAGGTGCAAAGAGAACTAGGCCAAGTGGTAGGCTGCCTTCCTCTACAGCTCGCTTTCTGCTGCCCCAGGTGCTTTTGATCTGCAAGGCACACATTTTTGTTTCCTCTTCCCTCCAGTTGACTTTCACAGTCTGACTCCGTTGAGTGCTCCTCTCTGGCCCTGCCCTTGTGTGTCCATCTGTGTTGCCCACTTGGTGGTCAGCAAGATGGTGAACGAGACAAAGGAAGAAGAGTCCATCTGCTCCTTGTGGACAGACTGCTTAACGTGAGAAAAAGACTTGCCCTCACGTTTTTGGATTTCCATGAATTTTGTTTCTCAAATGCAACACACACTACTGTCAAGAGGACACATAATTTAACCTGGATCTCCAAGAGTGGGTACTCTGAGCCATTAATATTCCTAGCCCAATCTCCATCGTAGAATTATAGACTGAGCTGCAATAAGCCTTAGAGATGGGGGGACGTCTGTCACCATACAGAGGGAGGAATCAGGACCCAGGAAAGGGAAGGGACTCGCAAGGGATATAGCAGGTATTCAATAAACATTTGTTGCAAGAATGAAAGACCAACGGTCCATATGCTTGAGAGATGAGGGGTACTGTCTGAAACCATGGGACCAAGTTGTTCTTTGTCCCAAGTGCTTCATGCAAACCCCTCACCCTGAACTCAGCGGCACCGTTTGAGGAAGCACATTTAAAAGTACAAATATCTAGACACAACCACTGAGATTCTAATTTAATTCATCTCAGAGGTAAAGCCCAGACGTTGGTATGTATATTTTTAAGTTCCCAAGGTGATTCTAATGAGCAGCCCAGGTTGAGAACCACTGCTCAGAACCAATGCTTCTTAAGCTTGATTGCACACTAAAACCTTCTGGAGGAGGTTTAAAACACACACACACACACACACACACACCCCAATGCCTGGGCTTCACCTCCAGAGATTCTGATTTAATTGGTCTGGAGTGGGGCCTAGCCATCAGTGTTTTTTTCAAAGTATGACAGATGATTCCAAAACACAGCCTAGGTTGAAAACCCAAACCAATATCCACTACTTGACAGAGAGTAATTGAAAAAAAAAAATAAATCGTAGTTTATTTATCTTGTAAGCTCCATGAGGACAAAGAGTTCTGTCTGTCTTGTTCACTGCTGTATCCCTAACACCTAAAACAGTGCATGGTACATAGTAGGTACTCAATAAATATTTATTGAATGAATGAATGGTTTCTTGGTCTTCATAACCTTCCCATTTGCCATCATGGGAATGTCAGTTACAACCTCACTGAGTTTTTTTTTTTTCATTTCTCAAATAGGAGTAATATCTGTATTACAAATAGGAGTAATAAAAACATTCACAGGGCTGTCATGAGGACCACTTGAGAACATATGTAAAAGTGCTCCATAAATTAGAAAGAAATGCAAAATGCTAGCTAACTTCACAGAGAAAATTTCAATTTCCTGTTTTCTCTCTCTTGCTCTGCCCAAGAAATTTTAATTCTCTTTTTAGTCCCACCAGATACAGTCCTGGTGACTGTCCCAAGTCCCACTAGAGAGCCCCCCATCTGATCCCACCGCAACCTATGCTCCTCCCTGATGGTGGCAGAAACGCATTCCCTCCCTGCTCCTCGCTTTCAGTACAACCTACTGTCCTTTCATGGTGACTGAGAACATGCACAGCGCTTCAAATTCTGCATCCTCAACTCACTCCACCACTCTTAATCCAATTATTTACCCTTCTCCAAGCCTGTTTCCTCATCGAGAAAATGGGGATCCTAATGGTAAGTAACTATATCATGGAATTGTGAGGAAGAAATGAGTTAATGATTCACGTATTGCTAGGCACACAGTAAGCTCTTAAAAATAATAACAAAAGTCATGGCTTTTTTTTTGTCCAAAGTTTGTTTAATTTTTTTTTTAAAGATTTTATTTTTTCCTTTTTCTCCCCAAAGCCCCTCTGGTACATAGTTGTATACTCTTCTTTGTGGGTCCTTCTAGTTGTGGCATGTGGGACGCTGCCTCAGCGTGGTCTGATGAGCAGTGCCATGTCCGCGCCCAGGATTCGAACCAACGAAACACTGGGCCGCCTGCAGCGGAGCGCGCGAACTTAACCACTCGGCCACGGGGCCAGCCCCAAGTTTGTTTAATTTTTAAAAAGGGGGGTCACCTCAGTGCAAAAGTAAGGTGGAGTAATCTAGCTGTGACATTTGTCACTTTCTGAGTTGATTTGGCTGGCCAAATAGAAGTGCAAAAACATGCTACTCTCTCTCCCTGTTGGTCAGCAAATATGTACTGAGCACTTACTGCATACCAGGGCACTAGGGGAACACAGACAGAGATAGGATACAGCCCCCATCCTTGAGGAGTCTGGTGGGACACCTGAGCTCTTAAGAAAAAGGTTATAGCCCAGGCACTACTGTCAATTTGGCAGCAGTGTATCCTGATTACAGGCAAAAATATCTAGAAGTCAATAAAGCCTCTCTTGAGTTTTACAAGCTTCAGAGCGTTGGTAACAGCAGAAATTACAAAACACGTAAGGGTACGCATTAACTAGTATAGCAGATTTATTAGATAATATGGAAAGATTTAAAGAAATACAAATACATATCTCCTCCTAGGCCACTTAGTCATTCAACAAACATCTGCAGTATGCCTACTTCCAAACTAGATGCTGGGGAAAGAAGGATGAATCAGCCACTGTCCTTGTTCTCAAGGATAATAATACGTAACACTTGAGGGGGGAGCGATTTTTTGTTTACAAAGCCTTTTGTCATACAGGATTTATTATGATCCTCCTGACAAATAGAAAACAGAGGCTCAGCGCTGAAATTACCTCCATTAGCAAATACTGGAGTTGGGCTTATACTTAGGGCAAAATAAGCAAAGTAAGCCAGGCTCATAACCAGGGCTTCTTTCTACCGCTAAAGACCTGTCACTAGCCCACAACCACCTAATGTAACTCTGGTTTCCCTTGCGGTGGAGGAAACCCTGCAAATTCATCTAAACTTCTTAGGCTCTGACGGCTGCAGTGGTTCTATCCTGTTTCCGAATCCCCACGACTGTTAAGACAGGCTTTCACTCTGCTAGGGAGAGAACGCTAACCTCCAGCTTCCAGGTGATCTCAGGCCCAGGAATGGTCAGGCTGTTCTTCCCAGTTTCAAAGAAGAGGGTCATGTTACTTTCAAGAGGTGGTAAAGGAAAGGAAATAAGGAATTCAAGAAGGGTCAATACATATTTGGCAGTCTCTGCCTCTACTATCTCCTCCCAAGCTTGGCCACCTGGGGGAACCAAGGGCTGCAAAAGCGAACAAAGCAGAGCAGGAACATAGCAAAGGGACTCAGAGAAGGCTGTAAAGAGGAGGGAACGTCCAAGTGGGAGTCTTGACAAATGAGTAGGCGTTTTCAGGAAAACAACAGAGGAAAAGGCTTTGGAAGCCTTCCCCCGCTGTGTGCTCTATGATTTTCAAATAGGACCCAGCAGTCTGCAGTGAGGTTGTCTCCTTCCGTACTGTCTTCCCACCTGCTAAGACTCAAGAGCAGAAGGTAAATCTTATCAATTCAGCATTACCAATACCTGGCATAGGGCCTGGCGCAGTCTTAGTACAACAAGCTAAGTAGGAATTAGCCCTTGAAGCCAGCTCTAAATCACCAGATTAAAGATCAACTGCTTTCCTTTATTAAGAACATGAAAATTAAAGGGGAAAAATATCTCAGCTATGCCCAAACTCACCATTTAAAAGCACATTTACGTTTTTACACAGATACTGAAGTGTCATGTCCATATTTTCCCTTCTAGAACCCAGAAGGAACAAGCCATCACAATGAACAATTAGCCCTAGTTGTTCATCGTAGAAAGTAGATATTTAGCCTGGAGCAGCACAGCCCTCTCCAACAGCAGACAGCAGCCTGTGCATCTGGAGGGTAGACATTTTGTCACCATAAAAAGAAGCTCTGCCAGGAGGGATGCAGCACGGGTGGAGCTGGCAGCAGATGGGGTGAGTTAAAGAGGGTGCGGGTTAGGAGGGAGAGTTCTATAAATTCCTCAAGGACAAGGTCTAGCTCTCACATACATCTATATGCCCGGTGCCCGGCCTGGCACCAGGCACTATGGGACTGCCTGTACTGTTGTGCAAGTTGTATTCCTACAAGGGCACCCTGCCAAGGAGTCTCAAGTTGGGGACAAAATTCAGCCAAGCCCAATGCCCTGTCTGACTTCGCACAGAGGAAGGAGCACCTTTATCTAATTATTATGCCCAGAAAGGGTGACTTTTTAAAACTGGTCCACCCAGAGGATGCTCTATTTTTTAACAGTTATGACCAGAACAAGTGACTTCTTCTAATTGTTATACTCAGAGAATGTGTCTTTATCTAAAGGTTCCACCCAAAAGGGTCGGTTTTCCTCATTGGTCCATCCAGAGACACCCTTTTTGCCATCCCCCTACCTGGAGGGGACACCTACTTGCCATATATGCTGTCAGCTCCCACTGCCATCTAACAGAGAGTTCAATACACGTTTACTGGAATGGAGAAAGTCCCCTCCCTCACCACCCCCTCCTCATGTGCAGCAGATAGTTTTGAAACCACAGGCAAAATGTAAAACCTCTGTGCAAGTCAATAACACTTGATTCCTAAATCTACCATTTCCATTAACTAGGAATCATGGGGAAAAAAAGCTTTCACTGTGCTATTTCACAATGGGGAGTAGACTTATGTAACTCGTTATTCCAAGAGGTAATACAGGCTGGAAATTGGAATACAGTGAGACTTAGCTACCCAGAATCCTCAAGACATGAGTCTCTCTTAATAGTAGTTTCCCGGGAGCCGGACCCTGCCCAACTTTTTAGTACTGAATCTTTTCTTTAACTTTCACCATTTTGAGTGGAACTCTTCCTGAAAGCATACTTCTCAGTCTTCTTAAACTGATTCCTCTGAAGATGCTGCTGCCTCTTCTTGATGCCTTGTTCGTTATCCTCAGCATCAGTTATTGTTCCGGAGACAAACCATAGGGGTGGCGTCTTTAGCGTCTCTCCCCTCTGATCACAGCAGGGATGGGGGACACTAAAAGTGCGCCCATAGTTCTCCCCTCTCCCTTGTCCCTTTTGTCCCAGCATTTTTCAGGGGCTGCTGACAGGGTCACCTAAGTGGATGTCTCAAGACCCCAAAATAGCCATAGGAGAGGTTCTGCACTGGAAGTCAGGGCAGCCACCGACCCTGGAGATGCCTTTGAAACAGTCCTCTTCCTTTCTCTGAGCAGCTGTTGGCCTAGTTCTACATTCCAAATTTCTATTTCTACTGGGATCATGAAGGTGAAAAAGAACTAAAAGATAAATACTTTTTTCTTCTAAATTGCATTTGTTGAAGTCAACATAGGTTTAAAAATACTAAACACATCTACACAGTTGTTCTCACTATTATACACTATTATTAAGGCAATAATCTATCTGCATGAGATGCTGTGCCACGTCAGAGAAGGTGGGAAAGCAGGAGTCCAGTCTAGATGCTGATTCATAGGCAACCATTTCAACTTCTAGTTGTGGTTTCCGGCACAGCCTAATTTGGAACACCAAATATTACAAAGTGGAAGTTTCTCTCCTCTTCCCTGCTCTCCAACAACCCTGTGCGTAGTGGAATCTTTATATCCTCAAAGAGAAGAAAGTTGAGGTTGACCTGAGGTAGGGACCCAACCCAGAAACATCATGTGTGATATCAAGTGGCTACAACGTAAGCAAACGGAAATATTGTTCTCGTTTAAAATGTTAGTGGTTTTTGATTACATGCTGTAACCAAAACATAGAAAACAAAAGATGCTTTACTTTACCTTAACATATATTTATCCTTTTTGTTAATAAAATTAAATGGCTTCATTTTTCTAATTTCCTTCGTTCTCTTATAAAGTTAAAAAGTATATTATCTAACTTGGTATTATTACTATTTACAATTAGTTCATCCATGAGCCCATTTTTTTGTCAGTTACTTTAATCTAAGCCTACATTGTAGTTCACGCTCATTATCCACAAATATATTATACTTTTTCAAGGATTATGTGGTCAAATCAATGTGGGAGACTCGGGACTGGCCTCTTCCAGCTTTAACTGTCTATACCTCCGTAACAGCAGTTCTCAACCCTGGCTACACACTAGAGTCACCTGGGGATCTTTTAAAAAGCCTGGTTCCCGGGCCTCAGCCCCTAGAAATTCTGGTTTTATTGGTATGGGGTGGGGACACAGCACTAGTAATTTTTTAAAGCTCTCTGAGTAATTCGGATTTGCAGCCAGGGTCGATATTTTTGGCTGTAATTAAAAAAAGAAAAATGCAATCAGACAAGCAGTGTGAAGGATTCTACCCAGGGAGATGACTGAATCGCCTGGTAGTTTGGGCATGTTGTAGACACTACCAAGGTGTGTCCGTGACCTTGAGGCTGCCTGGTTGTAAAACCAGGGCTTACCCGCTCCATATCCATGCTGGTAAGAGTTAGGCCTGTCGGACCCTTAGGCAAACTGCCAAATACGTCCCTGAAACAACCTGAGGCCCCATAAGTTTTGTGAGAAGGTGTTTCTTCACCATAAACCAAGCTGGTTCTGTAAAACTGGTGAGCCAAGCCAGGAGCCATGCAGACAGCCCGAGGGAAGAGGCGAACAGAGAGCCAGCAGGACACTTGGATGAGAGCTCTGCCCAAAGGCAGGGGAGACTGCCTAGCTGTGCGGCCTGCATCCGTCCTCTGCTGCTTCACTAAAGCCCCGCCTTGGCATCCCAGCCTGGCAGGTCCTGTGGTCAGCCAGCACCACATATTCTCTGTGACAATAAACATCTCATAGCTGCCAGGACTCTTGGTGGTGCCTCGGCTTTAGTTCCAAAGAATGTTTTCCCCCTTGGTTGGCGAGGCAGTGAACAGATGTCAGTGGGGGAGAATGAAGGGAGGACTCAAAGGAAAGGAAAATCCTTGGGTTGGGAGAGATGAGCTGACAGCCTCAAAAGCTAGATGCTGCTCCTCCGTGGGCACACAGGCATTCTTTACATATTCTGGAAAAGGGAAGAATGGCTGCAATTGGGAGCTGTCTAGGAAACATTCTTATTAGAACTTCATCTTGACAGTACCCCCATCCAGGGATTTCAAAAGGCTTCGTGGAATTTCATCTTCCTAGTTAGTATTTAGTGATCGTGTGTGTGATTGTGGTGTATGCACCAGGCACTTTACACACATTAATTTGATCTTCACAACAAACTTCTGAACTGGGGAGCGTTAACTCCCTTGTACAGATGAGGGACTGTGGCTCAGATGCACCAGAGTCAGCTAATAAGTGGGCAAGCAAGACTTAAACCCCCAGCCGCTGCTTCCAAATTTCAAGCTTCTCTTCCTTAACTTGTCATTCGTTGGGTGTTTCCTATTTAATAAAAGTAACATGTGTTCATTTAGGAAATTTTTAAAAATACAAAAAAGTATAAGAAAAAAGCAACACCCACTCCCACAATTCCATAAAGATAACCACTTTTATCTTTGTTATCATTTGTTATCATTGCGATCACCCTGAGATAACCATTGTTAACACTTTGGCACATACCCCTCCAGTTTCTTTTTTTATATATGTGTGCCTTGTTTTGGATAATACATGCAATTTTAGACCCTGGTTTCTCACTTAGCATTATTGTGTGCACTTCCACGTATCCTCACATATTCGTTTCAAGCATGATTTGTCTTAGCTGTATAGTATTCTATCATATAGACTTGTCAAAATGTATATAACCATGCCCCTATTATTGAATGTTTAAGTTATTTTCATTTTTCAGTTAACATAAAGAACCAAAAGATGCAGTGAGTCTCCTCGAACATTTTCCCCACAATATCTGATTATTTCTTTAGCATAAGGTCCTGGAAGTGAAATTCCTGGGTCAAGGGGGATGAGAGTATATAACAAAACTGCCAGAATTGCTGACACCTGGGATACACGCACGAGCAGAGTGAGCCCACGTCCTGTTGATGAAGGAGACCTCACACCCCTCAGGGCCTGCTAGTTGGGGAGGATAATATGAGTTTGGCTATTTTGCAGATACTGGGAATCAGACTATAAATTTCCAGGCAGTTAATTACACTGTTCTCAGAAGCAAATGATTTCAGTTAAAATAAAAACAGCTGAATCATTTTTTAAACTCATCTCCTCTCTGAGTCCATTTTCCAAGGAAAAAAAATATTTTTCTGATTTGCCTCTAGATGAATTACAAACCATTCTTTAGAATCCATGCTATTTAGAAAGAAAAAATAAAATAAAAGATACAATCAAACCTCAAACGTCCCCACTCACAAAAAAGCAGGGGCATGAATAATATATTTAGCTTTGGAGTGCAACTGGATACACGCAGCCCAGGACATCCCGACAGGTAGACTCTTGTTTTCTCTCCCTCTTTCTTCCTCACTGTGGCTTGGAGCCCCTCCTGACCTGGACTTCTTAGGGCGGCCCAGGACCTGGCTTTGCAAAGGAGGGATGGGCCAAGGTCACCCTGGCCTCATCTGTCCAAGGACAATGAAAACTTGAATGTAGATCAAAAAAATCTGCAGTTACTATTACAACTTCATTTGAACCTTCCCAAGACTCTCCAGTGTCCAGCTCCTTGGCCAGCAAATAGGATGTAAGGGCCTCCCCACCCCACCTCCACACTGAGGGCTCATTCTGAGTCAGGAGGTGCCTTGCACCCTCTCCTCCCGAATCATTTGAGTTAGCTCCTCCCCCACACTAGCTCTCTCACATATCCAGGGCCTTGCACAGGCTACTTCCTGAGCCAGGAATTCCCTCCCCCTCCTTCTTCAACTGGTCAGCTTCAGATCACCCCTCAGAACTTAGACATCACATCCTCCTGGAAGCTTTTCCAAGCCCCTAGGCTGAGTCAGGTGCACCTCATCTGCCTTCCCTTGACTCCCATGCTTGTCTCCACAACAGTACAATGATTCGATGCTCTCTGCACTGGACTGTTGGCTGCATTCTAGCTTGGCTCTATACTCCCAGAAACTAGCATAGAGTCAGGTGCTCAATAAATGCATGATGGCTAGAAAGAAAGGAGGACTAGAACTTAATAAGTGTTTATTAAATGCCTATTAGGTGCCAAGCACTATTTTAGAGGCTGGAGATACAGCAGTAAAAACAGATAAAGATCTCTGCCCTCAAGGAGTTTACTTTCTATTGAGGAGCTTACCTTTTAGAAAGAGAGAGAGGGAGGGAGGGAAGGAGAGGAAGAGGGAGGAACAGAGAGCTGCCCAATTGCTCAAACCTCCCAAGTTAAAGGACTGATGCCTAGTGGTCTTGTGCACAATCAGACCCACTGCCTCACACACAAAGCACCTTGCTGCAAGCCTACCTGTGCAAACACTGAGGCAACACACCTCCTGTTTGTGGCATTATTAACATAGCCTTGTCCTTTAAGGTATTGCCATCCTGTGCACTCCAACTTGAGAACTTCAGTGAGGGCTTATCTGAGTGAAATTATGGAATTCTGCAGAGGAGGGAAGAGTTGATAACTTAAACCAGGAAGGTTATTAGGCCAGTGGTTCCCAACTGAAGGTAGAAGACTCTAGAAAGCCATAAAGTTATCACAAGAAGTCTATGAGTCTGCAGATCCACTAAGCATTGTATATCTACTGAACAAGCACTACTCTGCCTATGTATAAAGATAAGGTCATGAATTTTAAATCTACAAATTCATGTAAAAGCATTGCCGAATTCTTAGTAGCATTCTGTCATTGCCTGGTTTATATTTTTGTTTTTACCATACGGGATTCTAAAAGTCCAAATTCCATCCTTGGACTCCAAACCAGACAGAATAGAAAATCCTCTGGGATCCTGGTTCTGGTTATCAGCTCTCCCCTACCTAAAGAAAGAGAAGACCTGATGACCAGGCACCATGTGCCAGTGTGGTGGGAAACAAAATGGCACCCACCCCTCCAGACTGGGAGCTCTTTGAAGGGAGAAATTGGGTCTTATTTACCTTTAGGTCTCTAGCACCCAGCATTAGGTTGGGGGCGGGGGGGAGGAGATGGCATCTAGGCAAAGTTGTGCCTTCTCTTTAAGGCTAGAAAGTAATGATTTGAGGAAAAGGTGATTTGAGGAGCTCAGAAAGGGTATATAGAGCAGCAAAGCTAGTAAGCCTGTTAAGCTACTTAAGCTTTGAAAAATAATAAATCCATACTTTGGAAACGTGTATGCTAAATAAATTTTTGGTAATAATTTTACTTTCTCATTTCCCTTGGTTTCTAATAAAAGTGTCTTTGGAAATGCCAGTCAGGCTCCGCCATAATATCAGAAAATAGTCAGGATGTGGGTGTGTGACAAGGAGTGTCCACAATTGGATTAAAAGCTATAAGGGAGAATAACAGGAATAAAGATGACAGAAGGATTATGAGTGAAAGACCCCAATGGAAAGGTGACCTTTAGAGGACGGTGTCAGGGTCACTGGCCCAGCCACCCTTCCCAACTGAAGATTCTTTTTCCAAAGCTATTTCCCACTCAAAGCTTAAAGGAGACTATGTTTTGTATTAACAAGGGAGCCTGGTGCCTCAAATCTATTCTCTCCATGATGCAAGGCTGACCTCCTTCTTCCTCTCGACTTCTAGCTCACCCCCCAAGTTGCAACTGCAGAAAGCATAGGAGGCCTGTTCTTTAGAGCATCCCTCGGTTCCCAAAGGTACCAAGAGTCATTCCTCATCCTGGACAAATCCCAGCTAGAAAAAATGCCACGGCAGTGACTCTCAGTGAACAACTGACTTTGAACTTAGTGCCACTGCACAGCACAGAGCACTGGCTTGGATGTCGGAAGGCCTGGCTTCTAGATCAAGGCTTCCTGCCACTGACCTGCTGTGTGACCTAGCCAGTGCCGCACTCCCCAATAGGCAGATTAAGTATACGCTTAGGCTACCAACAACAGAAGTGCAAAAGAGAGAGAGAATGAAAAAAATCTAAGAAGAAGTCATTTTAATTTCAACATACATGTGGAGCTCTGAGTAATTTTCAAAAATAATATTTTATTTGAAGGTTTAGTATCGCTTTCATTTCGAATTATGTATGAAGAGGCGCTATACTCTTTTTAGCACTTAGGACTACTGAAGGTCTTGACCCAGCTGGGTGCCTTTGGACAGGTCCCTTCCATTTTCTGGGCCTCGGGAGTCAAGTGTTGATGCCCATAATGGATAATGACCGAATTTTTGGCGCCACATAGTATAAACCGACTCTACCCAGGCCAGAGAAGCACAGAGACACATGATGCAAATTCACCACTCTCCTCCTGACACCTAATCCACTTTGTAAAGGTCAAAGTTGAGCCCAAGAGCCATAACTTGAATCTTCGCCTATTACTCTACTATTCTGTCATCCTGACGCTTTTTATCACTTTAGCTGTCCTTGTGTCTAAAAAAGGAGAAGAGTAAACTTCGTGTTTCTAGAGTGGAGGAAATTCTAGTGGACATTTTGGTGTCCAAATTTCCAGGGAAGATGTTTTCAACACACGGAAATACCATGAAGCAGATCAGGAATTTCATGGTATTTAAAAGAAAATGGGCGGGGCCGGCCCGGTGGTGCAGTGGTTAAGTGCTCACCCTTCCCGCTTCACGGCCAGGGGTTTGCCGGTTCGGATCCCAGGTGTGGACATGGCACCGCTTGGCAAGCCATGCTGTGGCAGGCATCCCACATAGAAAGTAGAGGAAGATGGGCACAGATGTTAGCTCAGGGCCAGTCTTCCCCAGCAAAAAGAGGAGGATTGGCAGATGTTAGCTCAGGGCCAGTCTTCCTCAAAAAAAAAAAAAAGAAGAAAATGGGCTTGTTCCCCCTCTCCATTCTGTCAAGCCACTGTCCCAAGGGTCTCTGGGGATGACAGGTAGGAGAGAGATAAATTGAGGCTGGCAGAGTGCCTGTTCCAAGTCCACAAAGTTCCCCTGGCTCCAGTCGACTCAAGCAGGCCATATCGCTCCTCAGTAGCAATGAGGACCACATTTAGGGTCTGCAACACCTCGTCTAATGGTAAACTGGCTACAGTCTAGAAGTGCAGTTTTCATTTTTTCATCTCCGTATAGATTTACAACAGTCTCTCCTCACACTGGAATTATGATTTAAACATAAATAAACCAGCTGTCCTTTCTGATTTGAAGTTAGCATTGCCACAAAGTGGGAAAATCAAGAGGCAGGAATTTTACATAAAGATGAAGAGGGAGTTTCCACCATTGACCCAACTGGCTGTATTCAAACCAAAATAATTGCAAGAAGGAATAGAGCATCTTTCCCACAGCAAGTTCCCAGGCTAGTGTAACATGAGAGCTCCCCAGTGTTATTAAACATACCTAGAGTTGTCTAGTGCTTCAGTGACTTCCTGGCTTGCACAGGAGAGATTATACCCCTAGGCCAATGGCCTGATTGCTTTTGTTATTATTTTCTAAGCACCTACAAACATTAAATAGATCTCCAAGGGAGGAATTGGAAAGTCTGGGTTGATCAGCATATGGCGGCAGGCATGGAGCTATTTCCACTGGCTTTGACCATGCCATTTTTGAGATGAAGAGCACAGACTACAAGACACGAATACAATAAAACGGGTCACATTCAAAGCCAGGATGTTATAGGCAGGGCCATGCCAATGATGTGACAATAGCTACAGATCCACAACCAGAGGAGCCTGGTGCAGTCTTGTAGCACAGCCTCTCCTTCCAGTTCTCATCCCCCCACCCCATACCAGTTACAAGAGCTTCTGGGGCAGTCTCAAAGGGATTCAAGTTACCAAAGGACAGCCTTCAGTGGAGGAGAGGGTGTTGCCAGGCAACTAGCCCAGCCCAGTCCCATTCTTGTAACCTGGAAGATGGTGGGGGTGGGCATGACCCCTGATTTATAGAGGAGCACCTTCAACTCCTTTAGCATCAACTTTCTCCTCCTCTATCCCTCTTCTTCTCCTCTCCCTATCCTCCACCTGCTGCCTCCCAGGGCTCCAGCCTGGCCTGCAGTCTGGTCACCGCAAGCCTGAAGGCTATAGGCCAGTCTGACTTGCTGTTACTCAGTCTGTTACTCAGTTCATAGATGGCAGCCAAGCTGTCCCTACAGAGAGGCTACAAGCTGCTGGCCTGTCAGGTGTCATTCACTCCGGCCATGTCATTTCCAAACCTTCCTCCCTCCTTCCCGGGTCTTTCCTGTGCCCATGGTCAAAGAAATCGCTAGAAGAAGAATTTGGGGGAAATCCAACCAGATGGAGGGTATATAGGGTAAAATGCAGACTGGGAGGGCTGACCACCAGCAAAATGGTCAGTAAAAGAGTAGGAGTGCTAGGAGGAAAAGGCACAGGGAAGAAAAGAAAGGGAAAGACCTGACAATGATTTTTTTAATGCTATTTATTGGGGGTCAAAATATAATATACAGC
The DNA here is from genome assembly GCF_041296235.1 of Equus asinus. Classification (NCBI taxonomy): domain Eukaryota; kingdom Metazoa; phylum Chordata; class Mammalia; order Perissodactyla; family Equidae; genus Equus; species Equus asinus. The sequence continues at coordinate 57,186,586 of NC_091820.1, read as the reverse complement.
CTGCTGAACACCTTGTTGAAGCTTATGCCTGAGCGACAAGGGGGTGGCCAGATGGCGCACTGATTATGCTCCCTAACTCTCTTTGCACTTGGCACTTCTGCTCAGACCATTGCTGAGAAGGCCTAATTTAAGTGCTACGCAATCAAAGCACCTGAAGAGAAAAGCGTGCAGTGGGAATCTCAAGGGGAGTCTAGGGCAGGGCATTAGACCAGAAAACGGAAAACCGACCTTCCTGCCAAATTAAGGTAGCCATGTTCCATTTATGCAGCGAGCCCCTCAGTGCCTCTGAGCCCAGAGACATGTAACATTCTCAAAGGCAAGTGGCCACACCAAAGGTAAGAGATGGCCACTCTCCCAGCTCTTGCAAACTTCAAAGAAGTCAAACCGATGCAATTTATCCTCAGAATTGCTCCCTTCGTTTAAAAGCTACCCATTGCATAAAGCCATCTTTTTCTAATGCAGCAGATCACTGGAAAAGGTTAGGTCCCAAGGCAACTTGGTGATGCCATGCCTTCCTTCACATGGAAAGGGCGCTCCAATTCAGTGCACAGAAAAACACAAGTCGGAAAAGCAGAGCCTCCTCCCTGTCCTTAACTTACCCTGCTGACCCCAGTAGGTGGCTTTCTGCAAACTGTGTGGTGATTTTGAAAACTACTCCCCAAGCTGACTGATCAAATTTCTCCTAAGCTAATCCTGGTAGTCAGTGGGACCCCAGCGGAAAAAAAAAAAATCAACAAAGACCTTCTTACCCTCTTTGTTAACTGAAAACTAACCAGACCTAAGGCCCCAGCTTCCCTGGTCCCCTGCCAAGCAGAGGTTCCTGGTCCCATGTCTACATTCATCTGGCAGTCATCTGTGTCTTCCACCTTCCGTTTCCCACAGGACTCAGTTCATTTTTCTCTACCAGTGACCTCCACCATCTACCTCACAGGTCAGAGACCTTTTTGAAGAGGGGTGCCAGGGCCTCTGACTCCTGTCCTACTGGAAGGGGTGGTGGCCAGCTGGGGTCTGCGATGGAGAGGGGCTGACCCAGGCAATTCTTTCCCTAAGGCAGCTGGAGACTTGCACTCAAAAGGGAGCCAGCAGCCATCTTCTGCCTCCATCTGACACTTTCTGGCCACTTGCTCCTTCTCTCCCCTAACTTTCTGGTGGTGCCAATTGGCCCTGGTACCTGGCATGCCCCAGCTGTGGTCAGCATTTCCAGCACATTCAGTCCCCTTGCTTTCAGCAGAAGTCCCACACTCTAAGGGATCATCGCATTTCCACGGAGAGAGGATTCTCCATTCAAAGTACTGGGATCCAAAGTAAAGGACAAGGGCTCGCACTGCCCTCCTACCCTCTCACGGGTCCCGCGTGCTCAGCCAGGGCACCACTGGGTTTCTCGGTCATGGCTGATTCCTAAAGGAATCACGAAACTAATGACAGCTGCTTTAACTGGTTCCCTCGAGCAAATCTGTGCAGCTGGACCCCAGGGGTAGGGGGTCAGTGAAGCCAGGGCAGTCTCTCTTTCCCCTCATGCCCCTCTCGCCACTCCTGGTGCAGCGGCCCGAACTTGTCGGGAGAAGCAGGAGGGAGGGCGCTCAAACACTCAGTGAGAGCCGCGATCACATTCCAGCGCGAAGTTGCACAGGTTTAAAGCCAGTAGGCACCGCCGCCAGGCTCCTGCGACCGCGTAGGTAGCCGGCGGCTCGAGCGCGCTTTCGGAAGTGGCCGAGCTGCTAGAGTGGAGCAAAGACGCCAGAGGCGGGGCCATTTGGTTCCCGACGCCGCGAAGATGGGGACGCCTCGGGCCTGGGGGCGGCGCCGAAGCCGTCCCAGACCCAGTGGCTCACAGGGACCCTGTGGGTCCCCCCTTTCCCTCCCCTAGGTCCCCAGGAGGTGGCCGCCAACTCTGCAGCCGGGAGCCCCGAGGGCACAAGGCCACTCAGGACGGTGCGGCGGGATCCGGGAGCAGGAAGTTCCAGCGGGAGAGCGGCGGGTGGGGAGTCAGGAAAACGGGATCCCCTCACTCCCCGAGGGGAAGGGAAGGAAGGGAAGAGGAGGGGCGGGGAGGACGGCAGAGGAGGTGGGCGCAGAGCCGGACGCCTACTGGCGCCCCCAGAGGCGGGGTAGACACGGGGCCGCGGGCCGCCCGGGCGCGATTTACCTAGCTCTTCCTCGTCGTCCTCCAGGCCGAGCAGGCGGCAGGGAAGGCGGCGGCGGAGGCGCACGGTGCGCCGGAACAGGCTGTCGGTGCGGCGCCCCAGGGCCAGCAGGTGCCCCTCGAGGTCCTCGAGCAGAGCCAGCGAGTGGCCACAGAGGTCGGCGAGCTGCCGGAGCAGGCTGAGCGCGGCCAGGTGGCTCACGTCGCGGAGCTCGGTCAGCGGCTGCGGCGGGTTGCGTGGGCACAGGCGCTGGGGCACTACTGTGCGCCTGTAGAACGGCATCCCGGGCGCGGGCGCGGTGGACCAGCCGGGCAGCGCGGCCGGCTCTCCCGGAGCGGCGCCCCCGGCCCGAGCGCCCCTGAGCGGCGGCCCCAGCTCCTGGAGTAGCAGGCCCCTGGGCGCGGGCCGGCGAGCGGGCGGGCGCCGAAGACGCCGGGCGGGTGGGCGGGCTGACCGGTTCCCAGCCTGGAGCGCCGGCTCCCCCCCGGGGCTGCACACTCGAGCCACCAGTCCCTCTGACTCTGGTTCGCTGGGCTCCTCCTCCTCCTCCTCCTCCCCGCCTTTCTCCACCTCCTCCTCCCTCCCTCTGCTACTTCGGGATCCCCCCACCCACCTTTTTTTTTCTTTTGCGGTCAGAGATTCGCAGATTAACGCTTGATCCGGGAGAGGAGGGAAAGGGAAGTGGGAGTGAAAAGAGCGAGCTGGAGCGTGAAAGAAGGAATGTCTGCGTGAGTGGGGTGTGTGTGTGATATTCGGTGCCGTATGTGTGCCCGCGTCCTCCTGCGGAGCTCGACTCCCAGTACCGATACAGTTTTCTGCCTTGTTTTTTTTTTAACTTCAACGTTTTCTTCATAAATAATAAAAATTCAAGCGTTCTCGTCCACACCAGCGAATAACCAGCTGAGACCGACCAATAGCCTGACTTCATTCATCTAACTTTCCTTCCCCGAATATGTACTCGGTGCCACGCACGGGCTAGACGAGGCTGTGAGTACAGCAGTCTAGCGCCCAGGAGCTTGGAAACGAGGGAGGAAGAGCCAAATATCTCACTTGACTGCTCAGGAGGGCAGTATCTCTGGGAGTCCCAGGGTGCCTGGACTGCTGTAAAGGCTCTGGAATGAATGAATGAAAACAAACCCATTCTCTGGTACCAACGATTCAGTTCGGATAGAAGGACACCGCTCCATATTTTATGCAAAAAGAGAGCCTAGAGCCACCTCCTCCTGGCGGGGCCTGCTAGCTGAGGTGGGTGCCATCTCTGGCGGCGTTGGGCTCCAGGGGTGCCCCCTGAGGAGGCCGTACAGGAGCCGGGGTGTGCTTTCAGTGCTGGTAACCCTGTGGTCATGTCCTGATTTCTCCCCATTCTAGAAGGTAGGAGACAGGGGGACACTAGTGTCCTCAGAAAACCAGAGCGCCTGAGTGTATGTCCCTGTGCACTTGAGGAGTTTCCACTCGGAACACATTTTCAACACACTGAGCGCCCATCTGATTCTCCTCTAACCCACTTCCTTGACTTTGATGTGGTTCCATTTCTTCTTTCTGGTGGTTCTCGTCTGGTCTTTCCTCCTAAAATGTTCCCATCTTTATTATCCCTTATAATGTATTAGTAAAACACCTTGCACAGAATACGTGTATCTGCACTAATGATCCTGAGTGTGGCCTGTGCTCATTTATTCCTTTAGGGAATTGTCCCTTAAGCAGTGCAAGAAGGCTCTACAACTGGTTAAGAGTAATCCGATGAGCCTTTGTAGTAAATAGCTGTCTCTTGTTCAGTAAATTGGAACATGGATACTAGAAAAGTTGGGTTCTAATTAAAATAATAAACAAATGGGCAAAAGACAAACCCTTTTCTGATCTGTAAAATCCAGTTGCAGAATGAGGACCTGAAATTCTCTATTTGGCAAACTCAAACCTGAGCCAAGAGAGTGACTGGCAGGAAGTAGGACTTGGCTGGACTCTCAAGGGATACTTTTCCTTGACCTACGGACTGTTTAGACTGATCTCTGTTTGGAAGAAAAAGAAATGAGGTATGATCAGATTGAAGGAGACTGTGTGGGCAGAGCTTTGCTGCCTGAGGGCAGCGGGCCTAAGCTGGGCCTAATGTCTGATCCGCCCTCACTACTCCAGTTCCTGAAGCTGATGAATCTTTCAGGGTTCTATAATTAACAAGCTCAACTCCAAGCAAATCAGTGTTGGCCCCACGCCCTTCCCCCCAGCCCAGTCCCCTCACTCCAGCCTCTTCAGTGCACTGGCCCTGGCTTTCATCAAGGAAACATCAAGGACTTGCAATGGGGCCACCTCAGAACAGAGCCCCTCCTCCATTCCCGGGACCAAAGCAGGACTACATGTACTGTGGAAGAAGTCAAGGGAATATAAGTTTTCACCTTCCTTCTTATCTCCAGTCTCTTCCCAACCAGAAAGATGAGACCTTGAGTGAGAGGCAGGCCTGGCTGTAGAGAGCCTCGGAGGAGAAGCACAGGAGCCTGGCTCTGGTCTTTGGAGGGAGAGTTTTGGTTCTAGAAGTGCCATACTCCAGCTAAGCTATCTGGTAAAGCTAAGGTAAAGGGTTCTGTCCCATGATGCTCCCACAACACCCTCCAGCACAGCATCCGCACAATCATCCTTGTTTAATAGTAATAATATTTCATTTGTAATAATATTGTCTCTCCTACTAGCCTGTTAGCTCCATGAGGGCAGGAATCAGGTCTGTCTTGCCCACTGTTGTATGCCCAGTGCCAAACCCAGTGACTGGCCCGCAGTAGGTACTTGGAAAATGTATGTTGGTGAATGAACAAATGAAGCTTGATTATAGGCAGAGCCTGGTCTGAAGAGCCTTCCTAAAGGATTTAACTTGGCCCAAGTCAATAGAGAGTCACTGTGGATTCTGGAGCAGAACACTGCCTGACACAAGGAAGGAGATGCTTGACGACTTTTCATCTGGAAGCAGTGAGAAGAGGCAAATGTGGAGGGCAAGCTTGCTACGCCCTACCTGCGCCCACATCCCCAGGGCCGAGTAGGCGGAAAGTGCTCTGTGAATTAAACATTTTCTTTGATTTGCCTATAAACATTCAGAAGGAGAGAGAGAGGGAAGGTGCAAAGGGGAGAAAGGGGAGGCCCTTAACAACCAAGCCAGACCTGAAAATACTGAGTGCTTCCCAGCCACCTACCAACTCCCAGACTCCAGGCCTGTAGCAGTTCATCTGTCACTGTGCTCAGAATTGCAATCCGAGCCTAAGCTGGGCCCACCTGTGGAATCAGATATGGGTCTGGCCCGGAAGCGGAGTCTAATGAAGAGTGGCCAGAGAAGTAGAAGGGAAACGGGAGAGTTGACCACTTATGACCAGCAAGGCCCCTGCTTTCCTTCCCACCTCCGTCCTGCCTAACTAATTGCTGCTAAGAACCTAGAATTTCAATAAAAACTGATTTGAAAGAATAAATAACTAACATAGGATATGCCATTTATCTTCCTCCAAGCTGGCAGTTTCCACAGCTGCAAAATGAAAATTTATGAGCGAATCTCATGCAACCTACCTAGCTTCCCAGTGCAGCCCTCAGTCTTATTTCTGGATGAAAAACAAGAAAGCTGCCCCCATGTTGCTACCTCTCAAATATACCCAAATGGTAGCATCTTGGCAACTAGGCAATGATGCCAGTTTTTTCCTTGACATTCCTCTATAGTCAACTAAGTGTTTTATCTAAGTTCTAAGAATATACATTCTACCCGACACCCTCTTGCCATGAGACGCAGTCAAGATGCTTTCCTTATGAATGAAAAAAAATATAGCCAGTAGGGGGATGAAAAGGCTGCTCCTCAATTCCAACTCTAGCTTTCTGTTGTTTCCTGGTTCTAAGTGTCTGTACCAAGACAAATTAACAAGAATTGGCAAATACTAGACTGACTCTTTTTTAAAATGTCATTTACCCTTTTTGGTATTAATGCTTGGCTCTGCAGTTAAGAACCCAAGTAAACTCTCTCTCTTTAGACAGGCCCAAAGAAAGTAGCCCAAAGAAGGCCAACTGGCCGCTTTTAGCTTTTCAATCAGAATAAAGCCCAGGATTCAATCAACAATGCAGACAAAACTCATGCTAATCAATGCCATACTCTGAAAAGAGTGGGAGCAGAGCAGTGCTGCAAGATTTGAGAGGGGAGAGTACGTTTCTGCCCTTGAGGCAGTGAGGCTTCAGAACGGGGAGGGGTGCGCCCCAGAGCTGGGCCTCCAGGGGTGGACTGGAAACTTACACAGCTATCAATCACCTTCTAGGGCAATAGGCGTGCAAGCCGAAGACGGCTCAAGGTCCTAAAGTAAATTCCTTTCAGCCCAGACTCTATGCTTCACACACACGCAGGGCAAACCCTTCAAGAATTCCATGAGGAAATAAACCTTTATTTCAAAAATAAACTTTGATGTTGTTTGAACTTTGGCCCTGACTCTGAATCCAGGCTGAAACTGCAAGAAAAGACTTGCAGTGTTTTAAAAGAAACTATAGGAGATTTCAGCAGAATGTGAACAGATTCTTTTTCAGTCCCCCATCCTCATGGCATATGTGGATTCCATCCTCACCACCAATCTCCTACCCTCCACCCCACCATCATGTTTCCCTCACTCACTTTCTACCTTATTGGAATGAGACTGTAATTAGGAACATTCAAATGTTGTTGTGTTCAATGGGTAATTTTATTTTAACATGCTTGCTTTTCTCAGGAGAATTTAATTGGGCCACTCCCTGACTATCCTACTCTTGACCTAACAACTACCACCCCTCCCCTGTAAACTCCTATCGCCCCACAAAATCCTAAAGCTGTAAGTAAAAGTCCTTAATCTCTCCAGGATGGGTTATGTCCACCACATGACGACATGTCTTCTATGCGTTTGATGTTAAGGCTAGAGTAGGTAATAACCATGTCCATCTCTACTGCATTAAATTAGGAGTTGTTACACAGCTCAGGGCTTTGGAATAATTAGGGAAAAATGCTGAACCTGAATAGCTAACATTTCGGCTTTATCAAGCACTCAAGTATGGTTAGACATGTGGTCAGCTTTCCCTCTGTAGTAGGAAGTTATGCAGCACAGCATGGTGGTAACAGCCACATACGGGCTTTGAAGATCTACCGATCTGGGTTCAAATCTCCAGCTCCAGTGCCAGCTGTGCGTCTTGGGCAGGTTACTTAAACTCTCTGTGCTTCGGTTTCCTCATCCATAAAATGGACAAGGCCAATATTCAATTGATGTACATGACTATGGCTGTCCTTATTGTCTATAGGTCTCCTTTCTGATGATCAGGGCCTACACCATATTGATTGTTAAATATTTTTGAATACCACCCCTAAAAATGGTGATAATATTGGTACTTACCTTATAGGATTGTTCTGAAGAGTACATGAGTAATGTACATAAAGTGCTTAGCACTGCACTTGGCACATAGAAGACACTCAAGCAATGTTATTAGCAGTATAGACAGTAATTTCCTAATTATAAAAAGGAAGAGACATTTTTTTCAATTATTTTATTGTGGTCATATTGGTTTATAACATTGTGTAGTTTCAGGTGTACATTATTATATATCAGTTTCTGTATAGACTGCATCGTGCTCACCACCAATAGTCTAATTTTTATGCATCACCATGTATATGTGCCCCTTTGCCCCTTTCACCCACCCCCAACCCCATTCCCCTCTGGTAACCACGAATCTGTTTTCTTTATCCATGTGTTTCTTCATATTCCACATATGAGTGAAATCATATGGTGTTTATCTTTCTCTGTCTGGCTTATTTCACTTAACGTAGTACCCTCAAGGTCCATCCACGTTATTACAAATCACATGATTTTGTCTTTTGTATGGCCAAGTAGTATTCCATTGTGTATATACACCACTTCTTCTTTATCTATTTATTCATCACTTAATGGGCATTTGGGTTGCTTCCACATCTGGGCTATTGTGAGTAATGCTGCGATGAACATAGGGCTGCACAAATCTCTTTGAATTGTTGATTTCAAATTCTCTGCATAAATACCCAGTAGTGGGATAGCTGGATGGTATGGTTTTTCTATTTTTAATTTTTTGAGAAATCTCCATGCTGTTTTCCATAGTGTCTGCACCAGTTTGCCTTCCCACCAGCAGTGTATGAGGGTTCCCTTTTCTCCACATCCTCTCCAGTATTTGTTATTTCTTGTCTTGGTAATTATAGCCATTCTGACAGCTGTAAGATGGTATCTCATTGTAGTTTTGATTTCATTTCCCTAATAATTAGTGATGTTGAACATCTTTTCATGTGCCTGTTGGCCATATGTATGTCTTCTTTGGAAAAATGTCTGTTCATATCCTCTGCCCATTTTTTGATTGGGTTGTTTGCTTTTTGTTGTTGAGTTGTATGAGTTCTTTATATATCATGGAGCTCAACCTCTTGTGAGATACATTACTTGCAATTATTTTCTCCAAGTTGGTGGGTTGTCTTTTCGTTTTGTTCATGGTTTCATTTGCCTCGAAGAAGCTTTTAAATCTGATGTCGTCCCAATTGTTTATTTTCTTTTGTTTCTCTTCCCTGAGTAGACATGGTATCGAAAAGATGCTGCTAAGACCAATGTCAAAGAGTGTACTACCTATATTTTATTCTAAGAGTTTTATGGATTCAGGTCTTACCTTGAAGTCTTTAATCCATTTTGAGTTAATTTTTGTGTATGGTCTAAGATAACGGTCTACTTTCATTCTTTTACATGTGGCTGTCCAGTTTCCCCAGCACCGTTTACTGAAGAGACTTTCCTTTCTCCATTGTATGTTCTTGGCTCCTTTGTGAAAGATTAGCTATCCATAGGTGTGTGGTTTTATTTCTGGGCTCTCAATTCTGTTCTGTTGCTCTGTGTGTCTCTTTTTGTGCCAGTATCCTGCTGTTTTGATTACTATAGCTCTGTAGTATATTTTGAAGTCAGAGACTGTGGTGCCTCCAGCTTTGTTCTTTTTCCTCAGGATTGCTTTGGCTATTCGGAGTCTTTTGTTGTTCTACATAAATTTTAGGATTCTTTGTTCTATTTCTGTGAAGAATGCATTGGGATTCTGACTGGGATTGCATTGAATCTGTAGATTGCTTTAGGTAATATGGACATTTTAACTATGTTTATTCTTCCAATCCATGAACATGGAACATCTTTCCATTTCTTTATGTTTTCTTCAATTTCTTTCAATAATGTCTTAAGATTTTCAGTGGCTAAGTCTTTCACCTCCTTCATAAATTCATTCCTAGATATTTTGTTCTTTTTGTTGCAGTTGTAAATGGGATTGTATTCTTGACTTCTCTTTCTGCTAGTTCATTATTAGTGTATAGAAATACAACTGATTTTTGTAAGTTGATTTTGCAACTTTGCTGTAGTTGATGATTATCTCTAATAGTTTTCTGGTGTATTCTTTAGGGTTTTCTATATATAGAATCATGTTGTCTGCGAACAGCAAGAGTTTACTTCTTCCTTTTCAATTTGGAAACCTTTTATTTCTTTTTAATGCCTAATTGCTCTGGCCAAAACCTCCAGTATTATGTTGAATAGGAATGGCAAGAGTGGGCACCCTTGTCTTGTTCCTGTTCTCAGAGGGATGGCTTTCAGTTTTTCACTGTTAAGTATGATGTTGGCTGTGGGTTTATCATATATGGCCTTATTATGTTGAGGTACTTTCCCTCTATACCCATTTTATTGAGAGTTTTTATCATAAATGGATGTTGGATCTTGTCAAATGCTTTCTCTGCATCTATTGAGATGACCATATGATTTTGATTCCTCATTTTGTTAATGTGGTGTACCATATTGATGGATTTGCAGATGTTGAACCATCCCTGTGTCCCTGGTATAAATCTCACTTGATCATGGTGTATGATCCTTTATGTATTGCTGTATTCAGTCTGCCAATATTTTGTCGAGGAATTTTGCATCTATGTTCATCAGTGATATTGGCCTGTAATTTTCCTTTTTTCTGTTGCCCTTCTCTGATTTTGTTATCAGGGTGATGTCAGCCTCATAGAGTGAGTTAGGAAGCATTCCATCTTCTTCAGTTTTTTGGAATACTTTGAGAAGGATAGGTGTTAAATCTCCTTTGAATGTTTGGTAGCATTCTCCAGAGAAGCCATCTGGCCCTGGACTTTTGGTTTTTGGTAGGTTTTTTATTATTGTTTCAATTTCTTTACTTGTGATTGGTCTATTCAGATTCTCTATTTCTTCTCGATTCAGTTTTGGAAGGTTATATGAGTCTAAGAATTTGTCTATTTCTTCAAGGTTGTCTAATTTGTTGGTATATAGTTTTTCATAGTATTCTCTTATATTCCTTTGTATTTATGTGGTATCCATTGTAATTTCTCCTCTTTCATCTCTAATTTTATTTTTTTGAGTCTTCTCTCTTTTTTTCTTAGTGAATCTGGCTAAGGGTTTGTCAATTTTGTTTATCTTCTCAAAGAACCAGCTCTTAGTTTCATTGATCCTTTCTACTGTTTTTTAGTCTCTATTTCATTTATTTCTGCTCTAATTTTTATTATTTCCCTCCTTCTGCTGACTTTGGGCTTTGTTCTTCTTTTTCTAGTTCTTTTAGGTGTAGTTTAAGATTACTTATTTGAGATTTTCTCTTGTTTGTTGAAGTGGGCCTGCATTGCTATAAATTTCCCTCTTAGAACTGCTTTTGCTGCATCCCATAAGAGTTGGTATGTTGTATTTTCATTTTCATTTGTCTCCAGGTATTTTTTAATTTCTCCTTTGCTTTCTGTATTGATCTGGTGGTTGTTCAGTAGCACGTTGTTTAGTCTCACAGATTTGTGGGTTTCTCAGCTTTTTTCTTATAGTCAATTTCTAGTTTCATAGCATTGTGGTTGGAAAAGATGCTTGATATGATTTCAAGCCTCTCAAATTGAACGAGGCTTGCCTTGTTTCCCAATTTATGGTCTATCTTTGAGACTGTTCCATGTGCACTTGAGAAGAATGTGTATTCTGCTGTTTTTGGATGGAATGTTCTATATATATCTATTAAGTCCATCTTGTCTAGTGTTTCATTTAAGGTAACTGTTTCCTTGTTGACTTTCTGTCTGGATGATCTATCCATTGTTGTAAGTAGGGTGTTGAAGTACCCTTGTATGATTGTGTTGCTGTCAATTTCTCTCTTTAGGTCTTTTAGTAGTTGCTTTATATACTTTGGTGCTCCTGTGTTAGGTGCATATATATTCATAAGTGTTATTTCCTCTTGGTGGAATGTCCCCTTTATCATTATATACTGCCTCTTTGTCTCTCATTGTCTTTTTTATCTTGAAGTCTGCTTTGTCTGATATAAGTATGACAATACCTGCTTTCTTTTACTTGCCATTTGCTTGGAGTATCCTCTTCCATCCCTTCACTCTGAGGCTATGCTTGTCTTTAAAGCTTAGATGTGTTTCCTGGAAGCAGCATATTGTTGGGTCTTGTTTTTTTATCCATCCAGCCTCTCTGTGTCTTTTGATTGGAGTATTAAATTCATTTACATTTAGAGTGATTATTGATATATGATAGCTTAATATTGCCATTTTATCTCTTGTTTTCCAGTTGTTCTATATTTCCATTTTTTCTCTTCCTTCTTATCTCTGACTGCCATTTCGGTTTGGTAGTTTTATGTGATAGTTTTCTCTTTATTTATGATTTGTGGCAATATTCTGATTCTTTGTTTAGTGGTTACCAAGAGGTTTGTGTAAAAGATCTCCTAGACGAGATAGTCTGTTTTCTGATAGCCTCTTATCTCAATTAGCCTAAGCACGTGCCCTCCCTTTCCCCTTCCCCTTCTGAGTTATTGTTGTCACAAATTATTCTTTTTTGTGTAGTGAGTTTGTGACTTAATTGAAGTGTTTATAGTTATTTTTTATGCTTTCCTTCCTTTTATCTTTTATGTTATAATTGTTTGCTAACCTGTTCTGATAGAAAGCTGCAATTTTCTGATTTTATCTGTCTGTCTCCTTGCTCAAAACTTTTTAAACCTTTGCCTTTTTGTTTCAGGTATAAGGCTTCCTTCATTATTTCTTGTACAGGAGGTCTAGTGGCAGTGAACTCTCTCAGCTTTTATTTACCTGGGAAAGCTTTTATTTCTCCATCATATCTGAAAGATAGTTTCACTGGATAGAGTATTCTTATCCAAAAGTTTTTGTCTTTCCGTATTTTGAATATATCATTCCATTCTCTCCTAGCCTGTAAAGTTTCTGCTGAGAAATCCACTGAAAGCCTGGTAAGGGTTCCTTTGTATGTTGTTTTCTTCTGCCTTGCTGCCCTTAATATTTTTCATTTGTCATAGACTTTTGCTAGTTTTAATATTATATGCCTTTCAGAAGGTTTTTTTGCATTGCTGTAATTAGGAGTTCTATTGTTTTCACGTACTTCTAAGTCCAATTCTTTCCCCAGGTTTGGGAAATTCTCAGCAATTATTTCTTTGAACAAGCTCTCTGCTCCTTTCTCCCACTCTTTCCCCTCTTGAAAACCTATAATCCTTATATTGCTCTTCCTAATTGAGTTGGATATTTCTGAAACATTTCTTCATTTTTTAAAAATCTTAGTTCTCTCTCCTCCTCCACCTGTAGAATTTCTATATTTCTGTCCTCTAATTCACTAATTCTGTCCTCCATCAGCTCTATTTCTTATGGTTTCTAGATTATTTTTTATCTCATCAATTGTTTTCTTCATATCTAGAATTTCTGTTTGTTTGTTTGTTTTAGAGTTTCAATTTCTTTGGTGAAGTATTCCTTCTGCCAATTACTTTTATTCCTTAGCTCATTGAACTGTCTTTCTGAGTGTTCTTGTAACTTATTGAGTTTCTTTATGACAACTATTTTGAATTCTCTGTCATTTAGTTTGTAAATTTCTGTGACTTCAGGATTGACTTCTGGAGATTTGTCATTTTCCTCCTGCTCTGAAGTGTTACTGTAGTTCTTCATGGTGTTTGATGCATTGATCCTTTGCCAGTGCATTTGTGGTAGTATCAGGTCACAGATCCCACCTGTCACCACTGGGGGGAGCAGGAGCTGTGTTTTCTGATCCCATCCCATCTGCTGGAAGTTGTGCAGGTAGGGCTACTCTGCATTTGCATGGGGTGGCTGTAGCCACTCTGCATGTTATGCTCATTTGAGCAGGGCCTCTGTGCTGGGCAGGCTGGTTGGGACCATAGGTGGGACCTCTATGCTCAGCAGGGGACCAGCTCAGCTGCTGTGTGCTAGCCTACACGAGGGCTGAACTGCCACTCAGTGGGACCTTGGGCTGTTGTGCTCCATGGGCTGGGGTGCTTTCTGAGTGGGTGGGGCACCTTATTGCCTGTACTGTACTAAGGGCAAAGGACGCCCCGAGGGGGGTTGAGCCACCACTTGGTGGGTCCCATGAGCTGCTGTGTGCCACTGGCAGTGGCACCTTCTGAGCAGGCAGCATGCCTTCTCACCTGTGCAAGTCTATTCCTAGGAGACATGGGACTCCTGTGATGGAGAACTTTGGCTTGAGGATTCCCTGTCAGCTTGAGAATTCCTGAGAACTGACCTGAGTCATGGACTGATGGCCCTCCCAGCCATCTCCAGCCCCCTCCACATTTTCTCTCACAGGAATTTTCCCTAATAAATTTCTCACATGTCTAATCCTGTCTTGATATCTGCTTCTCAGAGGACTCAGGCCAAAACAGTCACCAGTTAACCAACTCAATAACCTCCTCTCCATATTTATCATACTCCACCTCTCAGTAGCATTTGACAATGATGACCACATTCACCTTCTTGAAACTCAGTTCCACCTTCACTTTCAGAATACTACTATCCTGATTCTTCCCTAGCTCTCTAATAGTGTCACCTCCCAATACAAGTTTCTATTCTAGCCTTCTTATTGGGAGACAATTCTCCATGGTTCTCTCGTGTTTCTGCATATCTTGCAAGCAGAGGCACTGACTACCTTTGTTCCAAACTATCTTTTTAAAGGATATTTGAATAATGAACAGCCTTGGAGGATACAGAAAATATCCAGATCAAGTGTGCTTATGGTCTAGCTTAATAAAGATAATGCCTTTCTCTGGGATGAAGAGAAACCATACTTCCTGCCTATTATAAAAGATTCAGGGGTGCCAGCCCCATGGCCGAGGGTTAAGTTCGTGTGCTCTGCTTCAGAGGCCTGGGGTTTCACTGGTTCAGATCCTGGGCATGAACATAGCACCACTCGACAGGCCATGTTGAGGCAGTGTCCCACATGCCACAACTAGAAGGACCCACAACTAAAATATACAACTACGTACTGGGGGGATTTGGGGAGAAAAAGCAGGGAAAAAAAGATGATTGGCAAGAGTTGTTAGCTCACGTGCCAACCTTTAAAAGTAAATAAAAGATTCAGATTCCCTAAGCTTAGAGTTCTTCTCTTCTAATGCTACCCACTGCATGTGCAGGTGACACATGGACTTCTTTGCATTGCTCTCAGGCATGTGGGGCTCAGGGAACCAGCATAAAAATGCTAATGCTCTGGCTACTCCTATTACTATAATAAAGTCCTTTGTCTCTGACCTAGGAATCTCGTGTCTTCAGCTTGTGTCTATGAAACTATGGCAGGCTAACTCGTTAGCATGCAAGTAAGGTAAAACCTCAGAGCCTTCACAGTTCTTGATACATCTCATCTCACACTACACTCTACTTAATCAACTCATCATTGGGAGAGGTCAAGAGTAAAACAGTTCCTCCTGCAGCCTCCATATTACTATTTGCAGGAGTGAAGAGTGGATTCCAGAATTCTTCAAAGAATTGTGAAGGTTTCTGGTAAGAAATCTATGACTGTGCACTGGAGAAAGGGAAGTAATCAAAATTTGGGGGAATTACTGGACACTAGCTCTGAACTGATGCTAATTCGTGGTGACCCAAAACATCACTGTGGTCCACCAGTGATGGTAGACTAGGGGTCAGACTAGGGGCTGGTGGGGATCAGGTGATTAATGGAGTTTTAGATCAAGACCATCTCACAGTGGGCCCACTGGTCTCCCAAACCCACTCCGTTTTCGGAATGCATGCTTAGAGTAGACACATTCCACAGCTGTCAGAATCTCCACATTAGTTTCCTGACCTTTGGAATGAGGGCTATTATGGTAGAAAAGGCCAAGTGGAAGCCAGTATAACTATCTCTATCTACAAAAAGAGTGAACAAAAAGCAATACTGCATTCCTGGAAGGATTGCGGAGGTTAATGCTATCAGCAAGAATGTGAAAGGTTTAGAGGTGATAATTCCCCCCACATCCCCATTCAACTTGCCTATTTGGCCTGTGCAAAAGACAATTAGATCTTAGAGAGTGAAAGTGAAATTAATCAGGTGGTGACTCAATTGCAGCTGCTTTTCCAAATGTGGTTTTGTTGCTTGAGCAAATTAACACAGCCTCTTGTACCTGGTACGCAGCTATTGGTCTGGTAAATATTTTTTTTCCTCTGTGCCTGTTAGTAAAGACCCCCAGAGCAGGTTTCTTTCAGCTGGCAAGGCCAGCAGTACACCTTCACTGTCTTACCTCAGGGGTAAATTAACTCTCCAGCCCTACGTTCATGAGAGACTTTATTGCCTTTCCCTTCCAGAGGATATTGTGCTGGTCTCTAACACTGATGACACTATGCTGACTAGACCTAAGCAGGAAGTAGCAACTACTCTAAACAAATTAGTAAGACATTTGTGAAGTGGAAGATGGGAAATAAATCCCACAAACATTCAGAGGCTTTCCACATCAGTGAAGTTTCTAAAGGTCCAGTGGTTGGGGGATGTCAAGACACCCCTTCTAAGGTAAAGGATAAGTTATTGCATCTGGCCTTTACTTACCACCAAAAGAGGCATAAAATCCTAGTGGATTTTGGAGGCAGTATATACCTCATTTGGATGAGCTACTCCAGTTCATTTATCAAGTGGCCCAAAACACTGCTGGTTTTGAGCGACACCCAGACAGGTCCAGGCTGCCGTGCAAGATGCTATGCCACTTGGGCCATATGCTCCAGCAGATCTGATGGTGTGTCAAGTGTCAGTTGTAGAAAGAGATGCTGCTTGGAAACTTTGGCAGGCCCCTGTAGGTGAGTCACAGTACAGATCCTTAGAATTTGGAAGCACATTCTTATCCTCTGTAGCAACTACTCTCATTTTGAGAAATAGTTTTTGGCTTGCTACTGGGCCTTAGACTGAATGTTTAACCACGGGTTATCATGTTACTGTGTAGCTTCAGCTGCCCATCATGACCTGGGTATTGTCTGACCCACAAAGCCATCAAGTTTGCACAGTTCGCATTCCATTATCAAATGGAAGTGAAATATCTGAGATCAAGTTTGAGATCAGAAGTGATATATATGAGTGCCTGAAAGTTCAAGTACATTGTATGAGGAAGTGGCTCAAATGCTCATGGCCCCTACTCCTTCTACATTACTTTCTTTCTCTCTCAGCTCACACCTATGGTCTCATTGGGAGTTACCTACAACCAGCTGACTGAGGAAGAAAAAATTTGGGCCTAGTTTACAGATAGTTCTCTACAGTATGGAGGCAACAGAAAGTGGTGCAGCACTACAGCCTCTTTCTGGGAGACCCCGAAGGACAATGGTGAAGGGAAATCCTCCTAGTAGACAGAACTTTGAACAGTGCACCTGGATATTCATTTTTCCTGGAAAGTAGAAAAGGCCAGAGGTAAGAGTCTATACAAATTCATGGGCTCTGGCCAACGGTTTGGCTGGATGATCAGGAACTTGGAAGGAACGTGATTAGAAAATTGGTGACAAGGAGATCTGGGGAAGACGTATGTGGACAGAGCTCACTGAATGAACAAAAAATGTGAATATATCTGTGTTCCATGGGAATTCTCATCAAAGGATGACCTCAGCAGAGGAGGATTTAATAATCAAGTGGCTATGATGACCTGTTCTATGGATTCCAGTTAGCCTCTTTCTCCAGCTATTCCTGTCATTACTCAATGGGCTCAGGAACAAAGTGGCATGATGGCAGAGGTGAAGGTTATGCATGGGCCCAGCAACGTGAACCACTGAGTGCCCAACTGCCAGCAACAGAGACCAACACTGAATTCCTCATATGGCACCCTTCCCCAGAGTGATCAGCCAGCCACCTGGTGGCACGCTGATTACTTTGTGTCACTTCTATCATGGAAGGGGCAGCATTTTGTTCTTACTGGAAGATATACATACTTTGGATATGGATTTGCCTCCCCTGCATGCAATGCTTCTCCCAAAATTACCATCCATAAACTTAAAGAATGCCTTATCCACCGTCACAGTATTCCACACAGCATTGCTTCTGATCAAGGAACTCACTTCACAGAACTGAAGTATGTCACATGGAATTCACTATCTTACCACTTCCCCTTCATTCTGAAGCAGCTAGCTTGATAGAATGGTGGAATGACATTTTGAAGACTCAGTTACAGTGCCATCAGGCAACAATACCTTGCCTGGCTGGGAAACGTTCTCCAGGATGCTGTATATGCTTTGAATCAGCATCCAATATGTGATGCTATTTCACCCATGGCCAAGATTCGCGGGACCAGGAATCAAGAGGCGGAAATGGGAGTGACTTTACTCACCATTACCCCTAGTGAGCCACTAGCAAAATTTTTACTTCCCATCCCTGCGACCTTAGATGTCTTCGTTCCAAAAGGAGGAATGCTTCCACAAGGAGGCGCAACAATTGTTCCACTGAACTGGGAGTTAAGACTGCCACCCGGCCACTTTGGGCTCCTCATGCCTCTGAATCAACAGGCAAAGAAGGGGGTTACTATACTGGCTGGGGTGATTGATCATGATTTCCAAAGGGAAAATGGGTTGCCACTGCACAATGGGGATAAGGAAGATTATGTCTGGAACACAGCAGATCCCTTAGGATCTCTACCCTACTTTAGCCACTAACCCACATGGCCATACCATTGACCTTATCATTACTAAAAACTGCTGTTCCTTTCTTTTCTCAATTTGAAGTACTTAGTACTCCTATGCCCGGTGATTAACATCAAATAAAAAGTACAAAAACCCAATTCTGACAGGACTGCTAGCGGCCCAGACCTTTCAGGAATAAGGTTTGAATCACCCCACCAGGAAAAGAACCACAACCAGATGAGGTGCTTGCTGAGGGTAAAGGGAATATGAAATAGGTAGAATAAAAATGTAGCTATAAATACCAGCTGTGACCACATGACAAGTGCAGAAATGAGGACTGTAATAGTTATAAATATTTCTTCCTAATTTTGTTGTGAATATGTTCACATATATGCTTATCAAATGTTTTTGTTTTCTTCCTTCTATTTCCCTACCATCTAACATAAAATGTATTAATAATAGTTAACCTCATATTACATATTATAATATTTAAGTTAAAAGATATCAAATGAGAAAAATAAAAATCACCTAAAGACTTTGTATCCTCTTCTGGGGAAAGGGATGGTATGTTTTCAGTTGTACACAGGGTAGTTATATCATGTTAGATGGAAGTATGACTTTGTTATTGTCTTTATTGGAGGATTAAGCATGGTTTATGGGTCCCAAATTGACATGAGGTGGACTTTGTTGGTCGGTTTTATGTGTCATCCCTGCTAGGCTATGGTTCCAGTTATCCAATCAAGCACTAACCTAAGTGTTTATTTGAAGGTATTTTGTAGATTTGATTAAAATCCATAATCAGTTGACTTTAAGTAAGGGATTTTATCCTGGATTTACTCGGTGCACCTGACTGAATCCATTGGAAGGCCATAAAAGCAGGGCTGAGATTTCCCTGGGAGAGAAGAATTTCCATCTGTGGACCATATCTTTGACCAATATGACAATAGAGTTCCATCCCGCTCATGAGCTTCCCTTCCTGACCATCCACAGATGAGAGTTTTGGCAAGTGCCCACGGGTTTGAGCCTGCCTGCAATCTTCCCTTTTTGACAGCCTAGCCTATAGATTTTGAACTTTCTTAGCCAGTCCTCACAATCACATAAACCAATAATATATATATCACAATCACATAAACCGACTATATATATATGGTGTATAAATATATATATTTATAGTATACATAGATATATCCTATTGGTTCTGCTTCTCTGACTGAACAATGACTGATACAGACCACCACCTCTTACTCCTCAGGGCCTCATCATTACTATTTGTCTTGAAACCATCATGAATAATCTCATCATGGCTTTTATCTGTTTATGTTAGTCACCTTAAGACTCCCAAGTCATCCCTCTCTTTGAGTGTACTCAGACATCTCTGTATATCACTTTTATTACTTCATCTCCCTCTTCTCCCCAACTTCTGAAATCCTTCCACTATGTTTCGTGGAATTTGTGGATAGTCATCACCAAATTCCCCTATATCTGCAACTTCTCTGTATATTCCCATCATCTTCTTCCTTAACTAAAATCAAACTCTCCTCTAAGGTCTTAACTCTCCCTGCAATGCTCTTAAATGGTGCTGTCTTCTCTCCACACCTCTAGCACCACAAGGCGTGGAGGTGAGGCAGTGTCCTCCTCATTTTCGCTTCCAGACATTCTCCCTCCCTCCTCAGTAACAATCCTTAGCTTTGAATATCATGTCGTCAGATTATATCACCTACTATGTGTCCTCAGGGAAGTCACCTGTTGACCCCAGACCACTCACCTTTATTCCTTTAAGATTTCAGTACTTGCCTTGCTATCACTCTTTCTAGCACCATTCCTGTCAAAATTCTTGATATTTAAGCATTTATATAGATGATCTTTCTAATAGCCTGGCCTCTCGGTTCCTTGACCTTCTCTCCTCCAATTATCTTATTGTCCATCCTACTTTAGCCACTAACCCACATGGCCATACCATTGACCTTATCATTACTAAAAATTGTTATTCCTTTCTTTTTTCAATTTGAAGCATTCCACTTTTCAACTAACACTTCCTTCTTTCTAACTCATTCCTTATTGTTCTTCCACCCTAACAATACTTTGGCCCCACTCATTAAACCTACTACTCCCACTTCCCGTCATGTCTTCACTTCCCTCCCTATCCAGCCTAAATTTCATGGTCAATCATTATATTAATTCCTCTGCATGTGCTCTCAATTGATAATTTGAGAACTGCTTTTCCAATATAATATTTAATACTATAAATTTCATGCTAAGCACTGCTTTTGCCACATCCCACAAATTTTAGTATGTTTTATTTTCATTTTTATTTAATTAAAAATATTATTTAATTTTGCTTGAGAACTTCCTTTGACCCCTGGGTTATTTAGAAGTATACTTTTTAAATTCCAAAAATTGGGGGATTTTCCAGATATCTTTCTAGCAGTGATTTTTAGTTTAACTCCAATGTGGTCTGATTTGTATGATTTCTACTATTTTAAATTTGTCAAGTGTTGCTTACGGCCCAGAATATGGTCTAACTTCATGATTATTCCATGTGCACTTAAGATTTGTATTGTGCTGCTGTTGAGTGGAGTGTTCCATAAGTATCAATTGGGTCGAGTTGATTGATAGAGTTCTTCATGTTACCTATATCCCTACTGATTTTCTGCTTACTTGCTCTATCAATTATTGATAGAGGAATGCTGGATTCTCCAACTATAATTGTGGATTTGTCTATTTCTCCTTTAAGTTTTGTGAGTTTTTGCCTCACGTATTTTGAAGCTCTCTTGTTAAGTGCATACACATTTAGATAGTTACATATTCTTGAAAATCGATACTTTTATTATTATACAACACCCCTTTTTATGTTTGAAAATATTCACTGCTCTGAACTTGGCTTTGTCTGAAATTTATACAGCTAGTGCAGCTTTCTTTTGATAATATCTGCATAGTATATCTTTCTCCCATTTTACTTTTATTATTTATTTATATTTAAAATGGGTTTCTTACAGACAGCATATAGTTGGGTCTTGTTTTCTTTATCCAATCTGACTATCTCTGTCTTTTAACTGGGTGTATTTGGATTTTTCACATTTAACATGATTATTGATATGTTTGAAATAAAATCTATCATGTTGCTAGCTGATTTCAATTTGTTATGTCTTTTCTTTATTTCTTTTCCCCTCTTTTTATCTTTTCTTTTGGGCTAGTTGACCATTTTTTGGAATTATTTTTATTGTAGTACAACATATATAACATAATATTTGTGATTTTAATGATTTTAAGTGTATAATTCAGTGGCATTAATTACATCCACAATATTGTGCAACCATCACCACTATCTGTTTCCAAAACTTTTTTTTATCATCTAAAACAAAAACCCTATCACCGTTAAGCAATAACTCCCCATTTCCACCTTCCCCAAGCCCCAGGTACCTCTAATCTACTTTCTGTCTATATGCCTTTGCCAACTCTAGATATTTCAGATAAGTAGAATCATACAATATTTGTCCTCTTGTGTTGCTTAGCATAATGTTTTCAAGGTTTATTCATGTTGTAGTATGTATCTGTACTTCATTCATTTTAATGGCTGAATAATATTCCATAGTATTATATATCACATTGTGTTTATCTATTCACCTGTTAATGGACACTGGGTTATTCCCACCTTTTGGCTAATGTGAATAATCCTGTGATGAACATTGGTGTAAAAGTAACTGATACCTTTTTTCAATTCTTTTGGGTGTATACTTAGTAGTAGAATTGCTGGGTCACGTGGCAACTCTGTGTTTAATCTTTTAAGGAACTAACAGACTGTTTTTCACAGCAGCCACACCATTTTACATTCCTGCCAGCAATGTACAACTTCTCCACATCTTTGCCAGCACTTGCTATTTTCTGGGGTTTTTTTCTATTATATCCATCCTGGTAGGTGTGAAGTGGTATCTCACTGTGGTTTTGACTTGCATTTACCTAATGACTAACGATGTTAAGCATCTTCTCCTGTGCTTACTGGCCATTTGTATATCTTCTTTAGAGTAATGCTTTTTCAAAAGCTTTGCCCATTTTTAATAGAGTTGTTTGTCTTTTTACTGTTGAGCTGTAGTAGTTCTTTGTATACTCTGGATATTAAACTCATCAGATATAAGATTTGAAAATATTTTATCCCATTCTATAGGTTGCCTCTTCACTTAATAATTTCCTTTGATGCACAAAAATTTTAATTTTGATGAAGTCCAATTTATTTTTTCTTTTGTTGCCCCTATTTTTGATGCCATATCTGAGAATGCATCAACAAATCTAAGGTCATTAATATTGACTGCTATGTTTTCTTCTAAGAATTTTGTCGTTTTAATACTTATATTTAGGTGTTTGATTCACTTTGAGTTAATTTTTGTATGTGGTAGGGGTCAAACTTCACTCTTTTGCATTTGACTATCCAGTTTTCCCATCACCATCTGTTAAAGAGAGCCTTCTTTCCCCATTGAATGGTCTTGACACCCTTGTTGAAAATTAATTGGCCATAGATGTGGTGGTTTATATCTAGACTCTCAATTCTATTCCATTTGTCTATATGTCTATCCTTGTGCCAGGACTACATTGCTTTAATTACTCTAGCTTTGTATAAGTTTCTAAATCGCTAAGTTCTTAAGCTTTATTCCTCTTTTCTGAGATTGTTTTGGCTATTTGGAGTCCCTTGCAATTCCATATGAATTTGAGGATTGACTTTTCCATTTCCTGAAAAAAAGGTCATTGTAACTTTGCTAGAGATTGCACTCAATCTGTAGATTGCTTTGGGCACTGTTGGCATCTTAACAATATTAAGTCTTCCAATCCATGAATATGGGATGGATTTCCACTGATTTGTGTCATAGTTAATTTATTTCAGGAATGTTTTATAGTTTTCAGTATTTAAGTCTTTAACCTTCTTGGTTAAATTTGTCCCTAGATATTTTATTCTATTGGATGCTATTGTAAATGGAATTGTTTTCTTAATTTCCTTTTTTGATTTTTCACTGCTGGTACATAGACACACGACTGATTTTTGAGTGTTGATCTTGTACCCTGCATCTTTGCTGTTTTGCAGATTCTTTGGGATTTCCTTATATAGGACCATGTCATCTAGGAATAGAATTAGTTTTACTTCTTCTTTTCCAATTTGTATGTTTTAATTTATTCTTCCACCTAATTTCTCTGGCTAGAATTTATAATACAATTTAAAATATCAGTGGTGAAAGTAGGAATTCTTGTCTTGTTCTTGATCTTAGGGGGAAAGCTTCCAAGGTTTCGCCATGAGTATGATGTTAGCTGTGTGTTACATATAAGGTTTTGAAACCCACTTTTTTTCATTCAACACTGTATCATTAACGTATTTCCATTCCACTAAAAGCAAAAGTATTTTATATGCTAATATATTCAAGAAATAAATGACAAGTTTTAGAATATTGGCAGAGAACAGGAAACTATAATAAAAGAACCAAATGGAAAATCTATAACTAAAAATTACAATATGTAAAGTTAAGAACTCAGTGGATAAGTGTAATAACAGATCAAATACAATAGAAGAGAGAATTAGTAAACTCAAAGATAGGTTAGAAAAATATCCAGAATGAATCTCAGAGAGACATAAATATAAAAAACACAGAAGATAGGGTAAAAGACAAAGGGATACAGTGTGAAAGTCTAACGTGTGTGTACTTGGACTCCCAGAAGGAGAAAGGATGGAGCATAAGTGTTTGTAGAAATAAATTTCTAAAATTGAGAAAAGATATCCAGACATGATTCTAGAATCCCTATGATCCACAAGCAATATAAATGAAAAGGAAAACAAATCTAGGCACTTTATAGAGAAACTGCTAAAAACAAAAAGAAAAGAGAAAATCTTAAAAACATCCAGAGAAAGAGTGTGGTAGTTCATCAAATATTAAAGTTCATCTATGTTAAAAATAAAATTATCATTTGATCCAGGAATCCCACTTCTGAGTTTATATTCAAAAGAATTGGAAGCAGGGTCTTGAAGAGGTATTTGTCCACCTATGTTTATAGTAGCACTGTTCAAAATAGCCAAAAGTTGGAAGCAACCCAAGAGTCCATTGATAGATGAATAAAATAAAAATATTTTATATCCATACAATGGAATATTATTCAGCCTTAAAAAGGGGTGAAATTCTCACACACGCTATAACATGGATAAATCTTGAGGACATTATGTTAAGTGAAATAAACCAGTTACAAAAAGACAAACACTGCCTAATTCCACTGTGAGGTACCTAGAATAGCCAAATTCATAGGGACAGAAAGAATAAGGGTAGTTTCCAGGAGCTTAGGAGGATTGTTTAATGGGTATAGAGTTTCAGTTTTGCAAGATGAAGAATTATGGAGATTGGTTGCACAACAACATGAATGTACTTAACACTACCAAACTATACACTTAAAAATGGTTAACATAGGGGGCTGGCCCCATGGCCGAGCGGTTAAGTTCACGCGCTCTGCTGCAGGCGGCCCAGTGTTTCGTTGGTTCGAATCCTGGGTGCGGACATGGCACTGCTCATCAAACCACGCTGAAGCAGCATCCCACATGTGACAACTAGAAGGACCCACAATGAAGAATATACAACTATATACCGGGGAGCTTTGGGGAGAAAAAGGAAAAAAAATAAAATCTTTAAAAAAAATGGTTAACATAGTAAATTTTACATTATGTATATTTTAACAGATTTTAAAACTTTTTAACTAAAAAAAATCCAGAGGATAAAAGATTAACTTGAAAGGAAAAATAGTTAAACTAATAGCTGACTTATCAACAAAAACAATAAAAGCCAGAAGAAAGTGGAATAATATCGTCAAGTGCTGAAAAACAATAACCGCCAACCTACAATTCTATACTCAGCAAAAATATCCTTAAATAATTAAGTTGAGATGACAACATTTTCAGACAGACAAAACCTGAGAGAATTCACCATCAGTAAACCAGCACTAAAATAAATACTAAAGGTTTTTCTTTAGGCATAAGGAAAATGATTCTAGATGGGAAGTCAGAGATTCAGGAAGGAATGAAGAAAATGAAAAAGATAAATGAGAGGAGGAGGAGAGAAATTTAAAAAAGACTACTGATGATGATAATAATAATAATATCTTGTAGGGTTTAATATCTGAGGAAAGTTAAAATACTTAACAGTAGCATGCAAGTTAGGAGGGATGGTTCACGGAAATAAAGTGTTCTAGGTCCTACCATTGAAACAATTAATATATGAAAAAGTTCTCAACCTCATTAGGAACCAGAAAATGCATCTGCAAACTCCAATGTGATACAGATAAATGTCCACCAGAATGGCTAAAATAAAAAATATTGACACTTCCTAGTTGGTGAGGATGTAGAAGTAGTGGAATTCTCACATGCTGTTCATGGTATATTCACAAAGTCATATATACAAAAGGTCACAGATATGTGGAATCAAAGACATATGCAAGAAGAGTTATAAGAGGCTTATTCATAATATTGACAAACTGGAAACAACCCAAATGCCCATCAACAGTAAAATGGGTAAATAAATTATGGCATATTCATACAGTGGAACACTTTAGAGCTGCAGTATCCAAAACAGTGGCCACTAGCCACATGTGGCTCCTTACATTTAAATTAATTAAAATAAAGTTTAAAAATCTAGTTCCTCAGTAACATTAGCTACATTTCAAATATTTGATAGCCTCATGTCGTTAATGGGTACCAATTGTACAATATAGATACAAAACATTTCCGTCATTGCAGAAAGTATTATTGGACAACACAGCTACAGAGAAAGGGTCAGCTACCTTTTTACATAAAGGGCCTGGTAGTAAATAATTTAGACTTTGCAGGCCATATGGTCTCTGCTGCAACTACTCAATTTTGCCATTGTAGCATGAATGCATCCATAGACAATATATTAGTAAATGAGGGTGACTTTGTTTCAATAAAACTTTATTTATGGACACTAAAGTGTGTATTTCACAAAATATTATTCTTCGTGTAATTTTTTCAAACCATTCAAAAATGTAAAAATCGTCCTTAATTCAAAGACCGTACAAAAACTGATACCAGGCCAGATTTGGTCTGTGGGCCATAGTTTGCATACCTCTGCTATAGAGGAATGAAAATGAATAACTATAGCTACCAATCACAACACGGACAAATCTCAAAAATATAATGCTGAGAAAAAGCAACTTGCATTAGTTTCCTATTGCTGCTATAAAAAATTGCCGCAAACTAAGTAGCTTAATACGAATTTATTGCCTTATAGTTCTGGAGATCAGAAGTCCAACACAGGTCTCACTGGGCTGAAATCAAGGTGGTGGCAGGGTTCTGTTCCTTCTGGAACCTCTAGGGAAGAATACATTTCCTTGACTTCCAGCTTCTAGAGGCTGCCTGCAGCCCTTGGCTTGTAGCCTCCTTCATCTTCAAAGTCAAAAATGTACTGAGTCCTTCTCATGCTACCATCTCTCTGGTTCTTGCTCTTCTGTCTCCCTCTTCCACTTTTAAGGACCCTTGTGATTACAGTGAGTCCACCCAAATAAGCCAGAATAATCTCCCTATCTTAAAGTTGGCTGATTAACAACCTTAATTCCATCTGCTACCTCAATTCACCTTTGCCATGTGACCAAACATTGTCCCAAGTTTCACAGATTAGAACGTGGACATGTTTAAAGGGCCCTCATTCTGTCTACCACACAACCAGACCCACAACCACATATACAGTAAGATTCGATGTATATAAAGTTAAAAAAAAGAGAAAAAATTTGCTCTAATGTTTAAGAGTGCTCCCTACTACTGGTGGTAAGACTCTAAAGAAGAAAAAGAAAGTGATTACCAGAAAAGTTAAGATAGCTGTTACCTTTGGGTAAGTGTGAGCCAAATTGATTGAGAAGGGACACAGGGGAAGCATCTCAGTACTGGGAATGTTCTATTTCTTGACTTATGTGATGGTTACAAAGGTGTTTGCTTTCTGATCATTCATTGAGTTTGGTGATCATCTTATGTGCATTACTTTTCACAATAAAAAAGTTTAAAAAATAAAGAAAGAAGAGTAGGTCAAATTTGAAATCACTAGCAGTGTGTGGTGGAAGAGTGTGTGGTCAAACACTGCTTACACAAATGCAGATTCCAGGCAGCATTTTAGTGCTTCAAAATTTAATATTAATGGACTTCCAGGGATCCTATGGTATTTGAATAAGATCTCCAATATACAAGAAACCAAAACAAACAGAAAAGTGGAATCCAGAGGAAATGGACATAATATGGGGAACAGAAAAACATTTTTTTAAAAAAACACTCATGAACCCCAAGACCTCTAGTTAATATCCTAGAGAAATGAGAGAAAATGCTGCATCCATGCTCTAAAAGAGAAACAGAATAAAAAGAGCTTATAGAAACTAAAATAGAAGACGGAGGTCAAACAAACAAGCAAGAAACTTCAAATGAAAGGTTGAAAACTAAAGTTGCAGAAATAACCCAGAAGTAATGGAAAGAGGACAGTGAGATGGATAATAGAAGAGAAAAGATAAGAAACTTTCATACTCAATCCAGAAAATCCAGTCTGCAGCTCTAGCAAGGGTGCTCTTGGCTTTGTGAAAGGTAGAGGGTTTGGCAGCGCGGAAAAGCTAGCAATTCTAAAAGGAGAGAAAAAAGAAAACTCTGGGGAGATAAAAATAAGACAATGCTATACACTGAATGTTTGTGTCCCCCAAAAATTCATAGGTTAAAACCTAATCCACAATGTGATAGTACTTGGAAGTGGGGCTTTGGGGAGGTGATTGGTCATGAGGGTGGAGCCCTCGTGGATGGGATTAGATCCCTTATAAAAGAGACCCCAGTGAGCTCCCTTGCCTCTTCTGCCATGTGAGGACCCAGTGAGAAGATGCTGTCTATGAACCAGGAAGCGGGCTCTCACCAGATGCCAAATCTTCTGGTGCCTTGATCTTGGACTTTCTAGCCTCCAGAGCAGTGAGAAATAAATTTGTGTCATTTATAAGCTACCCAGACTATGGCATTCTGTTATGCAGCCAAAATTGACCAGACAAGAAAAGTTCCTGGAATTGAAGGACACAAATCTTCAGGATGAAAGAGTATGCTAAGTACGCAGCAAAATTCACATCATAAAAAATCACCTTACTGGGATATTTCCAAATCCCAGGAATACAGAAAATATATTGATATTCATCAAATAGAAAAAAAAATATGTGATACTATGGATAACTCAATATGCATAAACTCAACAACTCAGAAGAAATAGACTGACATCTTCAAAACCTCAACTTATTAAAATTCATCCAAGATCAAATAGATAACATGAATACTCTTATAAAGAAAATGAATTCATAGGTAAATACCTTCCAAAAAAGAAAACCACAGGCCCAGATGGTTTTACTGGTGAATTCTACCATACATTTAAAGAATTAAAATCAATTTTACAAACTATCTTCCCCAAAATTGAACAGGAGAGAACACTTCCCATCTCCTATTATGAGGCCAGCATTACCCTGATACCAAAACCAAGCAAAGACAATAAAAAAGGAAGCAAGCAAGAAACTACAGACCAACAACTCTCATGAGCATAGACATAAAAATCCTCAAGAAAATATTAGCAAATCAAATCCAACAATGTATACATGGAAAAATATATCTCAAACAAGTGGAGTTTATCCCAGCAATGCAAGCCTTGCTCAATGTTTGTAAAATAATCAAGTAAATCCATTATATTAATTGTTTATAAAAGAAAAATCACATTATCATGACAACTGATGAAGAAAAAGCCTTTGACATCCACTCAAGATAAAAACTCTCAATAGGGGCCGGCCTGGTGGTGCAGTGTTTAAGTTCACACACTCTGCTTCAGCAGCCCGGGGTTCGTGGGTTTGGAGCCCAGGCACTGACCTACACACACTGCTCATCAAGCCATGCTGCATCAGCATTCCACATACAAAATAGAAGAAGGTTGGCACAGATGTTAGCTCAGTGACAATCTTCCTCAAGCAAAAAGAGGAAGATTGGCAACAGATGTTAGCTCAGAGACAATCTTCCTCACACACACACAAAACCTCTCAGCAAACTATGAATAGAAAGGTACTTCCTACCTGATAAAGGGCATCTATAAAAAACCTACAGCTAACATCATACTTAATAGTGAAAAACTGAATGTTTCCTCCCTAAGATCTAGAACAAGGCAAGGATGTCTGTACTTACCACTCCTATTCAACATCATACTAGAAATCCTAGCTAGTGTAATAATTCAAGAAAAATAAATAAAAGGCATTCCAATAGGAAAGGAAGAAATGAAAGTGTCTGTATTCATAGAAAAAATGATTATCTACATAGAAAATCCTATGAAATCTATAAAAAAATTCCTATAACAAATGAGTTTAGTAAGATAATAGGGTACAGCATCACTACACAAAAATCAATTGTACTTCCATATACGATAAATGTACAAATGGAAACCAAAAATTTAAAAACCAATATAATTTACAATATTTCCAAAACATGAAATATTTAGGGATAAATCTAACAAAATATATATAAGATCTACATTCTGAAAATCACAAAATGCTGATGAAAGAAACCCAGAAGACCTAATTAAATGGAAAGACATACCATACTAATGGATTGGAACATACAGCATAGTACAGTTATCAATTCTCCTCAAACTAATCTACAGATTTAATATAATACAATTAAAATAGCAGCAGGATTTTTGTAGATATAGATAAGATGATCCTAAAATTTATATAGAAAGGCAAAGCAACTAGAATAACTAAAACAATTTTTAAAAGAACATAATTGGAGGAATTACACTACCTGCTTTTAAGACTTACTATAATGCTACAATAATTAAGACAATGTGATATTAGTGAAGAGATAGACACATGAATCAATAGAACACGAGTGATTCCAGAAATAGGACTGCCAACTGATTTTTGAAAAATGTACAAAAGAAAAACATTGGATAAGGCATAGTCTTTTCAAAAATGGCATTGCAACATTTAGGTATCCATATGCAAAATAATAATAATAATTTGAACTTATAACTCACACTTTATTTAAAACTTAAGTCAAAATAGGTCATATATGTAAATATAAAATATAAAGCTATATTACTTTTAGAAGAAAACATAGGAGAAATTCTTCATGACATGGAAATAGATGCAGAACTTTTAGACAACACCAAAAGCATGAACTATAAGAAATCATAAGAAAAAAAGTGTTAAATTGACTTCATCAAAATTAAAAAATTTTATTCTCAAAAACACCTGTTAAGAGAATGAAAAGAGAAATACACATTACAAGAAAATATTTTTAAATTACACATCCAAATAAGATGTAGAATTTATAGAATATACAAAGAATCTCAAAACGCAAAAGTAAGTAAATGAATAGCTCAATTAAAAAAATGGGAAAAGAACTTCGACACCCTTCACCAAAGAGGATGTAAGGATGGCAAATAAGCACATGAAAAGACATTCAACATTAGCCATTATGAAAATGCAAATTAAAACCACAATGAGATACCACTACACACCTATTAGAATAGCTGAAACAAAAAGCACCAACAATACGGAGTACGGGGGAAGATTTGAAGGAAATGGTGCAGTGTCTCTGGAAAGCAGTTTTCCACTTTCTTAGAAAAGTGAACATACAATTCCCATAAGACCCAGCAATCCCATTCCTGGGAGCTTACCCTAGATAAAGGAAAATTTATGTTTACTAAAAAGACCTGTGCATGAATGTTCGTAGCAATCTTATTCATAATCACTAAAAACTGAAAGCAATCAAGATGTCCTTCAATAGATAAACGAATAAACAACCTCTGGTACATCCGTGCATTAGCGTATTACCTGGCAATAGAAATGAAGGTACAATTGATATGTGCACAACTTGGATAAATCACAAATGCATTATGCTAAATGAAACAAGCCAGTCTCAAAAGGTTACATACAGTATGATTATGTTTGTACAACACTCTGGAAAAGGTAAAACTATAGGGAAGGGAAACAGATCACTGGTTCTCAGAGGTTCAGATGGGGAGGAAGTTTGACAACAAAGGGGCAGAAGGAGGGAGGTTTTGGGGGCGATGAAACCGTTTTTGAATCCTGATTGTAGTGATGGTTATATGAATGTATCCACATGTTAAAATTCATGATACTGAAAACCAAAAAACAATCATTATTTTACTATAATAATTTCAAATACGTTGTATTAAAAAAACTTTTAATGGGTCACATAGAAAGGACAGGGAAACATAATAGCATTCAACATAATGCCAGCCTTCTCAAAAGTGACATTGAAAGGCAAAGAAACAGTGGATTAATGCCTTTAATATCCTTAGTGAAAATTCCCAGCCTGAAATTACATATCTAGCTATCAATTAAGTAGGACATAAAGACACACTTTGCTCCTGCAAAGTCTCAAAAGAAATCATCTCCCATATACGTCCTCTCAGAATGCTCCTGGCAGAGGTGTCCTGTCAAAAACATTGTAGTAAACTAAAAAAAAAAATGGGTTCCAGTAAACAGAAGATCCCACTTACAGCCTTGGCAAAGGGATGTTCTCGATCGATGCAGCACCCTTGGCAACCAATAAAGGTTGGAGCACGATCTGGGAAAGCGATCTGCAAGAAGAAAGGAATGAACATATTTGAAGATTTGGAAAATACTGCTGATAGGCCTATGACAGAAATGCACATTCCTTTAGAACAGGAACTTGATCTGTCTTGTTCACTGATATAGTCCCAGGTCTTAGAACACTTACTAGCACATGGTAAGCATTCAATAAAGGTTTGTTAAATGAAAAAAAAAAAAGAAGAAGAGGAAGAGTGAATGGGAGGAGAGGAATTTGATACAGTGAGTACACACAACTGTTTTCCAGGGGTTTTTCTTTTAAAGCTGAGCAGGGAAACGTAAGGTAGCTCAAAGGGAAAGTGGGATCAGGAGAGTTTCTCAAGTTAGGAGAAATGACGTGACCGTATGCTGATACAAATGATCCCAAAGAGAGGAAAACATTTATGAGGAAGGAGAGACGTTTTCTTGTGAGTGCCCTATGTCCTCAGGGAAATGGGAAGCAAGGTCATCAGGTGAGAGTGAAGATGGTCCGTGACCAGCGAGTACCACCAAATCCTCAACCTCTCTAGAGGTTCGCCTCATCTTCTTGCTTAACCGAAAGCTGGCTGTTCCCTAAGATCATTACTTTCCTTGAAGGCTTCTTAAGCGATACTGTCGTCTCTCGCACACCTCTAACACCATAGGGCTAAACCCTTTGCATAATTTACATCGCTTTAGAGTTATTAAGACTAGTTTCACAGCCCTCGATGTGTTTTATCGAGGAAAATGATCGATATGGACTTGAAAAGCATGTGAACAGTATTCCACTGTTGTTGAATGAAGTGTTTTACTGATGTCAGCTAGCTTGAGTTAATAGAGACTGTTGTTCAAGTCTTCTATATCCTTGCTAGTTTTCTGTCTAGTTCTTCTATCAACTCTTTGAGAGTGGAGTATTAAAGCCTCCAGCTACTATTGTTGAATTCTTCTATTTCTCCCATCAATTTTGTCAAGTTCTGTTGTATACATTTTGAAGCTCTGTTGTTGTGTGCATTTAGGTTTAAAACTGTTATATCTCCCTGATCAGTGGATCCTTTTGTCATTGAACAATGTCCAATTTTGTCTCTAGTAACATTCTCTGTCTTAAAGCTTCACTTTGTCTGGTATTATTGTGGCCACTAGAGTACCCTTTTCGTTGCTGAATTCTTGGTGTATCCTTTTCCTGTCCTTTTACTCTCAGTGGGTTTATGCCCTTAAATCTACAGTGTATCCCCCGTCGAGAGCATATAGTTGAATCCTGTGCTTATATCAGGTTGACAATCTCTACCTTTAGATTTAAGTGTTTAATGCATTCATAATATACGTAGATTTACACCTGTTATTTTCTGTGAGTTTTATACGTTCCTCATGTTCTTGTTCCTCTATTCCACCATGATGACCATCTTTTGTGTTAAATAGATATGTTCTAATGTACCGTTTGATTCCTTTGTTCCAGGGACCCGCCCCCTCAGGCCTCAGTGCTTGCAGGGTGGCCCTTCCTCACCTAGCAAGAGCTAGCACCTTCCCTGTGCTGGTAGATGCTAGAGTCTACTGCCCCACAAAGCCACAGGTGCCCCTCCCAGGGAAAACCCCACCTCCTCTCCATAACCTCTCTGGGGATATGCCAAGCCAGATACGGGAGAAAAGAAATTACACAGCAAGGGAGTTGCAAGAAATAGCCACCCACCCTCTACTGGCAGAAGCAGGGGAATATTCCTGAGATTGGATTTTGAGAGTGCTGGACTAATAGGACTGAAATATAAGACTGGATAAACAAGTTTTACTGAGCGGAGGCACTTTCTCATGTCACGGGATTTAACACGCTGGCAAGGACTCCAGGAGATGGTGGAAAGTCACTGCCAAAGGTGGCCCTTAGAAGCTTTACGAAAGTGACGGCCCACATGAACAGAAGTGGAAATGCCTGCCTTGGACCGGTAGATGGTAGAGGAAGGAACCAAAAGCTTGAGTGATGCAGGCATGCTGGAACGGATAGAAAATGTGAGGCCAGTCATGTCGCCTGATGGTTACGTTCCGCGGGAGGGCCAAGAGGACACACCATTCACCAAAGCTATCAAGAGTGTTCTGGTGAGGGGTGCCCCAGGATCACTAAGAAGTTCAGTGGTTGCTCGCTTCCCCAGGCCGAGGCGGATGATGGAAGGAAAGTGGTCCCAGCCTCGGGTCATTACCGTCCCCTGGCATGATGGAATTCTGAAGCAATAGAGGGCAGAGGGCAACTCTTAACCAAGAGACACCGGGAGACCACATCTCCAGTAACAACCGGCAAGGTCAGAGGAGCAGTCAAGAGTACTTGACTGGCAAGGAGCTGAGAAGACGGTTCAGACCGCAAATCTTCCTAGGGGCAACTACAGCCAGAAAAAGGCAAGAACGCAAGAGAAGGAGGGTGTTTGTCCCAGGAAAAAGTCAAAATCTCTTTTTCAGTTCCGGGTTCTGAGGAAGTTTGAGGCCAGCCCCACTGTCTGAAGAGGTGGATGAGTCCTAAGGAGGAAGGATCCGAGAACAAGGAGGTGACTATATGTACTGTTATGATGCTGTTGTCCTTCACTAAAGGGAATGACTGCCACTTATCAGAGGAAAGAGGACTATCCAGACACTTCTAGGACTATTGGACACAGGGTCTGAGCTGACACTGGTCCCAGAGGCCCAAAGTGTCACGATGGGCCTTGTGGGGGAGTGGGGCCTGTCAAGCCCTGGTAATAAAAGGAGTTGGGGATAGAGATCAGCTCAAGGTGAGCTGACTGGGTCCATGAACCAATACGGTGGTCATTTCTCCAGTCCACAAGTTGACAATTGCAAGTGATACGCTTGGCAGTTGGAGCAATAACCCCACATTGGGTCATTGGTCTGGGAGGTAAGAGCAACCAAGTGGGGAAGGCCAAGTGGACCCTCTGAACCCCTCTGGGATGGAAAAAGGCCAAGAAACTACGTAAAAACCAATATCAGATCCTGGTGAGCATGGTAGTGGGTGTTAAGCAGACGTTAGTGACACCATTGGAGACCTATAGGATTCAGGGGAAGAGGAGGTAGGAGAGCTGCAGGGACGAAGAGAGTGGAGATGGTGTGAAGACGTTCTAGGATTCTCTCTATGGCAGAGCGGGAGGGAGGGAGAGAAGGAATGGAAATGCTGAGAGGGATGCCAGAGGCGTCCGACTGGATGCATCAGTAATGTTCTCGAGGATGAGGTGGGGACAGATTTCGCTATATCCTCCGTTACCCATTTCAGCATGCAGGAAGTAGCACACCAAGTCCCTAAAAGGCATGGGGAGAGGTGGGAGAGGGTACTGCCACACATAGGCAGCGACTGTTGGGGGGCACCCTTGAGGAGGCTCATGGCAGATGTAGAGTGCTCCCAATCGCCCCGGCTCTGTAAGCTTCTCCGGCACGGTAGGGTTCTCAGGGGCAGACCCAGAGGAATCGGGCCTTTGAGTTCCCGCAGGCAACAGGCGTCCAGACACCCCAGGCCTCTCTTGGAGATCAGCCAGAGTAGGATGCAGGAGGGAGAGGCAACGGGAAGACAGAGGAGTATGAATGGGAAAGAGAGGAAGGAATGTAGGGAAGGACTGGAGGGCTGTGGAGTAGGGACTGGGTGGCAAAAAGGGGCAATTCTAACCCCAGAGGGCCTTACAGAAAGCAAGGGAGGGGCCACTTCCCAGATATCACGATAGCTCAGGCCAGGGAAGCTGGCAACCGGCAGTTTCAGGAAAATGGGACAGACAGCTGGCACCTCCCCACCACTGCCACCACCTCCGTTAGGCCTTCTTTGTGGGCCCTTCCAGACCTTTAAAACATTCTGGTACATCCACGTATATGTATTCTCAAACACTGTATGGGATTGGTTTGTTGTCGTCGTCATTGTTGTTTTAATTTACAAACGTGTACCCAAATCCCTTGGTCTGCAACTTCCTGAATGCAGTCACAAGGATGCTTCTGCAAGCCGTGAACATGCCTCATGCCTTCCTCTGACTGCGGCGTTTTCATCTCTTGGATGCACAGGCCACGTTGCATTCATCCATTTCCTTACTGCTGGGAGTTTAGAGTGCTCCCAGTGTTCCCCATCACCAACATCCTCGTGCACGTGTCCTTGGACACTGCACGTACCAGCGACTCTCCAGATGTATCTGGCAGTGGACGTGCCCAGTCATAGAGGCAATGGACGTTTTTTCAGTTTTAAGCTTTACTGCTGAAAGTGATACCTGCTGTGATCTCAGCTTCCCATCATTAAACCCAGCATATAGCCCCATCATTTAACCCAGCAGTTAAAACCAAAGCACCCATTCCCTGCTTACTCCCTGGCTTCCTGGCTCCAGAATCCACTATGTGCTGTGGAGTCAAATGGCCAAGGACAACCACGTGGATTGGTTATCTCCTCCCCACAAGGAGCCATGGGCTGCCGGGAAAGCAGCTGAGCAGCAAGGTCATGGGCTCTCTCCTCTCTGCACGTAGTCTCAAGGCCAAACGCAGGCTGGTGGAAAAGCTCTGACCAACAAGGCCATATGCCCCCCCCCCACCTAAAACCCCAAATAAAAACCCTTACTTTTAGCTTTTTGGGGAGTGTGGCATTTCAGCGTTAGCAGCCCTTTCTCTTGTCTCAGAGCTCTGCCGTAATAAAGTCCTACTTTCTTCCACAGCACCTGGTGTCAGAGGTTGGCTTGCTGCACCACAGGTGAGTGAAAAAAGGTCAGGAGCCAGAAATCACAATAAAAAAAACCCTGACCAACAACTGTTTGGGGCAACAGTTAGGCTGTTAAGGTAGCTAAGACTATAAAAATTAAAAGAGTTTAAAGTAATATTATAGAAAGAGGTTACACCAACTTTGCCTGGATGTTTTATGGGGGGGGATAGATGTTATGTCTAACCGGGAATGCCTTCCCTACATAATATTGTAATACCAAAACTTGCTAATGGAATTTCTAATATAAGTTATAATTAGGGGTATAAAAGTTGAAAACTTAAGTTAAAAGTTTGTAAAAACTGGTATATTTAAATGGGAGTTATGTAAAATGATTACAGCTCTTTTTCCTGATTGTATTATAGATCATGTTGTGGGGATAAACATTATGTCTCACTGGGGAACGTTTGCCCTGCCTGATATTGTAAAAGCTTACAAATCCACCTTATAGGCTATGTTAATTAGACGTGCTAAAGGCGATCTGACTTTAATATGCCCAAAATGAGCCAATTTCAGCATACCAAAACTGATGTATGCAATGGAAAAAGCCAGCTACAACAATGGAAAGCCTATTTTAATCTTTTGAGGCTGCTAAATAAAATCAGAAATACTTTTCTGCCCCTTTAAGAGAAAATAAAAGGCTGAGTAAATAAATAAATAAGCAGCTGAAGCCAAATCTGCTGCTTTTCTCTCCTCTCTTGCTGAGCTTCCCAGCAAGCTGAGCTTCACTTCAGCTCCCCCGAAACTCCTGATCTAAAATTAAGCAAGTAAAAATAAGTAAACCTTTGAGATAACTTAAAATTGTAATGGCCATTCTGGGAGACTTCTCTTTCAGAAAAGACAGGATTCACAATGAAATGCAGTCTTTGATTAATATGTCAAAACTTCTAAAAGACAAAGTTATTTAACATGATCCAAATTGACCTTTGGTAAACGAAAGCCTATCTAAGTTTGCTGATTTGATGTAAAATAGCCCCGTCCTCTGAGTTATCAGCACTGGATACGATGCAGACATAGAGCCTGGGTTGACTGGTCAGATGAGCTCATGTTATCTCTGTTAACAAAATTGATCAGCAAAACTAATAACTCAGTATAATAGCTAATTTTGTTTGATCTTTCATGAGGTTTTTGTAGACGACCTAAGTATAGTCGCTCAAGACAGGTAAACTAGATAAATTAAAAGGATAAAAGTTTTTTGAAAAACTTTTGAACAATAATTATGTTTTATAGTCTGCATACTTAAAAAAAACAGCTTCCAAAATCTGTTTGCAAACTTAAACTTTATAGCTTTACTAAGTTAAGTTAAATAATAAAAGTTATTGGGTAGCTGGCTCATTTCCACATAAGATAAAATAGTAAAGGTTAACTACTAAGCATAGATTTGTCTGCCTTTGGTTTCTTATATCAAAGAAACTAAAAAGCTTAGGTTTATTGATAAACATGTTTTACGTGTGCTGAGGAACTTTCTATGAAAAAACACACATGTATAAGAAAAGTAAAATGTATGTTTTCGGTAAAAAAAAGAATATAAAGAATGGTATAAAGAATGGGAATATTTTTGTTTCTTGAGTTAAGAAAGGTAAATTTGTCCTAAAGTACAGGGATAAATTTTGAATGTAAAAAAAGTAACACAAAGTTTGTGAAAGTAAAACCCTAAAGAGTTTTATGTGTGGTCAAGTTGGCTGTGATTAAAATGAATTTATTAACTAAATAAATTTATATGTCAAAGTAAACTGGTACAAAATTAAAACTGGGGCTCCTCTTTCTTGAAAGGATAATTTTCCTAAAGTTTTAAACTGCTCTTGATAAAAAGACTATACAAAGGTGGGTTTTTTTGGACTATTTTAACTCTGTTTCCCCTCGACTGTTTCTGTTGTCACTGTGAATAGATACCTGAACATGGTTTCACGGTGAGCTTTGTTTCCTATCTGGACAAATGTTTTAAAGCTTTTAATATTTTTGACAAGCTCCCCCCACCGACACACAAAAATATTCGAGTCCTGAATAAAAGCTTTCTTTTGACCTGGAAGAGGAGGAACAGTTTCTCTGGGAATTTTCAGAGGGCCACTGAGACTTCTCAGAGAGATCTGCTCTCTTCCTATAAGAAAAAAACACTAAACTAATTAGGCTTATTTGGCATATCAGATTACACGGGAAGTGTTGTCAAACCAGTAATGATAAACTCTCTTAAATGGTACTTTGCGAATGAGTGTTATTGATGTAAGTATTTTAAAAGTTATCTAAAATTCCGATCTGTTCTGATTGTCAGCCGTGATTCTGGCTATTAGCTCAAAGTATTATATGTCACAAGAATGGTCAAGTGTCTTTGTCAATTACCATTTTTGAATGTTTTGTTATTTACAGACAGTTGTTTTACTCTGATGTTTTCGCAAATATGTTTCATCTTCAGAGAGATTCATGGAAAGGACTCTAACACTCTAGAATACAGGTTTCCGATAAACTTGCAGATTACAAAACTGAACTGGGTAGGAAATTACACAGCCCTAACAGAGAAACGGATGACTTCATGAAACTGCTGACAGAAGATTGAGATCAAGAACCAATTACATGGGACTGAATGAACTGATGAGGATGATTATAATTTTTATGGCCTTTTGCTTCACATATTGCTGATTTTTGATGTTTTGTTTTTTTTTCGGATTTAAGAAAACCTTTTTCTCTAATCTCTTAAGGACCCACGATTTATAGCAATTTGTAAGCAAGATTGAAGCACTTATCTTTTTCTCCCTATCTGAGCCCTCCAAAATGTAAATACTCCTGGTGGGTAAGTACTCCTATTCTCACGGCAATATGGTTGTTTGCATAAGTCCAATAACAATCTGTTCTTCTTATAACAGGACACAACTGGAAACACGGGTTATAATACCGAGGCTTTGACTGGAACATCACATTTGGGAAAGACGTACAGGCTCAGATGTGACAAGACAGCTTCTGAGGAATGAAGGTGGACTGTCTGGAAGAAAGCCACTTGGAAATATTGGCCTGGTACCTTGCTTATGGCTTCCCAGTAACCTGGTAAGGTTGAGTAAAGAATGCCACTCCCTCTGGCAGGTGCGAGGAACCTCAATATTTTGGGGAACCTCAGGAAGAGAGGAATTCACCCAAATCTGTAGGTACTGCAGGTGGAATCTGATGACAAGTCCTTGGCTTGGTTTTCCTGACCTTCAGAGGCCTCTGAAGTTCAACTCGAGGCTCTTCATAAAAGGTTCCAGCAAAGCAGATTTAAAAGAGCCTATATAATCAATTACTATTCTTGCTGCACTTATGTAAATAATTATGCCAAACTTCTTAAAACTTGACTTATTTTGCAAACCAGTTAGTCTTAATTTGGCTATCTTTATAAAAGGGTGATTTTAGAGAGAAGATTATGTTTCAATAGAAACTATAATACACACGTGTAGATGTTGGATTCTGGTTCTGTCAATTGTCTCTGAGGTCTTTGTTACATCTGTTAACTGGACTGGATCCTGAATTCTTCTAGTCTCCTGAAACATCTGGCTACAAGCCTCCAAACCAACATTTTCAGGTTTTTTCCCATCATTTTCATTCAGAATCACTGAAAACTAAACCTGCCCGTTTTTCCTGAAGCCTTGCAAACTGAAGCTGGAGGACTTAACATAAACTTAAGAGAGATTCATGTCTACCGCTGTGTGAGCCACTCGAAAAGCTACCTGAGTGCCCGATGACACCATGGGAGACATTTCAAACTGCAAAGGATGCTTCAACCCTGACTTCTAGGAATCTCGATTGCTTGCCTCCTGGGCTCAGGAACTAGTTTACAATTTGCTCCAACCGTTAACCTTGTTTTTCTCTTTCTGTTTCTCTGGGGAAACTTCTTATTAGATACCTGGTTACTTACTTACATGACACAGGTCCAACTTTGGGGACACACCTGCATCACCACCTTATTAAGAGAC
Source organism: Equus asinus (assembly GCF_041296235.1). Classification (NCBI taxonomy): domain Eukaryota; kingdom Metazoa; phylum Chordata; class Mammalia; order Perissodactyla; family Equidae; genus Equus; species Equus asinus. The sequence continues at coordinate 57,146,395 of NC_091820.1, read as the reverse complement.
TGGTTCAGTGAGATGAAACCACCTAGGCCCCAATTCAGCAGGAAGTAAGTAGCTGAATTGGTCACAGCCCCAAATCCCTCAAGAATGAGGGATGAACATAAAATAGGGGAAACTGATACCAGCTCTGATTTCACTTTCCCAGTGTTACAGGCTCTTAACATCAGCCCTGATATCAGTTCCCCCACATTGAACCCAGCGTATACGGCGTTAAAACTAAAACCCACCACCCCCTTTCCTGCTTCTCTAGCTCCACTCACATGTAAACACCTGTTTCTTTAAACTTGGACTCCTTGAGCTTTACAACCAAATGGGAGTTACAAATTGTTAAAAGCCCAGGTGGCCTGGAGTTGGAGGCACACTAAAGTTTAGCTAATCACGTGTCCTTGAGTTTGCCAGGAAAGCCGCTGTCTCAAGAGTATCAAGGAGCGGAGGCTCCCCAGACCTCAACTCCTCGACTCCGACTCCCGGCGCTCGAACCCGCCTCAAACAAGAAGACGAGACACTGGCGAAGGACGCCCACCTGCCATCCTCCTATCTCACCCTCCCCCCTGCCTTGCTGCAAGCAGCCTCTCAAGGCCAAACGCAGGCTGGTGGGAAAGCACCGAGCTGCACAAGCTACATGTTCCCCCCTCCCCTACCCAAAACCCCAGATAAAAATCCCTACCCATTCCTCATCGGGGAGCTGGCAATTTTTGAGGCATGAGCCCTTGCTTTGCTCCCTGTGCCTGGCACAGTAAAAACCTCTCCTCTTCCACTCAAGACTCTGTTCTCGTTATTTGGATAGGCATCGGGTTCAGAGACCGAACTTTCGGTTACACCATCGTTAAACCCAGCATCTATGTAGTTAAAACCAAAGCACCCATTCCCTGCTTACTCCCTGGCTTCCTGGCTCCAGAACCCACCAACCGCCTTTATGGAGACAAATGCCAAGGACAACCACGTGGATTCCCTATCTCCTCCCCACAAGGAACCACAGGCTGGTGGGAAAGCAGCTGAGCAGCAAGGTCACGGGCTCCCTCCTCTCTGCACGTAGTGTCAAGGCCAAACACAGGCTGGTGGAAAAGCTCTGACCAAAAGGGCCATATGCTCCCCCTCCCCTACCTAAAACCCCAAATAAAAACTCTTAGTTCTAGCTTTTCGGGGCGTTTTGGATTTCAGCGTTAGCCGCCCTTTCTCCTTGCTCAGCGCCATGCAAAATAAAGTCCTCTTTTCTTCCACTACACCTAGCGTGAGATTGGCTTGCGTTGCAAAGGGTGAGCGAACTCACTAGAGGTTCGATAGCAAAAGCGAGGACTCTGCAGCCAGACGGCCTGGTTTGAAGCCTGCCACTGACTCCAACAAGCCGAGCCACCCTGGGCCACTGGCCGAACCTCTTGGGGCCTGTTTCCTCCCCCATAAGAGGGCGGTAAGAGTGGCTACTTGAATCCTAGGCTTGTCCTGAGGACGCGTGACTACTTATCTACGGCGCTCAGAAGAGTGCCAGACACCGACGGAGTCCGCGTGGGAGAAGTTTCTTTTCCTGGACGCTGCCAAACGACCCTCCCAAATGTCTCTCCTGCCCCGCTGCCACCACCAGGGCCCCTTCCCCACCCCAGGCCCCCCTGCGACGGTCAAAAGCACGGGTTTGCTCGTGACGTCCCCCACCTTAGAACGGCGAAGGTCTTGGATTGCTGCAAACGTGGCGTGTGAAAACCGATCTGTGGCTTTCTGTCTCGCCTCCAGAACCAGCGACGCTGACCACCCTTTGGGGCGAGCACTGGGTGTTGGGATTCCCCCTCGTTTGAACTGACTCGCAGTGGGGGAGGGGCCGAGAGACGCGGGGCAAACCCCGGCCCAACCCCCAAACCGGCCTGAGCACACAACCATGGCCGATTTGAGCAGCTACCGTCCTCGAGCAGTTGCGACAGAGACCCTACAGCCGTAAACACAACATTTGCTCTCTGGCCCTTTACGGCGGAAACAGTACGCCGACCCCTGATGGCTGGCTGCGGGCTGCCTGTGCCCATTCTCCTATGGGGTCGTACGTCTTGTGGACTAGAGGCCGGCCCATCCCTCGTGCGCTACGGGCCCCATCGGGGGCCTGCCGTGTCCCCTCACAAGCCCCACCGCACGCCCCCCTGGGCCCGGGGCCGGCCTTGCCCCGCTCCGTACGCGGGAAACCGGGGCTCAGAGCCGCGGCTGCTACTGGAAGGTAGCCTGTGCCGGGGAGGCGGGCTGTTCGGAAGAGGCGGGACGAGCGGCCCGACGGCCGCACTCAGGCACGGGACGGGCTTCCCACTGCCGGCCCGCGAGGGGCTTCGGAGGCCCCCAGGGGCCCTGGACGCGATAGGGGAGGGCCTCGGGGGGGCGGGCCCACAAGGGGCGCGCTGGTTGGCGGGGGCGGACCCACGCGAAGGGCGCGGCGCAGGCGTCGAAGGCGCGCGCAAGCCGCGCGTGGTTTGAGGCGATCTCGTGCGCCGCGTCTGGGGAGGGCCGGCGTCCCCCACCCCCACCGCCGCCCCCAAGGCCTCGCCGCTGCGCGCGCACGCGCGCCGCCACCCGTCCCAGCGCGCCCGGGGCCATCGTCTCCCGCGAGGCGGCCGGGGAGCCCCGGACTCACGACATGAGCTCCCCCGACGAGGGGTCTGTCTGGGGCGCGGGTTTCGGCCCAGAGGGCGGGGCGCGGGCCGGCGTCCGCCCCGCCGAGCCCGGAGCCCTGCGGGCAGTCGGTCTAGGCCCTGCTCTGGGGGCGCCGCGGAGCGGCGAGGGCGAGGGCGGCTTCCCCCAGCCCGGGGGCCGCCCCAGCTGCCCGGCCGACGGCAGGGACGCGGCGGCGGACTGTGCGTCCTACCCGGCGCCGCCGGCCGCGGCGAACGTCGTGCAGCAGCTGACCCGGCGGGGCGTCTGCACATACCGGTCCCCGGAGAGCTGCGCCGCCCGAGGCTCCACCGTGTGGGCGGGCCTCGAGCCAGGTGCCGGCGGCCCCGGCGCGCCTGCCCTTAGCTGGGTGGCGTCGCAGCCGGCTTCCGCCGCCCTGCTCCCGCTCCCTGGGCCCGAGGGCGGCCCGGCCTGGGGCAGCCCTAAAAGAGGCGGGAGGAGCAGGCTGGGCAGCCCTGCGAGTCGCGGGCGGCCCTCGGCGGGAGGCCCGGTCCGGCTGCCTTCCGACCCCGAGCCATCAGACGAGGCCAGCGAGCTACAGCCGACGAGGGTGAGCCTTTGCCCCGGAGAAGGCGGCCAAGCCCAGCCCAACGGCCCCGAGCATCCTGGGGACCCACCCAGACGCTCCAGTTTCCCCGCCAGGGAGAATTTCCTCCACGTGCCGGGCTCTTTCCTGCCCTCCGCTGCCCGAGCGTTCGCCTTGGCTGTGGAGAGGCGGGCTGTTGGAGGGCTGGACTTCTCTTCCTCCAAGAAAGTAGAGTGTGTGGTCTGGGGCAAGGGGGGGAAGAGGCCCAGCTACCAGGCAGCGGCCGCTGCTGCGGCCGCCGCCGGCGGCGTCCCGTCCCGGGCGACTCCCTGGAGGAAGGCGGCCCCGGAGAAGAAATCCCTGGGGGCTGCTTCACAAGTTGCCCAAGGGAGAACCTTTCTTTCCTGGGGGCAGAGAGCCTCGGCAGCTCCCCTGGACCCGGCCACGTTCCCGCCAGTCTCTGGCGTCCCGCTGCTTGTGAGGTGCAGGAGGGCCAAGCAGTCCAAGCAGCCCGGCACTGGGAAGAAATCTGTGGCCGGGAGGACAATGGAGTCTCAGCCGGTGGAGGTGGCGGGAGAAGATATTGACCCAAACAGCGACCCAGCCCCGCGGGGCCAAGTGAGTAGGCCCTGCGCCTCCTCTCTCCCCGCCTCTGCCCCCACCCCAATCGGGGACTTCTTTACCCATGCTCCCTCTGCCCTTCCCTCGGGGGTGGTCACTGGGGACCCTCGGTCATTAGGTTGCCGGAGGGGGGTCGTCGTAGAAGGGGAAACGTGAAGCTAGCACTGCATGGGTGGGGGGGGTGTGTGTGTGTGTGGGGGGGGTGCATGCGCGTGTGCGCCCGCGCGCGTCTGCCGGCCACCATTCTCGACCCTGGTCCTGTTTCCTGCGCCCTCCCCCAGAGAGGAGCTGGGATGGAAGGGAGGACTGGTAGCTGGTTGGGACCCGGGGCCCCCTTCAAAGTCTGGGCCGCAGAGCTTCCGTGTTCAGACTCCCGGGCTTCCTGATCCTACTTCCTAGCTGTTCCCCAAGCCTTCTCTGCAGGAGACCTGGGCCTTCTCAGTGCCCCACTGTTCTCCCCAGCTCAGCTCTGCCTCCTGGCCTGGGGCTGACTGAGGGCGAAAGTGCTGATGAGATCAGCCTCTGAATTCCCTGGCCTGTTCCCTGCCCCACCCCAGCCTCTAAACGCATCTGGGTACGGACACACACACACACACACACACACACAACCACACACACACACACTCTCTCTCTCTCTCTCTCACACTCACACTCTCTCACACTCACACTCTCTCACACGCTCTCACATCCCCGGTCCAAATGGGTGAGAAATGGTTCTTTAGCCTCCAGGACACAGACCAGGGCCATGTAGTCGGTGCGTGCGTCGTCCAGAAGGCAGCAGTGGCCACCTCAACACCAGAGCCGCTCCCCAAGTTGCGGGAAACCCACAGTGCTTGGCCCGGAGCCAGGGAAATACGGTGCCCAGGGGGCCTGCACCCTCCGGTGAGTCTTCTGGGTGAGTGAGCCGCGAGTGAGGGGAGAGCGGACAAGGAGGGAAGGCTCTGGCTCTGGCTCTGCTGGCGGCTCAGCCTTGCTCCCAGGCCTCGGTGCCTACCCAGGCAGCTTCTCCCAAGGAGGCGGGGCATGCACGGGGCTGGCCTTCAGCCACATCATGCTCTGCAGGGGCGCGAGTCCTTAGCAGCGCCCCAAACCGCGACTCCGGAGGTAGACTCTCCGCGGGACAAAGCCTTTTCTGCTGAGTTCTCTTGGGCCGCGGGCTCATCCCGGGGCACGGGCTGTGGCTGCGGCTCTGGGAGAGTCCCACACAGGCCCCAGTCCTGGGGGGCACAGTGGCACTGGGGCTGCCCCTGGGGAACAGGACAGGCGAGGCAGGCCCTGAGAGAAGATGGGAGCTGCGGGGCAGAGCAGGGGCAAGTCCATGCCAGCAGAGGGTGGTGCTGCCTCACTTTCCACTTCCCTGGGAGCCTTGGAAGCTGGACGTCCTGTTCCTTCCCGCTCAGGTGACCAGGAACCGCTTGACCGACCTCCAGGACGGCAAAGGCAGCAGCAACCACGTGGAGCACGGGGCTGTCCTCGGGTATTGCTTCCGTGGCTCCTAGAGATGCAGGCCCAAACGAGACGGTGGGGTCGGTGTGCAGGGTCAGCTGACATACGTGTCCCCCTCCGCGCCCCATCCCGCACCCCGTGGGGGGAGCGCACCTCCTTTCCCCGAGGAGCCCCTGCCAGTGTAGCTACTGGGGTTTCGGAGGTAGGGTCCCGGGGAGAGGGGAGGTCGAGGCGAGAGGAGGCCAGCAGATACTAATCGTTTCTCTTTCTCTGGTGTCTGCCGGCCTAGTGTCACGTGCTACAGAGAGAAATAGGCGACCTGAAAGAGCACCTTGGTATGAGGCACCTCTGGCTGGGGCAGGGGCCGGGGCAGGGGCCCCGGGACCGCCTGCGGTGTCTTAGTGCAGGACTCAGGGCCCCGGGGTGGGGCTGGCGGGCGCAGGGGCAGGCGGCCTCACAGGGACCAACGTTCCCGTGGGGAGGAGAGCCCAGCAGGCCTGGCCCTGGAGCCTGCTGTCAGGTACAGCCCAGCGCCTGTGCAAATAGGAAAGTGTTGTCTGCCCTGCACGCGCGCACTGTCGACGCGAACGAGGCCTAGAGATCTCCTCCTATTGGGACGCTCAGAGATGCCTCCTTGGTTTTCCCTGTACCCGCTGCTTGGAGTGCCTTGTCCGCTGCCGTGTGTTGGTTCATTTGACGAGTTCCCAGTGGCTCCGACATGCCCCAAAGCTGGAGACCCACTGGCACGTTTGGTTCTCGTTTAGAAAACATTTCCCCCACGGAATTCAGGTGGTGGGTGACTGAGTCCGGCCCGGGGCTGCTTGCACAGGGCCCGGAGGGGCTTCCAGGGGCAGGGCTAGGCCGTCCCCCCCGGGGACAGGGGCACGGGCTTCTAGATCCCCGTGGGTGGAGTGCCTGCTTAGGCGTCTCTCTGTTTCAGCGGCCGTCCTGTCCCTGGCTGACAAGTTCCAGAGCCTTTGAAGTGAGTGTTCCACACACCAGATCCCTTCCCACAGTCGGGGCTCTTCCGGAGGGCTGGGGCGGACCCTGGCCTCAGGCTCCTCCCCGGCCCCGCTCTGTTTCCAGGTTGAGCCCAGCACCTTCCCACAGGAGAAGCAGCTGGTGCCTTTGGAGCCCGGGACCTGTGGCCAAGCTGGTTCCCTCCTGTTCTCCCTCAGCCTGGGCTTCCTCTCCCCTTCTCTTGCCCCCTCCCCACCCCAGTTCACAGCAGTTTCACATTAAAGAACCTCTCATATTCTGTGGTCTGTCCTCTCTTTTGGGGCGGGGGGTGGGGGTGTGCGGGTCGGGGCAGGCAGAGGGGTTGGGGCGGGCTGGGGCACTGCCGCATTTCAGAGCCTTTTCCGGAAGAGGAGCCCTGGCATTCTGTGTGGGCCTTCTCCCTGTGGGGAGTCTGGGCCAGCCTCTGATGGGAGCCCTGCAGTCAGGCCAGCAGGGTGCCCGGGGTCTGGGCTCTGGCTTCTGTGTGGGCGCCGCCCAGCCACACTCGCATTTACCCGCTTTCCCCTGCAGGTCCCCTTGGTCTTCTCTCCGAATCTCCTCTTCTGGGGTCTCCAGGTTTCCCATTCCTCGCGGCTCTTCCCCTTGCCTTCAGCAGGAACTCGGGAGCCCCTCCAGAGCCCCAGTCCCTTCTTCCCTTCCCTCACTGGGATCACTGCCCTGCTTCTCCCGTCCACCCCGCTTTGTGGTCTGAGGACTCTTGATGCCTTGGGTGGCTTTCCGCCCGTCACTGGCCGCCCCTGCAGCTGTACTTGCATGGGTGCTAAAGAGCACGTTTGAGCTCCTCTTCCCCCTTCCCCGGCCCAGTCCTCTCTGTGTGGTCCCTGCCTCCCTCTGGTGGCGCCACGCGCACAGACAGCTCAGGCAGGAACCTGCACGTTTTCTTCCTCCTCTCTTTAGCCCTCACCTTTGACACTCGCTTCCCAAACCTGTCAGTTCTCCCTCCTTGGTTTCAGTAGAGGGGTGGAGGCAGAAGTCACAGCCCCGTGCGATGGTGGCTTGTGGAGCCGGAGGGAACGTACTGGGCACACAGAAGAAAAGTGCAGGTCACTCTCTGGGCCGCTGTCGGGGAATGAGTCTGTTGTGGGGCCAACGCGGGGGAAAGGGCCCGCCGGCACCCAGAACTGGATGGTCTCGCCATAGCAGCTTTCACGTCCTTCCGGTCCTAGCCGGCTCGCTGGCCTTCCTCCAGCCTGGTCTTCTCTATGCCCTGGACTGCAGAGTGGCCGGGCGGCTTCTATGGCAAGTGTGCTTGGTGGATCTCAGTGTTCCCGCACGATCCCCTTCACATACTGCTGGAGCACCTCCGCGACACGGATTTGGCTGGAGATGATGCTTCTGGGTCCCAGCTCAATCTCCCCAGCCTGCCTCTTTAGGTCTCACAAGATGTAGTGTGAACTCCAGGTTCGACTTCCCCTCCCTGACAGTTGGAGGTGGCTTCCTTCCTTGACCCGGACCCAGGCCTGTGTGCCGGCCTGAGACTCCGAGGGACAGATTGGCATTTGAGTGAGGGGAGGGTGAGTTCCGCCAGACCCGCTGCCCGAGAGCCTGGGTACAGAAAAGGGGGACCGTGGTCAATAGGACATTCAATGTTGGGGCAGGTGTGCGTGTGAATAAAAGTCATCGTGGGCCATCTCCTCTGAGGGAGAAAGTTGTCATTCGGGGAGTAAAGGGAGTGGAGACCGTGGTCAAGAACTTGCAAGAGAGCCAAGGAGCAAAAGCCAGTGTCGGATCTTTTTTCCTAAGGGGTGTTCCTAACAGCTGCTGACAACGTGGGGGAGGAATGACAGAAGTCACCAAACGCCCCGACGGGGTGTCAGGGGCTCCGGTTGTTGGAGTCGCTGGAGGAGGCTCTGGCTGCTCCTCTGCCATCCCAGGATGTCTGATGCGTGTCCTGCGTGTGTGTCGACGGAATGAGAGGGGGAAGGCTGGCTGCCTCAGAGTAGCGGGGACACGGCTCAGCTCGGAAGCTGGGAGCTGATGGAGGAGACTGCCCCAGGGTGAGCTGACCGGGCCAGGGCAGGATGGGCACGGGGAGGATGGGAAGTACAGCGTGACCGCCCCTGGGAACCTGGGCAGACTGGGTTCCACCCTGAAGACCCCGTGGTCGCACCCTGTCTCCCTCCCGGGCCCCGGGCCTGAGCTCAGGTGGACAGGCCGTCGGGCATGGGATGGGCCAACCCCAGACCTCCGGGCCGGAAAGCAAGGTTCGTGGGACTTAATCCTTCCACTTCGAAGCCCTCGCTGGAGAAGGCGGCCTTGATTGAGGCTTAGGCTCTGGCTTTGCCCCTGACCCCACGGTGATTTCTTGGCGGGACAACACAGCTCGCTGCTGTTGAGTGAATAAGTTTGGCAGAGACTTCGCAGCTGGGGTTTCCGCCCACGGAGACCTGCGTGCAGGTTGTGGCTGGGGGGCTGTCGAGCACCGGCACTGCCGCGGGGGGCACGGGACCATGCTCGCCAGCATGAGGAAGGGGAGCGGCGCGTGGAAGGGGACGTGGGAGGGCATGAACACGACCCTTCATGACTGGTTTTGCCAGCCCCCTTTCCCTGCTCTGAGCGCGCGATCTCTCTCCCCGGTGTTCAGACCAACTACCGCACTATCATGTTGCTGTAAACACGTACACCACAGGCCGTGGCTCGGCGCCTGCCAGTTCCAGGGAAAGCAGGTGACAGATACTGAGGCCTAGAGTGACCAGGTACTTCTGTGCCCAGAGGAAAGGAGGAGGTCGGTCCCCTCCCCTGATTCAGTGTCCCCCCCTTTGCCCTTCCCCTCAAGCCTCCTGGCCAGCCAGGGAGGGAGTGGCGGCTGGCCTCGAGAGCCCTAGGCCCCCTCCTGCCTCCTTCTGCTACGTGCCCAGCCCCTGAGCAGATGCCCCCTCTCCCACCGAGCAGTACCACCATCCCCACCACCAGTACCGTCACCACGACCCGCCAACTTCTCTCTCCAGAAACTCGGGGAGGATTGCCCCGGGCGAGAATGGAGGAGCATGCAAGCACCTGAGGAGGAGCTGGGTGTGGTTGGCAGCGTAATGGTCCCCAAGGATGTTTTCATCCTAATTCTCGGAATCGGCTAGCAGGTTACTTTGCGAGGCAATGGGGTGCAAGTTTGCAGAAGCGATAACCATTGCTACTCAGCTGATTTAAGGTGGGGAGACCCTCCCCCGTGTTTTCCAGGTCCGGCCGGGCAAATTGGGGCTGCCAGGGTGGCCCTCGGAAGTGTACCTGCCTGAATCCAGGGTGCACCTTTCGCCCGACTGCAGGGTGCTGGGCGCCCCTGCGCTTGTGCCACGTGGAAGTCCTGGTAACCACCACTCAGATGAAGATAGAGAACATGGACAGTCCTTCCGGAACCCTCATTGGCCCCAGGCCGACCACTTTCCCCATCCCTGGGTTTCCTGGGAGAACCGCTGTCCTGGCTTTTCCAGTAAGCATTCGCTTTCCTTTAACGGATAACAACTGCTATTTAATAAATAACCCTTACCAGTTTAAGAAAGACACAGTACATGAGATTAAATGTGAATTGCATTTATGACCCGCACACTAAATATCCACAGTTGTAGAAAGCAGAAGCCTACGAATTGAGAAATAAGTTATGAAGTGATCACGCCGTGTGACTGCTACCCAGGTGAAGAAACGGCACGTTGCACCTGCAGAAGTCCCACACGTGCCCCTCCCCGTGAAGGAAGCCAAATGCACAAGTCCACATGCCGGGGGATTCCGCTTCTATGACATCCTTGAGAGGGCCCAACTCGAGGGACAGAGAACAGGTCGGTGGTGGCCAGGGTCTGGGCGTTGAGAGCGGGAGTGTACCTACCAAAGACCAGGAAGGAAATTTGGGGGTGATGGAAACGTTTTCTATTTTGATTGTGGTGGTGGTTCCGTAACAGTAGGCGTTTATAACGATTCGTAGACCCTGTGTATTATGTACCTCAATAATCCCGACTTTTAAAAACAATTGTAACAAGTACAGCAGGACCGGACATGGATATTACTAACGATTTTTTTCTGAACACGAGGTTCGTGATTTTCCCCCGTAATCTGTTAATGTGGAATATTATATTGCCTTATTAGCCGCAGTTTCGTCGTGGCATAGTATGTATTTTCCTTCTTATGCCCTGTAGGGTTCGGTTTGCTAATAGTCTGTTTCTGGTTCTTGCTTCTGTGTCACGAGTGTGTGATTGACCCGCGATTGCCCTTTCTCAAATTGTCCTTGACGAGATTTAGGATCAAGGTCATTCCATCCTCACAAAATGAGGTGGGGGATGTCCCTCCTTTTCTACGCTTCCTAAGAGTTTGTGTCAAACTGGAAACATTCATGCCTAGGATGTTTGTCAGAATTCAGTGGGGAAGCCTGGAGTTTTTGTGAAAAGCTTTTGACTAGTGCTGATACGTTTCTTTATGCTCATGCAACGATTTGGGCTGCCTCTTGACTCAGTTTTGGCACGTTATGTTCTTCTAGACATCGCTCACCTCTTTCTAAGTTTGCAAATTGATTGGAATCAAGACGCTCCTTAATGTCCTCTCTTTCCCCAAGTTTTATTTTTGAAAATGTGTGTCCTACAGATAGTTGCACGAAAATGGCCAGGAACACCCATATATCTCTCAGATGGGGTCACCCGTTATTGACTTTTTGTCACATTTGTCATATTGTCTCTCCCTCTTTCTCTGTGTATATCTGTGTGTGTTTAATTGTTGTGTTGAATCATTTGAGTTACTTTCGGACATTAGCATATCGTGCCTAAATACGTCAACACGTGCGTCTTAAGACAAAGAATGGTCTACTACAAAATTTGAATGCAATGACCACACACGGAAAATTTAACATCGAGACAATACAATTGCCTACTATGTGATCCTCTCTCAAAATGTCGGATTGCCCCACTATTGCTTTTCATACCTACTTCTAAAAAGAATCCTGTTTCCTGTCAAAGACTGTGCATTGCATTCAGTTGTCAGGTCTCTTCAGTGTTATCCAAAGTAACAGTTTCCCAACCTTCTTTTGGTCTTGCCTGACGTTGACATTTTTGAAGATCCAGTCCAGCTGTTTTTCAGCGAGCTTCGATTGGGGTTGAATTTCCCGATTGCTTCCTCCCGCTTTTTCTCTGTGTTTTTCTAGGAGTTTTACATTTTCACTTCTTACGTTTAGGTCTTTAATCCATGTCAAGTTCATTTTTGTGAGTGCTGTAAGATAGGGGTCCATTTTAATTCTCTGCATGTGTTTATCCAGTTTTCCCAACAGCATTTATTGAGGAGACCATCCCTGCCCCGTTGAGTATTGTTGGCGCCCTTGTCAAATACTTTCTGTTTGTATGTGTGAGGATGTTTTTCTGGGGTTTTCATCGTGACCCATTGGTCTATAGGTCTGTTCTTATGAGAGTACCATAGTGTTTTGATCATTATAGCTTTCTGATACAGTTTGAAATCAGAAACTACGATGCCTCCAACTTTGTTCTTCTTTCTCAGTATTGCTTTGGCTACTTGGCGTCTTTTGTAGCTTCGGACGAGTTTCAGCATTGTTTTTTCTGTTTCTGTGAAGGTTTCCATTGGAATTCTGACAGCGATTGCATTGAATCTATACATGGCCTGGCTGGTATGGACACTTCAACAGTATTAATTCTTCGGATCAACGAACATGGGATCTCTTTCCATTTGTTCGTGTCTCTTTGAATCCTGTCATCTAAGTCTTGCAGTTTTCTGTGTATAGATCTTTCACCTCCTTGGTAAAAGTTATTCCTAAGCATTTCATTGTTTTTGATGTATGATGTATTTTGTGAATGAGATTGTCGTCTTGATTCCCTTTTCAAATATTTTGTCGTTAGCGTATAGAAACGTAACTGGGTTTTGCATGATGATTTTGTATCCTACGACTTCACTGTATTCGTTGATTAGTTCCAACAGATTTTGTGGGTGTTTTAGGATTTCCTATATATATGATCATATCTGCTGCAAACAAAGACAGTTTTACTTCTCGCCTTCTTATTTGGGTGCCTTTGATTTCTTTTTCTGGCCTGATTGCTCTGGCTAGGTCTTTCAGTGCTGTGTGGAATGAGTGGTGAGAGTGGGCATCCGTGTGCTCTTCTTGATCTTAGAGGAAAACCTTTCAACGTGGCCAGAATTGGTTCCACTCTGCTGACCCCAGAGTCTCATCCCCTTGTCTCCCCTCCATGCCCCGGGGCATGTTGAAAGCCAAGATAGGCTGAAAGCTAGGCTTCTTTTGCCAAAAAGCTAGCCAAGTTGTGAATGGAAAGGAAAATTCTTGAAAGAAATTAAAAGTGCTACTCCAGTGAACACACAAATCATAAGAAAGTGAAATAGCCTTATTAGAACTGATATGGAGAAAGTTTCTGTGAGTTCTTGGTAGAAGATCTAACCTGCCACAACATTCCCTTAGGCGAAAGCCTAATCCAGAGCAAGGCCCTAACTGTCTCCAATCCTATGAAGGCTGAGAGGGGTGAGGAAGCTGCAGAAGAAAAGTTTCAAGCTAGCAGAGGTCAGTTCATGAGGTTCAAGGAAAGAAGCCGTCTTCATAACATAAAAGTGCAGGGTGAAGCAGCAAGTGCTGATGTAGAGGCTGCAGCAGGTTATCCAGAAGGTCCAGCTATGATAATTAATGAAGGTGGCTACCCTAAATGACAGATTTTCAATGTAGGCAAATCAGCCTTATATTGGAGGAAGATGCCATCTAGGACTTTCATAGCTAGAGAGGAGAAGTCAATGCCTGGCTTCAAGGCTTCAAAGGACGGCTGACTCTCTTGTTAGGGACTAAGGCAGCTGGTGGCCTTAAGTTGAAACCAATGCTCATTTACCATTCTGAAAATCCTAGGGCCCTTAAGAATTATGCTAAATCCTACTCTGCCTGTGCTCTGTAACTGGGACAACAAAGCCTGGATGACAGCACATCTGTTTACAACATGGTTTACTGAACATTTTAAGCCCACTGTTGAGACCTATTGCTCAGAAAAAAAGATTCCTTTCAAAACGTTACTGCTCATTGACAATGCACCTGGTCACCCAAGAGCTCTGATGGAGATGTACAACGAGATTAATGTTGTTTTCATGCCCGCTCACACAACGTCCATTCTGCAGCCACAACATCCATTCTGCAGCCAATGGCTCAAGGAATAATTTGACTTGCAAGTCTTATTATTTAGAAATACATTTCATAAGGCTATAGCTGCCATAGATAGTGACTCCTCTGATGAATCTGGGCAAAGTCAAGTTGAAAACCTCCTGGAAAGGATTCACCATTCTCGATGCCATTAATAACACTCGTGACTCACGGGAAGAGGTCAAAATAGCAACACTAACGGGAGATTGGAAGAAGTTGATTCCAACCCTTGTGGATGGCTTTGAGGGGTTCAAGACTTTAGTGGAGGAAGTAACTGCAGATGTGTTGGAAACAGCAAGAGAACTAGGATTAGAAGTGGAGCCTGAAGATATGACTGAATTGCTGCAATCTCATGATGAAACTCTAATGGCCAAGAAGTTGTGTCTTATGGATGAACAAAGAAAGTGATTTCTTGAGATGGAATCTACTCCTGGTGAAGATGCTGTGGAGATTGTTGAAATGACAACAAAAGATTTAGAACGTGACATAAGCTTAGTTGATAAAGCAGCAGTGGGGGTTGGAGAGGATTGACTCCAATTTTGAAAGAAGTTCTACTGTGGGTAAAATGCTATCAAACAGCATCTCATGCTAGAGAGAAATGGTCGGTGAAAGGAAGAGTCAATCGATGTGGCAAACTTCACTGCTGTCTTATTTTAAGAAATTGCCACAGCCACCCCACCCTTCAGTAACCACCACCCTGATCAGTCAGCAGCCATCCACATCGAGGCAAGACCGTCCACCAGCAAAAAGACTATGACTCCCGAAGGCTCAGATGATGGTTAGCATTTTTTAGCAATAAAATATTTTTAATTAAAGTGTGCATGTTGGTTTTCTAGACATAATGCTATATTGCACACTGCATAGACTACAGTGTAGTGTAAACATAACTTTTACATGCACAGGGAAACGAAAAATTTCGTGTGACTTTCTTTATTGCAGTGGTCTGAAACTTAACCCACAATATCTCCGAGGTATGCCTGTGTCAGATATAAAACCACAAGGAGAAGCGAGGAAAGGATGGTCACAAAAGCAAGGGTGTGGGTCTCCTCTTTGGAGGAGGAATGGGGCTGAGATCAGGCAGGGAAACTTCAGGAGCCTTGGGGGATGCTGACAGTGTTCTCTTCTGTGACCTGGGACTGTTGACAAAGAGGTTCACTTGATAATCATTTATTAACCTACACATATTTATTAAGCTATGCTGGTGGTGGGCATACTTCTCGTACCCCGACAGAGATCAACAATTAGACAGCTGTTCATGAAAAAAAAAAAACAGCTCTGGGAGAGCTCTAGACTGCACTTAGGAAGTTTTAGCAACACAGTGGAACAAAAAACCTGAGAATAATCACACAAGAAGATAAGCAAGACAGCTTCATTTTGCTTGTGTCATCCCATCCCCCAAGCTGGCATTGTTCAGCACCAAGAAGGAAGTTCCCAACTAGAAAGAAAGCCTGCCAAGAGGAAAGGAAGAGCAGAGAAAGCGCCCAGCTTCTCCAAGCTTTCAGGGTGCTGCATGAAGGTCCCGCTTCGGTTTCTCGCCCTCAGAGTGGCAAAGCTGAGTCATGTAGAGCTGGCTAGGAAGAAGAAAAGCAGGGGTTATTATTAGCGAGCACTGCAGCGAGAACAATTGGGGAGGGACCTGCTTTGCAGACAAACTCAGCAGATTTTAGCACTGATGAAGCCAATGGCCAGCAAAGCTGCCATGGACCCCCTAAATATTTCCCTAGCATTCACCCAACAGGTATTCATATTTGCTGATGCCAGTTGCCTGAGTCTGTCTGCGTTCCCTCCCTTCTATCCCCACTGGAGTCCAAGAGCCATGCTGGCAGCCAGCTTGGGCCTCTGTGGCTGTGTGAGTGCAAGATGCCAGGCTAGACACTCCTGTCTGACCCCTACCACCATGCCCATGCTCTGGGCTAGCCCCTCCAGCCATGTACCTGCACACCACCAGCCTGATACCCGTCACAGGCCTTGATGGCAATGGCATGCCTAGGAGGAGCATGTGCAGCTTCAGGAGAGCACATCAACAGCCAGGGTCTCTGCAGCTGCTTGTCGGCTCAGATAAGGCCCTGCCTTCAGTCATTGGCTGGCCCCACATCCACTTGTGGCTAGGCCCTGCAGCTGTATACTGGCACGTCCTCAGCCTGAACCCCATCACCAGCCTCCACTGCAGTGTGCATACCTGGGGAGAAAGTGTGCAGCCATGGAAGGGCATGCTGACAGCCAAGGCCTCTGCAGCTGCCAGTGAGCTCACAGTTGGCCCTGGCCATTGCTGCCTACTCAAGCCCCCATCACTGTCTGTGTTTATGCACCAGGCCCCTGCCACTACATAGGCACTTGCAGCTGGCCCCCAGAGCTGAGTGTGTGCCAGCACGAGCTCCTGCCACCAATGCTGCCTGCCTCAGTCCCTAGCCACCAGAAATGGAGGTACTGCTGTGTACCCCAACAGATCTTGCAGCTACTGCAGGTCCCCTGCAGTGCTCACCAAGGGCCACAAAGTTGTTGATACTGTGGACTGGAGTTGTCTGAGCCAAAGTGACATTAGGCAATGCTGTACCCGGTGCTGCCACATGCCCCCATGCTTGGTGCTCTGCACCATTACACTCGGGTCACAGCATTCTCCAGCATGCCCCCACCCACAGGTGAATGGCTTCCCTTACCAACGCCATCCATAAAGTCTGGAAGAGGCGACTGCTTCTTCAAATACACGCAAATGCTACAGGGATCATGAATAATCAGGGAAACATGACTCCAGTAAAGGAAAACATTAAACCTCCAGTAACGGGCCCCAAAGAAATGGAGGTCCAGGATTTGCTCAAGAAAAAATTCAAAATAATTGTTTTAAAGATGCTCAGACAGCTACAGAGAACACAGATAAGCAATATAATGATATCAGCAAACAATAAAGAACAACAGGAGAAGTTCGACAAAGAGATACAAAACATAAAGAACCAAACAGAAATTTTGGAGCTGAACAATACAATGACTGAACTGAAGAATTCAATAGAGAGCTTTAATAGCAGAGTTCACAGGCATAAGAAGGAATCAGTGAACTCAAAGATAGATCAATAGAAATTATCTAATCAGAGGTGCGAAAAGAACAAAGAATGAAAAGAAATGAAGAAAGCTTACGGGACTTATAGGGCCCCATCAAGAGAAATAACACTGGAGTCCCAGTAGGGGAAGAGAGGAAGAAAGGGGTAGAAAGCTTATTTAAAGAAATAATGGCTGAGAACTTCCCAAATATGGGCATGAATCTAATAGGTAACCCCCAAATTTCAATCCAAAACAATCTTCTCCAGGACACATTATAATAATCTATATATCTAAAATCAAAGACAAAATGAGAATTTTAAAAGCAGCAAGAGAAAAGAAAATCTCTCACACAAGGGAACCCCCATAAGGCTATCAGCAGCTTTCTCATCAGAGATCTTGAAGGCCAGAGGAGAATGGGATGATATATTCAAAGTGATGAAAGAAAGAGACTGCCAACCAAGAATACTTTACCGAGCAGTTATCCTTTAGAAATGAAGGCAAGATAAGCACTTTCTCTAATAAACAAAAGCTGAGGGAATTTATCACCACTAAACATGCCTTACAAGAACTGCTGAAAGGAGTTCTTCCAGCCAAAGCAAAAGGATGCTATACACCATTCAGAATGGTGATGTAACTACTTAACTCTGGTATAAAGGTTAAAGGACAAAAGTATTAAAAATTGCTATAGCTTCAACAATATGATAACGGAAGAAAGTAATGAGTAAATGAAAGCAATGGAAGGAAAACATGTAAATGTTGACATCAAAAACATAAAAGGGAGGAGTAAAAGGATGGAATTTTTGCATGAGATTGAAGTTAAATTGTTATCAGTGTAAAGTAGACTGTTTTACATCTAAGACATTTTATGTAAGCCTCGTGGTAACCACAAAGCAAAAACACACAGTAGATTCACAAAAGAGGAAGAAAAGGGAATCAAAGCATACCACTATGGAAAATCATCAATTCACAAAAGAAAGCAGCAAGAGAGGAAGAAAGGAACAAGGGAACTATAAAACAGTCAGAAAACAATTAATAAGATGGCATTAGCAAATCTTTACCTACAAATAATTACTCTAAATGTAAATGGATTGACTTCTCCAATCAAAAGGCACAGAGTGGATGGATGGATAAAGAACAAGACCCAATTATATGCCACCTACAAGAGACTCACTTCAGCTTTAAGGACACACAGGCTCAAAGTGAAGAGATGGCAAAAGATACTCTATGCAAGCGGAAAACTAAAGAGAGCAAGGTAGCTATACTTATAGCAGACAAAACAGACTTTAAGATAAAACAATAACAAGAGACAAAGTGGACATTATATAATGATAAGGGGATCAGTTCATCATGATGATATAACAATAGGAAACATATATATGCATAATATCAGAGCACCTAAATATATCAAGCAAATACTAACAAATCTGAGGGGAAACAGACAAGACCATAACAGTAGAGGACTTCAATACTCTGCTTTCAGCAGTGGATAGATCACTCAGACAGAAGATCAACAAGGAAATGGACTTGAACCATACTCTAGACCACACGAACCTAACAGACGTATACACAATATTCCATCTAACAGCAGCAGAGTACACCTTCTTCTCAAGCGAACATGGACCATCCTCCAGGAGAGATCACATAATAGGTCAAAAAACATGTCTTAGCAAATTTAAGAAGATTGAAATTATACCAAGTATCTTTTCCTACAACAATGGTAGGAAACTAGAAATCAACAAGAGCAGCAAGGCTAAAAAATTCAAAAATTTGTGGATATTAAACAACACATCCCTGAATGATTAACGGATCGAAGAAGAAATCAAAAGGTGTATTTAAAAAAACCTTGAAACAATAAAAATGAAATGATAACATACCAAAACATATGGGATGCCGCAAAAGCAGTTATAAGAGGGAGGTTTATAGTGATAAACACCTACATTAACCAACAAGAAACATCTCAAATAAACGACCTAACTTTACACCTCAAGGAACAAGAAAAAGAATAAACTAAGCCCAAAGTTAGCAGACAGAAGGAAATAACGAAGATCAGAGCAGGAAAAAAATGAAATAGAGACCAGAAAAACAATAGAAAGGATCAACAAAACTGAGAGCTGGTTTTTGAAATGATAAACAAAACTGACAAACCTTTAGCTAGACTAACTCAGAGAAAAAGAGAGAGGACTCAAATAAAGATAATCAGAAATGAAAGAGGAGACATTACAACTTACACCACAGAAATACAAAGAAAGGATTCTGAGAGGCTACTGTAAACAATTATACGCCATCAAATTGGATAACCTAGAAATGGACAAATTCCTAGAAACATACAACTTAACAGAGTGAATCATGTAGAAATAGAAAATATAAACAACAGATCAAGAGTAACTAAGAATACTGAATCAGTAAACAAACAAACAAAACCTTGCAAAAAGAAAAAGCCGAAGACCAGATGGTTTTACTGGTGAATTCTACCAAACATTTAAAGAAGTAAGGCCAATCCTTCTCAAACTCTTCCAAAAAACTGAGGAGGAAGAAATACTTCCAAACTCACTTCACAAGGACAGGATTACCCCGATGCCAGGGCCGCTACGAGAAACCTACAGACCACTGTCACTGAGGAACACAGGTGCAAAAATTCTCAACAAAATATTAGCAAGCCAAACCCACTAGCACATTAAGAGGATCAAAATCCTGATCAAGTGAAACTTATCCCTGGAATGGAAGGATGGTACAACATATGCAAATCAATAAATGTGATGCACCACATTAATACAAAGAAAGGTAAAAATCGTATAATTATATCAATAGAAGCAGAAAAAGCATTTGACAAGATACAACATTCTTTCAGGATAAAAATGTTCAACACAATGAATATAGAAGGAACATACCGTAACATAATAAAGGCCATGTATAACAAACCCACAAGGAACATCATACTCAACAGTGAAAGGTTGAAAGGTTTTCCTCTAAGATCAAGAAGAGCACACGGATGCCCACTCTCACCACTCATTCCACACAGCATTGAAAGACCTAGCCAGAGCAATCAGGCCAGAAAAAGAAATCAAAGGCACCCAAATAAGAAGGCGAGAAGTAAAACTGTCTTTGTTTGCAGCAGATATGATCATATATATAGGAAATCCTAAAACACCCACAAAATCTGTTGGAACTAATCAACGAATACAGTGAAGTCGTAGGATACAAAATCATCATGCAAAACCCAGTTACGTTTCTATACGCTAACGACAAAATATTTGAAAAGGGAATCAAGACGACAATCTCATTCACAAAATACATCATACATCAAAAACAATGAAATGCTTAGGAATAACTTTTACCAAGGAGGTGAAAGATCTATACACAGAAAACTGCAAGACTTAGATGACAGGATTCAAAGAGACACGAACAAATGGAAAGAGATCCCATGTTCATTGATCCGAAGAATTAATACTGTTGAAGTGTCCATACCAGCCAGGCCATGTATAGATTCAATGCAATCGCTGTCAGAATTCCAATGGAAACCTTCACAGAAACAGAAAAAACAATGCTGAAACTCGTCCGAAGCTACAAAAGACGCCAAGTAGCCAAAGCAATACTGAGAAAGAAGAACAAAGTTGGAGGCATCGTAGTTTCTGATTTCAAACTGTATCAGAAAGCTATAATGATCAAAACACTATGGTACTCTCATAAGAACAGACCTATAGACCAATGGGTCACGATGAAAACCCCAGAAAAACATCCTCACACATACAAACAGAAAGTATTTGACAAGGGCGCCAACAATACTCAACGGGGCAGGGATGGTCTCCTCAATAAATGCTGTTGGGAAAACTGGATAAACACATGCAGAGAATTAAAATGGACCCCTATCTTACAGCACTCACAAAAATGAACTTGACATGGATTAAAGACCTAAACGTAAGAAGTGAAAATGTAAAACTCCTAGAAAAACACAGAGAAAAAGCGGGAGGAAGCAATCAGGAAATTCAACCCCAATCGAAGCTCGCTGAAAAACAGCTGGACTGGATCTTCAAAAATGTCAACGTCAGGCAAGACCAAAAGAAGGTTGGGAAACTGTTACTTTGGATAACACTGAAGAGACCTGACAACTGAATGCAATGCACAGTCTTTGACAGGAAACAGGATTCTTTTTAGAAGTAGGTATGAAAAGCAATAGTGGGGCAATCCGACATTTTGAGAGAGGATCACATAGTAGGCAATTGTATTGTCTCGATGTTAAATTTTCCGTGTGTGGTCATTGCATTCAAATTTTGTAGTAGACCATTCTTTGTCTTAAGACGCACGTGTTGACGTATTTAGGCACGATATGCTAATGTCCGAAAGTAACTCAAATGATTCAACACAACAATTAAACACACACAGATATACACAGAGAAAGAGGGAGAGACAATATGACAAATGTGACAAAAAGTCAATAACGGGTGACCCCATCTGAGAGATATATGGGTGTTCCTGGCCATTTTCGTGCAACTATCTGTAGGACACACATTTTCAAAAATAAAACTTGGGGAAAGAGAGGACATTAAGGAGCGTCTTGATTCCAATCAATTTGCAAACTTAGAAAGAGGTGAGCGATGTCTAGAAGAACATAACGTGCCAAAACTGAGTCAAGAGGCAGCCCAAATCGTTGCATGAGCATAAAGAAACGTATCAGCACTAGTCAAAAGCTTTTCACAAAAACTCCAGGCTTCCCCACTGAATTCTGACAAACATCCTAGGCATGAATGTTTCCAGTTTGACACAAACTCTTAGGAAGCGTAGAAAAGGAGGGACATCCCCCACCTCATTTTGTGAGGATGGAATGACCTTGATCCTAAATCTCGTCAAGGACAATTTGAGAAAGGGCAATCGCGGGTCAATCACACACTCGTGACACAGAAGCAAGAACCAGAAACAGACTATTAGCAAACCGAACCCTACAGGGCATAAGAAGGAAAATACATACTATGCCACGACGAAACTGCGGCTAATAAGGCAATATAATATTCCACATTAACAGATTACGGGGGAAAATCACGAACCTCGTGTTCAGAAAAAAATCGTTAGTAATATCCATGTCCGGTCCTGCTGTACTTGTTACAATTGTTTTTAAAAGTCGGGATTATTGAGGTACATAATACACAGGGTCTACGAATCGTTATAAACGCCTACTGTTACGGAACCACCACCACAATCAAAATAGAAAACGTTTCCATCACCCCCAAATTTCCTTCCTGGTCTTTGGTAGGTACACTCCCGCTCTCAACGCCCAGACCCTGGCCACCACCGACCTGTTCTCTGTCCCTCGAGTTGGGCCCTCTCAAGGATGTCATAGAAGCGGAATCCCCCGGCATGTGGACTTGTGCATTTGGCTTCCTTCACGGGGAGGGGCACGTGTGGGACTTCTGCAGGTGCAACGTGCCGTTTCTTCACCTGGGTAGCAGTCACACGGCGTGATCACTTCATAACTTATTTCTCAATTCGTAGGCTTCTGCTTTCTACAACTGTGGATATTTAGTGTGCGGGTCATAAATGCAATTCACATTTAATCTCATGTACTGTGTCTTTCTTAAACTGGTAAGGGTTATTTATTAAATAGCAGTTGTTATCCGTTAAAGGAAAGCGAATGCTTACTGGAAAAGCCAGGACAGCGGTTCTCCCAGGAAACCCAGGGATGGGGAAAGTGGTCGGCCTGGGGCCAATGAGGGTTCCGGAAGGACTGTCCATGTTCTCTATCTTCATCTGAGTGGTGGTTACCAGGACTTCCACGTGGCACAAGCGCAGGGGCGCCCAGCACCCTGCAGTCGGGCGAAAGGTGCACCCTGGATTCAGGCAGGTACACTTCCGAGGGCCACCCTGGCAGCCCCAATTTGCCCGGCCGGACCTGGAAAACACGGGGGAGGGTCTCCCCACCTTAAATCAGCTGAGTAGCAATGGTTATCGCTTCTGCAAACTTGCACCCCATTGCCTCGCAAAGTAACCTGCTAGCCGATTCCGAGAATTAGGATGAAAACATCCTTGGGGACCATTACGCTGCCAACCACACCCAGCTCCTCCTCAGGTGCTTGCATGCTCCTCCATTCTCGCCCGGGGCAATCCTCCCCGAGTTTCTGGAGAGAGAAGTTGGCGGGTCGTGGTGACGGTACTGGTGGTGGGGATGGTGGTACTGCTCGGTGGGAGAGGGGGCATCTGCTCAGGGGCTGGGCACGTAGCAGAAGGAGGCAGGAGGGGGCCTAGGGCTCTCGAGGCCAGCCGCCACTCCCTCCCTGGCTGGCCAGGAGGCTTGAGGAGAAGGGCAAAGGGGGGGACACTGAATCAGGGGAGGGGACCGACCTCCTCCTTTCCTCTGGGCACAGAAGTACCTGGTCACTCTAGGCCTCAGTATCTGTCACCTGCTTTCCCTGGAACTGGCAGGCGCCGAGCCACGGCCTGTGGTGTACGTGTTTACAGCAACATGATAGTGCGGTAGTTGGTCTGAACACCGGGGAGAGAGATCGCGCGCTCAGAGCAGGGAAAGGGGGCTGGCAAAACCAGTCATGAAGGGTCGTGTTCATGCCCTCCCACGTCCCCTTCCACGCGCCGCTCCCCTTCCTCATGCTGGCGAGCATGGTCCCGTGCCCCCCGCGGCAGTGCCGGTGCTCGACAGCCCCCCAGCCACAACCTGCACGCAGGTCTCCGTGGGCGGAAACCCCAGCTGCGAAGTCTCTGCCAAACTTATTCACTCAACAGCAGCGAGCTGTGTTGTCCCGCCAAGAAATCACCGTGGGGTCAGGGGCAAAGCCAGAGCCTAAGCCTCAATCAAGGCCGCCTTCTCCAGCGAGGGCTTCGAAGTGGAAGGATTAAGTCCCACGAACCTTGCTTTCCGGCCCGGAGGTCTGGGGTTGGCCCATCCCATGCCCGACGGCCTGTCCACCTGAGCTCAGGCCCGGGGCCCGGGAGGGAGACAGGGTGCGACCACGGGGTCTTCAGGGTGGAACCCAGTCTGCCCAGGTTCCCAGGGGCGGTCACGCTGTACTTCCCATCCTCCCCGTGCCCATCCTGCCCTGGCCCGGTCAGCTCACCCTGGGGCAGTCTCCTCCATCAGCTCCCAGCTTCCGAGCTGAGCCGTGTCCCCGCTACTCTGAGGCAGCCAGCCTTCCCCCTCTCATTCCGTCGACACACACGCAGGACACGCATCAGACATCCTGGGATGGCAGAGGAGCAGCCAGAGCCTCCTCCAGCGACTCCAACAACCGGAGCCCCTGACACCCCGTCGGGGCGTTTGGTGACTTCTGTCATTCCTCCCCCACGTTGTCAGCAGCTGTTAGGAACACCCCTTAGGAAAAAAGATCCGACACTGGCTTTTGCTCCTTGGCTCTCTTGCAAGTTCTTGACCACGGTCTCCACTCCCTTTACTCCCCGAATGACAACTTTCTCCCTCAGAGGAGATGGCCCACGATGACTTTTATTCACACGCACACCTGCCCCAACATTGAATGTCCTATCGACCACGGTCCCCCTTTTCTGTACCCAGGCTCTCGGGCAGCGGGTCTGGCGGAACTCACCCTCCCCTCACTCAAATGCCAATCTGTCCCTCGGAGTCTCAGGCCGGCACACAGGCCTGGGTCCGGGTCAAGGAAGGAAGCCACCTCCAACTGTCAGGGAGGGGAAGTCGAACCTGGAGTTCACACTACATCTTGTGAGACCTAAAGAGGCAGGCTGGGGAGATTGAGCTGGGACCCAGAAGCATCATCTCCAGCCAAATCCGTGTCGCGGAGGTGCTCCAGCAGTATGTGAAGGGGATCGTGCGGGAGCACTGAGATCCACCAAGCACACTTGCCATAGAAGCCGCCCGGCCACTCTGCAGTCCAGGGCATAGAGAAGACCAGGCTGGAGGAAGGCCAGCGAGCCGGCTAGGACCGGAAGGACGTGAAAGCTGCTATGGCGAGACCATCCAGTTCTGGGTGCCGGCGGGCCCTTTCCCCCGCGTTGGCCCCACAACAGACTCATTCCCCGACAGCGGCCCAGAGAGTGACCTGCACTTTTCTTCTGTGTGCCCAGTACGTTCCCTCCGGCTCCACAAGCCACCATCGCACGGGGCTGTGACTTCTGCCTCCACCCCTCTACTGAAACCAAGGAGGGAGAACTGACAGGTTTGGGAAGCGAGTGTCAAAGGTGAGGGCTAAAGAGAGGAGGAAGAAAACGTGCAGGTTCCTGCCTGAGCTGTCTGTGCGCGTGGCGCCACCAGAGGGAGGCAGGGACCACACAGAGAGGACTGGGCCGGGGAAGGGGGAAGAGGAGCTCAAACGTGCTCTTTAGCACCCATGCAAGTACAGCTGCAGGGGCGGCCAGTGACGGGCGGAAAGCCACCCAAGGCATCAAGAGTCCTCAGACCACAAAGCGGGGTGGACGGGAGAAGCAGGGCAGTGATCCCAGTGAGGGAAGGGAAGAAGGGACTGGGGCTCTGGAGGGGCTCCCGAGTTCCTGCTGAAGGCAAGGGGAAGAGCCGCGAGGAATGGGAAACCTGGAGACCCCAGAAGAGGAGATTCGGAGAGAAGACCAAGGGGACCTGCAGGGGAAAGCGGGTAAATGCGAGTGTGGCTGGGCGGCGCCCACACAGAAGCCAGAGCCCAGACCCCGGGCACCCTGCTGGCCTGACTGCAGGGCTCCCATCAGAGGCTGGCCCAGACTCCCCACAGGGAGAAGGCCCACACAGAATGCCAGGGCTCCTCTTCCGGAAAAGGCTCTGAAATGCGGCAGTGCCCCAGCCCGCCCCAACCCCTCTGCCTGCCCCGACCCGCACACCCCCACCCCCCGCCCCAAAAGAGAGGACAGACCACAGAATATGAGAGGTTCTTTAATGTGAAACTGCTGTGAACTGGGGTGGGGAGGGGGCAAGAGAAGGGGAGAGGAAGCCCAGGCTGAGGGAGAACAGGAGGGAACCAGCTTGGCCACAGGTCCCGGGCTCCAAAGGCACCAGCTGCTTCTCCTGTGGGAAGGTGCTGGGCTCAACCTGGAAACAGAGCGGGGCCGGGGAGGAGCCTGAGGCCAGGGTCCGCCCCAGCCCTCCGGAAGAGCCCCGACTGTGGGAAGGGATCTGGTGTGTGGAACACTCACTTCAAAGGCTCTGGAACTTGTCAGCCAGGGACAGGACGGCCGCTGAAACAGAGAGACGCCTAAGCAGGCACTCCACCCACGGGGATCTAGAAGCCCGTGCCCCTGTCCCCGGGGGGGACGGCCTAGCCCTGCCCCTGGAAGCCCCTCCGGGCCCTGTGCAAGCAGCCCCGGGCCGGACTCAGTCACCCACCACCTGAATTCCGTGGGGGAAATGTTTTCTAAACGAGAACCAAACGTGCCAGTGGGTCTCCAGCTTTGGGGCATGTCGGAGCCACTGGGAACTCGTCAAATGAACCAACACACGGCAGCGGACAAGGCACTCCAAGCAGCGGGTACAGGGAAAACCAAGGAGGCATCTCTGAGCGTCCCAATAGGAGGAGATCTCTAGGCCTCGTTCGCGTCGACAGTGCGCGCGTGCAGGGCAGACAACACTTTCCTATTTGCACAGGCGCTGGGCTGTACCTGACAGCAGGCTCCAGGGCCAGGCCTGCTGGGCTCTCCTCCCCACGGGAACGTTGGTCCCTGTGAGGCCGCCTGCCCCTGCGCCCGCCAGCCCCACCCCGGGGCCCTGAGTCCTGCACTAAGACACCGCAGGCGGTCCCGGGGCCCCTGCCCCGGCCCCTGCCCCAGCCAGAGGTGCCTCATACCAAGGTGCTCTTTCAGGTCGCCTATTTCTCTCTGTAGCACGTGACACTAGGCCGGCAGACACCAGAGAAAGAGAAACGATTAGTATCTGCTGGCCTCCTCTCGCCTCGACCTCCCCTCTCCCCGGGACCCTACCTCCGAAACCCCAGTAGCTACACTGGCAGGGGCTCCTCGGGGAAAGGAGGTGCGCTCCCCCCACGGGGTGCGGGATGGGGCGCGGAGGGGGACACGTATGTCAGCTGACCCTGCACACCGACCCCACCGTCTCGTTTGGGCCTGCATCTCTAGGAGCCACGGAAGCAATACCCGAGGACAGCCCCGTGCTCCACGTGGTTGCTGCTGCCTTTGCCGTCCTGGAGGTCGGTCAAGCGGTTCCTGGTCACCTGAGCGGGAAGGAACAGGACGTCCAGCTTCCAAGGCTCCCAGGGAAGTGGAAAGTGAGGCAGCACCACCCTCTGCTGGCATGGACTTGCCCCTGCTCTGCCCCGCAGCTCCCATCTTCTCTCAGGGCCTGCCTCGCCTGTCCTGTTCCCCAGGGGCAGCCCCAGTGCCACTGTGCCCCCCAGGACTGGGGCCTGTGTGGGACTCTCCCAGAGCCGCAGCCACAGCCCGTGCCCCGGGATGAGCCCGCGGCCCAAGAGAACTCAGCAGAAAAGGCTTTGTCCCGCGGAGAGTCTACCTCCGGAGTCGCGGTTTGGGGCGCTGCTAAGGACTCGCGCCCCTGCAGAGCATGATGTGGCTGAAGGCCAGCCCCGTGCATGCCCCGCCTCCTTGGGAGAAGCTGCCTGGGTAGGCACCGAGGCCTGGGAGCAAGGCTGAGCCGCCAGCAGAGCCAGAGCCAGAGCCTTCCCTCCTTGTCCGCTCTCCCCTCACTCGCGGCTCACTCACCCAGAAGACTCACCGGAGGGTGCAGGCCCCCTGGGCACCGTATTTCCCTGGCTCCGGGCCAAGCACTGTGGGTTTCCCGCAACTTGGGGAGCGGCTCTGGTGTTGAGGTGGCCACTGCTGCCTTCTGGACGACGCACGCACCGACTACATGGCCCTGGTCTGTGTCCTGGAGGCTAAAGAACCATTTCTCACCCATTTGGACCGGGGATGTGAGAGCGTGTGAGAGAGTGTGAGTGTGAGAGAGTGTGAGTGTGAGAGAGAGAGAGAGAGAGTGTGTGTGTGTGTGGTTGTGTGTGTGTGTGTGTGTGTGTGTGTCCGTACCCAGATGCGTTTAGAGGCTGGGGTGGGGCAGGGAACAGGCCAGGGAATTCAGAGGCTGATCTCATCAGCACTTTCGCCCTCAGTCAGCCCCAGGCCAGGAGGCAGAGCTGAGCTGGGGAGAACAGTGGGGCACTGAGAAGGCCCAGGTCTCCTGCAGAGAAGGCTTGGGGAACAGCTAGGAAGTAGGATCAGGAAGCCCGGGAGTCTGAACACGGAAGCTCTGCGGCCCAGACTTTGAAGGGGGCCCCGGGTCCCAACCAGCTACCAGTCCTCCCTTCCATCCCAGCTCCTCTCTGGGGGAGGGCGCAGGAAACAGGACCAGGGTCGAGAATGGTGGCCGGCAGACGCGCGCGGGCGCACACGCGCATGCACCCCCCCCACACACACACACACCCCCCCCACCCATGCAGTGCTAGCTTCACGTTTCCCCTTCTACGACGACCCCCCTCCGGCAACCTAATGACCGAGGGTCCCCAGTGACCACCCCCGAGGGAAGGGCAGAGGGAGCATGGGTAAAGAAGTCCCCGATTGGGGTGGGGGCAGAGGCGGGGAGAGAGGAGGCGCAGGGCCTACTCACTTGGCCCCGCGGGGCTGGGTCGCTGTTTGGGTCAATATCTTCTCCCGCCACCTCCACCGGCTGAGACTCCATTGTCCTCCCGGCCACAGATTTCTTCCCAGTGCCGGGCTGCTTGGACTGCTTGGCCCTCCTGCACCTCACAAGCAGCGGGACGCCAGAGACTGGCGGGAACGTGGCCGGGTCCAGGGGAGCTGCCGAGGCTCTCTGCCCCCAGGAAAGAAAGGTTCTCCCTTGGGCAACTTGTGAAGCAGCCCCCAGGGATTTCTTCTCCGGGGCCGCCTTCCTCCAGGGAGTCGCCCGGGACGGGACGCCGCCGGCGGCGGCCGCAGCAGCGGCCGCTGCCTGGTAGCTGGGCCTCTTCCCCCCCTTGCCCCAGACCACACACTCTACTTTCTTGGAGGAAGAGAAGTCCAGCCCTCCAACAGCCCGCCTCTCCACAGCCAAGGCGAACGCTCGGGCAGCGGAGGGCAGGAAAGAGCCCGGCACGTGGAGGAAATTCTCCCTGGCGGGGAAACTGGAGCGTCTGGGTGGGTCCCCAGGATGCTCGGGGCCGTTGGGCTGGGCTTGGCCGCCTTCTCCGGGGCAAAGGCTCACCCTCGTCGGCTGTAGCTCGCTGGCCTCGTCTGATGGCTCGGGGTCGGAAGGCAGCCGGACCGGGCCTCCCGCCGAGGGCCGCCCGCGACTCGCAGGGCTGCCCAGCCTGCTCCTCCCGCCTCTTTTAGGGCTGCCCCAGGCCGGGCCGCCCTCGGGCCCAGGGAGCGGGAGCAGGGCGGCGGAAGCCGGCTGCGACGCCACCCAGCTAAGGGCAGGCGCGCCGGGGCCGCCGGCACCTGGCTCGAGGCCCGCCCACACGGTGGAGCCTCGGGCGGCGCAGCTCTCCGGGGACCGGTATGTGCAGACGCCCCGCCGGGTCAGCTGCTGCACGACGTTCGCCGCGGCCGGCGGCGCCGGGTAGGACGCACAGTCCGCCGCCGCGTCCCTGCCGTCGGCCGGGCAGCTGGGGCGGCCCCCGGGCTGGGGGAAGCCGCCCTCGCCCTCGCCGCTCCGCGGCGCCCCCAGAGCAGGGCCTAGACCGACTGCCCGCAGGGCTCCGGGCTCGGCGGGGCGGACGCCGGCCCGCGCCCCGCCCTCTGGGCCGAAACCCGCGCCCCAGACAGACCCCTCGTCGGGGGAGCTCATGTCGTGAGTCCGGGGCTCCCCGGCCGCCTCGCGGGAGACGATGGCCCCGGGCGCGCTGGGACGGGTGGCGGCGCGCGTGCGCGCGCAGCGGCGAGGCCTTGGGGGCGGCGGTGGGGGTGGGGGACGCCGGCCCTCCCCAGACGCGGCGCACGAGATCGCCTCAAACCACGCGCGGCTTGCGCGCGCCTTCGACGCCTGCGCCGCGCCCTTCGCGTGGGTCCGCCCCCGCCAACCAGCGCGCCCCTTGTGGGCCCGCCCCCCCGAGGCCCTCCCCTATCGCGTCCAGGGCCCCTGGGGGCCTCCGAAGCCCCTCGCGGGCCGGCAGTGGGAAGCCCGTCCCGTGCCTGAGTGCGGCCGTCGGGCCGCTCGTCCCGCCTCTTCCGAACAGCCCGCCTCCCCGGCACAGGCTACCTTCCAGTAGCAGCCGCGGCTCTGAGCCCCGGTTTCCCGCGTACGGAGCGGGGCAAGGCCGGCCCCGGGCCCAGGGGGGCGTGCGGTGGGGCTTGTGAGGGGACACGGCAGGCCCCCGATGGGGCCCGTAGCGCACGAGGGATGGGCCGGCCTCTAGTCCACAAGACGTACGACCCCATAGGAGAATGGGCACAGGCAGCCCGCAGCCAGCCATCAGGGGTCGGCGTACTGTTTCCGCCGTAAAGGGCCAGAGAGCAAATGTTGTGTTTACGGCTGTAGGGTCTCTGTCGCAACTGCTCGAGGACGGTAGCTGCTCAAATCGGCCATGGTTGTGTGCTCAGGCCGGTTTGGGGGTTGGGCCGGGGTTTGCCCCGCGTCTCTCGGCCCCTCCCCCACTGCGAGTCAGTTCAAACGAGGGGGAATCCCAACACCCAGTGCTCGCCCCAAAGGGTGGTCAGCGTCGCTGGTTCTGGAGGCGAGACAGAAAGCCACAGATCGGTTTTCACACGCCACGTTTGCAGCAATCCAAGACCTTCGCCGTTCTAAGGTGGGGGACGTCACGAGCAAACCCGTGCTTTTGACCGTCGCAGGGGGGCCTGGGGTGGGGAAGGGGCCCTGGTGGTGGCAGCGGGGCAGGAGAGACATTTGGGAGGGTCGTTTGGCAGCGTCCAGGAAAAGAAACTTCTCCCACGCGGACTCCGTCGGTGTCTGGCACTCTTCTGAGCGCCGTAGATAAGTAGTCACGCGTCCTCAGGACAAGCCTAGGATTCAAGTAGCCACTCTTACCGCCCTCTTATGGGGGAGGAAACAGGCCCCAAGAGGTTCGGCCAGTGGCCCAGGGTGGCTCGGCTTGTTGGAGTCAGTGGCAGGCTTCAAACCAGGCCGTCTGGCTGCAGAGTCCTCGCTTTTGCTATCGAACCTCTAGTGAGTTCGCTCACCCTTTGCAACGCAAGCCAATCTCACGCTAGGTGTAGTGGAAGAAAAGAGGACTTTATTTTGCACGGCGCTGAGCAAGGAGAAAGGGTGGCTAACGCTGAAATCCAAAACGCCCCGAAAAGCTAGAACTAAGAGTTTTTATTTGGGGTTTTAGGTAGGGGAGGGGGAGCATATGGCCCTTTTGGTCAGAGCTTTCCCACCAGCCTGTGTTTGGCCTTGACACTACGTGCAGAGAGGAGGGAGCCCGTGACCTTGCTGCTCAGCTGCTTTCCCACCAGCCTGTGGCTCCTTGTGGGGAGGAGATAGGGAATCCACGTGGTTGTCCTTGGCATTTGTCTCCATAAAGGCGGTTGGTGGGTTCTGGAGCCAGGAAGCCAGGGAGTAAGCAGGGAATGGGTGCTTTGGTTTTAACCACATAGATGCTGGGTTTAACGATGGTGTAACCGAAAGTTCGGTCTCTGAACCCGATGCCTATCCAAATAACGAGAACAGAGTCTTGAGTGGAAGAGGAGAGGTTTTTACTGTGCCAGGCACAGGGAGCAAAGCAAGGGCTCATGCCTCAAAAATTGCCAGCTCCCCGATGAGGAATGGGTAGGGATTTTTATCTGGGGTTTTGGGTAGGGGAGGGGGGAACATGTAGCTTGTGCAGCTCGGTGCTTTCCCACCAGCCTGCGTTTGGCCTTGAGAGGCTGCTTGCAGCAAGGCAGGGGGGAGGGTGAGATAGGAGGATGGCAGGTGGGCGTCCTTCGCCAGTGTCTCGTCTTCTTGTTTGAGGCGGGTTCGAGCGCCGGGAGTCGGAGTCGAGGAGTTGAGGTCTGGGGAGCCTCCGCTCCTTGATACTCTTGAGACAGCGGCTTTCCTGGCAAACTCAAGGACACGTGATTAGCTAAACTTTAGTGTGCCTCCAACTCCAGGCCACCTGGGCTTTTAACAATTTGTAACTCCCATTTGGTTGTAAAGCTCAAGGAGTCCAAGTTTAAAGAAACAGGTATTTGCATGTGAGTGGAGCTAGAGAAGCAGGAAAGGGGGTGGTGGGTTTTAGTTTTAACGCCGTATACGCTGGGTTCAATGTGGGGGAACTGATATCAGGGCTGATGTTAAGAGCCTGTAACGTATTCCCCACTGTCATTTCTTGCTTTCCATTTCTATGGAAAAGGGGCGTCGTGGTCGTCTAGCTGCTTCCTGCTGTATTGGGGCAACGCTAGGGGGTCTCTGCGATGGAAAGCTTGAACATGCTTTTGCCAGTTTTTCTGTGGGTGGTTAGTGTTCCAGTTGCAGTCCTGCAAATACCGGAAATACAACAGAAAAGGAACTTAAACATGATGTATATCCCAGCCAGGCTGCAACTAGAAAATGCAAAGAATAGAAATGAATTAGCAACGTGAAGCATCTCATGATTGTTTTCTAACGAGCAACTTAAGACCCTCCAGCGGTTTACTTTCCCACTCAGCAGGAGAAGACGTTTGTGGCTGGAAATTATCTGGACATTTCTTTAATCGAGTGTGGTCGACCCACGGTTTTACACCTGCCAATTTAAGGGATGTATAGGTGGTTAACAACACATCATAGGGCCCTTTCCATTTTTCTTCAAGTTGTTGTCCTGGCCCTTGTTCCTTCCACGCCTTCAGAAGTACTTTGTCTCCCGGCTGGAATGGATGTAGCGAAGTTTCAAGACGGGGAGGAGACCTGGAGGAGATAAACTCATGCATAGTAGTTAATATTTGACCCAGATGCTGTACATACTGCTTTAATCTAATTTCCGTAATTGCATGGGGGTCCTCCCCTTTTCCCCATGGAGCTAGGAAGGGTCTCCCATGTATTATTTCATAGGGGCTTAATCCAAGTCCACTTCCAGGGGCCACTCTGATACGGAGGAGGGCAATTGGTAGCACTTTGTCCCACTTTAGGTGGGTTTCTTGACAGAGTTTGGCAATTGTCCTCTTTAGAGTGTGATTCATCGTTTCCGTTTTTCCCGTGGATTGTGGTCTCCACGAGGCATGCAGCTTCCATTTGATCCCGAGAACCTTACTTACTTGTTGTGTTGCTTCAGCCACAAAGGCAGGTCCATTATCACTCTGGATGCTAGATGGCAATCCGAACCTAGGGACAATCTCTCTCAGTAAACATTTGGCTACCTCGGTGGCTTTCTCAGTTCTGGTGGGGAATGCTTCTATCCATCCTGAAAAAGCGTCTACAAATACTAACAAGTATTTGAAATTCCCGGTTGTCTTAGGCATTTGTGTAAAGTCCGCTTGCCAATCCTCACAAGGTTGCTCCCCAGAATATTGAGTTCCCTTTTTCAAGGGTTGCCTTTCTGTTTTTGGGTTGTGTCTGGCACAGACTGGGCAAGAGTAGGAGGCCTTTCGAGCCAGTTGGTGTAGCTTAGGCCCCCTGAGGTGAGGTCGTAAGAGGTCCACTAAGGCATCTCTTCCATAATGAGTGCATTCATGCAAGTATTTTATTAAGGGCCACACCAGGGCCTCAGGGAGTAGATTGAGACCGTGAGGATTTATTTTCCATTTGTGAGAAGGATCCCAATTATTAAACCCCCAGTCCTGTGCCCTTTTCAAATCCTCCTCCGTATAGGAGGGCTCACATTGACTTAAGTCCAGTCGTGGGATGAGGGCCCACAAAAGTTTAGGCCCTCTGGCGGCTTTCTTGGCAGCCTTGTCTGCCATTCGATTTCCAACAGCCACATATGAGTCAGTCTTTTGATGGCCTGGGCAGTGCATAATGGCTACTGCCTTTGGTTCTGTTACTGCTTGTAGTAGAGCTAATATTTCTGGGGCATATTTTATTTCCTTTTGCCCCGCAGTCAGCAGCCCTCTTTCCTTCCATATGGCCCCGTGTGCATGGACTATCATGAATGCATATTTAGAATCTGTGTATATATTTACTCCCTTTGGATAGTTGCAAAGCCCTCGTAAGAGCAATTAACTCTGCTTTTTGTGCCGATGTTCCCGGGGAGAGGGCTTGTGCCTCGGTAACCTCGCCTTCCGTTACCACTGCATAGCCTGCTCGTTTTTGCCCATCTTCCCATGAAGCTGCTGCCATCAGTAAACAGGTCCCAATCAGGATTTGTCAAGGGCTGATCCGACAAGTCTAATCGGCTGGAACGCACAGTCTCTAAGACGTCTAGGCAATTATGAGAGTTAATATTATTTTCAGAGGTTGGTAATAAGGTGCCAGGACTTAAGGTTGTTACAGTCCTTAAAGCGACATTGGGGTCATCTAACAAAATAGCTTGGTACCTGCCCATCCTCCCAGCAGTTAGCCAGTATCCCCCTTTTTGTTCAAGGAGGACAAGCACTTGGTGGGGCACATATACCACAAGAGGCTGTCCCAGGGTAAATTTCTCTGCTTCCTGGAGTAAATCACAGGTGGCGGCTATGGCCCGCAGACATGGGGGCCATCCTTTGGCAGTGTGATCCAATTGTTTAGATAAGTAAGCCACTGGTCTGGGCACCTCTCCCAGACATTGTGTCAATACTCCCAGAGCTATTCCCTGTCTCTCATGTACATATAGCTTGAATTCTTTTTTCAGATCTGGAAGGCCCAAGGCCGGTGCAGTTGACAACTTTTGCTTTAAAGCCTCAAATGCCTGTTGGCATTCTCCTGACCGTACGAGGGGATCTGTTTCTTTTCCCTTCAAAGCATCATATGATGGTTTGGCTATCAATCCAAAATTGGGACTCCAGATCCGGCAAAACCCTGCCGTACCTTAACTGTCTTCGATTTTGAGGAGCTCTCACCTGCAAAATCGCCTGTCGTCGGTCAGACATTAAGTTGCGGGTGCCTTGGCTTATTTGAAAACCCAAATAGGCCACTTGTTGTTTACAGATCTGGGCCTTTGTGGGGGATACCTTGTAGCCACACCAGGCAAGGTGATTTGGCACGATAATGGTGTTGTTCAAGCAGTGCTGGTAACTAGGACTTGCTATCAGCAAATCATCAACATATTGTAGTAATGTTCCCTGATTGAGTTGGAGTCCCCTCAAGTCTTTTGCCAAAGTTTCATTAAACAGGGTAGGGGAGTTCTTAAACCCCTGAGGCAACACGGTCCAACAATACTGGTTGGTGGCCCGTGTATCTGGGTCTTGCCACTCGAAGGCAAACAATAGTTGAGATTTTCTTTCCAATGGAATGCAAAAGAAAGCATCCTTAAGGTCCAACACTGAAAACCAGCCGTATTCCCCTGGTACAGTAGTTAATAGTGTATAGGGGTTTGGTACTGTTGGATGTATATCCTGTACAATGTCATTAGTGGCTCTTAAATCCTGCACAAACCGGTACTCATCTGAGTGTGGTTTCTTGACTGGTAAAATAGGTGTGTTGTATGGTGATTGGCAGGGCCTTATAAGTCCATGATGCAAAAATCTTTGCAAAACCGGTTGGATACCTTTTAAGGCCTCTTTCTTCAGGGGATATTGTTTCTTTCTTGGACAAGAGGCTCCTTTTTTAAGTTCAATTTTTATTGGGGTGGCAGATCGAGCTCGTCCGGGCACCCCATCAGCCCAGACAGCCGTACTCACTCGTTCGTGGATCTCGGGTGGTATTGGGTGCTCTCCTTCTTCCGTTCTTTCCAGGAGGGCTTGTAGTCTGAGTGCATTTTCTGGTGGCACCTGTAGGTGAAGCTGCTTCTTCTTGGGTGAAAAAGTTATCTGAGCATTCAGTTCACAGAGCAAATCCCGTCCGAGGAGAGGAATCCGACAATCTGGTATGTAGAAAAAGCTATGTTTTAACTTTTGTTCTCCCAAGCTGCATTCCAGCGGTTGTAGCATGGGTCTCTGCTGAGTTTCGCCTGTGACTCCAACAATGGCAATTGAGGAATTACTTAATGATGTCAATTTGCCGTTTAACACTGAATAAGTGGCACCAGTATCCACTAGAAAATCAACCAGTCGGGTCCCCACTGTCATTTGTACCCGGGGCTCGTGGGGGACTCTTGGAATAGGAGCTGCCAGCATGGCAAGGAACCCCGGGCCCCGTCAATCATCATCTTCCTCCTCTAAGTCCCGGACTCGAGGGGCCATGGGCCTTCTTGGGGGAAGACATCTTTCCCCTTTGGTGTCTATTTCTAGCCTAGGGCATTCGTTTTTCCAGTGCCCTTTCTCCCTGCAATAGGCACACTGATTTCTCTCTAACTTTCGGCGTCTTTTCCTCCTCAGTCTTGGATCCCCTTCCCCATTTCTCCAGTTTAGGGAAGCTGCATAGAGCACTTTGACTGGCCTGGCTTTATGCTCCTCCCGAGCATTATAAACTTTAAAGGTAATTTCCACTAATTGACCAGGGCTCATGGCTATGGCCCCTTCAACCTTATTAAGCTTCCTCCTAATGTCTGGGGCACTCTGTCCAATAAAGGTCATGTTGACCATCCGAAGGTTTTCAGGGGCTTCTGGGTCTGAATCAGTGTATTTTCCGTAGGCCTGATATATGCGTTCTAAAAACGCTGCAGGGTTTTCTCCTGTTTCTTGCCGGA
Source organism: Equus asinus (assembly GCF_041296235.1). Taxonomy (NCBI): domain Eukaryota; kingdom Metazoa; phylum Chordata; class Mammalia; order Perissodactyla; family Equidae; genus Equus; species Equus asinus. Next base: position 57,110,475 of record NC_091820.1, on the reverse strand, counting down.
GTTCCTGAATTTTGTTTAGGCGCCTTTGTTTGGGGACTCCTTTTTTAAGTCCAGCCAAGACACACCTTCAGTAATGGCTTAATAGTGCTTTCCCTGCATCCGTGTTTGGGTCCCAACTGGGCTCTACTTGGGGAATGGCCACGTCGGGAGTGGGAGTTTGATTGGGATCCTCATCATGCAGATGCTGAGCCTCTTCCCTGATTTTTACCACTACAAGGCGCCGCTCATCGCCTGTAAGCATTATACTTAACAAAGATTGAATGTCCGCCCAAGTAGGGCGATGGGTAGAAAAAATAGTTGTAAACCAACCTGTCATCTTTTGTGGGTCTTCCCGGTAGGACGGGTTCTGGTTTTTCCAATTTAGCAAATCAGAGGTTGAGAAAGGGGTATAAGTCCAATAGTAGGCGGCCGGTGGCCCCTGACCGTTTGTCCCTACAGGCAGCTGGCGCAGAGGGAATTGCCCTGCCCCCATTCCAGAAGACCCCTGGCCAAAAGGAGTACCCTGTCGCGTTCTCGAGGGGGAGACAGTTCCTGCTCCTGGTTCGTTCCTAGACTGATCTGTTGGGGACTCGGCCCCCACTACCACCTCTTCATCTGACATGGGCAGACACAAAGGGGGCGGTTGCCGCGGGGGTTCCCTCCCGCTTCCCGCCGCCTGGGGTTGCGGGGGCGGGGGGGGGGGGGGGAGCGGGAGGCACCTGCCATTGGTGGTTGTGTCACATTGAAATTAGGATTAAAAGGATTTAACACACTCAAGGCATTTATGTCCTCATCAAGTTTTTCTTCCGGTGTCCGAACATCTTTGACTACCGGAGGCTTGGCTTTTCTTTGGACCATCAGCTTGGTCCCTGGCTGTTCACCTTCCTGATTATGCAACTGCATAAAAGCCTGCACGTACGGAATCTCATCTCTCTTCCCAGACCTTTCACAAAACCACTCCAACTGCAATATAGTGTAATAATTTAAAGTTCCATTCAATGGCCATCTTTCCTCACTTTCCAAGACGTACATCGGCCAGGCAGTATTACAATAGAATACCATCTGATTTTTCCTCATTGGCTTACAACTATAGGTCGACCAGTCAGCCAATATTTTCCCCAAGGGGCTCTTAGGTGGAACAGATATGGCGCCTCCCATGTTGACACTTTGAAAGAACAGACAGACAGACAGACAAAAAACAAATACTAAACAAGCGCGCTTTCCCAAAAACCCACGGCCAGAAACGGAAGCCAAAAACCAAAACCAAAACCAAAGTGCTTCCAGTCCCAGCTTAGTCCATGTCCTACACTCGGGGGCGCCCAACAAATGAAGATCTGCTATGCAGATCTTCCCAAATGAGCAAGGACAAGGGACCTCGGTTGTGCACGCCCGGGGGACTTACCAAAATTTGGCCGGGGCATCCGGCATTGCGGCGACTTCAAACAAATGCACTTTCCTTTTTCTCAAGATAGTTTCCCTGGTAACCAGAGGTCCAAACAGTGGCCCTGGGAGGAGGCAGGAGGGAAGACTCCCAAAGCAAAATGGGCTTTGGCAGCTGCTGGAGCGGCCCCTCCAGCTGTCCCTGGCGCTCTGTGGAGTCCGGCCAAGGGAGCAGACCTGGATTCGACCTGGGATGAAGTCCCACCAACTAAGCACCGGCCCTCGGCGATCTGGCCTCCCTGAGTCTTCCTCCAACCCTCCACTTCCCCTATTGGGGCAGGCGCGGAGTACGACTCTGGAGCATCTGATCAAGCCAAGGAGGTCTCAGTGGGGGCCACCCACAGGTCCCATCTGGGTCGCCAAATTTGTAACCAAAAGTTCGGTCTCTGAACCCGATGCCAATCCAAATAACGAGAACAGAGTCTTGAGTGGAAGAGGAAAGGTTTTTACTATGCCAGGCACAGGGAGCAAAGCAAGGGCTCATGCCTCAAAAATTGCCAGCTCCCCGATGAGGAATGGGTAGGGATTTTTATCTGGGGTTTTGGGTAGGGGAGAGGGAACATGTAGCTTGTGCAGCTCGGTGCTTTCCCACCAGCCTGCGTTTGGCCTTGAGAGGCTGCTTGCAGCAAGGCAGGGGGGAGGGTGAGATAGGAGGATGGCAGGTGGGCGTCCTTCGCCAGTGTCTCGTCTTCTTGTTTGAGGCGGGTTCGAGCGCCGGGAGTCGGAGTCGAGGAGTTGAGGTCTGGGGAGCCTCCGCTCCTTGATACTCTTGAGACAGCGGCTTTCCTGGCAAACTCAAGGACACGTGATTAGCTAAACTTTAGTGTGCCTCCAACTCCAGGCCACCTGGGCTTTTAACAATTTGTAACTCCCATTTGGTTGTAAAGCTCAAGGAGTCCAAGTTTAAAGAAACAGGTGTTTACATGTGAGTGGAGCTAGAGAAGCAGGAAAGGGGGTGGTGGGTTTTAGTTTTAACGCCGTATACGCTGGGTTCAATGTGGGGGAACTGATATCAGGGCTGATGTTAAGAGCCTGTAACACTGGGAAAGTGAAATCAGAGCTGGTATCAGTTTCCCCTATTTTATGTTCATCCCTCATTCTTGAGGGATTTGGGGCTGTGACCAATTCAGCTACTTACTTCCTGCTGAATTGGGGCCTAGGTGGTTTCATCTCACTGAACCAGTCTCTTAATAAGGTGGTGATGCAGGTGTGTCCCCAAAGTTGGACCTGTGTCATGTAAGTAAGTAACCAGGTATCTAATAAGAAGTTTCCCCAGAGAAACAGAAAGAGAAAAACAAGGTTAACGGTTGGAGCAAATTGTAAACTAGTTCCTGAGCCCAGGAGGCAAGCAATCGAGATTCCTAGAAGTCAGGGTTGAAGCATCCTTTGCAGTTTGAAATGTCTCCCATGGTGTCATCGGGCACTCAGGTAGCTTTTCGAGTGGCTCACACAGCGGTAGACATGAATCTCTCTTAAGTTTATGTTAAGTCCTCCAGCTTCAGTTTGCAAGGCTTCAGGAAAAACGGGCAGGTTTAGTTTTCAGTGATTCTGAATGAAAATGATGGGAAAAAACCTGAAAATGTTGGTTTGGAGGCTTGTAGCCAGATGTTTCAGGAGACTAGAAGAATTCAGGATCCAGTCCAGTTAACAGATGTAACAAAGACCTCAGAGACAATTGACAGAACCAGAATCCAACATCTACACGTGTGTATTATAGTTTCTATTGAAACATAATCTTTCTCTCTAAAATCACCCTTTTATAAAGATAGCCAAATTAAGACTAACTGGTTTGCAAAATAAGTCAAGTTTTAAGAAGTTTGGCATAATTATTTACATAAGTGCAGCAAGAATAGTAATTGATTATATAGGCTCTTTTAAATCTGCTTTGCTGGAACCTTTTATGAAGAGCCTCGAGTTGAACTTCAGAGGCCTCTGAAGGTCAGGAAAACCAAGCCAAGGACTTGTCATCAGATTCCACCTGCAGTACCTACAGATTTGGGTGAATTCCTCTCTTCCTGAGGTTCCCCAAAATATTGAGGTTCCTCGCACCTGCCAGAGGGAGTGGCATTCTTTACTCAACCTTACCAGGTTACTGGGAAGCCATAAGCAAGGTACCAGGCCAATATTTCCAAGTGGCTTTCTTCCAGACAGTCCACCTTCATTCCTCAGAAGCTGTCTTGTCACATCTGAGCCTGTACGTCTTTCCCAAATGTGATGTTCCAGTCAAAGCCTCGGTATTATAACCCGTGTTTCCAGTTGTGTCCTGTTATAAGAAGAACAGATTGTTATTGGACTTATGCAAACAACCATATTGCCGTGAGAATAGGAGTACTTACCCACCAGGAGTATTTACATTTTGGAGGGCTCAGATAGGGAGAAAAAGATAAGTGCTTCAATCTTGCTTACAAATTGCTATAAATCGTGGGTCCTTAAGAGATTAGAGAAAAAGGTTTTCTTAAATCCGAAAAAAAAACAAAACATCAAAAATCAGCAATATGTGAAGCAAAAGGCCATAAAAATTATAATCATCCTCATCAGTTCATTCAGTCCCATGTAATTGGTTCTTGATCTCAATCTTCTGTCAGCAGTTTCATGAAGTCATCCGTTTCTCTGTTAGGGCTGTGTAATTTCCTACCCAGTTCAGTTTTGTAATCTGCAAGTTTATCGGAAACCTGTATTCTAGAGTGTTAGAGTCCTTTCCATGAATCTCTCTGAAGATGAAACATATTTGCGAAAACATCAGAGTAAAACAACTGTCTGTAAATAACAAAACATTCAAAAATGGTAATTGACAAAGACACTTGACCATTCTTGTGACATATAATACTTTGAGCTAATAGCCAGAATCACGGCTGACAATCAGAACAGATCGGAATTTTAGATAACTTTTAAAATACTTACATCAATAACACTCATTCGCAAAGTACCATTTAAGAGAGTTTATCATTACTGGTTTGACAACACTTCCCGTGTAATCTGATATGCCAAATAAGCCTAATTAGTTTAGTGTTTTTTTCTTATAGGAAGAGAGCAGAGCTCTCTGAGAAGTCTCAGTGGCCCTCTGAAAATTCCCAGAGAAACTGTTCCTCCTCTTCCAGGTCAAAAGAAAGCTTTTATTCAGGACTCGAATATTTTTGTGTGTCGGTGGGGGGAGCTTGTCAAAAATATTAAAAGCTTTAAAACATTTGTCCAGATAGGAAACAAAGCTCACCGTGAAACCATGTTCAGGTATCTATTCACAGTGACAACAGAAACAGTCGAGGGGAAACAGAGTTAAAATAGTCCAAAAAAACCCACCTTTGTATAGTCTTTTTATCAAGAGCAGTTTAAAACTTTAGGAAAATTATCCTTTCAAGAAAGAGGAGCCCCAGTTTTAATTTTGTACCAGTTTACTTTGACATATAAATTTATTTAGTTAATAAATTCATTTTAATCACAGCCAACTTGACCACACATAAAACTCTTTAGGGTTTTACTTTCACAAACTTTGTGTTACTTTTTTTACATTCAAAATTTATCCCTGTACTTTAGGACAAATTTACCTTTCTTAACTCAAGAAACAAAAATATTCCCATTCTTTATACCATTCTTTATATTCTTTTTTTTACCGAAAACATACATTTTACTTTTCTTATACATGTGTGTTTTTTCATAGAAAGTTCCTCAGCACACGTAAAACATGTTTATCAATAAACCTAAGCTTTTTAGTTTCTTTGATATAAGAAACCAAAGGCAGACAAATCTATGCTTAGTAGTTAACCTTTACTATTTTATCTTATGTGGAAATGAGCCAGCTACCCAATAACTTTTATTATTTAACTTAACTTAGTAAAGCTATAAAGTTTAAGTTTGCAAACAGATTTTGGAAGCTGTTTTTTTTAAGTATGCAGACTATAAAACATAATTATTGTTCAAAAGTTTTTCAAAAAACTTTTATCCTTTTAATTTATCTAGTTTACCTGTCTTGAGCGACTATACTTAGGTCGTCTACAAAAACCTCATGAAAGATCAAACAAAATTAGCTATTATACTGAGTTATTAGTTTTGCTGATCAATTTTGTTAACAGAGATAACATGAGCTCATCTGACCAGTCAACCCAGGCTCTATGTCTGCATCGTATCCAGTGCTGATAACTCAGAGGACGGGGCTATTTTACATCAAATCAGCAAACTTAGATAGGCTTTCGTTTACCAAAGGTCAATTTGGATCATGTTAAATAACTTTGTCTTTTAGAAGTTTTGACATATTAATCAAAGACTGCATTTCATTGTGAATCCTGTCTTTTCTGGAAGAGAAGTCTCCCAGAATGGCCATTACAATTTTAAGTTATCTCAAAGGTTTACTTATTTTTACTTGCTTAATTTTAGATCAGGAGTTTCGGGGGAGCTGAAGTGAAGCTCAGCTTGCTGGGAAGCTCAGCAAGAGAGGAGAGAAAAGCAGCAGATTTGGCTTCAGCTGCTTATTTATTTATTTACTCAGCCTTTTATTTTCTCTTAAAGGGGCAGAAAAGTATTTCTGATTTTATTTAGAAGCCTCAAAAGATTAAAATAGGCTTTCCATTGTTGTAGCTGGCTTTTTCCATTGCATACATCAGTTTTGGTATGCTGAAATTGGCTCATTTTGGGCATATTAAAGTCAGATCGCCTTTAGCACGTCTAATTAACATAGCCTGTAAGGTGGATTTGTAAGCTTTTACAATATCAGGCAGGGCAAACGTTCCCCAGTGAGACATAATGTTTATCCCCACAACATGATCTATAATACAATCAGGAAAAAGAGCTGTAATCATTTTACATAACTCCCATTTAAATATACCAGTTTTTACAAACTTTTAACTTAAGTTTTCAACTTTTATACCCCTAATTATAACTTATATTAGAAATTCCATTAGCAAGTTTTGGTATTACAATATTATGTAGGGAAGGCATTCCCGGTTAGACATAACATCTATCCCCCCCCATAAAACATCCAGGCAAAGTTGGTGTAACCTCTTTCTATAATATTACTTTAAACTCTTTTAATTTTTATAGTCTTAGCTACCTTAACAGCCTAACTGTTGCCCCAAACAGTTGTTGGTCAGGGTTTTTTTTTATTGTGATTTCTGGCTCCTGACCTTTTTTCACTCACCTGTGGTGCAGCAAGCCAACCTCTGACACCAGGTGCTGTGGAAGAAAGTAGGACTTTATTACGGCAGAGCTCTGAGACAAGAGAAAGGGCTGCTAACGCTGAAATGCCACACTCCCCAAAAAGCTAAAAGTAAGGGTTTTTATTTGGGGTTTTAGGTGGGGGGGGGGGCATATGGCCTTGTTGGTCAGAGCTTTTCCACCAGCCTGCGTTTGGCCTTGAGACTACGTGCAGAGAGGAGAGAGCCCATGACCTTGCTGCTCAGCTGCTTTCCCGGCAGCCCATGGCTCCTTGTGGGGAGGAGATAACCAATCCACGTGGTTGTCCTTGGCCATTTGACTCCACAGCACATAGTGGATTCTGGAGCCAGGAAGCCAGGGAGTAAGCAGGGAATGGGTGCTTTGGTTTTAACTGCTGGGTTAAATGATGGGGCTATATGCTGGGTTTAATGATGGGAAGCTGAGATCACAGCAGGTATCACTTTCAGCAGTAAAGCTTAAAACTGAAAAAACGTCCATTGCCTCTATGACTGGGCACGTCCACTGCCAGATACATCTGGAGAGTCGCTGGTACGTGCAGTGTCCAAGGACACGTGCACGAGGATGTTGGTGATGGGGAACACTGGGAGCACTCTAAACTCCCAGCAGTAAGGAAATGGATGAATGCAACGTGGCCTGTGCATCCAAGAGATGAAAACGCCGCAGTCAGAGGAAGGCATGAGGCATGTTCACGGCTTGCAGAAGCATCCTTGTGACTGCATTCAGGAAGTTGCAGACCAAGGGATTTGGGTACACGTTTGTAAATTAAAACAACAATGACGACGACAACAAACCAATCCCATACAGTGTTTGAGAATACATATACGTGGATGTACCAGAATGTTTTAAAGGTCTGGAAGGGCCCACAAAGAAGGCCTAACGGAGGTGGTGGCAGTGGTGGGGAGGTGCCAGCTGTCTGTCCCATTTTCCTGAAACTGCCGGTTGCCAGCTTCCCTGGCCTGAGCTATCGTGATATCTGGGAAGTGGCCCCTCCCTTGCTTTCTGTAAGGCCCTCCGGGGTTAGAATTGCCCCTTTTTGCCACCCAGTCCCTACTCCACAGCCCTCCAGTCCTTCCCTACATTCCTTCCTCTCTTTCCCATTCATACTCCTCTGTCTTCCCGTTGCCTCTCCCTCCTGCATCCTACTCTGGCTGATCTCCAAGAGAGGCCTGGGGTGTCTGGACGCCTGTTGCCTGCGGGAACTCAAAGGCCCGATTCCTCTGGGTCTGCCCCTGAGAACCCTACCGTGCCGGAGAAGCTTACAGAGCCGGGGCGATTGGGAGCACTCTACATCTGCCATGAGCCTCCTCAAGGGTGCCCCCCAACAGTCGCTGCCTATGTGTGGCAGTACCCTCTCCCACCTCTCCCCATGCCTTTTAGGGACTTGGTGTGCTACTTCCTGCATGCTGAAATGGGTAACGGAGGATATAGCGAAATCTGTCCCCACCTCATCCTCGAGAACATTACTGATGCATCCAGTCGGACGCCTCTGGCATCCCTCTCAGCATTTCCATTCCTTCTCTCCCTCCCTCCCGCTCTGCCATAGAGAGAATCCTAGAACGTCTTCACACCATCTCCACTCTCTTCGTCCCTGCAGCTCTCCTACCTCCTCTTCCCCTGAATCCTATAGGTCTCCAATGGTGTCACTAACGTCTGCTTAACACCCACTACCATGCTCACCAGGATCTGATATTGGTTTTTACGTAGTTTCTTGGCCTTTTTCCATCCCAGAGGGGTTCAGAGGGTCCACTTGGCCTTCCCCACTTGGTTGCTCTTACCTCCCAGACCAATGACCCAATGTGGGGTTATTGCTCCAACTGCCAAGCGTATCACTTGCAATTGTCAACTTGTGGACTGGAGAAATGACCACCGTATTGGTTCATGGACCCAGTCAGCTCACCTTGAGCTGATCTCTATCCCCAACTCCTTTTATTACCAGGGCTTGACAGGCCCCACTCCCCCACAAGGCCCATCGTGACACTTTGGGCCTCTGGGACCAGTGTCAGCTCAGACCCTGTGTCCAATAGTCCTAGAAGTGTCTGGATAGTCCTCTTTCCTCTGATAAGTGGCAGTCATTCCCTTTAGTGAAGGACAACAGCATCATAACAGTACATATAGTCACCTCCTTGTTCTCGGATCCTTCCTCCTTAGGACTCATCCACCTCTTCAGACAGTGGGGCTGGCCTCAAACTTCCTCAGAACCCGGAACTGAAAAAGAGATTTTGACTTTTTCCTGGGACAAACACCCTCCTTCTCTTGCGTTCTTGCCTTTTTCTGGCTGTAGTTGCCCCTAGGAAGATTTGCGGTCTGAACCGTCTTCTCAGCTCCTTGCCAGTCAAGTACTCTTGACTGCTCCTCTGACCTTGCCGGTTGTTACTGGAGATGTGGTCTCCTGGTGTCTCTTGGTTAAGAGTTGCCCTCTGCCCTCTATTGCTTCAGAATTCCATCATGCCAGGGGACGGTAATGACCCGAGGCTGGGACCACTTTCCTTCCATCATCCGCCTCGGCCTGGGGAAGCGAGCAACCACTGAACTTCTTAGTGATCCTGGGGCACCCCTCACCAGAACACTCTTGATAGCTTTGGTGAATGGTGTGTCCTCTTGGCCCTCCCGCGGAACGTAACCATCAGGCGACATGACTGGCCTCACATTTTCTATCCGTTCCAGCATGCCTGCATCACTCAAGCTTTTGGTTCCTTCCTCTACCATCTACCGGTCCAAGGCAGGCATTTCCACTTCTGTTCATGTGGGCCGTCACTTTCGTAAAGCTTCTAAGGGCCACCTTTGGCAGTGACTTTCCACCATCTCCTGGAGTCCTTGCCAGCGTGTTAAATCCCGTGACATGAGAAAGTGCCTCCGCTCAGTAAAACTTGTTTATCCAGTCTTATATTTCAGTCCTATTAGTCCAGCACTCTCAAAATCCAATCTCAGGAATATTCCCCTGCTTCTGCCAGTAGAGGGTGGGTGGCTATTTCTTGCAACTCCCTTGCTGTGTAATTTCTTTTCTCCCGTATCTGGCTTGGCATATCCCCAGAGAGGTTATGGAGAGGAGGTGGGGTTTTCCCTGGGAGGGGCACCTGTGGCTTTGTGGGGCAGTAGACTCTAGCATCTACCAGCACAGGGAAGGTGCTAGCTCTTGCTAGGTGAGGAAGGGCCACCCTGCAAGCACTGAGGCCTCAGGGGGCGGGTCCCTGGAACAAAGGAATCAAACGGTACATTAGAACATATCTATTTAACACAAAAGATGGTCATCATGGTGGAATAGAGGAACAAGAACATGAGGAACGTATAAAACTCACAGAAAATAACAGGTGTAAATCTACGTATATTATGAATGCATTAAACACTTAAATCTAAAGGTAGAGATTGTCAACCTGATATAAGCACAGGATTCAACTATATGCTCTCGACGGGGGATACACTGTAGATTTAAGGGCATAAACCCACTGAGAGTAAAAGGACAGGAAAAGGATACACCAAGAATTCAGCAACGAAAAGGGTACTCTAGTGGCCACAATAATACCAGACAAAGTGAAGCTTTAAGACAGAGAATGTTACTAGAGACAAAATTGGACATTGTTCAATGACAAAAGGATCCACTGATCAGGGAGATATAACAGTTTTAAACCTAAATGCACACAACAACAGAGCTTCAAAATGTATACAACAGAACTTGACAAAATTGATGGGAGAAATAGAAGAATTCAACAATAGTAGCTGGAGGCTTTAATACTCCACTCTCAAAGAGTTGATAGAAGAACTAGACAGAAAACTAGCAAGGATATAGAAGACTTGAACAACAGTCTCTATTAACTCAAGCTAGCTGACATCAGTAAAACACTTCATTCAACAACAGTGGAATACTGTTCACATGCTTTTCAAGTCCATATCGATCATTTTCCTCGATAAAACACATCGAGGGCTGTGAAACTAGTCTTAATAACTCTAAAGCGATGTAAATTATGCAAAGGGTTTAGCCCTATGGTGTTAGAGGTGTGCGAGAGACGACAGTATCGCTTAAGAAGCCTTCAAGGAAAGTAATGATCTTAGGGAACAGCCAGCTTTCGGTTAAGCAAGAAGATGAGGCGAACCTCTAGAGAGGTTGAGGATTTGGTGGTACTCGCTGGTCACGGACCATCTTCACTCTCACCTGATGACCTTGCTTCCCATTTCCCTGAGGACATAGGGCACTCACAAGAAAACGTCTCTCCTTCCTCATAAATGTTTTCCTCTCTTTGGGATCATTTGTATCAGCATACGGTCACGTCATTTCTCCTAACTTGAGAAACTCTCCTGATCCCACTTTCCCTTTGAGCTACCTTACGTTTCCCTGCTCAGCTTTAAAAGAAAAACCCCTGGAAAACAGTTGTGTGTACTCACTGTATCAAATTCCTCTCCTCCCATTCACTCTTCCTCTTCTTCTTTTTTTTTTTTCATTTAACAAACCTTTATTGAATGCTTACCATGTGCTAGTAAGTGTTCTAAGACCTGGGACTATATCAGTGAACAAGACAGATCAAGTTCCTGTTCTAAAGGAATGTGCATTTCTGTCATAGGCCTATCAGCAGTATTTTCCAAATCTTCAAATATGTTCATTCCTTTCTTCTTGCAGATCGCTTTCCCAGATCGTGCTCCAACCTTTATTGGTTGCCAAGGGTGCTGCATCGATCGAGAACATCCCTTTGCCAAGGCTGTAAGTGGGATCTTCTGTTTACTGGAACCCATTTTTTTTTTTAGTTTACTACAATGTTTTTGACAGGACACCTCTGCCAGGAGCATTCTGAGAGGACGTATATGGGAGATGATTTCTTTTGAGACTTTGCAGGAGCAAAGTGTGTCTTTATGTCCTACTTAATTGATAGCTAGATATGTAATTTCAGGCTGGGAATTTTCACTAAGGATATTAAAGGCATTAATCCACTGTTTCTTTGCCTTTCAATGTCACTTTTGAGAAGGCTGGCATTATGTTGAATGCTATTATGTTTCCCTGTCCTTTCTATGTGACCCATTAAAAGTTTTTTTAATACAACGTATTTGAAATTATTATAGTAAAATAATGATTGTTTTTTGGTTTTCAGTATCATGAATTTTAACATGTGGATACATTCATATAACCATCACTACAATCAGGATTCAAAAACGGTTTCATCGCCCCCAAAACCTCCCTCCTTCTGCCCCTTTGTTGTCAAACTTCCTCCCCATCTGAACCTCTGAGAACCAGTGATCTGTTTCCCTTCCCTATAGTTTTACCTTTTCCAGAGTGTTGTACAAACATAATCATACTGTATGTAACCTTTTGAGACTGGCTTGTTTCATTTAGCATAATGCATTTGTGATTTATCCAAGTTGTGCACATATCAATTGTACCTTCATTTCTATTGCCAGGTAATACGCTAATGCACGGATGTACCAGAGGTTGTTTATTCGTTTATCTATTGAAGGACATCTTGATTGCTTTCAGTTTTTAGTGATTATGAATAAGATTGCTACGAACATTCATGCACAGGTCTTTTTAGTAAACATAAGTTTTCCTTTATCTAGGGTAAGCTCCCAGGAATGGGATTGCTGGGTCTTATGGGAATTGTTTGTTCACTTTTGTAAGAAATTGGAAAACTCTTTTCCAGAGTGTCTGTATCCATTTTGCATTCCCTCCATCAGCATATGGGAGTTCCAGTTGCTCTGCAAACTCACCAGTACTCGGTATTGTCAGTATTTTTTATTTTAGTTATTCACATAGGATTACAGTGGTATCTCCTTGTCGTTTTAATTGATATTTTCCTAATGGATAATGATGTTGAACATCTTTTCATGTGCTTATTTGCTACCCTTACATCTTCTTTGGTGAAATGTCTATACATGCCTTTGCCTATTTATATAATAAGTAGTTTACTTTCTTATAGTGAAGTTTTTGTAGTTCTCTGTATACTCTATATAGCTCTTACAAGTATTTTCTCTCATTCTACATCTTTTTCCTTCTCTTAGCAGAGTGTTTCTCAGAGCAAAAGTCTATGATTTTGATTTCATCAATCATAGAAAAAACAGTTTTTTTCTTAGGGTTCCTTATGGATCAGCCCTTTTGTGTTATTTCTAAGAATTCTTTACCTAAGCTCCAGTCATGATGATTTTCCATTACACTTTCTCCTTATAATTTTATATTTATATGTTTTACATCCATATCCATGATCGATTGTGAGTCAAGTTTTGTATAAGGCACAATAGTAAGGTTCATGCTCCTTTTTTTAATTTTGCATACAGATACCCAAATGTTGCAATGCCATTTGTGAAAGACTATGCTTTCTACATTGAATTTATTTTGTGCCTTTACAAGAAATTAGTTGACATGAGTGACATAAGCAAAAATGGTGAAGTAGGTACCTACAAGGGCCAGTCCCTCTACAGAAACAGCAAAAAATCAAGCAAAAACTATGAGAATCGACTTTGTCAGAATTCTTGAAAACAGTGAAAGTTTAGAGCAGCTAAGCATATGCTGAAACAAGAAAAAGGCAACTCAAAAGTAGTAGGAAATATTTGTGGCATTTCTACTTGTCCTTGCCCTGTGCCCCTCCCTGGCTCAATGGCAATCTTGAAGACTGCAGACCACATTCTGCATGTGGAACTCTAGCCCTTGGTTCCAAAAGAACCAGGGCTGACTTATTCTCGAGGAATTGTGTTTCTTCTTGTCTGGGGGCTACCTAAAGGACTGATGCATCTTATTCAGAACTAACTCAGGGCAGAAGGCAGGCAGATATTTCTTGAAAATATTTTAGGCAAACAATCCAAAGCCACCTAGGGCAACAGATTGGGATTGAGGCATTTGATAGAGTGCTGAAAGTCTGGGAGGAAAAGCTGGAGACAGAGGGAAACTAGAGCATTCAAAAGCATTCATGTTTACTGGGGAATTTAGAAAGCCGTATGCATGTCCAGGGCAGAATGCATGGCTTAGAAATTCCCGAGAAGACCCTAGGCTTTCACCTCTGGCTAATCTATACGCTCAGTACAAGCATGATGTGAAGGGTAAGGTGGAGTTTTTTTTTTTAAAGACTTTATTTTTCCTTTTTCTCCCCAAACCCCCCGGTACATAGTTGTGTATTTTTAGTTGTGGGTCCTTCCAGTTGTGGCATGTGGGATGCCACCTCAGCATGGCTTGATGAGCAGTGCCATGTCTGTGCCCATGATTCAAACTGGTGAAACCCTGCACTGCTGAAGCAGAGCATGCAAACTTAACCACTCAGCCACGAGGCCAGCCCCTAAGGTGGAGTTTTAAATGGCCTTGTTAAGCCTTGGAAAAGTGCCTCAGCAAAGAGCCAATGTGCAAAGACAAGGAGAGTTTTTTCTTTTGTTCTAACTTTTTCTTCTTTGTCTTCTTCCTTTCTTTCCTATAGTGATAGCTATAGTGATCAAAAGGGTACAGTGGTAGCATAAAGACAGACAAATAGATCAAGAGAATAGAATTGAAAACTGTAGGGAAGGAAAAATAATTTTCCCTCTACCCTTATGAGTTCTTGGCTGAGACTTCCTGTAATAGAAGACAGATTAACAAAAGAAAAACAGAACTTTATTAACATGTGTACTTCATGTATACATGGGAGACACTCAGAAAAACTAACTCCCCAAGACGGCCCAAGCCACCACCTTAAATACTATCTTCAGCTAAAGACAAAAGAGAAGTGTTGGAGGGGAGGCCAATTATGGGAGGTTACCGGGAAAACAAGGGTGAGGTTTGTTATGCAGATTTAAGTTAGTGCCTTCTCCACTGATAAGATTCTCTTGTGAGTTAGAGCCATTCTTCTCTTCCTAGTACAGAGAGGGAAACACTTACACGTGGAAATTTGCTTTATAAATGTAAATTTCCCTTACAAAAAGGTAACTTCAGCTCTGTTTTCAGAGCTTCTCCTGAAAGATGTCTGCAGTTTCTCAAAATAATCCTTATGCCACAAAGGCACATTTTGGAGTGGCATATTCTGCTACCCTTCATTCCCGCCTTTGAAACTTTCCCCTTTGAAACAGAAGTTTCACAGTCCTGAAGCTGAGTTCGTAGATTGCTCCATTATCTCATTGAACCCGTCTCTTTGTCCTGAGAATAGGTCAGTTTAGTTAAAAAGTTCTGTCTCATTTCAGGAGGCAGTCTTGCAGGTGGGTCCCTAAAGTTAGGCATCTATGGTGCAAACAGTTAAGTAATAAGAAGCATTTCTATGGAAACAAACAAAAAACAAAGGTTAACAATTGGAGCAGACTATAAACCTAGTTTCTGAGTCCTGAGGGCAGCCAGTGGAGAGTTCTAGATGGGGCTTCGAAGCGTCTTTTGCAGTTTGAGTGTCTCTGGTGGTGTCATCAGGCATTCCAGTGAACTATTTGAGTGGCCTGCAGAACAACAGACATGTAGATTGTTCAAACATGAGCTGTTGTAGTAATTTCTCTGAAGTTTATATTATGTTTTCCAGCTTCAGTTTGTGGGGAGAAGGGTAGCCTTTGTTCTTAGTGACTTCAAGTTAAAAGTGGAAGAAAACTGGAAATGTTAGTTTGGAGAGTTGTAGCCAGAGAGTTGAGGAAGCTACAAGAATTCAGGATCCAGCCCAGATTGCAGGTAGATAACAAAACCTCAAAGACAATGAATAGTACTAGAATCTGATATCCACAAAGATGTGCTATAGTTTCCCATTGAAACATAATTTTTTTCTCTGCAGTCACCTCCATTTATATCGAAGATAATCAAAGTAAGACTAACTTATTTTCAAAATAAGTCTAGTCTCATTAAACTTGGCCTGATTATTTACATAAGTGCATCAAGAATAGTGATTGATCACATAAGCACTTTTTAAGTCTGCTTTGCTGGAACTTTTCATAAGGAATCTCAGGTTAGACTTTTGAAGGGGAGGAAGACATTTCCTCTACCCTCTCTGGGTTCTTCTTGCTGGAGAACAAATTAAATTCACATGAGACAGAATAACAGGAGAAAATTAAACAAAGCATTATAACATGTATACAAGGGAGAGGCTCAGGCACGCTGAGCAACTCGCCAAAATGGCTGAAGCCACCACCTTAAATATCATCTTCAGCTAAAGACAAAGGAGGATATTGAGGGTGGAGGGAGTCAGTTACAGGAGGTTACCACACAAGTACAGTAAACAAGATGCAGATTTAAGTTCTTGCCTTTGGCATTGATAAGAGTTTCTAGAGATAAGGTCATCCCCCCTTCTCCCTGGTACAGAGAAGGAGACACCTTTACAGATGGAGATTTCCTTTACAATGTAAATGTCTCTTAACAAAGGGTAAGTAAATTCCACTTTTTAGAGTCTCTTTCCTGTCTGCAGTTTTCAAAAGTAACTAGCCCAAAATGATCCCCATGCCAAAGAGACATATCTTGGGGTGGCCAATTCCAGTCCCCCACACTTTCAAAAGCCTCTCAAAGCTAGGAAGCCTATCCAAGGACTAGCCACAAGACTTTGCTTGCAAGATCTATAGATTTGGGTGAATTCCTTTCCTCTTGAGGTCCCCCAAATATCCTGAGGTTGTTGACCTTGCCAAGAAGTGACCTTCCTTACTTACGTGGTAAGGCTACCAGGAACCCTGTAAGCAAAGTACCAGGCAGTTTTTCCAAGGGGTTTTATTGGCTCCATAAAGTCAACCTTAGTTCCTTAGAGCTGTCTGGTCATATCTAATTCTATGCACATCATTTTCAAGCAACATTACAGTCAGAGCCTTGGTAATATAACCAGTTTTCCAATTATGCCCTGTTACAAAGAGAACAGATTCTTGCTAAGCTCATGCAAATAACTGTATTGTCATGAAAATAAGAATACTCAATAAGTTTGCAGATTCTGGATGAGTTAGGTAGGGAGAAAAGATAAATATTTCAAATCTGTTTATGAAGGTATAATTTACCAAATTGCTGTAAGTTATAGGTAACCAGAGAAAAAAGAAAAAAAAGATTTCCTTAAATCTGCATAAACAGAACATTAAAGAATGAGCAATGTCTCAAAGAAAAAGTCATAAAAAATTGTAATCATCCTCTTCAGTTTATTCAGTCCTGCGTGATTAATTCTCTTTTGCTTGATCTTAGGTTTGCAGTTTTATGAATCCATAACTTTCTCCATTAGAATTCTGGAAATTCTTATCCAGTTCAATGGCATGATCTTCAAGTTAACAGAAACCTGTATTCCAGACTACTCATCAGGGCCCTTTCCATGAATCTCCCTGAAGATGAAGCACTTTCGCAAAAGCATCAGGGTAAAACAATAACTGTCTTTAAGTGACAAAAAGACTTAAAAATGGCCATAGTTAGATATCTGATGAGATCTCATTAAAATGCAACTGACAAGCAAATTTGGTTATTTCCAAGATACACAATATATTAAGATAATAACTAAAATTGTGACTCATAACATTATACCAGGACGTATCAGATTTCTAGGAATTTCATACAATTTCTTGAACACTTACATTTATAACATATGCCCACACAAATATAACCTAAAGAAGGATACTGCATCACTTCTTACTTGACAGTGCTTCCCATGTAACTTAACATATCAAATAAGCCTAAATCGATCAACGTCTCTCTTTTTAGAAGGTGAGAAAAGAAATCTTTTGAGACGTTCTGGGGGCCCTCTGGAAAATCCCAAAGTTAGTTCAAAATCAAAAAGCTAAAGTGAGTTTGATTTTGGAAAGTTTGTCAAATATATCAAAAGGTTTAAAACACTTGATTAAATACCATCAAAGATCATTATGGAACAATACTTAATTATCTGTTTAACCAAGGTGACAAGAAAATGTTTTAAAGGCAAATACAGAAGGTTACATAGTCGTGAGTAAAACATAGCTCTTAAAATTGAGAAAACTCGATTTTCTTAAGTAATCGAAGACCTGATAAAGACAACATGAAGCACAGAAAATTATTTTGATAAAACACAGGATCTTTATTTTCTAGGGAAATTACTTAAAAGGTAAAGAAAAACCTTTCATTTCAGTCTCTCTCCTGCTCTGCCAACATGAAGACTGAGAGGCTTCCAAAACACAAGTTCTGTGCAGATGAAATGGAAAGGCTGGGGTAGGACCAGTGGGTCAAACTTGGACTTGTTGGGCTTGTTTGGTGTTGTGTCCTGAGTCTGCTACGTCTGGAGGGTCTGAAGGCTAAAATGGGATGTATGTAACATGGGATATATTAAATGGGGAGCACGGTGGATGCATCATTGAGTACTCTTATCTACCTGGCTTGGTGGTACATATGGACACACGCACATGTAGGAAATCATTAAAAAGTCCAACACAGTGGCCCACAAAAGGTTGAGTTTGCTGCTCAATCTCAACTGGAATGAGGAAGCTCCTCAATGCCACCATAGGAAATACTTTGAAAAGTTAATGCAAAGCTTTGAAAGGAAGGAAGGAAGGAAGAAAGAAAAGCAGAGAAAGAAAATTTATTTCTATGCCTATATATGACTATATGGAACCTAGTAGATAAATAGAAGCCCACATTTTTTTCAACCTATCCTCCAGACAAAGGCTGCACTAGTTGTGAATTGAAGGCCAGGAGGAGCTGAACCCACATGCTTCAGCACCTATTTTTAGTCATCATGGAAGAACAAGTCTCTCCACTATTGCAGTGTGTATTGATATCTAAAAGTCTGCACAGGGAGTGAAATGTGCACACATATTTAATATTTATAAATCTGCTTAGGAAAACCTATCTATCTAATATCACTTGATTATTAATTTGTTTTGTTTTCATAGGAATGGAATGCATTTTAGGTTTTGTAGATTTGGGGAGAGAAAACACTCTGCTGGGGTGAGAGGAGAGGAAGGACAGGGTTCAACCCATCCAAATTGCTAGCTGAAGGAGGAGATAGATCCGGGAGAGGCACGGACACCTTTTGTTTTTTCTTTTCTCCCCCTCTGACCAATTCAAGCTGGGAAAACTCCAAGTGCGTCATCGAATGCCACATTTTGAGCCATGCCTTCTAGTGCCCAAACGTCTCCCCAGCTCCAGCCGGGGCTGGACAGAAAGGTGGAGCCTGCCATGGTTGGAGTGTTCTTTCCTTCCCACCCACGTTCTTCTTTTCCTCTTCACTTCTATTCATCTTTCCCTCTCTTCTACACATACACTTTCTTCCCTTCTCTTTCTCTTGTTCTTCCTCTCTTCCCTTCTCTCTTCATTCGACTTGCTTCAAAAAGGAACCATTTTAAGGGGGAGGGAGCGGGTCTCCCTAGTTTTTTGCGTCTCCATTGTTGCTGTTTCCAATGTTGAGAACTTGCTAGAGATTCCGAGGTCCTCAGTTTCCTCAAATAGACATAGATATAGATATATGTACGTTTTTCCTTGAATGAGATTAAATGAGTGGCATCCTGGGGTGGTGGAGGGGGGCACTGGCTGGAGTTAGGGCTGGGGGTGGGATGGGGCGAGGGAAGGACGGAGAGGGGACGCATCACTCAATGTTGCCGCTGTCAAAGGTGTGGCACTGAAAATCCCCGGCGACATACTCCATGCGTGGCAGCTTCATTCTGTACTTGTCCATGCACCAGCAGATGCCACGTTTGTGGCCATGGGAAGGCTTGCACTGTTTTCTCTCGTAGAACCCTTTGTGGTCACAGTGGGGTGGGTACACAGCTCCCGGCACCATGCGTGTGCTGGCATTGAGCTCCTGCAGGGAAGCCTCCACGTGTCTGCCTCAGGGGTCCTGCTCAGATTCCTGTCTCCTGTCAGGCGTACTGATGACTCGGGGGTGGGCAGTGTTCTCAGCTTCCCCCACGAACTTGGACTGGGTCAACTTCTTTCTGTGGACCTTCTTCACTACCTGGGCCTTCAGCTCAGAGGTGCAGATGTGCTTGGGCCAGAAGATCTTAGGGGAGTAGGTCTCCACCATCTCAGAGGTGGTTGGCTTCTCGTACTCATGGGAGTCTCTCTCCATCTTGGCTTGCTCATGGTGGCTCTTTTCATTGAAGCAAGAAGCAGCCAGTGGCCTTGCAGCAGGGCGTGCATCAGCTTCTCATCCTGACCAGGAGGCAGTGCAGCCCCTGGACACAGGGCTCAGTGTAAGAGCCACAGGATTAGTTCCTCCACCAGGGCAAGAAGTCATGCAGCAGCCACAGCCTGGCTCCTTGACCAGCTAGCAGCCCAGAGGGCTGGGGGAGGGGGCACATGGAGAGGGCTTTCTCCTCACAGGCCTTGCAGTGCAGGAAGGAGCCCTGGGCTGCCCCCACACCAATGAAATTTTTGGAGGTAATACCAAAAGCACAGGCAACAAAAGCAAAAATTGACAAGTAGGATTGCATCAAACTAGAAAACTTCTGCACAACAAAGGAAATAATCAAGAGTAAAAAGGCAACCTATGGAATGGGAGAAAATATTTGCAAACCATGTATCTGATAAGGGGTTAATAACCAAAGTATATAAGAAACTCAAACAATAGCAAAAAACAACCTGATTTTAAAATGGGCAAAGGACCTGAAAAGACGTTTCTTCAAAGAGGTACAAATGTGCAACAGGTATACGAAAAGTTGCTCAACGTCACTAATCATCAGGGAAAGATAAAACCACCATGAGATATTACCTCGCACCTGTTAGAATGGCTATTATCAAAAAGACAAGAAATAACAAGTGTTGGCAAGAACATGGACAAAAGGGAACCCTTGTTCACTCCTGTTGGGAATGTAAACTGGTGCAGCCACTATGGAAAACAGCATGGGGGTTCCTCAAAAAGTTAAAAATAGAAGCACCATATGATCCAGCAGGCCCGCTTCTGGGTGTATATCCAAAGGAAATGAAGTCAGCATCTCAAAGAGATATCTGCACCCCCATGTTCATTGCAGCATCCTTCACAATAGCTGAGATATAGAAACAACCTAAAAACAACCTATCAACAGACAAATGGATTTTTAAAAATGTAGTGTATACACTCACACACACACAGAGTGGAGTATTGTTCAGCCTTAAAAGAATGAAATCCTGCTATTTGTGATAACATGGATGAACTTGGAGGACATTATGCTAAGTGAAATGAACCAGACATGCAAAGACAAATCCTGCATGACCTCACTCATATATGGAATCTAAAAAAGTTTCACTCATAAAAGTAGAGGCTGGAATGGTGGTTCCTAGGGGTTGCAGTGGGGGAAATGGGGAGATGTTGGTCAAGGGTACAAAGTTTCAGTTATGAAGGATGGATGTGTTTTGGATATCTGATGTACAGCATAACTAAAGTTAATAATATTGTACAGTCTCCAAATTATGATGATTTGACTTATGACTTTTCAACTCTACGTTGGTGTGAAAGCGATACACATTCCGTAGAAACCGTACTTTGAATTTTGAGTTTTGATCTTTTCCCAGGCCAGCAATATGTGGTGTGATACTCTCTCATGATGCTGGGCAGCAGCAGCGAGCTGCAGCTCCCAGTGAGCCACGCGGTCACGAGGGAAACAACAGATACACTTACAACCATTCTGTACCCGTACAACCATTCTGTTTTTCACTTTCAGTACAGCATTCAATCAATTACATGAGATATTCAACACTTTATTATAAAATAGGCTTCATGTTAGATGATTTTGCCCAACTGTAGGCTAATGCATGGGTTCTGACCATGTTTAAGGTAGGCTAGGCTAAGCTACGATGTTCAGTAGGTTAGGTGTATTAAATGCATTTTTAATTTACAATGTTTTCAACTTACAATGGGTCTATTAGAACATAACCCCATGAGTCAAAGAAGATCTGTATCGGATGCTTGAGATTTGCTCAGAGAGTTGATCTTAAGTGCTCTCAACACACACACAAAAGATCATAACTATGTGAGGAAATGGATATGTTAATTTGCATGATTGTGGTAATCATTTCACAATGTATACATATATCAAAACATCACATTGTACACCTTAAATATATGCAATTTTTATTTTTCAATTGTACCTCAATAAAGCTGAAAGAAA
Organism: Equus asinus; assembly: GCF_041296235.1. Classification (NCBI taxonomy): domain Eukaryota; kingdom Metazoa; phylum Chordata; class Mammalia; order Perissodactyla; family Equidae; genus Equus; species Equus asinus. The sequence continues at coordinate 57,088,974 of NC_091820.1, read as the reverse complement.
AAGAAATGGTGCTGGAACAACTGAATATCCACAAGCGAAAGAATGAAGCTGGACCCCTACCTCACACCATGTAAAAAAAATTAACTCAAAATGAATCAAGGAGTTAAATGTAAGAGTCAAAACTATAAAAATCTTAGGATAAAACATAAGGGTAAATATTTATGATCTCAGATTTGGCACTGGATTCTTAGATATGACACAAGAAGTACAGGCAAGAAAAGAGAAAAAATAGATAAATTGGACTTCATCAAAATTAAAAGATTTTGTGCTTCAAAGGACATTATTAAGAAAATGAAAAGATAACTCATAGAATGGGAGAAAACATTTGCAAGTCGTATAACTGACAAAGGTTTAATCTCCAAAATATACAAAGAGCTCTCACAACTCAATGACAAAAAGACAAACAGCCCAATTTTTGAAATGCAGAAATGATTTGAATAGACACTCCTCCAAAGAGAGAATATACAAACAGCCAACAAGCTCATGAAAGAATACTCAACATTATTAGTCATTGGGAAAGCACAAAACAACAATGAGATACTACTTCACATTCACCAGGATGGCTATTAAAAAAAAGACCAGAAAATAACAATTGTTGGGTAGGATGTAGAGAAATTGGAACCATCATACACGGCTGGTGGGAATGTAAAATGATTCAGCCACCGTGGAAAACATTTTGGTGGTTGCTCAAAAAATTAAACATAAGAGTTACCATGTGATCCAGCAATTTCACTCCAAGTTATAAGCCAAAAGGAATTGAAAACAGGTACTCAAAGAAATACTTCATAGCAGTACTATTTCAATAACCAAAAGGTGGAAACAACTCAAATGATCAACTGATGAATGGATAAACGAATTGTGATATATATATCCAATAAAATATTCAGTCATGAAAAGCAATGAAGTACTACTACATGCTACAATGTGGATGGATCTCAAAAGCATTATGCTAAGCAAAAGAAGCCAGACACAAAGGTCACATATTGTATAATCTGATTTATATGGAATATCCAGAATAGGTAAATCCATAGAGACAAAAAGTAGATAATGGGCACCAGTGCCTGGTGGGAAGGGAATGGGAAGTAATTTCCTAATGGGTCGGGATATTTCTTTTGGGGCGATAAAAATGTCTTTAAACTAGATAGAGGCGATACTTGCACAGTAATGTGAAAGTACTAAATATCAATGAATTGTTCACTTTTAAGTGGTTAATACTGTTATGTTCAATTTCACCTCAAAAAAAAATTTCAAAACTTCGTTGGCACTGTGGGTCTGTTTCTGGAGTCCCTATCTGTTCCACTGACTTAGATCTACCCTTCAGTAGTGACACACAGTCTTAATTATTGTAGTGTGGCAGTAAATTTCCAACTTTATTCTTTTTAAAATTGTTTTAATGATTCTAGTTGCTTTGACTTTTAGTACAAATTTTAGAATCATGTTGTCCTTATCTACAAAAACTCCTGCTGCCAGTTTAATTGTATTGTATTAAATCTATAGGTGAGATCAGAGAGAACTGATATGTTTATTGAGTGTTCCAATCCATGACCACCATATATTAGTGTTCATTCCATTTACTTAGGTCTTCTTGGGTTTCTTTCATCAATGTTTTGTAGTTTTGAGAATAGAGATTCTGTACATGTTTTGTTATATTCGTGCCTAGGTATATCATTTTTTGGAGCTATTGTAAATTACATTGGTTTTTAAATTTTTGGTTTCCATTTACACATTTATTGTGTATATAAATACAATTAATTTTTGTGTACTGAGCATGTAACCTTTGACCTTAGTAAACTCACTTATTAGTTCTAGAAATTGTTTTGTAGATTCTCTGGGAGTTTCTACATAGATAATCATGTCATCTGTGAATATAGGCAGTTTTATTTCTTCTTTTCCTATCTGGATGCCTTTTTCTTGAGTTATTACACTAGATAGAACTTCCAGTATAATTTCCAATAGGAGTGGCAAGAGTGGACATCCTTGTCTTGTTCCGGAACTTCAGGGGAAAGTATTTAGTTGTTTACCATGAAGTATGGTGTTAGTTGTAGGTCTTTTGTAGATGTGCTTTATCAGGTTGAGGAAGGTCTGTCCTATTCTTAGTTTTCTGAGAGTTTTTACCTTGAATGGATGTTGAACTTTGTCAAAGGCTTTTTCTACATCAATTGATATGATCATGTGTTTTTTCTTTTATTGACAACTAATATGATGGATTGACTGACTTTTGAACATTGAACAAGCCCTGCATTCCTGGGATAAACGTCATATGAGCCATATTTTTCTTCTTAGACATTGCTGGATTCGATTTGCTAATATCTTTTGATGATTATTTCATTTATGTTCATGAGGGTTATTGGTCTGTAGTCTTTTCTTGCCTGATTCTTTTCAGGGTGTCTTTGGCTGGGCTTGTTATCAGGGTAATGCTCGTCTCAAAAACTGAGTTGGGAAGCATTCTATTTTTGGGAAGAGACATTGCAGAATTGGTGTTAATTCTTCCTTAAATGTATAGTAGAATTTTCCAGTGAAAACATCTGCGCCTGGAGACATATTTTTTAGAAGGTAATTAACTATGAATTCAATTTCTTTAAAGGGCTAGTCACATCATCTATTTCATATTGGTTGATTTTTGGCAATTTGTGACTTTAAAAGAATCGGTCCATTTCATCTAAGTTGTCGAATTTATGTACTTTGAGTTGTTTGTAGTACCATCTTTATCCATATTCGTCCATTTTAGTACCTTTTCCGTATTCCAAAGATTTGGAAATATCCCAGTAAGGTGAATTTTTTATGATGCACATTTTCTGTGTACTTAGTGTGTAATAAAGAATTTGTTCTACTTCTGTGGGAAATGTCATTGGAACTTTGATAGGGATTGCATTGAACCTGGAGATTGCTTTAGGAAGTATGGACATTTTAACTATGTTAACTTTTCCAATCCAAGAGCATGGAATATCTCTCCATTTCTTTGTGTCATCTCCAATTTCTCTCAACGATGTCTTATAGTTTTCAGTGTACAGGTCTTTCACCTCTTTGGTGAAATTTATTCCTAGGTATTTTACTCTTTTTGTTGCAATTGTAAAGGGGATTATATTCTTAATTTCTCTTTCTGCTACTTTGTTGTTAGTGTATAGAAACACAACAGATTTTTGTATGTTGATTTTATATCCTGCAACTTTACTCTGTTCATTTATTATTTCTAAAAGGTTTCTTTGGTGGATTGTTTAGGGTTTTCTATAAATAAAATCATGTCATCTGCAATAGTAACAGTTTCACTTCTTCCTTTCCAATTTGGATCCCTTTTATTTCTTTTTCTCACCTGATTGCTCTGGCTAGGATTTCCAATATCATGTCAAATAAGAGTGGTGAAAATGGGCCTCCTTGTCTGCTTCCCATTCTTAGAGGGATAGCTTTCACTTTTTCTCCATTGAGCATGATGTGAGCTGTGGGTTTGTCATATATGGCCTTTATTATGTGGTGGTATTTTCCTTCTATACCCATTTTATTCAGAGTTTTTATCATAAATGGATGCTGTATCTTGTCAAATGCTTTTTCTGCATCTATTGAGACAAACAAAAGACCCCAAATAGCCAAAGAAATCCTGAGGAAAAAGAACAAAGCTTGAGGCATCACACTCCCTGACTTCAAAATACACTACAAAGCCACAGTAATCAAAACAGCATTGTACTTTTTTTCTTGTAATTAATTTCTAGCTTTATAGCATTATGATCAGAGAAGATGCTTGTTATTATTTCAATTTTTTTTTAATTTGTAGAGGCTTGCCTTGTTTCCCAACATATGGTCTACCCTTGAGAATGTTCCATGTGTGCTTGAGAAGAATGTATATTCTGCTGTTTTTGGATGAAGTGTTCTATATATGTCTATTAAGTCCAACTGTTTTAGCTTTTCATTTAGCTCCACTGTTTTTTTGTTGATTTTCTGTCTGTATGATCTGTCCATTGATGTGAGTGGGGTGTTGAGATCCCCTACTATTATTGTGTTATTTTTGATATCTTCTTTTAGGTCTGTTAATAGTTGCTTTATGAACTTTGGTGCTCCTGTATTGGGTGCATAGATATTTATAAGCATTATTTCTTCTTGATGAAGTGTCCCTTTGATCATTATATATTGGCCCTCTATGTCTCTCTTTACCTGCCTTATCTTGAAGTCTGTTTTGTCTGATATAAGTATTGCGACACCTGCTTTCTTTTGTTTGCTATTAGCTTGGAGTATTGTCTTCCACCCCTTCACTCTGAGCCTGTGTTTGTCCTTGGGGCTGAGGTGTGTTTCCTGGAGGCAACAAATTGTTGGATCTTGTTCTTTAATCCATTTTGCCACTTTGTGTCTTTTTATTGGAGAGTTCAATCCATTTACATTAAGGGTGAGTATTGATGCATGAGGGCTTAATGCTGTCATTCTGTTGCTCGTTTTCCAGTTTTCCTGTGTTTCCTTTGTTTCTCGTCCTGTGTGTTTTAGCCTACCCATTGACTTCTGCAATTTCTTATGCTGGGTTTCTTAGATTATTCCCTACTTATGTTTTGTGTCTCTGTTCTGTTTTTTAGTTTAGTGGCTACGCTGAAGTTTGTATTCAGAATCTCGTGTATCACATAGTCCATTTTCTGGGAGTCTCTTACTTACTTAGCCTAGACTGTTTCAGTCCCTTTCCTCCTCCCCTCCTAAATTATTATTTTCATCTCTTATTCCAACTTGTGTTGTGAGTTTGTGGTTAGAGTGATAAGATTGTCTTTGCTTTGGTGATTTCCTTCCCTTTATCCTAATTCTATATTTGAATATTTGCTATCCTATTCAGATTTTATCTATTTGTCTCCCTACTCTGTGTTTTGTGACCCCATACTCCCTTTTTTTCTTTTTTCAGGTATGAGAGCCTTCTTGAGGATTTCTTGTGGGGGGGGGGGTCTCGTGGCTATGAAGTCCCTCAGCTTTTGTTTGTCTGGGAAAGATTTAATTTCTCCCTCATATCTGAAAGATATTTTTGCTGGATAGAGTATTCTTGGCTGAAGATTTTTATCCTTTAAAGTTTTGAATATGTCACTCCAATCTCTCCTAGTTTGTAAGGTTTCTGGAGAGAAATCTGCTGAAAGTCTGATGGGGGTTCCTTTGTAGGTTTTCTTCTGCCTTGCTGCCCTGAGTATTCTTTCTATGTCCTTCATTTTTGCCATTTTTACTACTATGTGCCTTGCAGTATGTGTTTTTACATTGACAAATCTAGGAGATCCGAAAGCTTCCTTCACACACATTTCTCTCTCAATCCCTAGATTTGGGAAGTTCTCTTCTATTATTTCGTTGAGCACACTTTCTGCTCCATTTTCCTTTTCCACGCCCTGAGGAATTCCGATGATTCTTCAGTTGCATTTTCTCATTGAGTCAGCTATTTCTCTGAGATTTTATTCAGTTTTCTTAATTCATAGTTTTCTTTCTTCCTCTGTCTGGAGCCATTCAGCCTATCTATCTTCAATTATGCTAATTTGCTCCTCTGTGGTGTCTACATGGGCATTCGGGGAATTTGTATTCTGTTTTATCTGATCCATTGTATTTTTAATCTCTAGTATTTCTAATTGATTTTTCTTTATAATTTCAATCCCTTTTGTGAAGTAACTCCAGAACTCATTGACTTGTTTCTCTATACTTCCCTTTACCTCATTGAATATTTTGAGGATACCTATTTTGAACTCATCTTCACTTAGTTTACCCATTTCCAAGCCCTCAGGACCTACTTCTGTATTTTTATTGTTTTCCTTTTGGACTGGAGCTTTTATAAATTGCTGGATGGTAGAGGAGCGGTTTTTGTGCATGATGCTGCAATTTGGCTGCAGTTACAGCCTGTCACCACTAGATGGGGGTCAGAGGCTTGTTTTCTGAGCCCTGCACCTTCAGCCACAATGGCGGTGTGCAGCGTGGGTTGGGGAAGGAGGGGCACTTTCACTCAGACCGAACTGTATTGGATCAGCTCTTGCCTTCTGTTCTCCTGGGGCCCTGGCTTGCTGGGGCTCCCCCACGCGAAAGCTTTCCCCTGTTAGAGGGTTTCTGCTGCACAGGCAGTGGGAGTCCTGGATGATCCCAGGACATGCGGCCCCTCCCGCCCTCCTTCCCGCACCCATGGCAGCAATCCTAGTCTCTAGGGGAAGGAGCGAACTTCTCTCCTACCCCGTTCCAGCTCCTCTGAGGGTGGCTCCAGCCTCTCCACCTTCCATTGTTTGGCTGTTGTGGGTCTCTGACGATTCCTGTTATTAGGAGTTTTCTTTTTTGGCTGGAAAGCAGTTGCTCTTTTTAGTTGTAATTTGGAGGGCAGAGAGTCCTGGGTAAGCTCACGCCAGAATGTTGCTGATGTGTGGAGACTAAACAATATGCTATTGAACAAGCAATGGATCATTGAAGAAATTAAAGAAGAAATAAAAAAATACCTGGAGACAGATGAAAATGATAACACGCCATACCAACTCATATGGGATGCAGCAAAAGCTGTATTAAGAGGAAAATTCATCGCAATTCAGGCACATCTTAACGAACAAGAAAAATCCCAAATCAGCAATCTTAAACTACACCTAACTGAATTAGAGAAAGAAGAGCAAACAAAGCCCAAAGTGAGCAGGAGAGAAATAATAAAAATCAGAGCAGAAATAAATGCTATTGGAACAAAAAAGGCAGTAGAAAGGATCAATGAAACAAAGAGCTGGTTCTTTGAGAAGATAAATAAAATTGACAAACCCCTAGCCAGACTTACAAAGAAAAAAAGGGAGAAAGCTCAAATAAACAAAATCAGAAATGAAAGAGGAGAAATAACAATAGGCTCCGCAGAAATATAACGGATTATAAGAGAATACTGCGAAAAACTATATGCCAACAAAATGGATAACCTAGAGGAAATGGATAAATTCTGGGACTCCTACAATCTCCCAAAGCTCACTCAAGAAGAAGCAGACAATTTGAACAGACCAATCACAAGGAAAGAGATTGAAACAGCCATCAAAAGCATCCCAAGGAATAAAACCCCAGGACCAGATGGCTTTCCTGGGGAATTCTACCAAACTTTCAGAAAGGATTTAATACCTATCCTTTTCAAGCTATTCCAAAAAATTAGGGAGGATGGAACACTTCCTAACACATTCTATGAGGCCAACATCACACTGATACCAAAACCTGACAAGTACAGCATGAAAAAGGAGAACCACAGGTCAGTATCGCTGATGAACATAGATGTGAAAATTCTCAACAAAATTTTGGCAACCCGAATACAGCAATTCATCAAAAGGATCATGCATCATGATCAAGTGGGATTCATACCAGGGACACAGGGATGGTTCAACATCTGCAAATCAATCAACGTGATACATCACATCAACAAACTGAGGAGTAAAAACCACATGAACATCTCAATAGATGCAGAGAAAGCATTTGACAAGATCCAACAGCCATTTATGATAAAAACTCTGAACAAAATGGGGATAGAAGGTAACTACCTCAACATAATAAAGGCCACATATGACAAACCCACAGCCAACATCATTCACAATGGACAAAAACTGAGCGCCATCCCCCTGAGAACAGGAACGAGACAAGGATGCCCTCTATCACCACTCTTATTTAACATAGTTTTTGAGGTCCTGGCCAGAGCAATCAGGCAAGAAAAAGGAATAAAAGGAATCCAAATGGGGGGGGGGGAAGAAGTGAAACTCTCGCTGTTTGCAGACGACACGATCTTATATATAGAAAACCCCAAAGAATCCATTGGAAAATTCTTAGAAGTAATCAACAACTACAGCAAAGTTGCAGGGTATAAAATCAATTTACATAAATCAGTAGCATTTCTAGACTCTAATAATGAACTAACAGAAAAAGAGCTCAAGAACACAATACCATTCACAATCGCAACAAAAAGAATAAAATACCTCGGGGTGAATTTAACTAAGGAAATGAAAGACCTATACAATGAAAATTACAAGGCTTTTCTGAAAGAAATGGATGACAACATAATGAGATGAAAAGACATTCCATGCACATGGATTGGAAGAATTAACATAGTTAAAATGTCCATTCTACCTAAAGCAATCTACAGATTCAACGCCATCCCAATCAGAATCCCAATGACATTCTTTACAGAAATAGAACAAAGAATCCTAAAATTCATATGGGGCATCAAAAGACCCCGAATTGCTAAAGCAATCCTGAGAAAAAAGAACACAGCTGGAGGCATCACAATCCCTGACTTCAAAACATACTACAAAGCTACAGTAATCAAAACAGCATGGTACTGGTACAAAAACAGGTGCACAGATCAATGGAACAGAATTGAAAGCCCAGAAATAGAACCACACATCTATGCACAGCTAATCTTCGACAAAGGAGCTGAGGGCATACAATGGAGAAAAGCAAGTCTTTTCAACAAATGGTGCTTGGGAAAACTGGAAAGCCACATGTAAAAGAATGAAAATTGATCATTCTTTTTCACCATTCACCAAAATAAACTCAAAATGGATCAAAGACCTAAAGCTGAGACCTAAAACCATAAGGCTTCTAGAAGAAAACGTAGGCAGAACACTCTTTGACATCAGTATTAAAAGGATCTTTTTGGACACCATGTCTTCTCAGACAAGGGAAACAATAGAAAGAATAAACAAATGGGACTTCATCAGACTAAAGAGCTTCTTCAAGGCAAATGTAAACAGGATTGAAACAAAAAAACAACCCACTAACTGGGAAAAAAATATTTGCAAGTAATACATCCGACAAAGGCTTAATATCCATAATATATAAAGAACTCACACAACTCAACAACAAAAAAATTAAACAACCCGATCAAAAAATGGTCAGGAGACATGAACAGACATTTCTCCAAAGAAGATATACAGATGGCCAATAGGCACGTGAAAAGATGTTCATCATCGCTGATCATCAGGGAAATGCAAATCAAAACTACACTAAGATATCACCTTACACCCATTAGAATGAGAAAAATAACTAAAACAAATAGTAACAAATGTTGGAGAGGTTGTGGAGAAAAAGGAACCCTCATACACTGCTGGTGGGAATGCAAACTGGTGCAGCCACTATGGAAAACAGTATGGAGATTCCTCAAAAAACTAAAAGTAGAACTACCATATGATCCAGCTATTCCACTACTGGGTATCTATCCAAAGAGCTTGAAGTCAGCAATTCCAAAAGTCCTATGCACCCCAATGTTTATTGCAGCATTATTTACAATAGCCAAGACATGGAAGCAATCTAAGTGCCCACCAACAGATGATTGGATAAAGAAGATGTGGTGTATATATATATATATATATATATATATACAATGGAATACTACTCAGCCATAAAAAAGAAGAAAATCGTCCCATTTGCAACAACATGGATGGACCTTGAGGGAATTATGTTAAGTGAAATAAGCCAGATAGAGAAGGACAATCTCTGTATGACTCCACTCATATGAGGAATTTAAACCTGTGGACAAAGAGAAAAGATTAGTGGCTACCAGGGGAAAGGGGGGTGGGGGGTGGGCACAAAGGGTGAAGGGTTGCATCTACAACACGACTGACAGACAATAATATACAAGTGAAATTTCACACGATTGTAACCTATCATTCACTCAATAAAAAATTTTTTAAAAAAGCAGCATGGTACTGGCACAAAAACAGACACACAGATCAATGGAACAGAATCAAGAGCCCAGAAATAAACCTACATTTCTATGGACAGCTAATTCTCAACAGGGGAGCCAAGAACATACAATGGAGAAAGGAAAGTCTCTTCAATAAATGGTGTTGGGAAAACTGGACAGCCACAGGCAAAAGAATGAAAGTAGACCTATCTTTTGCCATACACAAAAATTAACTCAAAATGGATCAAAGACTTGAAGGTAAGACCTGAAATCATAGAACTTCTAGAAAAAAAATAGATAGTGAACTCTTTGACTTTGCTCTTAAAAGGATCTTTTTGAATACGGTGTCTACTCGGACAAGGGAAACAAAAGAAAAAATAAACAAGTGGGACTTCATCAGACTAAAGAGCTTCTGTAAGGTGAAGGAAACCAAGATCAAAACAAAAAGACAACCCACTAATTGGGAGAGAATATTTGCAAATCATATATCCAACAAGAGGTTAATCTCCATAATACATAAAGAACTCACACAACTCAACAACAAAAAACCAAACAACCCGATCAAAAAATGAGCAGAGGATACAAACAGACATTTCTCCAAAGAAGATATACAGATGGCCAATAGGCAGATGAAAAGATGCTCAACATCACTAATCATTAGGGAAACGCAAGTCAAAACTACACTAAGATATCACCTTACACCCGTTAGAATAGCTATAATCAACAAGACAAAAAACAACAAATGTTGGAGAGGTTGTGGAGAAAAGGGAACCCTCATATGCTGCTGGTGGGAATGCAAACTGGTTCAGCCACTACGGAAAACAGTATAGAGATTTCTCAAAAAATTAAAAGTAGAATACCATATGACCCAGCTATACCACTACTGGGTATTTATCCAAAGAACTCAAAACCAACAATTCAAAGAGACTTATGCAGCCCTATGTTCAATGCAGCATTATTCACAATAGCCAAGACGTGGAAGTAACCCAAGTGCTCATCGACTGACGACTGGATAGAGAAGATGTGGTGTATATATATATATATAATGGAATACTACCCAGCCATAAAAAAAGACAAAACCATTGCATTCGCAACAACTTGGATGGACCTTGAGGGTATTATGTTAAGCAAAATAAGCCAGACAGAGAAAGACAAACACCATATGATTTCGCTCATGTGGAAGATAAACAAACACACAGACAAAGAGAACACTTCAGTGGTTACCAAGGCAAAGGGGTTGGGGGGTGAGCACAAGGGGTGAAGTGGTGCACTTATATGGTGACTGACAAATAATAATGTATGACTGAAATTTCACAATGTTTTAAAGTATTATGACCTCAACTAAAAAGAAAGTCTTCATCACAAGAAAAAATATTTGTAACTACGCATGCTGATAGATGTTAACTAATCTTATTTGAATGATCATTCCACAATGTATACATATATCAAATCATGATGTTGTACACCTAAAATTAATACAATGTTATATGTCAATTATATCTCAATAAAAAAGATAGATATGATTACAAAGCAAAAAAGTGGAATAAAAATTTTAAATTTCCAAATTATTAGAAGAAACAAAGCAAACAACTGGAGAAATCTGAATAAGATGGATGGTAGTCTTAATGACAATATACTGGTTGTGATGTTGTACTGCAGTGTTGCAAAACGTTACCATCAGGGGAAACTGGGTAAAGGCTACACGAGATTCCTCTGTATTATGTCTTACAAGTGCATGTGAATCTACCATTATCGTAATTAAAATTGCAATGAAAAAGAAAAAAAATACTACAAAGCTATAGTAATTAAAACAGCATGGTACTGGCACAAAAACAGACACACAGATCAGTGGAACAGGATCAAGAGCCCAGAAATAAACCCACACGTCTATGGACAGCTAATATTCAACAAGGGAGCCAAGAGCATACAATGGAGAAAGGAAAGTCTCTTCAACAAATGGTGTTGGGAAAACTGGACAGCCACATGCAGAAGAGTGAAAGCAGACCATTATCTTACACCATGCACAAAAATTAACTCAAAATGGATTAAAGACTTGAATGTAAGACCTGAAACCATAAAACTTCTAGAAGAAAACATACACAGTATGCTCTTCAACATCAGTCTTAGCAGCATATTTTCAAATGCCATGTCTGACCGGGCAAGGGAAACAAGAGAAAAAATAGACAAATGGGACAACATCAAACTAAAAAGCTTCTGCACAGCAAAGGAAACCATCAACAAAACGAAAAGACAACCTAACAATAGGGAGAAGACATTTGCAAACCATGTATCTGATAAAGGGTTAATTTCCAAAATATATAAGGAAATCATACATCTCAAAAACAAAAAAACAACCCAATAAAAAAAAATGGGCAAAAGATCGAACAGACACTTTTCCAAAGAAGATATACAGATGGCCAAAAGGCACATGAAAAGATGTTCAACATCACTAATTATTAGGGAAACGCAAATCAAAACTACAATGAGGTATCACCTCATGCCCATCAGAATGGCTATAATTAACAAGACAAGAAAATAACAAATGTTGGAGAGGATGTGGAGAAAAGGGGACCCTCATACACTGCTGGTGAGAATGCAATCTGTTGTAGCCACTATGGAAAACAGTATGGAGAGTCCTTAAAAAATGAAGAATAGAACTACCATTTGATCCAGCTTTTCCACTGCTTAGTACTTATCCAAAGAACATGAAACCGTGAATGTGTAAAGATGTATGCACCCCTATGTTCATTGTAGCATTATGATTATATAGCCAAGACTTGGAAACACCCTAAGTCCCCATCAAGGGACGAATGGATAAAGAAGATGTGGTATATATACCCAATGGAATACTACTTGGCCATAAAAAAAGATGAACTCTTGCTGTTTGCAACAACACAGATGGACTTTGAGGGTATTATGTTGAGCAAAATAAGCCAGAGGGAGGAAGTCAAATACCATGTGATCTCACTCATAAACAGAAGATAAAATCAACAACAACAACAACAAACACATAGATACAGAGATTATATTAGTGGTTACCAGAGGGGAAAAGGGGAGGGAGAAGGGTGAAAGGGGCGACTGAGCACATGCGTATGGTGATGGATGGTAATTTCTCATTGGGTGGTGAATATGATGTAATCTACACAGAAACTGAAATATAATGATGTAGACCTGAAATTTGTATAATGTTATAAACCAATGTTATCTCAATAAAAAAAGCCCAGTAATTTCCCAAGTGATAGGAGTGTTTTTGTTATCATGATGAACCCCACGGACCACACCTCCTAGTTTATACTAAAAAAGTGACTCATGGTGGGCCTCTAGAGACCAGCCCCGCTGTCTGAAGAGGTAAATGAGTCCTGAGGAGGAAGGACCCGAACACAAGGCAGTGACTACATATACTGTTATGATGCCACTGTCCTTCCCTAAAGTGAGTGACTGCCATATCTCAGGTGACTTCACACAGGGGAAAGAGGAATACCCAGACATTTCTAGGATGATCGGACACAGGTCTGAGCCACACACTGATCCCAGAGACTCAAAGTGTCACATTGGAGTCCTCTTAGAGTGGGGCATGTGAAGGCCAGGTAATAAAAAGATTTGGGGATACAGATCAGCTCATGGTGAGCTGACTGGGTCCATGAACCAACACGGTGGTCATGTCTCCAGTCCACAAGTTGACAATTGTAAGTGATACACTTTGCAGTCAGAGAAATAACCCCACATTGGGTCACCAGTCAGTGAAGTAAGAGCTATCATGGTGGGGAAGGCCAAAGTGAATCTCTGAACCCCACTGGGGTGGAAGAAACTCAAGATGCTAAGTCAAAAACAGTAACAGATCATGGTGAGCAAACGCAGTGGTGGTGGTGGGGGGGGGTTGTTAAGCAGAGTTTGGTGGCACCTCTGCAGGCCTATAGGGTTCAGGGGAAGAGGAGGTAGGAGAGCTGCAGGGAAAAAGAGAGTGGAGATGGTGTGAAGAATTCTAGGATTCTCTCTATGGCAGAGCGGGAGGGAGGAAGAGAAGGAATGGAAATGCTGAGAGGGATGCCAGAGGCTTCACTGGATCCATCACTAGTGTTGCCTAGGACGGTGGTGGGGCCAGGAGATTTTGCTGTATCCTCTGTTAGCCACTTCAGCGTGCAGGAAGTAGCACACCAAGTCCCTAAAAGGCATGGGGAGAGGTGGGAGAGGGCACTGCCACACACAGGCAGCAACTGTGGGGGGCACCCTTGAGGACGCTGATGGCAGATGTAGAGTGCTCCCAATCTCCCCTGCTCTGTAAGCTTCTCCGGCACGGTAGGGTTCTCAGGGGCAGACGCACAGGAATTGGGCCTTTGAGTTCCCGCAGGCAACAGGCGTCCAGACACCCCAGGCCTCTCTTGGAGATCAGCCAGAGTAGGATGCAGGAGGGAGAGGCAACGGGAAGACAGAGGAGTATGAATGGGAAAGAGGAAGGAAGGTAGGGAAGGACTGGAGGGCTGTGGAATAGGGGCTGAGTGGCAAACAAGGGCAGTTCTAACCCCGGAGGGCCTTACAGAAAGCAAGGGAGGGGCCACTTCCCAGATATCAGGACAGCTCAGGCCAGGGAAGCTGGCAACCGGTAGTTTCAGGAAAATGGGACAGACAACTGGCGCCCCCCCCCCCCACCACCACCACTGCCACCACCACCACCTTTGAGCCTTCTTTGTGGGCCCTTCCAGACCTTTAAAACATACTGGTACATCCACGTATATGTATTCTCAAACACGGGATTGGTTTGTTGTCGTCGTCATTGTTGTTGTTGTTATTTTAATTTACAAATGTGTACCCAAATCCCTTGGTCTGCAACTTCCTGAATGCAGTCACAAGGATGCTTCTGAAAGCCGTGAACATGCCTCATGCCTTCCTCTGACTGCGGAGTTTTCATCTCCTGGATGCACAGGCCACGTTGCATTCATCCATTTCCTTACTGATGGGAATTTACAGTGCTCCCAGTGTTCCCCATCACCAACATCCTCGTGCACGTGTCCTTGGACACTGCACATACCAGTGACTCTCCAGATGTATCTGGCAGTGGATGTGCCCAGTCATAGAGACAACGGACATTTTTCCAGTTTTAAGCTTTACTGCTCAAAGTGATACCTGCTGTGATCTCAGTTTCCCATCATTAAACCCAGCATGTATGTGGTTAAAACCAAAGCACCCATTCCCTGCTTACCCCCTGGCTTCCTGGCTCCAGAATCCACTATCCCCCATGGAGACAAATAGCCAAGGACAACCACGTGGATTCATTATCTCCTCCCCACAAGGAGCCTCAGGCTAGTGGGAAAGCTGCTGACCAGCAAGGTCATGGGCTCTCTCCTCTCTGCAGGTAGTCTCAAGGCCAAACACAGCCTGGTGGAAAAACTCTGACCAAGGAGACCATATGCTCCCCCTCCCCTACCTAAAACCCTAAATAAAACCCCTTACTTTTAGTTTTTTGGGGAGTTTGAGATTTCAGCGTTAGCAGCCCTTTCTCTTTGCTCTGTGCTCTGCAGTAATAAAGTCCTACTTTCTTCCACTGCACCTGGTGTCAGAGATTGGCTTGCAGCACTACAGGTGAGTGAGCTCACTTAAGGGTTGATACCCATTTGATGACCCAGATGGGACAATGTCCCAAGTCGGTGTCTCACCTGTGGCACACCAGCCTCTGGCTAAAGGCCTCTCTTGGAAGCTGTCCTGCAGCTGCCTGAGCCCCTTGTCTCAGGGACAGCCCTAAGTGGCTGGCTGCTAACCAGACATCATTGGCCCACGGTGCATTTGCTTTGGTGGTGAAAGAAACTAGATTCAGGACTTAGGAAGGCGACTCTTGCAAGTAGCTGTAGGTTTTTTAGTTTGTTTGTTTGTTTGTTTTGTCTTTCTGCTAACCTTTTCCAACAGGACTGGTCAGAAATAATGGGTACCTGGTAGCCCTGTGGGCTCCATTTGTTTTGAAATTACAACACCCCAGCCACATTTTGGTAAGTTCCCCAGTGGGTCGCTTGTCCTTGCTCATTTGGGAAGGTCTGTGTTGCGGATCTTCATTTGTTGGGTGCTCCTGAATGTAGGACATGGACTAAGCTGGGACTGGAAGCACTTTGGCTTTTGGTTTTGGTCTTGATCTTGGCTTTGGCTTCCATTTGTGGTCGAGGGTTTTTGGGAAAGCACGCTTATTTGGTATTTGTTGTTATTTGTCTGTTTGTCTTTCCTTTTAAAATGTTATCATTGGAGGTGCTGTGTCTACTGCACCTAGGAGCCTCTTGGGGAAAACTTTGGCTATCTGGTCCATCTACAGCTAAAAGCCAATGTCTAAAGAGGGATGATTTTCTTTTGTAACACCACATGGCCACAATATTCTTTAGACTCTGGAGAAAAAGATGGCCAAACACTGGATCCTTAAGTGGGGAAGCTTTCTAGAGAGCTCTCATCATAAACAGTTGTTTCATTGGTACCTATGAAAAGACCAAATTAAAAGAAAAAGACAATGACTAGTATTAACAACTTAATCCAGCTTGGGTGAGGTGGGTCTCAGCTTCTTCTCATGGTCTTACCAATGCTAATGAAAACATTAAGTTAACAAAGAGAAACCAGAAAGAGAAGAGTCACAGGACTCATCCCAATAGGATGGAAATCGTTAGTTATTAAAATGAACACTGGGATAAATGGAACAGATGTAAATAAAACTAAAACAAAGGTTTTAATAAAACAATGCTTAAGGCTGGATGGGCTAAAGGAATCCCCCTCTATTGGGCCCCCAACATTAAAGAACATCAGACAAACCAGTTCTATTCACCCCAGTTTGAAAAATTTTAAAAGGTCAGGAGGCAGAAATCACAATAAAAAAAAACCCTGACCAACAATTGTTTGGGGCAACAGTTAAGCTGTTAAGGTTGCTAAGACTATAAAAATTAAAACTATTTAAACTAATATTATAGAAAGAGGTTACACCAACTTTGCCTGGATGTTTTATGGGGGGGGATAGATGTTATGTCTAACCGGGAATGCCTTCCCTACATAATATTGTAATACCAAAACTTGCTAATGGAATTTCTAATATAAGTTATAATTAGGGGTTTAAGAGTTGAAAAATTAAGATAAAAGTTTGTAAAAACTGGTATATTTAAATGGGAGTTATGTAAAATGATTACAGCTCTTTTTCCTGATTGTATTATAGATCATGTTGTGGGGATAAACATTATGTCTCACTGGGGAACGTTTGCCCTGCCTGATATTGTAAAAGCTTACAAATCCACCTTACAGGCTATGTTAATTAGACGTGCTAAAGGCGATCTGACTTTAATATGCCCAAAATGAGCCAATTTCAGCATACCAAAACTGATGTATGCAATGGAAAAAGCCAGCTACAACAATGGAAAGCCTATTTTAATCTTTTGAGGCTTCTAAATAAAATCAGAAATACTTTTCTGCCCCTTTAAGAGAAAATAAAAGGCTGAGTAAATAAATAAATAAGCAGCTGAAGCCAAATCTGCTGCTTTTCTCTCCTCTCTTGCTGAGCTTCCCAGCAAGCTGAGCTTCACTTCAGCTCCCCCGAAACTCCTGATCTAAAATTAAGCAAGTAAAAATAAGTAAACCTTTGAGATAACTTAAAATTGTAATGGCCATTCTGGGAGACTTCTCTTCCAGAAAAGACAGGATTCACAATGAAATGCAGTCTTTGATTAATATGTCAAAACTTCTAAAAGACAAAGTTATTTAACATGATCCAAATTGACCTTTGGTAAACGAAAGCCTATCTAAGTTTGCTGATTTGATGTAAAATAGCCCCGTCCTCTGAGTTATCAGCACTGGATACGATGCAGACATAGAGCCTGGGTTGACTGGTCAGATGAGCTCATGTTATCTCTGTTAACAAAATTGATCAGCAAAACTAATAACTCAGTATAATAGCTAATTTTGTTTGATCTTTCATGAGGTTTTTGTAGACGACCTAAGTATAGTCGCTCAAGACAGGTAAACTAGATAAATTAAAAGGATAAAAGTTTTTTGAAAAACTTTTGAACAATAATTATGTTTTATAGTCTGCATACTTAAAAAAAACAGCTTCCAAAATCTGTTTGCAAACTTAAACTTTATAGCTTTACTAAGTTAAGTTAAATAATAAAAGTTATTGGGTAGCTGGCTCATTTCCACATAAGATAAAATAGTAAAGGTTAACTACTAAGCATAGATTTGTCTGCCTTTGGTTTCTTATATCAAAGAAACTAAAAAGCTTAGGTTTATTGATAAACATGTTTTACGTGTGCTGAGGAACTTTCTATGAAAAAACACACATGTATAAGAAAAGTAAAATGTATGTTTTCGGTAAAAAAAAGAATATAAAGAATGGTATAAAGAATGGGAATATTTTTGTTTCTTGAGTTAAGAAAGGTAAATTTGTCCTAAAGTACAGGGATAAATTTTGAATGTAAAAAAAGTAACACAAAGTTTGTGAAAGTAAAACCCTAAAGAGTTTTATGTGTGGTCAAGTTGGCTGTGATTAAAATGAATTTATTAACTAAATAAATTTATATGTCAAAGTAAACTGGTACAAAATTAAAACTGGGGCTCCTCTTTCTTGAAAGGATAATTTTCCTAAAGTTTTAAACTGCTCTTGATAAAAAGACTATACAAAGGTGGGTTTTTTTGGACTATTTTAACTCTGTTTCCCCTCGACTGTTTCTGTTGTCACTGTGAATAGATACCTGAACATGGTTTCACGGTGAGCTTTGTTTCCTATCTGGACAAATGTTTTAAAGCTTTTAATATTTTTGACAAGCTCCCCCCACCGACACACAAAAATATTCGAGTCCTGAATAAAAGCTTTCTTTTGACCTGGAAGAGGAGGAACAGTTTCTCTGGGAATTTTCAGAGGGCCACTGAGACTTCTCAGAGAGATCTGCTCTCTTCCTATAAGAAAAAAACACTAAACTAATTAGGCTTATTTGGCATATCAGATTACACGGGAAGTGTTGTCAAACCAGTAATGATAAACTCTCTTAAATGGTACTTTGCGAATGAGTGTTATTGATGTAAGTATTTTAAAAGTTATCTAAAATTCCGATCTGTTCTGATTGTCAGCCGTGATTCTGGCTATTAGCTCAAAGTATTATATGTCACAAGAATGGTCAAGTGTCTTTGTCAATTACCATTTTTGAATGTTTTGTTATTTACAGACAGTTGTTTTACTCTGATGTTTTCGCAAATATGTTTCATCTTCAGAGAGATTCATGGAAAGGACTCTAACACTCTAGAATACAGGTTTCCGATAAACTTGCAGATTACAAAACTGAACTGGGTAGGAAATTACACAGCCCTAACAGAGAAACGGATGACTTCATGAAACTGCTGACAGAAGATTGAGATCAAGAACCAATTACATGGGACTGAATGAACTGATGAGGATGATTATAATTTTTATGGCCTTTTGCTTCACATATTGCTGATTTTTGATGTTTTGTTTTTTTTTCGGATTTAAGAAAACCTTTTTCTCTAATCTCTTAAGGACCCACGATTTATAGCAATTTGTAAGCAAGATTGAAGCACTTATCTTTTTCTCCCTATCTGAGCCCTCCAAAATGTAAATACTCCTGGTGGGTAAGTACTCCTATTCTCACGGCAATATGGTTGTTTGCATAAGTCCAATAACAATCTGTTCTTCTTATAACAGGACACAACTGGAAACACGGGTTATAATACCGAGGCTTTGACTGGAACATCACATTTGGGAAAGACGTACAGGCTCAGATGTGACAAGACAGCTTCTGAGGAATGAAGGTGGACTGTCTGGAAGAAAGCCACTTGGAAATATTGGCCTGGTACCTTGCTTATGGCTTCCCAGTAACCTGGTAAGGTTGAGTAAAGAATGCCACTCCCTCTGGCAGGTGCGAGGAACCTCAATATTTTGGGGAACCTCAGGAAGAGAGGAATTCACCCAAATCTGTAGGTACTGCAGGTGGAATCTGATGACAAGTCCTTGGCTTGGTTTTCCTGACCTTCAGAGGCCTCTGAAGTTCAACTCGAGGCTCTTCATAAAAGGTTCCAGCAAAGCAGATTTAAAAGAGCCTATATAATCAATTACTATTCTTGCTGCACTTATGTAAATAATTATGCCAAACTTCTTAAAACTTGACTTATTTTGCAAACCAGTTAGTCTTAATTTGGCTATCTTTATAAAAGGGTGATTTTAGAGAGAAAGATTATGTTTCAATAGAAACTATAATACACACGTGTAGATGTTGGATTCTGGTTCTGTCAATTGTCTCTGAGGTCTTTGTTACATCTGTTAACTGGACTGGATCCTGAATTCTTCTAGTCTCCTGAAACATCTGGCTACAAGCCTCCAAACCAACATTTTCAGGTTTTTTCCCATCATTTTCATTCAGAATCACTGAAAACTAAACCTGCCCGTTTTTCCTGAAGCCTTGCAAACTGAAGCTGGAGGACTTAACATAAACTTAAGAGAGATTCATGTCTACCGCTGTGTGAGCCACTCGAAAAGCTACCTGAGTGCCCGATGACACCATGGGAGACATTTCAAACTGCAAAGGATGCTTCAACCCTGACTTCTAGGAATCTCGATTGCTTGCCTCCTGAGCTCAGGAACTAGTTTACAATTTGCTCCAACCGTTAACCTTGTTTTTCTCTTTCTGTTTCTCTGGGGAAACTTCTTATTAGATACCTGGTTACTTACTTACATGACACAGGTCCAACTTTGGGGACACACCTGCATCACCACCTTATTAAGAGACTGGTTCAGTGAGATGAAACCACCTAGGCCCTAATTCAGCAGGAAGTAAGTAGCTGAATTGGTCACAGCCCCAAATCCCTCAAGAATGAGGGATGAACATAAAATAGGGGAAACTGATACCAGCTCTGATTTCACTTTCCCAGTGTTACAGGCTCTTAACATCAGCCCTGATATCAGTTCCCCCACATTGAACCCAGCGTATACGGCGTTAAAACTAAAACCCACCACCCCCTTTCCTGCTTCTCTAGCTCCACTCACATGTAAACACCTGTTTCTTTAAACTTGGACTCCTTGAGCTTTACAACCAAATGGGAGTTACAAATTGTTAAAAGCCCAGGTGGCCTGGAGTTGGAGGCACACTAAAGTTTAGCTAATCACGTGTCCTTGAGTTTGCCAGGAAAGCCGCTGTCTCAAGAGTATCAAGGAGCGGAGGCTCCCCAGACCTCAACTCCTCGACTCCGACTCCCGGCGCTCGAACCCGCCTCAAACAAGAAGACGAGACACTGGCGAAGGACGCCCACCTGCCATCCTCCTATCTCACCCTCCCCCCTGCCTTGCTGCAAGCAGCCTCTCAAGGCCAAACGCAGGCTGGTGGGAAAGCACCGAGCTGCACAAGCTACATGTTCCCTCTCCCCTACCCAAAACCCCAGATAAAAATCCCTACCCATTCCTCATCGGGGAGCTGGCAATTTTTGAGGCATGAGCCCTTGCTTTGCTCCCTGTGCCTGGCATAGTAAAAACCTTTCCTCTTCCACTCAAGACTCTGTTCTCGTTATTTGGATTGGCATCGGGTTCAGAGACCGAACTTTTGGTTACAAATTTGGCGACCCAGATGGGACCTGTGGGTGGCCCCCACTGAGACCCCCTTGGCTTGATCGGATGCTCCAGAGTCGTACTCCGCGCCTGCCCCAATAGGGGAAGTGGAGGGTTGGAGGAAGACTCAGGGAGGCCAGATCGCCGAGGGCCGGTGCTTAGTTGGTGGGACTTCATCCCAGGTCAAATCAGGTCTGCTCCCTTGGCCGGACTCCGCAGAGCGTCAGGGACAGCTGGAGGGGCCGCTCCAGCAGCTGCCAAAGCCCATTTTGCTTTGGGAGTCTTCCCTCCTGCCTCCTCCCAGGGCCACTGTTTGGACCTTGGTTACCAGGGAAACTATCTTGAGAAAAAGGAAAGTGCATTTGTTTGAAGTCGCCGCAATGCCGGATGCCCCGGCCAAATTTTGGTAAGTCCCCCGGGCGTGCACAACCGAGGTCCCTTGTCCTTGCTCATTTGGGAAGATCTGCATAGCAGATCTTCATTTGTTGGGCGCCCCCGAGTGTAGGACATGGACTAAGCTGGGACTGGAAGCACTTTGGTTTTGGTTTTGGTTTTTGGCTTCCGTTTCTGGCCGTGGGTTTTTGGGAAAGCGCGCTTGTTTAGTATTTGTTTTTTGTCTGTCTGTCTGTTCTTTCAAAGTGTCAACATGGGAGGCGCCATATCTGTTCCACCTAAGAGCCCCTTGGGGAAAATATTGGCTGACTGGTCGACCTATAGTTGTAAGCCAATGAGGAAAAATCAGATGGTATTCTATTGTAATACTGCCTGGCCGATGTACGTCTTGGAAAGTGAGGAAAGATGGCCATTGAATGGAACTTTAAATTATTACACTATATTGCAGTTGGAGTGGTTTTGTGAAAGGTCTGGGAAGAGAGATGAGATTCCGTACGTGCAGGCTTTTATGCAGTTGCATAATCAGGAAGGTGAACAGCCAGGGACCAAGCTGATGGTCCAAAGAAAAGCCAAGCCTCCGGTAGTCAAAGATGTTCGGACACCGGAAGAAAAACTTGATGAGGACATAAATGCCTTGAGTGTGTTAAATCCTTTTAATCCTAATTTCAATGTGACACAACCACCAATGGCAGGTGCCTCCCGCTCCCCCCCCCCCGCCCCCGCAACCCCAGGCGGCGGGAAGCGGGAGGGAACCCCCGCGGCAACCGCCCCCTTTGTGTCTGCCCATGTCAGATGAAGAGGTGGTAGTGGGGGCCGAGTCCCCAACAGATCAGTCTAGGAACGAACCAGGAGCAGGAACTGTCTCCCCCTCGAGAACGCGACAGGGTACTCCTTTTGGCCAGGGGTCTTCTGGAATGGGGGCAGGGCAATTCCCTCTGCGCCAGCTGCCTGTAGGGACAAACGGTCAGGGGCCACCGGCCGCCTACTATTGGACTTATACCCCTTTCTCAACCTCTGATTTGCTAAATTGGAAAAACCAGAACCCGTCCTACCGGGAAGACCCACAAAAGATGACAGGTTGGTTTACAACTATTTTTTCTACCCATCGCCCTACTTGGGCGGACATTCAATCTTTGTTAAGTATAATGCTTACAGGCGATGAGCGGCGCCTTGTAGTGGTAAAAATCAGGGAAGAGGCTCAGCATCTGCATGATGAGGATCCCAATCAAACTCCCACTCCCGACGTGGCCATTCCCCAAGTAGAGCCCAGTTGGGACCCAAACACGGATGCAGGGAAAGCACTATTAAGCCATTACTGAAGGTGTGTCTTGGCTGGACTTAAAAAAGGAGTCCCCAAACAAAGGCGCCTAAACAAAATTCAGGAACTCCGGCAAGAAACAGGAGAAAACCCTGCAGCGTTTTTAGAACGCATATATCAGGCCTACGGAAAATACACTGATTCAGACCCAGAAGCCCCTGAAAACCTTCGGATGGTCAACATGACCTTTATTGGACAGAGTGCCCCAGACATTAGGAGGAAGCTTAATAAGGTTGAAGGGGCCATAGCCATGAGCCCTGGTCAATTAGTGGAAATTACCTTTAAAGTTTATAATGCTCGGGAGGAGCATAAAGCCAGGCCAGTCAAAGTGCTCTATGCAGCTTCCCTAAACTGGAGAAATGGGGAAGGGGATCCAAGACTGAGGAGGAAAAGACGCCGAAAGTTAGAGAGAAATCAGTGTGCCTATTGCAGGGAGAAAGGGCACTGGAAAAACGAATGCCCTAGGCTAGAAATAGACACCAAAGGGGAAAGATGTCTTCCCCCAAGAAGGCCCATGGCCCCTCGAGTCCGGGACTTAGAGGAGGAAGATGATGATTGACGGGGCCCGGGGTTCCTTGCCATGCTGGCAGCTCCTATTCCAAGAGTCCCCCACGAGCCCCGGGTACAAATGACAGTGGGGACCCGACTGGTTGATTTTCTAGTGGATACTGGTGCCACTTATTCAGTGTTAAACGGCAAATTGACATCATTAAGTAATTCCTCAATTGCCATTGTTGGAGTCACAGGCGAAACTCAGCAGAGACCCATGCTACAACCGCTGGAATGCAGCTTGGGAGAACAAAAGTTAAAACATAGCTTTTTCTACATACCAGATTGTCGGATTCCTCTCCTCGGACGGGATTTGCTCTGTGAACTGAATGCTCAGATAACTTTTTCACCCAAGAAGAAGCAGCTTCACCTACAGGTGCCACCAGAAAATGCACTCAGACTACAAGCCCTCCTGGAAAGAACGGAAGAAGGAGAGCACCCAATACCACCCGAGATCCACGAACGAGTGAGTACGGCTGTCTGGGCTGATGGGGTGCCCGGACGAGCTCGATCTGCCACCCCAATAAAAATTGAACTTAAAAAAGGAGCCTCTTGTCCAAGAAAGAAACAATATCCCCTGAAGAAAGAGGCCTTAAAAGGTATCCAACCGGTTTTGCAAAGATTTTTGCATCATGGACTTATAAGGCCCTGCCAATCACCATACAACACACCTATTTTACCAGTCAAGAAACCACACTCAGATGAGTACCGGTTTGTGCAGGATTTAAGAGCCACTAATGACATTGTACAGGATATACATCCAACAGTACCAAACCCCTATACACTATTAACTACTGTACCAGGGGAATACGGCTGGTTTTCAGTGTTGGACCTTAAGGATGCTTTCTTTTGCATTCCATTGGAAAGAAAATCTCAACTATTGTTTGCCTTCGAGTGGCAAGACCCAGATACACGGGCCACCAACCAGTATTGTTGGACCGTGTTGCCTCAGGGGTTTAAGAACTCCCCTACCCTGTTTAATGAAACTTTGGCAAAAGACTTGAGGGGACTCCAACTCAATCAGGGAACATTACTACAATATGTTGATGATTTGCTGATAGCAAGTCCTAGTTACCAGCACTGCTTGAACAACACCATTATCGTGCCAAATCACCTTGCCTGGTGTGGCTACAAGGTATCCCCCACAAAGGCCCAGATCTGTAAACAACAAGTGGCCTATTTGGGTTTTCAAATAAGCCAAGGCACCCGCAACTTAATGTCTGACCGACGACAGGCGATTTTGCAGGTGAGAGCTCCTCAAAATCGAAGACAGTTAAGGTACGGCAGGGTTTTGCCGGATCTGGAGTCCCAATTTTGGATTGATAGCCAAACCATCATATGATGCTTTGAAGGGAAAAGAAACAGATCCCCTCGTACGGTCAGGAGAATGCCAACAGGCATTTGAGGCTTTAAAGCAAAAGTTGTCAACTGCACCGGCCTTGGGCCTTCCAGATCTGAAAAAAGAATTCAAGCTATATGTACATGAGAGACAGGGAATAGCTCTGGGAGTATTGACACAATGTCTGGGAGAGGTGCCCAGACCAGTGGCTTACTTATCTAAACAATTGGATCACACTGCCAAAGGATGGCCCCCATGTCTGCGGGCCATAGCCGCCACCTGTGATTTACTCCAGGAAGCAGAGAAATTTACCCTGGGACAGCCTCTTGTGGTATATGTGCCCCACCAAGTGCTTGTCCTCCTTGAACAAAAAGGGGGATACTGGCTAACTGCTGGGAGGATGGGCAGGTACCAAGCTATTTTGTTAGATGACCCCAATGTCGCTTTAAGGACTGTAACAACCTTAAGTCCTGGCACCTTATTACCAACCTCTGAAAATAATATTAACTCTCATAATTGCCTAGACGTCTTAGAGACTGTGCGTTCCAGCCGATTAGACTTGTCGGATCAGCCCTTGACAAATCCTGATTGGGACCTGTTTACTGATGGCAGCAGCTTCATGGGAAGATGGGCAAAAACGAGCAGGCTATGCAGTGGTAACGGAAGGCGAGGTTACCGAGGCACAAGCCCTCTCCCCGGGAACATCGGCACAAAAAGCAGAGTTAATTGCTCTTACGAGGGCTTTGCAACTATCCAAAGGGAGTAAATATATACACAGATTCTAAATATGCATTCATGATAGTCCATGCACACGGGGCCATATGGAAGGAAAGAGGGCTGCTGACTGCGGGGCAAAAGGAAATAAAATATGCCCCAGAAATATTAGCTCTACTACAAGCAGTAACAGAACCAAAGGCAGTAGCCATTATGCACTGCCCAGGCCATCAAAAGACTGACTCATATGTGGCTGTTGGAAATCGAATGGCAGACAAGGCTGCCAAGAAAGCCGCCAGAGGGCCTAAACTTTTGTGGGCCCTCATCCCACGACTGGACTTAAGTCAATGTGAGCCCTCCTATACGGAGGAGGATTTGAAAAGGGCACAGGACTGGGGGTTTAATAATTGGGATCCTTCTCACAAATGGAAAATAAATCCTCACGGTCTCAATCTACTCCCTGAGGCCCTGGTGTGGCCCTTAATAAAATACTTGCATGAATGCACTCATTATGGAAGAGATGCCTTAGTGGACCTCTTACGACCTCACCTCAGGGGGCCTAAGCTACACCAACTGGCTCGAAAGGCCTCCTACTCTTGCCCAGTCTGTGCCAGACACAACCCAAAAACAGAAAGGCAACCCTTGAAAAAGGGAACTCAATATTCTGGGGAGCAACCTTGTGAGGATTGGCAAGCGGACTTTACACAAATGCCTAAGACAACCGGGAATTTCAAATACTTGTTAGTATTTGTAGACGCTTTTTCAGGATGGATAGAAGCATTCCCCACCAGAACTGAGAAAGCCACCGAGGTAGCCAAATGTTTACTGAGAGAGATTGTCCCTAGGTTCGGATTGCCATCTAGCATCCAGAGTGATAATGGACCTGCCTTTGTGGCTGAAGCAACACAACAAGTAAGTAAGGTTCTCGGGATCAAATGGAAGCTGCATGCCTCGTGGAGACCACAATCCACGGGAAAAACGGAAACGATGAATCACACTCTAAAGAGGACAATTGCCAAACTCTGTCAAGAAACCCATCTAAAGTGGGACAAAGTGCTACCAATTGCCCTCCTCCGTATTAGAGTGGCCCCTGGAAGTGGACTTGGATTAAGCCCCTATGAAATAATACATGGGAGACCCTTCCTAGCTCCATGGGGAAAAGGGGAGGACCCCCATGCAATTACGGAAATTAGATTAAAGCAGTATGTACAGCATCTGGGTCAAATATTAACTACTATGCATGAGTTTATCTCCTCCAGGTCTCCTCCCCGTCTTGAAACTTCGCTACATCCATTCCAGCCGGGAGACAAAGTACTTCTGAAGGCGTGGAAGGAACAAGGGCCAGGACAACAACTTGAAGAAAAATGGAAAGGGCCCTATGATGTGTTGTTAACCACCTATACATCCCTTAAATTGGCAGGTGTAAAACCGTGGGTCGACCACACTCGATTAAAGAAATGTCCAGATAATTTCCAGCCACAAACGTCTTCTCCTGCTGAGTGGGAAAGTAAACCGCTGGAGGGTCTTAAGTTGCTCGTTAGAAAACAATCATGAGATGCTTCACGTTGCTAATTCATTTCTATTCTTTGCATTTTCTAGTTGCAGCCTGGCTGGGATATACATCATGTTTAAGTTCCTTTTCTGTTGTATTTCCGGTATTTGCAGGACTGCAACTGGAACACTAACCACCCACAGAAAAACTGGCAAAAGCATGTTCAAGCTTTCCATCGCAGAGACCCCCTAGCGTTGCCCCAATACAGCAGGAAGCAGCTAGACGACCACGACGCCCCTTTTCCATAGAAATGGAAAGCAAGAAATGACAGTGGGGAATACGTTACAGGCTCTTAACATCAGCCCTGATATCAGTTCCCCCACATTGAACCCAGCGTATACGGCGTTAAAACTAAAACCCACCACCCCCTTTCCTGCTTCTCTAGCTCCACTCACATGCAAATACCTGTTTCTTTAAACTTGGACTCCTTGAGCTTTACAACCAAATGGGAGTTACAAATTGTTAAAAGCCCAGGTGGCCTGGAGTTGGAGGCACACTAAAGTTTAGCTAATCACGTGTCCTTGAGTTTGCCAGGAAAGCCGCTGTCTCAAGAGTATCAAGGAGCGGAGGCTCCCCAGACCTCAACTCCTCGACTCCGACTCCCGGCGCTCGAACCCGCCTCAAACAAGAAGACGAGACACTGGCGAAGGACGCCCACCTGCCATCCTCCTATCTCACCCTCCCCCCTGCCTTGCTGCAAGCAGCCTCTCAAGGCCAAACGCAGGCTGGTGGGAAAGCACCGAGCTGCACAAGCTACATGTTCCCCCCTCCCCTACCCAAAACCCCAGATAAAAATCCCTACCCATTCCTCATCGGGGAGCTGGCAATTTTTGAGGCATGAGCCCTTGCTTTGCTCCCTGTGCCTGGCACAGTAAAAACCTCTCCTCTTCCACTCAAGACTCTGTTCTCGTTATTTGGATAGGCATCGGGTTCAGAGACCGAACTTTCGGTTACACCATCGTTAAACCCAGCATCTATGTGGTTAAAACCAAAGCACCCATTCCCTGCTTACTCCCTGGCTTCCTGGCTCCAGAACCCACCAACCGCCTTTATGGAGACAAATGCCAAGGACAACCACGTGGATTCCCTATCTCCTCCCCACAAGGAGCCACAGGCTGGTGGGAAAGCAGCTGAGCAGCAAGGTCACGGGCTCCCTCCTCTCTGCACGTAGTGTCAAGGCCAAACACAGGCTGGTGGAAAAGCTCTGACCAAAAGGGCCATATGCTCCCCCTCCCCTACCTAAAACCCCAAATAAAAACTCTTAGTTCTAGCTTTTCGGGGCGTTTTGGATTTCAGCGTTAGCCGCCCTTTCTCCTTGCTCAGCGCCATGCAAAATAAAGTCCTCTTTTCTTCCACTACACCTAGCGTGAGATTGGCTTGCGTTGCAAAGGGTGAGCGAACTCACTAGAGGTTCGATAGCAAAAGCGAGGACTCTGCAGCCAGACGGCCTGGTTTGAAGCCTGCCACTGACTCCAACAAGCCGAGCCACCCTGGGCCACTGGCCGAACCTCTTGGGGCCTGTTTCCTCCCCCATAAGAGGGCGGTAAGAGTGGCTACTTGAATCCTAGGCTTGTCCTGAGGACGCGTGACTACTTATCTACGGCGCTCAGAAGAGTGCCAGACACCGACGGAGTCCGCGTGGGAGAAGTTTCTTTTCCTGGACGCTGCCAAACGACCCTCCCAAATGTCTCTCCTGCCCCGCTGCCACCACCAGGGCCCCTTCCCCACCCCAGGCCCCCCTGCGACGGTCAAAAGCACGGGTTTGCTCGTGACGTCCCCCACCTTAGAACGGCGAAGGTCTTGGATTGCTGCAAACGTGGCGTGTGAAAACCGATCTGTGGCTTTCTGTCTCGCCTCCAGAACCAGCGACGCTGACCACCCTTTGGGGCGAGCACTGGGTGTTGGGATTCCCCCTCGTTTGAACTGACTCGCAGTGGGGGAGGGGCCGAGAGACGCGGGGCAAACCCCGGCCCAACCCCCAAACCGGCCTGAGCACACAACCATGGCCGATTTGAGCAGCTACCGTCCTCGAGCAGTTGCGACAGAGACCCTACAGCCGTAAACACAACATTTGCTCTCTGGCCCTTTACGGCGGAAACAGTACGCCGACCCCTGATGGCTGGCTGCGGGCTGCCTGTGCCCATTCTCCTATGGGGTCGTACGTCTTGTGGACTAGAGGCCGGCCCATCCCTCGTGCGCTACGGGCCCCATCGGGGGCCTGCCGTGTCCCCTCACAAGCCCCACCGCACGCCCCCCTGGGCCCGGGGCCGGCCTTGCCCCGCTCCGTACGCGGGAAACCGGGGCTCAGAGCCGCGGCTGCTACTGGAAGGTAGCCTGTGCCGGGGAGGCGGGCTGTTCGGAAGAGGCGGGACGAGCGGCCCGACGGCCGCACTCAGGCACGGGACGGGCTTCCCACTGCCGGCCCGCGAGGGGCTTCGGAGGCCCCCAGGGGCCCTGGACGCGATAGGGGAGGGCCTCGGGGGGGCGGGCCCACAAGGGGCGCGCTGGTTGGCGGGGGCGGACCCACGCGAAGGGCGCGGCGCAGGCGTCGAAGGCGCGCGCAAGCCGCGCGTGGTTTGAGGCGATCTCGTGCGCCGCGTCTGGGGAGGGCCGGCGTCCCCCACCCCCACCGCCGCCCCCAAGGCCTCGCCGCTGCGCGCGCACGCGCGCCGCCACCCGTCCCAGCGCGCCCGGGGCCATCGTCTCCCGCGAGGCGGCCGGGGAGCCCCGGACTCACGACATGAGCTCCCCCGACGAGGGGTCTGTCTGGGGCGCGGGTTTCGGCCCAGAGGGCGGGGCGCGGGCCGGCGTCCGCCCCGCCGAGCCCGGAGCCCTGCGGGCAGTCGGTCTAGGCCCTGCTCTGGGGGCGCCGCGGAGCGGCGAGGGCGAGGGCGGCTTCCCCCAGCCCGGGGGCCGCCCCAGCTGCCCGGCCGACGGCAGGGACGCGGCGGCGGACTGTGCGTCCTACCCGGCGCCGCCGGCCGCGGCGAACGTCGTGCAGCAGCTGACCCGGCGGGGCGTCTGCACATACCGGTCCCCGGAGAGCTGCGCCGCCCGAGGCTCCACCGTGTGGGCGGGCCTCGAGCCAGGTGCCGGCGGCCCCGGCGCGCCTGCCCTTAGCTGGGTGGCGTCGCAGCCGGCTTCCGCCGCCCTGCTCCCGCTCCCTGGGCCCGAGGGCGGCCCGGCCTGGGGCAGCCCTAAAAGAGGCGGGAGGAGCAGGCTGGGCAGCCCTGCGAGTCGCGGGCGGCCCTCGGCGGGAGGCCCGGTCCGGCTGCCTTCCGACCCCGAGCCATCAGACGAGGCCAGCGAGCTACAGCCGACGAGGGTGAGCCTTTGCCCCGGAGAAGGCGGCCAAGCCCAGCCCAACGGCCCCGAGCATCCTGGGGACCCACCCAGACGCTCCAGTTTCCCCGCCAGGGAGAATTTCCTCCACGTGCCGGGCTCTTTCCTGCCCTCCGCTGCCCGAGCGTTCGCCTTGGCTGTGGAGAGGCGGGCTGTTGGAGGGCTGGACTTCTCTTCCTCCAAGAAAGTAGAGTGTGTGGTCTGGGGCAAGGGGGGGAAGAGGCCCAGCTACCAGGCAGCGGCCGCTGCTGCGGCCGCCGCCGGCGGCGTCCCGTCCCGGGCGACTCCCTGGAGGAAGGCGGCCCCGGAGAAGAAATCCCTGGGGGCTGCTTCACAAGTTGCCCAAGGGAGAACCTTTCTTTCCTGGGGGCAGAGAGCCTCGGCAGCTCCCCTGGACCCGGCCACGTTCCCGCCAGTCTCTGGCGTCCCGCTGCTTGTGAGGTGCAGGAGGGCCAAGCAGTCCAAGCAGCCCGGCACTGGGAAGAAATCTGTGGCCGGGAGGACAATGGAGTCTCAGCCGGTGGAGGTGGCGGGAGAAGATATTGACCCAAACAGCGACCCAGCCCCGCGGGGCCAAGTGAGTAGGCCCTGCGCCTCCTCTCCCCCCGCCTCTGCCCCCACCCCAATCGGGGACTTCTTTACCCATGCTCCCTCTGCCCTTCCCTCGGGGGTGGTCACTGGGGACCCTCGGTCATTAGGTTGCCGGAGGGGGGTCGTCGTAGAAGGGGAAACGTGAAGCTAGCACTGCATGGGTGGGGGGGGTGTGTGTGTGTGGGGGGGGGGTGCATGCGCGTGTGCGCCCGCGCGCGTCTGCCGGCCACCATTCTCGACCCTGGTCCTGTTTCCTGCGCCCTCCCCCAGAGAGGAGCTGGGATGGAAGGGAGGACTGGTAGCTGGTTGGGACCCGGGGCCCCCTTCAAAGTCTGGGCCGCAGAGCTTCCGTGTTCAGACTCCCGGGCTTCCTGATCCTACTTCCTAGCTGTTCCCCAAGCCTTCTCTGCAGGAGACCTGGGCCTTCTCAGTGCCCCACTGTTCTCCCCAGCTCAGCTCTGCCTCCTGGCCTGGGGCTGACTGAGGGCGAAAGTGCTGATGAGATCAGCCTCTGAATTCCCTGGCCTGTTCCCTGCCCCACCCCAGCCTCTAAACGCATCTGGGTACGGACACACACACACACACACACACAACCACACACACACACACACAACCACACACACACACACTCTCTCTCTCTCTCTCTCACACTCACACTCTCACACTCACACTCACACTCTCTCACACGCTCTCACATCCCCGGTCCAAATGGGTGAGAAATGGTTCTTTAGCCTCCAGGACACAGACCAGGGCCATGTAGTCGGTGCGTGCGTCGTCCAGAAGGCAGCAGTGGCCACCTCAACACCAGAGCCGCTCCCCAAGTTGCGGTAAACCCACAGTGCTTGGCCCGGAGCCAGGGAAATACGGTGCCCAGGGGGCCTGCACCCTCCGGTGAGTCTTCTGGGTGAGTGAGCCGCGAGTGAGGGGAGAGCGGACAAGGAGGGAAGGCTCTGGCTCTGGCTCTGCTGGCGGCTCAGCCTTGCTCCCAGGCCTCGGTGCCTACCCAGGCAGCTTCTCCCAAGGAGGCGGGGCATGCACGGGGCTGGCCTTCAGCCACATCATGCTCTGCAGGGGCGCGAGTCCTTAGCAGCGCCCCAAACCGCGACTCCGGAGGTAGACTCTCCGCGGGACAAAGCCTTTTCTGCTGAGTTCTCTTGGGCCGCGGGCTCATCCCGGGGCACGGGCTGTGGCTGCGGCTCTGGGAGAGTCCCACACAGGCCCCAGTCCTGGGGGGCACAGTGGCACTGGGGCTGCCCCTGGGGAACAGGACAGGCGAGGCAGGCCCTGAGAGAAGATGGGAGCTGCGGGGCAGAGCAGGGGCAAGTCCATGCCAGCAGAGGGTGGTGCTGCCTCACTTTCCACTTCCCTGGGAGCCTTGGAAGCTGGACGTCCTGTTCCTTCCCGCTCAGGTGACCAGGAACCGCTTGACCGACCTCCAGGACGGCAAAGGCAGCAGCAACCACGTGGAGCACGGGGCTGTCCTCGGGTATTGCTTCCGTGGCTCCTAGAGATGCAGGCCCAAACGAGACGGTGGGGTCGGTGTGCAGGGTCAGCTGACATACGTGTCCCGCTCCGCGCCCCATCCCGCACCCCGTGGGGGGAGCGCACCTCCATTCCCCGAGGAGCCCCTGCCAGTGTAGCTACTGGGGTTTCGGAGGTAGGGTCCCGGGGAGAGGGGAGGTCGAGGCGAGAGGAGGCCAGCAGATACTAATCGTTTCTCTTTCTCTGGTGTCTGCCGGCCTAGTGTCACGTGCTACAGAGAGAAATAGGCGACCTGAAAGAGCACCTTGGTATGAGGCACCTCTGGCTGGGGCAGGGGCCGGGGCAGGGGCCCCGGGACCGCCTGCGGTGTCTTAGTGCAGGACTCAGGGCCCCGGGGTGGGGCTGGCGGGCGCAGGGGCAGGCGGCCTCACAGGGACCAACGTTCCCGTGGGGAGGAGAGCCCAGCAGGCCTGGCCCTGGAGCCTGCTGTCAGGTACAGCCCAGCGCCTGTGCAAATAGGAAAGTGTTGTCTGCCCTGCACGCGCGCACTGTCGACGCGAACGAGGCCTAGAGATCTCCTCCTATTGGGACGCTCAGAGATGCCTCCTTGGTTTTCCCTGTACCCGCTGCTTGGAGTGCCTTGTCCGCTGCCGTCTGTTGGTTCATTTGACGAGTTCCCAGTGGCTCCGACATGCCCCAAAGCTGGAGACCCACTGGCACGTTTGGTTCTCGTTTAGAAAACATTTCCCCCACGGAATTCAGGTGGTGGGTGACTGAGTCCGGCCCGGGGCTGCTTGCACAGGGCCCGGAGGGGCTTCCAGGGGCAGGGCTAGGCCGTCCCCCCCGGGGACAGGGGCACGGGCTTCTAGATCCCCGTGGGTGGAGTGCCTGCTTAGGCGTCTCTCTGTTTCAGCGGCCGTCCTGTCCCTGGCTGACAAGTTCCAGAGCCTTTGAAGTGAGTGTTCCACACACCAGATCCCTTCCCACAGTCGGGGCTCTTCCGGAGGGCTGGGGCGGACCCTGGCCTCAGGCTCCTCCCCGGCCCCGCTCTGTTTCCAGGTTGAGCCCAGCACCTTCCCACAGGAGAAGCAGCTGGTGCCTTTGGAGCCCGGGACCTGTGGCCAAGCTGGTTCCCTCCTGTTCTCCCTCAGCCTGGGCTTCCTCTCCCCTTCTCTTGCCCCCTCCCCACCCCAGTTCACAGCAGTTTCACATTAAAGAACCTCTCATATTCTGTGGTCTGTCCTCTCTTTTGGGGCGGGGGGTGGGGGTGTGCGGGTCGGGGCAGGCAGAGGGGTTGGGGCGGGCTGGGGCACTGCCGCATTTCAGAGCCTTTTCCGGAAGAGGAGCCCTGGCATTCTGTGTGGGCCTTCTCCCTGTGGGGAGTCTGGGCCAGCCTCTGATGGGAGCCCTGCAGTCAGGCCAGCAGGGTGCCCGGGGTCTGGGCTCTGGCTTCTGTGTGGGCGCCGCCCAGCCACACTCGCATTTACCCGCTTTCCCCTGCAGGTCCCCTTGGTCTTCTCTCCGAATCTCCTCTTCTGGGGTCTCCAGGTTTCCCATTCCTCGCGGCTCTTCCCCTTGCCTTCAGCAGGAACTCGGGAGCCCCTCCAGAGCCCCAGTCCCTTCTTCCCTTCCCTCACTGGGATCACTGCCCTGCTTCTCCCGTCCACCCCGCTTTGTGGTCTGAGGACTCTTGATGCCTTGGGTGGCTTTCCGCCCGTCACTGGCCGCCCCTGCAGCTGTACTTGCATGGGTGCTAAAGAGCACGTTTGAGCTCCTCTTCCCCCTTCCCCGGCCCAGTCCTCTCTGTGTGGTCCCTGCCTCCCTCTGGTGGCGCCACGCGCACAGACAGCTCAGGCAGGAACCTGCACGTTTTCTTCCTCCTCTCTTTAGCCCTCACCTTTGACACTCGCTTCCCAAACCTGTCAGTTCTCCCTCCTTGGTTTCAGTAGAGGGGTGGAGGCAGAAGTCACAGCCCCGTGCGATGGTGGCTTGTGGAGCCGGAGGGAACGTACTGGGCACACAGAAGAAAAGTGCAGGTCACTCTCTGGGCCGCTGTCGGGGAATGAGTCTGTTGTGGGGCCAACGCGGGGGAAAGGGCCCGCCGGCACCCAGAACTGGATGGTCTCGCCATAGCAGCTTTCACGTCCTTCCGGTCCTAGCCGGCTCGCTGGCCTTCCTCCAGCCTGGTCTTCTCTATGCCCTGGACTGCAGAGTGGCCGGGCGGCTTCTATGGCAAGTGTGCTTGGTGGATCTCAGTGTTCCCGCACGATCCCCTTCACATACTGCTGGAGCACCTCCGCGACACGGATTTGGCTGGAGATGATGCTTCTGGGTCCCAGCTCAATCTCCCCAGCCTGCCTCTTTAGGTCTCACAAGATGTAGTGTGAACTCCAGGTTCGACTTCCCCTCCCTGACAGTTGGAGGTGGCTTCCTTCCTTGACCCGGACCCAGGCCTGTGTGCCGGCCTGAGACTCCGAGGGACAGATTGGCATTTGAGTGAGGGGAGGGTGAGTTCCGCCAGACCCGCTGCCCGAGAGCCTGGGTACAGAAAAGGGGGACCGTGGTCGATAGGACATTCAATGTTGGGGCAGGTGTGCGTGTGAATAAAAGTCATCGTGGGCCATCTCCTCTGAGGGAGAAAGTTGTCATTCGGGGAGTAAAGGGAGTGGAGACCGTGGTCAAGAACTTGCAAGAGAGCCAAGGAGCAAAAGCCAGTGTCGGATCTTTTTTCCTAAGGGGTGTTCCTAACAGCTGCTGACAACGTGGGGGAGGAATGACAGAAGTCACCAAACGCCCCGACGGGGTGTCAGGGGCTCCGGTTGTTGGAGTCGCTGGAGGAGGCTCTGGCTGCTCCTCTGCCATCCCAGGATGTCTGATGCGTGTCCTGCGTGTGTGTCGACGGAATGAGAGGGGGAAGGCTGGCTGCCTCAGAGTAGCGGGGACACGGCTCAGCTCGGAAGCTGGGAGCTGATGGAGGAGACTGCCCCAGGGTGAGCTGACCGGGCCAGGGCAGGATGGGCACGGGGAGGATGGGAAGTACAGCGTGACCGCCCCTGGGAACCTGGGCAGACTGGGTTCCACCCTGAAGACCCCGTGGTCGCACCCTGTCTCCCTCCCGGGCCCCGGGCCTGAGCTCAGGTGGACAGGCCGTCGGGCATGGGATGGGCCAACCCCAGACCTCCGGGCCGGAAAGCAAGGTTCGTGGGACTTAATCCTTCCACTTCGAAGCCCTCGCTGGAGAAGGCGGCCTTGATTGAGGCTTAGGCTCTGGCTTTGCCCCTGACCCCACGGTGATTTCTTGGCGGGACAACACAGCTCGCTGCTGTTGAGTGAATAAGTTTGGCAGAGACTTCGCAGCTGGGGTTTCCGCCCACGGAGACCTGCGTGCAGGTTGTGGCTGGGGGGCTGTCGAGCACCGGCACTGCCGCGGGGGGCACGGGACCATGCTCGCCAGCATGAGGAAGGGGAGCGGCGCGTGGAAGGGGACGTGGGAGGGCATGAACACGACCCTTCATGACTGGTTTTGCCAGCCCCCTTTCCCTGCTCTGAGCGCGCGATCTCTCTCCCCGGTGTTCAGACCAACTACCGCACTATCATGTTGCTGTAAACACGTACACCACAGGCCGTGGCTCGGCGCCTGCCAGTTCCAGGGAAAGCAGGTGACAGATACTGAGGCCTAGAGTGACCAGGTACTTCTGTGCCCAGAGGAAAGGAGGAGGTCGGTCCCCTCCCCTGATTCAGTGTCCCCCCCTTTGCCCTTCCCCTCAAGCCTCCTGGCCAGCCAGGGAGGGAGTGGCGGCTGGCCTCGAGAGCCCTAGGCCCCCTCCTGCCTCCTTCTGCTACGTGCCCAGCCCCTGAGCAGATGCCCCCTCTCCCACCGAGCAGTACCACCATCCCCACCACCAGTACCGTCACCACGACCCGCCAACTTCTCTCTCCAGAAACTCGGGGAGGATTGCCCCGGGCGAGAATGGAGGAGCATGCAAGCACCTGAGGAGGAGCTGGGTGTGGTTGGCAGCGTAATGGTCCCCAAGGATGTTTTCATCCTAATTCTCGGAATCGGCTAGCAGGTTACTTTGCGAGGCAATGGGGTGCAAGTTTGCAGAAGCGATAACCATTGCTACTCAGCTGATTTAAGGTGGGGAGACCCTCCCCCGTGTTTTCCAGGTCCGGCCGGGCAAATTGGGGCTGCCAGGGTGGCCCTCGGAAGTGTACCTGCCTGAATCCAGGGTGCACCTTTCGCCCGACTGCAGGGTGCTGGGCGCCCCTGCGCTTGTGCCACGTGGAAGTCCTGGTAACCACCACTCAGATGAAGATAGAGAACATGGACAGTCCTTCCGGAACCCTCATTGGCCCCAGGCCGACCACTTTCCCCATCCCTGGGTTTCCTGGGAGAACCGCTGTCCTGGCTTTTCCAGTAAGCATTCGCTTTCCTTTAACGGATAACAACTGCTATTTAATAAATAACCCTTACCAGTTTAAGAAAGACACAGTACATGAGATTAAATGTGAATTGCATTTATGACCCGCACACTACATATCCACAGTTGTAGAAAGCAGAAGCCTACGAATTGAGAAATAAGTTATGAAGTGATCACGCCGTGTGACTGCTACCCAGGTGAAGAAACGGCACGTTGCACCTGCAGAAGTCCCACACGTGCCCCTCCCCGTGAAGGAAGCCAAATGCACAAGTCCACATGCCGGGGGATTCCGCTTCTATGACATCCTTGAGAGGGCCCAACTCGAGGGACAGAGAACAGGTCGGTGGTGGCCAGGGTCTGGGCGTTGAGAGCGGGAGTGTACCTACCAAAGACCAGGAAGGAAATTTGGGGGTGATGGAAACGTTTTCTATTTTGATTGTGGTGGTGGTTCCGTAACAGTAGGCGTTTATAACGATTCGTAGACCCTGTGTATTATGTACCTCAATAATCCTGACTTTTAAAAACAATTGTAGCAAGTACAGCAGGACCGGACATGGATATTACTAACGATTTTTTTCTGAACACGAGGTTCGTGATTTTCCCCCGTAATCTGTTAATGTGGAATATTATATTGCCTTATTAGCCGCAGTTTCGTCGTGGCATAGTATGTATTTTCCTTCTTATGCCCTGTAGGGTTCGGTTTGCTAATAGTCTGTTTCTGGTTCTTGCTTCTGTGTCACGAGTGTGTGATTGACCCGCGATTGCCCTTTCTCAAATTGTCCTTGACGAGATTTAGGATCAAGGTCATTCCATCCTCACAAAATGAGGTGGGGGATGTCCCTCCTTTTCTACGCTTCCTAAGAGTTTGTGTCAAACTGGAAACATTCATGCCTAGGATGTTTGTCAGAATTCAGTGGGGAAGCCTGGAGTTTTTGTGAAAAGCTTTTGACTAGTGCTGATATGTTTCTTTATGCTCATGCAACGATTTGGGCTGCCTCTTGACTCAGTTTTGGCACGTTATGTTCTTCTAGACATCGCTCACCTCTTTCTAAGTTTGCAAATTGATTGGAATCAAGACGCTCCTTAATGTCCTCTCTTTCCCCAAGTTTTATTTTTGAAAATGTGTGTCCTACAGATAGTTGCACGAAAATGGCCAGGAACACCCATATATCTCTCAGATGGGGTCACCCGTTATTGACTTTTTGTCACATTTGTCATATTGTCTCTCCCTCTTTCTCTGTGTATATCTGTGTGTGTTTAATTGTTGTGTTGAATCATTTGAGTTACTTTCGGACATTAGCATATCGTGCCTAAATACGTCAACACGTGCGTCTTAAGACAAAGAATGGTCTACTACAAAATTTGAATGCAATGACCACACACGGAAAATTTAACATCGAGACAATACAATTGCCTACTATGTGATCCTCTCTCAAAATGTCGGATTGCCCCACTATTGCTTTTCATACCTACTTCTAAAAAGAATCCTGTTTCCTGTCACCATTCTTGATATTTAAGCATTTACATAGATGATCTTTCTAATAGCCTGGCCTCTCGGTTCCTTGACCTTCTCTCCTCCAATTATCTTATTGTCCATCCTACTTTAGCCACTAACCCACATGGCCATACCATTGACCTTATCATTAGTAAAAATTGTTATTCCTTTCTTTTTTCAATTTGAAGCATTCCACTTTTCAACTAACACTTCCTTCTTTCTAACTCATTCCTTATTGTTCTTCCACCCTAACAATACTTTGGCCCCACTCATTAAACCTACTACTCCCACTTCCCGTCATGTCTTCACTTCCCTCCCTATCCAGCCTAAATTTCATGGTCAATCATTATATTAATTCCTCTGCATGTGCTCTCAATTGATAATTTGAGAACTGCTTTTCCAATATAATATTTAATACTATAAATTTCATGCTAAGCACTGCTTTTGCCACATCCCACAAATTTTAGTATGTTTTATTTTCATTTTTATTTAATTAAAAATATTATTTAATTTTGCTTGAGAACTTCCTTTGACCCCTGGGTTATTTAGAAGTATACTTTTTAAATTCCAAAAATTGGGGGATTTTCCAGATATCTTTCTAGCAGTGATTTTTAGTTTAACTCCAATGTGGTCTGATTTGTATGATTTCTACTATTTTAAATTTGTCAAGTGTTGCTTACGGCCCAGAATATGGTCTAACTTCATGATTATTCCATGTGCACTTAAGATTTGTATTGTGCTGCTGTTGAGTGGAGTGTTCCATAAGTATCAATTGGGTCGAGTTGATTGATAGAGTTCTTCATGTTACCTATATCCCTACTGATTTTCTGCTTACTTGCTCTATCAATTATTGATAGAGGAATGCTGGATTCTCCAACTATAATTGTGGATTTGTCTATTTCTCCTTTAAGTTTTGTGAGTTTTTGCCTCACGTATTTTGAAGCTCTCTTGTTAAGTGCATACACATTTAGATAGTTACATATTCTTGAAAATCGATACTTTTATTATTATACAACACCCCTTTTTATGTTTGAAAATATTCACTGCTCTGAACTTGGCTTTGTCTGAAATTTATACAGCTAGTGCAGCTTTCTTTTGATAATATCTGCATAGTATATCTTTCTCCCATTTTACTTTTATTATTTATTTATATTTAAAATGGGTTTCTTACAGACAGCATATAGTTGGGTCTTGTTTTCTTTATCCAATCTGACTATCTCTGTCTTTTAACTGGGTGTATTTGGATTTTTCACATTTAACATGATTATTGATATGTTTGAAATAAAATCTATCATGTTGCTAGCTGATTTCAATTTGTTATGTCTTTTCTTTATTTCTTTTCCCCTCTTTTTATCTTTTCTTTTGGGCTAGTTGACCATTTTTTGGAATTATTTTTATTGTAGTACAACATATATAACATAATATTTGTGATTTTAATGATTTTAAGTGTATAATTCAGTGGCATTAATTACATCCACAATATTGTGCAACCATCACCACTATCTGTTTCCAAAACTTTTTTTTATCATCTAAAACAAAAACCCTATCACCGTTAAGCAATAACTCCCCATTTCCACCTTCCCCAAGCCCCAGGTACCTCTAATCTACTTTCTGTCTATATGCCTTTGCCAACTCTAGATATTTCAGATAAGTAGAATCATACAATATTTGTCCTCTTGTGTTGCTTAGCATAATGTTTTCAAGGTTTATTCATGTTGTAGTATGTATCTGTACTTCATTCATTTTAATGGCTGAATAATATTCCATAGTATTATATATCACATTGTGTTTATCTATTCACCTGTTAATGGACACTGGGTTATTCCCACCTTTTGGCTAATGTGAATAATCCTGTGATGAACATTGGTGTAAAAGTAACTGATACCTTTTTTCAATTCTTTTGGGTGTATACTTAGTAGTAGAATTGCTGGGTCACGTGGCAACTCTGTGTTTAATCTTTTAAGGAACTAACAGACTGTTTTTCACAGCAGCCACACCATTTTACATTCCTGCCAGCAATGTACAACTTCTCCACATCTTTGCCAGCACTTGCTATTTTCTGGGGTTTTTTTCTATTATATCCATCCTGGTAGGTGTGAAGTGGTATCTCACTGTGGTTTTGACTTGCATTTACCTAATGACTAACGATGTTAAGCATCTTCTCCTGTGCTTACTGGCCATTTGTATATCTTCTTTAGAGTAATGCTTTTTCAAAAGCTTTGCCCATTTTTAATAGAGTTGTTTGTCTTTTTACTGTTGAGCTGTAGTAGTTCTTTGTATACTCTGGATATTAAACTCATCAGATATAAGATTTGAAAATATTTTATCCCATTCTATAGGTTGCCTCTTCACTTAATAATTTCCTTTGATGCACAAAAATTTTAATTTTGATGAAGTCCAATTTATTTTTTCTTTTGTTGCCCCTATTTTTGATGCCATATCTGAGAATGCATCAACAAATCTAAGGTCATTAATATTGACTGCTATGTTTTCTTCTAAGAATTTTGTCGTTTTAATACTTATATTTAGGTGTTTGATTCACTTTGAGTTAATTTTTGTATGTGGTAGGGGTCAAACTTCACTCTTTTGCATTTGACTATCCAGTTTTCCCATCACCATCTGTTAAAGAGAGCCTTCTTTCCCCATTGAATGGTCTTGACACCCTTGTTGAAAATTAATTGGCCATAGATGTGGTGGTTTATATCTAGACTCTCAATTCTATTCCATTTGTCTATATGTCTATCCTTGTGCCAGGACTACATTGCTTTAATTACTCTAGCTTTGTATAAGTTTCTAAATCGCTAAGTTCTTAAGCTTTATTCCTCTTTTCTGAGATTGTTTTGGCTATTTGGAGTCCCTTGCAATTCCATATGAATTTGAGGATTGACTTTTCCATTTCCTGAAAAAAAGGTCATTGTAACTTTGCTAGAGATTGCACTCAATCTGTAGATTGCTTTGGGCACTGTTGGCATCTTAACAATATTAAGTCTTCCAATCCATGAATATGGGATGGATTTCCACTGATTTGTGTCATAGTTAATTTATTTCAGGAATGTTTTATAGTTTTCAGTATTTAAGTCTTTAACCTTCTTGGTTAAATTTGTCCCTAGATATTTTATTCTATTGGATGCTATTGTAAATGGAATTGTTTTCTTAATTTCCTTTTTTGATTTTTCACTGCTGGTACATAGACACACGACTGATTTTTGAGTGTTGATCTTGTACCCTGCATCTTTGCTGTTTTGCAGATTCTTTGGGATTTCCTTATATAGGACCATGTCATCTAGGAATAGAATTAGTTTTACTTCTTCTTTTCCAATTTGTATGTTTTAATTTATTCTTCCACCTAATTTCTCTGGCTAGAATTTATAATACAATTTAAAATATCAGTGGTGAAAGTAGGAATTCTTGTCTTGTTCTTGATCTTAGGGGGAAAGCTTCCAAGGTTTCGCCATGAGTATGATGTTAGCTGTGTGTTACATATAAGGTTTTGAAACCCACTTTTTTTCATTCAACACTGTATCATTAACGTATTTCCATTCCACTAAAAGCAAAAGTATTTTATATGCTAATATATTCAAGAAATAAATGACAAGTTTTAGAATATTGGCAGAGAACAGGAAACTATAATAAAAGAACCAAATGGAAAATCTATAACTAAAAATTACAATATGTAAAGTTAAGAACTCAGTGGATAAGTGTAATAACAGATCAAATACAATAGAAGAGAGAATTAGTAAACTCAAAGATAGGTTAGAAAAATATCCAGAATGAATCTCAGAGAGACATAAATATAAAAAACACAGAAGATAGGGTAAAAGACAAAGGGATACAGTGTGAAAGTCTAACGTGTGTGTACTTGGACTCCCAGAAGGAGAAAGGATGGAGCATAAGTGTTTGTAGAAATAAATTTCTAAAATTGAGAAAAGATATCCAGACATGATTCTAGAATCCCTATGATCCACAAGCAATATAAATGAAAAGGAAAACAAATCTAGGCACTTTATAGAGAAACTGCTAAAAACAAAAAGAAAAGAGAAAATCTTAAAAACATCCAGAGAAAGAGTGTGGTAGTTCATCAAATATTAAAGTTCATCTATGTTAAAAATAAAATTATCATTTGATCCAGGAATCCCACTTCTGAGTTTATATTCAAAAGAATTGGAAGCAGGGTCTTGAAGAGGTATTTGTCCACCTATGTTTATAGTAGCACTGTTCAAAATAGCCAAAAGTTGGAAGCAACCCAAGAGTCCATTGATAGATGAATAAAATAAAAATATTTTATATCCATACAATGGAATATTATTCAGCCTTAAAAAGGGGTGAAATTCTCACACACGCTATAACATGGATAAATCTTGAGGACATTATGTTAAGTGAAATAAACCAGTTACAAAAAGACAAACACTGCCTAATTCCACTGTGAGGTACCTAGAATAGCCAAATTCATAGGGACAGAAAGAATAAGGGTAGTTTCCAGGAGCTTAGGAGGATTGTTTAATGGGTATAGAGTTTCAGTTTTGCAAGATGAAGAATTATGGAGATTGGTTGCACAACAACATGAATGTACTTAACACTACCAAACTATACACTTAAAAATGGTTAACATAGGGGGCTGGCCCCATGGCCGAGCGGTTAAGTTCACGCGCTCTGCTGCAGGCGGCCCAGTGTTTCGTTGGTTCGAATCCTGGGTGCGGACATGGCA
Organism: Equus asinus; assembly: GCF_041296235.1. Taxonomy (NCBI): domain Eukaryota; kingdom Metazoa; phylum Chordata; class Mammalia; order Perissodactyla; family Equidae; genus Equus; species Equus asinus. The sequence continues at coordinate 57,045,909 of NC_091820.1, read as the reverse complement.
CTGCTCATCAAACCACGCTGAAGCAGCATCCCACATGTGACAACTAGAAGGACCCACAATGAAGAATATACAACTATGTACCGGGGAGCTTTGGGGAGAAAAAGGAAAAAAAATAAAATCTTTAAAAAAAATGGTTAACATAGTAAATTTTACATTATGTATATTTTAACAGATTTTAAAACTTTTTAACTAAGAAAAATCCAGAGGATAAAAGATTAACTTGAAAGGAAAAATAGTTAAACTAATAGCTGACTTATCAACAAAAACAATAAAAGCCAGAAGAAAGTGGAATAATATCGTCAAGTGCTGAAAAACAATAACCGCCAACCTACAATTCTATACTCAGCAAAAATATCCTTAAATAATTAAGTTGAGATGACAACATTTTCAGACAGACAAAACCTGAGAGAATTCACCATCAGTAAACCAGCACTAAAATAAATACTAAAGGTTTTTCTTTAGGCATAAGGAAAATGATTCTAGATGGGAAGTCAGAGATTCAGGAAGGAATGAAGAAAATGAAAAAGATAAATGAGAGGAGGAGGAGAGAAATTTAAAAAAGACTACTGATGATGATAATAATAATAATATCTTGTAGGGTTTAATATCTGAGGAAAGTTAAAATACTTAACAGTAGCATGCAAGTTAGGAGGGATGGTTCACGGAAATAAAGTGTTCTAGGTCCTACCATTGAAACAATTAATATATGAAAAAGTTCTCAACCTCATTAGGAACCAGAAAATGCATCTGCAAACTCCAATGTGATACAGATAAATGTCCACCAGAATGGCTAAAATAAAAAATATTGACACTTCCTAGTTGGTGAGGATGTAGAAGTAGTGGAATTCTCACATGCTGTTCATGGTATATTCACAAAGTCATATATACAAAAGGTCACAGATATGTGGAATCAAAGACATATGCAAGAAGAGTTATAAGAGGCTTATTCATAATATTGACAAACTGGAAACAACCCAAATGCCCATCAACAGTAAAATGGGTAAATAAATTATGGCATATTCATACAGTGGAACACTTTAGAGCTGCAGTATCCAAAACAGTGGCCACTAGCCACATGTGGCTCCTTACATTTAAATTAATTAAAATAAAGTTTAAAAATCTAGTTCCTCAGTAACATTAGCTACATTTCAAATATTTGATAGCCTCATGTCGTTAATGGGTACCAATTGTACAATATAGATACAAAACATTTCCGTCATTGCAGAAAGTATTATTGGACAACACAGCTACAGAGAAAGGGTCAGCTACCTTTTTACATAAAGGGCCTGGTAGTAAATAATTTAGACTTTGCAGGCCATATGGTCTCTGCTGCAACTACTCAATTTTGCCATTGTAGCATGAATGCATCCATAGACAATATATTAGTAAATGAGGGTGACTTTGTTTCAATAAAACTTTATTTATGGACACTAAAGTGTGTATTTCACAAAATATTATTCTTCGTGTAATTTTTTCAAACCATTCAAAAATGTAAAAATCGTCCTTAATTCAAAGACCGTACAAAAACTGATACCAGGCCAGATTTGGTCTGTGGGCCATAGTTTGCATACCTCTGCTATAGAGGAATGAAAATGAATAACTATAGCTACCAATCACAACACGGACAAATCTCAAAAATATAATGCTGAGAAAAAGCAACTTGCATTAGTTTCCTATTGCTGCTATAAAAAATTGCCGCAAACTAAGTAGCTTAATACGAATTTATTGCCTTATAGTTCTGGAGATCAGAAGTCCAACACAGGTCTCACTGGGCTGAAATCAAGGTGGTGGCAGGGTTCTGTTCCTTCTGGAACCTCTAGGGAAGAATACATTTCCTTGACTTCCAGCTTCTAGAGGCTGCCTGCAGCCCTTGGCTTGTAGCCTCCTTCATCTTCAAAGTCAAAAATGTACTGAGTCCTTCTCATGCTACCATCTCTCTGGTTCTTGCTCTTCTGTCTCCCTCTTCCACTTTTAAGGACCCTTGTGATTACAGTGAGTCCACCCAAATAAGCCAGAATAATCTCCCTATCTTAAAGTTGGCTGATTAACAACCTTAATTCCATCTGCTACCTCAATTCACCTTTGCCATGTGACCAAACATTGTCCCAAGTTTCACAGATTAGAACGTGGACATGTTTAAAGGGCCCTCATTCTGTCTACCACACAACCAGACCCACAACCACATATACAGTAAGATTCGATGTATATAAAGTTAAAAAAAAGAGAAAAAATTTGCTCTAATGTTTAAGAGTGCTCCCTACTACTGGTGGTAAGACTCTAAAGAAGAAAAAGAAAGTGATTACCAGAAAAGTTAAGATAGCTGTTACCTTTGGGTAAGTGTGAGCCAAATTGATTGAGAAGGGACACAGGGGAAGCATCTCAGTACTGGGAATGTTCTATTTCTTGACTTATGTGATGGTTACAAAGGTGTTTGCTTTCTGATCATTCATTGAGTTTGGTGATCATCTTATGTGCATTACTTTTCACAATAAAAAAGTTTAAAAAATAAAGAAAGAAGAGTAGGTCAAATTTGAAATCACTAGCAGTGTGTGGTGGAAGAGTGTGTGGTCAAACACTGCTTACACAAATGCAGATTCCAGGCAGCATTTTAGTGCTTCAAAATTTAATATTAATGGACTTCCAGGGATCCTATGGTATTTGAATAAGATCTCCAATATACAAGAAACCAAAACAAACAGAAAAGTGGAATCCAGAGGAAATGGACATAATATGGGGAACAGAAAAACATTTTTTTAAAAAAACACTCATGAACCCCAAGACCTCTAGTTAATATCCTAGAGAAATGAGAGAAAATGCTGCATCCATGCTCTAAAAGAGAAACAGAATAAAAAGAGCTTATAGAAACTAAAATAGAAGACGGAGGTCAAACAAACAAGCAAGAAACTTCAAATGAAAGGTTGAAAACTAAAGTTGCAGAAATAACCCAGAAGTAATGGAAAGAGGACAGTGAGATGGATAATAGAAGAGAAAAGATAAGAAACTTTCATACTCAATCCAGAAAATCCAGTCTGCAGCTCTAGCAAGGGTGCTCTTGGCTTTGTGAAAGGTAGAGGGTTTGGCAGCGCGGAAAAGCTAGCAATTCTAAAAGGAGAGAAAAAAGAAAACTCTGGGGAGATAAAAATAAGACAATGCTATACACTGAATGTTTGTGTCCCCCAAAAATTCATAGGTTAAAACCTAATCCACAATGTGATAGTACTTGGAAGTGGGGCTTTGGGGAGGTGATTGGTCATGAGGGTGGAGCCCTCGTGGATGGGATTAGATCCCTTATAAAAGAGACCCCAGTGAGCTCCCTTGCCTCTTCTGCCATGTGAGGACCCAGTGAGAAGATGCTGTCTATGAACCAGGAAGCGGGCTCTCACCAGATGCCAAATCTTCTGGTGCCTTGATCTTGGACTTTCTAGCCTCCAGAGCAGTGAGAAATAAATTTGTGTCATTTATAAGCTACCCAGACTATGGCATTCTGTTATGCAGCCAAAATTGACCAGACAAGAAAAGTTCCTGGAATTGAAGGACACAAATCTTCAGGATGAAAGAGTATGCTAAGTACGCAGCAAAATTCACATCATAAAAAATCACCTTACTGGGATATTTCCAAATCCCAGGAATACAGAAAATATATTGATATTCATCAAATAGAAAAAAAAATATGTGATACTATGGATAACTCAATATGCATAAACTCAACAACTCAGAAGAAATAGACTGACATCTTCAAAACCTCAACTTATTAAAATTCATCCAAGATCAAATAGATAACATGAATACTCTTATAAAGAAAATGAATTCATAGGTAAATACCTTCCAAAAAAGAAAACCACAGGCCCAGATGGTTTTACTGGTGAATTCTACCATACATTTAAAGAATTAAAATCAATTTTACAAACTATCTTCCCCAAAATTGAACAGGAGAGAACACTTCCCATCTCCTATTATGAGGCCAGCATTACCCTGATACCAAAACCAAGCAAAGACAATAAAAAAGGAAGCAAGCAAGAAACTACAGACCAACAACTCTCATGAGCATAGACATAAAAATCCTCAAGAAAATATTAGCAAATCAAATCCAACAATGTATACATGGAAAAATATATCTCAAACAAGTGGAGTTTATCCCAGCAATGCAAGCCTTGCTCAATGTTTGTAAAATAATCAAGTAAATCCATTATATTAATTGTTTATAAAAGAAAAATCACATTATCATGACAACTGATGAAGAAAAAGCCTTTGACATCCACTCAAGATAAAAACTCTCAATAGGGGCCGGCCTGGTGGTGCAGTGTTTAAGTTCACACACTCTGCTTCAGCAGCCCGGGGTTCGTGGGTTTGGAGCCCAAGCACTGACCTACACACACTGCTCATCAAGCCATGCTGCATCAGCATTCCACATACAAAATAGAAGAAGGTTGGCACAGATGTTAGCTCAGTGACAATCTTCCTCAAGCAAAAAGAGGAAGATTGGCAACAGATGTTAGCTCAGAGACAATCTTCCTCACACACACACAAAACCTCTCAGCAAACTATGAATAGAAAGGTACTTCCTACCTGATAAAGGGCATCTATAAAAAACCTACAGCTAACATCATACTTAATAGTGAAAAACTGAATGTTTCCTCCCTAAGATCTAGAACAAGGCAAGGATGTCTGTACTTACCACTCCTATTCAACATCATACTAGAAATCCTAGCTAGTGTAATAATTCAAGAAAAATAAATAAAAGGCATTCCAATAGGAAAGGAAGAAATGAAAGTGTCTGTATTCATAGAAAAAATGATTATCTACATAGAAAATCCTATGAAATCTATAAAAAAATTCCTATAACAAATGAGTTTAGTAAGATAATAGGGTACAGCATCACTACACAAAAATCAATTGTACTTCCATATACGATAAATGTACAAATGGAAACCAAAAATTTAAAAACCAATATAATTTACAATATTTCCAAAACATGAAATATTTAGGGATAAATCTAACAAAATATATATAAGATCTACATTCTGAAAATCACAAAATGCTGATGAAAGAAACCCAGAAGACCTAATTAAATGGAAAGACATACCATACTAATGGATTGGAACATACAGCATAGTACAGTTATCAATTCTCCTCAAACTAATCTACAGATTTAATATAATACAATTAAAATAGCAGCAGGATTTTTGTAGATATAGATAAGATGATCCTAAAATTTATATAGAAAGGCAAAGCAACTAGAATAACTAAAACAATTTTTAAAAGAACATAATTGGAGGAATTACACTACCTGCTTTTAAGACTTACTATAATGCTACAATAATTAAGACAATGTGATATTAGTGAAGAGATAGACACATGAATCAATAGAACACGAGTGATTCCAGAAATAGGACTGCCAACTGATTTTTGAAAAATGTACAAAAGAAAAACATTGGATAAGGCATAGTCTTTTCAAAAATGGCATTGCAACATTTAGGTATCCATATGCAAAATAATAATAATAATTTGAACTTATAACTCACACTTTATTTAAAACTTAAGTCAAAATAGGTCATATATGTAAATATAAAATATAAAGCTATATTACTTTTAGAAGAAAACATAGGAGAAATTCTTCATGACATGGAAATAGATGCAGAACTTTTAGACAACACCAAAAGCATGAACTATAAGAAATCATAAGAAAAAAAGTGTTAAATTGACTTCATCAAAATTAAAAAATTTTATTCTCAAAAACACCTGTTAAGAGAATGAAAAGAGAAATACACATTACAAGAAAATATTTTTAAATTACACATCCAAATAAGATGTAGAATTTATAGAATATACAAAGAATCTCAAAATGCAAAAGTAAGTAAATGAATAGCTCAATTAAAAAAATGGGAAAAGAACTTCGACACCCTTCACCAAAGAGGATGTAAGGATGGCAAATAAGCACATGAAAAGACATTCAACATTAGCCATTATGAAAATGCAAATTAAAACCACAATGAGATACCACTACACACCTATTAGAATAGCTGAAACAAAAAGCACCAACAATACGGAGTACGGGGGAAGATTTGAAGGAAATGGTGCAGTGTCTCTGGAAAGCAGTTTTCCACTTTCTTAGAAAAGTGAACATACAATTCCCATAAGACCCAGCAATCCCATTCCTGGGAGCTTACCCTAGATAAAGGAAAACTTATGTTTACTAAAAAGACCTGTGCATGAATGTTCGTAGCAATCTTATTCATAATCACTAAAAACTGAAAGCAATCAAGATGTCCTTCAATAGATAAACGAATAAACAACCTCTGGTACATCCGTGCATTAGCGTATTACCTGGCAATAGAAATGAAGGTACAATTGATATGTGCACAACTTGGATAAATCACAAATGCATTATGCTAAATGAAACAAGCCAGTCTCAAAAGGTTACATACAGTATGATTATGTTTGTACAACACTCTGGAAAAGGTAAAACTATAGGGAAGGGAAACAGATCACTGGTTCTCAGAGGTTCAGATGGGGAGGAAGTTTGACAACAAAGGGGCAGAAGGAGGGAGGTTTTGGGGGCGATGAAACCGTTTTTGAATCCTGATTGTAGTGATGGTTATATGAATGTATCCACATGTTAAAATTCATGATACTGAAAACCAAAAAACAATCATTATTTTACTATAATAATTTCAAATACGTTGTATTAAAAAAACTTTTAATGGGTCACATAGAAAGGACAGGGAAACATAATAGCATTCAACATAATGCCAGCCTTCTCAAAAGTGACATTGAAAGGCAAAGAAACAGTGGATTAATGCCTTTAATATCCTTAGTGAAAATTCCCAGCCTGAAATTACATATCTAGCTATCAATTAAGTAGGACATAAAGACACACTTTGCTCCTGCAAAGTCTCAAAAGAAATCATCTCCCATATACGTCCTCTCAGAATGCTCCTGGCAGAGGTGTCCTGTCAAAAACATTGTAGTAAACTAAAAAAAAAAAATGGGTTCCAGTAAACAGAAGATCCCACTTACAGCCTTGGCAAAGGGATGTTCTCGATCGATGCAGCACCCTTGGCAACCAATAAAGGTTGGAGCACGATCTGGGAAAGCGATCTGCAAGAAGAAAGGAATGAACATATTTGAAGATTTGGAAAATACTGCTGATAGGCCTATGACAGAAATGCACATTCCTTTAGAACAGGAACTTGATCTGTCTTGTTCACTGATATAGTCCCAGGTCTTAGAACACTTACTAGCACATGGTAAGCATTCAATAAAGGTTTGTTAAATGAAAAAAAAAAAAGAAGAAGAGGAAGAGTGAATGGGAGGAGAGGAATTTGATACAGTGAGTACACACAACTGTTTTCCAGGGGTTTTTCTTTTAAAGCTGAGCAGGGAAACGTAAGGTAGCTCAAAGGGAAAGTGGGATCAGGAGAGTTTCTCAAGTTAGGAGAAATGACGTGACCGTATGCTGATACAAATGATCCCAAAGAGAGGAAAACATTTATGAGGAAGGAGAGAAGTTTTCTTGTGAGTGCCCTATGTCCTCAGGGAAATGGGAAGCAAGGTCATCAGGTGAGAGTGAAGATGGTCCGTGACCAGCGAGTACCACCAAATCCTCAACCTCTCTAGAGGTTCGCCTCATCTTCTTGCTTAACCGAAAGCTGGCTGTTCCCTAAGATCATTACTTTCCTTGAAGGCTTCTTAAGCGATACTGTCGTCTCTCGCACACCTCTAACACCATAGGGCTAAACCCTTTGCATAATTTACATCGCTTTAGAGTTATTAAGACTAGTTTCACAGCCCTCGATGTGTTTTATCGAGGAAAATGATCGATATGGACTTGAAAAGCATGTGAACAGTATTCCACTGTTGTTGAATGAAGTGTTTTACTGATGTCAGCTAGCTTGAGTTAATAGAGACTGTTGTTCAAGTCTTCTATATCCTTGCTAGTTTTCTGTCTAGTTCTTCTATCAACTCTTTGAGAGTGGAGTATTAAAGCCTCCAGCTACTATTGTTGAATTCTTCTATTTCTCCCATCAATTTTGTCAAGTTCTGTTGTATACATTTTGAAGCTCTGTTGTTGTGTGCATTTAGGTTTAAAACTGTTATATCTCCCTGATCAGTGGATCCTTTTGTCATTGAACAATGTCCAATTTTGTCTCTAGTAACATTCTCTGTCTTAAAGCTTCACTTTGTCTGGTATTATTGTGGCCACTAGAGTACCCTTTTCGTTGCTGAATTCTTGGTGTATCCTTTTCCTGTCCTTGTACTCTCAGTGGGTTTATGCCCTTAAATCTACAGTGTATCCCCCGTCGAGAGCATATAGTTGAATCCTGTGCTTATATCAGGTTGACAATCTCTACCTTTAGATTTAAGTGTTTAATGCATTCATAATATACGTAGATTTACACCTGTTATTTTCTGTGAGTTTTATACGTTCCTCATGTTCTTGTTCCTCTATTCCACCATGATGACCATCTTTTGTGTTAAATAGATATGTTCTAATGTACCGTTTGATTCCTTTGTTCCAGGGACCCGCCCCCTGAGGCCTCAGTGCTTGCAGGGTGGCCCTTCCTCACCTAGCAAGAGCTAGCACCTTCCCTGTGCTGGTAGATGCTAGAGTCTACTGCCCCACAAAGCCACAGGTGCCCCTCCCAGGGAAAACCCCACCTCCTCTCCATAACCTCTCTGGGGATATGCCAAGCCAGATACGGGAGAAAAGAAATTACACAGCAAGGGAGTTGCAAGAAATAGCCACCCACCCTCTACTGGCAGAAGCAGGGGAATATTCCTGAGATTGGATTTTGAGAGTGCTGGACTAATAGGACTGAAATATAAGACTGGATAAACAAGTTTTACTGAGCGGAGGCACTTTCTCATGTCACGGGATTTAACACGCTGGCAAGGACTCCAGGAGATGGTGGAAAGTCACTGCCAAAGGTGGCCCTTAGAAGCTTTACGAAAGTGACGGCCCACATGAACAGAAGTGGAAATGCCTGCCTTGGACCGGTAGATGGTAGAGGAAGGAACCAAAAGCTTGAGTGATGCAGGCATGCTGGAACGGATAGAAAATGTGAGGCCAGTCATGTCGCCTGATGGTTACGTTCCGCGGGAGGGCCAAGAGGACACACCATTCACCAAAGCTATCAAGAGTGTTCTGGTGAGGGGTGCCCCAGGATCACTAAGAAGTTCAGTGGTTGCTCGCTTCCCCAGGCCGAGGCGGATGATGGAAGGAAAGTGGTCCCAGCCTCGGGTCATTACCGTCCCCTGGCATGATGGAATTCTGAAGCAATAGAGGGCAGAGGGCAACTCTTAACCAAGAGACACCAGGAGACCACATCTCCAGTAACAACCGGCAAGGTCAGAGGAGCAGTCAAGAGTACTTGACTGGCAAGGAGCTGAGAAGACGGTTCAGACCGCAAATCTTCCTAGGGGCAACTACAGCCAGAAAAAGGCAAGAACGCAAGAGAAGGAGGGTGTTTGTCCCAGGAAAAAGTCAAAATCTCTTTTTCAGTTCCGGGTTCTGAGGAAGTTTGAGGCCAGCCCCACTGTCTGAAGAGGTGGATGAGTCCTAAGGAGGAAGGATCCGAGAACAAGGAGGTGACTATATGTACTGTTATGATGCTGTTGTCCTTCACTAAAGGGAATGACTGCCACTTATCAGAGGAAAGAGGACTATCCAGACACTTCTAGGACTATTGGACACAGGGTCTGAGCTGACACTGGTCCCAGAGGCCCAAAGTGTCACGATGGGCCTTGTGGGGGAGTGGGGCCTGTCAAGCCCTGGTAATAAAAGGAGTTGGGGATAGAGATCAGCTCAAGGTGAGCTGACTGGGTCCATGAACCAATACGGTGGTCATTTCTCCAGTCCACAAGTTGACAATTGCAAGTGATACGCTTGGCAGTTGGAGCAATAACCCCACATTGGGTCATTGGTCTGGGAGGTAAGAGCAACCAAGTGGGGAAGGCCAAGTGGACCCTCTGAACCCCTCTGGGATGGAAAAAGGCCAAGAAACTACGTAAAAACCAATATCAGATCCTGGTGAGCATGGTAGTGGGTGTTAAGCAGACGTTAGTGACACCATTGGAGACCTATAGGATTCAGGGGAAGAGGAGGTAGGAGAGCTGCAGGGACGAAGAGAGTGGAGATGGTGTGAAGACGTTCTAGGATTCTCTCTATGGCAGAGCGGGAGGGAGGGAGAGAAGGAATGGAAATGCTGAGAGGGATGCCAGAGGCGTCCGACTGGATGCATCAGTAATGTTCTCGAGGATGAGGTGGGGACAGATTTCGCTATATCCTCCGTTACCCATTTCAGCATGCAGGAAGTAGCACACCAAGTCCCTAAAAGGCATGGGGAGAGGTGGGAGAGGGTACTGCCACACATAGGCAGCGACTGTTGGGGGGCACCCTTGAGGAGGCTCATGGCAGATGTAGAGTGCTCCCAATCGCCCCGGCTCTGTAAGCTTCTCCGGCACGGTAGGGTTCTCAGGGGCAGACCCAGAGGAATCGGGCCTTTGAGTTCCCGCAGGCAACAGGCGTCCAGACACCCCAGGCCTCTCTTGGAGATCAGCCAGAGTAGGATGCAGGAGGGAGAGGCAACGGGAAGACAGAGGAGTATGAATGGGAAAGAGAGGAAGGAATGTAGGGAAGGACTGGAGGGCTGTGGAGTAGGGACTGGGTGGCAAAAAGGGGCAATTCTAACCCCGGAGGGCCTTACAGAAAGCAAGGGAGGGGCCACTTCCCAGATATCACGATAGCTCAGGCCAGGGAAGCTGGCAACCGGCAGTTTCAGGAAAATGGGACAGACAGCTGGCACCTCCCCACCACTGCCACCACCTCCGTTAGGCCTTCTTTGTGGGCCCTTCCAGACCTTTAAAACATTCTGGTACATCCACGTATATGTATTCTCAAACACTGTATGGGATTGGTTTGTTGTCGTCGTCATTGTTGTTTTAATTTACAAACGTGTACCCAAATCCCTTGGTCTGCAACTTCCTGAATGCAGTCACAAGGATGCTTCTGCAAGCCGTGAACATGCCTCATGCCTTCCTCTGACTGCGGCGTTTTCATCTCTTGGATGCACAGGCCACGTTGCATTCATCCATTTCCTTACTGCTGGGAGTTTAGAGTGCTCCCAGTGTTCCCCATCACCAACATCCTCGTGCACGTGTCCTTGGACACTGCACGTACCAGCGACTCTCCAGATGTATCTGGCAGTGGACGTGCCCAGTCATAGAGGCAATGGACGTTTTTTCAGTTTTAAGCTTTACTGCTGAAAGTGATACCTGCTGTGATCTCAGCTTCCCATCATTAAACCCAGCATATAGCCCCATCATTTAACCCAGCAGTTAAAACCAAAGCACCCATTCCCTGCTTACTCCCTGGCTTCCTGGCTCCAGAATCCACTATGTGCTGTGGAGTCAAATGGCCAAGGACAACCACGTGGATTGGTTATCTCCTCCCCACAAGGAGCCATGGGCTGCCGGGAAAGCAGCTGAGCAGCAAGGTCATGGGCTCTCTCCTCTCTGCACGTAGTCTCAAGGCCAAATGCAGGCTGGTGGAAAAGCTCTGACCAACAAGGCCATATGCCCCCCCCCCCACCTAAAACCCCAAATAAAAACCCTTACTTTTAGCTTTTTGGGGAGTGTGGCATTTCAGCGTTAGCAGCCCTTTCTCTTGTCTCAGAGCTCTGCCGTAATAAAGTCCTACTTTCTTCCACAGCACCTGGTGTCAGAGGTTGGCTTGCTGCACCACAGGTGAGTGAAAAAAGGTCAGGAGCCAGAAATCACAATAAAAAAAACCCTGACCAACAACTGTTTGGGGCAACAGTTAGGCTGTTAAGGTAGCTAAGACTATAAAAATTAAAAGAGTTTAAAGTAATATTATAGAAAGAGGTTACACCAACTTTGCCTGGATGTTTTATGGGGGGGGATAGATGTTATGTCTAACCGGGAATGCCTTCCCTACATAATATTGTAATACCAAAACTTGCTAATGGAATTTCTAATATAAGTTATAATTAGGGGTATAAAAGTTGAAAACTTAAGTTAAAAGTTTGTAAAAACTGGTATATTTAAATGGGAGTTATGTAAAATGATTACAGCTCTTTTTCCTGATTGTATTATAGATCATGTTGTGGGGATAAACATTATGTCTCACTGGGGAACGTTTGCCCTGCCTGATATTGTAAAAGCTTACAAATCCACCTTACAGGCTATGTTAATTAGACGTGCTAAAGGCGATCTGACTTTAATATGCCCAAAATGAGCCAATTTCAGCATACCAAAACTGATGTATGCAATGGAAAAAGCCAGCTACAACAATGGAAAGCCTATTTTAATCTTTTGAGGCTTCTAAATAAAATCAGAAATACTTTTCTGCCCCTTTAAGAGAAAATAAAAGGCTGAGTAAATAAATAAATAAGCAGCTGAAGCCAAATCTGCTGCTTTTCTCTCCTCTCTTGCTGAGCTTCCCAGCAAGCTGAGCTTCACTTCAGCTCCCCCGAAACTCCTGATCTAAAATTAAGCAAGTAAAAATAAGTAAACCTTTGAGATAACTTAAAATTGTAATGGCCATTCTGGGAGACTTCTCTTTCAGAAAAGACAGGATTCACAATGAAATGCAGTCTTTGATTAATATGTCAAAACTTCTAAAAGACAAAGTTATTTAACATGATCCAAATTGACCTTTGGTAAACGAAAGCCTATCTAAGTTTGCTGATTTGATGTAAAATAGCCCCGTCCTCTGAGTTATCAGCACTGGATACGATGCAGACATAGAGCCTGGGTTGACTGGTCAGATGAGCTCATGTTATCTCTGTTAACAAAATTGATCAGCAAAACTAATAACTCAGTATAATAGCTAATTTTGTTTGATCTTTCATGAGGTTTTTGTAGACGACCTAAGTATAGTCGCTCAAGACAGGTAAACTAGATAAATTAAAAGGATAAAAGTTTTTTGAAAAACTTTTGAACAATAATTATGTTTTATAGTCTGCATACTTAAAAAAAACAGCTTCCAAAATCTGTTTGCAAACTTAAACTTTATAGCTTTACTAAGTTAAGTTAAATAATAAAAGTTATTGGGTAGCTGGCTCATTTCCACATAAGATAAAATAGTAAAGGTTAACTACTAAGCATAGATTTGTCTGCCTTTGGTTTCTTATATCAAAGAAACTAAAAAGCTTAGGTTTATTGATAAACATGTTTTACGTGTGCTGAGGAACTTTCTATGAAAAAACACACATGTATAAGAAAAGTAAAATGTATGTTTTCGGTAAAAAAAAGAATATAAAGAATGGTATAAAGAATGGGAATATTTTTGTTTCTTGAGTTAAGAAAGGTAAATTTGTCCTAAAGTACAGGGATAAATTTTGAATGTAAAAAAAGTAACACAAAGTTTGTGAAAGTAAAACCCTAAAGAGTTTTATGTGTGGTCAAGTTGGCTGTGATTAAAATGAATTTATTAACTAAATAAATTTATATGTCAAAGTAAACTGGTACAAAATTAAAACTGGGGCTCCTCTTTCTTGAAAGGATAATTTTCCTAAAGTTTTAAACTGCTCTTGATAAAAAGACTATACAAAGGTGGGTTTTTTTGGACTATTTTAACTCTGTTTCCCCTCGACTGTTTCTGTTGTCACTGTGAATAGATACCTGAACATGGTTTCACGGTGAGCTTTGTTTCCTATCTGGACAAATGTTTTAAAGCTTTTAATATTTTTGACAAGCTCCCCCCACCGACACACAAAAATATTCGAGTCCTGAATAAAAGCTTTCTTTTGACCTGGAAGAGGAGGAACAGTTTCTCTGGGAATTTTCAGAGGGCCACTGAGACTTCTCAGAGAGCTCTGCTCTCTTCCTATAAGAAAAAAACACTAAACTAATTAGGCTTATTTGGCATATCAGATTACACGGGAAGTGTTGTCAAACCAGTAATGATAAACTCTCTTAAATGGTACTTTGCGAATGAGTGTTATTGATGTAAGTATTTTAAAAGTTATCTAAAATTCCGATCTGTTCTGATTGTCAGCCGTGATTCTGGCTATTAGCTCAAAGTATTATATGTCACAAGAATGGTCAAGTGTCTTTGTCAATTACCATTTTTGAATGTTTTGTTATTTACAGACAGTTGTTTTACTCTGATGTTTTCGCAAATATGTTTCATCTTCAGAGAGATTCATGGAAAGGACTCTAACACTCTAGAATACAGGTTTCCGATAAACTTGCAGATTACAAAACTGAACTGGGTAGGAAATTACACAGCCCTAACAGAGAAACGGATGACTTCATGAAACTGCTGACAGAAGATTGAGATCAAGAACCAATTACATGGGACTGAATGAACTGATGAGGATGATTATAATTTTTATGGCCTTTTGCTTCACATATTGCTGATTTTTGATGTTTTGTTTTTTTTTCGGATTTAAGAAAACCTTTTTCTCTAATCTCTTAAGGACCCACGATTTATAGCAATTTGTAAGCAAGATTGAAGCACTTATCTTTTTCTCCCTATCTGAGCCCTCCAAAATGTAAATACTCCTGGTGGGTAAGTACTCCTATTCTCACGGCAATATGGTTGTTTGCATAAGTCCAATAACAATCTGTTCTTCTTATAACAGGACACAACTGGAAACACGGGTTATAATACCGAGGCTTTGACTGGAACATCACATTTGGGAAAGACGTACAGGCTCAGATGTGACAAGACAGCTTCTGAGGAATGAAGGTGGACTGTCTGGAAGAAAGCCACTTGGAAATATTGGCCTGGTACCTTGCTTATGGCTTCCCAGTAACCTGGTAAGGTTGAGTAAAGAATGCCACTCCCTCTGGCAGGTGCGAGGAACCTCAATATTTTGGGGAACCTCAGGAAGAGAGGAATTCACCCAAATCTGTAGGTACTGCAGGTGGAATCTGATGACAAGTCCTTGGCTTGGTTTTCCTGACCTTCAGAGGCCTCTGAAGTTCAACTCGAGGCTCTTCATAAAAGGTTCCAGCAAAGCAGATTTAAAAGAGCCTATATAATCAATTACTATTCTTGCTGCACTTATGTAAATAATTATGCCAAACTTCTTAAAACTTGACTTATTTTGCAAACCAGTTAGTCTTAATTTGGCTATCTTTATAAAAGGGTGATTTTAGAGAGAAAGATTATGTTTCAATAGAAACTATAATACACACGTGTAGATGTTGGATTCTGGTTCTGTCAATTGTCTCTGAGGTCTTTGTTACATCTGTTAACTGGACTGGATCCTGAATTCTTCTAGTCTCCTGAAACATCTGGCTACAAGCCTCCAAACCAACATTTTCAGGTTTTTTCCCATCATTTTCATTCAGAATCACTGAAAACTAAACCTGCCCGTTTTTCCTGAAGCCTTGCAAACTGAAGCTGGAGGACTTAACATAAACTTAAGAGAGATTCATGTCTACCGCTGTGTGAGCCACTCGAAAAGCTACCTGAGTGCCCGATGACACCATGGGAGACATTTCAAACTGCAAAGGATGCTTCAACCCTGACTTCTAGGAATCTCGATTGCTTGCCTCCTGGGCTCAGGAACTAGTTTACAATTTGCTCCAACCGTTAACCTTGTTTTTCTCTTTCTGTTTCTCTGGGGAAACTTCTTATTAGATACCTGGTTACTTACTTACATGACACAGGTCCAACTTTGGGGACACACCTGCATCACCACCTTATTAAGAGACTGGTTCAGTGAGATGAAACCACCTAGGCCCCAATTCAGCAGGAAGTAAGTAGCTGAATTGGTCACAGCCCCAAATCCCTCAAGAATGAGGGATGAACATAAAATAGGGGAAACTGATACCAGCTCTGATTTCACTTTCCCAGTGTTACAGGCTCTTAACATCA
The DNA here is from genome assembly GCF_041296235.1 of Equus asinus. Lineage (NCBI taxonomy): Eukaryota > Metazoa > Chordata > Mammalia > Perissodactyla > Equidae > Equus > Equus asinus. The sequence continues at coordinate 57,030,056 of NC_091820.1, read as the reverse complement.
GCCCTGATATCAGTTCCCCCACATTGAACCCAGCGTATACGGCGTTAAAACTAAAACCCACCACCCCCTTTCCTGCTTCTCTAGCTCCACTCACATGTAAACACCTGTTTCTTTAAACTTGGACTCCTTGAGCTTTACAACCAAATGGGAGTTACAAATTGTTAAAAGCCCAGGTGGCCTGGAGTTGGAGGCACACTAAAGTTTAGCTAATCACGTGTCCTTGAGTTTGCCAGGAAAGCCGCTGTCTCAAGAGTATCAAGGAGCGGAGGCTCCCCAGACCTCAACTCCTCGACTCCGACTCCCGGCGCTCGAACCCGCCTCAAACAAGAAGACGAGACACTGGCGAAGGACGCCCACCTGCCATCCTCCTATCTCACCCTCCCCCCTGCCTTGCTGCAAGCAGCCTCTCAAGGCCAAACGCAGGCTGGTGGGAAAGCACCGAGCTGCACAAGCTACATGTTCCCTCTCCCCTACCCAAAACCCCAGATAAAAATCCCTACCCATTCCTCATCGGGGAGCTGGCAATTTTTGAGGCATGAGCCCTTGCTTTGCTCCCTGTGCCTGGCATAGTAAAAACCTTTCCTCTTCCACTCAAGACTCTGTTCTCGTTATTTGGATTGGCATCGGGTTCAGAGACCGAACTTTTGGTTACAAATTTGGCGACCCAGATGGGACCTGTGGGTGGCCCCCACTGAGACCCCCTTGGCTTGATCGGATGCTCCAGAGTCGTACTCCGCGCCTGCCCCAATAGGGGAAGTGGAGGGTTGGAGGAAGACTCAGGGAGGCCAGATCGCCGAGGGCCGGTGCTTAGTTGGTGGGACTTCATCCCAGGTCAAATCAGGTCTGCTCCCTTGGCCGGACTCCGCAGAGCGTCAGGGACAGCTGGAGGGGCCGCTCCAGCAGCTGCCAAAGCCCATTTTGCTTTGGGAGTCTTCCCTCCTGCCTCCTCCCAGGGCCACTGTTTGGACCTTGGTTACCAGGGAAACTATCTTGAGAAAAAGGAAAGTGCATTTGTTTGAAGTCGCCGCAATGCCGGATGCCCCGGCCAAATTTTGGTAAGTCCCCCGGGCGTGCACAACCGAGGTCCCTTGTCCTTGCTCATTTGGGAAGATCTGCATAGCAGATCTTCATTTGTTGGGCGCCCCCGAGTGTAGGACATGGACTAAGCTGGGACTGGAAGCACTTTGGTTTTGGTTTTGGTTTTTGGCTTCCGTTTCTGGCCGTGGGTTTTTGGGAAAGCGCGCTTGTTTAGTATTTGTTTTTTGTCTGTCTGTCTGTTCTTTCAAAGTGTCAACATGGGAGGCGCCATATCTGTTCCACCTAAGAGCCCCTTGGGGAAAATATTGGCTGACTGGTCGACCTATAGTTGTAAGCCAATGAGGAAAAATCAGATGGTATTCTATTGTAATACTGCCTGGCCGATGTACGTCTTGGAAAGTGAGGAAAGATGGCCATTGAATGGAACTTTAAATTATTACACTATATTGCAGTTGGAGTGGTTTTGTGAAAGGTCTGGGAAGAGAGATGAGATTCCGTACGTGCAGGCTTTTATGCAGTTGCATAATCAGGAAGGTGAACAGCCAGGGACCAAGCTGATGGTCCAAAGAAAAGCCAAGCCTCCGGTAGTCAAAGATGTTCGGACACCGGAAGAAAAACTTGATGAGGACATAAATGCCTTGAGTGTGTTAAATCCTTTTAATCCTAATTTCAATGTGACACAACCACCAATGGCAGGTGCCTCCCGCTCCCCCCCCCCGCCCCCGCAACCCCAGGCGGCGGGAAGCGGGAGGGAACCCCCGCGGCAACCGCCCCCTTTGTGTCTGCCCATGTCAGATGAAGAGGTGGTAGTGGGGGCCGAGTCCCCAACAGATCAGTCTAGGAACGAACCAGGAGCAGGAACTGTCTCCCCCTCGAGAACGCGACAGGGTACTCCTTTTGGCCAGGGGTCTTCTGGAATGGGGGCAGGGCAATTCCCTCTGCGCCAGCTGCCTGTAGGGACAAACGGTCAGGGGCCACCGGCCGCCTACTATTGGACTTATACCCCTTTCTCAACCTCTGATTTGCTAAATTGGAAAAACCAGAACCCGTCCTACCGGGAAGACCCACAAAAGATGACAGGTTGGTTTACAACTATTTTTTCTACCCATCGCCCTACTTGGGCGGACATTCAATCTTTGTTAAGTATAATGCTTACAGGCGATGAGCGGCGCCTTGTAGTGGTAAAAATCAGGGAAGAGGCTCAGCATCTGCATGATGAGGATCCCAATCAAACTCCCACTCCCGACGTGGCCATTCCCCAAGTAGAGCCCAGTTGGGACCCAAACACGGATGCAGGGAAAGCACTATTAAGCCATTACTGAAGGTGTGTCTTGGCTGGACTTAAAAAAGGAGTCCCCAAACAAAGGCGCCTAAACAAAATTCAGGAACTCCGGCAAGAAACAGGAGAAAACCCTGCAGCGTTTTTAGAACGCATATATCAGGCCTACGGAAAATACACTGATTCAGACCCAGAAGCCCCTGAAAACCTTCGGATGGTCAACATGACCTTTATTGGACAGAGTGCCCCAGACATTAGGAGGAAGCTTAATAAGGTTGAAGGGGCCATAGCCATGAGCCCTGGTCAATTAGTGGAAATTACCTTTAAAGTTTATAATGCTCGGGAGGAGCATAAAGCCAGGCCAGTCAAAGTGCTCTATGCAGCTTCCCTAAACTGGAGAAATGGGGAAGGGGATCCAAGACTGAGGAGGAAAAGACGCCGAAAGTTAGAGAGAAATCAGTGTGCCTATTGCAGGGAGAAAGGGCACTGGAAAAACGAATGCCCTAGGCTAGAAATAGACACCAAAGGGGAAAGATGTCTTCCCCCAAGAAGGCCCATGGCCCCTCGAGTCCGGGACTTAGAGGAGGAAGATGATGATTGACGGGGCCCGGGGTTCCTTGCCATGCTGGCAGCTCCTATTCCAAGAGTCCCCCACGAGCCCCGGGTACAAATGACAGTGGGGACCCGACTGGTTGATTTTCTAGTGGATACTGGTGCCACTTATTCAGTGTTAAACGGCAAATTGACATCATTAAGTAATTCCTCAATTGCCATTGTTGGAGTCACAGGCGAAACTCAGCAGAGACCCATGCTACAACCGCTGGAATGCAGCTTGGGAGAACAAAAGTTAAAACATAGCTTTTTCTACATACCAGATTGTCGGATTCCTCTCCTCGGACGGGATTTGCTCTGTGAACTGAATGCTCAGATAACTTTTTCACCCAAGAAGAAGCAGCTTCACCTACAGGTGCCACCAGAAAATGCACTCAGACTACAAGCCCTCCTGGAAAGAACGGAAGAAGGAGAGCACCCAATACCACCCGAGATCCACGAACGAGTGAGTACGGCTGTCTGGGCTGATGGGGTGCCCGGACGAGCTCGATCTGCCACCCCAATAAAAATTGAACTTAAAAAAGGAGCCTCTTGTCCAAGAAAGAAACAATATCCCCTGAAGAAAGAGGCCTTAAAAGGTATCCAACCGGTTTTGCAAAGATTTTTGCATCATGGACTTATAAGGCCCTGCCAATCACCATACAACACACCTATTTTACCAGTCAAGAAACCACACTCAGATGAGTACCGGTTTGTGCAGGATTTAAGAGCCACTAATGACATTGTACAGGATATACATCCAACAGTACCAAACCCCTATACACTATTAACTACTGTACCAGGGGAATACGGCTGGTTTTCAGTGTTGGACCTTAAGGATGCTTTCTTTTGCATTCCATTGGAAAGAAAATCTCAACTATTGTTTGCCTTCGAGTGGCAAGACCCAGATACACGGGCCACCAACCAGTATTGTTGGACCGTGTTGCCTCAGGGGTTTAAGAACTCCCCTACCCTGTTTAATGAAACTTTGGCAAAAGACTTGAGGGGACTCCAACTCAATCAGGGAACATTACTACAATATGTTGATGATTTGCTGATAGCAAGTCCTAGTTACCAGCACTGCTTGAACAACACCATTATCGTGCCAAATCACCTTGCCTGGTGTGGCTACAAGGTATCCCCCACAAAGGCCCAGATCTGTAAACAACAAGTGGCCTATTTGGGTTTTCAAATAAGCCAAGGCACCCGCAACTTAATGTCTGACCGACGACAGGCGATTTTGCAGGTGAGAGCTCCTCAAAATCGAAGACAGTTAAGGTACGGCAGGGTTTTGCCGGATCTGGAGTCCCAATTTTGGATTGATAGCCAAACCATCATATGATGCTTTGAAGGGAAAAGAAACAGATCCCCTCGTACGGTCAGGAGAATGCCAACAGGCATTTGAGGCTTTAAAGCAAAAGTTGTCAACTGCACCGGCCTTGGGCCTTCCAGATCTGAAAAAAGAATTCAAGCTATACGTACATGAGAGACAGGGAATAGCTCTGGGAGTATTGACACAATGTCTGGGAGAGGTGCCCAGACCAGTGGCTTACTTATCTAAACAATTGGATCACACTGCCAAAGGATGGCCCCCATGTCTGCGGGCCATAGCCGCCACCTGTGATTTACTCCAGGAAGCAGAGAAATTTACCCTGGGACAGCCTCTTGTGGTATATGTGCCCCACCAAGTGCTTGTCCTCCTTGAACAAAAAGGGGGATACTGGCTAACTGCTGGGAGGATGGGCAGGTACCAAGCTATTTTGTTAGATGACCCCAATGTCGCTTTAAGGACTGTAACAACCTTAAGTCCTGGCACCTTATTACCAACCTCTGAAAATAATATTAACTCTCATAATTGCCTAGACGTCTTAGAGACTGTGCGTTCCAGCCGATTAGACTTGTCGGATCAGCCCTTGACAAATCCTGATTGGGACCTGTTTACTGATGGCAGCAGCTTCATGGGAAGATGGGCAAAAACGAGCAGGCTATGCAGTGGTAACGGAAGGCGAGGTTACCGAGGCACAAGCCCTCTCCCCGGGAACATCGGCACAAAAAGCAGAGTTAATTGCTCTTACGAGGGCTTTGCAACTATCCAAAGGGAGTAAATATATACACAGATTCTAAATATGCATTCATGATAGTCCATGCACACGGGGCCATATGGAAGGAAAGAGGGCTGCTGACTGCGGGGCAAAAGGAAATAAAATATGCCCCAGAAATATTAGCTCTACTACAAGCAGTAACAGAACCAAAGGCAGTAGCCATTATGCACTGCCCAGGCCATCAAAAGACTGACTCATATGTGGCTGTTGGAAATCGAATGGCAGACAAGGCTGCCAAGAAAGCCGCCAGAGGGCCTAAACTTTTGTGGGCCCTCATCCCACGACTGGACTTAAGTCAATGTGAGCCCTCCTATACGGAGGAGGATTTGAAAAGGGCACAGGACTGGGGGTTTAATAATTGGGATCCTTCTCACAAATGGAAAATAAATCCTCACGGTCTCAATCTACTCCCTGAGGCCCTGGTGTGGCCCTTAATAAAATACTTGCATGAATGCACTCATTATGGAAGAGATGCCTTAGTGGACCTCTTACGACCTCACCTCAGGGGGCCTAAGCTACACCAACTGGCTCGAAAGGCCTCCTACTCTTGCCCAGTCTGTGCCAGACACAACCCAAAAACAGAAAGGCAACCCTTGAAAAAGGGAACTCAATATTCTGGGGAGCAACCTTGTGAGGATTGGCAAGCGGACTTTACACAAATGCCTAAGACAACCGGGAATTTCAAATACTTGTTAGTATTTGTAGACGCTTTTTCAGGATGGATAGAAGCATTCCCCACCAGAACTGAGAAAGCCACCGAGGTAGCCAAATGTTTACTGAGAGAGATTGTCCCTAGGTTCGGATTGCCATCTAGCATCCAGAGTGATAATGGACCTGCCTTTGTGGCTGAAGCAACACAACAAGTAAGTAAGGTTCTCGGGATCAAATGGAAGCTGCATGCCTCGTGGAGACCACAATCCACGGGAAAAACGGAAACGATGAATCACACTCTAAAGAGGACAATTGCCAAACTCTGTCAAGAAACCCACCTAAAGTGGGACAAAGTGCTACCAATTGCCCTCCTCCGTATCAGAGTGGCCCCTGGAAGTGGACTTGGATTAAGCCCCTATGAAATAATACATGGGAGACCCTTCCTAGCTCCATGGGGAAAAGGGGAGGACCCCCATGCAATTACGGAAATTAGATTAAAGCAGTATGTACAGCATCTGGGTCAAATATTAACTACTATGCATGAGTTTATCTCCTCCAGGTCTCCTCCCCGTCTTGAAACTTCGCTACATCCATTCCAGCCGGGAGACAAAGTACTTCTGAAGGCGTGGAAGGAACAAGGGCCAGGACAACAACTTGAAGAAAAATGGAAAGGGCCCTATGATGTGTTGTTAACCACCTATACATCCCTTAAATTGGCAGGTGTAAAACCGTGGGTCGACCACACTCGATTAAAGAAATGTCCAGATAATTTCCAGCCACAAACGTCTTCTCCTGCTGAGTGGGAAAGTAAACCGCTGGAGGGTCTTAAGTTGCTCGTTAGAAAACAATCATGAGATGCTTCACGTTGCTAATTCATTTCTATTCTTTGCATTTTCTAGTTGCAGCCTGGCTGGGATATACATCATGTTTAAGTTCCTTTTCTGTTGTATTTCCGGTATTTGCAGGACTGCAACTGGAACACTAACCACCCACAGAAAAACTGGCAAAAGCATGTTCAAGCTTTCCATCGCAGAGACCCCCTAGCGTTGCCCCAATACAGCAGGAAGCAGCTAGACGACCACGACGCCCCTTTTCCATAGAAATGGAAAGCAAGAAATGACAGTGGGGAATACGTTACAGGCTCTTAACATCAGCCCTGATATCAGTTCCCCCACATTGAACCCAGCGTATACGGCGTTAAAACTAAAACCCACCACCCCCTTTCCTGCTTCTCTAGCTCCACTCACATGCAAATACCTGTTTCTTTAAACTTGGACTCCTTGAGCTTTACAACCAAATGGGAGTTACAAATTGTTAAAAGCCCAGGTGGCCTGGAGTTGGAGGCACACTAAAGTTTAGCTAATCACGTGTCCTTGAGTTTGCCAGGAAAGCCGCTGTCTCAAGAGTATCAAGGAGCGGAGGCTCCCCAGACCTCAACTCCTCGACTCCGACTCCCGGCGCTCGAACCCGCCTCAAACAAGAAGACGAGACACTGGCGAAGGACGCCCACCTGCCATCCTCCTATCTCACCCTCCCCCCTGCCTTGCTGCAAGCAGCCTCTCAAGGCCAAACGCAGGCTGGTGGGAAAGCACCGAGCTGCACAAGCTACATGTTCCCCCCTCCCCTACCCAAAACCCCAGATAAAAATCCCTACCCATTCCTCATCGGGGAGCTGGCAATTTTTGAGGCATGAGCCCTTGCTTTGCTCCCTGTGCCTGGCACAGTAAAAACCTCTCCTCTTCCACTCAAGACTCTGTTCTCGTTATTTGGATAGGCATCGGGTTCAGAGACCGAACTTTCGGTTACACCATCGTTAAACCCAGCATCTATGTGGTTAAAACCAAAGCACCCATTCCCTGCTTACTCCCTGGCTTCCTGGCTCCAGAACCCACCAACCGCCTTTATGGAGACAAATGCCAAGGACAACCACGTGGATTCCCTATCTCCTCCCCACAAGGAGCCACAGGCTGGTGGGAAAGCAGCTGAGCAGCAAGGTCACGGGCTCCCTCCTCTCTGCACGTAGTGTCAAGGCCAAACACAGGCTGGTGGGAAAGCTCTGACCAAAAGGGCCATATGCTCCCCCTCCCCTACCTAAAACCCCAAATAAAAACTCTTAGTTCTAGCTTTTCGGGGCGTTTTGGATTTCAGCGTTAGCCACCCTTTCTCCTTGCTCAGCGCCGTGCAAAATAAAGTCCTCTTTTCTTCCACTACACCTAGCGTGAGATTGGCTTGCGTTGCAAAGGGTGAGCGAACTCACTAGAGGTTCGATAGCAAAAGCGAGGACTCTGCAGCCAGACGGCCTGGTTTGAAGCCTGCCACTGACTCCAACAAGCCGAGCCACCCTGGGCCACTGGCCGAACCTCTTGGGGCCTGTTTCCTCCCCCATAAGAGGGCGGTAAGAGTGGCTACTTGAATCCTAGGCTTGTCCTGAGGACGCGTGACTACTTATCTACGGCGCTCAGAAGAGTGCCAGACACCGACGGAGTCCGCGTGGGAGAAGTTTCTTTTCCTGGACGCTGCCAAACGACCCTCCCAAATGTCTCTCCTGCCCCGCTGCCACCACCAGGGCCCCTTCCCCACCCCAGGCCCCCCTGCGACGGTCAAAAGCACGGGTTTGCTCGTGACGTCCCCCACCTTAGAACGGCGAAGGTCTTGGATTGCTGCAAACGTGGCGTGTGAAAACCGATCTGTGGCTTTCTGTCTCGCCTCCAGAACCAGCGACGCTGACCACCCTTTGGGGCGAGCACTGGGTGTTGGGATTCCCCCTCGTTTGAACTGACTCGCAGTGGGGGAGGGGCCGAGAGACGCGGGGCAAACCCCGGCCCAACCCCCAAACCGGCCTGAGCACACAACCATGGCCGATTTGAGCAGCTACCGTCCTCGAGCAGTTGCGACAGAGACCCTACAGCCGTAAACACAACATTTGCTCTCTGGCCCTTTACGGCGGAAACAGTACGCCGACCCCTGATGGCTGGCTGCGGGCTGCCTGTGCCCATTCTCCTATGGGGTCGTACGTCTTGTGGACTAGAGGCCGGCCCATCCCTCGTGCGCTACGGGCCCCATCGGGGGCCTGCCGTGTCCCCTCACAAGCCCCACCGCACGCCCCCCTGGGCCCGGGGCCGGCCTTGCCCCGCTCCGTACGCGGGAAACCGGGGCTCAGAGCCGCGGCTGCTACTGGAAGGTAGCCTGTGCCGGGGAGGCGGGCTGTTCGGAAGAGGCGGGACGAGCGGCCCGACGGCCGCACTCAGGCACGGGACGGGCTTCCCACTGCCGGCCCGCGAGGGGCTTCGGAGGCCCCCAGGGGCCCTGGACGCGATAGGGGAGGGCCTCGGGGGGGCGGGCCCACAAGGGGCGCGCTGGTTGGCGGGGGCGGACCCACGCGAAGGGCGCGGCGCAGGCGTCGAAGGCGCGCGCAAGCCGCGCGTGGTTTGAGGCGATCTCGTGCGCCGCGTCTGGGGAGGGCCGGCGTCCCCCACCCCCACCGCCGCCCCCAAGGCCTCGCCGCTGCGCGCGCACGCGCGCCGCCACCCGTCCCAGCGCGCCCGGGGCCATCGTCTCCCGCGAGGCGGCCGGGGAGCCCCGGACTCACGACATGAGCTCCCCCGACGAGGGGTCTGTCTGGGGCGCGGGTTTCGGCCCAGAGGGCGGGGCGCGGGCCGGCGTCCGCCCCGCCGAGCCCGGAGCCCTGCGGGCAGTCGGTCTAGGCCCTGCTCTGGGGGCGCCGCGGAGCGGCGAGGGCGAGGGCGGCTTCCCCCAGCCCGGGGGCCGCCCCAGCTGCCCGGCCGACGGCAGGGACGCGGCGGCGGACTGTGCGTCCTACCCGGCGCCGCCGGCCGCGGCGAACGTCGTGCAGCAGCTGACCCGGCGGGGCGTCTGCACATACCGGTCCCCGGAGAGCTGCGCCGCCCGAGGCTCCACCGTGTGGGCGGGCCTCGAGCCAGGTGCCGGCGGCCCCGGCGCGCCTGCCCTTAGCTGGGTGGCGTCGCAGCCGGCTTCCGCCGCCCTGCTCCCGCTCCCTGGGCCCGAGGGCGGCCCGGCCTGGGGCAGCCCTAAAAGAGGCGGGAGGAGCAGGCTGGGCAGCCCTGCGAGTCGCGGGCGGCCCTCGGCGGGAGGCCCGGTCCGGCTGCCTTCCGACCCCGAGCCATCAGACGAGGCCAGCGAGCTACAGCCGACGAGGGTGAGCCTTTGCCCCGGAGAAGGCGGCCAAGCCCAGCCCAACGGCCCCGAGCATCCTGGGGACCCACCCAGACGCTCCAGTTTCCCCGCCAGGGAGAATTTCCTCCACGTGCCGGGCTCTTTCCTGCCCTCCGCTGCCCGAGCGTTCGCCTTGGCTGTGGAGAGGCGGGCTGTTGGAGGGCTGGACTTCTCTTCCTCCAAGAAAGTAGAGTGTGTGGTCTGGGGCAAGGGGGGGAAGAGGCCCAGCTACCAGGCAGCGGCCGCTGCTGCGGCCGCCGCCGGCGGCGTCCCGTCCCGGGCGACTCCCTGGAGGAAGGCGGCCCCGGAGAAGAAATCCCTGGGGGCTGCTTCACAAGTTGCCCAAGGGAGAACCTTTCTTTCCTGGGGGCAGAGAGCCTCGGCAGCTCCCCTGGACCCGGCCACGTTCCCGCCAGTCTCTGGCGTCCCGCTGCTTGTGAGGTGCAGGAGGGCCAAGCAGTCCAAGCAGCCCGGCACTGGGAAGAAATCTGTGGCCGGGAGGACAATGGAGTCTCAGCCGGTGGAGGTGGCGGGAGAAGATATTGACCCAAACAGCGACCCAGCCCCGCGGGGCCAAGTGAGTAGGCCCTGCGCCTCCTCTCTCCCCGCCTCTGCCCCCACCCCAATCGGGGACTTCTTTACCCATGCTCCCTCTGCCCTTCCCTCGGGGGTGGTCACTGGGGACCCTCGGTCATTAGGTTGCCGGAGGGGGGTCGTCGTAGAAGGGGAAACGTGAAGCTAGCACTGCATGGGTGGGGGGGGTGTGTGTGTGTGTGGGGGGGGTGCATGCGCGTGTGCGCCCGCGCGCGTCTGCCGGCCACCATTCTCGACCCTGGTCCTGTTTCCTGCGCCCTCCCCCAGAGAGGAGCTGGGATGGAAGGGAGGACTGGTAGCTGGTTGGGACCCGGGGCCCCCTTCAAAGTCTGGGCCGCAGAGCTTCCGTGTTCAGACTCCCGGGCTTCCTGATCCTACTTCCTAGCTGTTCCCCAAGCCTTCTCTGCAGGAGACCTGGGCCTTCTCAGTGCCCCACTGTTCTCCCCAGCTCAGCTCTGCCTCCTGGCCTGGGGCTGACTGAGGGCGAAAGTGCTGATGAGATCAGCCTCTGAATTCCCTGGCCTGTTCCCTGCCCCACCCCAGCCTCTAAACGCATCTGGGTACGGACACACACACACACACACACACACACAACCACACACACACACACTCTCTCTCTCTCTCTCTCACACTCACACTCTCTCACACTCACACTCTCTCACACGCTCTCACATCCCCGGTCCAAATGGGTGAGAAATGGTTCTTTAGCCTCCAGGACACAGACCAGGGCCATGTAGTCGGTGCGTGCGTCGTCCAGAAGGCAGCAGTGGCCACCTCAACACCAGAGCCGCTCCCCAAGTTGCGGGAAACCCACAGTGCTTGGCCCGGAGCCAGGGAAATACGGTGCCCAGGGGGCCTGCACCCTCCGGTGAGTCTTCTGGGTGAGTGAGCCGCGAGTGAGGGGAGAGCGGACAAGGAGGGAAGGCTCTGGCTCTGGCTCTGCTGGCGACTCAGCCTTGCTCCCAGGCCTCGGTGCCTACCCAGGCAGCTTCTCCCAAGGAGGCGGGGCATGCACGGGGCTGGCCTTCAGCCACATCATGCTCTGCAGGGGCGCGAGTCCTTAGCAGCGCCCCAAACCGCGACTCCGGAGGTAGACTCTCCGCGGGACAAAGCCTTTTCTGCTGAGTTCTCTTGGGCCGCGGGCTCATCCCGGGGCACGGGCTGTGGCTGCGGCTCTGGGAGAGTCCCACACAGGCCCCAGTCCTGGGGGGCACAGTGGCACTGGGGCTGCCCCTGGGGAACAGGACAGGCGAGGCAGGCCCTGAGAGAAGATGGGAGCTGCGGGGCAGAGCAGGGGCAAGTCCATGCCAGCAGAGGGTGGTGCTGCCTCACTTTCCACTTCCCTGGGAGCCTTGGAAGCTGGACGTCCTGTTCCTTCCCGCTCAGGTGACCAGGAACCGCTTGACCGACCTCCAGGACGGCAAAGGCAGCAGCAACCACGTGGAGCACGGGGCTGTCCTCGGGTATTGCTTCCGTGGCTCCTAGAGATGCAGGCCCAAACGAGACGGTGGGGTCGGTGTGCAGGGTCAGCTGACATACGTGTCCCCCTCCGCGCCCCATCCCGCACCCCGTGGGGGGAGCGCACCTCCTTTCCCCGAGGAGCCCCTGCCAGTGTAGCTACTGGGGTTTCGGAGGTAGGGTCCCGGGGAGAGGGGAGGTCGAGGCGAGAGGAGGCCAGCAGATACTAATCGTTTCTCTTTCTCTGGTGTCTGCCGGCCTAGTGTCACGTGCTACAGAGAGAAATAGGCGACCTGAAAGAGCACCTTGGTATGAGGCACCTCTGCCTGGGGCAGGGGCCGGGGCAGGGGCCCCGGGACCGCCTGCGGTGTCTTAGTGCAGGACTCAGGGCCCCGGGGTGGGGCTGGCGGGCGCAGGGGCAGGCGGCCTCACAGGGACCAACGTTCCCGTGGGGAGGAGAGCCCAGCAGGCCTGGCCCTGGAGCCTGCTGTCAGGTACAGCCCAGCGCCTGTGCAAATAGGAAAGTGTTGTCTGCCCTGCACGCGCGCACTGTCGACGCGAACGAGGCCTAGAGATCTCCTCCTATTGGGACGCTCAGAGATGCCTCCTTGGTTTTCCCTGTACCCGCTGCTTGGAGTGCCTTGTCCGCTGCCGTGTGTTGGTTCATTTGACGAGTTCCCAGTGGCTCCGACATGCCCCAAAGCTGGAGACCCACTGGCACGTTTGGTTCTCGTTTAGAAAACATTTCCCCCACGGAATTCAGGTGGTGGGTGACTGAGTCCGGCCCGGGGCTGCTTGCACAGGGCCCGGAGGGGCTTCCAGGGGCAGGGCTAGGCCGTCCCCCCCGGGGACAGGGGCACGGGCTTCTAGATCCCCGTGGGTGGAGTGCCTGCTTAGGCGTCTCTCTGTTTCAGCGGCCGTCCTGTCCCTGGCTGACAAGTTCCAGAGCCTTTGAAGTGAGTGTTCCACACACCAGATCCCTTCCCACAGTCGGGGCTCTTCCGGAGGGCTGGGGCGGACCCTGGCCTCAGGCTCCTCCCCGGCCCCGCTCTGTTTCCAGGTTGAGCCCAGCACCTTCCCACAGGAGAAGCAGCTGGTGCCTTTGGAGCCCGGGACCTGTGGCCAAGCTGGTTCCCTCCTGTTCTCCCTCAGCCTGGGCTTCCTCTCCCCTTCTCTTGCCCCCTCCCCACCCCAGTTCACAGCAGTTTCACATTAAAGAACCTCTCATATTCTGTGGTCTGTCCTCTCTTTTGGGGCGGGGGGTGGGGGTGTGCGGGTCGGGGCAGGCAGAGGGGTTGGGGCGGGCTGGGGCACTGCCGCATTTCAGAGCCTTTTCCGGAAGAGGAGCCCTGGCATTCTGTGTGGGCCTTCTCCCTGTGGGGAGTCTGGGCCAGCCTCTGATGGGAGCCCTGCAGTCAGGCCAGCAGGGTGCCCGGGGTCTGGGCTCTGGCTTCTGTGTGGGCGCCGCCCAGCCACACTCGCATTTACCCGCTTTCCCCTGCAGGTCCCCTTGGTCTTCTCTCCGAATCTCCTCTTCTGGGGTCTCCAGGTTTCCCATTCCTCGCGGCTCTTCCCCTTGCCTTCAGCAGGAACTCGGGAGCCCCTCCAGAGCCCCAGTCCCTTCTTCCCTTCCCTCACTGGGATCACTGCCCTGCTTCTCCCGTCCACCCCGCTTTGTGGTCTGAGGACTCTTGATGCCTTGGGTGGCTTTCCGCCCGTCACTGGCCGCCCCTGCAGCTGTACTTGCATGGGTGCTAAAGAGCACGTTTGAGCTCCTCTTCCCCCTTCCCCGGCCCAGTCCTCTCTGTGTGGTCCCTGCCTCCCTCTGGTGGCGCCACGCGCACAGACAGCTCAGGCAGGAACCTGCACGTTTTCTTCCTCCTCTCTTTAGCCCTCACCTTTGACACTCGCTTCCCAAACCTGTCAGTTCTCCCTCCTTGGTTTCAGTAGAGGGGTGGAGGCAGAAGTCACAGCCCCGTGCGATGGTGGCTTGTGGAGCCGGAGGGAACGTACTGGGCACACAGAAGAAAAGTGCAGGTCACTCTCTGGGCCGCTGTCGGGGAATGAGTCTGTTGTGGGGCCAACGCGGGGGAAAGGGCCCGCCGGCACCCAGAACTGGATGGTCTCGCCATAGCAGCTTTCACGTCCTTCCGGTCCTAGCCGGCTCGCTGGCCTTCCTCCAGCCTGGTCTTCTCTATGCCCTGGACTGCAGAGTGGCCGGGCGGCTTCTATGGCAAGTGTGCTTGGTGGATCTCAGTGTTCCCGCACGATCCCCTTCACATACTGCTGGAGCACCTCCGCGACACGGATTTGGCTGGAGATGATGCTTCTGGGTCCCAGCTCAATCTCCCCAGCCTGCCTCTTTAGGTCTCACAAGATGTAGTGTGAACTCCAGGTTCGACTTCCCCTCCCTGACAGTTGGAGGTGGCTTCCTTCCTTGACCCGGACCCAGGCCTGTGTGCCGGCCTGAGACTCCGAGGGACAGATTGGCATTTGAGTGAGGGGAGGGTGAGTTCCGCCAGACCCGCTGCCCGAGAGCCTGGGTACAGAAAAGGGGGACCGTGGTCGATAGGACATTCAATGTTGGGGCAGGTGTGCGTGTGAATAAAAGTCATCGTGGGCCATCTCCTCTGAGGGAGAAAGTTGTCATTCGGGGAGTAAAGGGAGTGGAGACCGTGGTCAAGAACTTGCAAGAGAGCCAAGGAGCAAAAGCCAGTGTCGGATCTTTTTTCCTAAGGGGTGTTCCTAACAGCTGCTGACAACGTGGGGGAGGAATGACAGAAGTCACCAAACGCCCCAACGGGGTGTCAGGGGCTCCGGTTGTTGGAGTCGCTGGAGGAGGCTCTGGCTGCTCCTCTGCCATCCCAGGATGTCTGATGCGTGTCCTGCGTGTGTGTCGACGGAATGAGAGGGGGAAGGCTGGCTGCCTCAGAGTAGCGGGGACACGGCTCAGCTCGGAAGCTGGGAGCTGATGGAGGAGACTGCCCCAGGGTGAGCTGACCGGGCCAGGGCAGGATGGGCACGGGGAGGATGGGAAGTACAGCGTGACCGCCCCTGGGAACCTGGGCAGACTGGGTTCCACCCTGAAGACCCCGTGGTCGCACCCTGTCTCCCTCCCGGGCCCCGGGCCTGAGCTCAGGTGGACAGGCCGTCGGGCATGGGATGGGCCAACCCCAGACCTCCGGGCCGGAAAGCAAGGTTCGTGGGACTTAATCCTTCCACTTCGAAGCCCTCGCTGGAGAAGGCGGCCTTGATTGAGGCTTAGGCTCTGGCTTTGCCCCTGACCCCACGGTGATTTCTTGGCGGGACAACACAGCTCGCTGCTGTTGAGTGAATAAGTTTGGCAGAGACTTCGCAGCTGGGGTTTCCGCCCACGGAGACCTGCGTGCAGGTTGTGGCTGGGGGGCTGTCGAGCACCGGCACTGCCGCGGGGGGCACGGGACCATGCTCGCCAGCATGAGGAAGGGGAGCGGCGCGTGGAAGGGGACGTGGGAGGGCATGAACACGACCCTTCATGACTGGTTTTGCCAGCCCCCTTTCCCTGCTCTGAGCGCGCGATCTCTCTCCCCGGTGTTCAGACCAACTACCGCACTATCATGTTGCTGTAAACACGTACACCACAGGCCGTGGCTCGGCGCCTGCCAGTTCCAGGGAAAGCAGGTGACAGATACTGAGGCCTAGAGTGACCAGGTACTTCTGTGCCCAGAGGAAAGGAGGAGGTCGGTCCCCTCCCCTGATTCAGTGTCCCCCCCTTTGCCCTTCCCCTCAAGCCTCCTGGCCAGCCAGGGAGGGAGTGGCGGCTGGCCTCGAGAGCCCTAGGCCCCCTCCTGCCTCCTTCTGCTACGTGTCCAGCCCCTGAGCAGATGCCCCCTCTCCCACCGAGCAGTACCACCATCCCCACCACCAGTACCGTCACCACGACCCGCCAACTTCTCTCTCCAGAAACTCGGGGAGGATTGCCCCGGGCGAGAATGGAGGAGCATGCAAGCACCTGAGGAGGAGCTGGGTGTGGTTGGCAGCGTAATGGTCCCCAAGGATGTTTTCATCCTAATTCTCGGAATCGGCTAGCAGGTTACTTTGCGAGGCAATGGGGTGCAAGTTTGCAGAAGCGATAACCATTGCTACTCAGCTGATTTAAGGTGGGGAGACCCTCCCCCGTGTTTTCCAGGTCCGGCCGGGCAAATTGGGGCTGCCAGGGTGGCCCTCGGAAGTGTACCTGCCTGAATCCAGGGTGCACCTTTCGCCCGACTGCAGGGTGCTGGGCGCCCCTGCGCTTGTGCCACGTGGAAGTCCTGGTAACCACCACTCAGATGAAGATAGAGAACATGGACAGTCCTTCCGGAACCCTCATTGGCCCCAGGCCGACCACTTTCCCCATCCCTGGGTTTCCTGGGAGAACCGCTGTCCTGGCTTTTCCAGTAAGCATTCGCTTTCCTTTAACGGATAACAACTGCTATTTAATAAATAACCCTTACCAGTTTAAGAAAGACACAGTACATGAGATTAAATGTGAATTGCATTTATGACCCGCACACTACATATCCACAGTTGTAGAAAGCAGAAGCCTACGAATTGAGAAATAAGTTATGAAGTGATCACGCCGTGTGACTGCTACCCAGGTGAAGAAACGGCACGTTGCACCTGCAGAAGTCCCACACGTGCCCCTCCCCGTGAAGGAAGCCAAATGCACAAGTCCACATGCCGGGGGATTCCGCTTCTATGACATCCTTGAGAGGGCCCAACTCGAGGGACAGAGAACAGGTCGGTGGTGGCCAGGGTCTGGGCGTTGAGAGCGGGAGTGTACCTACCAAAGACCAGGAAGGAAATTTGGGGGTGATGGAAACGTTTTCTATTTTGATTGTGGTGGTGGTTCCGTAACAGTAGGCGTTTATAACGATTCGTAGACCCTGTGTATTATGTACCTCAATAATCCCGACTTTTAAAAACAATTGTAGCAAGTACAGCAGGACCGGACATGGATATTACTAACGATTTTTTTCTGAACACGAGGTTCGTGATTTTCCCCCGTAATCTGTTAATGTGGAATATTATATTGCCTTATTAGCCGCAGTTTCGTCGTGGCATAGTATGTATTTTCCTTCTTATGCCCTGTAGGGTTCGGTTTGCTAATAGTCTGTTTCTGGTTCTTGCTTCTGTGTCACGAGTGTGTGATTGACCCGCGATTGCCCTTTCTCAAATTGTCCTTGACGAGATTTAGGATCAAGGTCATTCCATCCTCACAAAATGAGGTGGGGGATGTCCCTCCTTTTCTACGCTTCCTAAGAGTTTGTGTCAAACTGGAAACATTCATGCCTAGGATGTTTGTCAGAATTCAGTGGGGAAGCCTGGAGTTTTTGTGAAAAGCTTTTGACTAGTGCTGATACGTTTCTTTATGCTCATGCAACGATTTGGGCTGCCTCTTGACTCAGTTTTGGCACGTTATGTTCTTCTAGACATCGCTCACCTCTTTCTAAGTTTGCAAATTGATTGGAATCAAGACGCTCCTTAATGTCCTCTCTTTCCCCAAGTTTTATTTTTGAAAATGTGTGTCCTACAGATAGTTGCACGAAAATGGCCAGGAACACCCATATATCTCTCAGATGGGGTCACCCGTTATTGACTTTTTGTCACATTTGTCATATTGTCTCTCCCTCTTTCTCTGTGTATATCTGTGTGTGTTTAATTGTTGTGTTGAATCATTTGAGTTACTTTCGGACATTAGCATATCGTGCCTAAATACGTCAACACGTGCGTCTTAAGACAAAGAATGGTCTACTACAAAATTTGAATGCAATGACCACACACGGAAAATTTAACATCGAGACAATACAATTGCCTACTATGTGATCCTCTCTCAAAATGTCGGATTGCCCCACTATTGCTTTTCATACCTACTTCTAAAAAGAATCCTGTTTCCTGTCAAAGACTGTGCATTGCATTCAGTTGTCAGGTCTCTTCAGTGTTATCCAAAGTAACAGTTTCCCAACCTTCTTTTGGTCTTGCCTGACGTTGACATTTTTGAAGATCCAGTCCAGCTGTTTTTCAGCGAGCTTCGATTGGGGTTGAATTTCCCGATTGCTTCCTCCCGCTTTTTCTCTGTGTTTTTCTAGGAGTTTTACATTTTCACTTCTTACGTTTAGGTCTTTAATCCATGTCAAGTTCATTTTTGTGAGTGCTGTAAGATAGGGGTCCATTTTAATTCTCTGCATGTGTTTATCCAGTTTTCCCAACAGCATTTATTGAGGAGACCATCCCTGCCCCGTTGAGTATTGTTGGCGCCCTTGTCAAATACTTTCTGTTTGTATGTGTGAGGATGTTTTTCTGGGGTTTTCATCGTGACCCATTGGTCTATAGGTCTGTTCTTATGAGAGTACCATAGTGTTTTGATCATTATAGCTTTCTGATACAGTTTGAAATCAGAAACTACGATGCCTCCAACTTTGTTCTTCTTTCTCAGTATTGCTTTGGCTACTTGGCGTCTTTTGTAGCTTCAGACGAGTTTCAGCATTGTTTTTTCTGTTTCTGTGAAGGTTTCCATTGGAATTCTGACAGCGATTGCATTGAATCTATACATGGCCTGGCTGGTATGGACACTTCAACAGTATTAATTCTTCGGATCAACGAACATGGGATCTCTTTCCATTTGTTCGTGTCTCTTTGAATCCTGTCATCTAAGTCTTGCTGTTTTCTGTGTATAGATCTTTCACCTCCTTGGTAAAAGTTATTCCTAAGCATTTCATTGTTTTTGATGTATGATGTATTTTGTGAATGAGATTGTCGTCTTGATTCCCTTTTCAAATATTTTGTCGTTAGTGTATAGAAACGTAACTGGGTTTTGCATGATGATTTTGTATCCTACGACTTCACTGTATTCGTTGATTAGTTCCAACAGATTTTGTGGGTGTTTTAGGATTTCCTATATATATGATCATATCTGCTGCAAACAAAGACAGTTTTACTTCTCGCCTTCTTATTTGGGTGCCTTTGATTTCTTTTTCTGGCCTGATTGCTCTGGCTAGGTCTTTCAGTGCTGTGTGGAATGAGTGGTGAGAGTGGGCATCCGTGTGCTCTTCTTGATCTTAGAGGAAAACCTTTCAACGTGGCCAGAATTGGTTCCACTCTGCTGACCCCAGAGTCTCATCCCCTTGTCTCCCCTCCATGCCCCGGGGCATGTTGAAAGCCAAGATAGGCTGAAAACTAGGCTTCTTTTGCCAAAAAGCTAGCCAAGTTGTGAATGGAAAGGAAAATTCTTGAAAGAAATTAAAAGTGCTACTCCAGTGAACACACAAATGATAAGAAAGTGAAATAGCCTTATTAGAACTGATATGGAGAAAGTTTCTGTGAGTTCTTGGTAGAAGATCTAACCTGCCACAACATTCCCTTAGGCGAAAGCCTAATCCAGAGCAAGGCCCTAACTGTCTCCAATCCTATGAAGGCTGAGAGGGGTGAGGAAGCCACAGAAGAAAAGTTTCAAGCTAGCAGAGGTCAGTTCATGAGGTTCAAGGAAAGAAGCCGTCTTCATAACATAAAAGTGCAGGGTGAAGCAGCAAGTGCTGATGTAGAGGCTGCAGCAGGTTATCCAGAAGGTCCAGCTAAGATAATTAATGAAGGTGGCTACCCTAAATGACAGATTTTCAATGTAGGCAAATCAGCCTTATATTGGAGGAAGATGCCATCTAGGACTTTCATAGCTAGAGAGGAGAAGTCAATGCCTGGCTTCAAGGCTTCAAAGGACGGCTGACTCTCTTGTTAGGGACTAAGGCAGCTGGTGGACTTAAGTTGAAACCAATGCTCATTTACCATTCTGAAAATCCTAGGGCCCTTAAGAATTATGCTAAATCCTACTCTGCCTGTGCTCTGTAACTGGGACAACAAAGCCTGGATGACAGCACATCTGTTTACAACATGGTTTACTGAACATTTTAAGCCCACTGTTGAGACCTACTGCTCAGAAAAAAAGATTCCTTTCAAAACGTTACTGCTCATTGACAATGCACCTGGTCACCCAAGAGCTCTGATGGAGATGTACAACGAGATTAATGTTGTTTTCATGCCCGCTCACACAACGTCCATTCTGCAGCCACAACATCCATTCTGCAGCCAATGGCTCAAGGAATAATTTGACTTGCAAGTCTTATTATTTAGAAATACATTTCATAAGGCTATAGCTGCCATAGATAGTGACTCCTCTGATGAATCTGGGCAAAGTCAAGTTGAAAACCTCCTGGAAAGGATTCACCATTCTCGATGCCATTAATAACACTCGTGACTCACGGGAAGAGGTCAAAATAGCAACACTAACGGGAGATTGGAAGAAGTTGATTCCAACCCTCGTGGATGGCTTTGAGGGGTTCAAGACTTTAGTGGAGGAAGTAACTGCAGATGTGTTGGAAACAGCAAGAGAACTAGGATTAGAAGTGGAGCCTGAAGATGTGACTGAATTGCTGCAATCTCATGATGAAACTCTAATGGCCAAGAAGTTGTGTCTCATGGATGAACAAAGAAAGTGATTTCTTGAGATGGAATCTACTCCTGGTGAAGATGCTGTGGAGATTGTTGAAATGACAACAAAAGATTTAGAACGTGACATAAGCTTAGTTGATAAAGCAGCAGCGGGGTTGGAGAGGATTGACTCCAATTTTGAAAGAAGTTCTACTGTGGGTAAAATGCTATCAAACAGCATCTCATGCTAGAGAGAAATGGTCGGTGAAAGGAAGAGTCAATCGATGTGGCCAACTTCATTGCTGTCTTATTTTAAGAAATTGCCACAGCCACCCCACCCTTCAGTAACCACCACCCTGATCAGTCAGCAGCCATCCACATCGAGGCAAGACCGTCCACCAGCAAAAAGACTATGACTCCCGAAGGCTCAGATGATGGTTAGCATTTTTTAGCAATAAAATATTTTTAATTAAAGTGTGCATGTTGGTTTTCTAGACATAATGCTATATTGCACACTGCATAGACTACAGTGTAGTGTAAACATAACTTTTACATGCACAGGGAAACGAAAAATTTCGTGTGACTTTCTTTATTGCAGTGGTCTGAAACTGAACCTACAATATCTCTGAGGTACGCCTGTGTCAGATAAGCGAGGAAAAGGTGGTCACAAAAGCGAGGATGTGCGTCTCCTCTTTGGAGGAGGAATGAGGCTGAGATCAGGCAGGGAAACTTCAGGAGCCTTGGTGGATGCTGACAGTGTTCTCTTCTTTGACCTGGGACTGTTGACATAGAGGTTCACTTGATGATCATTTATTAAAGTATGCATATATATTGTGA
The DNA here is from genome assembly GCF_041296235.1 of Equus asinus. Lineage (NCBI taxonomy): Eukaryota > Metazoa > Chordata > Mammalia > Perissodactyla > Equidae > Equus > Equus asinus. The sequence continues at coordinate 57,008,870 of NC_091820.1, read as the reverse complement.
CCTTTTTTCTACCTATGTTATCTTTCACCATTGACGGAGAAAAAATAACGCTAAGGGGAATAACATCCCAGTATAAAGATATTTTAATGGTGTTATAACCAGAGTAGAACTAAAATTATTTCCTTTATTTATAACAGATCTCATTGAGATCAGTAATATAATTTTATCTATATCAATAGCATTATTTTTGAAAAGATAGATTTTACTAAAAATAATAGGAATGATGCTTACATAATTATACTATCAATCTCAATTTCTTATAAATATTCCATATTTGGGTGGTACAGTTTCATTCCGAATTTAATTGTGAATTTGTTCTGGAAACTCACAGAAGTGTTGCACTATGGTTACAGTTTCTCAGAGGAGGTTTCTCCCCTCCCCATCCACTTCCTCTCAGAGGTGGAGGACCAAGAACCTTGAGAAAAAGAAATGAAGGTAAACAATCCAAAACAACGTGCCTGCCTTGTAATACACTTATTCGACCTGCTGAGGGCAGTGCGGTTTAAGGCCGTTTGTTGGGAACTAAGGGCCAATGCCCTGGCTTCGGAGTTTCTCCTGTCCTTTGCGATTAGCGGGTTAGCCGCTGGGACTGAAGGGGTTCTTTGTGCCAATAAAGGTGGTGGTGGTGGTTTTGATGGGCTGCATCTCCCTTGCTGTTTGACGCTTCCATCTTCACACCAACCTTCACCCCTGCTCCCCCAGCAGTAACTCTTTTCTTCCTCTTTCTTCTCCCCGGACAGAAACTGAGACCACTGATGTGCTAGACTAGGCGTGGGGCTCCGACAGGCAGTGAAACAGCAGGTGCGGGTGTGCAGCGCTTCAAAGCCTTATTGTTTGTGGGGAGCAAAGCTAGAAGAATTTTTCCGAAAAGTTAGCACCCACCCCACAGTGAGTTTCCCCTGCTTTGGTTTCCAGCCTTGTGTTCCCCCAAGGTGGCCTAAATGAAGGCTCCACACTGGTTTGTGGCACTGATAGGGTCAGTAGGAAGACTGTCACAGTCCTTTATTTCATTGATTGATGAGATGAAATGAAAACGATTCTCTGGGGCCACCCCCTCTGCCTAAAGATAAATAGTGTCTCCCATTATATATACTGCTCCATTCTCTAACCCCGTTATTTAGAAGTCCAGCTACTATAATTCACCTCCCTTACTTAAGGATGAGCCCAAAACAGAAATAAAGGAGACACTTATGTCGAAACTTTACTTTAAATGACTATTTAAGTATTTAAAGCATCTTCTCAGATTCTTGTTAGGGATTTTTCATCTCTTTAAACTACATTTTCTTTATCACCAATTCTATTATACCATTAGAAGACATTTTGAAAAAAAAGAAAAATTATTTTGCCTGTAATTCTAGAACCCAAATGCCTCAAAGGATCTTTTCCTCTTGGCTTCTGCCCCAGAATCATAGAAGAATAGACTATTAGGGCTAGAAGAACTCTTGGAGAAATCTAATAGGCCAACTCCTGGGCAGTGTTCAAGTGAGGAGTCTGAGAGGGGAGCAATGCCATGTCATGGCCACCAGGCAGTTCAAGGCTGTGCCTCTTCAGTCTCCACTTTCTCCCTCCACAGCCAGAAACCCCTCCATCTCCTCACACTCAGGCCTCTTGCAGACGGATATCGATCAAAGTTGGAACAGCTTTTTCCCAATCTCCCGACTAGTTTGAAGCACTGACATCTCTCCCATTTGCTGCGGGTTATGGCTTAGAGCCTTGTTAACCCACGTGTGCATCCAGGTGAAGAAGTGACTGTCCCTTTCACCCTGTCCACAGGACCTGTGGAATGCTGGGGTCACCTGGGATGGTTGCCCTAACAGGTCTAACAGAAGGCAGAATTAGGTAGGGCCAGCACTAGATGAGGAACCAGGAGAACTGGCTCTCTCCTAACCTGCTGAAAATGATTTCCCCTTTCTGAATCTCCATTTCTCCATCTGCGAAAAGAGGAAGGAGGCCTGGATCGGTGGCTCTCAACTGGGGTCCATGAACTTCCTGGAATTGTGCATAAAGTTGCAGGAGGCGATGTATACAGTATCCTTGAGAAGGTGTACAGAGTTTTCACCAGATTCTGAAAGAAGTCCTGTTATGGACTGAATTGTATTGCCCCATAATTCTTATGTTGAAGCCCTAACCCTCAATGTGACTATTTGAAGACAGGGCCTTTAGGGAGGTTATTAAGGTTAAGTGAGGTCATAAGGGTGGGGCCCTAATCCCGTCAGACTGGTGTCCTTATAAGAAGAGGGAGAGACACTGGCCAGAGATCGCTCTCTCTCCATACATGCACAGACAAAATGCCATGTGAGGAAACAGTGACAAGGTGGCCATCTGCAAGCCAAGAGAGCCCTCACCAGGAATCAAATTTGCTGGCACCTTGATCTTGGACTTCTGGTATCCAGAACTATGAGAAAATAAGTTTCTGTTGTTTGAGCGACACAGCCTGTGGTGTTTTGTGTTGGCAGCCCGAATAGGCTAATACGGTCCCATAACCCAAAAGAGATTCAGAGCCACTGGACCCACTGGGCCCCACAAACCCATCCTGGACATTCATGTTTTACTGCAATGTGTTTCTAGATATTTTGCAGACTTCTTGAGTTTTTAACATTTCTCATACATATTTTACAAAGTTGTGATTACAGCATATATATTTAAATTTGTTTTCCTTTTTTCTGCCCAGATAAGGAGGGCCTGGCACATAGTAAAGTGTCAACAGATACTAGTAGCTTTTGTTGTTGTTGTTGTTGAACATTTAAGTCATTATCAGGGGTTTTGCCCTTATAAATTACACCGCCATGAACAAACTTCTTTGTACATAGAGAATTTTTTTCTTTTAAATGATTTCCTCAGACTAAATTCCCAAAAGTGGTGTCATCAGGTCAATAGTTAGGGGATCTTTTTCTCATCATTTAGAATTTGTATTTTGTTCTCATTGAAAGATCTCATTTATATTTATTTAGGTGTAGATCTCTTGTGGATACATTAAAAAGCAAAATAAGTCAGTTAACTTATTTCTAGAAGCTCTTTGTATTTAGTATAGGACTGTCATGAATCTCTTTTCAGCTCAAAGTTGTCTGTACTGCTGGTTTTGCACCCTATGCGATTCTTCAGTGGCACAGCATTTATAAACAGAGTGCTTCACTGTTGGCTCCAGGATTTCCTTCCAAGCTCCTGAGACCCCATCGGCACCCTTTCAATGGAGTTTCGTGTATGTACAAGCAATGACAACCATGTCAGGAAACTGCCAGATGGACAATGGCCATCACTGACAGTCAAAATTATGCTGATTTCAGAGACATGAAAATATGAAAAAATGCATGTCTTAGAATCAATGAAATCTTCTAACTCACCACTACTGTGAGTCCTACCTTCTTCAAATAGAATTTTTTTTTCTTTTAAAATACAGTTTATTGTTACTTTTGGAAAATATTTTTTAAATTTCAGGTTAATGCACATCTACTTTTTTAAAAATTATTTTATTGAGGTCGTGTTGACTTACAACATTGTGTAAATTTCAGGTGTACACCACTATATTTCAGTTTCTGTATAGGGGGAGGATGAAAGGAGTAAAGGGGCACATTTGTATGGTGACAGAAAAAAACTGGACTGTTGGTGGTGAACACGATGCAGTCTATGTAGAATTTTCTTGAACTACATTTGCCAGCATCCCTTGCAGGCCCATGACCTAGTTTTCACCAATCAGATGCACTCAGTGAAGACATTGATTTGGAAGTGCTGTGGGAAAACAACTGGCCAGAGGTCATCTGTTTCAGTGGCATGGAAGAGGCAGTGTTTCTGAACAATTAAGTAGCGTTGTTTCTGAGAGCTTTGCCTAGACCTACTTCTATAGCCCTTCTAACAATTCTGCAGCGGATAAATTCCTTTCTGCCCCAACCAGTTAGAGCTGCCTGCCTGAGATCTTTCCTTTCCTTCTTCCTTGTTAACAAACCCTGATTTTGTTGGGAGCAGCAATATGTGCCAGCTAAAGAGCTACATTTCCCAGGCTCCCTCAACTCATGTGGATAAACACATGACTACATTCTGGCCAGTGAGATGCAAGTAGAAGTTGGTGCCTAGAGCTTTCAGGAAAATTCCTCAGGAAGCAAGGTGACCTCAGTATGTCCCACAAGGTAATGTCCCACAACTAGGGTGGTGTGTGTCAGCACCTCAAAGCTAGAGTTTTATTTATTTATTTTTTGAGGAAGACTGGCCCTGAGCTAACATCTGCTGCCAATTCTCCTCTTGTTGCTGAGGAAGACTGGCCCTGAGCTAACATCCGTGCCCATCTTCCTGTACTTTATACGTGGGGCGCCTACCACAGCATGGCTTGCCAAGCGGTGCCATGTCCGCACCTGGAATCCGAACCGGTGAAACCCAGGCCGCCGAAGTGGAATGTGCTCACTTAACCGCTGTGCCACCAGGCCAGCCCCTGGAGTTTTATTTTATTATTATTGTTAAGTGTAATCATAGGGCACATATTCATTTTGGCAAAATCAAAATTGCATCTTGAAATGCATTTGAATTATGATAAGGCAACAAAAGTAGGAAACCTTGGATCTCCTGCCATGTACTGATAACTCCCACAGGAGATGGAGAACACTCTTTCAGCTCTGTACACAGGTTTGTACATAGCGTCATTTTACCTGAACCCCATTCAGTGTGCAAAAGGAGTCACTAGGTACAAACTGGCCGGAAGCTTCTGTAGATAATGTTAGTGCAGGAAATATTTGACAAGCCAGAACCTGAGTCTATTGCCTTGCTTTATTGCACGTAAATTTTTTTTATTACATCACCACTGATTTGGACTTTATTTTGTATTTGCAAGGTTTGCCATTGAATAATAATTAATGTCCATCTTATATTTATAACTTAACAAATGCTAATTTTCTTCTTATGTGCCCACATCTCTTTTCATACCCTCAGAAGTTGATTTTGTTTTTCACAATGGTCCTATTTATTCATGTTTCAAATTGGAATAATAATTCCTTTGCAGATTAAGCGCTCTTTGCTTAATGCTCATTTCAATGTGCCACTGCCTATTCCACACTGGGTATATCATTCTTTGACATTATATTATTCTGCTGAATCTAGCAGTGAAATCTGAGTATCATCTTCCCCACTTAAAAAAAAGTGCCTAAATGCTTATACAAATATACTTTATAGCAAAGAAACGTGGGCAGACAAGCTGAATCAGTTGACCAACCTCCTTTTGCTCTTATCTTCTCTTCCTCTCTGCTGCTTTGAAGGCAGATGTGAAGGCTGGAGCTCAGGCAGCCATTTTGTGAAGGCTAAATGACCATTCTAACATTGAGCAGAAATACAAAAGGAGTCTGAATTTTTGAAAACATCACGAAGATACCATTTAAGCCCTTGATTGCCTATTTCAGACTCCTCCTTAAATGGAAAAAAAATTGTTTAACCTCATTTGTTCAAGCCACTGTTTTTGGAGTCCCAGTTACTGGAGCTAAATTCAGATTCTAATTGATTTAGCATTTGGTACCTCGAAGTGGAAGCTGCAAGTTACAGAATCTAAAGTTTTTGAATTGGCTGAATAGATTGGATTGGGCTTTGAGCCATAATGGTAAAGCTATGGCAGACTGGAAAGTTGTCACTCAGTTATGTGGTGGTGAAACATCTGCTCAAGCTGCTGCCTGTGGTACTTTAGAAAGTGGACTCTGTGCTAACCAAAACTGTGGGTTAGGGCGTTTAGGTTATTTTTACAGTTGTCTGTGCTTTCTAATCTTTCTACTTAGAAGGGTTTATCATCCAAGAGGATACAGTGGAGAGACAGAGAGAGACAGAGAGAGAGAGATGAAAGAAAGCTACCCTCACCCCCACAGCTGTCCACTACTACCCTTGTGCAGCGATCTCAGGTACTGGGCCCCACTTCAACAAGGCTGAAAGACTTTCCCAGATAAGCAAAAGCTGAGACCTACCACTAGACCTGTTCTACAAGGTGTGCTAAAGGGAGTCCTTCAAGTTGAAACAAAAGAATGGTAAATGGTAACATGAAGCCATGTCAAAGTATAAGATTCTCTGGTAAAGGTAAATGCATGAACCAATATAATAGCCTGTACCATGGTAATTTTGGCACATCAGATTAAATGATAAAAACATAACAATAACTATAAACCTATGTTAATGGGTGTATAATATATAAAGATGTATACTATCAATAACATAAAGGAGGATGGAACTGTGAAGGAGTAGAGTTTTTGCATGAGATTGAAGTTGTTTTATCAGTCTAAAATAGAATGTTATAACTTTAAGATGTTTCATGTAATTTCAATGATAACCACTAGAGAAATATCTATAGAATATACACAAAAGGAAATGAGAGGGAAATCAAAGAATATCACTAGAAAAAAGAAAATCAACAAAACACAAAGGAAGGCAATAGGAGAGGAAAGGGCAGACGAAAAGGCTACAAGACATATGGAAAACAATGAACAAAATGGCAATAGTAAGTCCTTCCCTATCAGTAATTACTTTAAATGTAAATGGTTAAAATCCCTGATCAGAAGACATAGGTTTCCTGAATGGATAGAATGAAAAAAACAGGACCCAACTATATACTTTCTATAAGAGACTCTCTTTAGATGTAAGGACACACATAAGCTAAAAAAATGAAAGACTGGAAACAGATATCCCATGCAAATGGAGCCAAAAGAGAGTGGAAGTGGCTATACAAATATCAGACAAAGTGGACTCTAAATCAAAAACAGTAACAAGAGACCAAGGACATTATATAATGTTGAAATGGTCAATTCACCAAAAAGATATAATAGTTATAAATATTTATGCACCAAACCTCAGAGTTCCTAAATATAGGAAGCAAACTTTGATGTAACTGAAGGGAGAAATAAACTGCAACACAATGACAGTAGGAGACTTCAATATCCCACTTTCAATAATGGATAAAACAACCAGACAGAAGATCAACAAGGAAATAGAGGACCTGACAATGCTATAGACCAATTGGACTTAAACAACATAGGCGGAACACTCCACCCAACAACAGAAGAATACACATTCTCATGTGCAAATGGAACATTCTCCAGGATATGCCACATGTGAGGCCACAAAACAAGTCTTGACAAATTCAAGAAAACGGAAATCATACAAAGTATCTTTTCTGGTCACAATGGAATGAAACTAGAAAGCAATAGCACAAGGAAAACTGGAAAATCCACAAATAGGTGGAAATTTCTTTTTTTGAGGAAGATTAGCTCTGAGCTAACATCTGCCACCAATTCTCCTCTTTTTGCTGAGGAAGACTGGCCCTGAGCTAACATCCATGCCCATCTCCCTCTACTTGATATGTAGCATGCCTGCCACAGCATGGCTTGACAAGCAGCAAGTAGGTCCACACCCAGGATCCAAACTGGTGAACCCCGGGCTGCTGAAGTGGAATGTGTGAATTTAACCACTGCACCACTGGGCCAGCCTCAAATAGGTAGAAATTTAACAACACACTCTATAACAGTCAAGGGGTCAAAGAAAAATCATGAGAGAAATTAGAAAATACCTTGAGACAGAAGAAAATGAAAACACAACATACCAAAACTTACGGGATACACTGAAAGCAATGCTAAGAGGGAGTTTATAACTGTCCATGTGTACAATAAAAAAAGAGAAATATCTCAAGTCAACAATGTAACTTTACACCTCAAGGAACTAGAAAAAGAAGATCAAACTAAACCCAAAGCAGGCAGAAGGAAGGAAATAATAAAGATTAAAGCAGAAGTGAAAGAAATATAAAATAGAAAAAAAACAACAAAAACCAAAAAAACTAAGATCTGGTGTTTTAAAAAGATCAACAAAATTGGCAAATGCTTAGCTAGATTAACAAAGAAAAAAGAGAAAAGACTCAAATAACTAAAATCAGAAATGAAAGAGGGGACATTACCACCAATGCCACAGAAATAAAAAACATTATTAGAGGCTCCTATGAACAATTGTATGCCAATAAATTGAGTAACCTGGAAGAAATGGATAAATTCCTAGAAACACACAACCTACCAAGACTCAATCAAGAAGAAATAGAAAGCCTGATAGACCACTAGAAAGTAGGGAGATTGAATCAGTTATCAAAAACCTCCCAACAACAACAACAAAAAGACCAGAACCAGACAGCTTCACTGGAGAATTCTACCAAACATTTAAAGAAGAATTAATAGCAGTCTTTCTCAAACTCTTCCAAAAAATTGAAGAGGAGGGAATGGTTTTAAACTCATTTTATGAGGCCAGCATTACCCTGATACCAAAGCCGGACACAGGCACCACAAGAAAAGAAAACTATTGGCCACTTTCCCAGATGAACGTAGATGCAGAAAGTCTCAGGAAAATACTAGCAAGACGAACTCAACAGCACATTAAAAGGATTATATACCACGGCCCAGTGGAATTTACCCCTTGGATGCAAGGATGGTTTAACATACGAAAGTCAATCAATGTGATACAACACATTAACAGAATGAAGGATAAAAATCACCTGATCATCTCAAAGCATTTAAAAAATTCAACATCCTTTCATGATAAAAACACTCATCAAATTAGAATAGAAAGAAATTACCTCAACATTAATAAAGGCCATATATGAAAAGCCCACAGCTAACATCATACTCAATGGTGAAAATCTGAAAGCTTTTCTTCTAAGATAAGGAACAAGGTAAAGATGCCCACTCTCACCACTTCTATTCAACATAGTAATGGAAGTCCTAGCCAGAGAAGTTAGGCAAGAAAAAGAAATAAAAGGCATCCAAATCAGAAAGAAGTACAATTATCTCTTTTTGCAGATAGCATAATCTTATAGGTACAAAACCCTAAAGATTACACACACACGCACACACACACACACACAAAAACCTGTTAGAACTAATAAATGAATTTAGTAAAGTTGTAGGACATATAATTAACAAACAAAAATCAGTTGCATTCCTATACACTAACAATGAGCAATCTGAAAAGGAAGTTAGACAACAATTCCATTTACAATAGCTTCAAAAAGAATAAAATACTTGGGAATAAACTTAAGCAAGGAGTTGAAAGGCTTGTATACTAAAAATTACAAATTGTTGCTGAAAGAAATTAAAGAAGACAAATAAATGGAAAGGCATCCATGTACATAGATTGGAAGACTTAATATTGTCAAGAGGTCCATCCTACCTGTGATGGTTAATTTTATGTATTAACTTGACTGGACCGCACATGGGGTGCCTAGATATTTGGTCAAATATTATTCTGGGTGTTTCTGTGAGGGTGTTTTTTGATGAGGTTAACATTTAAATCAGTCAACTGAGTAAAGCAGATTGCTCTCCCTGATGTGAGTGGGCCTCGTTCAATCAGTTGAAGGCCTGGATAAAACAAAAAGGCTAAACTTTCCTTGAGTAAGAGAGAATACCTCCTTCGTGAAAGCTTTTGAGCTGGGACATCAGCTTCTTTTCCTGCTTTCAGACTCAAACTGAAACACCAGCTCTCTTGATTCTTGGGCCTTCTAACTTGGACTAGAACTAAACTGTTGGCTCTCCTGGGTCTTCGGCTTACCAATTGACCCTTCAAGTCTTGGGACTTGCCAGCCTCCATGATTGCATCAGGCAATTCCTTATCATAAATCTCTTTGTCTATCTCTACTCACACACACACACACACACACACACACACACACACACACACACATTCTGTTGGTTCTGTTTCTCTGGAGGACCCTGACTAATACACTACCCAAAGTGATCTATAGATTTGATGCAATCCCCATCAAAATCCCAGTGGTACTTTTTGTGGAAATGGAAAAATTCATCCTAAAATTCATATGGCATCTCAAGAGACCCTGAATAGCCAAAACAATTTTGAAAAAAAAAAAGTTTGGAGGACTCATACTTTCTGATTTTAAAACATATTACAGAGCTACAATAATCAAAACAGTGTGGTACTGACATATTGACAGACAAATAGACCAATGGACTAGAATAGAGAACTCAGAAATAAACCCTCACTTATGGTCAAATCATCTTCAACGAGAGTGCCAAGACCACTCAATGAGGAAAGGACAGTATCTTCAACAGTGTTGGTAAAACTGGATATCCACAGGCAAAAGAATGATGTTGGACCCTTACCTTATACTATACAAAAATTAACTAAAAATTAATTAAAGACCTAAATGTAAGACCTAAAAATGTAAAACTACTAGAAGAAAATATAGGGGGAAACTTAATGACGTTGGACTTGGCAATGATTTCTTGGATATGACACCAAAAGCACAGGTGACAGAAGCAAAAATAAACAAATTGGAGTACATCAAACGTAAAAAGTTTTGTGCATCAAAGGACACAGAGTGAAAAGGCAACCCACAGAATGGGAGAAAATATTTACAAATTATATATCTTATAAGGGGTTAATGTCCAGAATATACAAAGAACTCCTAAAACTCAACAACAAAAAAATCAAACAACCCAACTTAAAAATGGGCAAAGGATTTGAATAGACATTTCTCCAAAGATAATAAACAAATGACCATCAAGCATATCACTAATGTCACTAATCATCAGGGAAATGCAAATCAAAACCATGATGAGATATCACCCCATTAGGATGGTTACCATAACAAGTGTTGGCGAAGATAGGAAGAAATTGGAACTCTTGTGCATTGTTGTTGGGATTGCAAACTGGTGCAACCACTATGGAAAACAGTTTAGAGTTTCCTCAAAAAATAAAAAATAGAACTACCATATCATCTAGCAGTCCCACTTCTGGGTATATATCCAAAAGATTTGAAAGCAGAGTCTCAAAAATATATTTGGCCACCTGTGTTCATAGTAGCACAGTTCACAGTAACCAAGAGGCAGAAGTAAGCCAGGTGTCTATTGATAGATGAATGAATAAAGAAAATGTTGTATAAGCATAACGTGGAATATTCTTAAGCCTAAAAATTGAGGGAAATTTTATTATATGCTTCAACATGGGTGAACTTTGGGGACATTATGCTAAGTGAAATAAGCCAGTCACAAAAAAGACAAAACCTGCATGATTCCACTTATATGAGGTATCTAAAGTAGTCAAATTTATAGAAACTAAAAGTAGAATGGTGTCTACCAGAGGCTGGGGGAAAGGGGAAAAATGGATTTATCATTTAATGGGTATAGAGTTTCAGATTTGCAAGATGAAAATCTCTGGAGATCTGTTTTACAGCAATGTAAATATAGTCACCCTAGTATTAAAATATACACTTAAAAATTATTAAGATAGTAAATCTTATGATTCATGTTATGTGTTTTTTACCACAATAAAAAATATGACCTAAAAAAGAAAATCCCTGACTGCCGTATAGAACCTGGCTTGGATGGAGGCACAGACTGGAGACAGGGAGTCCAATGAGGGGGCTGTGACAATCGTCCAGGGAAGAGATGCTAAGCGCTTGGATCAGGACAAATTTAATCGAATGGAGAAGAGGTGAGGTTTTCAAGAGATGGATAGGAGGTAACACTGCCAGTAGTTTAGAGAGGAAAGAAAAAGTCAGAGGTGGCTAAGATTTTGAACCTGGGTGACTGACAGAATTCTAACACCATTAGCAAAAATAGGGAATTTTTCATTTTGCGTAACAGAAACTTTGTAACCTTTAACTAACATATCCTCGTTTCTCCCTCACCCCAGGCCATGGCAACCATTATTCCACTCTCTACTTCTATGAATTTGACTATTTTAGATTCATCATAAAGGTGGTATCATGTATTCATCATTCTGTGTCTGACATGTTTCACTTAATATAACGTCCTCCCTGTTCATTCATGTTGTTGCAAATAGTAGGATTTCCTTCTTTTTAAAGACTGCATAATATTTTATTGTTCATATATACCACATTTTCATTATCCATTCGTTCATCCATGGACTTTTAGGTTTCCTCTGTGTCTTGGCTATTGCGAATAATGGAGCAATGAACATAGAGGAGCAGATATCTTATCAAAATCCTGATTTCAATTCCTTTGGATATATACCCAGAAGTGGGATAGCTGGATCATATGGTAGTTCTTGTTTTAGTCTTTTGAGAAACCTCCATACTGTTTTCCATAGTGGCTGCACCAATCTACATTCCCACCAGCAGTGCACAAGGGTTCCCTTTTCTCCACATCCTCACCAGCATTTATCTCCTGTCTTCCTGATGATGGCCATTCTAACAGGTGTGAGGTGATAGCTCATTGTGATTTCAATTTGCATTTCCCTGGTACTTAGTGATGCTGAGCATCTTTTCATGTACCTGTTGGCCATCTGGATTTCTTCTGTGGAAATATGTCTATGTAGTTCCTCTGCCCACTTTTTAATTGAATTGTTTGTTTTTTGTTATTGAGTTGTATGAGTTCCTTATCTATTTTGGATATTAACCCTTTACCCAATATATGATTTGAAAATATTTTCTTCCATTCTATAGTTTGCCTTCTCATTTCATTGATTGTTTCTTCTTCTGTGCAGAAGATTTTAAGTTTGTTGTAGTCCTACTTGTTGATTTTTGCCTTTGTTGTTTGTGCTTTTCGTGTCATATCCAAAAAATCATCGCCAAGACCATTGTCTAGGAGCTTCTTCCCTATGTTTTGTTCTAGGAGTTTAATGGTATCCAGGTCTAATGTCTAAGTCTTTAATTCAATTCAAGTTGATTTTTGTGAGTGATGTAAGATAGGGATCCAATTTCTTTTTTCTGCATGTGTTTATCCAGTTTTCCCTACACCATTTATTAAGGAGACTATCCTTTCCCCATTGGGTGTTCTTGGCTCCCTTGTCAAATATTGGTTGACTGTGTATGCAGAGATTTAATTCTGGGCTCTCTATTCTGTTCCATTGGTCCATGTATCTATTTTTGAAAGTGCTATAACTGTTTTCATTACTATAGCTCTGTCGTATAGTTTGATATCAGGAAATGTGATGCCTCCAGCTTTATTCTCCTTTCTCATGATTGCTTTGGCTATTCAGGGTCTGTGGTGATTCCATACAAATTTTAGGATTGTTTCTGTGAAAAATACCATTGGAATTTTGATAGAGATTGTATTGAATCTATAGATTTCTTTGAGTAGTATGGACATTTTAACAATATTAATTCTTCAAATCCATGAACATGGGATCTCTTTCCATTTGTTTGTGTCTTCTCTTTCTTCTAACAAAGTCTTGTAGTTTTCGTTGTACAGATCTTTCACTTACCTGGTTAATTTATTCCCAAGTATTTTGTTGTTTCTGATGCTATTGTGAATGGGATAATTTTCTTCATTTCTTTTTCAGATGTTTTATTATTAGTGTATAGAAATGCAACTGATTTCTGTATGTTGATTTTATATCCTGCAACTCTACTGTATTCATTGATTAGTTCCAACAGTTTTTTGTTGGTGTTTTAGGATTTTCTATATACAAGATCATACCAGCTGCAAACAAAGACAGTTTTACTTCTTCCTTTCCTATTTGGATGCCTTTTATTTCTTTGTCATACATACCTGCTTATTCTGGCTAGGACCTCCAGTACTATATTGAATAAGAGTGGTGAGAGTGGGCACCCTTGTCTTGTTCCTCACCTTACAGGAAAAGTTTTCAACCTTTCACCATTGAGTACGATGTTGGCCATGGGTTTGGCATATATGACCTTTATCATGTTGAGATATGTTGAGGTTTTTTATCATGAAAGGATGTTCTATTTTATCAGATGCTTTTTCTCCATCTATTGAGATGATCATATGATTTTTTATCTTTCACTCTATTAATGTGGTATATCACATTTATTGATTTGCATATGTTGAACCATTCTTGCATGCCACTTGGATAAATCCCACTTGGTCATGTTATATAATCCTTTTAATGTGCTGCTGAGTCAGGTTTGCTAATAGTTTGTTGGAAATTTTTGCATCTATATTCATCAGGGATATTGGTCTATAGTTTTCTTTTCTTGTAGTGTCCTTATTTGGTTTTGGTATCAGAGTAAAGCTGACCTCATAAAATGAGTTTAGAAGTGTTCCCTCCTCTTCAATTTTTTGGAACAGTTTGAGAAGTATTTGCATTAATTCTTCTCTAAACGTTTGGTAGAATTCACCAGTGAAGCTGTCTGATTCTGGGGTTTTCCATGTTGGGAGGGTTTTCGTTACGAATTCAATCCTTTTACTCACTATTGGTCTGTTCAGATTTTCTACTTCTTCATGATTCAGTCTTGGTAGGTTGTATGTTTTTAAGAATTTATTCATTTCTTCTAGGTTATCCAATTTGTTGGTATATAATTGTTCATAGTAGTCTTCTATCCTACATATTTCTGTAGTATCAGTTGTAATGTCCCCTTTCCATTTCTGATTTTGAGTCCTCTCTCTTTTTTTCTTAGTCTAGCTAAAGGTTTGTCAATTTCATTTATCTTTTTGAAAAGACAGCTCTTCATTTTGTTGATCTTTACTACTGTTTTTCCAGTCTCTATTTCATTTTTTTCTGCTCTGACCTTTATTATTTCCTTCCTTCTTCTAACTTTGGGCTTAATTTGTTCTCCTTTTTCTAGTTCCCTGAGGTGTAAAGTTAGGTGAGTGTATTTTTTTTCTAGATCTTTCTAATTTCTTAATATATGCATTTCTCTATGAAGTTCCCTCTCAGAACTGCTTTTGTAGCATCTCATAGGTTTTGGTATGTTGTGTTTTCATTTCACTAGTTTCAAGATTTTTTTAAATTTCTTTTTGATTCCTTCTTTGACTCATTGGTTGTCCAGGAGTGTGTTGTTTAGTTTCCACATATTTGTAGATTTTCCAGCTTTCCTCTTGTAGTTGATTTCTAGTTTCATACCATTGTGGTTATAAAAGGGACTTGGTATGATTTCAATCTCAAATTTGCTAAGACTTGTTTTGTGTCCTATCATATGATCTATCCTAGAGAACATTCCGTACACACTTGAGAAGAATGTGTAGTCTGTTGCCATTGGATGGAATGTTCTAAATATGTCTGTTAGGTCCATTTGGTCTAAAGTATGTTTCAATTCCAACATTTCCTTGTTGACTTTCTTTCTGTATGATCTATCCATTGCTGAAAGTGGGGTATTGACGTCCCCTACTATTATTGTAGTGTTGTCTATTTATCCCTTCAGATCTATTAGTATTTGCTCAATATATTTAGGTGCTCCAATGGTGGGTGTGTATACATTTACAATTGTTCTATCATCTTGATGATTTGACCCCTTTATCATTATATAATGGCTTTCTTTGTCTATCATTGTCATTTTTGGCTTAAAGTCTATTTTGGCTGAGTACGGCTACTCCCACTTTCTTTTATTTTCTATTTGCATGTAATATCTTTTTCAATCCCTTCACTTTGAGCCGATGTGTGTCCTTAAAACTGAAGCAAGTCTCTTGTCAGCAGCATATGGTTGGGTTTTGGTTTCTTATCTATCCAGCTAGTCTGTCCCTTTTGATTGGTGAATTCAGTCCACTTATATTTAGATTAATTATTAATATTTAAGGACCTACTAATGCCATCTTATTGATTGCTTTCTGGTTGTTTTGTATTTCCGTCATTCTTTTTTCCCTCTGTTTTTGCCTATCTTTGTAAATGGTGATTTTCTGTGGTGGTTTGTTCTGTTTCCCCCTTTTTTATCTTTTGTAAATCTACTCTCCATTTTTGCTTTGTGGCTACCATGAGGCTAACATAAACATCGCATAGATAAAACCATCCATTTTATGCTGATAACCACTTATCTTCAATTGCCTACAAAGTCTGCACCCTTTTATCCCCCTTTTATAATTTTTATGTTACAATTGACCTCTTTTTATATTGTGTATCCATTAACAAATTATTATAGCTCTAGTTATTTTTAATACTTTCTCCTTTAACCTTTATATTACAGGTAAGTGATTAACACACCACCTTATTATTGTATCAGAGTATTCTGAATTTGACTATATACTTACCTTTACCAGTGTGTTACATATTTTTATATGTTTTCATATTACTAATTAGCATCCCTTCATTTCATCTTGAAGACCTCTTTTCAGCATTTCTTGAAAGGCAGGTCTAGTGGTGATTAACTCCCTCAGGTTTTGTTTGTTTATTTGTTTGTTTGGCAAAGTCTTCATCTCTCCTTCATTTCTGAAAGACAACTTTGCTGGGCAAGGTATTCTTGTTTTTTTCTGTCAGCACTTTGAGTATATCATTGTATTCTCTCCTGGCCCGCAAGGTTTCTGCTAAGAAATCCTGATAGCCTTATTGGGGTTCCCTTATATGTGGGGAATTTTTTTCTCTTGTGCTTTAAATTTTTCTGTTTTTCTTTGATGTGAGACAGTTTTATTATAATGTGTCTTGGAGAAGATTGTTTGGGTTGAAATTTAGGATGACCCATTAGCTTCATGAACTTGGATGTCCAAATCTCTCCCCAGATTTGGGAAGTTCTCAGCTGTTATTTCTTTAAATAAGCTTTTTGCCCCTTTTCCCCTTTGTTCTCTTTCTGGGACTCCAATAATGCACAGGTTGTTTCTTTTAATGCTATCCCGTAATTCACACAGGCTTTCTTTACTCTTTTTCCTTCTTTTTTCTTTTTGCCCCTCTGACTGGATAATTTCCAATGATCTGTCTTCTATATAGGTCACTAATTCTTTCTTCTGCTTTGTTGAATCTGCTATTGAAACTGTCTATTAAATTTTTCAGTTTAGTCATTGTATCCTTCAACTCTGTGACATCTGGGGGTTTTTATGGTTTTTATTTCTTTGTTGAACGTCTCATTTTGTCCATTTGTTCAGGAAAAGGAAGTGATCTGGAGAGAGATAAATTGTATTTTTAGTACTATGAATTTGAGGCATGTATGAGATAGCAAAGTATAGGTGTCCAGTAAGCGATTAGAAGCAAAAATCTCGAACTCTGGAGAGTTTTCTCCAGAGAGGTGGGAGCTGGGGGTATCGATTTGGGAGTTTTCTGCTTAGAGATAGTGGTTGAAACCAGGGGTCAACTACAGCCCACAGACCAAATCAAACCCACAACCTGTTTTGTAGAGCTTGTGAGCTAAAAACAGTTTTTACATTAAGTGTTTATATAAGTACTTACATAATTGCCTTGATTTTGCCTCTTGGCCCACAAAGCTGAAAATATTTACTCTCTGACCTTTAAGAAAACGTCTACCAACCCCCAGTTGAAACCACGAGAGCAGAGGTGCTCACCAAGTGAGTGGTGTCAAGGGAAGCACGTCGTGGGTAAAGAAGAAAACAGACAGAGGAAAAACCATAATAAAGCAGCAATGAAGATCAAGGAGGGAGAGTGCTTTAGAAAAGACAACTAGGCCAAAGTGCCAAGAGCTTTCTGAAGAATGGCGACAGCCATCTGAGTTTGGCAGCTAGGAGACTGTTAGTGGTCATTAGGTTGGCAACCAGATAGAGTGGTGGAAGCAGAAGTCAGATTGTAAGGGATTAACAAGTGAGTAGGTGATGAGTAGGTGGGGAGCACATATAGACTACTTTTTGAAGAAGTTTAATGTTGGGATGGATTGGCATAGAGTGATATCTGGAGTAAAAGGCCGAGAAGGTGGTTTTAGAATGGAGGAGATCTGAGTTTGTTATATGATGAGGGGGAGGAGATATAGAAAGAACAACTGAAGAGGCAAATGATATAAGGGATCATTGTTGGAGCATGGCCTGACAGAGGTGCTCTGGGGTCGAAGCCAGGGCGCGCATCAGAGGAGACTGTAGGCAAGGAAGAGGACGATTCTTCCTCAGCCATGTCAAGAGGAAGTCAGGGAGAGGCAGACAGACTTTCTGGTGATGAGGGTGCTCCCATAGCATAGGAAGAAAAGACTTTTTCTCCTGTAAACATGGACATTTGGAAGCTAAAACAGTAAGCTGAGGGTTATCCAGGCTCAGAAGTCACCCCAAGAAAGGGACTGTGGAAATGGAAGGTGACAGTGAGAGCATGGGGACGTGGTTAGCCATGGGGTTCTAGCTTTGCAGAGAGGTAACTGAGACCAGACCAAGGTGGTCTGGGAGAATGAGAATGGCTTGAGGAGCTAGAAGCCAAGAGGAAGACAGAGTGACTTTGGTGGAAGGAAGAGAGCTGAAAGAACCAGAGCTTATACTCAGAAAAAGAGGATTTTCCCAGTTTGAAATCTTGAAAATGAAACTTTGGTTAAGTGAAGAAGGCATCCAAGGTGTGATTAAATGTGTGGGAGGCTGAATAAGAGTAGAGATAGAAATTACTGAAATAGAAAGGAACAGTTATATGGTCTCATTTATTCCTTATCACATGTCTAGGAAATAGAAGATGAAGAAACTGAGGCACTGAGAGGTTAAGTAGCCAGTCCAAAGTCACGCAGCTAGGAAATGGCAGAGCTGGGATTTGAACCCAGATCTCTGACTTCAATATCCAGTTGACCACGTCATGGAACAGACATGGTGCTTTTCTGTCACTGGGGATAGAGCAAAAGAGGTGACATGGAGAGAGGAGGACAATGTCCTGCAGGTGAAGGCAGAATTAAGCGCGAAGTTAGTTTGAATAGTGTAAAAGGAGTAAGGAGGGTTTCATCTGTATGAACCAGGTTCTTAAATTAGGAACTTAATTTTTTATATCTTTTTTTCTGGGCCACTTTTAACTAAAGTGGTTCTTTGGAGGTTATCAGTGTGCAGCACATGGCAATTTGTAGAGCACTTTCACTTCATCTCTCAGTACCTTCGTGACAGTCTCTGAGGGGAGCTGTTATTATTATGCTCATTTTACTGAGAAGAAACAGAAGCCCATAATCACACAGGAAGTAACAGATACAGGTGTGCAATCCAGATATTGTTTTCTTCTGTTTAGCCATCTAGTAAAGGTAGAATTTACCGCCCCCCAGCATCCCTCTGATGCTGAAGAAATTTCTAATTCTAGCACTTTCAGCCTGAGGCGACTGAGCCAGAAGAGGCGGTCTGAGAGAATGAGGAGACCCATGTGCCTGAAACCATATCCTTGGAGAAGACTATTGAGAATCTTACAAAGTGGCAGAAATATAGAGATAACAAACATAGCCTGTACCTTCAAAGAACTCATCAGTGGAGGAGAAAGAATTGTTTTTAAAATTACAATCCAATATGCTACTTTCTCTTCTATCCTGGGGCACGCTGTATTGTGGGAGCCCAAAGGAGAAGCGACTACTACTGCCTGGGCGCTTAAGGCCAGCTGCTGAAAAGAAGAGCTTCCTGAGGGACGAGGAGGCAATTGAGTTAGGACAGAGCAGATGAAACAGCACGCGCAGAGGCACAGAAAGGAGCCTGTTGACAGGTTTGGTGAACAGACTTTGCAGCATGCTTGGAAATTGGGGTCATTGTTAAGGAACCAGGTCATGGGGCCTTGTGTGGCAAGCTCAGAGCATCGGCCTATATGCAGAGGGCAGTGGAGAAGAGCATTGTAGAGTTTTCAATGATGATGAGTTTTTGATGATTAGGTTTGTATTCTGAGCAGTCTTTCCATAGAGAGACAAGACTGGGCAAAAGAAAATCAGATAGGAGGGGCTGGCCCGGTGGCACAGTGGTTAAGTTTGCACATTCCGCTTTGGTGGCCCGGGGTTCGCTGGTTTGGATCCCGGGTGCGGACGTGGCACCGCTTGACAAGCCATGCTGTGGTAGGCGTCCCACATATAAAGTAGAGGAAGATGGGCACGGATGTTAGCTCAGGACCAGTGTTCCTCAGTAAAAAGAGGAGCATTGGCAGCAGATGTTAGCTCAAGGCTAATCTTCCTCAAAAAAAACAAAAAAAGAAAGAAAAAAAGAGAAAATCAGATAGGAGGCTGTCCCAGTGGGCCAGGTGGGAGATGCCAGCTTGATCCCCGGGAGGAAGGCTAGAGAGGAAGAAACCTACTTGAGAACATCCTTGTACATATATTTTTGAGCACTTACGCTGTTGGGGTTGCTGAATCATAGAAGATGCACCTATTTACTAGATCCTGCCCAATTGCTCTCCCAAAAAGCTGGCCAATTTATGTAGGTGATGTTCTTTAGATCACCCCAACTATTTTCCATTCTGTCCTCCTATCATGCTATTTCATATAAACTGTCCCATGAAGGAGATCACATTCTCTGATTGTGGATAAAGAAAATCAAAACTTCATTTTAAGCAATTTCCCATGTAACCTCAGGGCTCCCTTCTGCCTTCTCTCCCACTGTGCCCAAGCTCCTCAGCAGATTGAAGGGTGTGTTTCTTCCTTGTGATCAGTCCCAGACCATAAATCTAGGTATCCAATAAATATTGCCTCTCTTTATTGTTTTATAAATCAACTTAATTTCAATTCTGCACCCCATCTCGGCAGTGTTGGGGAAATCTACCTGAGTCATTCTTGCCTCTCCTGCCTCCCTGAGATCAAGACTGGGTCTTGGAACTTTCCACAGTGCCAGACATCTTAGAGAACCCCATCTGGTCATCAGTTGTCTGTAGGCCATTCATTGTCCCCTGTCCATTGCTGCTTCTGTGGGAAGCTGAGATCTGCCAGACAGCTGGGAGCCCTAGTGTTTTGGATGAACCGGGGGGGGGGGGGGGGCACTCCACTCTGGAATTACCAGCTTCTCAGAGCATCACTAGGAAGCAAGGACCCATCACCAGGGACCCGCAGTCCTCTCTGTCCTCCCTCTACCAGGCTACATACCTCCCCTGAGGCAGCGAAGTGCAGAGCAGGCTTCACTTTGGTGGGGTGTGGGGAGAAAGAGGAAAATACAACCTTCAGCCTATGGCATCTAAAGGGATGAGCTGATTAGCTGCTGAGTGGGTTTATTAAAACTGATACAATATCAAAGTAAAGCAATATTAGAGCTTATGGTTAAAAAAATAATTTGGAAATGCCAACATACAATCTAACCTTAAAACACTTAAATGGGGCCTCAGCCCCACAATCATGTACTCATAGGCCATCTCCCAGGCAATGTTGACACTTTTGCTCCTAGGGTGGTGACCCTCTTCTTCCTAGGCCTGTGTGGTAGGTAGAATAATTCCTCCCACCCCAAAAGATGGCCATGCCCTGATCCTCAGAACTGATGAATATGTTATATTACATATCAAAGGGTAACTAAAGTTTGCAGACAGGATTAAGGTTGCTAATCAGCTGACTCTGAGTTGGGGTGAGTCTCCTGAATTATCTGGGTGAGCCAGTGTCATCACAAGTGTCCTTATAAGTGGAAGAGAGAGATAGAGTGAAAGAACCAGAGATACGACAGCCTGAGAAGGACTCAGCCTGGTGTTGCCAGCTTTGAAGATGGAAGAAGGGATCATGAGTCAAGGAAGGCAGGCAGTGTCCAGAAGGTGGAAAAGGCAAGGAAACAGATTTTCCCCTAGAGCCTCCAGAAGGAATGTAGTCCTGCCAGCACCTTGAGTTTAGTCCAGTGAGACCCCATTTCAGACTCCTGACCTCCAGAACTGTACGATAATGAATTTGTGTTGTTTAAGCCACTAAGTTTGTCATAGTTTGTTACAGCAGCAATAGGGAATGAATACAGCCTGACAGAGGAAAATAATGCTTTTTAATTTTCTGCCGTTGTTTCCAGTGTAACTGTTTCCATCCTAGGGCACGAAGGTAGCAGTGGGCATGGCTGGTATCATGTTTGCTCCTCTGCCTAGGGTGCTGAAGGGTGGGGTTAGAACAAATGGCCCACTTCTGGCCCTGGCCACATGGCTCTTAGAAATCAACATCTCCCCTCGCCCTCCAATCCACCTAAAAGCCAAGTCTTGACTAGAGACGAGTGCTGACAGCTGCTGGATCTACAAACAGGTCTTCCTTTCAGGCACATGGCAGGATAGCACTTCCTGTCCCCACTGAAGTTAGGTGTGGCCATGTGGCTTGCCTTGGCCAATGAAGCTTTAGGAGACAGTGTGCAATTCATCTTGTTTTCATCCCACTGCTGTGGTGACCATGACAGCACGTGCCCAGATAGAGCCACCATCAGCCTGGGTCCTTGAGTGACTACAGTAAGCCAAGCCCTCGTCAACCTATGTTGCACATCTCATGTAAGTGGGAAATAAAGTTCTGTTTGGTTAACCCTCTGAGGTTTGGGTTTTTTTTTGTTATCACAGCATAGCCTAGTCTAGCCTGCATTGGCAAACCTGGATCTCATCAGGAGCTCTCTCTTCTAGTCAACCTCTCTACTCATGTGGCCACAAAAGATGGAGCCTGAGCCTTCCTCAATTCAGGCACAAATTTGTGCAACATGGACTCTGGCCCCAGCCTTATGCTCTTTGCCCTCACTTGACTCCAACTGACCTCTGCTTTCCATGGTCTGCTGTGGGATACTGTTATCCGTGAGGATGCTTTGGGCTGCAAGTAAAACATGTAAGTGATAGGGATTTTTATTATCTCACTTCATAGATCCAGAGTGGTCCCAGGGTTTATTCAGGAGCACAAAGACTTTATCAAGGACCCCAGACTTTTTCTATCCTCCTGGTTTGCTAAGCATGTTGACGTTTGTCCTCAGATTTGTCACATCATAGCTGTGAGATGGCTGCTTCGTATAACCATGTCCAAAGACAAGAAACTAGAGGGGGAACACTCCTCATCTATTTCTCTTTTCAAGACAGGGAACCCTAGGAAGCCCTCCAGCTGATTTCCCCTTATGTATCATGGTCCAGAACTCAGCCATCATATATGGCTACTCCTACATGCAAGAGAGGCTGGGAAAGTGAGTACCTGGCATTTCCAACCTCTGCTGTGAGAGAAAGGCTCTTCAAGTGAGAAAGAGGGGGAGGGGCATGTCTGTCAGGCAAACAACCAACAGAGTCTGCCAGCACCACCATCTGCCCAAGCTTCAGCCTGCTTCTCCGCAGGAGCGTCTTCAGCTGGACACCCACTCCCTCCCGCACCAACTGTGACACTTGGATTCATTCTGAGTTGTGGGTTTGCTGCTTCTGCTCCTTCCCACACTCCTGGCGAGATGATCTCCTAGGTTGTGGCAAAACTGAAATAAGAAATGGAGTGTTACTTGTGGCTGAAATACCACTTGAAGGTTTACTGCCAGTCCTCAGCAAATGTTGGTTCCTCTAACTTTTGCGTTTGTTGCAGAGGATGGCATTCCTTAGAGGCAGGCAGGAAAGATGAGGTTGGCTTCAGTAGTTTTCCTACGCACTTAGATGCAAAGGAGTTTTCAAAAGTGTTATGCAAAGCTTTGGGGAGGTGCATGCTTTCTGCATGTCTGGTAGCAGCAGGGGGCGGATGGAAGAAGTGAGGGCCATACAGCTCGTAAGAAACTTGCTTCTCAGACCTAGCCTGGACAGAAAATTCCAGGCAGAAACTTGCTGGTCTCTTTCTCCCTCCAGCTCCTCCTGGGGGCTGTAGGATTGGGGCTTGTTCAAGAATAAGCGTGCCCTATGGAAGGCCAATGTGTCAGGAAATCCTAGGAGGCAGGATACAGACTAGGAAAGGAGAAAGACCTCAACATTTTGCCTTTGGTCAGACGCAGGCACAAATGTTAACCCAAGCAGAGGAGCCCAGCCATCTGGCCCTTGGGGCTTGTGCAAGATAAAGAGAAGGCTTTCTGCATGAGAGTCTTTACTAAGTGGCCCCATTCCAATTCCCAGAGGGTAGCTAGGGAAGTGGGAGGTAGAAGGGTGGAAAGCAAGACAACTGCTTCTTTGGAGGCCACCTGGCTCAGCCGATGAGTAGGATTTATATCAAGCCAGCATTTGAATCCTGGCCCTGCCACTTATTTTCTGTGTGATCCTTTCTTAACCTCACTTTCCTCTCCTGCAGAACAATAATCCCGGTCCATGGCAGCATTATTCACAATAGCCAAAATGTGGAAACAACCCAAATGTCCATCGATGGATGAATGGATAAATAAAATGTAGTGTAGCCATACAAGGGAATAATATTCAGCCTTAAAGAGGAAGAAAATCCTACCACAGGCTACAACGTGAATGAATCTTGAAGACATTATGCGAAGTGAAATAAACCAGTCACAAAAGGACAAATACTGTACAATTCCGCTTGTATGAGGTACTTAGAATAGTCAAATGCATAGAAACAGAAAGTAGAAGGGTGGTTGCCAGGGGCTCGGGGAGAGGGGAAGGGGAGTTAGTGTTTAGTGGGTGCAAAGTTTCAGTTGAGGAAGATGAAAAAAGTTCTGGAGATGGATGGTGGAGATTCACAGAATTGTGAATATACTTAATGCCACTGAACTAGACACTTAAAAATGATTAAGATGGTCAACTTTAAGTTATGTGTATTTTGCCACAATTTTTAAAAATTGCACGCCAGCTGCCAAAGTAAAAGCACTTACGTGAAAATAATGTGTCTAAATTAAATGACTCAAAACAAAGAGGCTGATTCCAGGTGGACAGACAGTTCCTACTCCACCCCATAATTATGGGGGTAGAAGGCTGAGAGTCAGATACAAAATGTAATAAATAGTATATTCTTCCTGATATTTATAATTATTCAAAATAATCTAGAACTTTAAAGTTTACAAAAAGCAGCTTCAGAGCCATCATCATATTTTATCCTTACAATATACTGAAATGATTTGGGATTTTGAAGGTAAATGTGATATTCTATGTATGAAAAATACATTGCCTATCATAAAAATGTGCCTATGATTCCTTGTCCAAAAAAATGGTTAAAATGGGGGCCAGCCCTGTGGCCGAGTGGTTAAGTTTGCGTGCTCTGCTTCCAGGGTTTCGCTGGTTCAGATCCTGGGCGCGGACATGGCGCCGCTCATCAAGCCACAGTGAGGCGGCATCCCACATGCCACAACTAGAAGGACCCACAACTAAAAATATACAACTATGTACCAGGGGGCTTTGGGGAGAAAAAGGAAAAAATAAAATCTTAAAAAAATACTGTATAAAAAATGGTTAAAATGGCAAGTTTTATGTTACATATATTTTACTAAAATTTTTTAAATGAGAAAAAAATAACAATAATGCCTGCCTGGCTTCTCTCCCCGGGGAGCTGGGAGTCTTAGGGGATAGTAGACAGGAAAGCCCTGGATAAGACAACAGCAGAGAAAGGAAGGAGTATTCCTTTCCGGAGCCCCAACCTCAAAAAGGTTTAGCCCCTCCTTTGTGAGTCTCATACCAGTTAGCCTGACCCTCACACATACGTTTACTACCTTGGCACCCAAACCATTTGACCCATCCTGATGGCCAACTTCTCTTTCAGAGAGCCAGCAGAGTTGCTGCAGACCCCACTCCGGCATCAGCAGTCACGGCAGCGCTGCCCCATCCTGCTAGGCCAGAAGGGAGGAGAGGCCATTGACCACCGGGCCCAGACCAAGGGCTTTCCCTTTTTTTCTTTATTAATTAAACGCCACGTTCTCTTTCTTCCTGGCAACTCTTTGCAGCTCTCTGCTGGTTCCCTATGTCCCCCCAGCCCTGGCCCTGTAGCCTCCATCTGGGGGTGAGGCCCTTGAACATCAGTGGCTCCAGCGATGCTTTCTGCTTTCTCTCTGCGTCTCATATTTGCTAAGCATCCCCCCACGCCACCCTCGGAGGCAGCCGGTGCTCCTGGCACTTTCACATTCGTTATTATCTCACAGAGAAGGTCAAGGTTAATTATTGATGTCAGCATTCTGAACTTTGTTACTACTCTTAAAGATAATATTCATTAACACTTGTATTTTGAAATTCTCATTGCCTCAACACTAGTGGTGTTCCACTCTTGCTATACATTACAATTACCTAGAGAGCTCTTGAAAACCACCCATACCAGACACCCTCCTCGGCCTAATTAAACGAGAAGCACAGCGCAGTCATTACTTTCCATCAGGGGTAATTACCTCTCCACGTCTTTGTACACAGTGGGTCCCAGTCCTTGACACACAAAACAAATCAGCAGAAGAGCTTGGTCAGTATGCAGCCCCATCCCTCGCATCCTGAGGAGGGCTTGGCAGTTGCAGTATGCTTTTAAATTTTCAACAAGTTGTTTCTTCCTGTATTCTACTTCCCTCTCCACCCCCATTCTTTCTGAAAGCCCATTTTTCTCAAGTCACCACTTCTCAAAATATACTCTATAGTGATAGTAGGGGAGTTGTGGAAAATAGGGGAGTTAGTGACTGTGGTTGGCTAATAATGGCTCCCAAAGATCTGTCCAGTCCTAGGCCCCGGAACCTGTGAATGTTATCTTATTTAGAAATGGGGTCTTTATGGATGTAATTAAGTTAAAGATCTTGAGATGAGGAAACTATCCTGGATTGGCTGGGTGGGCCCTAAATGCCAACACAAGTGTCCTTATAAGAGAGAGACAGAGGGAGACTAGAAACACAGAAGAGGGGGAGGCCATAGGAAGATGGAGGCAAAGATTGGCGTGATGTGATCAGGAGCCAAGGCATGCCGACCAGCAGCCGCCAGAAGCTGGAAGAGGCAAAGACCAGCTTCTCCCCTAGAGCCTCTGGAGGGAACGCGGCCCTGCCGACACCTTGATTTTGGACTTCTGGCCTCCAGAACTGTGAGAGAATGAACTTCTGTTGTTGTAAGCCACCCACTTTGCAGTAATTTGTTACGGCAGCCTTAGGAAGCCAATACAGTGACTAAATGAGTTTGGTGACTTGTCTTTATAGCAAAACTTCCCCCAAAGTTTCCTATGCTACTGGGCATTGTTTCCCAAACACAGGCCCTGCTCACATGCTCCCTGAACACAGCTTGTGCTAGGTCACATGCTAGCCAGCAGCTATGACCCAAACTCACAGCGTTGGAGGTTGCTTGTGCACAAGACCGTTATGCATGAGAGAGAGCTTTATCCATACGTATATGTTTGTCATGTGTCTACCCTTTCAGACAGAACCTACTATCCACTCATTTATGAACTCATTCAGTAAATATTTCTGAGCACCTACTATGTGTCAGAAACTATTCAAAGCATTGGGGATATAGTGATTAAAAAAAACAAAATCATCTCTCTTATGAAAAGTATATTCAAGCTGCGATGAATGCCATGAGGAATATAAAATACGCTTAAGGGACAGGCAGGGATGGCGGGCTGCTTTGGAGTGGGTGTCAGAGAAGGCCAGGCATTTCACCAGGCGATTTGCCTAAATTAATCTCGTGTAATCCTCTCAACAACCATTTCATCCTTGTCGTGTGAGGTAGGTATTATCTCCACTTTGCAGATGAGGAAAATGAGGCTCAGAGAGGTGAAGTGATTTGCCCAAATCATATAGCTATTAAGTGGCCAATATGGGATTGAAGCTCAAGCCTGTCAGACACCAAACAAAGCCCATTTACTACTACCGTGCTACGTGGTTCTGTGCCCGGTCGGACTCCCATTGAGATCCTCCAGAGCCTGACTTGGCCTTGCTATTCTTGCTCAGTGATTCCCAGTGGAATGAATGTCTCCGAGGGTGAGAAGGCTGGAGGCAGGCGATCAGATGGCAAAGGATACTTGTAGTCAGAGACTTGCCCTGCAGAATTACTTCAAACTATTTCTATGTTTGGAAGGTAGGCAGAGGTACCGAAACTTCCTGCTTCCTCCCCTGGGTCTTCTTACCTCTCCTTTCTGTCCTGCCCCATCACCTGGGGCCTTCAGGGCAGAGCTACAGGGTCTTTGTATGCCTTCATGGTCCTGAGCTGCACTTCTGAATCCTAGATGGTGGGTAGGACCCAGGCAGAGACCAGCCAGCCAGTGGAAACTTGGGGTATGCTTGCAATGGCATATGGCCCAGTTTGGCTAGAATATAGGATGCACAAAGCAGAGGGAGAACCAGGCTGGGCAGGAGGCTGGGGCCAGATCATGGAAGGCCTTGAAGGCCAGGCCAGGCAAACAGCCTCCATTCTCTGGGCTGGTGTTTGCCAAAGTGTGTCCTACGGACAACGTGTTTTGGGATAGTAACAGCACTAACAAGAAGGGGTGCTTTGTGAGAAAGTAAAGGTTCCTTGTCAATAAGCTGGAGTTCAAAGAGCTAAACAGATCCCTTTTACGCCAGACTTCCCAGACCTGACATGAGGGCAGAGGGCAAGCCGGGGGGCCACAGCGGCTGCCGTCCTCGCGGCGAAGATGGATGGAGACCCAGTAGAGGCAACCTGGGCTGGGGGCGGCCAATCAGGGCTGTGGTTCCAGCTCTGAATTGCGTCACTCCCCCAGCCCCTCTGTGCCACCCCTACTGCCCCACTTCAGCTAACGCTCTCCGTCCCTCTAACTTGTCTCCCTACAGCCACCTGCCCCCAGACTGTCTCCCCTTTTCCAACTCTTTCCCTAACCTCACCACCCCCCTCCTCCTCACCCGTCCTATCCTGTGCCTCTTCATACGCAAGCGTCTCTCTAGCTATACGATGAGCTACAGTAATTTATAAGTATGATTTATAAGTAATTTATAACTACTCTGGGTAGTTATGTGAAAGTCTGCTATTCACTAGCAAATATGCTAAAAATTCATCTGAGTTCCACAGAGCGTTTGTCTTAAGCCATCCTCCAAAGAATCTAGAACTTTTTAAAATATCATTTGCTCTTTTTCTTTTCTTTTCTTTTCTCTTTTTAGACCCAGACAGGCTCAGCTTTGAGCTTTACCGCATTGTTGGTTTCCATGGTAACCACCCCTAGTTCCGGACTCCTGCCCTTCATCTTCTGTCCTGGCGCCCACCTGTGGAATGCCTGAGGAGCTCCCTTGCTCCAGGAAGGGGCCCTGCCTTGGTTTCCACCCCAGCCCCTGCCCTGGCTCAGCCACTCTGGACCATGGTTGCGGATTTGTATAGTGAACAGCACATCCCATCGCCAGGGCCACCCCATCAGGTTCCTCTGCTCCTCTTAAATTCACACATTGGCCTTTTCAAACCCAAAACAATAGAGCAGGGTGGTTAAGAGTGTAGACTTTGAAGCCAGACTGCTTGGTTTGAAATCCAGGCTCCGTCAGTTATTAGCTGTTTAACCGTGGGCAAGTTACATAACCTCTTCGAGTGTGTTTCTTCATCTTTAAACTAGAAACGAAAATCAAACCTATCTCAAAGGCTTGTTGTGAGGATGCTCACGTGTGAATGTGCTTCAAGCAGTACCGGCACATTGTGAGTGCCACGCTACTGATGACTAGCACCGTCGTTGCTGCCCATCTGTCAGATTAGTGACAGACATTTTGGCTGAGTCAGCAATTACTGTGGATTTCTGCGAGGGAGGACCTTGTGGGTATCACAAGGGAAAGCAAGTTTTCAATTTGGTGTCACCTCAAGCTCCTTTTAAGTCCTGACCCTCAGAAGCAAGGCCCAGCTTCTAGGCCCAGCCCGTCTGCACCCGCAGCTCAGAGTAGACAGCCCACCCAGCTGGAGTTTGCATCTGGAAGGACCCTCCCCCCCTTCACCCATGAAGACTTGGGCACTGGACTCAAAGTGGCATTTAGGCCCCACAGCCTGAGGCGTCAGCTCGTTAACCAGCTCCACAGCTCAGCCAGGGCTGCTGCTTGGGCTGTCCAGTCCAGGGCAGGCAGTACTGCAATACAAGTGAAGCTGCCCCTCGGGTGTGCCCAGTCCTGGGGAGACCTCAGCACCACAGTGAGGAGGTTAGCTAACAATTCATATGTAACACTGCGTGCCAGGCATGGTTCTGAGGACCCTTACACATACAGTGTACTGACCCTTTTCATTTGAGAGAGAAACCAAATCGCAGAGAGGTGAAATAACCTGTGCAAGGTCACACAGCTAATAAATGGCAGAGCCAGGAATCCAACCCAGACAGCCTGCTCCAGAGTCCACGTGCTTACCTGCTCTGCCACATTGCCCCACATGGGGCCAGCTTGGCTCACGCTGGGCAAGCACCGATGCCTGTGTCTGTGCAGATGACCGTGACCCGTTGGAGAAATATGGGCTCAACACTAGCAGGAGGCGGCGCCTGGGTCATGGCAGCCCTGCACAGGACATGTGCACAAAGCCCCCAAGGCCGACACCACACTCTGGTGGGATTTAGGAAATTCATTTGGTGGGTTGAGGAATTTTTCCAGAAGGCCGGAGAGTCTAGGCAGGTAGAGTCTAGACCAGAGTCGGGCCCATCATCAAGGGGTCTTATGCAGGGTCCCGGGAGGGCAGCTTAAAGCACTACTGGGTACCCTTCAAGGTAAGGACCCAAAGACGGACACTACTCGGCAGCTTTTGCTGAGAGGAGTACCTTTGGGGTGGGCGCGTGGTTTCCAGGGTGTGCCTCATCCTCTGTGGGAGGCCGGCAGCAGACAAGAAGCCCAGCCCAGACTGCCTGCCCCTCAGGGAGAGCAGCCTTCCCGGCAGGGACCCCACCCAGCTTTGCAGACCCACTTCCATTTGGGAAAAAGAACTCTAGGCTCTCAGCTGGTGACGCCCTCTGAAGGACACAAGCCCCAATCCTTTCTATTCAGCCAGTCTGAGCCAAGGATGGGGTCACCTCGAGAGCCTCAGGCACAGCCTGTATTCTTTGAGGGGCCCTGAGTGGCTTGGAGAAGGAGCTCTTGGGCTGCTCACGCCTTCCACCTGGTGAGCAGGCGGCGCTTCCCTTCCTGGTTCAAAAGGCTGCAGGGGAAGTGGAGAGGAACTCAAGGCTGAGAGGTTGGAGGTCACCAAAGGGAAAAGGGGGGAAGCCCAGGAATCCAGAGGTAAAGTGTGGCTGGCTGGGAGGAGAGAAGGCGACTGAGCTGTGGGAAGAAGCAGGGCTTCCCGGGAAGGAGGCCAGAGGCCACTGCCAGGGAGCATTTGTTCCCAGGCAGCCTTGGCCCCACCTTCTTCTCACGAGGCCTCCAAGTGGATCCTGGGAATAGCATCGGGCACCAAACCCATCCTGCATGAGAGAGATTCTTTCAGTAACTTTTAACTTGGTATCATTTCAAACTTACAGAAAAGTTGCCAGAATAGTACAAAGAACTCCCCTGTACCCTTTCCCCATATCACCGATTATGAGCGTGGTGCCCCACTTGCTTTCTCCTTTGTGCATCCCCTCTCACTCTGCGTATTTGTTTTCCAAGTCACGTGGAAGTCAGCTGTCACAGCCCTTTACACCTAAATACCTCAAGGCGCATTTCCTACAAAGACATCCTCTTACATTGTCAAAGTTAGCAAAATAGCGTGGATATAAGGTTGTTACCTAATCCCCAGGCCGTATTCAAATTTCACCAACTGTCCCAGTTTTTCAGCTCAATTTTATTTTCCTTTTTGATGGCTTTTTAATCATACAGCTGATACGTGAATACAGTTTCTGTGTAAAACATTACAGACAAGGCCAAAGGAGTGCTCTTCGAGCACCACCCTCGATGCCAGTTCCTCAAACCTCCAAAGCCATCGTGGCGTAATGGGTAAGAGCATGGAGTCTCTGCCACTTGCTGGCTGTGTGGCTCTGAGCGAGTTCCTTAAACTTTCTGTGTTTCCATCCTCTGTAAAATGGGGATGATAATAGTAATGATGTCATGGTTACTACATAGTTGTGGGTATTAAATGAATTCATCCCAATAAAGCTTTTAGAATAGTGCCTGGCACATAGTCAAGTAATCAATAAACGTCAGCTGTTCTTATCCTGCTGACCTCACTCCATGGGGCGACCCAAGGGAATGCAGGAAGCAAACGCCAGGCCTGCCAATGACTTCGTTCCAAATGGCGGCCAGCCAAGCAGCACAGGGGAACCGCCTCCACACATGCACTGTGGGAACCACTGGGACTCGAGACTCTGTCAAGGTCAGGCTTCCATAATCGGATCTTGGAGCCTCAGCAATGTTGCCACTCGCACCTCTGGAGAGTCTGGACAGGCCAGAGCTGAGGTGGAGTCCTAGGTACCAGGGGAATGGGAGCAGCTGCCTGCTGATCCCAGAGGTGGGGAATTTTCCTCGAGGCCAGGCCTTCAGGAGCTGGCCTGCGATGGAATGGAGACTTCTGGGAGCACCACAGGCTCGCCAGGCGGCATTGCAAAAGGGGTCTGGCACTCTGCAGATTTTTGCTTGGTCCTCCAGGCTCCTTGTCCTGGAAATCCTGGCCTTTCTTCTCCCCGGTAATTGGGGAGGAGCAGGACGAGAAGAACGGGGATGTGGGGAGGTTTACCAAAGCTCCCCGCATGGCACAAGCCCCGCTGAGGGAGCACCTGCCCTCCCACAACATGTGTGGCTGGGGCCACATGGTGAGTAAGGTGTGGCTCCTGAAAAAACGAGTCCTCTGGCAGCAGCGTGTTTGCAGGGGGCGGGGGCCTCAGCCCCTGGGGTCAGGATAGCGCAGTAGAAAGAAGCCTGGATAGGAATCTGGATAGAAACCCTACTGGCTGACCAGCCTGAGATAAGTCAATTGACCTCTCTGAACCTCCACCTCCATTCTGCAAAATGGGTATAGTAACCTCTGCCTCCCTGGGTGGCTGAAAGGTTTAAAAGAGATCATGTGTATGAAAGTCAGGGCTTGCTGAATGGAAGCTAGTTTCATTTAACAGTTCCCAGGCACTGCTGGGGACAGGATGGCAGGCAGGTCATTGTACTTGGTGGAGGGGCTTGGGTCCTGAACTACTCTCCAGCCCCCTCTACCCTCCTGCTCTCACACGCACCTTCTGTTTCAACTGGACTGACTGCCCCTGGGCTGACAGGCTCTTCCTTCCTTCCTTCCCTTGGCATCTGCTGTTCTGGCCTGAATTGCCTTGTCCCCCTTTGCCACCTGACAAATAGCAGCAACTTCCTCCTTCCCTGGTCCCCAAAAGAATAAGCGCCCCCATAGCTTGGGAACTCACCCTCATAGGCCTGGACTGCCTAGGCCCCAGCCCATGGCCCCAGCACCTAGAAAGGGCCTGCCTCCCACTCCCTGAGTAGCGCTCAGAGCTGTAGGAAGAGGGGAAGAGGAGAAGGCGGTCCCCAGTCCCTGGGCCTCCCTGTGAGTTAAGCTCTCCTTCTGTTGGGAAATTCAGGGCCAGCTTCTGCTGGAAGCCCAGCATCCCAGCACCGTCTAGGCTAGACCCACACACCCTTCCTGGGGCTAGAACAATTTTGTGTAAGAAAGCCTCTGCCCCAGCCGGGGCCACTGCCTGGGCCCCACAGGAAGCTGCTCCCCTGACAGCCTGGGGCTGGCGGCCGAGTCCAGGGGCTTCTAGAGCAGGGTTCCCAGGGGCATTCTGAGGAGCTTCGAGAGAGGCTGTGAGGCAGCAGACACTGAGAAGGAGGAGGGGGAAATGGCCCCCTTCCCTGGCTGGCCTGACAGACAGCTGGGGAGGCTCTCCTTCCTGTGAGGTACTAGGCCCAGAGCTCAGACCCCGGAGCCTCCCATCTCCCCAAACCACAGCCTAGAGGTGTGAAAGACATAAAAAAAAAACAGGGGGAGGGGTGGCAGAGAAGAGACAGGTGCACATTTCACACCTTGACCACAGGTGGGGCCCAAAGCAGCTTCGCTCTGACTAACTTCCTCCTCAAGCTTCCCCACTGGCTGTCCGGGAGGGCAGAAGCAGGAGTGCGCGTCTACCAGAACTCAGAGTGCAGGCGTCTGGCGAGGGGGGTCTCCCCAAGGGCTGGGCCCACTGACGACCTGGTCTAGGGGCTGCTTGGGATAGGAGAGGACCAAGTTAGAGGGCCAGACAAGGCCTTGGCTTGGCACCATGACACAGGCACCTTCCAAGGCATCTGAGCTGTGAAAGCCAAAGCCCAGCACAGACCTGCCATTCTGAGGCCTGGGAGGGGTTGGTTTGGAAAGTTACTGCAAGGGGAGGAAACTGCTGCTCACTGGGTACCTCCCCTGTGCCAGACACTTTCCACATGTATCGCTTGCAGTCCACAGAGCAATCCTATCACATGTATCCCTACTTTTCAGATGAGGAAGCCGAGGCCGAGACGTAAAATGATTTGCCTGAGATTACACAGCTGAGCAGCCAGAGGATTAGGCAGGGCCTAACCCTCCCAGCTAAGGCTAGGGGCAGCCCTTCTGGAAGACCTGCCGTCTGGCCAGGTTCATACCTGCGCGCCCCACAAGGCAGCACACTCTATCCCGGGGCCCCCCTGACATGAAAGGCTCCCACTGACTCTAGGTTGGTAGCCGACATCCCTCGCCCTCAGCATTCTCCACTGTGCTCCTATGAAGTGCTGGGCCCTGTGCCAGGCCCCTTCCAGCCTCGGTTATCTCAGTTCATCTTACAACAACCCTGCTGGGAGACCAGTTCAAAATGGTTATGTCATTTGTCCAAAGTCACACACCTCGAACAGGGTGGAGTCACGGCTAGGTCAGCCTTCAAGTTCAGCGTTCTTCCCACTGCATCACGGCCACGCCAGGAGCAGTGTGAGCAGCCCGCCCCACAGCCCAGGTTGGCCTCTCAGGATGGCCCAACTCAGAAAGGAAAGCTCTGTGCACCTTCCCAAGGCTCTGACCAGAGCTTCGCTCATTTCTCCTTCCCAGCAACCGGGGAAGGGGGGATCACTGTCCCCATGTGGCAAACGAGGAGACTGGGGCACAGGAAGGAGATCAGGGGTCCCTAAACTTTGAAATTTCACATGGACCAGTAATATTCCAACATATATTTGGAGGACCTGCATTGGGTTGTCAACTTGTGCCAGCACAAGGTATTTCTAAAACTATCAGCTATTTTCACCATCATTTCACGAAGAAAAGATCCTTTCAATATCAAAAAGGGGATGAAGGACATAATTGCAGAATACAAGACCCTCCTTCAAGTTGAACGAATAGAGCTTCTCGTTGTCCTCATTGCTCTCACGCGTAGAAGCCCAGTGAGCAGAGACTCTCCGCGGACCAGCCCCGGGAAACCGTGAGCCGGCTGCCAGCCCTCTTCACTCCACCGGCAGTCACTCGCCAAGCCTACCCAGCCTAACTGCCGCGGCTTCTGGAATCCTCCCAGTCCCCTCCACTTGCAACGCTCCTGACCTCCTCCGGGCCCTTAGTTCCCCCTGGCCTGGACCCTGCAGGTGACAAGCTGTTTACAACAAGGATAGTCACACCTTCTGCCCACAGAAGGCAGGAAGGGCCTCACTGCCTCGAAAATGTGCATCTCATCAATAACTTTGAAGTGAATTCCAGGCTTGAGCCGGGAGGCTCTGGTGAAGCGCTCTGGCTGAAAACTGGACCCCAAGGCCATGGGCTGGCACTGCCTCTGTTGCTCTGTCTGTCCTTTTCATCTACTGGGAGAGAGGGCAAGAGGAAACTGCCTGGGAGAAGCAAGTTAGGGACCGCCTTTCCCCACTGAAAACGAGAAGAGGGCAGAGGGGAAAGCCGAGGGCACGGGAGGGAGAGGAACTGTCACAGGGCAGCGGCCCTAAAGGGACTCTGGCTCTACAAATGCTGTTTACAGCCTTGCCTTAAATCGGGAGGCCTCCATACCCTTCCCCAACCCTGGCCCCCTTCTTGTCACCCCAGAAGCAACCGCTCTCGTGAATTTGTCATGTCTCCAGTGCCCGTTTTAAACTTCTACAACAAATAGCCGTATCCAAAACAAGATGGTATTGTTTTTTGTGTGTGGTTTTTAGAATTTACATAAGCGCCGTCAAACTATACACAATTTTCTGTAAGTTGCCTCTTCCACCATGTGGTCATTGGCTTTTCTAGATGCATCTATATTAAAATATATAGCTTTAGTTCATTTGTTTTCAACTGCATGAATATATCATAGTTTATCCAGTAAAAAAAAAAAACAAAAAAAAAACTGAAGACAATGTGATGGGAGGTAAAAGGAGAGTCAGAGAGCTGGAGTTCAAGCCCAGCGCCCACCCTTACTTGCCACAGCGGGTGAAGGCCTTGCCCCTCTCTGGATTAGCCATGAGGCTAGCCCCCCACCTCACAAGGGAGTCGTGTGGTTGGAGCGAGGCCGTGTCAGAGAAAGCGCCTAAAGCAACATCTAGCACACAGAGAGTTCGTCACTAGGAGTTCCCTTTCCCTGCCCCTGTTGATTAGCTGGGAGGGACAATAGGAAAGAACTAGATTTACTGTGATGGATTTCTTTAAAATATTTTAATGTTTTAAGAATGTTAATCTCCTATACAGATTTAACGCGTTCAGCGATCCGGTCTACAATCACGCAAACATCAACTCCAGCCCAGGGTGGATAAGCGCACGTTCCGATTTCTCAAGCATTGACTGTACCAGTCAGGGCAGGCAGAGCAGTTCTTCCCTGGCAGCAGGGCTGTCCTTCACCCCCCAGTTGCTCTGCTTCTCCTTCAGCCCTCTCCCCTCAAAGGAGCGGCCCCGGCCCCTGCCCAGACCCCCCCCCCTTCCCGAGGCCCCAGCCTTTCTGGTCCCAGGCTTGTGGCTTGGCTCCTCCAGAGCAGCTTTCCCACAGCCAGGGGAATGGGTGGGATAGGAACCCCGTGGCCTTGGTCTAGAGGTCTGGTGTAGATAACCCCATGGATGAGGCAGCTGCCGAGAACCCGTGAAACCCTCACTTCCTCTGTGCAGTGCAGGCTCCCAACCACAAGCACTAAAGCAGAGGGGCAGGCAGCACGCAGCCTGGCAGCCAGCGCACCAGCCCAGCCATGGTCCTTGAGGTAAGTGCTGCTGCCCAGCCAGGCCAGGCCACAGCTTGGGGTGGAGAGCTCGGGACACTAAGGGAATGTCAGGGCTGGCCCACGAGCCAGGGCCAGCAGAGGGTTGAGTGAGTAAGTAGAGAACGCAAGGATTGTGTGGAAGGAGCACTGCATGGGGAACTGGGAGCCCGCCTTGGCCACTGACTTGTGAATGACCATGGGCGAGTCTCCTCCCCTCTCCGGCCCTGGTGCCTCATCAGCAAAACGCCTGCAGTGGAGCTCAGCCCTGGCGGCCTCCAAGGCTCCCTTCAGCTCTGACTTGAAACTTTGACTCTTCTGGGCTGGACCGAATCAGCACTGGGGTGGCCTGCAGCTCTGGGGTGGTTTGCGGGGGAAGGGGTGAGGAACATTTCTGCTGGAGCTTGGTGGGGGAGCCCCCAGTGGGCGGCAGGCCACAATGGAGGGGAGGGGAGGAACAGAGGGAGAAAGCGTGTGGGGCCCACAGTGATTTGTAGAGGAGCCCCATGGGGGACAGGAAGTTGGGGTCCCCGGACAAGGGCTGAAGAGGGAGGAGGAGGGCCAGTGACTGGGAGAGTGGACTGTGGGGAGGCACCTGCGGAGGAAGGTGGTGGAACTAGGCGTGGCCGGGAACTGAGGCCGGCAGCCAAGCTGTGAAGGAAAAGCAAGGAGAGAGAGGAGCCGGGGTGGGGAGGGCTTTGGGCACAGGAGGGAAGCTCTTCCTTCGGCCCTCGATCCTGGGGCCAATGGGACGGCCGGGGAAGGCAAGACAGAAGCGGCCTTTGAGAAGGGAAGTTACCATCCCAGTGCCCAGGCTGGGTAGATGGCATTCAGGAGGCGTGGCCTTGGAAGAAAGGCGGGGACAGTTACAGGGTATGGCCCAGACCTCAGGGCCTGCCTTACAGAGGAGCAGCTCAGAGAAAGGCTCATCAGACTAAATCTCGAAGCCTGAGGCCTTTTAACGTGGTCCATTCCCTCCCTCACTCCCTCCCTCTGCAGATCACCGAACATCAAGTGTTCCAAGACTCTGAGCTTGCCTTCCTCCTGGAAAACTGCAGCTCTTCCTATGACTACCCAGGAGAAAATGAGAGTGACACCTGCTGCGCCTCCCCACCCTGCCCACAGGACTTCAGCCTGAACTTTGACAGGGCCTTCCTGCCGGCCCTCTACGGCCTCCTCTTTGTGCTGGGGCTGCTGGGCAACGGCGCTGTGGCGGCCGTGCTGCTGAGCCAGCGGGCCGCCCTGAGCAGCACCGACACTTTCCTGCTCCACCTGGCCGTGGCTGACGCACTGCTGGTGCTGACCCTCCCGCTCTGGGCAGTGGATGCTGCTGTCCAGTGGGTCTTCGGCTCTGGCCTCTGCAAAGTGGCAGGTGCCCTCTTCAACATCAACTTCTATGCAGGGGCCCTCCTACTGGCCTGCATCAGCTTTGATCGGTACCTGAGCATAGTGCATGCCACCCAGCTCTACCGCCGGGGGCCCCCGACCCGCGTGGCCCTCACTTGTGTAGTTGTCTGGGGGCTCTGTCTGCTCTTTGCCCTCCCAGACTTCATCTTCCTGTCAGCCCACCGTGACGAGCGCCTCAATGCCACCCACTGCCAGTACAACTTCCCGCAGGTGGGTCGCACAGCTCTGCGCGTACTGCAGCTGGTTGCTGGTTTCCTGCTGCCCTTGCTGGTCATGGCCTACTGCTATGCCCGCATCCTGGCTGTGCTGCTGGTCTCCAGAGGCCAGCGGCGGCTGCGAGCCATGCGCCTAGTGGTGGTGGTAGTTGTGGCCTTTGCCCTCTGCTGGACCCCCTACTACCTGGTGGTGCTGGTGGACACCCTCATGGACCTGGGGGCCTTGGCCCGCAACTGTGGCAGAGAAAGTCATGTGGATGTGGCCAAGTCTGTCACCTCAGGTCTAGGGTATATGCACTGCTGCCTCAACCCGCTGCTCTACGCCTTTGTGGGTGTCAAGTTCCGAGAGCGTATGTGGATGCTACTTATGCGCCTGGGCTGCCCTGACCAGAAAGGGCATCAACGGCAGCCACCATCTTGCCGCCGGGATTCATCCTGGTCTGAGACCACAGAGGCCTCCTACTCAGGCTTGTGAGGCTGGGATGGGGGCCATGCAGCCTGACTGCCCCCCCTCTTCCAGGCTCCTCCCTCCCTCTCCTGGAAGCCTTGCTCCCCAGATGCACACTCCTGGGATTCCCCGGCAGCCCCAGCACTGCCCAGTCTCCCAGGGAGTCACCCTCCCAGCTCTGGGGGCTGCACCATTGCTGCTCCTTAGCTGCCAAGCCCCATTCTGCTGCTTCGTAAGTGGCTAACTTCAGGACCTTCTTACCTTGGCTGCCCGGAGCCCCACTGCCCTTCTAATCCAGTAATGGCCTTCCCCGTGTGCATGCAGCAGAAGGCAAACAGCATAGCAGAAGCTGCCCCTATGGGGCCTTGGCCCAGGCCTCCAGCTCAGCAGTGACTGTGGCTGTGGTCCCCAAGACCTCTGTATTTGCTCATGTTTATTTTTAAATAATAAACTGCTTAAAACTTCTCAATAAACAAGGTAATAGGGATCAGGGTGTGTTCGTGGTGCATCATTACAGCCAGCCCGGCCCAGGCTTGGGGACACGCTTCCTGCTTCTCCTTGCCTGGCCCTGGGTCTGTGCTGACCAGTGCCGCCTGTCTTGGTGCCTATGTCTAGCCTCCTTTCTGCCCTCCCGGGCACTCCTGTCTCTCACGGGGAAGCACTCAGGCACGTGGCTGCAGGGTAAGCAGTTAGTCAACTGGCTGGCTGGACACTGTCTAGGCATAATTTAGGGAAGGGGCCTTCAGACATAAATAAGACCTAGTCACTGCACTCCAGAAGCTTAGGCCAGCAGGGACGATGTGGTGAGAAGTAATGATACCCAGCAGTCTGTGCCACGAGGCAAATGTGTGGCACGTAGACAGTGAAGCTGTCAGGCTCAGAGGCCTGTGGCTGGAGCCATTTGGGAAGGCTTCCCAAAGACAGAAATGAGCAGACCTTAAAGGGCAAGTAGTATTTCCAAGGGCAAAGAGAAGGAAAGATGGTATTTCCAGGCAGAGGGGAGGGCAGTCACAAAGATGGGAAGGCTGAAAACAGCAATGCTTATTGGAGGAATTCTAAGTGGTCCCAACCGGTAGGGCAAGGGTTGAAACTAAGTCTCCCAGTTAGTTCGGGATGAGGCGATGGTATCCTAGAGGCCAGTTAGAAGGCTGTGGTGGTTAGTCGGGTGAGAGGCGATGCAGGCTCTTACTAGGGAAACGGCAGTGGGACTGATGTAAAGCAACGAGATCAGATGACTTGCCAGCAGTCATTAGTACATGGGCCACCTGGAGGCACGGGTGGGCTGTGGGGAGCATTTTCCCATGGCTCTAGCTGGGGTGGAAGGGAGTGGAAGAAATGACCAGGGCTCCCTAGAAAGGCAGGTGACAGGGTTACTGAGTTAAGGCAGAGGGCCAGACCCTCCCTTTGCAGGGGTGGAACCACTGTACTGTCAGTTCCCCCTAATTAAGTCACCCATGTGCCATGGTCCAGTTTCACAGGTCAGCTGGGCCTTTGCTGAGACTGCAGATACGGCTGGAGGTGGGACTTGGGAGGAGGGACCCGAGGATTTAACTAGGGAAGCTCGTACTGCCCTGTGCACATACCCAATCCCTCAGACTTGCGCTTCGGCTTCAGTTTGTGGCCACTAAAAGAACACTCTAAGCATCTGCAAAATGAAGGAAGGAGCGAAGGAAGGAAAATGACAGAATAACACATCCTGCCTATAAAAAGCATCAGTGATGCTAGACTAGTAAAGATGTTTGTGGCAGAGTGAATAACGGGTCCCCAAAGATGTCTCCACTCTAATCCCCGGAACTTGTGAATATGTTACCCCACATGGCAAAAGGGAATTGAGGTTGCTAATCAGCTGGCCTGAAAATAGGAAGATGTTCTTGGATTATCCAGGTGGGCCCAATGTCATCACAAGGTTCCTTTGAAAGGGAAAGAGGGAGGCAGAAGGGGAGAGAGAGTCAGAGAAAGAGATGTTGCTGGCTTTGAGGACTGAAGAAGGGGCCACAAACCAAGGAATGCAGGCGGCCTCTAGAAGCTGGAAAAGACAAGGAATCGGATTACCGCCCCCTACCAGGGCCCCCACCTTGATTTGAGCCCAGTGAGGTCGGCCAGATTTCCGACCTCCAGAGCTTAAGATAATACATTTGTGTTGTTTTAAGTCACTAAGCTGGTGGCAATTTGTTATGGCAGCAACGGGAAACGAATACAACATGGATCCCAGTCTACGCCCTGGATATCTCCCAGAAGCAGGAGGCTGCAGTGCTCATGGGCAGTCATAAAACCAGAGAGAAACCCAGAATGGAAAGCGCTCTTCCAGACACATCCTGGCGAACTTAGATGTCCAGGGTCTTGGACAAAAGACCCGAGGGTTTGTTCTGCTCTGGGCGCAGGTGTCAATGAACAGACTTTGCTAAAAAGTGAATTGCAGAAAACACTTTATTTTTTTTTTTTATTTTATGAGCAATTACATTGGCTCAGATGGCTTCAATGTCAAGAGCAACTAATTCATAAAACACGTTTGTCTTTTACTCCTAGGAAGGGGTAAAAGGTTGCATCTGCCAGCAGCCCTGGTTTTGAAGTGCTGCCTTTAAAGTTTGTTCTCTTTCCAGCGTTACTCTCATTCTCTCAACTTGCCACTCTCGAAAACTCGTTTCTCTTTTGCATTTTGTTCTACACCTTAAAATATGGAGTCTAAGTAAAGCCCCAGGGGGACCCAAAGGGCTTCTGCATATTGTCAAGGGCACAAAATGGTTAGCAATAGAACCTTGGTTAAGAATAACCATCATTAACAACAGGAACTTTAAAAATGATTTAAATTCTAATATTCATAGAAACAAACATATTTTTCTAAAACTTCTTCACCAGCAGAGGACTCTGCTCACACAAACGCACTGTCAGATAACCTCAACGCTCTTGCCTTTGTTTCTTGGCCATGTAATCCTTGCCGAGCTTTTTCATCACATCCCCGTGGCTCAGCCCTGCCGTCTCCTCCTTCACTAGCGTGTAATACTGCTGCACGTACTTG